>NW_026555335.1:31461833-32878140 GCF_029017545.1 Prosopis cineraria | reverse complement strand
ATAACACATGCATTGTCTAAAGCAAGTAAATTCAACATATATATTAAGAAAATTAAATAAAACAAGGCTTCAAATGATTAACTATATCATTTTTTATATAAAAATATAAAAAGAGCAATAGAGAAGCACAACAATAGAGTTAGAGAAGAACAGTGGCATATAAGTACTACTTACATAGGAAAAATCAAGCAAAACTCAATAAAATATGATAAAGTAAGAAGATTAGGAAGAGAATCACAAACCTAATAGAGAACAACTTGAAGAAGATGAAAGAAGCTGGCAAATTTGGTGAAAAAATACTCCATTATTTCACTATTGCTATTTATAAAAGCTAGTTGTGTTATTTATAAGAGTACATCAGCATAAAATAATAAATTCTATCTTAACCTCTAACTACCAACTAATCTATCTATTAAAGAAATAAAATAAGTTTACACAATTTAACTACACATTTTAACACTTCTCAGCTCCTCAAGCTAGAGAATGGATGTCATCATATGAAAATGTTCACTTGATAATCCCTTTATAAGTATATTTGCCAATTGATCACCAGAAGGTATGTAAGGAGTACAGATTAGACCACTTTCCAACTTCTCTATGATAAAGTGTCGATCAATTTCAACATGCTTGGTCCTATCATATTGTACAGGATTATGAGCATTGTTGATAGTTGACTTGTTGTCACAATGAAGTCTCATTGGACCTTTCCATTTGATTCTCAAATCTAATAAAATTATCTTTACCCACAATAACTCACAAATTCCAAGTGCCATAGCTCTAAACTTAGCTTCAACACTAGATCTAGACACTACATCCTGCTTCTTACTCCTCCAAGTAATGAGATTTGAGCCAAGAAACATACAATATCCTAATGTAGACCTTCTATGATCCATATCCCCTCCATGATCTGCATCCGTGTATGCTTCAAGAGTCAATTTTTTCCTCTCTTGAATAAAATGCCTTTTCTTGGAGTGCCCTTCAAATACTCAAGTATTTGATAAACCGCTTGTAGATGAGGTTTTTTAAGATCATGCATAAATTGACTTACCATGCTCACGGCGTAGGCAATGTCAGGCCTAGTATGAACTAGATAAATCAATTTTCCAATAAGTCTTTGATAGGATTCCTTATTAACAAAAGGCTCTAGAGGAAGGGGTTTGCTGGGCTTATGACTTTTCTTTAGCTTTCCAAGACATTTTCCTTCCTTACAAAGTCTATGATTTTGTTCAATTGGAGTGTCCATAGGTTTGCATCTAATTTTCCTGTTTTAGTAAGAAGGTCAAGAATATATTCATGTTGGGGTATGAAGATGCCATGCTTAAAATGTGCCACTTCAATGCCTAAGAAATATTTCAACTTCCTTAAATCTTTCATTTGAAATTCTTTCATCAATTGACTTCGCAGAGACTGAATCCCTTTTGAATCACTCCCTATTACTATGATATCATTAATATAAACACGTAAAATTGTTAATCCCCCTGAAGAAGAATGTTTGATGAACAAAGTGTGATCGCCTTGACTCTGTTTAAACCTCATGCCAACTATGGCCTTTAAAAACCTGCTAAACCATGCCTTGGATGATTGTTTCAAGCCATATAAAATACTACCAGGCGGAAGATGAGAACCAAACCTAGAAGGAATCTCCATATAAATCTCTTCCTTTAAGTCACCATGTAAGAATGCATTCTTCACATTAAACTACAGCAATTCCCAATCATAGAGAGCTGCTAAAGATAATAAAATATGAAAAGTATTCATTTTTGCAACAAGAGCAAAAGTTTATTCACAGTCAACCCCATATGTTTAAGGATATCCTTTGGCAACAAGTCAAGCCTTATATTTATCTAAAGAAGGATCAGAATTGTACTTAGGAGTGAAGACTCACTTACACCCAACAAGCTTCTTTCCCTCTAGTAATGGAACAAGATCCCATGTATTGTTGTTCTCAAGTACATCCATCTCAACCTTCATTGCCTTAACCTAATTCTCATATGCTAATGCCTTAGATATAGATTATGGTATTGAGATGGGATGAAGACTAGTAAGGAAAGCTTTGTGACTGCAAGACAATTTTTCATAGGAAAGAAAAAAAGACATTAGGTATAAGGATTTTTTGGTACAATTGTGGGTCCCCTTTCTCAGAGCAATAAGTAAATTAGAATCAAGCTATGTTAAATTATTTTCAAATACATCTTGACTATCAAAAACATCATGAGAACTTGAAGGAATTTCAGTATTTTCAAGAAGATCAAGAGTTACCTCACAAGTTTCATGCACGGGTTTAGAAGTTTGAGCAAGAGCCATTTTAGATGATTGGACTTATGTAAGTTGAGATATTCTCTTCTTCTTTCGAGTGAAAACCTGTAGTGGACGAGTAGATTTAGGAGTTGATGGTACTTCTAAGGTCTCATTAGGTAAGGAAGTTGGAAGTTTATTGATAAGAGGATCATGACCCTGGTCCTCATTAAGAGGGCTCTCTCCTTCAAGAGGGGTATTGAAATAAGAATCAGATTTTAAAAAAGTGACATCAGTAAACACCAAAAACTTCTTAGAAGGGGAATGATAACACTTATACCCTTTTTTAGCAGAGGAATGCCTAATAAACACACATTTAAGAGCTTTAGTGTAATGACCTAAAAAAATTTGGAATTTTGAAATATACAATAAATATTTAATTGATCAAGTAATTCAATAATTGTGATGGAAAAATGGCCAACAAAAAAAATAAAAAATAGTAATTTAATAACTCAAATTTTAAGAAAAAATTTATTATAAAGTATTTTAAATGTATTTTTATAAATTGAAATTGACCTATCAAGATGTATTAGTGGCTCAGTGAAAACTCTTCTCAATGTTTACCATTGATCTCTATTTGAATCCTTGTAATGTAATAGGAGGGATTTTTATTTTTATTATTATTACAATTATTTTTGCATCAGTTTTTGGAAAATTACTAAACCCTCTTTGGAAAAAAAAACATAAAACCGTACTCTTTTATATTTTTCCCATTCATTCCCTTTACCGACATCTATCATCTAAGAGAGAGAGGAGTGAACTTAAAAAGCTCTCCACCATTCATTCTCTTCTCCATTGTCAGTGAAATTAAAAATCTCTCCACCATTCATTCTCTTCTCCACTGTTCTCCATTATCGGTGTGAGTAGTGGGGGGGGAAATTGTTTTGGATGCTCTCAAATTTGGAATCACTTTTGGAACTTTGGTCACTGTTGCTCAATGCTTCAGATATATTTTTTCTGCCCTATTTTAAGTTGAGTCCCTCTTCTCCTTCTTGACTTCCGTCGATTTCTTCGTATGGGAGTTGAGCATGTGCACAAAGCTTCTATTCTTCATGCTTCACATCATAGTTCGTCTACTGCTACTAGTCACTGTTCAGTTCACAAATTCTTCTCCCCTGTTTCAGGGCTGTTCTGGTGACGGGGGCTTTGACTCCTCCTAATTATTCCTTTTTGCTTCATTGGTGAGCCAAGTTCTATCCTTTCTCCCCCTATCATTGAATCTATGTTTGTATTGTGAGTAGGTTGGAAGTTCGATCCTTGATTAAATCTTTTCTGCCTTCTATGTGTTTGTATGTAATGAACTGTAATTGCTTTACTTTATTGCTATTAGATGTTGAATAAAAGGGAAGTTTGATGATGTGGTTTGAATGTTAATGCTATTAAGGTGTTCATGAAAATGTGTAGAGGAGTTGAAATGGAGTAATCAAGTATGTTCAAGGTTTAAAGGCTAATGCTATGGAATTAGGTTGTGTTATGAATTTTAATTTATTCTTGATAAAGAAACGTGTTTAGGAAGCATAGTGAATTTGTTTATATGTTCGGATTTTTGGTTAAGAGATTTAAAAAGTACTTGGTTGATACTTCAAAGGTCAAGTTTGTCTGTTCTTATGCTAACTTTTGTGTGCTTGTGAACTGTTCGATAGAATGTGTGATGAAGGAAGTTTATGAAAATTGGACATACATGAGTGATAGATAATGCTAATTAAATCACAAAAGTGGTTTATTTTCTATATGAAAACTTTGAAATTTTAAATACTATTTATATATGTGTTTATTGAAGATTTATTAATTAAACTCAATATGGGTTCTTATTTGTGAAATGTTGATGTCGATGTTATTTTTTCCCATTCTTTAAATTTGTTTGGATTGAAGATTTTGGATTTATGAAGTGAATAAAGGAGATAACAACATGATTGTTTGGGTGTTAGGGAAATAAGGTGTAGACCATATCACAAAAGGAGTTAATTAGGAGCAAGTTATATGTTTGAAAATATTTCAGGTGAGTGGATAGCGTCCCAACTGTTTTTTTTAATAAAAATTTCCTTTACTAAAATAGTACATTTTTTTATGCAAGTTGTTTTAATAACAATGATGTGTTTATTGAATAGTTTGTTTATTAAACTTCCTTATTTTGTGAAACTACCTTTATCAATTTTTGAAATTTTAATTGATTAATAACTACAAGTTTGGATTTTGATTATGAGGTTTTATTCTATCGAATATTAGATTGATACAGAGAATGATTCATGCGAGTTCGACTCTGAAAATGAAAACTTTATTTATTATCGATGGTTTTCTCACATGTTTGAAATTAAATTTAAAAGGGACTTATTATAGAGCACTGGTTGCTAACTAAAGTTCTATTAGCCTTGGTGCGCCATGCTTATGACTAGCTAGTTTGACTTTTGTGAGCATTGCACTCACGTTTATTATTCATGGGTTTCATACATGTGTTTGATTTTGTGGCTTCGAGCCACGTTTGGTTAGCATCACCCACGTGAACTATGTATCTACATTTGTTTCATAGCTCAGGCTACATTTGGTTACTTACTCTCGTGGACTGTGTGTCCACATTCATTTTCATGGCATAAGCCACATTTGGTTATTTACCCTCGTGAACTGCGTGTCCATGTTTGTTACTTGTTCTGATAAGTTCCTATAATTATGAGTTTTTAATTATTTGATGAATCTATATTTCATTGGTTTTGATTAATGACATATTTTTATAATTATTTTATGCAATTATTTGCTTTATTGAAGTTATATGATAATGATGTTTGATATGATACTTTAATGACTCGAATTTATTTAAAGTTACATAAAGCCCTTTTGTGGTGAAATTTATTAAATATTTGTTTGCGAAAATTGTTATTTCTAGCACACAATTATGTTAAACTTTCTTTTTATACACATTTAATTATTTATTGTTGGGATGCTATTGATTAGAAATTTATTTTTCATCTCAGATGGTATTACTAAACTTGTTTCTCAAGGTTTTCATCGAGGAGTTTCATCACTAAACTGAAGCAAAAGAATTATTTTAGACAAATTCTTATTTGATAAAAATTTGAACTTTGTACTTATATTAGAGTTTGGCCTTAAATGCTTTACGCAAACCACAGGCAAGACCTCATATTTTTTTTTAAAGAATGAATATCTGATTTAATATTGTAAAAAAAATTTCTAATCATCCTACTAATGTGTTCAAAGTATTAGCTTTGTAGTTTCTCTAATCAAGGCTTAAGGGATGTAAGTTTTGTGCCCATATCCCGTGCTAATCAAACCTAATTTTTTGGGGGTGACATTTAGGGTCAAGTTTAGTCCTTTGTTGAGAATGCACATGAACAAAGACAATACATTCGAATATTCTAGGTATAAGACCACTTGATGCTAAAATTAGGAAAAAATTTGGTAAGAATATCAATATGACTTTTTAAACTAAGGATTGAGATTGGAAGTCTGTTAATCATGTGTGTAGCAGTTAAAACAGTTTCTCCCTAATATTGCTTAGGCATATTAGTTTGAAATAATAAGGCTCTAATAATATTAAGAACATGACTATTTTTTTCTCACAGCCACCCCATTTTTCTTTTTTGGAAGTATTAACATAGGATGATTCATGTAGAATTATATGTGTATAAAAAAAATGTGGACAATGATTGATTAAAAAATCTTTTGCATTATTAAACCTAAACCTTTGTACCCTAATTCTAAATTGAGTTTTAATCATGTTATAAAAGGTGGGGAAAATATTGTACTAATATTAGATTTTTGTTTTAGAAAATAAATCTATGTTACACGGGTGCAATCATCAATAAAGGACACAAACTATCGAGACCCGATAACATTAAGGACACTGGAGGGACCCCAAATATCACTATGAATTAGGCTAAAAGGAACTAAAGTTCACTTATTACTCATAGGATATAAAGATCGTTTATGTTTTGTAAACTCACAAACATCACAATGAAAGAACTCAACATGTGCATCTTTAAACTAAGAAGGAAACATAGCTTCCAAAACATTAAATGAAGGGTGGCCCAAATGATGATAATAAAGCCAAATTTGATCTTTTCTAGACTCGACTCTTTTTGACTAAGAATAAGAGGAAGTTATGAAGCTTTAAATCCTATTACTGTAATAACCCAAGTATTTTAAGAAAAATAAATAAATAAATAAAGAATATATATTATTATGGTTTAATTGTAGTTATGTTAATTTTGGGACAATTATGACAAGAGAAGGTGTTGGTATAGTAGAAGTGTGCATATAACTCTTACATTTGGTCTTGAGTTTGAACCTGGTTGAAGCCAGAAAGGAGTAAATTATTTTTTTCCTTTTGTACTGTGAAATTATGAAAGGGTCCTTGCCTTCACAGATTTTTTTCCTTTCTTTTTCTCTTTATCTCTAGCACAATTTAGCATTTGGGGCTCTGTAAAAAATTCTAGATTCTCTCATCTCTCACCTTCTGCCTTCTCCATCTCCTCCTACTTCCATCCGTAAGGTCGCTGGCATGAGATTGTGCGAGAGGTCCGTCCGACGCTTCTCTGCCAAGTTTGTGCTCTTTTTTTTTCCCTTCTCTATTTCAGATCAGTGAGGTCCTTCTTTTTCCTCTGTCGAGTAGTGATCTGAGCATTCAAGTCTCTCCCTTCTTGTTCACAGCCTTTACCGATATGGGTGTTTCTCATTCATGTAGTCACCGTCGTTGCTTTGTCTGCCATAGCTATGTGTAGCCTGTAGCCTCCCTTATTGTCCTTTGTCGCTCATCATCGAAGGCTCTTCCTTCTGATCTGTTGGAGTAACTACAAGGGTGATTCAGAAATCTCCTCCTCTCTTGCAACACGACACTACCATTCACTGCCATAAAGAGCTTTGAACCTCCTTTCTCTTCTCTCATTTATTTTGTTTTTGGGTGCCAAAGAACAGGGGAAACTTGGTTGTTGCTCTGGAGTTTGATTCTAAAACTTCCTCCTTCTTTTATGCTGCAAACTTCATTCTCTTTCTGCTATTGTAAATTAAGGTGAGAAATTTTGATCTTTCTCTTCATGATTGCTCTATACATGTGTGGGTGAATATAGAGATATAATGGTTGGAAATTTTTCCTTTTATTACCATATTTGTTAAGCTAAAAGGAGAATTTATGAAGTTGAAATTGTATGGTATAAAGAACAAGAGAATGTTAGGCTAGGCTTGAGTTTTGTTTATTTGATCTAATTGTTAATGTTGGCAAATTTTGAATAAATGATAGGAGGTTAAGAAGTTTCATTGATTGAGCTAGGAATTGATGCTGATAAGATATTTGTTAAAAATGTTTGTTAGAAGTTGTTACTTGATTGAGTATTTTCCTAAAATCTCATTAAACTCCTGGGAAAAACATAAATGGTTTGGATGCTATTATCTGATGATTTGAGTTGGACATTGATAGAAATTTAATTACATATATATATATATATATATATTTGTAATAGTTATATTATCACATATTAAACAGTCATGAAAGATAATTATCTCTATAAGGAAAGTGGAGTTTGAAATAGAGATGCTTGGAAAGAGTAATTTTGATTATTAACTTAAGAGCCAATTGATTATCAAAATATTAGTCTTTGAAATATCTATGAAATGTTTGGGAAAAAGAAAATTTAAATTAAAGTTAGGAATTGTTTGTGTTATTTTTCTGAATTGATTTGGGTTGAAAAGGTACAAAAAAATAAAAAAAAATAAAATAACAATGTTATTATTTGGGCACTAGGATTTAAAGAGCAAACATTGTTGCAAGAGGACCGGTTATGAGTAGAGAATGTCTCAGGTAAGTGGATAATGTTTCAAATAATTTATTAGCAAAGTTTCTTTTCATCAAAGATATTGATTTTAACAATTCACAATTTAATCTATTTATATATGTGTGTATATGTATATATATTTCATAAGCATTGATTATTTCTGTTGATTAAACAACTCTATTTTCCAAAGTCATGTTATGTGCTTACAACATTGATCAACTTGTTTTTTTCTTTTTACAAGTTTTAGTAATCCTTTATTCAACAAGGACAATCATAAAAATTTGTGAAAGAGTTTGTAAGTCTTTACATTGAAAAGAACAGGTGTTTACATAATTCATGCGATTCTGATATGAAGAAGAGAAAATTTTAATTCGATAATAATTATTTTTCTCCCATGTTTGAAAATTAATTTTTAAAGGGACTCTAGACAGAACACTGGTTACTAACGGTAGTTCTGTTAGCCCTTGGCGCACCATAGTAAATTACTAGCTAGTTTGATTTTTGTGAGCTCTATTCTCACATTTGTTATTCATAGGTCTTGTATTTACGTCTGTTTCGTGGCTTCGGCTACGTCTGGTTACTTATCCCAGAGACTGTGTATCTGTCTGTCTGTATGGTATAAGCCGTGTTTGGTTAATTGCCCTCATGGACTGTGTGTCCACGTTTGTTAATTATTCTGATAAGTCTCTATAAATATAAATTTGATTATTTAATGATTTTTTATTCCATTTGTTTTAATTAACAATATATTTTTAATTTACTTATTTTGTTTATTTTTTTCCTTGAACATGATAATTTAATGATTCAAAATTTCATTTAAAGTTATATAGAATCCTATTGTTTCGCATTTATTTGAATCTTTTATGGAGATCGTTGTTTTTTTTTAACTTACAATAATAATTTTTTTAACTTTTCTTTTATTCATATTTAATTATTTATTATTGAGACGTTATTCATTGGAAAAATTTTTGGTCTCAGATAGTGTAGCTAATACTGAATCATCTGCCAAATATTGAGGAGTCTATTACTAACTAAAGGTGGACGAGCTAAGGATTAAGTATTCTTTTGATGTAATGTTTTAAATTATGAAATTTTATTTTGTAAGCTTAGTTCAGGTGCTCCATATAGTCTATAACTAAAACCTTTATTTTGTTATATATTTTGCTTAGTGGCTGGAAGGAGTTGAATTCTTGATTAATATGATATTTTGTGTAAAATATTGTGTTGTAGAGTTTTTAGGAGATCCTGTTTAAAGAGGAGGTTTCGCCGAAATTTCTACAAAAAAAATATTGAAACTTTTATAAATGCCAAAAATGTTTATGCATGTTCTAATTTAAACTAAAAACATAATTAGGTCTTAGCCATAGAAAGATTAATTGATCCAAGGCTTAAGGGATGTGCGGTGGTTCACATCCTGTGCCGGTCACTCTCTATTTTTGAGGCGTGACAATTACATTCACTAGGCTCATCAAAAAAATAAAGTTCATTTCTTTCTTTAGCAAGTCTAATCATTTGATTTGTCTCTCACTCTTAAAACAGACAAGAGATAGAAGAGAATAAGACATAACAATCAGAATTAGTAGCAAGTTTTTTCATAGAGATAAGGTTGGTGCACATTTTAGGAACATGCAAGACATTTTTTTTAAGAGAAGACTATCACTCAATATGACATCCCCTTAACCAGCTATAGTAGCTACAAATCGGTCACCCTACATGATTTTCCTGGTACTATGACATGGATTATAAGATACGAAATTCTTGGTGGAATTTGTCAAATGGCTTGAGGCTCCAGAATCCATAATCCAAGAGTGAAGAAAATCTTGTTTTGAGGCAATAAATGCAGATGAAAATAAGATAAATGAAGGTTGAAAGGAGATACCTGAGAACCCTAAAGAACATATACTTGTACTAGAACTAGAAGTAGTTGCCTTGTCAAGTGACTCTAGCATAGATCTTAGTTTCTCAATCTCCCCCTTAAGATCAGTCTGACTAGAATTCTCCCTAGTAGAATCAATAGCCACATAAGCTTACTCCTTTTTCATATTTAAAGGCTTACCATGCAGCTTCTAGTAATTCTCCTTGTTGTGCCCCAGCTTCTTGCAATGAGAGCGTTGAATAAGTTCTTTCTTGAAAGAGTCCCCTTGTTTTTCATTTTCCATAGAATAAGAAGCAACATTCCTTGAAATCAGAGCAAAGGTTTCCACAGATGGAGTTTCCATTATTACTCCTTAATGGCCTTCTTCTGTTAATACAATGGCAATTGTCTCATTAAGAGAGGGAATATCTTCTCGACCAAGAATTTGAACTCTTATAAATCAAATTCTGAATTAAGCCTAGCAAGATACTCAAAAATTCTCTATATCTCAATGAAGCATTTAAAGGTAGCTGCATCATCAAGATCTTGTAAAGTAATGCACTAATAGTAGTTTAATTCTAGCCACAAACTCTTCATAAGGATAGAGTATTCAGTGATAGATTTACTACTTGTTTGGTATTAGCAATCTTTTTCTATATCTCATAAATTTAGGTAGCATCCTTGACCTTTGAGTAAGTTTGGTGCACTGCATCCAAAATCTCCTTAGTCGAGGACAAAAACAAACACGTGTGACTAACTTCAGGGGCCATAGATTGCCACAGGTAAGATATTACCATTGAGTCAACTTCATCCTAAGCATGGAACTTGGGTTCTCCTGGCTTAGGACCAGTCCTAAGTAAATGACTAAGCTTCCCTCAACCCTTTAGAAAGGAACGAACATCCTGAGACCAACCTAGAAAGTTGGCTCTAATCAATCGATAAGCAATCAGAATGCTTGGTAGCTTTCCAAAAACCCTGAATGAGGAAGACTCAATACTATTAAATGTGTTTTTTCATCAAACATAACTAAAACGAGGAGAGAAGAAGATTCTGAGCAAAGTAGAGGTGACCAACGGTGCACCAGAGCCCATATGCTCTCTCACGCGCTAAAAACGTAGCAATGGGCAGATTTAGTTAGGCAGCACATGGCAGCGAGTACGGTGACGAATGGCAGATGGAATTCTAGGTTTGGCTAATCGGTAGCAGGTGGAGGTGATGGTTCGGTGCTTGTAAGCTAAATCGTCTCCAGTAATAATAGGTTTGATTGTTCAAAACCCTAATGCACAAAGAGAGCTGAACCCTAATGCAAAAATGAACCTAATTTCAAAAGAACTTTAAGCCTCATATAAGCTCTGATACCATGACAATTTTGGTGAAAAAATACTCTTCATTATTTCACTATTGCTATTTACAAAAGCTGGCTGTGCTATTTATAAGAGTACATCAACATAGAGCAATAAATGCTATCTTAACCTCTAACCACCAACTAATATATCTATTAAAGAAATAAAATAAAGTTACACAATTTAACTACACCTTTTAATAGAAGCAAAACCCATAAACCCATAGACTCCGATCCAAAACATCAAAACTTGATAAAAAGACACCAAACCACCGCAATAAGAGGAGGTGACAACAACAGAAGGCACAGTGATAGTGGAAAATGGCTGAGTAATGCCAAAAATAGGTTTTTGATACAACTGGTTTAGAAAGTTCATATTCTAAACAGGTTAAAGTGAAGACTGATTTAATATGAAATGATTTCTAAACCAGTTTTAACGTTAACTGGTTTAGAAAGTACGTGTACTAAACTGGTTAATGTAATTACCGGCTTAGAACAAGAACTTTCTAAACTGGTTTATTGTATAAAATCAGTTTAGAATGTGCATTTTTCTAAACCACGTAATGAACCAGTTTAGAAAGTGATTTTCTAAAAAGTGTCACACTTTCTAAACCAACCTTATCTAAATTGATTCTAGATCTGGTTTTGATAAGCTTTTTTAATTGATTTAGAAAGCATTTTCTGCACTAGTGAAGGACTGGATGTATTTCAATTGATTAATAAAGGAATACTTAAATGGGGTGAAAGAGTTTGTTAACACTACTATAAAATATACATTTTACTACTCTAAATTCACGTCACTTTCTATAAATAGGATATAAAAAATTGAAGTTATGGCAATTTCATAAATAAATAGTATGTTTGGAAATGTTTCCACATCAATTTAATAAAAAAACGACATGGTTACAATTAACTACGTTGCCTAACAAAGATAGGATGTGGATTTTTTAATAATTCCATGTCACTTATAATATGAACGATGTGGATTAATAAATAATGTCTATTTTAGTTAAAGCAATGTGAAAATTTAATTTAGTTATTAACTCATTTATCTTATAAATTAATTAATACACGTCGCTTTTTAAGTATAATTGACGTGGTTAATAATCCACATCATGTATACTTAAAAAGCAACGTGTATGTCTTATTATCCACGTCCTTTATTTTAAAAAAAGGATGTGGAATATCAGATTATACACATTGCTTTTTAACGATAAGCGACATGGATTATGAATTATTTTGAATTTGGACCTGATAATGGCCTCACCCATGATTCTGTTTTCACTTTTTCATTTTCCTTCTATTTCCTCCCCTTTCCCTCTTGTCACCAAATCATTATCTTCGTCTCTCTTCTCACTGGTACTCTGGCATTAAAGTCTTATCCGGCAAGCTCGTCTGCTCTCTTCTCACTAGTGCTCTTCTCCATACTCGTGCTCGGCGTGTCTTCTCCAGCGAGTTGCTCTTCTTTATTCTCAAATTTCCAGATGAGATCCACTCAGTGTCTTGTCAACACTTGTGCTCAGCACCCTTCTCTCCACTCTAGAGGAGACCCACTCCCTACTCCTCCTCTCCTTGCTTCTCCAAACAAGACCCATCCTTTAGGTTTAACTTTTCTCAGCTTGCTCACTCCAAGGATCTTCGAAGGTGTTTGGGTTCTTCTACCTTGTAAGTTCTTTACCCATTTTTATTTGGATCATTCTATTACCTATATTATTGCTTGGACTGGGGAAATGTTTTCATTCTTTGCATTCATTCATTTTGTGTCATCTGTTCTCTGCATGGTTGTTCTAAGTTTGTTTTAATTAATTTTTTCAATTTAATTTGTGTTTGAATCTGGTCTATGACGGTTTGAAGATTGATGCTTTTGAATTTGGGAATATTTACAGATTTAGTTTAAGTTGTTTTTACTCTAGTTTTTGCTTGAATGGTGAGCAAGGGTGTAACACTTGCCTTGAGTGTTATCCAAAAATCACATAATTCAAACAAACTAAGTGTGGTTAAGGAGTTGATCCTCTAACCAACTTAAGAAATAAATCATTTAAAACCTTAAAAATAATTATAGGTTCTACCTATAGCGCACGGAAGCAAGTTAGACGAAAATGGAATAAAAAGATGCTGTCATGACAGTAATTTATTGCTGTCATGACAGCCCTCCTGGGCCAACTTCCAGGAGGCGGTGTTCCGTCATTCGACCTCCGATTGAAGTGATTTTAAAGCTCACACGTCACATTCAAAGGGTACTATAAGTGTACCAAATTTCAAAAAGATCCAACGGTTGGATTAAAAATTAGACATGTTAAAAGATTGACTATTTTTGCTGTCATGACAGCTAAAAAGCTGTCATGACAGCACTTCCGGACCAACTTCCGGAGTGCACCATTTCATCATCTGACCTCCGATCGGAGTGATTCCAAAGCCCACATGTCACTTTTAAAGAATACTATTAGCATACTAAATTTTGAAAAGATCCAACGGACGGATTGAATTTTGTGCAGGTTACAAAATCAACACTGTAGCTGTCATGACAGCAATTTAATGCTGTCATGACAGCACCTCCAGACCAAATTCCGGAGTGCGTCGTTTCTCCGTCCGATATCTGATCGACGTGAATCCTGAGCAGTCAAAGCTAACTCCCTCCCAGAGCCAGCCCGACTTACTCTCCATGTGAGGGCTACCTTGGCCTAGGCACTCAACCTCACACTTCATATGTCGGATTCCCTCCCCCACTGAGAGGTGTCGAACACTCAATACACTAACCACTTTAGTGCACTGAGCCCACAATACGTAAGACAACACTGAGTACTGACAGTGTGCCATAGAATATCAAAAATTCACACCTTCTCATTGGTGAACTCCCACCGAGATCATGCCTTTTACTCTTGTCTACCTTTCCTGAGAATTGACCATTCAACACTCTAAAGTAGTATAATATTTATAAATCTCATTTCCATAAAAACATTGTTATTAAACAATTAGAAAACATATTTGCACTATAATCAAAGTAGTACCCCATAACCCCTTATAAAGCACATTTAATCTTTTAAAACATGTAATGCATGATAACTAGTAATATTTATTCAAAAATAGCTAAAACAAAGTAATAAGAAATATAAATTCCCCTGTTACCTCAACCCTTTGGTACTAAAAGGGTTCCCCTTGTACAAAATAGGGCTCGGCTTGTTCCTTACTTCTCAATAAGTTCCACCAACAATTTTCTACAACATATAAGTGATCCACATCACTTATCATGACAAATAGTATTAATGAAAACTATAACTTATACCACGCAACTTAGGTCAATGAGTCATAATCCACCCTAATGGTCCATATATTAAACCAACCATTCACATAGTATCACTTAACCACCAAAACCATTTATTAGCCATCACTAGGCTAATTTTCAATTTATATAATTTTTTTAATCAATTAAAAACCTTTACTTAGTGCCACCAACTTTCACCATTAACCCTTATAATGAAAACCAAACCTTAATTTAAATCTTATTGGGCTCAAATAGCAAAATTATAACTAAATCAATAGGCTTAAACCATTGAGGAGCAAAAACCCAATTTCTCAAGGTTTATTTTGTGCCCAAAACACCTCTTTTCATCCAATTATTCACTCAAAACATTAGATCACTATATAGAAACTCAAAACATGCTCCCTAGAATCCAAAGAAACAAAAGCTTACAAGAATAAAGCCTTTGGGATCAAAATCCAAAAATTTCCTCTTCCAAAAATTGAAGAAAATCAAGAGAAAGAGAAGAGGATTGAAGTAGGGAGTTTACCTATCGTGTAGCCGAGCTCGCAACGGTCGCAAAGACTCCTAGATCCAAGCCTAACTCCCTCCCTTTCTCTTCTCTTCTTCCTCTCTCTCTCTCTCCCGTTTGTGCGTTTGCTTCCTTTCTCATTTTCTCTGCGTTTCTGCATCAGTTTGCTCCTTAAAATGCTGGTCAAAAACTTTGGGGAAAATTACAAGAAAGGGCCCAACATTTTTTATTATTGCACAAAAGCCCGGGTCAACTTTGGTAATTTTTCCCATAGTTAAAAATCAAATAAAACCAAACTTTTGCTTAGTAAAATTCGAACTCTGGGCCTCTATTAAATTATTCTAAATTTTAATTTAATTATAGATATTTTATTTTATTTTTGTTTATTTTTTTTAATAAATTTGAGTCTTAAAATTTTTAGGATGTTACATTCTCCCCTCCTTTAAAAAGGATTTTGTCCCCAAAATCCAAGCTAATACATGAACCAAAGAGATAAACATACCTAGGGAAACAACTGTGGATATTCCTTCCTCATTTGATCCTCAGTCTCCCAGGTTGCATCTCCCGGAGCTGTCCCTTTCCAAATCACTTTTACCAACCGGATTGTTTTATTTCTGAGTTGCTTATCCTTAGCATCCACAATACGATCTGGTTCAGTCCGGTAGGTTAAATTCTCTTGAATTTCAACCTCCTCAGGTTCTATCACATGTGACGGGTCTGGCTGGTACTTCTTCAATTGTGACACATGAAACACGTTGTGTAGACCCGCTAATTGAGGCGGTAATGCCAACTGATAAGCCACCGGCCCAACTTTCTTCAAAACCTCAAAAGGACCCATATATCGAGGAGATAACTTTTTAGCCCGAATTAAGCGTCCAACGCCTGTCAATGGGGAAACTTTGAGGAAGACATGATCCCCAATCTCAAAAGACAAGTCCTTACGACGATTATCTGCATAACTTTTCTGTCTACTCTGTGCTGTAAGAAGTTTTTGTTGGATCAATTTGATTTTCTCTATGGTCTCATCTACCACATCCGGTCCCATCATTGTCCTCTCACTCAACTCATACCAACAAAGAGGCGATCTGCATTGTCTTCCACACAATGCTTCATAAGGAGCCATTTGAATACTGGCATGATAACTGTTATTATAAGCAAACTCTGCCAGAGGTAAATGCTTATCCCAGCTTCCCTGAAGCTCTAGGGCACATGACCTCAACATATCCTCTAATGTCTGGATCGTCCGCTCAGTTTGTCCATCCGTTTGTGGATGATAAGACGTACTGAATTTCAGATCTGTACCCATAGCCCTTTGCATAGCTTGCCATAAATTCAATGTAAACCGAGGATCACGGTCTGAAACAATATCCCTCGGTACCCCATGTAGTCGCACAATCTCCTTAATGTAGATCTCAGCATACCTATCAACCGTATAGGTGGTCTTGACCGGTAAGAAATGTGCTGACTTAGTCAAACGATCTACAATTACTCAGATAGAGTCAAAACTAGCCTGGGTCCTCGGCAAACCAGATACAAAATCCATTGAAATACTCTCCCATTTTCATTTAGGAATCTCCAAAGGCTGTAATAACCCCGATGGCTTTTGGTGCTCTATTTTGACCTTCTGACAGGTCAAACACTTACTAACATACTCTGTGACATCCTTTTTCATGCCTGGCCACCACCAATGACGTTGCATGTCATGATACATCTTAGTAGCATCGGGATGAAGGGTGTAGCTACTTCGATGTGCCTCATCCAACAATTTCTTCCGAATAGACTCATTGTTAGGAATACACACCCTATCCTTGAAAACCACATACCCATCATCACTAAACCAATAGTCCATTATCTCACCATTCTCGATGTCTTGACTTATTTTTGACAAAATCGGATCTTGAAGCTGAGCATCTCGTATCTCTTTCCAAAATTCATTAGAAATAACCATAGTATTAAGACTATTCAAAGAGAACTTAGTCATACCCAAAAAAATTTCAACCAAAGATTCCATCAATCTATGCTCCCGAACCATTAAATAGGCTACATGTAAGGTCTTGCGACTAAGAGCATCTGCTACCACATTTGCTTTCCTCGGATGATACTTAAATTCAAAATTATAATCTTTAAGAAACTCCATCCAACGTCTCTGTCTCATATTCAGCTCTTTTTGATCCACCAGATACTTGAGACTTTTATGGTCGCTCATGACCCTGAACTCTGTTCCATAAAGATAATGACGCCAGATCTTTAACGCAAAGACCACCGCAGCCAACTCGAGATCATGTGTTGGATAATTCTCCTCATGCGGTCTAAGTTGTCTAGATGCATATGCCACTGCTCTCTCATCTTGCATTAGAACACAACCAAGACCCTTATGAGAGGCATCAGTATACACATTATAGGGCTTTTGAGGATCTGAAATCACCAATACTGGAGCTGTTGTTAACCTTTCTTTCAACTCAAGAAAAGCTGTCTCGCACTTATCATCCCAGATAAATGGCCTATCCTTCCTTGTGAGTCTAGTCAAAGGCATAGAAATCTGAGAGAAACCTTTGATAAAACACCGGTAGTAACCTGCTAATCCCAGAAAACTATGGATCTCAGTTATCGATTTTGGTCTCTCCCATTGCATGACTGCTTCAACTTTATATGGATCAACTGCAATACCATTTGCCGACACGATATGTCCCAAGAACCTAACCTCTCTCATCCAAAACTCGCACTTACTGAGCTTGGCATATAGCTTATGATCTCGTAGAAACCTTAGGACAGTCCTCAAGTGTCTGGCATGCTGCTCCTCATCTTTAGAGTAGATCAGTATATCGTCAATAAAAACTACCACAAACTGATCCAAGAAAGGTCGAAAAATGCGATTCATATAGTCCATGAAAACTGCAGGCGCATTAGTCAGCCCGAATGGCATAACCAAAAACTCATAATGACCATATCGAGTCCTGAAAGCAGTCTTTGCCACATCCTTCTCACTAACTCTTAGCTGATGGTACCCTGAATGTAAATCAATTTTAGAGAAAATCGTGGCACCAACCAACTGATCTAAGAGATCATCGATGCGAGGCAGTGGGTACTTGTTCTTCACCGTAACCTTATTCAACTGCCTGTAATCGATACACAATCTTAAACTACCATCCTTCTTCTTCACAAATAAGACAGGAGATCCCCAAGGAGAAACACTAGGTCTAATAAATCCCTTATCTAACAACTCCTCAAGTTTCTTCTTCAACTCAGCTAACTCTGAAGGAGCCATTCTATAGGGAGCCTTTGAAATTGGCTGAGTCCCCGGTACCAGGTCAATTGAGAATTCAACCTCACGTTCTGGAGGTAATCCTGATACATCCTCAGAAAACACCTCTGGGAACTCCCTAACAACCTCAATTTCATCCACTATACCTGTCTCAGACCCTTGGGTAGCGAGCACTACCACATAAGCCTCACATCCCTGCTCAATCAACCTTTCAACTTGTAAAGAAGAAAGAAAACAAGAATGACCAGGGTATTCCTTGATCACCTCCGGTACTTCTACCAAAGTCACTGTCTTAGCCACACAATCTAAGATAGCACCATAAGCTGTCAACTAATCCATACCAATAATTAAATCAATTCCTTGCATAGGTAATTTGATCATATTTACCCAAGTCGATTGCCCATTAAAAGTCATCTTAGTCCTACATACCATACTGGATCGACCAACCAAACCAGAAGTAGAGGAAACTTCTATATCATGGGGCAACTGGTCAACAGGCATAGCCATTCTATCTAAGCGCTCGGCAGAAATAAAAGAATGCGTCGCACCACAATCAAACAAAACTTCTAAATCGAGGCCACAGATAGAAACCATACCAGTGATTAGATTCGATGACTTCCTAGCCTCCTCCTGAGATACTGTATACACTCTACCAGGAATCACGTTCCTCCGGTCCGAGCTCTCATGTAAATCAGGGCAGTCACGGATCAAATGGCCTAACTTTCCACACTTATAACAAGCAAAGCAGTGACCAAAATGAATCCTACCACATCTATTGCAAGGTGACCTCGCTGTACCTAGAATTGGGGCTTGACTGGTCTGTGAAGAACGTGCTGGAGCATTCCCAAAGAAACGAGAACCCCTAGATCTCATATTACCACCCCGATTACCTTAAAATCTTGAACCCCTATTTAAATTTCGATTACCAGAAGCAGAAGAAGACCCGATTCTAAAGGAGCCACTAGAAGAAGAACCAGAGCTAAAACCCATTCTCTTGGATACACCACCAGTAGGAGCCAACCCAAAAGAAAATCGACCTCGTGTATCCCTACTCTGGCTACTCTCTGTGTCTCGGCCTCGGCGAGCGGCAATCCTCAGACGATTGCACATCTCATCATATGTCGCCTCGCCCAACAAAGATAGCTGCTGGCGGTATTCTGGCCTCATCTTTTCTAATAACCTCTTTGCTTTCCACTTGCTATCATTAGAAGCCTTCAGATATGTTGAGAACTTAGACAGCTGATTGAATTTTCTTATAAAAGTCTCCTCGTCTAAGTCCCCCTGCTGAAATGCATGAAACTCTGCCTCTTTCTCATCTCTGAAAGCTGGCGGAAAGTGAAAATCATAAAATCTTTCTTTAAATTCATCCCAAGAAATAGATCTTCCATCTGTGGGCTTAACAGAATCCCACCAATGCTTGGCTTCACCAACAAGCTGCATCGTAGCCAAGATAACCTTCTGCTCAGATGTATACCTCTCAACAGTAAATAACTGCTCCATCCGATCCAACCACTCCTCAGCTTTCCCATCAAGCATACTACCATCATATGTAGTCGGATTAGAGCGAGAGAATTCCTTCCAAGGTTCAGATATATCATCCTCTCGATTATTAACAACTGGTGCATGAGCTCCCATAGTACTAGAAGATCCCTGCCCAGCACTTAGGTCAACATGCTGATCTGGAACAGTATGACTTCTAAGATTTTGCTGTATATCCACCATAACTTCAAGCAGCCTAGCCATAACTGCATCTGTCCCCTGTGGTGGTGGTGGAGGTGGAGGCGGAGGTGGAGGCGGAGGAGGTAGAGGTGGTGGTCGTTCCTCATTCCTCGATCTACCCCTTCCCCTTCGAGTCATATTAGAACTGAAAGGTGTACGGCTACAAGCGTACGGACCTTTCTCCCCTCATAAAGGAACAAGCCAGAGAAAGAAAAACCATATTAGTCCAGGTTAGTGGTAGAAGGGAAAGAGCATAAAAGTAATGTATTTAAGGTGCCAAGTAGGAAAAAGGAATCATAAACCTAAAACTGATACCAAATGTAACACTTGCCTTGAGTGTTATCCAAAAATCACATAATTCAAACAAACTAAGTGTGGTTAAGGAGTTGATCCTCTAACCAACTTAAGAAATAAATCATTTAAAACCTTAAAAATAATTATAGGTTCTACCTATAGCGCACGGAAGCAAGTTAGACGAAAATGGAATAAAAAGATGCTGTCATGACAGTAATTTATTGCTGTCATGACAGCCCTCTTGGGCCAACTTCCAGGAGGCGGTGTTCCTTCATTCGACCTCCGATTGAAGTGATTTTAAATCTCACACGTCACATTCAAAGGGTACTATAAGTGTACCAAATTTCAAAAAGATCCAACGGTCGGATTAAAAATTAGACATGTTAAAAGATTGACTATTTTTGCTGTCATGACAGCTACAGCACTTCCGGACCAACTTTCGGAGTGCACCATTTCATCATCTGACCTCCGATCAGAGTGATTCCAAAGCCCACATGTCACTTTTAAAGAATACTATTAGCATACTAAATTTTGAAAAGATCCAACGGACGGATTGAATTTTGTGCAGGTTACAAAATCAACACTGTAGCTGTCATGACAGCAATTTAATGCTGTCATGACAGCCCCTCCAGACCAAATTCCGGAGTGCGTCGTTTCTCCGTCCGATATCCGATTGACGTGAATCCTGAGCAGTCAAAGCTAACTCCCTCCCAGAGCCAGCCCGACTTACTCTCCATGTGAGGGCTACCTTGGCCTAGGCACTCATCCTCACACTTCATATGTCGGATTCCCTCCCCCACTGAGAGGTGTCGAACACTCAATACACTAACCACTTTAGTGCACTGAGCCCACAATACGTAAGACAACACTGAGTACTGACAGTGTGCCATAGAATATCAAAAATTCACACCTTCTCATTGGTGAACTCCCACCGATATCATGCCTTTTACTCTTGTCTACCTTTCTTGAGTATTGACCATTCAACACTCTAAAGTAGTATAATATTTATAAATCTCATTTCCATAAAAACATTGTTATTAAACAATTAGAAAACATATTTGCACTATAATCAAAGTAGTACCCCATAACCCCTTATAAAGCACATTTAATCTTTTAAAACATGTAATGCATGATAACTAGTAATATTTATTCAAAAATAGCTAAAACAAAGTAATAAGAAATATAAATTCCCCTGTTACCTCAACCCTTTGGTACTAAAAGGGTTCCCCTTGTACAAAATAGGGCTCGGCTTATTCCTTACTTCTCAATAAGTTCCACCAACAATTTTCTACAACATATAAGTGATCCACATCACTTATCATGACAAATAGTATTAATGAAGACTATAACTTATACCACGCAACTTAGGTCAATGAGTCATAATCCACCCTAATGGTCCATATATTAAACCAACCATTCACATAGTATCACTTAACCACCAAAACCATTTATTAGCCATCACTAGGCTAATTTTCAATTTATATAATTTTTTTAATCAATTAAAAACCTTTACTTAGTGCCACCAACTTTTACCATTAGCCCTTATAATGAAAACCAAACCTTAATTTAAATCTTATTGGGCTCAAATAGCAAAATTATAACTAAATCAATAGGCTTAAACCATTGAGGAGCAAAAACCCAATTTCTCAAGGTTTATTTTGTGCCCAAAACACCTCTTTTCATCCAATTATTCACTCAAAACATTAGATCACTATATAGAAACTCAAAACATGCTCCCTAGAATCCAAAGAAACAAAAGCTTACAAGAATAAAGCCTTTGGGATCAAAATCTAAAAATTTTCTCTTCCAAAAATTGAAGAAAATCAAGAGAAAGAGAAGAGGATTGAAGTAGGGAGTTTACCTATCGTGTAGCCGAGCTCGCAACGGTCGCAAAGACTCCTAGATCCAAGCCTAACTCCCTCCCTTTCTCTTCTCTTCTTCCTCTCTCTCTCTCTCCCGTTTGTGCGTTTGCTTCCTTTCTCATTTTCTCTGCGTTTCTGCATCAGTTTGCTCCTTAAAATGCTGGTCAAAAACTTTGGGGAAAATTACAAGAAAGGGCCCAACATTTTTTATTATTGCACAAAAGCCCGGGTCAACTTTGGTAATTTTTCCCATAGTTAAAAATCAAATAAAACCAAACTTTTGCTTAGTAAAATTCGAACTCTGGGCCTCTATTAAATTATTCTAAATTTTAATTTAATTATAGATATTTTATTTTATTTTTGTTTATTTTTTTTAATAAATTTGAGTCTTAAAATTTTTAGGATGTTACAAAGGGGCTATTATACTCCTGCCTGTGTGATTTTTCATTATTTAAGTTCTACCGGTGTAATTTTTCAATTTTTATTTAAGCACCTTCCATTGATATACAACTAAATTCTATGACTGTTGTCTCTTCCTTGTTAAGTAATTAATTCTAGGGTTAAGGTGCAATTTTTCTTTAAACTATTTTTGGAGGAGCAATGTTGCCCCTAAACTATTCATTGTAGCAATGTTGCCTTTGCCGTTAAAATGTCTATTATTATAATTAGTGAGACTCATTTTTCATGAGTAAAGGTGCAATTTTGCCTTCAAGCTATTCTTAAAGGAGCAATGTCGGCCTTACCTTTTAAAAATTATAAAATTAAATAAAAATAAAATTATAATAATATTAAATGCATATATAAAATAAATATAAGAAAAAAATTTCTAGTATATTAATAAAATATCATAAATTAATAATATTATAAATTATAATTTTATAACTTGTTAACTATAAGTGGATTTTGGTTAAATTAAATATGAGTAGACTCAAAAGTATCTACATTTGCACTTATAATTATCGACTAGAGTCATCATTAATGACTAGATTTGGACTAAAAAACTATTTTCATGATTGAATTGAATTGGACAAGAGTTAAGCCACTGTTATGCTTGAAACCAAAGTTGAATTGGGAATTGAAGTAGATTTCAAAAAACTAGATGGTTTTAAATATAATATTAAAAAAAGCTTAAAATTTTTAAAAATAGAAAAATTCAAAAATTAGATCATACTAAAATCTAACTTTATTTTTAAACAATTTATATGTATAAAATATGATTTGAGACCAATTTTTTTATAAAGATGTCGATAATTATAGGTGTAAATGTAGATATTTTTGAGTCTACTCATATCTAATTTAATCAAGATCCACTTATATTTAACAAGTTATAAAATTATAATTTATATTTTTCTTATATTTATTTTATATATACATTTAATATTAATTTTATTTAATATTACTATAATTTTATTTTTATATATACATTTAATATTATTTTATTTAATATTATTGTTATTGCTATTTTATTTAATTTTATGATTTTTAAATGATGAGGACAATATTACTCCTTTGAGAATAATTTAAGGACAAAATTGCACCTTAACTCATGAAAAGTGGGTCCCACTAGCTATAGTAATGAATGTTTTAATGGTAGGGGCAACATATTGCTTTGATTTGATTAGTTTAGGGGCAACATTGCTATGATAAATGGTTCAGGGGCAACATTACTCCTTTGAGAATAGTTTAAGGGCAAAATTATATATTAACCCTTAATTTTGTTAATTATAGTTCTCCATGTCTCTTTCATGATATTCCTTGTTACCTGTCACTTATAAGTGTAGGCTTGGCTGCATTCCTACCAGAAACTTCAGATATTTGCTATTGCTCAAGATAGTTATTTAGCAGGTTATGAATCAATTATAAAATCCTTTAAAGTGAAAATTCTAATTCATTTTTAAATTCTAATTCTGTTCTTAAGAACCAAGGTATTAGGCCACTATGAACTAATTTAATTGGCTTGTGCAGTTCACATAATAAAAAATATTGTAATTAATTAAATTGTTATCTCCATCAACTCGTCTTCATGTTGAAGACTTTATATTTCTAGATCTTGCCTTCCTCCCTTTTTCCGTGCCAACACTTATAGCCAAGGTTTTACATTTTAAGGAACATATTATTTCATCCTTGAAAATGTGTTCTCAATTATTTCTTTGTTAAGAGAATATTAGTAGATGAATTAAATAATGAATGTTTATAGAGTTTAAATTTATGCTAGATTTAAGGTTAGTAACTTATTAATAGAAATACATTGTTTTTATTTATGCTCAAATTTGTTATTTGATGATTTGGACTGGTTAAAGTACTTAATTTAATATTGTTGAAACTTGGAGAGGTCTCATTTTTAAGAAGAAACTCTACCAATTTTTTTTATTGTATATTATTTCCATTTATTCTTAAATTTGATATTTGATTATTTGAACTCATTAAAGTGTTCAATTTATTATTGTTGAAATTTGGAAAAGTCTTATTTTTAAGGGAAAATTTTGCCGAATTTTTCCTAATCTTAACATGTCCATGCAAGTTACATAATAGCTAATTTGATGGAGTTTGTGATGATTGATCAGGTAACAATAAAATGGATTGTAATTAGATGAATGCTAGAAGAACGAGTGAGGAATATGAGAATGGTGTGGAACAGTTTCTTGAATTTGCTAGAAGAAATGTTCCTAGTAAAAATGAAAAGTATTATTGTCCTTGTGTTAACTGTATAAATAAGATTGAACTGGGTATTGATGAAATAAAAGAGTATTTAATTTGTGATGGGATAAATTTGAAGTATGCGAGATGGATATGGCATGGAGAAGTAGGAACAACTTTTATATCCCAGAATGAGCCAATTGTAAATGACTAGAATGATAGAATAGAGGATATGATTCGTGATGTTGGGATAGCATTATTTGCATAATCATATGTATATGACAACATGCGCAATGATGTAAAGAAACCCTTATACCCAAGGTATACTAATTTTATGCTCTTGATAGCTGTGTTGGGATTGGTTAACTTAAAGTTAAGAAGTGGGTAGACTAATTCAAGCTTTACAGAGTTACTTAAATTTTTGAGTAAAATGCTTCCACCCTATAATTTGCTTCCAAAACATATATATGAGGCAAAGAAAATCTTATGCCCGATAGGTATGGATTATAAAAGAATACATGCTTGTCCTAATAATTGCCTATTATATAGAACTAAGTATAAAGAGCTACACAAGTGTTCGAAATCTAGGACCTTACGCTATAAAGTGAAGAAAGATGATTACACTCATGGTAATGAGATCATAACTAAAGGTCTTTCTATAAAAGCAATGTGGTATCTTCCAATAATACCACTGTTTCAATGTCTATTTGCTAATTTAGCAAAAGCAAGAAATTTGAGATGGCATTTTGATAATAAGATATTTGATGGAAAACTTTGACACTCAGCTAATTCTCCTCAATGAAAGACAATAGATCACATGTTTCCCGAATTTGGCAATGATCCAGGAAACCTTCAGCTTGGACTCTTTATGGATGGAGTCAACCCGTATGGTAATCTTAGTAGCACACAGTACATGGCTAGTTTTATTGGTTATTTACAACCTACCTCCTTGGTTGTGTATGAAACATAAGTACATAATATTTTCTTTGGTGATTTTAGGACCGAAATAGCCTGGAAATGATATTGATATCTACTTGGCACCTTTGATCGAGGACTTGAAAATGCTTTGGGAGGAAGGTATAGATTTTTTTTATGCTTATAAGTAAAAGCACTTCAAGTTGCGAGCCATGATTTTTACCACAGTAAATGACTTTTCTACATATGAAAACTTATCAGGATACAGTGTTAAAGGACACACTACATGTCCTATATGTGAAGAAGGCACAAACTACTATCAGCTTAAGCATGAAAGAAAAATAGTTTACCTTGGTCATCAAAGATTTCTTGATCAATATTACCCTTACCATAGATTGAAGAAGGCTTTTAATGGCTTACAAGAGTATGAAATAACTCCTAAGGCCTTGACTGGATGGCAAATTTATCAATGTGTTGAAAGAATGAATGTTATCTTCAATAAGTATAAAAAATGCAAGTGAGAAGAATTTATGGAAAAAGAGTTTCATTTTTTTTTCTTCCATATTGGTAGAGTTTAGATGTGAGGCATAGTCTTGATGTGATGAATGTGGAGAAAAATGTTTGTGATTGTCATATCAATACACTCTTGCACATAAGTGGGAAGACTAAGGATGGAATAAATGTTAGATTGGACTTAGCTAAAAAGGGAATAAGAAAACATTTACATGCACAAATTGAAGAGGGGAAAAGAGCTTATTTGCCACCAGCAGTGCACACATTATCCAAAGACAAGAAAAGAAGTTTATGTGAATGTTTGTGTAGTATTAATGTGCCGTAAGGGTATTCTTCAAATGTTAGAAGACTTATCTCGATGAATGATTTGAATTGTTTTAATATCATGCTTTTTTAATTTAAATTTCATTATAGTTCACAAAAGATATATTAAATAACGGGGGGAAGTTGCCACCCATCAAAAAGTGGAACGAAAAAAAATGGCCTACCAACTTGGATATTCCTAGAGGTAAGTAATTTTTATTCAATATTTTTCATCCGCAATCATTCCATGTATGCTTTTGTTTATACTTATCATTTAATTTGTATTTGTCTAGTGCTATCAACAGATAGGGAGTACAGAGTGTCAATACTATATTATCAGTTATATGTACGAGATTATTCAATCAAGTACTAATGAGCATTTACACTTGGTATGTAGTTTAATCTCAATGAAAATTTTGCAAAGAGAGTACAGAGGCTTTGGAATTTTACTTGATGTAATGAAAATCTTATAACAATTTGTAACTTTTTGACAATGAGTACCCCTATACCAGTGGTGAGATAAATGACATTCTAAATAGTTTTGCAGGTCAACTTCTTCAGAAGCTATTTACATAGTTTAGATTTTATAGTTTGTTAAGCGAGGATTCTAGCTTGACTTATAGATAAGTTAAATGACTAGAAACTTTGCTTAGCATATTGTAATTTGTTAGACTTTGAATGTAAATACTGAACACTTGAATAGATCATGAGTTTCGTGTTTCTTTGGTTTGTATATGCTTATATTGCTATTGCTGTTATTTGTTGGACATATTGGCTGTATATGTTGGGCTATTGCTATCATGAAAATTTGCAGGTTCAATTGGTTGTAAAAAAAATACTAATTAGCTATTTTAAAAAAATTAAATAAACAACATCACTTTTTGTAGAAATAGATATAGTTTATATTAACGAAATTTTTCTTTTAACAAAAGGGATGTGGTTTATTCAAAAGTCACATCCCTTTTTTAGGAAAAGGGACATGGTTTCTTAAAAACCACGTCCCTCTTATACGAAAAAGGCATGGTTTCTTCAGAAACCATACCACATCCATTTTCCTAAAAAGGGACATCCATTCTTGTAGAAAAGGGATGTGGTTTTTATTACCCACGTCCCTCTAAAAGATGACATGGATTTATCAACTTTTTATATCGCCTTGATCTATGTCCTCTATTATACAGAAGTAAATACCCTTAAAAAAGTGACTTGATAAGCTTTTTTGTAGTAGTGTAAGTTTGCACTTGAGCACATAAATAATGATAATAGTATAGTGTGCCCTTGTAAAAAATGTTGTTTGATGAAGCGAGTTTGTGCATCTAAATTAGAAGATCATTTTTGAAAGTCCACCTAAGAGAGGGGTGAATTGGGCTTTTTTAAAAAATTTAGTTAATAATAATAAAATTAAGGAGATGAGTTCAGAATGTTATCATGAAAAACAATGAAGAAAAAGGAGAAGAAGCTTGCATAGATGTTTATCCTAGTTTAGTACTAACCACTTGAGCCTATGTCCAGTCTTCAAACTCTACTTGAGATTTTTTCTACTAACTCCACCAAGATTAATATGGGCTCTTAGTAGCCTCAGTACAATCTTAGATTTATACTATAGTCTAAATTACTCTCACTTATAGGGGTAATGATATATCCCACTTAAATTCCCCAAGTTTAAGATACTCTATTGCAATAAGGAAAAATAAAGATGACTAGAGTAAATTCAAAAAATGAATTACTATTGTTAAATACTCTCTTAAAGTTGATATGAAATCAATGAAGTTCACTCGTAATGAATATAAATTCAAAAAGTTGGTAAACAATAAATGAGAGTAACACTTGTTCGTTCGTGCATGTTCTACTTTCTTGTCTTCATCAATGTTTGTATTTATAACTTGGCTTCATAAATGATCTTTTACTCTTGAGAAAATAGCCTTTAGACTCATTGTCATCTTTCTTCTGAGTAATCTAAGCATTCTCTGAAACGAGGCAAAGTAATAGTACTTTCGGTGAAGCTTTTCTTCTCATATGGCCAGTAAGGAAAGTAAAGTCTCTCTTCATTAAATGTTCTGACAAAGTAGGTGAGAGATGCTTTTAGAATAAACAAAATATTTAGGAATAAGATAAAAATAGACTGAGACCAAAGAGGGCAAAAGCTAACTTGGAATGTGTTTAAAAAGATTGTATGAGAATTATAAAACACGTATAACTCTCAAAAGATAGAAAGAAAAGAAATTGAGAGAGTTTCAAAGAGCCTCTATTCTTCTCATGAAAAACAAAGTAAGGAAGTTCAAGAATATTTTGAAATAGTGAAACTATTTTGAAATAGTGAAGAACAGCAACACAACGAGTCAATGAGACTTATTTCGATATAAGAAAATGGTATTGGAGGATGTTTACAAAAGCGTTGATCCAAGGCTCTTTATTTGAGAAAATGAGAGACTATTCATGAAGAACTCAGAATGAAATACACATTGCTTCAGAATAAGAGAGCTTATTTTAGAATAAGATCTTCCTTAGTAGATAAGGTGAGGCTATTTTAGCATAACGAAGCATAATGAGGAATAAACAATTCTTACACACGAGAATAGTTTAGAGTGAGAAGTTGAGTTATTTTGGAATAGCTAAATCTCTTTTAGAATAGACTAACTATTTCAAAATATGTGAGTTCTTTTGGGAACAGACTATTCTAGAATAGTGAAGCTTATTCTGGAATAAGCAACATTATCACAAAACCTGAAAAAGTCTCTCAAAAACAAGTTTTTGATACTAGATTAATTTGAGATACCTTCTAAAAGTATTCAGAAGCTCTTAAAGAGATTAAAATCAAGTCAAATATTCAATTTGATGAGATAAACAAAAAGGAAGAATTTTAGAGCTGTTCCATTGTTTTATGTATATTTCAGAATAAATTGCTTTTTGGGAATAAGACAAAAAATTAGAAATTCACAGCATTAATTCCCTTACAAGCCATAAATGCAAATCTTGTAAGACATAAACATCTCTTATTTTATTATCATTAAAACCAGGGTTCAATAATTTAGTGTGTCATTAAATTGATCAAAGTTATAAGTATTGGCACAAGCATGGGGAGACAAAGGATGTTGGCTGAGGGTATAGCAAAAGCTATATGTCACATGATTTTGATACAAGTGTATATGAGGTTGAGGAAGAAGACCATCTTGAAGAGGTGACTAAGGCAATTGAAGAGGAACTAAAGGATTGTCCTGAAATGCTTGAGAGATTGAAAAGTAATGTGAAAATGCCTTTATATAGTAGTTGTACTGATTTCACATTATTGTCAAGGGTGTTGAGTTTGTACAACTTAAAAGCGAGCAATGGATGGAATAATAAGAACTTTAGTGAATTGCTTGTACTTCTTAAAGTAATGCTACCTAAAGTGAACGAGCTTTCTATTAATACATATCAAGCAAAACAAATGTTACATGCTATTGGCATGAGTTATGAGAAAATTCATACTTGCCTCAATGATTTTATATTGTTTAGAAATAAATATGAATCATTAATTGAGTGTAAAAAATGTAAGTCATCATACTTTAAAAATAACGAGAAGAGACCAAAAAAGGAATTATGGTATTTTTTTTATTGTGCCTAGATTCAGATTATTCTACAGTAGCAAAGAAGATGCAAAAATTTAACGTCACATATAGATGAAAGGATTAAGGATGGGAACTTACAACATCCTACTGACTCTCTGCAATAGGGAAGGATTGATCATGAATACCCTAAATTTGGACAAGAATCAAGGAACTTATGCCTTGCATTTTCTACTGATAGAATGAATCCACATAGGCTTCAAAGTAGCACCATAGCACTTGGCTAGTGATTTTGATAATTTATAATCTATCTTCATGGTTATACATGAAATGCAAATACATTATGTTATACATGCTAATATCATGGCCAAAATAACCTAGAAATGACATAGACGTATACTTAGCTCCTACAATTGAAGACCTAAAGTTATTATGGGAGATAGGGGTCGAGGTGTATGATAGGTATAGGGAAGAGAAATTTAATTTGAGAGCCTTGCAATTTGGCACAATAAATGAGTTTCCAACGTATAGTAATTTGTCAAGGTATAGTATAAAAGGAAAACTTGCATGCCCTGTCTGTGAAGAAAACATAGATTCAATTAAGTTGAAGCATGGTATGAAGAATGCTTATATGAGACATTGAAGGTTGTTGCATCCAAGTCATTATTATTGGAGATTAAAGAAACCTTTTAATGGGCATTCAGAAGAATCAGGCCTGCCTTCAATGTTAATCGATGACAATTGTTTGAAAAGGTTAAGAATTCGCATATCGAGTTTGAGAAACTTTTTATAAAGCATATTGGGATAAGTGGGTGTAAGAAAAAGTCTATTTTTTGAGTTACCTTATTGAAAGGTCTTGTATGTTAGGCATTTTCTTGATGTGATTCACACAGAGAAAAATATGTGTGATAGTGTTATTGGTACGTTACTTTATATTTTTAGAAAGACCAAAGATGGCATCAATGCAAGGTTAGACATGATTTCTTTAGGGATAAGGGAAGATTTAACACTAAAGGAAAAGGGGAGTCATACTTTTCTTAGTCCAGCAACTCACACCCTTTTAGAAAAAAAAATCTTTTTGTGAGTTTCTTACTAAAAAAAAAAATCTTTTTGTGAGTTTCTTACTACAGTTAAAATTCTAAAAGGTTACTCATCAAACATTAAAAACCTTGGGTAAACAAAAGATCTAAAGCTAAAGGTTTTAAAATATCATAATTGTCATGTTTTGATGGAGAATTTTATTCTAGTGGCAATACATTTTATTTTACCCAATAGGGTGTGAGATACCATCACAAAACTATGTTTTTTCTTCAAATCTATTTGCAGTAAAGTAATTAACCCCAACAAGTTGCCAAAGTACAAAGTTGAATTGTAAAAGTATTATGTGAGCTTGAGATGTATTTCCCACCTGCGTTCTTTGACATCATGGTTGACCTAACCATTCACTTAATAAATGAGGTGCAAATGTGTGGCTCAACTTATTTAAGATGGATGTACCCGGTTGAGCATTATATAAAGATATTAAAAAGGTATGTGAAAAACTATAGGATCAACTTGAGGGTTTCATTGTTGAATGGTACATTAGTAAAGAAGAAATTGAAATTTGTACCGAGTATTTAAAAAATGTTAGTTATGTTAGACTACCAGTGTCTTGGCATATGGGAAGGGAAGGTGGGAAGGGATAATAGGATGGAATATAGTTAGTATTTTAAGTTTACTATGAGAGAAAGCACACTTTTATATGTTGCACAACTTAGAAGAGGTTCAAGAATTTGCGGACAAGCACTTGGTGTTGGATAGGGAGGTGCAATGAAAAATTAAAATTTTAAAGTCCCTATCCTGATATGGACTGAACAAACTCATTTAAGTCAAGGTGGATAGAAGAGTTACCTTTTAATTCTTTGAACTTGACACATGTTCTCTTTAAGAGTTTAGATCTCAGGAGCTGACAACATAGATTTGCTCCCTCTACTAGTATCCACATGAACAGCACTCTAACTCGAACAGCGTACTAGTACTTCCAGTGTTCGTTCTTCTTTGAACATTAGTTTTACTTTCTATAAGGTGTTTTATAGCTCTTAAAATCTTTTTGCTGTCAGAACTTTTCTAATTCTCTCCTCCTTCATAAAGGACATCCCTATCTATATATAGTATATGGATAAGGGTTTTCATCTTTCACTTAAAAGCCCACAAAAATTTAATTAAATTTATCTCATAAATTTAATCCATGATATCATATCTAATTCAAATTTATCTTATAAATTTAAATTATAAAACTGACATGATATTCTCTCATATGATGTTAGTTATTAAATTTAATCTATCATATAAAATTAAATTTAAAAATAACATAATATAATATAATATATAAATATAATATATATCACATATACATATTATATTATATATACGAATATATATAGACAATATATATATATATATATTATATTATATATATTTAATTTTATATATCATATACATATATATGTAAGATACACACACACACACATATATTTTAAATATATATAATTATATTTCAAATTTTATATTTCATATATATATAAATATTTATCAAATAAATATTCAAATATATATATATATATAAACCCTATATTACATTCATTGAATCTAGACATATTCCAGATTCAATGAACTTGGACATTATAGATCGAGTTGGGATGTTCTTGTGTGCGACCTTGTAGGCCCATATAAAATTGACAGTAGGCTAATTACGTTATTAGCCTACTAGCCCACAAGTCATAAGTGGCCTCTAGCAAGACATTGTAACTACCCAATTCACATAGGGATCAATGATCCGATATAACCTATTATGCAATTGTATCACATCCCTTTTTTCACGTGATATTTTGGTTAAGTGTGAGACATGGAATTGTCATTCTCTTTTACTTAATCATTACTTTCTCAATCTCTAAGTGGACTAACTGTAGCAATAGAAAAACCCTTTTATTGTAGTATGGCCATACATTTTCTTAGTCTTACTCATCGAGGGGCTGAGTAATATCTCTCACTTAATGTGAGGGACAAATTCCATCTTGACCACTCATATTCCTCTACATGAATATCACTAAACTCAATCATAGCCTTTATAATCAATCGATCAAAGTTGACTTTGACTAGGTCAAAGTTCAGTGGTCATTATATAGGAATCCATAATGATCTTAAGTCAAAGGGTTTAGTAATGTAGTTACATATGAGATAAGGTTATGACTTGTACCATCAATCTTTCCCATAGTGGGTCGGTCAAACACCTTGTACTCTTTCAAGTGCCTATGACTTTGATTTGTATCTTTATAATTAATTAAAGTCATATTAGTCTTATTTCATCTATAATCCCTCATAGATGACCGACTAGTGACATTTAGGACAATCACTATAGTTTGTCTAAGAATACAGTTATCATATTGAATATGCAATTGATATGATAACAACAAGAAAATTCATTAAATAACAATGTGCATAGTACAATGATTGGCCCTAAGATACAATTTTCAATACTTGGCTAAACTTAGGAAGGATAACCCTAATAAAGTTGAATCTTGGTATGTAAAAGAACAAAATAAGCAATTTACATGTTGGCTAAAGGAGCACATTCGTGATAAGTTCAATACGGATCCTAATTTTGTTTTTGAAAAAGTGAGATGGCTAGCTAGAGGTCTGAGCATGCAAGTAGTTTCTTATGCTAATGATCTTATTAATGGATACATCTTCTATGTCAAAGAGTAGCATAGTCAAAGCACACTGCAAAATAGTAGTTTTACTCTTGTTGTCTTATGTGATGCACATAACTAGCTCTAAAGACAATAACTCAATATATCGAATATCATACTTTAGGGTAATTAAGCACATTTAAGAGTTAGATTATGTAAAATTTCATATTTTGATCTTTGGTTGTAAGTGGGTTGACCATAAAAATGGATTTATAGTTGATAATAACTTAGAGTTGATACAAGTGAATCTTAATAAAGAAGGGTATAAAGATGAACCTTTCAATCTTGCTTCCTAGGCTCGACAAGTATTCTATGTCCTTGATCTTGCTAAAATTAATTAGTCCATTCTTTTATTGACAAATAAAATCATTGAAGACATGGATGACACTATTGTTGAGGATGATTCATTTGTAGAAACATCGTTTGAAAGTGATTTCGTTGAAGATCATGCTGTCTATATGAGAAATGATCATACTGAAGGTATTTGGATTTCAAAGCGATAAAAAAGGACTCAAGATAAGATTAAGCAGGGAAAATCTACAACTCCTTCTTCTTTTAAGTTTAACATTCTAAAAGATGAGGATGATAGGCTACACCGCCTGGTTGATATGTTGCTTACATCATAAGCAAAGACATTGACTCATATAGATATTAGTCCCAACAATAAGAGAGACAGTTGCACCGTAGCCCAGCCTTCTCATCTAAACCTTCTTGAGGTAATATTAATATTTTCTTTAGTTAGATTCATTTTATATCATTAACTTATATCTTTACATTGGTTTATGGCAAAGTTAAATGTGAATTTTTGGCAAACAATCCAACTCGTCACGTAGTTACAATTGGTATAATGTATAATGTCCCTAGGGGCACTATACATAATGTGCCAATTCCCCTGGGCCATGTGCAAGCTTGTCTTAAAGTTTCTTTAAATGACAACTATAAGTTGCCCATTCCCATCAAGGATATGATGATTGTGGGAGATGTATTGGACACCTTTATTACATGGCCTCCTGTTCTTATAAGATTAACAGGAAAAGATAAGGTATATATGTCATTTATCACCTTTGTTTTTATATAAGAACTTTTGATCTCTAATTACCTTTGTTACATAGTCTGAGGAAAAAGACTTCCCCAGCAAACAATCGATCAGCCATGAATCGAAGATTGTTTGGACATCCCCTACTTTAAAAGATGGGGCCTTAATTGTCACATAAATCCATGACTTCACTGGGGGCATATGCAGACATGTAAAGGAGTATTTATAATTTTGTTGCGGTAGATGTCCCATTCGAACATGGCATGTGCAACAGAGATCATATCAATCACATAATGCTCGAAATGGTAGATGAAGTGCTCCACCATACCATGATTAGCACGACTATCATGGTTTTTTATTTGAGATAATTTCTTCTGCACAAGAATCATTATTATTTTTATAAATATCTACTAATCTATTTCATTTATTTAATTTATGTTTCTCTACTATACACTTGTTGTGTCCCATAGTCTTACTAAGATGTTGCCTTCATTTGTCCTTATGATGTTGCTAGTTTTCATGACATTAGGGACTATGATCTTGAAGATCAAGCAAAGCAGCTATGTGATTCATTCAAAGCTAGGACTACTAAGAAGGTAGGGAAGTTATTCTTGATGCCTTATATGCAAGGGTTAGTTATTTATTATATTTAATGTGTTTTCTCAATTTTATTAACTATTTTAATTTATTATATATTCTTCACAATTGTTAATTATTTCAGGGATCATTGGATGCTGGTTTTCATCAATCCAACTAGAGAAAAATATGAGAAATTAGCCATCTATTACTTGTGTTTTGCTAGCGGGGAACCAAACAATTGCAAAAATACGATGAAATTAATCAACAAGCACATTAATTAAGTTTCATACTTGTGTTTTTTGATAGTTTTAACTTGATATATCCAATAGTTAATATGATCTCACATTACTAATAAGTTTAATGCCAATTGTTTACAACTATTTCATCAATATAGTTTACAATTATCACTTTAATTTTTTACAACTATAACTTCTCATATTTAATAGTAAAACCAATAATGCATTATTGACAAGTTTAACACTAAGTGTTTACAACTATTTTATCAATATTCAATAGTTAAACCAATCATATATTTTTAATAATTATATGACCACTCAAATCAATTTTGTTCATTGCAACATCTTCCCCATAATTGAACTTGATCCCTCTAGTTTTTTTTTTTACATAAAATTGTATCTAATAAAGTAAATGTTTAAACTTTTTTGCAAACTGTTAAATCTCCTTTTTACTACCCTATATTTGGCGATTTTGATCATAGAGTAGTCTGAAAAGTTGAATAATGAAAATTAAAACCTAAAGTAATGAATAGTTGAAATGAATGATGTAAATCTTATTACCAATTGATTTTGACAGCGCCTTTATCATGCAAAGCAATTATAAGAACAAGGAGAAGCAGCATCCGTCACAAGCAAATGTCATAATGAAGGAGTTGCTCGTATAAAATCATCATGAATTTTGCCCTAACAATTTTGTAGGCTCCAATTATTGGTGAAGAAGAATAAGGAGAGAGCATTGATCACAAAGCTTGGTGAAGAAGAAGAAGGATGTAGCACAGCTACGGTGAACATGAACAGAGCATTATATTTGCATTATTCAACTTTGTATATTATAACCTAATAAGTAATGATAGTATTATATTTGCACACAAATCACAAAGAACACTCAGGTTTGATCCTAATAAGTAATCATTGAACTTATTTATAAATAAGTTGCTTCTTCATATCTATATATAATTTTTCTTATACTTTTAAAGCTTATTACAGTTAGTTCATATTTGAGATATATATATCATGGCCTTGAGAGATTGAAACTTTTGTGCCATCAAGAGAATGAACATTTTGCATATATCGTATTGCCGTCTCTCCCAAAAGCAAGTTATATGTTATGATTATGTGACACTTGGTAAATCTCCAAGCCGCAGCAATATGGATGCTCCATCAACTCGTGAATGCTCTGTCAGTGGACTTTATTTCTTTGCTTAATCTCTTTAGTTACCCTAAGACTTTTGTCTCTTGGTGTGATTAGATATCCTTTCACAATCAATTATGACTCCCGGAATTCTCTTTCGAAAAAAAAAAAAAACCAAACATTTTTTTAGAAACTCCATTTGATAACTAATTATTACTCCATAGCTGGGAGCAGTGTTTGAAGCTCTATTTAATAATCAATTTTATCCAACTAAAGTTCAAACACACCTTATGATTATTCTCTTTTTATGAGCATATAGTTTCTCTTCTATTTGTACTGACATAATAGTTGTATTTTGAACTTTTTATTGTTAATAAAACAAACATGTGTTTTATTTAAAAACAAGCACGGTTCTTGTTAATAAAATTAAAAAAAAAAAGTTCACGTGAACGTCCAACAAGGGATCCCGTGGATAATACATTTTGTTGAGATAAGGATTTCTTGACCATTTCATTGTATCTTTCTTCATCATAACTAATGGAGAAAAAAATAAACACGGCAGTGTAATCAAGTGCGCATATTACGGCCTTTACTTGATATTAGTGTTTTGCTCGATTTATTTATAAATCACTTTCAACAGTTTCATTAATATTAAGAAAAACTTTAAAACTCATTAATTTTGTCTTAAAATTTAATAAGTTCTTAACTTAGCTCTTATTAAATATACATATTTCAATAATATATTTTTTATCTCCAACATTCAATGAAGGATAAAAAAAAAGTTTAATGATGTGACTTATGAATAAAATTAAAAAAATTATTTTTTCTCTATCCAATAAATAGAATGAGAGGGAGTAACTTTTTAAGAGCCAAACCTGAACGATTGGATAAATTGGACCATTTCCACATAAAAATGGTTCAGTTTGACTTTTTACCTCATTTTGGTGACTTGAACGCTTTGGATCATTTTGAAGTGGGCAGTTTTGACAAACCAAAATAGTTGAATCATTTTGAATCGTTAAAATATTAATGTCAACTTTTTTTAGGTTGATATAGTAAATTTTTGAGTGTATGATTTTTTTATTAGTATTATATAAATTAAACTGTAGAGAAAATTTAAAACTTATTTTCATTAAAAGACAACTAAACTAATTAAATAAAAAAAAACAAGCATATGAAAAAAATGGAAAAATTAAAACTTTAATATGTTATGGTTGAACAATTCTAAACTAAGGATGATATTGTTAATATTTTTAATGTTTTAGTGTTATATATATATATATATATATATATTTTTCTTTAATTATTATGTCACTAGTTTGATTGTCTAACCAATTAAATCATGAGATCCAAGACCTATTGATCTTTCTGGTTTATCATCTGATTCAGTTTTTAAAACATTGTTTGACAATTAGACTAGATAGAAAAGGAAAAATGACAAGTTAAATATAGGGAGAATTTTATTTAAGGACCACGGAAGCAACATATCTTCAGGTGGCTCCCAAAGAATTTCAAAATATTAGTTCAGTCCTATGGGACTAAATTAAAAATAAGTTGAAAGTGAAAAAGACCAAACTAGCCTCAATTCACATATTTTAAAAAGAACCACCAGCCACCGTTGTCGGTGACCGGAGCTTCGCCGGCGATGGTAGCCACTAGACCTCCATCATCAGAGCTCTGGCCATTGGCTGGACTATCTTTGATGGTGGCTGGAGAATTAATTTCTCCAAAAGTGGCCAAGATAAGTGTAGAACCCAAGATCCCTTAGTTCACTAAAAGGTTTTGGATTACCAAGTCACTCAACCCATTCAATTATATAATGCATAAAATTATATATATATATAATAAACCTTATTTTCAAACTGCTTGATTATTACATTACTTGTCAACCGCGTAACTTAATTTATTAATACCTTAACAAGACTTATTAATTACTTAACTTTCTTTATTAACCCCACAACTCTTGCAATAGAAATAAATTACTTGTTAATTGCATAACTATACTTGTTAATACTTTAACAAGACTTGTCAATTACTTAACTCTCCTTGTTAAATTCGTGACTCCCATAACAGAGGTACATTACTTGTTAATCGCGTAACTGCCATTGTTAATACCTTAATAGGACTTGTTAATTACTTGAATTTACTTGCCAAATTCATGACTCTTCAACTGAATTGCATTACTTGTTAATCATGTAACTTTACTTGTTAATTACGCAAGAATACTTGTTAATTGCATAGCTTGACTTATTAATACCATAACAAGACTTGTTTAATTGTTGTTTCGAAAAAGCAACCAAATTACTTGTTAATTGCATAACTTTACTTGTTAATTTTTTAACAATACTTGTTAATTATCTATTGTCACTTGTTAAATGAATACTTAATTTACATAAAAAATTGAGTTTGTCAGATAATGAAAGCGATGACAGTCAAGTCTCCCTTATCAGTATTCATCAAACTAGAGGTTTGAAAAATCTTATACAATTAAAGCCTAATATATTTTAACAAGTGTGCTTAATACTAATAAGGAAGACCCAACTGTCATCACTTTCATTATCTGACAAACTTAATTTTTTATGTAAATTATATATTCATTTAACAAGTGAAAATAGATAATTAACAAGTATTGCTGAAGAATTAACAAGTAAAGTTATGCAATTAACAAGTAATTTGATTATTTTTTTGAAACAACAGTTAAACAAGTCTTGTTATGGTATTAACAAGTTATGTTATACAACTAACAAATATTGTTGCGTAATTAACAAGTAAAGTTACATGATTAACAAGTAATGCAATTCAGTTGAAGGAGTCATGGATTTGACAAGTAAATTTAAGTAATTAATAAGTTCTATTAAGGTATTAACAATGATAGTTATGCGATTAACAAGTAATGTAGCTTTGTTGTGGGAGTTACGGACTTAACAAGGAGAGTTAAGTAATTGACAAGTCTTGTTAAGATATTAACAAATATAGTTACGCGATTAACAAGTAATTTATTTCTGTTGCAGAAGTTGTGGGGTTAATAAGAAAAGTTAAGTAATTAACAAGTCCTGTTAAGGTATTAATAAATAAAGTTACGCAATTAACAAGTAACGTAATAATTAAGTGGTTTAAAAATAAGGTTTATTATATATATAATTTTATGCATTATACAATTAAATGGGTTGAGTGGCTTGATAGTCCAAAACCTTTTGATGAACCAAGGGTTTTTGGGTTCTACACCCACCTTGGCTACCCTTGGAGAAATTAATTCTCTAGCCACCGCCGATGGTGGTTCAGCCGATGATTGGAGCTCCGATGAGGTGTCACCAGTGAAGCTGCAGTTACCAACGACAGTGGCTGGTGGTTTTTTTTTAATATTTAAACTGAGGGTATTTTGATCTTTTCTACTTTCAACTTATTTTCAATTTAGTCTCATAAAATTGAATTGATATTTTGAAATTCTTTGGGAGCCACTTAAAGATATGTTGCCTCCTTGGTCCTTAAATGAAATTCTCCCTTAAATATATTTTCACTATTACCACTACAAGAAAAAAAAAGCCGTACCAGATGTCTCTTCTTGGACGATTATAATTAAAATTGTCCAACAAGAAGAGGCAGATAAGAATATTGGATGGTTGCCAAATCAACTGTAATAACCCTAAATAAATTAAATATATATATATATATATAGGTTAACTTGCTTTAAGTGTGTTTATATTAGTTCTTGGAATAAATATAATAAGTTAGAGACTTGGTCCAGTGGCAGCTGAGGAGGACTTTATATGTCAAATCTCTAATTCGAATCCAGAAAGAGACCAAATGAAGAATTAAATTTTTCCTTCTTTTTGCTATGCGAAATTACCAGATTGTCCTTATCCCATTGTGATATAATTCCTTCTCTTTTCCTTTCTCCAACAGATTTGTGCGTGAGTCAAGAGAGCTGTAGACTTCACCAGAAACTTCGAACCCTTTTCGTTCAGCCCTTCACCCATTTTCATCATCCCTGTCGTTAAACTACTCGACGGTGACCTTGGGAGCACCGGAAAAATCCACCATGGGAGATGTTCAGTGACTGGTTGTTCTCCCCTGGTTCGCTTCGTTCTTCCTTATCTTGCTGTCCGTGAACTGTGCAAACATTCCAAGCTTCCTCGCCGTTTGTCTTTTGTCCATCTCAAGTGCTGTGAGTTCACCGGAAGTCTTTTGCTCTTCTCACGTTTGAGTTGTGCAGCGAACCTTCTCTCTTCTTTTTCTTCCTTTCAGTTCGTTATACAGAGCTGTGACTCATCTTGCTTCCTTGTTCGGTCTCGATTGAGCGAGGTACAGATTATGGGATTTTTTTTTCTGTTGCTACTATCAAGTTTCTCAGCTATGTTTTTAGTTTGTTATGCTTCCTTCTACTCGATTCTGGCTGTTGCTCTGTTCTTGTAAAATACGTCCATGCGTTGCTAATGGTTGGAAGGAATTAGGTCGTCGGAATTGGTAGTGCTGGTCATGAGCTGAAATTAATGCTGATTCTAGTCTTTTTCTTTTCTTTTGAGTAGTGTTTTGTCTTCCTCTATTCCTTGCATCAGCTGGAGAATTCCATTTTCTCTCCCTGTTCTGTTGTAGGTTCTGTCTTCTTCGTTGGATTTGCTATTATTGGTGTTTGAGGTGAGAATTCTTCAACTTTCTTCCTTGACGAACTTGCGTGAGAGGAAGTGTGAGTTAATACTGAAATTACAGAAATTTTTGAGAGTATTTTGCTACTATTGCTCGTGCTGTTGTGGGAGCTAGAAAGTGATTTTCAAAGCTTCATAACGATATATATGGGTCTGGATTCTAATCTAAATTAAGTTTTGTTAGATTGGTTGATATTGAGAATTTGATTAGGATGAAGTTGAAAGAAAAGAACAAAATTGAAAAAAAAAATTCGTGCAAAGTATAAAAAGAAAATTTTCACCTCAAGGAAATAGAATGACATGACTAAAGTTTTATAGAGAAAGTCATAAGGGTAAATAATAATACTTAGAGTAACTTTAAATTATAGATTTGATTTTTGAATTTTAAATAATGATAGTGTGGATTCAATTCTCAATTGGAAATAACTGGATATTAGTAAAAGGTGGAATTGGGAAGGAAGCCTTTGTAAATTAAAAGATGATTTATTAAATTTTGGCTACTAATATCTTTATAGGACGCGTGGAGGAAGAGGATCCCGATAGAAATTAAATAAATAATATTTTAGAGATTTGAAATCACAACAGGTAAGTGAATAGCATTCCTTATGAGTATTTATTGAAAATCTTTTATTAAAATATTTCATTTTTATGAATTATGTTAGTTTTAGAAATTTTGAAATAATGATGAAGAATAGTCATATTATGATTTGTGCATTTTCTCAAGAAATATATTTTTAATATTGATGAAGGCACCTTTACCTATTGAATTTCAAAATTTCTTGATTACATGATTAGCGCAAGTTTGTACATTCGTTATGGTGTATCGATTTGACAAGTTTCATACATTTGAAGCAACTCATGCGAGTTTGATCTTGAGAATGAAAATTTGATTTCACAAGTAATTATTTCTCTTGCATGTTTGAAACGGGCTTTCTAAGAGAACTCTATACAGAACACTGCTACTAACGGCAGTTCCGTTAGTCCGTAGCGTGCTGTGGTTAAATACTAGCTAGTTTGTTTCGTGAGTTTTATTCTCACGTTTGGTATTCGTGGGCTTCGTACCCGCGTTTGATTTCGTGGCCTGAGTCGCGTTTGGTTACTTACCCTCGTATTGGTTAGCTGACGCCGATTTCATCAACAACCTCAAAAAGGGCAACTAACTACAGTGGGTGGACATTTTGATTGGTATTGTTGCTTTAATGTAAATACATAAATTGTATGTCTTTTTGATTTGAAAGAAATAGCAGATGCTCCACATAGATTGTTGATGAATTTTATTTTTGGTCTGTATATTGGTTATTGGCTGGAAGGAGCTACGCTCCTGATTTATACTGATATTTGTAAAATTTATGTTGTAGAATTTTCAAGAGATCCTAGTTACAGGGGAGGTTCTGTCGAAATTTCTACGAAAACGTTGACACTTTCTTATGACAATGAATTTAAAGAAGTTATTTTAATTTTCATATAATTTGATTGAATTTTATTCCTCTCTTGAAAAATGAAATAAATATTCATTTGGAGGCTTACGGGAAGGTGAGAATCGTTCACACCCATGCCGGTCACCCTCCATTTTGGGGCGTGATAGTTTTGGTATCAGAGCCAAGGTTTTTACACATATAACTATGTGGAGCAAGAACTTGCCAATGAGGTTTCAATTATCATTATGAACCCGGGCATAATTATAATCGAGGCATCATTGGGAGTTCTATAGGAAGTTTTCGAATGACGTTTGTTTTTGTTATTGACTTTTTGTTATACAAAGGAATTATATTTTGAGTTAAATATTTCTTGTGTTTCTTTATATAGTGAAATATGCCACCCAGACGTTGAATATCTACCAGGAGCTCCACTAGCAGTAGATCCTCTGGCAGAATTTCTCCGATAGATGATATGCCCTTAAGAGGTAGAGGACAGCGTCAGAGTAGGATTAGGGCTAGGGGTGGTCGAACCCTTAGGCACCTATAAGATATTTCTTCTAGAAGCAAACAAGTTAGTCCTCAATCTGAGGAGCAGACCGTTCCTTCAACACATGATACAACAAAGGAGAATCCCGCAGTTAAGTTATCGGAGTTTATGAAGTTAAATCCACCATCTTTTTCGGGAACCAATGCACAGGAGGACCCAATTAAGTTTCTTGAAGGAATAGAGAAGAGATGTAGGGCCTTAGATGCCCTGATGTTCAGTATGTCGAATTTGCAGTGTTTCAGCTTCAGGGAGCGGCAAGTACTTGGGCAAAAACAGTCCCAGGTTTGCATGTGACTAGAGTACCTTCTTTGACTTAGGAAGAATTTAAGACTACATTTTTGGATCGTTATTTGCCTCAGAGTACTAGAGACGCAAAAGTTGAAGAGTTCTTGAATTTAAAGTGCAATAAAGGAATGTCAATAGCAGAGTATGATCAGAAGTTTACTGAATTATCTTCTTTTGCTTCACATATCATCCCGACTAAAAGGGAACGAATTAGTAGGCTTGTGCATGGATTTCCAGTAGATATACATGACAATATAGCACCTATGTTGGGTCGTGATATCACCTATACTGAGATTGTTGATAGTGCACTGAGAATTGAGAATCGACATAAGGCAGAAGAAGCAATTTTTAAGAAACACAAGAGGGAGCACGATGAGAAATTTCCTAGTTCTTCTTCCAAGAGTCATCAATTTCCAAGCCAATCTCACTTTCGTGCCTCACAGTCTAAGCCTAGATCATTTGGTTCACCATCAGTGAGCACTCCTGTCGTGAGACCAAATTCTACTAACGTGAGACCTCGAGCCCAGTCAGTTTCTAATCAATCAGGTTATACTAGAGTCCCTTGTAATAGTTGTGGGAAATATCATTCGGGACCGTGCTATAGAGTGTCTGGTGCATGCTTCGAGTGTGGGCAGATAGGCCATTTGAGAAGAAATTGTCCATATTTGCAGTCTTTGTTGAGCCATGAATCGATCCAACCTTCTCCCCGCCCTACTTCCTCGTCAATCCCACTGGCTAAAGCTGCTTCTACTTCAGCTAGTAGGGGTAAATCTGGAAGGGGAAATGGTCAGTGGGGACAATCTTCCTTAGGACAAAGGCAGGCGAGAGTTTATGCCATGACAAGACAGGATGCTAAAGCCTCAAATGCTGTTGTTACAGGTATTATAATTGTGTGTTCTAATCAAGCTTATGCATTATTTGATCCTGGATCAACTCATTCATATGTGTCTGTTTATTTTGCTAAGAGATTGGGCAAAGAACCTACCGAACTTGATAATTCATTTGTAGTTGGTACCCTAGTGGGGGAATCTTTAATTGTCTCTTATGTGTACAAGTCTTGTGAAGTGTCTCTTGAGGGTAGAGAAACCCTTATCGATTTGATGATGCTTGATATGATTGATTTTGATGTCATCTTGGGCATGGACTGGTTAGCTTCCTGTTATGCTACCGTTGATTGCCACTTGAAAATAGTGAAATTTGATATTCCAGGTGAAACTCCTTTTGTGTTGCAAGGGAGTTTTATAGAAAGACCTACTAATCTTATTTCAGCTTTAAAAGCCCAACGGTTACTACAGAAAGGTTGTCAAGGGTTTTTGGCGGTAGTAAAGGACATTGATAAATGCATCGTTAGTTTGGATCAAATCCCTGTTGTTCGAGAATTTCCTAATGTTTTTCCAAAATAGACTTGTGTTCGGGTTATCACCAGTTAAAGATTAAGAAAGAGGACATATCTAAGACTACATTTAGAACCTGATATGGTCATTATGAATTCCTAGTAATGTCATTTGGGTTAACTAATGCACCAGCAGCTTTTATGGATCTAATGAATCGGGTGTTTAAACCGTTTCTTGATAAGTTTGTGATTGTTTTTATTGATGATATTTTGATATACTCGAAGAGCCCAGAGGAGCATGAACATCATTTACGGATTGTTTTACAGACAATGAGGGAGCAACAACTTTATGCCAAGTTCTCTAAATGTGAATTTTGGCTTGATAAAGTTACCTTCTTAGGACATGTGGTTTCTAAAGATGGTATTCAAGTGGACCCAAACAAAGTAGAAGCGGTGCAAAATTAGCCAAGACCGATGACTGTTACAGAAATTCACAGTTTCTTAGGTCTTGTAGGATATTATCGTCGTTTTATTAAGGATTTCTCTAAAATAGTTGCTCTACTGATAAATACTAGCTAGTTTGTTTCGTGAGTTTTATTCTCACGTTTGGTATTCGTGGGCTTCGTACCCACATTTGATTTCATGGCCTGAGCCACGTTTGGTTACTTACCCTCGTGGGCTATGTGTTCACGTTTGTTTCGTAGCTTCGGCTGCGTTTGGTTACTTACCCTCGTGGACTGGTGTGTCCACGTTTGTTTTCATGGCATAAGCCGCGTTTGGTTATTTATCCTCGTGGACTATGTGTGTCCACGTTTGTAACCTGTTCTATTGAGTTCTCAGAATTTTAAATGTTGATTAATATATGTTTTCGAAATTTACTCGATTTTGTTTAGTAAATTGTATCACTTCGAGTTTTATGAGAGCAGATTGTTTCTTTAAACATGATAACATAAAATGTTTTCAACTTATTCTTATTTTATAAATATGATTACGCCTTACGTACATTATAAATCTTGGTAGAATTACTTCCAACCATCTGACACCATTATTATAAATTGTCAATTAAAATTTTAAGAATTTTTCATGGGAATGCTATTCACTGGAAAAATTATTTAGTCTCAGATTGGTTAGTTGACGCCGATTTCATCAACGACCTCAAAAAGGGCAACTAACTATAGTGAGTGGACATTTTGATTGGTATTGTTGCTTTAATGTAAATACATAAATTGTATGTCTTTTTGATTTGAAAGAAATAGTAGATGCTCCACATAGATTGTTGATAAATTTTATTTTTGGTTTGTATATTGGTTGTTGGCTGGAAGGAGCTACGCTCCTAATTTATACTGATATTTGTAAAATTTTTGTTGTAGAATTTTCAGGAGATCCTAGTTACAGGGGAGGTTCTGCCGAAATTTCTACAAAAACGTTAACACTTTCTCATGATAATGAATTTAAAGAAGTTATTTTAATTTTCATATGATTTGATTGAATTTTATTCCTCTCTTGAAAAATGAAATAAATATTCATTTGGAGGCTTACGGGAAGGTGAGAATGGTTCACACCCGTGCCGATCACCCTCCATTTTGGGGCGTGATATCAACCATCTAATATTATGAGTATATAGTGGACAGTTATCTTAAAAACTGTCCAATATATGCTAAGAAATTTAAAATTTTTAAAATTTTTTTACATATTGGACGGTTATTTATATAACCATTGAATATGTTTAATTTATATTTGTTGGATTGCAGGGGCATAGTGGAAAATAAAAAATTAAATCTAGAAACCCTAATCGCGATCACAAACCAATCAAATTTGTTCAAGTTAAGGTGGATAAAAGAAGTTCTTTATATGTCAAACTTTTAAACTTCGCTCAACTGTTTGGATCTCAAAAGCAAACAATGCATATCAGCTTCCTCTACCGGTATCCACATGAATAGCTTTGAACACAAACAGCTTGCTAGCGCTCCAAACATCCATCTATCCTTTTAAACACCAACTTCTCTTTTTCTTTAGGGTATTTTCATGGCTCTCACTATATTTTACCATCAGGACCCTTTCTTACTTTGTAAAGCACATCCTCTCTCTATATTATACATAGATTAGGTTTTTGTCTTTCTTTTTGAATTTTAGAAAATAATCATAATTATTTCAAAAATTATATCTTGAGCTAGCAAAAATAAAATTTAATTTATTTCTTAAATTGAATTTATGATATCATATCTTATTTGAATTTATCTTACAAATTTAAATTATAGAACTAATATGATATCCTTTCATATAATGTTATTTATTAAATTTAATCTATCATATAAAACTAAATTTATAGCAAACACAATATAAAATAAAAAAATTCATTGAATCTAAGTACATTTTTGATTCAATGAATTTAGATATTATAGCTCAAGTTAGACTGTTCTTGTGTGCAACCCTGTAGGCTCATATGAAGTTGGCCGTAGGCCAATAATGCTACTAGCTAACAAGTCACAAGTGGCCTTTAGCAAGATATTGTGACTATCTAATTCATATAGGGATCAATGATCTGATGTAACCTATCATATAACTGTATCATATTCCTTTTGTTACACGATATTTCAATCAAGTGTGAGACATGAAATTATCATTCTCATTTATCTGACCTTTACTTTCTCAATCTCTGAGTAGACTAACTATAATAATGAAAAAATCATTTCCATTATATTGTATTGTGACCCTATATTTTCTCATTCTTACTCATCGATGACCTAGTAATATCTTTCAATTAATATGAAGGATAAATTTCATCTTGACCACTCATATTCTTTTATGATCATAAGACCTATATATAGTTTTATCCAAATTTCAAATTACACTCAAGTCTTAAAGGACCCAATTGTGGTTTCTAAATCTCATGAAACTTTTTTGTAAATCAATCAGCTGCATAAGACCTATATATAGTTTTGCCTTGATTAAAATATGAATATATTTTTTTATTCAAAGTGGGGCTCATGCCCAATGTTTTGAATCTTTATTTAAAATATGAATATTAGGGCCTATTTGATAACCTGTTTTAGGAATTATTTTCTATTCTCCAGAACAAAAGAACAAAAAAATTTGCTTGGTTACGCATTTTTAAAGAGTGTTTTGAAGAACACAAACATAAAATATTATTTTGGATAACAGAAAAATGAAAACAACTTTTAAGTATTTTGGGATTATTATTTTGGAGAACAAGGGAGAATAAAAAAACACCTATTTTTATTTTTTCTTAGAACATGTTATACAACACCAATTTTCAAAACAATAAAATAAAAACAGTACTAAACAGGCCCTTAATTATTATATGAATGAATTGCTTCTCCCTAGAGGTGGTAATTCAAGTGGGATGGGCTCATTCAAGTCGGGCTTAAAGTATCCTATACTCTTAAAAAATTCATATAACCAAGCTCGACTCTAACTTTTTTCGATCAGGTTTGAGTTGGCCTGTCGGGTTTAGCCAAAATTAGCAACTCTATATACACATAGAACTGTAAATTCCAGTAGTCAAACTTATTCAAATTGAGCTTAAAGTATCATATTTTTTTAAAAAAGCTCATATAGCAAAGGCTGATCCTAAATTTTTTTGAGCAAGTTCGGACGACCGGCTCTATAAAACATCGACCACTCCAACACTTAACTTGAGTCCCTTGGAACCTTCCTCGAGGACCTTTCCTCCGTCTTCTGGTAGAAAAATTATCTGTGTCGATGGACATGGAAGTAATATCAAGAGAAACTATTAAACCCTCTTCTCCTACCCCTCCTCATCTCAGAATCTATCCTCTTTCTTTTATAGATCATGTCTTTTTCAGTCACTATGTTCCAGTAGTTTACTTTTACGGGCCAACCAATACTGAAGAAAGATCTGATGAAGTGATCAAGAAATCCTTATCTCAAGTTCTTGCCTTGTACTATCCACTTGCTGGTAGAATCAGAGATCGAGCTTCCATAGATTGCAACGACGAGGGTGCAACATTATTAGTCACTCATATCAAATACGATTTATCAGGTTTTCTTGGAAACCCATTAAAGGAAGAACATCTCGTTATGTTATTCCCTGGTGACTTGCCTCGGAAGAAAGTGGATCCTCGCGGCCCATTGTTCGTTGTTCAAGTGAACCATTTTGTCTGTGGAGGAATGGCTATCAGTGTGTGTGTGTCTCACAAAGTGGCCGATGGCAATTCGATCTTTAACTTTGTCAAAGACTGGGCCACCATTGCCAGAAAATTTGAATCTTCTGCTGAAAAGAAAGAAGGAGAAGAAAGAGTAATCCTCCCACGATTTGATGGAGCCTCAATATTCCCACTTGGAGATTTACCATCTTACCCAGAACTTGCTATTCCTAAAGACAATATTATATGCAAAAGATTCATACTTGATGCTTCATTGATTCAATCCCTCAAGGCCAAGATATCTCAGAAAGTGAAAAATCCCACACGCGTGCAAGTTGCGAGTGCTCTTCTTTACAAATCCGCAGTTTCAGCTTTAAGTTCATCTTTCAAATCACCAATCAACCAACCCACAAGGCTTTGCTTATGGGCGAATCTTGGGACGAGAATGTCTCCTCCAGTACATGAGAAGACAATAGGAAACCTGATTTGGTATTTCTCAGTATTCGTTACGAAGGAAGAAGAACTGAGTGAGTTGGTCTGCAAAATGCAGCAATCGTTGACCGAATTTTTTGATACTTATGTTGATCACCTTGGTAGAAAGGACAAGTCATTCATCTCGGAGATTTTGCAAGAAGCAATTAGTTGGGACCCAGATAATAGCAACATGGTTAATGTTGAGATTACGAGTTGGTGCAGATTTCCACTTTACGAAGCAGATTTTGGGTGGGGGAAACCTATTTGGGTGACCACTACATCTTATCCACAAAGGAATAGCATGTTTCTTACAGATACCAGAGATGGTGAAGGGATTGAAGTGCTTGTTAACATGGAAAAAAATGACATGGCCTTGTTTGAGCGTGATGTGCTTCAATATGCTTCAGTTTCTCCTGATGGTATATAACTAATTATATGTGTTGAATGTTTGTTTCATTGAAGAGGCTGTTGAGGATTGTTGTGTGTTGTTTTGCTGTTTAAATTTTATTATCGTTATCTTGTATTTTAATTAACGTCCCTTTAGGTCGATACTCTATATGTAAGCCCATAAAAACATGGGGTTAGTGTTGGTTGTTTAAGTTTAATAAGTATTTAATTTTATTGGATTTGTTGCTAAAATATTGGATTTGAATATGGATATAGCCTATGTGATATGTGTTTTGGTGATGAGTATATTTTAATTTTTAGAGGAAAATGTAAATTGATAATTTTCAAGTATTAATGAAATCTATTAAATTTAATTCAGACATTTATTGGATGAATGAATTTAAGTCATTCATAAAACATCAATAAATTAAACCCAAAAAATCTTATATTTTGCAATTATATTGACCCATTGAAGAAAAAGTATATCAATTATATTTTTCATATAATATTACATCTTCTCTCATCTAGATACTAATTAAGAAAAATAATATTATTTGTCGTTTGATAAGCATTCATACTTTATTTTAAATTTCGGACCAAACCTAAAACCTAAAAAACTAGTGGTCACAGTTTTCATAATTTAATTATTAGTTAAATAAGTAGAACCGATAATATAATAATTAAATTTAAAAATAATATTATGTACATATATATATATATATATATTATGTGTGTGGCTAATATTATTGAAATATTTAAATAATAAAATAAAATAAAATAAAAATTTAGAAAAATAAAACGTAATGTCAGAAAACTAGAAATTTAAAACAAACTATTAAAAATAACATTTTCTGTGTGTGTGTTTGGGGCGGGGGTCTATATTTAATTGATGATAGGAAGTGAGATGGCTGATGATGAAATCATGCCTTTAACCATTATCATTCCCAAATGCAAACGTGCAAGGATAGAAAAATAATTTCTCAAGTCGTATTTATAAAATAAAAAAGAGAAATTTTTTTAGTCTTGTTTATTCATCACCTCATTAAATTTTCATTGTAAATTTTTTCATTTGACCTCCACTCAATGTTAGATAGAGAAAATGCATTATTAAGATATGTATATTTAATAAGGGTAAAATTAAGAACTTATTAAATGTCTAGACAAAATTAATAAATTTTAAGATTTTCTTTAATTTAATAAAACATGTTAGAAATGTCTTATAAATAAGACTAGACTATATAGAAATTAAAAGTCATGGTTTGCAAAATTATTATAATATAAGTTAAAGTATATATTTAGTCCTTTAACTTTATATTATAAAGTTTCAATTTAATCTCTTAATTTCATGAAGCGTTTTTTTGTTTTTTAGCCCTAAGATCGTTGGTTTTATCACAAAAAATTTATACATTAAACTTTTAAATTTTGACAAAATATTTTTAAATGTTAACATATTTAATTTAATTTTTCTGAAATAATAATGCTTGACACAAAAATTCATCATTTAAAACTAATGATGTTAGGGTTAGAGAATTAAAAAAATATTTTTTTAAAATTAAGAACTAAATTAAAACTTTGTAAAAAGTTGGATGATTAAAAATACACTTTAACTTATAATATATTTTAATCTTTCCCTAGTCTTTGGATTTCTTTTTATTTACTATAAGTCAAAAAGTAGTCTCCTAATAATTCATTACTCCCTTGATCTTATTTATAGGGCGAAAAAAGAGTGTTTATTTTGATCCTAATTATAGGACATATCAATTATTATTTCATTTATTTTTATTATTTTAAATAAAGTTAATAAAATTTAAAATTATTTTTGTTATGATAAAAATGTTAAAAATGATTTATAAATAAGGTAAGATGAAGAAGTATTTCGCTTCCCTTCCTCCTCTTTTAGCGATGTACGTTTCTTCCTTCTAGATCCAGTGATGTCCGACTCTTACATGCGTGTCCGACTCTTCCTCATTAACGCCAATAGGAGACATTTAAGAACCCAAATTTAATCTTTTCAGCTACACTTTAACACGTTAATCACGCTGCGCCAGCCAATCCGACAAGCCTTTATTACTCATTGCAATAAAGCACTTTTTTCTAAACAATGTGTCTTTTATATTTATAAATTATTTTAAATATATTTCATTAGAATCAAAAAATTTTTTAAAACATATTAACTTTATCTTAAAATTTAATAAGTTTTATCTTTATCATTAATAAATATTTTAAAATTTCATTACTAGTATTTAATAAAAGCAAAAACATAAAGAGGAGTATTAAAAATTAGAAAGTACTCTATAAATAAAATTAAATTTTTTCTTCTCTCTTTGCACTATAAATAGGACTAAAGAAGTATGTTCTAGTATTCTTAATGACTATTCTCTCTAGTCCTATTTATAAATCACTTTGAGCATATTTCATTAAAACTAAGAAAAACTTTAAAATTCATTACCTTTGTCTTAAAATTTAACGAATTTTTACCTTTATCCCTAATAAATTTTCATAAATCTCATTACTAGTATTTTTATTCAAAACATTTAATAATGACAAAAATATAAAGAAAAGCATTGGAAATTAGCAAATGCTATATAAATATAACCAAATTTTTTCTTCTTTCTTTGCCTTATAAATAGGACCAGAGAAGTATACTCTTATTTCTAATGATTATAATACTTCATAAATTATAAATATCACTATATTTACTTTCATTGGCAAGTAATTAAGTGTTTTCAACTATATATTCATGCACTGTTGAGATCAATTTCTGCATTAATAAACTTGAGATTGTATTCAGGTTACAAGTATCTCATTTTAAACTTACAAGAGTATAGCTAAAAATCTCAAGTGATTTATTTTAGGACTAAACTTAAGTCATGTGGTTGGATTGAACCAAGATAATGCGCTTATCTTCTTCATTCAAACCTCATTTAAATGCTCATTTCACATTACGCTATTCTTTCTTATCTTGCGCCGTTTTATTGGTTATTGGAAAAAAATTGTAACTATATAAGACATTCAATTCCCTCTTTTTAAGGTCAGCCTTATCTAACAACCTTGTCCTCTAATGTGTTATTAGTTACTGGCAATTAGGGGTATTCAACCTTGCACCCATCCAAGCCGACTGGGCCCCATCCTGATAATGTCAAGATGTGTCTTTCCTAGCCTAATAAAAGGGTATGGGACTTTGTAGGACAAGAAAAAAAGGAGTTAAGGATGGGAGGGGACTTGGGATCGCCTTTGGGATATCCCGTCATATATATATATATATATATATATTAAAAAGTAGGCATTAAATATATTAATTATATTAATATTAAGGGTTAAATGCAAATATGGACCCTAAACTAGAGGCCTAGCACTACTAAAAAACATTCATTTTGCGACGGATTTTATCCTAATTTTGGGACGGAATTGTCGTCACAAATGTAGTTTGGGACAAAATTTGTGACGGATAACCTTCCATCACTATTTTGCTGGTCGCAAATTGTTTGCGACGGAATTTGAAATTCCGTCCCAATTTGAGACGGATATTTTGAGACAGAACTTCTGTCCCTAATTTGGGACGAATCTTAATGTCATAATGGTGTCCCTAATTTGGGACGGATTATAGTGTCACAGATCTGTCCCAAAAATTTGTGAAGGAATTTTCGTCGCAAACGCGTTTCAAATTCTGTGAAGGGCTTTTTTGTCACAAATCCGTCACAAATTTATATTTGAAAGAAATTTTTTTTAATTATTTATTTAATTTCAATTGTTATTTCCCCCCATCATCATTTTACAATCTCAACCTGTAACAATAATTTTATATATAAAAATAAGCAAAATTATAAGAAATTTAACTTGAAGCATCAAGAACAAAATATCTCATTTAGTATTTAAAATTTGATACAATCATACTCAAATGTCAAAGCATAGGAAAATCATTCAAAAGCATTTAAAGTAGTCAAATAACATCATAATCACCAAACAACATCAAACAGAAGCATGAGCTTCATCATCTTCATCTTCATCCTCCACGAGCGGCATACGCTTAAGCAAAATATTGATATTCTTTTGGCAATTTTGAAGCTCTTGTCGCTGCTCATTTATTATTGACTCAAGCTTTTTGTTCATCTCTGTCAAAGCATCTACACGCTTTTGCAGCTCATTTTCAAATTCTGGGTGGAGTCCTGTATGATAAGAGACATCCTTTACAGAACAAGAGCTATGATATGAAGGAGCCTCAGATCCAATACCAAAAATGCATCTTTTCCTGTTAACACCACCCACAGCTTTCAACCATAATTCTATATCATCAGCATAGTCTTCTTTTACTTCTTCAAGAGGTGGATCCATATCTGGGAGTTCTCCTTGATTAGAGGATCTATTAGACCTCTTTAGAGTCATATAATGTTCCTATAAAAAGATAGGTAATTAAATTATAATTTAACTCAATTTCATAACTCAACAAATTGAGCAATAAGCATTCACTTAACAAATTGACAAGGTAGGTATAAAGAAAGATTAAAATGCAAATGTTTAACATTCCATAAAAAATACAATGAGAGGTATAATTTTATGTCAATTTCATTCAAATCTAATAACTGATAACTTTATCAAGTATAAAAAATTTCAATGATAAAAATGACTCCCACAATAGGTAGTCAAGCCTCCAGCCATCAATATAATCCCAATGAGAAAATCAAAACAAAGAAATATATATGCACTTACATATACATCAGCTGACCTCTGATCAACAAATTGTCTAGTCTTTTCATTATAATGTGCGCACTTAAATAGCTCAACCATTGTTGGCTCTCTTCCAAGCTCTATAGTCTACAATTATTAACAATAATTATAAATATTCATTCAATATGAGAAATAATTTGTAATTTGATTTTAAAAAAACTTACCATTCTTCTTTTATGCTTGGATACAGAAATGCTACCACATCTATTCTTCATTCCTCCTTTAGTAGAGGCTCGATTTGCCTTAGCCTTTTGTTTCTTGTTATGATATTCTGGCTTATTCCATTGCACTTCTAATTCTTTCCATACTGTTTCTGGAATCCAATTTGGCCTAATACCTGAACTCCTGACTCTAGTCATATGTTTTCTCAAGATATCACCATACTTTTTCTTCCAGTTAGTCTTAATTCATGCATCATTTTATGGTAGCCATTTGAAAGTTTTCTACGTATAAAATGAAAAGGTCATAAATCATTAATGAAATAAAGAATAAGAACTCAAATACATTAACTCAAAATATTCAAATAGAAATACCATCCATTCAGAGAACCAGTAACCCTGAACCTCAGGAGGTGTATTCCCCATTGTGAAACATGGGTACTCAAATTTGGATTTAATAATGGGAAGGAAACTCCTAACAGCATTAGCAGGGTTAAGCCTACATTTAGATCAACACGGCCAATTGTTATAAAAAAAAGTACAGAATTGAAATAAACATAAAATTTATAATAAAGTAACATATCAAAATTGTTAGCTTACGTATCATTATTAGGTTCTACCCAAATTCGACCATCTATGGGATCTCGACTCCCAGGTTTTGAAGATGATATGATAGGCTCTATTGTAGATCCTACAGAGGGATTAGATATGCCAATAGAAGGAGATTGATTAGGAGGAGATAATGATCCAACACCAGCTGGTGGTGTCACGGGGCTGTTAAGCCGACAATAACCACGTTTGATGCCACGACTTGTCATCTGTACAATTAACATGAATAAGTTACATTTGCATAACAATATGTAACATATTAAAAATAAAATCAAATACATAAAAAATGCAATTTTAAACAAACCGAGAATTTAACATGCACTATGAATTCCTCTAAATATCATCTTCTGAATCATCTGCTTCTTCATTTTTAACATCATGCTTGTCATCACCTTCTTCAGTATCATCTTCTGAGTACTAATCCTCATCCTCCTCCACCTCCTCCTCATCCTTCTCCTCCTCCTCCTCCTCCTCCTCCTCATCCTTCCTTCCTTCTCCTTCATCATTTTCTTCATCTTCTTCATCATCTACTTCACAACCATCTTCAATATCCATTAGGTTGTACATTTCATCATCATGAACAATAGAAAAGTGTAATACAACTTGCAACCTATCATCTTGAAATGCCCCAATGTTAGTTGTACATGGTGGCGCATCAATTATGCTTCGAGCCTTTGCTTTAATGTCAACTGCATGATTAGATTTCTGATGAACATAACTTGGATAAGATGTATAATATACCTGCATTGCTTGTTGTGCAAGAATGAAAGGATCATACTTATTATACCTCCTTGATGTGTTAATTTCAACAATCTTGTATTGCTCATGAATTGTCATACCATGATTAGGAGTTGGATCAAACCACTCACAATTGAACAACACTAGTTTTTTCTCAAGAAGCCCAGTATGTTCTATTTGCACAATCTCTTGTAGTATGCCATAGTACTCACACTCTGATTGGCTATAATCAGAACCCTTAACACAAACTCCACTATTTATAGTAGATTTTCTATAAGTGTATGAATGTGTGTGAAACTTGTAACCATTAACAAAGTAGACAGGCCATGTTGTAACTACCCGTTTTGGTCCTTTAGCAATGTCATGTAAAAGCAGATCAACATTATTGGTTGATGTTAGATGATCTTGAAACCAAGTAGAGAATTGGGTTTCAATTTGATCTTCTATCTCAACATCTGAAATTTAGGGGCTACATGAAGTTAAACATTGAACAAATAACCTGCAGAAAAAAAGTATATTAATCCCTAAATAAATAATGATGCAAGTTTTTAATTAATGTCACTTACTCTATATAAGGTTGTACTTCATCACAATTCATTAGAATATATCTTGTGGTAGCTTTTGCTTCTTTATCCTCTAAATAACGAGATTTGCATTCTCCATAAGGTCGTCCTGGATAGTTAAAAATGGAAATTGTAGGTAGATCTGATTCTCCACCATCATCATTTCTTGGAAGTCGCATCATTATTGATTGAGCATCTAGCTCAAAGTAATGAGAGCAAAATGTTGCAATCTCTTCTATTATATAAGCCTCACAAATAGAGCCTTTCACACGAGCTTTATTCTTCACTTTAAGCTTTAAGGTATGTAGAAACCTACATCAAGTGACTATGAGCATGGTGACCTAGTTTTGAAATAAAGTAAAAGTTTATTAAAATATATAGACAACTTTTACTACCTTTCAAATGGATACATCCATTGATATTGAACTGGTCCTCCAACCTTAGCTTCATAAGTAAGGTGAATTGGTAGGTATTCCATTGAGTCAAAAAACCCTAGAGGAAGAATCCTTTCTAACTTGCACAATGTTTCAATAATATTTTTCTCTAACACCTCTAGTTTAGAAATCATTAAGGTGTTTGAACAAATTTCTCTAAAGAATAGACTCAACTCAGCTAAAGGTTCCCAAACAACTTTTGGCAAAGCATAGAAAGCTATAGGAAGCAAACGTTCTATAAACACATGACAATCATGACTTTTTATTCCATGTAATTTTGCCTCCTTTACATTAACACATCGAGCCAAATTAGATGCATACCCATCTGGGAGCTTTAGGTTCTTTACCCATTGACAAATAGCTCGTTTTTGTTCAAGATTGAATGAATATTGTACTTCAGGTTCCTTACGTTGACAATACTCTGGCAAGTCCATTCGAGCCTTCAAAGTATCTTTAGTTTTCTCCTTTATGTCCATGACAGTATAAAAGACATTATCAAACACATTTTTTTCAATATGCATGACATCAAGATTGTGTCGAATGAGATTAGTTTTCCAATACGGCAACTTCCAAAATATGCTTTATTTCTTCCAATTGTGATTGACCCCATACCCCTCAATTCGAACTTCTCCACACTCAATTATTCTTGGCAAATTGTATATTCTTTGCCAAACTTCTTCCCTATCTAGCCGTGGTGGAGGCATTGAGTTCTCAACCCTATTCTTGTAAAATGACCTTTTATTTCTCCTATATTGATGATCATGTGGAAGAAATTGACGATGACAATCAAACCAAGATACTTTCCTCCCATACTTCAATGTGAATGCCTTTGAGTTCTCCATACATATAGGACATGCTAACTTCCCTGCGGTTGACTAACCAGACAGCATGGCATATGCGGGAAAATCATTGATTGTCCATAATAATGCGGCACGCATTTGAAAGTTCTATCTTAATGAAGCATCATATGTTAGTACACCCACTTCCTATAACAACTTCAATTCATCTATCAACGGTTGGAGATAAACATCTATTTTGTTCTTAGGATTATTTGGTCCTGGAATAATCAATGTAAGGAACATGTACTCTTTTTTCATGCATAACTCAGGTGGCAAGTTATATGGAGTGACAATAACTGGCCAATAAGAATAGCTTCTTCCATATTGGGCAAATGGGTTAAACCTATCAGCACATAACCTGAGTCTCACATTTCATGGATCACATGCAAATTCAGGGTAGGTGTTGTCAAACACCTTCCATGCTTCTCCATCAGAGGGGTGAGACAGGATGCTAACATCTCGATGATTCTCATAGTGCCACCTCATTTCCTTTGCTATTTGTTTAGAAGTAAATAATCTTTGAAGTCTAGGTATGAGTGGTAGGAACCGTAATTGCTTTTTTGCAATTTTCTTTTTTCCTTCCCCTATTATTTTTTCTTTCAAAATACCTTGCTTTACCACAAAACTTACAAAGGGTTGCATTTAAATCATCTTTATAATATAGCATACACCCATTCTTACAATAATCAATCTTCTTATAATCAAGCCCTAACTTTGACACTAACTTCTTTGTTTGGTACAAATTTTTTGGCATACAAGTGCCTTTAGGATTCACAGCCCTCACAAACTATGAAATTTCATTATAAGTTTGATGTGACATGTTGGAGTTTGCCTTAATATTTAGCAAGTATACAGCTGCTGCAAGTTGAGACCAATCATCACAACCTTCCCATAAGGGTTATTGTGCAGCATGCAACATCTCATAAAAGGCTTGTGCATCAGGATTTGGTGCCTCTTCCAGATTGTCATTGTAGTTATTCCTAAAGCTTGGCCCTGCTGCATCTATCATCATAGACTCATAGCGTATGAAATGTTCACCAAGTTGATCATAAGAATTACATTCATTAATATTTAGTGGATTGAGGCTTGTACTTGCCTCAATAGACTCTTTACCATGACTAGTCTACTAATAATAATCTACCTTAAACCCATATTTATAGAGATGTGACTTTACATTGTCAAGAGATAGATGATTTAGGCATTTACACCTAGCACATGGACACCTAATTTCTCTTTAATCTATGTAAGGAGGCAATTGACATGCGTGATTAAGAAACCCTTCAACACCTTCAATAAATTCTTTTGTCAAGTATCCATATGTTAAATCTATTTTATCATACATCCATCTACAACTTTTTAGAGCATCCATTCTCCTCCCTATTTTATTTTGAGATTCATTTAGAGTGAGTTTCATTCAATATACAACTCTATATATAAACCAAAGAATTCAAGATATATAATTACAAATGAACAAGTCTAAAACATTATAAAGGTATAAGCATATGAACCAATAGTCTTCAAATAAGAAAATATTTGCACTTGACACATAGTAAATGTAGGTGAGAGACATTGGGAGCAAGAGGCACAAGTTGATTATAGTGGAGTGTTACAGCCACATTCTTTGTTTAATTAATGCATGATAATTTGGGAACAAGGTCAAGCTTCTAAAATTTCCATGTATCAAAGTAAAATGCTTTATTATCAAAACAAGCAGGGGAGGTTGAATAATAATGTAGATAAGACACTAGCTTTTCTTTCTTGTAGGAAGAATAGGTGATTGGAAGAACATTAGAGTTAATTAATGAGAAAAAGACGCACGAGCTACAACAATGAGGAAGGTTGTTTCATAAATAGGAAAATGGAGAGATATATTTTATTCTTGATCCTATACATGACCGACAAGAATTTGGCAGCATCATAAGATAAAGAAAGACAAATCCTTTCATAGCAGACCAATATGACCCACAAGAGTACACTAAAATACAAAAATGATGTATTATAATCAGCAAAAAAAAGATAAAGTTTGAGAAAATAACAGCCCCACTTTTTTTTTCAGTCAATAGTAGCTCCCACATGACAAAATAACAAATATTAAAGTAGAAAAGAGACAAACCTAGGCAAAATCTCAAATAGAACAACGTCACATTTGAATATAAAGCTTGGAAGACTTTAAAAGTGCGTATTTAAAACCCCAAGTCAGATAAAATCGTGGAAAGAATCTCTGTTATAACTAAGAAATGAAGGGGAAAAAATTAAGGCAAGTTTCTGAAATGAAGAGAGAAATAAAAAGAGAGTTGTAAAAGGAACAAAAAAAGACTTACCGCCGAAAATGGAGAAAATGAACAAGGTCTACAGTGCCCACTGCAGAAATGAGAAGTAACAGGGGAGAAAAGGGGTTATCTCATAAATATGATATACTCGATAATTACCTTAGTTTTGATACTTTATCATGATTACTTGTGGTAATAAGTATTTGATAAACTATATTGGTTATTAAGATGTTTATCTCACCCTGTGATTATATTTTACAAGTAAGAGCTCCGGTAGGGGCAAGGGGAAGGAAGGGGCATTTGAAAAGTGAAGAGCATAGTTGTATAGCTCTTCCCTTTCCTCTTGTTTGGTATTGTAACGAATATTGTCAATATATAATGCCAACTTAAGAACATAACATTGTTGTGGTTATTCTTTGATATGAATTTGTGATAAGGGTGTGTGTATCTTGGTCCAAGGTTGATGTTGTGGATTAAGTATGTATGTGCTTGGCCAAGTTATACTTACATGTGATATATTTAAAGAGATTGATATACCAAAATGACTAAGTTGATATGTGTGTTAGATTTTATTAACCCCTTTATGTTGTTGTGAATTAGGGTTTTAATGATCATTTTGAGTGTGAATGCTTAATTGTGTGTTATGATTGAATTGTCATATTGTGTGTGGTCCATTTGAGTTGGTCAAAATGTCTTTGGGGCTAATGGCAATTGGCATTGTGAATTGGGCACCTTTGTGTGTGTTTTAATATGAAAACAAATCATTTTGGATTCGGATGTCCATCTTTTAAATGGATGATTGTTTGAGTGTGAAACTGCCATTAGCTAAAGAGCTCAAAGAGCTTCATGTGGACACTTGAATCACCCAAATCGAACATCGGATAGCAAAACGGCACACTCTAAAAGTTTGGAGGGCTATTATGACAGCAATTTGCTATCATAACAATAGGTGAGCACCACGATGTGTGGTTGTTGTGCTATGGCACAAGTGGCCTTCGAGGGACTCATCCCTTTGTACCATTTTCCTTAGCGGGCGTAGATTGTGTCATGGTAGACAGGCCAAAATTTTTGCAAAAAGGCTTGTTTTAGCCTGTTTTAAAGTGATTTGATTTCCATGCTTCCGTACTTGTTTTTAATTAATTTTTAATTATGGTTTGAGCTCAAACAATATTTTAAAAAAGAGTTTTTTTGGGATCCCTTTTAAACTAATTATTTTTTAAACCCTTGGGTTGTGATAACTTCTTTATGGAATTTTATCTAATCCTAGTTATCACAACTGTGTGTATGAGTGTTGTCCTAGTAATGTCAAGGTAAACATTATAATTTGGTATCATTTTTAAGATTTACGAGATTGGTATGTGTGATTGTTATGTTAGATGCTTTTGCTTGTTGTATTCATATCTAGAAGTTGGCATATATATATTCATTACACTTACCTTCCCTTTGCATAGTTATCTCATTTAATGCTTCCTTTTTATGTGGTTACTTACATTCTTAGGAGGGGAGAGAGGATGGCAAGAAGAAAAATTGCCAGAACAGCTACGGGTGGTAACCCATCTAATACAGATATGGTACTAAAGATTAATGAGCTACCACCAGAGAATCATATTCTAGTTGATTAGGACTTAGAACAACCAAGGAATGAGCTGCAGGGTAATGAGGCCTTGCTATTGGAGATGAGGAATTTGATGCAAGAAATAGGTAATTTAGTGTGGGGACAAGGTACATCGAGGAATGATAGGGCAAGAAGAGACAATAGAACAATTGAGAATGAAGAAGGAATGTATAAGGAAGAAGATGAAACTTATGAGAAGAGCACACCCAATAAATCTAAAGCTATAGGTGGCAGTGGTTCATAGAATTCTATGGATCGAGCATAGAAGAGTTTCTCACAGCTTCATCTGCCTACCTTTGATGGAATAATGAAAGAAGGCAAAGCCAAAGAGTGGATTGAGAGAATTGAGACAATATTTGAAGTGGTGCCATGCTCAGAAGAGTAGAAGGTGCCTTTGGCCTCCGTGTTGCTTGTAAAAGAGGCTAAACATTAGTAGAAGTCGGTGAGACCAATGGGTGGAGTTAAGTGGACATGAGATAAATTTAAAGTGAGGTTTTTCAACTTCTACTTTCCAATAGCCTTCAGAGTAGAGAAAGAGGTCGAGTTCGATGAATTTAAGCAAGGGAATCTTGATGAAGAAGCTTTTATCACCAAGTTCAATCAATTGTCAAAGTACTATACCTATCTCATAAGAAATGATGACTCAAAATGGAAGGCTGAGAGACTACTTGAGAAGATAAGGCCTAAATACCAACAGCAGTTGGCCTTGTTTGAGATCACATCTTATGATGAGATGTGCAATAAGCTAAGAATAGCTGCAAGAAGGGGCTGAAAGGCAGAGACTGAGAAGAGAAAGGATAGTCAGGGTAGATTCTCACAGTCGTTTGGCCCTACTGGTGGAGTCAGTAAGAGGTTTGATTTTAGCTCCGGTAGTTCTAGGAGCTTTAAGAAGAAGAAGAATTTTTAAAAGGGATCACAGTCTAGAGGTTCTTTCCAAAGGAGTAATGGACCTAAGAATGGTGCTAGTGGTGCACAGCCATCTCAACAGGCTTCCATAGTGCTTGTACCGACTCTTAGCATGGTTAGAACCCCTCAATGCTCGAAGTGTGGGAGATATCATATGGAAAAGTATTGGGCTTGCTTTAAGTGTGGCAAGATAGGGCACATTGCTAGATATTATGATGAGGGCAGAGTGGGTACCATAGAGCAGACATCAACTATTCCTAGAAGGTATTCACGTTGTCTCAAGAGGAGGCAGGTGCATCTTCAAATTTGATTAGAGGTAAAATCTCTCTGCACAACTGTGATATAGATGTTTTATTTGATTCGGGTGCTACCCATTCTTGCATTTTTGATGATCGTGTGTTGAGGTTGAAATTATCTGTGCATACTCTACCATATGTGATTAATGTGTCTGCATCGGTAGGAACTTTTGTAAGAACCAACCGTGCATGTCTAGGTGTTAATTTGAGATTTGAGAATAGATCAACCACCATTGATTTGATTAGTCTACCTATGATTGGGATTGATGTAGTAGTAGGTATAGACTGGTTGTTAGCAAACAATGCGATGCTAGATTGTGTAAGAAAAATAATATCCTTACCAGTGTATACTACACCTAAAGTGAAACTGAGTCAGTCAAGATTTTTATCTGCAATATAAGCAAAAAAGTACATTCAACAAGGTTGTCAGGCATATATGGTGTTCTTTTCCATTCATGCGGCTTATAATGGAGAATCGAGAGAATCGATATGGTGAATGAATTTTTTAAAGTATTCTCTGAAGAAGTGTTTGGATTGCTGCTTGAGCGAGAGGTGGAATTTTCTATTGACCTTGTACCTAGAGTAGAACCCATATTGAAAGCTCCGTATCGAACGACTCCATCTGAGTTAGCAGAGCTAAAGAAATAACTGGAAGAATTACTAGAAAAAGTTTCATAAGGCCAAGTGTGTCTCTGTGGGGATCACCGGTGTTATTTGTGAAGAAAAAGAATAGTAGTATGAGACTTTACATTGACTATAGACAGTTGAACAAAGTGACAGTCAAGAACAATCATCCTTTACCCATAATCGATGATTTGCTAGATTAGTTGGTTGGAGCTGCGGTGTTTTCTAAGATCGACTTGCGATCAGGCTATCATTAGCTGCGAGTCAGGATTAAGGATATACTAAAGATTTCCTTTCACACTAGATATGGTCACTATGAGTTTCTGGTGATGCCATTTGGATTGATAAATGCTCCAATAGTATTTATGGACTATATGAACATAATCTTCCCTCCTTATCTGGATAAGTTTGTGATGGTATTCATCGATGATATTCTAATTTACTCAAGAGATGAGGAAGAGCATGCAAAGCATCTTCATACAGTCCTACAACTTTTAAAGGACAATAAATTGTATGTCAAACTCAATAAATGTGAGTTTTAGCTAAGAGAAGTGAGATTTCTTGGTCACGTGGTACTGGCAGAAGGGATTATCGTGGATCCACACAAGGTGGATGCTGTGTTGAAATAGGAACCGCCTACCTCAGTGACAGAGATTAGAAGCTTTTTATGATTAGTAGGCTACTATCAGTAATTCATTCAAGGATTTTTAAAGATCGCGTCTCCATTGACTATGTTAACTTGAAAGGATAAGCCGTATGTGTAGACCAATAAGTGTGAGTCGGCATTTCAAGAGTTGAAGAGGAAACTGACATCTGCTCCAGTATTGGTTATTTCTAATCCTCAATTACCATATGTGGTTTATACAGATGCATCGTTGAAAGGTTTAGGGTGCGTTTTAATGCAAGATGATCGAGTTGTTACTTATGCCATAAGACAATTGCGACCGTATGAGGAGAATTATTCAACTCATGATCTAGAGTTGGCAGCAGTGGTTTTTGCCTTGAAAATTTGGCTATACAATCTCTATGGGTCTATGTTTAAAGTATTTAGTGACATAAGAGTTTGAAGTACTTAGTGGATCAGAAGGAACTAAATATGAGGCAATACAAATGGATGGAATTTCTCAAAGACTACAACTTTGAGATCAAGTACCATTTAGGTAAAGCCAATGTAGTGGCAGACGCGCTAAGCAAGAGAACGATGCATGTTGCTCATATGATGATTCAAGAGCATCTATTACTTGAGATTTTCTTAGATACTCAAAGGAAAGCACCTCCGATGATGTTGTACAAAGTGAATTCTATAGTCATAACTAATGAATTCTAGAAAGAGTTACGAGCTGCTTAGTTTGAGGATGAATATTTATTGGGAATCTATGAGGATATTGAGGAGAGGAAACTTACAGAATTTAGATTCAATTATGATAGATATGTGCCTTATCGGGATCAAATTTACGTACCAAGTGATAAGGAGATAAGGAAGACGATCCTAGAAGAAGCACACCATAGTGAGTATACTATTCACCCTGGTGTCACCAAGATGTATTAGGGTATGAAGCAAATATGGTGGTGGCCAAGAATGAAGAAATATGTGACAGAGTTTATGGTTAGGTGTCTGACGCGCCAAAAAGTTAAGATTAAGCACCAAAGGCCTGGTGGTGTGTTGCAACCACTAGAGATCCTAGAATGGAAGTAGAATAACATATCATAGGATTTCATCACTAGATTACCTATAACTCAAATGGGCTATGACACAATATAGGTGATTGTGGATCAGTTAACGAAGTTAGCGCACTTTTTGGCAGTGAAAACTACCTATTCACTTGAGAAGTAGGCCAATGTATATGTAAATGAGAAGTAAGACTTTATAGGGTGCCGAAGGACATTGTCTTTGATCGTGATCCAAGGTTTATATCAAACTTTTAGAGAGCATTGTAAAGACCAATGGGCACTACATTGAAAGTTAGCACTGCATATCATCCACAGACAGATGGCCAGACTGAGAGGACTATCTAAATGCTTGAGGATATGTTGTGAGCTTGTGCCTTAGAGTTGAGAGGCAGTTAAGATAGACATCTACCGTTAGCAGAGTTTGCTTACAACAATTTTCATTCTAGCATTAAAATGGCTCTGTATGAGGGATTATATGGAAGAAGATGTTGATCGCCTTTATGTTAGACAGAATTGAGCGAGAGAAGTTTGTTGGGTCCAAATTTGGTAGACCAAACCACCTAAAAGATCTAATTGATTAAAAAAAAGTTGTTAATAACCCAGAATCAACAAAAGAGCTATACGGATCGGCGTAAAAGACCATTAGAATTTCTGGTTGATGATCATGTATTTTTGAGGGTCACGCCAATGACTAGTATTAGGAGATCAACAAAGGCTAAGAAATTGACTCCCAGGTTTATTGCTCCCTTTGAGATTTTGGAGAAGTTGGGACCCGCTGAGTATCGAATTGCATTACTGTTAAGTTTATCGGGTGTTCATAATGTGTTCCATGTGAGTCAGCTCAAGAAATATCAACCCGATCCTTCTCATGTTATTGAGTTAGAAAAGGTGGAACTTCAAGAAAACTTGACCTATCGAGCTGAACTAGAGCGAATTATAGATGTGAAAGATCCATAATTAAGAAACAAGACTATTCGATTAGTTAAGGTCTCTTGGAAGGGTATGACCCTTGGTAATGTGACATAGGAGACCAAGGATAAAGTGAGGCAATTATATCCCTAATTATTTTCACAGGTATATGTTTGTGTGACATTTTGAATTTTGAGGGCAAAATTCTTAAAAGGAGGGGAGAATTGTAACATCCTAAGTTTTCCAATTGGTAATTATTAATATTTTCAAGGATAATTTAGTCAATTTAGATAAATTATTGATTAACAAGGTTTATGAGAAACTAATATAGTTTATAGATCCTTGGACAGCCTTAGAAGGGGGCTAGGTCAATGTTTGAGCGGGCCATGGTATGGAAGGGAGTTTAAATTTTGGTGTGGCTTTCTATGCCATACGTTGCGATAGGCGTGTCAATGCACCATGGCAGACGTGCAAAATTAGCACTTATCGGTTTGCGAAAACAAATTGAAAACAGAAGAGAGAAAAAAGGAAAAACAAGAGAGCGATGGAGCGGAGCTCCTGGGTTTCTAGGGCACGATCCCTAGGCTACTTTGGAAACATTTAGAGCTTGAATCACCATTGGGTAAGTTGCACGTTACCTCTTCACCCTCTTTTATGTGAAAATCTAGATTAGTGGGGCAATGGGGACTTTGATTTCAGTTCCCTTAGGTTTAGACCAAACCCATTGGTTTATTTAAGGTTTGGGGAGTTAAGTCTAGCCTCTAACCCTAGATTTTTGAGTTTTATGGTGATTTAAGATTTTTGGTTAGGGTTTGGACAAATCCTAGGTATAATGTGAAGATTTTGAGACAATGTGGGGAATTGGATGTCGATTTTGGTGTATTAGGATGTTTAAGAGGATGGTTAGAGTGTTTTGAAATGGTTGATGTGGTTAGGCAAGGAATTTAAGTGTTATAGGCACTTAGAATATAGTGAATTCAGGGTTTATCTGGAGTGATAATTGATGATTGTCACTTAATTGTGTAGATTGAGTGTTGCTCAAGCTACCTCATGCGTATAGAATGTGTGGAGCTAACGTTGAGCCATGGTAATCCTTTTGTGTGACAAAGGGTTGAGGTAACCATATAGTTTATTGTGTTTATTAACTATTATAACTGTGTAGAAGTAAATACAAAGTGATGAATTTGTTGTTTAAGAATTTTGTGCATGATTTGATATTGAAAGATGATTTTTGCATGAACATTGATTTTTGAAATGGATTTTGAAAAGTCATTGATTTCAATAGATATGTATACATATATGTGATATGAAAGTAAATGTGGTGGAAATGTGAATAAGCAGTGATACTTGTGAAAAAGCATGATCATAAGGGGTGGGAGTGCACCTGAGATATGTGGGGATATGTGGGGGTATGCCCTTTTTTTCTTTCTCTAAAGGATAAAATTGAGCTTACAAGTTCAAAGTTCCATCGTTCAGCTCTAAACCAGTCACAAAACTCTAATTTAACTTTCGAAAACCTTTTTATTACTATTAAGCAAGAATCAAACCCCTTAAATTTTATCGATTCAATTTCCCTATAACTTATTTTCAAAGAAATTTGTGTCGAATGGAAGGTAAAAGTTATACATAGCTTACCTGACAAGTTATCAATCATAATCACCTTGCACCACTCCAAAATGGCTTGATGTAGCTTCTCAGCCCTTCTTCTCTCTCTATCTTGTGTGTTTTTCAATTTTACTCCTCTGAAATTTCTAAAATTTCACAACTTATGAAGGCAATTTGTGGTTCATGTGCCGCAGCCCGTGCAGCATAAGCTGCGGCGCATGGCACAGTGAAATTTATTCTCACCATGCATACTTGCTTCTACCCGAAATGCACTCCAAATGCCCGTATCTGCTCACACAACATACAAATAAGTTAAAATACCAATTAATCATCCGAATCTCTAATCCCACACTAACTTTCACTTCACCCTCGATTAACCTCTAAACTTAAGATTAAGAAATTTAGAATGTTACAAGTATGGCATGAACTGCTAACATAGCCTAGTCGCCTCAGCCTCAAATTTAATTCCAAGCTATTAATGAAATATAGTAGCCAACCTAGATTGATCTCTCAAGGAGGTCTTAAAGTCCCAAAGTACAAGAAAAAGACTTAAATTAAAAGGAACAAGCGGATATGTGAGGTTGAATTAACTAAAACTAAAAAATTTGAATTTAAAATGCTAGAATATAAACTATTTTTTAATTTTCTTTATTGAAGGAAATAAACATACTGAAAATGGAAAGAATAAGAAATAAGATGTGAAATTTCAAGTGATAATGACAACCCCTTAAAGGTATGATTACTCTATCCTTGGTAATAAAATAATGATTGGCATTCACTCTTCAATCAAAATTTGTTTAGGAATCCCCAAACTCATGCTTAAAATTCACTAGAATTTCATAAAATCAAGTATGGTTAAGTTCCACCTAATAAGTCTAATTAATTCATTAAGTTACACTCTTGCACAACCATGACTAAATCTAGTCCAATTGAGAATATACCTCACTCTTTAATTCACACAAAATGCATAATCATGACTCACTAGTATGAATTAAGAGGACAAAATTAAATTCTCAAGGGAATCAAAAGAACAATAAAATAACATAAATGTATAGCACAATAACTCAAGAAATGATTAAACTCATTAATTGAAAATGCTACACAAATTTAGAATTCCAAATTGAGGAACATTACAAGATTTAAATAGAGAAAAGCTACTAAATAAACTCAATTAAAGAGAAGAGTGAAAATAGTCCAAATAATCCAATCTCCTCAAGGGCTTAACCATACCTAAAGGGGCTTAAAAGTTTAGCAATCCATGAATGATAGCTCAAAAATCCCATACACAAAAAGAGGTGTTTTGGCCATGAGAATAGGAGCTAGTATGAGTGATTTGAAGTGAGTGGAATAAAATGGAGTGAAGTATGACATGAATGAGTGTGTAACAGTGGGCAATTAGAACTAAAAAAATGAAAAGAAAATGAAGAAAAAAGGCTTTATCTAGAGTTGGACAATGAGAGAAAAGAGAAGAATTTGACTGGAATTTGGGAGGTGGTGGCCAAAATTTGAGGCTCCCCCTTAGCCTTCTATTATAGATTTTCTTGGAGAGAAATTGAGGGTTAAAATGGGTGAGTAGGGAACAAGGTAAAAGCTTGTACCATTGGATTAAAGATCTACAAATATGACCAAAAAAGAAAATGCTTGAATTAAATAAAGTGAAACTAAAATGTTTAAAATTCTGTCTTCTTTGCCCCTTATGATCCTCTTGAATTTTAGTTTGTTCATCCATCGTCAAATGAACCATGATCTTGATAAAGGGCTGAAATCTCATCCACTTATAGTCAACATGTCAATTTTGGATCACTCTTCACCCTACATAGCCAATTGTCCCATTAGCATAAGTGTAGAACAAAATTAATAAACTAATTTAAATTCATCCATCTTAAGTGAAAAATTATGAAAAAATGATTACAAGTGGAAATATGAAAGAGGATTAGTAGAAAGGAGTTATGATTAGTTAACCTTAATTTTTGGATTAAGAAAACCTAAACCTAGTACACTTTGAAAGTAACTAGAAAGTACAATTAAGGTACTAAATAACGAACAAAATGGTGAATTATTCATGAACTAAAAAGGATGAACTCAAATTAAACTAATGGGATTAGAAAAGAACTGATTTAGAACAAATTATTATATTTTCATTTTTTTTCAAATTCATAATTTTGAAATTTAAAGAATTGGCTCAAAACTTTAAAAAATTGCAATTCTGCCCCCAAAAAGGGAAAAATTGCAGAAATTGTTCAGTTGCTTTAAAGGCCACACTTATGCTCTAAACAACCCTAAAATGATGTTAAAGTCAAAGATTAGAGGAATAAAATGATGTAACAAATTTGACTTATAAACTACATCTTCTGCTAATCTTTTTTTTTTTACCTGAAGATGAGATAACATTAAAGTTGAAATAAAGTCAATCCATAAGCCAAAGGTAAAGGCATACATAGTAACATAAAAAGAACAAATACCAATTAGCCTATTCTTTCACAATCTTTCTCAGTGGAAATCATTAGAGATTATCTTTGCAAAGCCGCTAAGTCATGTCAAAGAATAGATAAAAGAGGGGGTAAATGTGTGACAACCTAGCCAAAAGGCTCCACCCCTTTGATGCAAAGGTTGTAAGATGGTCTGCAGCAAAATTCCCAAAGCATTTTACCAAGGAGAAGCAAAGAAGTGGAAAGGACTCAGTGATTTGCAGTAAATCAATAATCTATCCATGGTATAACCAATCACAGTAGTCCCATTTTTTCAAAGTAAGAGCATTAAATAATAGTTGACAGTCTAATTTGACAATAACCTTCTAATTATGCTGGTCATTTAGCAGTAATAAAGCCTTCTTACAAGCAAGTAACTCAACCACAAATGCAGATGTGGCAATAATGCATTCCTTATAACCTTTTATAAATTTTCCTTTATGATCTCGCCATATTAATCCAATGCTAGTATGGCCAGTTGGTGGACCAAAAGAACCATCCCAAATTACCTTAACTTTACTTAAGGAAGAGGGGACCAAGACCATGGATATTGAATATAGAGGTTCAAATACATGATGTGCGGGGGTATTATATAACCAAAATTTAGATGCAATATCATTTATTGGTGAGACAATAATAAAGGGATCAATTACAACATTAGCAAAAAAGGAACTGTAAGGTTTCCCTTACTAAATCACAATTAACTCCAATATTGAGGTAATTATGGGAATAACCCAAGTAAATTATCAAGTTTGTAAAATTTCAAAAGCGAGAATAATTCTTAAATCATTTACAATGCAATCTAAAAATTCAACACTTTTAATCTCAATCAAACACTTATTATACTCAAATCAGAGTTTTAAAACAATGCGGAAGCTTATAAATTGATTGGGACCTAAAACCTTGAGTTTTAAAACTCAAAACTATGTTTTATGTAGAAAATGTGGCATGTGCCACAACTAAAGACATATGCGCCACAGTTCACTTGCCTTTGTGCCATGCGTCGTGGCACATTGCCCGAATTTGACAGATATTAGCTGTCAATTTGACAGCATAGGAAGCGAACTTCAAAAGCATTCTAAATCTCCACCCGACGTCTGATTGAGGTAGTTTCGGTGTCTACACGGAGCTTTCTCCTAGCTCTAGCTAATGGCATAAGTTTCACACTCAAATTCATTTCCTATAAAAACTTGGACACCAAAACCAATTTTACCACTTTTTGAAAAAAATTCCACAACAATGGTGTCCAAAGTCAACTAGAAGTGCTAAAAGCCTACACCGACCATCCGACCATACTTAATAGACTCTAGCGAACTTGTGCAATGCACCATAGACAACCAAAAATACATAAATCTCAAAATCACCACTCAACCCCAAATTTCATAAAACATAAGGGGGAGGAAAACTTTGCATGAAATAACCATTTTCATTTCAATTCATGCAGAATAAATATGTTCCTACTTGCACAAGTATTTTAGTCCTATCTACAAGTTTACAACCAAAAGTCACTAACCCAGGGTATCAAATACACAAGTTGTATGCTACTATAATGCAAGTAGTATAAAAAAAATAACATGTGAACCCTTAGTTGGCAATTTTAACAACATTTATACACATAAGTAGAGTAAAGAGGTATGAAAGTAGGATTTTCACCACAATCCTATGCCTCAGAATGTTTTCCCAGAATTAGATTCAATAAGCTAGGCCTTAAAAATATTGAGAATTGGGAGGTGAGTACAACCACTCAGTTATCAAATTTCACCTAATCTATATAAGTGCATATCAATGGAAAACAAATGCAATTACACAAAAACACACATTTATAACACATATGATGAACTTTGCCACGGTTCACAAAACTAACAACTATGTGACTAGGTCTTAAGTATAAATAATCCATACTAAATCATAAAGCACAACATAGGGTCATAATAATACCAACCATGCACCCCTAACACATACCGGTCCACAATAATAACAACCATGTGGCTGGATTTATATGCATGATCAAATGCAAACTTTATACTATCATGTTACATTCGACATCAAACCAATAGTTATCATGTGGCTACGTCTTTAACGAATTAACCTAGCCTTCCACTTGTGAGGAGTTTTCGGGCTAGGGTTAACTCACTTACTTATGTAATTTGGTCTCCTCAATACTAATAACCATGAGGTGTCATACCTTTAATCTAGCCTCCTTATGAGCTGGTAGAGACTAGTTAGATTTGAGTCCCTCATAAAACAAGTAAGACAGTCTCGAATCAATTATGGGACATAGGCTACCTTTCAATTCCAACTGTTGGTGCCAGGGCAAGTTCCTGATTCTAATGGTCACTACCAATACCACGTGGATTTAACCAACTACTCCTCTCCCTAGGCGAAGTCCTGCCAATGATCATCCTATGCACAACTCATATGTTTATGCATCCACTCACTAATTCACGTCATATTAAATCACATACCTATACTCATGTATTCCACATTACTCCGCATATTGCATTACATTTAGCAAATTTGCACAACATGCCATCAATAAAAACCAACACACATTTAGAGATAGCATGCGTAAGGGTTCATTTTCAAAATCATTCCATAACTTCACAGATTCAACATTTGCCATAAATTACATCAATAGTTCAAAAAATAAATCACAATTCAAATCAATCCCTTTTTAACAAATAACCAATCAATATTCAACTATATAAATTAAGTTTCCCCCAATTACCTCAAACCTTTGAGAGGTCAAAAGTTTACCCATCACAACAAGCACTTCCAAAGCTTCTCACAAGCTTGAATGGTGCTAAATCAAACCACACTATAATCACAATATGAGAATATCATCATTATCCTATTTTTAAAGATTTGCCAATACCAAACTCCACATTCTCTATACTATCAACCTTATAATTCTCTACCCATTCATACCCAATAAGTTGACTAGGTTACATTAACTCACATTACCACTATTAACTCATTAAACCATTATTAATGAGCTTAAAATACTCCCAACAATTATATTAATTGAAAAATTCAAATAACAATAACTCACCTTAACTAACTCTTGATAAAATCATTAATATGAGGTTTATCTACAACAAACAACTCCCATTACATCCATTTTAACTAATGGGTTCAAACCTATAGCTCATATGGATCAAAAATCAACTTCCTAACTCAAACCATAACTCAAACCTTCATAAATGAGATAGAAAAGGGAATATGAGAGCATAAATTACTTACCTTAGTGTTTGAGAGCTTCAAACTATCACCAATGTGATCCAACAACGTGCCCTAATAAAGCCTTTAATGTGTTATTTGATTTCTCCCTTCACTCTCCTCTGATTTCACACAAAGAATCACAATTGATAAAGTCATATTTTTTACTATACACCACGGCGCACGCAACCTCCCATCGCAATGCATGGCACAAAGAGACACATTGCATTTAAATCTACTTCTATATTCCGTGATGGATTGACCACATACCGCGGCATGTGGCACATAAGGCTTCTCCTTACTTTTTCTTCCTCCTTCCTTGCTTGAGTTACTCGCCTTTACTTCTGACCCACTTCTAGGCTAAAAGTACAATTAATTACACTAATTAGGCCCCTCTGGTCGCACACCTCATTAACTTACTAATTATACTCATTAAGTTAATTAACTATGACTAAATTTCCTAGATGTTACAACTCTTCCCCCCTTTTAAGAATTTTGTCCCCAAAAATTGATTAAACAAGTAACTCTTACCTCATTGGAAGAGATGGGGATACTATTGCCTCATCTTCTCCTTTATTTCCTAAGTAGCATCTTTAGGAGTCATTCCCTTCCATATTAACTTGACTAGGCGAATGGTTTTGTTCCTTAGCTGCTTATCTTTCACATTTAATATCTTTTCCAGTTCAATTATATAGGACAGATCGAGTTAGTACTTCTTGAGTTGTGAGACATAAAACACATTATGTACAATAGATAAGTTTGGAGGTAATGCAATCCTATACGCCAAAGGCCTATTCCTCTCTAGAATTTCAAATGGACCAATATATCTGGGAGTTAACTTCTTCACTCGAATAGACCTCCTAATACTAGTCATGGGTGAAACCTTCAAAAAACATAGTCACTAACCATAAACTCCAGTAGTCTCCTCCTCTTAATTGCATAATTCTTCTGCTGACTCTGAGTAGTCAACAACTTTTATTGAATTATCTCTATCTTCTCCATGGTTTAATCTACTAAATTTAAACCCAAGATACTCCTCTCAATCAACTCAGTCTAGCAAAGAGGTGATTAGCACTTCTGACCAAATAAAGCTTCACATAGAGCCATCTGAATACTTACATGTAAGCTGTTATAGTAGGCAAACTTCACTAGTAGAAAGTGTCTATCCTAACTTCTACTTAATTCAATAGCACACACCCATAATGTATCCTCAAGAGTTTGAATTGTCCTCTTAGTTTTTCTATCAGTCTGAGGGTGATAGAGTATACTAAATTTCAATTTCGTACCTATGGCCTAGTGTAAAGCTCTCTAGAAGTTAGATGTGATCCTTGAATCATAATCTGATATAATCTCCTTAAGTACCCTATACAACCTTACAATCTCCTGGACATGAACCTCAGTGAACCTTTCTAAGGTATAGTCTTCTTTGATAGCTAGGAAATGAGCCAACTTTGTTAATTTATCCACAATCACCCATATAGTATCATTATTTGCCTGAGTATGTGGCAATTTTATTATGAAGTCCATTAACACGTTATCATATTTCTACATTGGGATTTCTAAAGGCTACAATAATCCAAGTAGCTTCTGGTGTTCTATCTTGACTTTCTGACATGTCAAACACATAGAGATGAACTCAGTCACATCTCACTTTATTCTATGCTACCACCATTGCTTATTTATATCTTGTACATCTTAATGGCACCAGGGTGAATAGTTAGCTTACTTTTGTGAGCCTCCGATAAATCTCTCTTATCTTCTTATTATCAAGAACACACATCCAGTCATGATACAACATGAAATCATCATCATTGAAGTCAAAAGCTGTCGTTCAGTTCTCCTTAATGTCTTTTCAAATCTCTAACAAGTACTCATCTTTCAACTGTGCTTTTCTTAGCTCCTTCTAAAACTTATTTGTGATCACTATGGCTTTTAGATTGTATGATGTGAAATCAAGGACATTCTTATGCTCATTAGAGAAATCCTCTAGCATCTTCTGCTCTTGTATCATCATGAATGCCACATGTAAGGTCTTTTGACTCAACATATTAGCAACTACGTTAGCCTTCCCAGGATGATACTTCAACTCGAAGTTATAGTCTCCATCCATCTCCACTATCTCATATTTAGTTCCTTTTAGTCAACTAAATACTTAAGACTCTTGTGATTACTCAAACTACGCACCATATAAGTAATGTCACCATATTTTGAGCACGAACACCACTGCCGTAAGCTCAAGATCATGGGTAGAATAGTTTTCTTCGTGCAGTCTTAACTGTCTCAAAGCATATGCCATAATCCTATTATCTTGGATTAGTATATACCTAAGACCCTTAAGCAAAGCATCCACATATACCACAAATGGCCATTTCGGATCTAGTATAGTCAACATAGGTGCAATCGTCAATCTTCACTTTAGTTTTCAAAAAGCCTTTTCACACTTGTCAATCTACATGTAAGGTTGATCTTTCTTAGTTAGTTTGGTCAAAGCTGAGGCAATTTGGGAAAATTCCTGAATGAACCTTCTATAATACCCTGCTAGACCCAAAAAGCTTCAGATCTCTATCACAGAGGTTGATCTTTCCTATTGTAGCACTGCATCCACCTTGTGAGGATCCACTGCAATACCATTTGCCGACACTATGTGGCCTAAAAATTTCAGCTTACTCAACTAAAACTCACATTTGCTCAACTTCACATAAAACTTCTTTTCTTTCAGTATTTGTAACATAATCCTTAAATGTTTAGCATGTTCCTCCTCATCAACCAAATATATTAAGATATCATCTATAAAGACCACTACAAACTTATCTAAGTAAAGACTGAAGATTCGATTTATGTAGTCTATAAAGATCGCTAGTGCATTCGTAAGCACGAAGGGCATAACAAGAAACTCATATTGCTCGTATCTCATTTTGAAAGCAATCTTCAGCACATCATCCATTTTCACTCTTAACTGGTGATAACCGAATCTCAAGGAAATCTTAGAGAATACTACTGCTCCAGCTAACTGATCTAACAAGTCATCAATTCAGAGTAATGGATACTTATTTTTAATCATTACCTTGTTCAGCTACCGATAGTCTATACACAATCTCATGCTACCATCTTTCTTCTTGACAAACAGAACAGGTGAACCCCAAGGTAAAACACTCAGTCTAATCAACCCTTTCCTTAAAAACTTCTCTAATTTCTTCTTAAGCTCATTTAGCTCTGTTGGAGCCATCTGATATGTGGCCTTAGAGATTGGCTCGATATTAAGTACCAAGTTGATAGAGAACTCTATCTCTCTCTTTGGTAGCAATCCTAATACTTCATCCGTGAATACTTCTAAAAATTCATTGACAACTCTAATCTTGTCTAATGCACTGTCATATACTCCGTGTACTGAATAAAACACCATGAAGGCTTGATATCCTTTTTTCACTAATTTCTTCACTTGTATCACTGTTAAAAATTTGGAAGTCTTTGGCGTAGTTGTTGACACAAGTTGTACAATTTCATCATTCACTGTGGAAGCCATGTATATCAGTAATGAAACCATCTTGTTACAATTTAAAGGAGCTCTGTTGGCAAACAACCAATCCATGCCAATTATCACATCAATTTGTGACATAGGCAAACATATCAAATCAACACTTATGATATTTTGCTAAATTTCAACTCTACTTTCAAGTAAGCCCAGTTAGTTTTAACTGATACACTAGCCAGTATAGATACATTCATCCAAAAAGGCATTTCAATCACATATAGGCTCAACCTTTTCGCACACTCATCAGAAACAAACAAGTGAGTGGTACCAAAATCAAACAAATCAATAATTTTTTGATTTCTTAAAGAAATCGTACCTCGAATAAGCTTCGGGGAAGCTTTTACCATTTTTCTCATCATAGCAAACACACGACTAGGAATAGCAGATCTCTAATCAGTGTTAAGAGAATTCTTTAGACAATATTGAGAAATGTGCCCAACGTTGTGGCACTTGAAATAAGTCTAAAGCACTCCCCAGTATGGTGTCTCTCGTACTTGTTGCATAGTGGGGCTCTAATCGGTCCAGCTACCGTATGAGCAGAATCCTGTCTTGAGGCTTAACTCCACCCACCCATACTCTTAAGGGCATTACTCCTCCTCTGTGAACCTCTAAATTAAAAACCCCTTTGAAAACCCTTCTTCTTACTATTATTGCTCAATCCTAACAGTTCAGAGCTATACTCAACTTTCTTACTAACACTACTCATAGGACCCATATATGTAGAGAAATGACCCCTATCATCTCTCCTCAGCTGTCCTCAACCTCACGACCATGTCTGGCCACTGCTCTTGGCTTACTACACATATTGCTATAAGAGATAATGTCAAAAGGTGCCAACTACTGTTGGTAATCAGGCCGTATCTTCTCAAGCAACTGTTCGGCCTTCCAGTACTCATCATTGTGATTTCTCAAATAAGTTGAGTATTTGAAAAACTCATTGAATTTGGCAATGAATTCCTCTTCATTAATATTCCCTTCATACAATCAGTGAAACTCAACCTCTTTCTCAGCTTTGAATAAGGCAGTAAAATAAGAGGAGAAGAGTCTCCTCTTGAACTTGCTTCTTGTCAACTGAGACCTATCAACTAGTCTAATACTCTCCTACCACTACTTGGTAGCATCCTCAAGCAAGAATGTAGAGTAATACTCTCTACTCAGATGTGTAGGTCATGATAGAAAAGATTGTCTCTAACCAATATATCCACTTCTTAATAGCTCTATTCTCCATTAAACCATCAAATGATGGAGGATTCAGATGAGTAAACTTCTTTAAAGCCAAGTCAATAGAGCTTTCTTGCTCTTTCCCTCTATGCCTTCCTTATTCCGGCCTTCTTGGTCTACTTTCTTCATAATAATCATCTTTGGGTTGGCCAAGTGCCTCCCTATCAAGTCTCATTTCACCGTGACCGCCTTCAACCTTTTCTACAATCTTGCTAAACTCTTCCAATCTCTTCTTTGGGATCTGATCATGTTCATCAATTCTTCGCTCAATCCTCTTTATCATACTTTTTAATTCGAGCAATATGTTTTCATTGCTCATAGTAAGCCTTAGTTGCTCTCTAGCTTGTCCTAAGCCTTGACCCATCTCAACATGCTCACTTGTGACAATATTCTTATCTTGTACCAAGACTTCCTACTCTTGTCTTGATACATTTGCTAGGATGTTATCAGCCACATTTCTTGTTTGCACCATTCTCCCCTCTTAAAGATGGAAGTTATCCCACAACAGGAAAAGAATTAGCACTAGCTCAATAAGGGAAAAGAACATGTGTATAATGTTAATTGCTAACTTTCTATATGCAAATGGACAATTCACAAGCAAAGCAACTCTTGATTCACAAATCCATAGTCCAATCCTCATAACTAGAGAAACTGATACCAAGTTGTAAGGTTTTCCTTACTAAACCATAATTAATTCCAATATTGAAGTAATTATGGGAATAACCAAAGTAAATTATCAAGTTTGCAAAATTTCAAAAGAAAAAAAATTCTCAAATCATTTACAATGGGATCCCAAAATTCAATACTTTTAATCTCAATCAAACACTTATTATACTCAAATTAGAGTTTTAAAACAATACAGAAGCTTAAAAATCAATTGGGATCCAAAACCTTGAGTTTTAAAATTAAAAACTGTGTTTTATGTAGAAAATGTGGCATGTCCCATGGCTAAAGGCATATGTGCCACAGCTCAGTTGCCTCTGTGCTATATGCCATAACGCATTGCATGAATTTGACCAATATTAGCTATCAATTTAATAGCATAGGTAGCGAACTTTAAACACATTCAAAATCTCCGTCCGACGTCCAATTGAGGTGGTTTCAGTGTCTACACAGAGCTTTCTCCTACCTCTAGCTAGTGGCATAAGTTTCACACTTAAATTCATTTCCTATAAAAACTTAGACACTAAAACCCATTTTACCATTTTTTTCACAAAAATTCCACAATAATGGTGTCCAAACTCAACTAAAAGTGCCAAAAGCCTACACCAAACATCCGACCATACTCAATAGATTCTAGCAGACCCGTGCAATGCACCATAGACAACCAAAAACACATAAATCTCAAAATTACCGCTTAACCCTAAATTTCATAAAACATAAGGGGGAGGAAAACTTTGTACAAAACAACCATTTTCATTCCAATTCATGCAAAATACACATGTTCCTACTTGTACAAGTATTTTTGCCCCATCCATGAGTTTACAACTAAAACTCACTAGCCCAAGGCATAAAATACACAAGTTGTATGCTACCATAATACAAGTAGTACAAAAAATAATATGTGAACCGTTAGTCAAAAATTGTAACAATATCTATACACATAAGTAGAGTAAAGAGGCATGAAAGTAGGATTTTCACGACAATCTTATGACTGAAAATGTTTTCCCTAAATTAGATCCGATAAGCTAGGCCTTAAAAGTATTGAGAATTGAAGGGTGAGTACAACCACTCAATAATCAAGTTTCACCTAACCTATATAGATGGATATTAATGAAAAAAAGATGCAATTAGGTAAAAACACACATTTATAACACATATGATGAACTTGGCCACAGTTCATAATACTAACAACCATGTGACCGGGCCTTAAGTATAGATAATCTATACTAAATCACAATGCACAACATGAGGTCATAATAATACCAACCATGCACCCCTAACACATATCGGTCCAAAATAATAATAACCATGTGGACGGATTTATATGCATGATAAAATGCCAATCTTATACTCTTCTGTTATCTCTGACATCAAATCGGTGGCTATCACGTGGTTATGTCCTTCACAAACTAACCCAACCTTTCACTTGTGAGGAGTTATAGGGCTAGGGTTAACTCATTCACTTATATAATCTGATTTTCTCCAATACTAATAACTATGGGGTGTCATACCCCTAATCTAGCCTCTTTATGAGCCAGTGGAGACTAGTTAGGTTCGAGTCTCTCATAAAATAAGTGAGATAGTCCCGAATCAATCATAGGACATAGGCTACCTCCTGATTCCAATAGTTGGTATCAGGGAAAGTTCTTGATTCCAATGGTCATTGCCAATGCCATGTGAATTTAACCAACTACTCTTCTTCCAAGGCAAACTCTTGCCAATGATCATGCTATGCTTAACTCACATGTTTATGCATCCACTCACTAATTCACATCATATTAAATCACATACCCATACTCATGTATTCTACATTACTTTGCATATCACATTACAATTACCAAATTTGCACAACATGCCATCAATAAAAAACAACAGACATTTAGAGATAGCATGCATAAGGGTTCATTTTTAAAATCATTCCACAACTTCATAGATCCAACATTTGCCATAAATTACATCAATAGTTCAAAATATAAGTTATAATTCAAATCAAGCCCTTTTTAACAAATAACCAATTAATATTCAACTATATAAATTAAGTTTCCCCCAGTTACCTCAAACCTTTGAGAGGTCAAAAGTTTACCCCTTACAACAAGCACTTCCAAAGCTTCTCACAAGCTTGAGTGGTGCCAAATCAAATCATACTACAATCACAATATGAGAATATCATCATTATCCTATTTTTAAGGATTTGCCAATACCAAACTCCACATTCTCTATACTATCAACCCTATAATTCTCTACCCATTCATACCCAATGGGTTCACTGGGTTCCATTAACTCACATTACTACTATTAACTCATTAAACCATTATTAATGAGCCTAAAACATTCCTTAAAATCATATTAATTGAAAAATTTGAATAACAATAACTCACCTTAACTAACTCTTGATAAAATTATCAATATGGGGTTTATCTATAACAAACAACTCCCATTACATCCATTTTAACTAATGGGTTCAAATGTATAGCTCCTATTAACCGAAAATTAACTTCCCAACTCAAACCCTAACTCAAACCTCATAAATGTGGTAGAGAAGGGAAGATGACAGCATAAATTACTTACCTTAAGTGTTTAAAAGCTTCAAACTATCATCAATGTGATCCAACAATGGCCCTAGTAGAGCCTTTAACGTTGTCTTTAATTTCTCCCTTTACTCTTCTCTAATTTTGCACATATAATTGCAACTAATAAAGTCAGATTTTTGACCATGTGCCGCAGTGCTTGCAGCCTCCCTCCACAACACATGGCATGGAGAGGCTCATTGCATTTAAATCTTCCTCTATGCACCACGGTAGATTGACCACATGCCATGGCATATGGCACAGAAGGCTTCTCTTTACTTTTTCTTCCTCCTTCCTTACTCGAGTTGCCTGCCTTTACTTTGGACCCATTTCTAGGCTAAAATCACAATTAATTACACTAATTAGGCCCCTCTAGCTATACACCTCATCAACTTACTAATTATACTTATTAAGTTAATTAACTGTGACTAAATTTCCCTGATGTTACAAGAACAAACTTCATTTTCCAAATGTTCCAATAGAGATTGGCAATGTACAACTTAGCTTAAGCATCAAGGTTAACATTCATGAAATTTTATAACACTATTGACCGAAAGACAAATTGTCAATTTCATCAAATCTCAAAGATAAATAATAGCCAAATCAAGCTTGATGGACCCACTCACACTCTAGAAGCATATGTTTAATAGTCTCAGGATAATTCATGCATATGGGGTAAAGCAAATCAATTACACATTTCCTCATGTAATGTGTATTTTTAGTAGCAAGGGCATTACCGGTGGCTCTTCAAAGAAAATTTTTAACTTTTGGTTGTAATTTTAGATTCTATATACACTTCTATAACTCCTTTAGTAATGAGATAGAGGAGCTAGCAATATCACACACAAGAGACCGTACCATATTCAACCTATAGCCAAGCTTGGCAGAATAGACACCATTATTAATAGCCACCCAAATCACATAATCAATTCTAAGACTTTGAGAGAGAGGAATCTTTAGTATATTAGAAATTGTTTCCTCAAAGAAAGAGTTGATGATTGGGGATAAATTTCGTTTATCTTGCAAGATTAAGTCTGAAACTTTGAGATTTACATCTGTAAAGGCACCTTCAATAGTAGCAACTTTGAAGTTTTTCATATTAGGAATCCACGGGTCTAACCATACCTTTATACTTAAACCAAAACCTAGTGTCCAACACAAGTCTTTACTTAGAAAATCTATGCTAGTGATTAAACTATACCACGCCTAAGAAGCTTTAGGCCTAAGCTTTACATCTAGGAATGAGGTATTAGGGAAATAAATGCTCTTTAAGACTTTAACCTACATCTAATCAGGGTTATTTAGAATTTTCCATACTGATTTAGCTAAAAGAGCACCATTAAAATGTAAAAAGTCTTAGAAACCAAGTCCTTCATCTTGTTTTGAAGCATAGAGCTTAGACCAAGCCTTCCAATAGATATTATTTTTGTTCTCAAATTGTCCCAATAGAAGTTGGCAACCATGCTATCTAGTTCTGTACAAGTTCTTTTTTGGAATTTGAAGCACATCATCAAAAAAATTAGGATTGCATTAATAATAGACTTGATCATCACTTCATGTCTAGTAAAGGAAAGAGACTTGTATCACCAACTATGTATTTTTTTCTTGACTTTATCTCTGACATAGGAAAGTGCAGTAGATTTAGATTACCCCTAAAGTATAGGAAGCCCAAGATAAGAGCTTAGGTCATCAACTAATGGGATATGTAAAAATTCATATACTTCCTCCTTAAGTATGACAGGTGTGTTTGCTGAGAAGAATAGAGATGATTTGTCAATATTGATACATTGCCCAGAAGTATTGCAAAAGAACATGAGGCAGCTCCTTCACATGGCTATAATTCTGCCTTATGGCTTAGTAGAGTGTAATCAGTAAATAAACAATAAGTGAGAGGAGGACAATCATCAGAAAGCTATATACCCTGTAAGTGTCCTTTTTCAACATGAAAATTCAATATTTTAGAGAGAATATTACTAGCAATAATAAAAAGATAAGGGAAAAGGGGTCCCCTTGCCGAACACCTCTTTCAGGTATAATATTGGCTCCTATTTTCCTAGTAATTTAGATATTAAATTTTAGGCATTTGACACAGCACATAACCTAAGTAATCCACAACTCACAAAAAATAAGTTTTCTCAACACTTCTTCAATAAACTTCCATTTGAGTCTATCAAAAGCCTTGTTCATATCCATTTTGAAAGCAAAGTCATTATCATTTCTAAACTTTCTCCTCTCAAGATAATGAAAAGCCTCATGAACAAGAAAAATATTATCTTGCATAAGTCGATTAGGAACAAAGCTCTTTATTGAGGTGAAATAATAGTATCTAAAATAACTTTAAGTCTATTGGCAAGGATCTTTGAAATTACTTTATAGGTAAAATTACATAGACTTATTGGTCTATATTGGCTAATGGACTCAGGTCTATCTACCTTTAGGATTAAAATCAAGTTGGTTTCATTCAAATAGCCCAGTGAGGGATATTAAGAAAAGAAATCAGTAACAACAATAATTAGAGAGCTATGTACCTCAGACCACACTTTCTAGTAGAAATGGCCATTGAAGCCATATAGGCCAAAAGCTTTTATAACGCTAAGTTGAAATGTTGCTTGTCTAATTTCTTCAATTGTAGCTGGTAAAGTGAGCCAATGATTTTGAGCCTTAGTAATGCATAGAGAGGCATAAATCAAAGCTTGATTCAAATATGATATAGTGCCAATAGTAAAAAGATCTTTATAGAAGAGGGAGACAAGATTTTCTATATCATTTTCATTTTCAACCCAAGAGCCCATAGAGTTTTTGAGTTTGACAATTTGATTCTTCTGCCTTCTAATAAGAGTGGTAGTGTGGAAGAAGTAGGTATTCATATCTCTCGCAATCAACTAGTTCACTCATGACCTTTGCCACTTGTTTGTTTCTTCATTCTTCTATAAATACTCTAATTCCTTTGATAAAGTATGGACCAGTTCACGTGAATCAATAGTAAAGATACCTTCTTTGATAGACTCAATTTGTCTTAAGAGTCCACTAATAGCAATTCTATTATTCGAGAAAGCCTTTTTACTCCAGTTAAGTAGATCTTTGCTGCATCACTGAGTGCAAGAGGAGAATTGAGTTATGACCAGCTCATTAGTGGTATTATCTAAGAACCATAAATCTTTAATCACCTTTAAAAACTTAGGATGTTGAGCTTAGAATATTTCATATTTGAACTAGTGAGGAGATTTAGAATCATTAAAGTAAAGATAAACCAAAAGGAAGTGATAATCAAATGCAACACTATCAATATAGATGGAGAGGGCTTTAGTAAAAACATCCTTGAAAGAACAATTTGCCATGGCTATATTAATTATTTCTTTAACACAATCACCTTCAAGTCTTTGATTACACTATGTATAACTAAAGCCTTTTGATTTAAGATCCAAAAAATCACAGTTAGAGGTGAATTTTTGAAAATTCAAGATTCTTCAAACTAATCCCAATCTACCTCCTATCTTCTTAGATAACAAAATAAAATTGTTAAAATCTCCTAAACATAACCATGGCTTAGTTAGACCAGTTGCCAATTGAGTGATTTTTTTTGCCAGAAGATCCTTCTATTAGCTTTTATCAGAGGCCCATAGATAAAAGTAATAAATTCAAGATATTCCTAAATAATGATGTAAACATAAGTGTGGATGAAATTTTTTTGAGAAAGATAAGATCTTAACAGATGCATCATCTTTCCACCACAAGTAAGATCCCTAGATAGACCTGAGGGGTCTACATATTTTGAGAACAAAAAACCATATCGGTGCTTTACTCCCTCCATGTAAGAAGTTTTCAACTTAGTTTCCATAAGAAAAACCGCCACAGGTTCATTTTTGGAAAGCACATCCTTGAGATTGCAAACTACCAGGGGCTTTCCAATTCCCTAACAATTTCAAGATAGAATATTCATGGCTCCTTGGTGGCTGTTATAGGCCAGCCTCCAGCATCATTAGCAAATAAATTTGCCAAGGAGTTTGAAACATCACCATGAAAAAAAACCATTCATTTGAAAAGTCAATTTCCTCAAACACTAGAACATTAACCAAGGATAAATCTGATTCATTAGCTTCAAATTAAACAGGGCTTTTAATATGAAAATTCCTCTTGCTTTTCGGCTTACTACCTTTCTTCTTCTTCCCTCTTAGAATAGGTAGTTTGCCATCCAAGCACTGGATGGCAACATTAACTAATTCAGTCTCAATAAAAATCTTGTGCCACTTTAAATAAGGAAGAAATGAAGCTTCTTCCAAACCATACTTTAAACATACCTTCTTAAGTTTCCTAACGACTTTAGAGATGGGTGTCAAAGGAGAGTAAACCATAATAGCCTTGGAATTATCAAAGATAAGAGGGCTCCTTCTGAGTTTGTAGGCATGAATTCGTAGGCATGCATGAGTTGAGGAGCAAGAATTGTTTCGGTGAGAAATGGGAGAGAACCACCATGGCTGTTGCAAAAGCCATGAAGATTGTTTAGAGGGAAGAGATCTGGAGAAAAAATATTTAAAAAACAAATAGTAGGGCCCACTTAAATTTTTTATAATAAAAAATATTTAAAAATTAAATGTGGACCCCACTAATATTTAAAATGGACAGAATTAATAGTAGGATGATAGGGCTCAAATTCTTAAGGGTTAAGGGATATAAATGACCTTTACTTGAATTTAAGGTCATTTGTAAATTTTCATGTGCAATTCAAGGGCAAAAATGACCCTTAACCATAAATTAAATTGAAGCAAACCAAAATCAATAGACATAATAACTGTATGGGTTGCAAATTATTGGCAAGTTAATGTTGTTCCCAATAAAAATCAAGTTCAATGACAAATAGATATTAAATTCTCGATCTCATTCAAGATAAACAAGCAAAATATAATGGTAGATGTTTGAAATTCAAAAAAGGGGTTAAAGGAAAAAAATACCTAATAACTTTTTTTTTTTTGCAAGAAGTATCCTTAAGTGAATAAAGGTAAAAGAATACTTATAAACTTGTTATAATGTGTGTAACAATCCCCATTCTTATAAATTTGATTAACATCCATTAACATTAACCTTTAAATAAAGAAGCAAACTCAAAGTTTAAAAAAATCCATAAACTTTTTTCCTATGAGCTTCTGGTATCCTAAAGTAACAATTGTAAATGGGTACCCTTTAATTTTATAAATAAGCCAACTTTTCCTAATCCATTAAGTTATATTCTTAGAACTTTATGGTTGATGTCATTTATTTTAATAGACTGAGAAAGGTCAAAGCTAGTGATAAAGGGTTATGTAAATTTATATATATTTTATGATTAATGTATAATTTGAAGATAAAATGAAATAAGATACCTCACTTGGAGATTTTGATGTATTTTCAAGCAAAAGAGAAAAATAACATGAAATTCTTTAAAACACAAAGTCTAGGGTCAAGGACAAAGGAATTAAGAAAAAAGCTTCATTTGCTTGCGGACAAGCCTATAAAGACTCTATCCGCTTGCGGACAAAGCTCAACATGCTGATCTCAAGTTTGTTGATACATAGCCACACACGGACATGGCAGAACTATGCTTGATCGCACATAGATGAAGGAAGAAAAATGAATATTAATATTTTATTATATCTTATACAAGATATCAACATATCTAATAATATAAGGCATGATCTAAGTGAATTCTAAGCCTATAGTGGTTGAATTTTTTATAAATAAACATTCCAAAAGCCTCTTAATGAATCCAATCTCATATCAGAAGTCTAAGAGGCATATTTCCCCATACTTACACTTATGCTTGTCCTCAAGCAAATACTTTTTCATTCAGCCTTATTCCTTACATGAGCATATCATATATAAGACCTTTGCTTGAAGCATTAGTAAAACTTAACCATGTAACTAACCTATCGAGCTTCAACGTGAAAGAAAAAGTTAATAATTCTACTAGTGCCATATAGGAAATGAATTTAGTTCTGATTAAGCATTTATTTGTAGAATGAATTTGTATATACCCTAGGCTTTCCCTTTTTCTTTTTATGAGTTAGTGTAATAGGGTCACCATTGTTAGCAATTCATAAATTTCCTTTCTTCCTTAGATAATCCTTAAGCTCTTTTGAATCCTTATATTGGTGATATAAGGGTCTAGTTACTCAAACTTGAACTTTATAGCACACTCTTGACACTTACTAAACTCTTTGACATGAAGATTGACATTGGTTATGAAGGTTCCCAATTACTAAGCCTAATTGACATTAGTGGAGTGGATAGGTGTTTATTGTGTGCATTTCTTGTTATACAAGATCACTCCCTGCTTTAAATAGTTTGCTAGGTGTTAGTTTCCTAGGCACAAACATGAATAAAAAGGACAAAAAATTTGTGCCTTATGTGTTATTTTTTATTAACTCCCATGGAGTCTTAGCAGCCTTAAATTCTTTCACCAAACACATAGTCATCCTCAATAGTTATACAACTAAATAAAATAGTGTAAAAGAATAAAAATTCAAAAAGAAATTTCAATTTTTTATTTTTTTCAATATTTTCAATAATTAAACCAATTAAAATATATAAATTGCTAAGGAAATTACAACAGCATAAGCAATAAGATGTTATCATGATAAACCCTTCCTTACACTTAAAAGGTCACACTGTAGTCATTGTGAATTAATAAAAACAAGAGAAGGGTAGGAGACTAATACTTCATTGGATTATTGTGGTCCTTCATGTGACTTCTCTTCATTTTTTTAGTCTAATTAAATAGGATTACTAAAACAAAATGTAGAAAACATAAAGAAAAATCAAAACTAAAAATAAATAAAAGAATTCAAAAAAATTGTGTTGCCTCCTAACAAGCGTTATGTTTAATGTCTTTGGCTAGACATTTTGCTTTAGGTGTAAAGGAGAACCATCCAAGGGTGAAAGGGGTACTTGCTCCTATGATTTGCAGATATTATCCTCAAAAATAGAGAGTTTAAGGAATTTAGAAAATTTGAAAAATTATATTTTCTTGCCTACTTAAAAAAATTAGCTCCCCCTTAGGAACATTAATCATAGCACCTCCAATAGCAAAAAATGGCCTCCCCAAGATAAGGAAAACATCCATGTTGTCTTCTAAATCAAAAATGATAATGTTTATAGGTAAGTAAAGGGTACTAACTTTTACTAAGACGTTCTCCGCAACTCTAAGTGGGTGCATCAATTATCGATGTGCCTTCTACAAAGTGACATTAGTAGGCTTCAAATAAAAGATTCCAAGGTTCCTACACATAGATAAAGGCATAAGCTTAGCAAAAGAACTCAAATCACACAGGCATTTATTAATTTTTAAGTTACCAATCAAACAAGGAATAGAAAAAGCTCATTAGATCTTTGAGCTCTTCTATTGAACTACAACACTACATTCTTCTATCAGGGCTATAATGTCAAATTCTTAAAGTCTCTTTTTATTCAAGACAAGCTCCTTAATGTACTTGACATAAATCGAGATCTTAGCCAAAGCTTCTATGAAAGGATGTTGATTTAGAGTTTCCTAAACAACTTAAGGAACTAATTAAAGTCTTCCTCATGCTTTTGTTTCTTGATGGCTTGAGGGAAAGGGATAGGTAGTACTAAAGTCTTCACATTAGAGGAAGTGGCATCCTCTTTATTATCACTTACATTTATAAGTGAACTAACCTCCTTTCCTTGTGATGGGTCCTCTTTTGTGGCTTGTTATGGAGGGACTGAGTACTCTAATTGTTTACTACTACTCAATATGATGGCCATAACCCTTACTTGGGATAGACTTTAGTGTTACATGGTAATTAACCCTGTGGACTGTTAGATAATGTGTCAGCTAACTGGACTATTTGGGTCTCTAAGTTCCTGATAGCATCTTGATATTGTGTCTCTAAGCTTCTAATGTTACCTTAATGTTGTGTCTCTATGTTTTTAAGTGCAATATTAATAGTAGACTATGTAGTCATATGAGTTGTGTATAGCTTAGAGGTATTCTTGGAGATTATACCTCCAATTTGTTAAGCTTTTCACCAATGTAGGAAGGTTGGTTAAGTGGAGCCAAAGATTGCTCAAAGTTCATTGACTTTGTGCCTTCTCTAGTTCTCCACTAAAAGTTTGAGTAGTCCTTCCAACCCTCGTTATATGTGTTGCTAAAGAGGTTGTAAGGTCTTCCTGGACTCCTTCCTAAATTCTAGTTGGCATCTATAAAGCGAGTCTCTTCAACTTGCTTGCCATAATTACCTTACGAGGAACCATAAGATACATTAGCAAAATTAATAGCAATAGAAGAATTAGAAGGAATAACATTAGAAATTAAGTTATAAATATTCCTATTGAGGTCTTTTAATTAAGTAGTGTAACATCTTGAGCTTTGAATCTAGAAGTTAATTGCTAATTAAAGGGTAATTAGTGAATTAAGTGATTAATTAATTTAATCATGTTTCTAGTTGCTAATTGACATTTTAGATCATGAATAGCCTTAAAATTAAGCTAGGATGGAAGTTAGGTCGAATCAGGTTGGAACGAGGGAGTAAAAATGAAATTTTGCTCGCTATGCCACATGCTGCAACATGTGCACCACATGCTACAATACATGACACATATTTAGCATAAAGACCTGAAAATAATCAAAAAAATTAGGAAAAGGTAGGGAAAGCATAGGGCATAAAGAAGAAGGATAAAGGCTCTACTAGGGTATATATTTGGGTAAGGTTAGAGGCTTCTTTAGACCTCCAATCATCTAGATAAGATTCCTAACAATCTTCTCTACCTATCTACTTTGATTTCTCAAATTTTGAAGAAAGGGTGATTGAGTTTTGAGTTAGAGGAGGATTATACTTAACCCTAAGTCTTATATGTGGTTGTGGGAGTTTGATTTAAACTCCTTTGAGTTGAATAAGTGTTAAATTAAAGCTTAAAGTATTAGGGCTTGGGTTTTGGGTGAACCTTAGGTGAATTTAGGATTGTTGGAATTATGTGAGATAAAATCAACCTTGTTTAGGCTAAATTAAGATATGGTGAGGATGTAGAAGCTTTGAGTAGCTAATGGTAGAGATTTGGATTATTGGATAACTAAATTTAGTTAACTTAGCTAATGATTGTTTATGTTATGTATGAGAAACTAACATGTGGTGCTTGAAATTATAGATTTACGTAATTTGGTGCTTCTACTAGTCGCCATGACTATTGGAGCAAATGTTACACTACAGTAACCCTTTTGGCAAAAAAGGGTTAAGGTAATCGATAATTCATTTTGTATGTTAATTAGATTAACTATTTATGAGTGAATGTGCATGGTATGATATGTGATTTTAATTATTAGCATGATTTGTAAATTTGCATGACTTTGTATTTGAAAGAAAAATTTAAGTACAAATGGATTTAAAGGTAAACTATTGATATTTGTGTGTGTGTGTGTGTGTGTGTGTGTGGAAAGTGTGTGGAAAATGATATACATATATTTGTATCACTTGCATTAGAAAGGGTACGAGTTCACCTTATAATAAAAAGGCATGTGTTAAATCTATATGGATGTGCTAACACCTGCAAACCCATGGTGCAACAATATTTGGGGAATGTACCATGGAAAATCTAGACAATCTTGCAACTCCTTAGTGCCCGTGAGGGTGTAATTAAGAGTTAACAACACCCCTAGCATGTGTGAAGGGGGAATTCATAGTCCTAAAGTAGGATAGAATACCTTAACCTAATAGTTCACCTACAGAAGGTTGGGCAAGGACTAAATCCCTCGGGAGATAGTCAAGATTACCTATGAATTCAATCGAGGATGTACGAATGATGGATGGATTAGATGACCATATGGCCCTGTTTCGTATGTAGGCCTGATTTTAGAGGGATTGAGACTGGGACTAGTACTGGAACTAGGATTGGGATTAAAAGTAGGAATAAGGCTTTAAAATCATGTTTGGTATGGAGTAATATTTATAGGGAATACTTGCTTTCATTTTATTCTGTAATTAAACATAAATTATGAAAATACTGTGATACCCCTTATAATTAATAAAAAGAAAAAATTATAACCATAACTCATCTTCATCTATAGCGATTACTCTCTTCTTACAATATTTCATAAAGGAGATGTTCTTGAAGATGAACAAGACTAGAATCCTTATGATCTTTGTTTACATCAAGGTAAAAAACAAAAAAAAAAGTTTGAAATCACATGTGCCTATTATTGCAATAAGCTCTTGCTCTCATCTTCAAAACAACTCCATTCTCTAATGATTTAAGCAATAAGCTCTTCCTCCAGCCTTCGAAAAAAACAAAAAGAAAAAACCAAAATCTTGAAGACAAGTTTGTAACCATATGGGAAAAACAAACAATACAATGAATATTCATATACAAGAAAATCAAAGAAAAAATGAGAGAAGATTAATTTCTTAGACATTTTGTTACATCATACACATTCCAATTGACTAATGGAGATCAATAAAGGAGATGAGAGCTTATGATAGATAAAGGAGATGGAGATGAGAACTTCATATCAATAAGATTTGTCAATAAACTTTATGATCAATTGATGGAGATCAATCAAGGAGATGGGGATTAATACTTCACGGCATTGGAGAAGAGCACTTTGTGGCAGCGATGGAGAAGAACATTCCAATAGGTATGTTTAAAGCAAAATTCAAATGGCCATTTTTGTCCAAAAATTAAACAAGGATAGTCATGTCTTAAAATTTTACAAACCTAAAACTAGTTTCCAAATACAATGTGGGAGGTAGGTTTAAGTAATCCCACATAAGTAGGTTTAAGAAATCCCAAGTAAGGCTCAATCCTTCATACAAATCAAATCAAATTGGGCCTTTCCAAATAACAATCCAAACCTAACTCTCTATTCCTTTATACCAAACAAGGCCTATATCTGTGAAAATGACTTGGTGGAAAATGGATATATGTATATATTATATGTACTTTGAGATTGAAAAAGATAAAGTTATAATTACTTGTTTATGGTTATTCTCTTTAATAAATAGTTTTCAATTATCTTGGTTACTAAAATGTTTATCTCACCTTGTGGATTTATATTTTTACAAGTTTCTAGGTTAAGAGGAGACAAGGGGAAAATCTAGGTTAGGAGTAGCTTGTCTACTTTCTTTGTAATGTCCTATGTTTTTGTTGTAATAATGATACATATAAGTTAAGTTGCCAAGTTAGAAGATTGCATATTTTGGATACATGCTTGTATGAGATATTTTGATATGTTAGCCTTTGATATTAGTTTTGATGTCCATGTGAGTATAGCTAATATTTTGGTACAAGCATGATGTGTATATGAATATGTTAGGATTAAATGTTGCACTTATTGTGATTTGTAATGTGATAAATTGGTCTAGAGTGAATGTGGATAACATCACTTATGGTAAAGAATAATTTTTTGTCATAAGTGCAAGATGTGGTGGTTTGTGTGTGTGTCACGTGAGGTATGATATGTATGTACAAATAGTAGTATTGCACTTGTATATTATATATATTTGGGGTATTTTAGCCTAGAGTGGATTTTGTTATGATACTCTTGGCAAAGGCTAAAATATGGATATGGATATAAGTGTGAAGTATTAGTATTTATGTATAATAATGAAAATTGAATGTTATAGGTTATGTAGATTTGGCCTAAGGATGAAATTAGGAAAAATTTCATAGATGAGCCATATTTGTGTGAATTTAGAGCATTGAGTAGCCAAATCTTAGTTTTGATGTGTTATTGGTTGTTTAATTGTGTAATCAAGTGCATAATGGTCCATTGGACTTAGTTCAAGCCTCAAAATAAGTTAATGGTATAAGTTTTGAGTTTTTGGTATAAGACGCTTGAAAATTATTTTAAAATATGACTTTGACATTCAAGTGTCTAAAATTCTCATATGATATCAAATTGGAATGAAACTTGTACCCTTAGTTAACTTATTAAATAATCCTCACCTGGAAACTTAAATCACTCCAATCAAACATCAATTGTGAAAATGACACATACCAGAAGTTCACCCTGAAAAGTTGTCATAATAGCACTGTGCTGTCATGAAGTGGTACGTGCTTCGCGACACGTTTACATATACTATAGCATATGGCACAGCAATGAAATTGAGTCCTTTGTGCCACATGCCATGACATATGGACCCCCATGCCGTGGCATGAGTGTCAAAATATGTTAAAATGACATTTTTGACCCCATTTTGCTATGTTTTTATTGTTCTTGTCCATCATACTTCCTATAACTTTAAATATCAATAAGTTTGAGATCAAATTACATATTTAAAGGGTTTTTTTTTCTTAGGATCCCAAAGGTTTTCAATTGTATTTTAAGTATTTATTTAATTTAACCCTTCTATGATTACGATAAATATAGGAGGGATAAATTGTAAACTTCAAGTTAGATAAGTAAGGTTACCCTTACTAATCCTCCCAATCACTAAACATCAATGTGATTATCAAGTTTGGCAAATTATACAAACGGGATCCCAAGATTTTCACAATTTAAAATACTCCTATACACTTTCTATATTCCCAAATCAAAGTTAAAACATATGTGGAAGCATGGGATTTAAAGAAAGAATCAAAATATTTGCATATAAGCTTCAAAACAGTAAACTGTGCATAAAGTACCACATGCATTACAGCTTACTGTAGCACCGCGGCATGCATATCTCAATGCCATGCACTGTAGTGGAAGGCATCATGTGCCGTGGCACATTACATGAATTTGACAACAAACTTTACTGTCATATGATAGCACCCAAGATGAACTTCCAATGCATTCCATTTCTCTATCCAATGTTCGATTGATGTGATCTAGGTGTCTACAGAGAGCTTTCTCCTAGCTCTAGCTAATGGCATAAGTTTCACAATCAACTCATTTTTCTATCAAAAGTTGGATATCATTTTCAAAACTCACTCCTTTTTTACAAAAACTCACAACTAGGGTGCCCAAATTGCAACACATATGCCAAAAGTCTATGTCAACCCTTAGGCCATACTTAATGGACTATTTAGAGCTCATGCAACATACAACAATCAATCAAACACACATATTACACAATTTTACCACTCAACCCCTTGATTCACAAAAACAAGAAAGGCAAAGATGACTTGCATAAAATCATCAATATTCATCCAAAGCAACCCAAATGCACTTTACCCTACTTGTACTAGTATTTCAGCCCTATTTAACCTTTATAACCATATATCATTAGTTTAGGGCATGAAATATACAAAACACTTTCAATTATAATGCAAGTAGCCAAAATAATGGAATGAATTCCAATTTGGCAAATTAACAATGCTGAATACACATAATATGAAACTAAAAGGCCTACAAGTAGGATTTACTCAAAATCCTATTCCTCTGATCATTTTCCTTGATCTTGATCCGATAAGCTAGGCCCTGAAATATTGAAGAATGAGTGGTGAGTACAACCACTCAGTAACTAAGGTCAACCTAACCTATATAGTTGCATATTAATTAATTATGGATGTTAATGGCAAAAATTCAGTTATCACATTTACATATAGCAAGTATAGCCTCGGCCACAACAATAACAACCATGTGACCGGGTATGCAACATATATCATTGGATATATCACAATTATACACATCTTGCGGTCGCAAAAATAACAACATGCACCCCTAAAATACGTTGAACCATAATAATAACAACCATGTGGCCGAAACTAAATGCATGATTAATGCTAACCTTATACCCTCTTATTACCTCCAATATGAAACCGGTGGCTATCAATGGCTATGTTTGTAACTCGGACTAACCCAACCTTTTACTTGTGAAGAGCTACTGGGTTAGAGTTAACTCACTCACTTGTGTATTGCAATTTCCCCCAATACTAACAACCATAATGTGTCATACCCCTAATCTAGCCTCTTTATAAACCGATGGAGTCTAGTTAGGTTTGAGTCCCTTGAAGAATAAGTGGGACAGTCCTGAATCAACCGTAAAATAATAGCTACCTCTGGATTCCAATGATCGGTACCAAGGTAAGCTTTCAATTCCAACGGTAAGTCACCATTACCATGTGAATTTACCAATCTACTCCTTTCCCTAAGTAAACTCCTGCTAATGATCATGCTTATGCAAATAATAACACGTAGTAGGTCATTATACACACATTAACCACGTTATCTCATATACACGTGCTACTCCTTTTCCGCACAAATTCACATACCAAGAATCACATATTTATCATTTTCACAATGAATTGTTCTTGGATCATCATCCTTAGTCAGAAATTCATAACCATGCATATTACTCTTTATAATTCAAGACAATACCATAGCAAATGTCCCTCATGTTGTGGCATGCTGTATAGAGGACCCTTCTTCAATTCTTTCTCACCTTTTGATACTCGAATGGCCTGACTTCACTTCGAACTTGCATTTCGGGCTAAAATAACAATTAAATGCACTTATTAGACCTCTCTGGCCACACACCACATTAATTCACTTAATTACTCTTTCACTTAACTATATCCTAATTAGTTTTCCAGGATGTTACATTAATGGCACGGAATTTTTGTTGTATGTCATGATTATGTGATAATTGTTGATAATGTCAAGATAGACATTGCAAGTAGCAACAGCAAAGTTAAAGTCTACCTGATGAGTCTAGACTATTCTCCTACTATCTACTTTTTGCCTTGTGTTCCTTGCCAAATGTTCATAAATGTTCATCTTTGGTCTGTTATTGTCTTTCCTCTATAGCTATCAATAGCAATGTCTACTAGGTTTTGTGAGCCATCATTAACCCCTTATAAAATTTATCAATTACCATCAGAGAAGCAAAGATGTGGTTGCTTTAATAGTGTGTTATATCATTCGCAGGCTTCACGAAATTAATCCCTCGGCAATTGGGAGAAATTGAAGATCTTATTGCTCAATCCTTCAATACAATGTGCTAAGTAGAACCTAGACATAAATGCATAGTACACGTGGTCCTAGGTAGTGAGATATTCTTCAAGTAGATTAAAAAGCCACTTACTAGTATGGTCATGATGGTAGTGACCAAAGTAGTGCAGCAAAGTTCATCATGATTTAGCTTGTTGAGAGGCAGCGTAGAGATAGCATAGAAGAATCTTGATGAAAGGTAGAGCATCTTCAGATAGGCTACTATAGAATGATGAAAGGTTGTTTAGATGATATGTCCTGAGCTCATAGTTTCTAGCTTAAGCGCTCAACCAAATGGATGAAAGGCCAACATTCACGTAAGAGACAATGATGTCCTTCCTTTGAAGTGTAGCAAGTAGTGCATGATGAACAAGTTGTTGTTTGTTGTTGTAGTAGTATTGCATATATATTATTTTATGTTTTATGTAAATTAAATTTATAATTTTATTTCAGGTCTCATGCCTATTATTTTTACTACAAGTCTTTTACATAGCACCTGCTTTTTCACATAGTTCCTAAATTTATTTTTTTGCAAGCCTCACATAATATTTTCATATATAAAAGCTAAAAATATAAATGAATGTCAGATTACTATAAATCCAACTATTGATTTAAAGTAATCTAACATACTTTACAATAATATAAGATAAGTTTTTTTTATAAAATACCTCACAGTTCCTTTTGGTTTTGAAAAGATATTTTCAAAAACTCTAAATTGATTAAAAAGCTCCTCACTTGACAAGTAGGGAAAAGGGACTATTTCACTCTCCCATGAGACTTGGTAGAAGTTCAGTAATGGAGACATTGCTCTTGATTTAAATATTTTCAAGATCTCTAATTTAATCGCCAGTGACCCAACACCATTGATGGTTGCCAAATAGAATGTATCACTCATAAATAATATTCATGAAAGGGAGGAGCCTAACTTAATTTTAAATTCTTTCATGTTGCCTCCCCTGTCCCCTCGTTATTCCACCATTTTTTGAACAAGATATCCATAATCTTAAACTTTTATTTTCTACGATTTTCTTTTTGGTTCTCAATAACTCCTTCTTGTTCGTGTTTGTGCCTTACTGTATATTTCTATTTTTTATAGAGAAAAACACATTAAGGACTTGGCAAAAAATATTTTCGCAAAGAACAATTAATGATAAGTCTCATTTATCAAAAAAAAAAGGTATATATCCTCATTTTAACAATAATTTATTTTGTATTAATTCTTATATACGAATAAATATTTTATTAGGTTCTTAAATATAATTAATTTTTTCCTTTTTTTAATTATATTTGCATCTCCCTTCAGGTAGACTCCATCATTATATTATGCTTGACTATTTTGATCTGCTAAAGTCTTGCTATTATTTTGTCTCTTTTTTTTTTCTCTCTCTCTTTTGTTGGGTACAATATTATTTTGTCTTTTAGAGTTTTAGTACAAGAGAAAAACGGTGGGATGAAGCATGAGGGGAGATAAGTGAAAGATTGAAACCTGGCGATGAGGGAAGAGAGGAGAGAATATCGCGGAAAAGTAAAGGAAAAGGAGAAAATTTTTAGATAATGTGAATACGGAAGAGAAAATATCATTGAAGAATTTTATTAAATTCTCCTCCTTTATTAAATTATAAGACTATTTATATAAAATTATACATATTAATAAAATATAATCATGATACTTTACTAATTTATTTTTTAAAACAAAACTATAAATTTAAAAAATGTTTCTACATATTTAATCATTATGTTGTAATATCATTTTAATTTTTTTACTGAAAAAATAATATTAAAAAAGTATCCTTAATCAAACTTTATTTTTTTTCAATTTATCTTATATTTTGAGATAACAAAATTTTTTTAAAAATTATATTATAATTTAAGATGAAGGAAATATAATAGAAAAAGTATTTTTCATTAAGTTGGTACGTTTTATTAGTTAGTTTATACTCCCTTCATTAAAAAATATAAGGCATTTTTAATCTTTTAAGATGCAATCATTGCTTTTTTAAAAAAAGTGCCCATATTAAATGAATTATTTATATTTATTTTAAGATGAAAAACCCTATTAAATAGTTAAATATGAAAAGATAGAGTTAATTTAAAAATAAATAACTACTCTATTGAAGATGAGATTTAATTAAAAATGTCTTATAACATAAAGAATAAGTGATATACTGCTCCCGAGCATCTTGAAATTTCTCATAATAATATTCATGTTTTAATCAACTTCCAGAACCTTCTATTAATTAGTAACTCAAAAATTGTGCACTACCATTGACCATTCTAATAAACTTCCAAAAGCCACCAAATTCCTTCCTCCATGACACAATCAACGTATTTTTATTTTTTCCTTTATTCATACTCTTGTAATCTTATTTATAAAATATTTTTAACATATTTTACCAAAATTAAAAATTAAAATTCATTAACTCTTTCTAAAAAGTTAATTATTCCTCAACTTTATTCTTATTAAATATATATATATTTTAACAATATATTTTTTCTCTCTAACATTTAATGGAGGTCAAATGAAAAAAAAAATTATGACAAAAATTTAATGAAATAATTTAAAAATAGGACAAAAAAATCACCCTACACTGTAAATGGCATGTTAATCCAGAACAACGAGGGGAAGGAGAACTGCATACATGAAATTGAAGCTAAGAACAAGACCAAACCCTTAGGCCCTGTTTGCTTGTGTAGTAGTAGCAGTAGTAGCAACAGAAGCAGTAGTAGGAGCAATAGCATAGATCTTAAACTTATTTATTATACAAATTATTCTCTCAACTTTAAAAAATGATATAATATAGCTTCTATTATTAAAAAAATTAATTTTGACCCATAGTTGACCATAAAATAGTAGAAAATGACTCTAAAAATTATAAAAAATGATAATAAATTTTTTTGTCTCTCTTATGTAATTTTGGATCCTGTATTATATTTTTTTTTATCCTTTTCTATAATTTTTGAAGTCCTTTTCTCCTTTTCTATTATTTTATAATCAACTAACGATCACAATTAATGTTTAGTAATGGTAGGGGTCATATTGTATCAAGAAAAAATTTGCATAATAAATAAATTCAAATTATATGGTATGGTGCTACTACTTAAAATTTAGAAAATAATTTGCTTATTTATCCAAAACAAAATCTCTTTGATTGTATTAATTTAAAAATAGCTTTAGAATTAAAAAATTAGCTGCTAGTGATAGACATCAGCGATTAATAATGGTAGCTTATAATAGTGATTGATCAAGGTAACTAAAGTTTTCAATAGTCAAACGTAGGGCATGTTTAGATAACTTTCAAAAGTATATTCAAACTATATTTGGGATGTACTTTTGCTAAATTTAACAAATAATTGAATTTCTCAAGTGGACTTTTGGCAAATATAAATTAAAAACCAAATATATACGTAATTTTGGAAACAAGGAAAAGAAGATGAAAACATATTTTAAGATGTTTGTATTGTTTATTTTTAAAAAATTAAAAAGAGAATAGTTTTTGGAAATAATTAAATTCAAAACACTTATCAAAACACATTTCTTAAGTTTTTTTTTAAAAAAAAAACAACATAAATCATTTTTAAAAAATTTTCCTCCGAAGAGGATGCAGCTTGTAGTCTCTTGGTTTAGCTTGAAATAAGAGGGGATGGGGAGATTTCTCTTGGCCTGAAACAAAAGGATTAGTCTCGTATCTATCAGCTATGAGGATACCTCATGAAACCAAAAAAAGAAAAAAGAAAAAAGAAAAGAGAAATGAGAAAAAGAAAGAAAAGAAATAAATAAGAGAAGGTGGGGAATTAAAGACAGAGACTGGCCTGGACCAATAACCCAATCAAGCCCGAACCAGTCAATCGCCCAGTCTAGGCTGGGTTTCTCCTCAAGTTGCATTAAGCCAGTGGTGGAGGAGATGTCCAACCCAGAGACAATAGTAAGGAGGTCGATTCTTACTGTCGGTTCATGAGTCTGAGGATTCAATGAGAGAATGCAATGGACAATAGTAACATCACTTTCCCTGATGATCAATTCTTCATCTTCTTGATTGGCTTTGATCTTTGTTTAGTTGTTTGTCCTTGATCCTTCAAAGCCCTTAAACTTCATTATATCTTTTGAAGGATTGAAAGTTCAAACATTATAGTCCTCTATTGATTATTTAGAGACCTTCACCATGTGCACATGCAGACCATTTTACAAGTACTGCTCAACATCAAGATACTCATGCATAGACCCTAAGGCCCGTTTGGTATGACAAAAATGAGATGGAAATGGAATTAGAATTGAAAAGAATGTTTTGTTTGGTATGGTGGAATTGAAAAATTTTTCATTTTCAATTCCACCAAAATAGGTGAAATTGGCTTCCATGTTAGGAGGCATGGATTTCAAATTCCATCTTCCCCACCCCATTTTTGCCCCTCCCATTTTCGTTCAATCACAATCACTGCCAACCTTCTCAGTGTCCTCCTTACTTGCCGACGAGGTTCTGACACCATCGCTGATGATTCACACTCCAGATCTTTGCCTCGTCATCTCCATCCACAAGCACAACCCCACCAACATGCCTCCTGGTCCTCGACGCCCTTAGCTCTCATCTTTGATTTCTCCAAGATCGAGAGAAGTCCAACGTCCTCATCGGCACCTGCATGCCCACCACCACCTTCACCGGCGTCCGCCGCATCTACTCCTACCTCGACCCGTTCAAGCCCAAACATGCCCTCATCAAGTGCTTCTTCTACCTCGTCTCATCCAAGAAAAGGCCAAGCCATGGCTGTTTCAATCTCGTCTCCAGGCGATGATGATTTATTTTTTATATACAGAGAGTATTGTAGGTATCGAAAAAGTTGCATTTTTAATAAGTCAAATAATTAATAGTTTAAAATAATAGATAAAATGAATTATTTGATAAGAATAAAAATAATAAAAATAAAGTAATAAAATAATGATGAGGAAAACACAATCACTTAAAACATGAAGATTAGGATTTACCTTATAAGTTATTAATTTCTATCCTTTAAATTAATTATTTAATCAATTATAGTGGTAACTATTTCAAAAATATTCTAATATTTTTTTAAATTATTAGTCCATTTTTAATTAGTATTGAATTCATTTTCAAGATACCTAGACAAGTAACTAAACTATAAAATTATAATTTAACTCACCATAAATTTCTAAAACTATCAATGGCCTAGTTTTTTATGTCTATTTTTTTATATCTAAATTATCTCTTTACCTTTCAATCCATCAACATTACTCATAGATTTGATTAAATGGTGGTCAGTCATAAAATCAATATGAAGAATAGAAGAAATAAATATAATTAAAAAAATATATAAATATAAAAGTAAAGAGTCAAAATAAATGAAAAACTAGCTCCCAATTGGGATATATCTCTAATTCAATTGGGTAATTAAGAAACACATAATAAAATCAAATAACACAATTATAAAGTCTCCAATCATGAAAACGATCACATAAAAAATTAAGAAATATGAAAGAAATAATTATGATATGCAAAACTTCTCAACAATCTTGCTCTCAACCTTCAAAATGTCTTTCTGAGCTCTAAACATTTTAAAAAAAATTTAAAATACTCAAATAAATTATTAATGTCTTTAATAAGCTCTGTTTTTTTTTTTTACTCCTAATAAATGTGGGACTTTAATGTGTGTACACACACCATTTATGCCTCTTCTCTCCCTTTGAATATCACATCCGCCTTTCCCGGAATTTCTTCATCGATGTGTGCATTCATATTTATATATACATACATTCATATATATATATATATATATGAGATTCAAATCACTTCCTTCCTCTTATATATATATATACACACACACACTTTTTTTTCTACTTGGCTTGTTCTTTTTTCTGCAAAATATAAAAATAATAAGATATGAATAGATTTTATAGTGCAAATTCTTCTTTATCCTATAATTAAGTGATAAGAGAAAAATATATAAATATTAGTTAAATAAGTATAAAATATAAATAAATTTAATCAAATCTAAATTAAAATCTAAACCTATTTAACTATTAAATATGCACTTATTAAATTCCCCCACACTTAACTTGTTGCTTGTCCTTAAACAAATATTTATGTGTTCAGCCTCATTTCTTATATAAGTATCAAATACAAGACTTTTACTCAGAGCATTAGTAAAACTTAGCTGTATAACCAATCTACCGAACTTCAATGTGAGAGTGAAAGCCAATAATTTTGCCAGTACTATAACAGGGAGTAAATTGAGTTCTGATTGAGCATTTATTTGTAAAATATATTTGTCTATATCTTTGGGCCTTACCTGTTTCTTTTTTCTAAGTTAGTACAATGGGATCACCATTTTTAACTATTCATAAATTGCCTTTCTTCCTTAGATAATCCTTAAATCCTTTTAACAAAAACCCCCATATTAGTGATACAAGGGCTTGGTTACTCAAACTTGGAAAAATTTATTAGCATACTCTTGACACTTGCAAATCTGTTTGATGCGAAGGTCAATACTGGTGTGAAAGTCCTCAATTACTAGGTCCAATTGGCATCAGTAGAGTGGATACTTGGCATTTTTTTCATTTTTTTTTTCTTTTCCACATGATCATTCCCCTTTTTTAACTACTTTGTAAGATGTTAGCTTTTCAAACATAGACATAAAAAAATAGGAAATATAATTCATGCATTATATCTTTTTTATTAACTCCCATGGGTACTGGCAGCCTTAAATTGTTTCTCAAACACATAGTTTCCTTTAGTAGTTATATAGCTAAATAAAACAATGCAAAAGAGCAAAAATTCTGAAAAATTTAAAATTTTTTAAAATTTTCAAAAATAAAGCCAATTACAGTGTGTAAATTGCTAAGAAAATTATAACAGCATAAGCAATAGAAAGTTATCATGATAAACCCTCCCCCACACTTAAATTCCACACTCTTCTCAATGTTTGCAAAAAAAGAAAAAGATAAAGGAACTAAGACTCCATTGGTTTAATTTTTTTTTATGTGACTTTGGTAACTTTTAAGAATCTCATTTTTAAGCACTTTAATCTTGCAATTTATCTTAGAGGGAGTCCTAGTGATCAAATAAAATTTTATGGGGATAATAAACAGTAAAAAATAATAAACAAATTAGAAAGAACAATGAAAAGGAAATAAAAATTAAAATAATTCGGTTGCTTTCCAACAAACGCTATATTTAATGTTTATAGCTAGAAAAAGCTGCAAAATCAAGCGATGCCTTCTAAGTATGGCAAGAATTCTTGTCCTCCTAGATCATAAGATGTAACATCCTAAAAATTTAAACCTAATTAACTAAGCTTAATTAGAGTGATTAAGTTTATTAATGTGGTGTGTGACTAGAGGGGTCTAATTAGTGCGAATGATTGTGATTTCAATCATAAATATGGGTTCAAACTGAAATTAGGTTGCTCGGATGAGAAAAAGGGAGAAAATCTAAATTATGTGGTTCTATGCCACATGCCGCGGCATATAGTTCATTTGCCATGGCATGTGTGTGCCCATAAGCATGGACAAGACCTCTCTATGCCATACGCGTGGTGCATGATGCTTTTGCCGCTACACATGGTCACTTTTCTGCAGAAATAAAAGCATTCTATTGCTCTTAAAACAAAGAAAGAAGGGAGAAAAATGAAGAGAAGCACGAGGAGCTCTGCTAGGGCTTTGAGAATTCAAGTATTTGGAGTCTATTAGAGATTTTAAACACTTTAGATAAGGTTTCTAAGCTCATTTCTTCACTTTCTCTTCTATTTTCTCTAGTTGGGGAATTAGGGCATGGTTAAGAAAAATTATTTTTGTTTCATAGAGTCTATAAGTTCAAACCCATTGACTTAAATAGAGTTAATGAAAGTTGTTTAAGCTATTTAAATCTAACATTTATAGTGTCGTGAGTTTTGGTGGTTGTGGGGTAATAAATAGCCAAAAATCGACCATTAATGAGATAGTTGGAGTAATGTAGCTCCATTAATGGCTAATTAGGAGTTCAATGAAGCTAATGGGAGTTAGAGGAATTTAAGGAATCCTATAGGTACCCTTATATGTGAAGAGATTAAATCTTAGGAGTGAAGAAGTGTTTGATTTGATAGTAAAAATTATGTAAAAAGGGATTTTGATGAATTATATTGTGAGTAATTATAAAGTGAGCATATTTGGTATCATTCTAGCTTTAAGAAGCTTTGGAAGTGTAAATTTGAGGGGTAAACTTTTGACCTCTCAAAGGTTTGAGGTAACTAGGGGAATTCTTTCTTGTACTTTGTGTGTTGATTGATTGATTGACTTGAATATTATAGTTTGAGATTTGTGAAATTATTAAAGATGCAAGTGTGGCATTAAATGTTGAAAATCAATATTTATGTTCCATGATTATGTGATATGTGGAGTGGAGTGATTATGTGCAAATGGGTTCAATGATTATGTGGTATGAGGAGTTCAAATGGGTAAATAGGTTCAATGATCGTGTGATATAAGGAGTTTAACAATTTTATGATATGTGGAGTTTAATGATTAGGTGTAGATGGAGTTTAATGATTGTGCGTATGGAAAGTTTAATGATTATGTGTTATGTGAAGTTCTATGATTTATTGTGAATTGAGAAAGGGTAGAATACAATGAAGTGAGTTGATATATTAACGTGTGAAATAATTGCATGCTATGAGACATTGCATTTTGATGCATTGTATGATCAACAAAGGAGGGAGTTTGCCTAGGAAGAGGAATAGTAAGTTAAAATCTATGTGGTAAGGCTTTCATCAGAACTTGATGGTTAGCCTAGACTTATTTATAGTTATTGTCCCACTTGTTCAATGAGGGACTATTCTACTAGTTCAACGAAGGATTCGAACCTAACTAGTTTTTCCACTTGTTTAATGAGGAAGCTAGTTTAGGGAGAATGACACCCGATAGTATGAAAAATAAGAGAAACAGTGACTCACAAGTGAGTTATGTGACCTTACTCAGGTAACCTCTCACGCATGTTTTTACTAGGGTAATCTCAGTTTATAAATGCTCCTAATGTGTTACAACCCACAGTTTCATGTTAAAGGCATAAAGAGGATATAAGGGAGATGTGATCATACATATAGTGATAAAAGGAGTACATGGTTGTCTGTATTGTGACCTTAGTAGAATAAATCATGTGATTGGTTTTATTTCCATATGAAAATTGTATTACTAAATTATTATCTCATGAGCATGTGCTTTTATGAATGAGAATTGTGAATTGTGTTCTTAAACATGTTGAATGATTTGAAAATGATATCCTTGCCACTAGCATTTAAATTGACTAATGTGCATTAGTATGAGTTAGATAAATCTTGGTTACTAAGTGGTTGTATTCACCCCGTTATCTTTACTGTTATAAGAATTAGCTCATCAAGGCAAGACTAAAGGAAACAAATTGAGGCTTAGAACTATGATCTTAAAAAAAATTTATAGGCCTCCTTTATTTTAAGTATTATATGTGTATATTTGTTGATGATATTGCTAACTAGGGATTTATATTTACACTTACTTGCATTAAGTGTTGGTTGATGTCAAGTTGCGTATTTTAGGCCTTAAAATGTATATATAGTAAATGTGAAATTAAAATAAAGTTAAAATACTAATGCAAGTAAGGGATAAGAATTCCATATGATTGATGAATGATTTATGACATTAAGGCTCCCTCTACTCTTGAGCATAAAAATATGAAGTATTTGTTATAATTGTGCATTATGGTGTATGGCACAGGTTTGTTTTAGTCCTTTGAGTGTGGTCTAAGGTGTGGAATTGACTTTTGGCACATGATGTGTGAATTTGAAACCTATGTTGTGTTATAAGACTGAAAAGGAATGGTTTTTGAAACAAGTGTCCAAATTTTGATTAAGAAATGTTATGATTATGAAATCAGTATCATTAGTTAGAGTTAGGAGAAAACTCTCTGTAGACACCTAGATCGCCTCAATTAGATATTGGATGGAGAAATAGGGCACATTAGAAGTTCACCCTAATTGTTATCATTTGATAGCAATAATGCTGTCAAAACCACGCAATGTGCCATAGCGTATAGTGCTTGAGTAGTGACATATGGCACAGAGACATACATGCCACGGCATACGTATGATAAGCCATGGCGCGTGTCTTCTCTTTTGCACAATTTTTATTGCTTTCATATTTTATGCAAATGCTTTAAATTGTTCAATGATCCCATGCTTCTACTTAAATTTAATCATTTTAATTTTTGAAGGGTAAAGGTTTTATATGGTGTTTTGAACTGTGAAAACTAGAGATCCCATTTGTGTAATTTGATTAATTTGGTAACTACCTTGTGTTAGATCATATATTTTGATGATTACAAAATAAAAAAAAGAGGTGTTTGTTATGTGTGTAGATAAATAAAGAATCATGGATGAAGACAAAACCTAAAGAACATGAAGAATCAAGAGAAAATGAAGAACTATAGGATAAGTCATTTAAATTCTTAGATTCAATGTGAAAACTTTGAGAGCTTAATCACATTTCATTATCATTAAGATGAATGCATCATCTTTAACTCATAAGTCTCATTTATGCACATTAAGACTCTTCTTAATGCATTTAAACTTCCAAGTTATGTCATTTTAACTTGTAGTGGTTCATAGAAGTTGAGTTTTCTTAGACTGCAGAATCATGCTTGATTCTGTGTCGTATTTATGAGATTTGTCATGTTAGGCACACCAACTAATATTTCACACCTGAGCTAGAGAGTTATTCACATGTGATTTATCACTTGTGTTTATGTGATTCCTTGACATTACTTTTATATTCCAAATCACGCAAGCAACCCTTTGGTCTGCATGCAAGTTTTGTCAAAGCTGAGTTTCATTGCATTTTGTCTTGAGCCATTTCACACATGAGAACAAATGGTAACTGCACATGATTTGTCATTAGTCTTTTGAACACATCTTACCAAATTGAGTCTTATTTCATTTCAAGCCAAGTTTAATGGGTGTTTCACACGTGATCTGTGACTCAAACTCCATATCTCTTGATCATGCAAAATCTTGCTTGATTGCATAACGGTTCTATATGTATTCTAGAATGGCTTACGTTTTGCAACTTGCCATTCACTCATGAGTGTTGTTGTGTTTCACGCATGATTTATCTTCCCAAATGTTTTGGGTTTGAAGCAATCCATTTCACATGTAATAGTCTATTACTTCCAATGAGATTTGTTACATAGAATTGGCTTTAGCATTTTGCCAACCAAACCATGTGTGAAAGCATATTGGTTTTACACAAGTTCTGTCACACATATTTAGGTTTAACTTTTTGCTAGCCAAACCATACGTGAGAGCATATTGGTTTCACGTAAGTTTTGTCACACAGATTTGGGCTTAACATTTTGCTAGCCAAATCACGGGTGAGGACAAGTTGGTCGCATGCAATATCTATCACACATAACTAGTTTGGCTTTCTATTAGCCAAACCATGCGTGAGAGCAAAAGGGTTGCATGTGAGTTTTTGCATACAGAATAGATTGCGTATTCATATAGTCTAAACCACACATGAGAGATCCTGAAGTTCAAGCCTGATTTGTCATATATTCTTATCTAGAATTTTGATACAAGCCATTTCATGTGTGATATGTCAGTATGTATGCAAGAAATAACACCAACGGCTAGTAACACTATTCTAATGGTCTGTCAACTGCCAAAATCATATATGTGATACAATTTAAGTTTGAAAGAGAACTCTTGATCCTTTAGCAAACTTTTCTTTATCTGAGCATTCAAAAAGCTTTTAAATTGTGCTTAAACACTTAGCATTCATTCATTATTCTTAAAAAGAATTGTGAAAAACTCTCACAAGTTTATAAGCTTTCATTTGTAATCTATTTACTCTTTGAGAGAGTTTTCTATGAAAGTTTATATTTTACTTCTAAAATCTTGAAAATGTGTTTTTCAAATGTTTGTAAAAACTTACTAGTTTGTAGCAAGGATTTTTAAGTGAATCAAGACAAGTTAAGTTTTGTGAATTGTGCTATGGTGGCAAACACCCTTTGAAGCTTGTGTTTTAGTTGAAAATTTCAAGTGTGAACTTGAAGATTGGATGTAAGCTAAGTTTAGGGCTAAACAAAGATAAATCTTATGTGTTCCATCTTCTTTCTTCTCACTAAAGTTTTTCACTCTTTAAGTTTTCAAAAATTATTAAGTGTCAACTAATTCACCTCCCCTCTTGGGTACTAACTTATCCAACATTTGATATCAAAACTTGACTCTTGATCAAGGACTTAATAGTCCAAGAGGATCCTATAGTTGGTTTTGGTGATAGTGTTCTCCCAAAAAGTACTAAAATCAATAGGCCTTTAAGATTTAATAGTGAAAACTACACCTTTTGGAAGAGCAAGATGAGGTTGTTCTTTGACGCTTTAGACCTTGATTTATGTGAGATTGTCAAAAATAGTCCTTACGTTCCTATAAAAACTATGGAAGGACAAGAAGTCAGAAAAGTAAGGAGTAAATTTACTGAAAAGAAAGAGAAGCTTGTGCTACTTAACTTTAAGGAAAAATTAATGATAACAAGTGCCTTGAGTCAACAAAAGTACTTTCATGTTAGCAAGCTGGAGATAGCAAAAGAAATGTAGGATGCTCTAGAGATTGCACATGAAGGCACAAAAGGAGTCAAAGGGAACAAAATAAGCACACTAACTTAAGAGTATGAAATTTTTAAAATGAAGCCTGGAGAAAGCATCAAAGAAATGTAAGTAAGATATACACACATAATAAATGAGCTTGCTATACTTGGAAAGACTTACACACAAAAGGAGCAAGTTAGAAAAATCATAAGTGGTCTTCCTGTTGAATAGTAACCTTAAAACACTACCATTGAAGAAGTAAAAAGTGATTTCATGATATTTGTGATAGCATTATTTGAAAGTCTTATTGAGCATGAAGGAAGATTACCAATGCTAAAAGAGGATGCTAAAAGGAAGAAGAAATCACTAGCACTAAAAGCAATTAAGGAAGATTTTGATTTTAAAACCAATGATAGTGAAGATTCTGATAAAGAAATGGTCATGTTTCTTAAGAAGATTAGTAAATTCTTTGGAAAGAAGAAATTAGGGAAGAAATTCTCAAAAAAGAAAGAAAAGGAAATCATTTGCTATAAATATAAGAAGTCAAGACAAATTGTCCCCTAAAATAAGAGAGAAAGTGCTACAAATATGACAAGAAGAAGTTCAAAGCATATTTCTCTTCAATTTGGGATAACAGTGATGAAGAATCTACAGAAGAAGAAGAGGAAAATCTCTGTTTAATGGCCAAAAGCAACTCTAATTAGGTAATAAGGAGAGTCATAAATGAAAATTGGTATCTAGACAGTAGCTGCTCCAAGCATATAACTGGTGATAGCTCTATATTCCTATACATGGTAGAAACTAAAAATGATGGGACGGTCACTTTTGGAAATAATAAAAAAGGCAGAATTCTTAGATAGGTAAGGTTGGTAAGAATTCTTCTAACTTTTCATGTATTGATAATGTTTATTTAGTTTATGGTATAGGACATAACCTCTTGAACATAAGTCAATTATGTGATAAAGGTTATAAGGTTATAAGGTTATATTTAATAATGTGCATTGTATTATGAGAAAGGAACAAATAGGAAAGCAATTTTAAAAGGGAAAAGAGTTTAGAATGTATATTCAATCAATTTGTGTAATGATAGTCTAATCTCTATTAATGATAAAGTTAGCTGTGGCACAAGAGATTAGCCCATGTTAATATGAATCAATTAGACAAGTTAGTAAAAAAGGATATTGTCATTAGGCTACTGAAGATTAAATTCAAAGCTGACAAGCTATGTGATACTTGTATGGAAGGAAAGCAAAACAAGACTACATTTCATAGCAAAAATGTAGTTTCTACCTCAAGACCTCTTGAGCTGCTTCATATAAACTTAATTCATCCTTCAAGGGTAAAAAGCTTAGGGGGTAATCTTTATGCTTTTGTTATTGTTGATGATTATTCTAGATTTACATGGATTATCTTTATGTCTTATAAGGATCAAACCTTTAATTATTTTATGGCATTTGTGGCCAAAGTACAAAATGAAAAGACTTTGCAAATTGTAAAGATAAGAAGTGACCATGGTAGAGAATTTGACAAGTTCAACTTCATTGAGTTTTGTGAAGAACAAGGAATAAGTCGTAAATTCTCAACTCCTAGAACTTCTCAATAAAATGGAGTAGTAAAAAAAAAGAACAGAACTTTAGAGGAGATGGCAAGAACTATGCTAAATGAGAAGAAATTGCCAAAATATTTATAAGCAGATGCCATGAGCACTACTTGCTACATCACAAATAAAGCCCATGTACAACCCATTTTGAACAAAACATCTTATGAGCTCTACAAAGGAAGGAAGCCTAATATCTCTCATCTACATGTATTTAGCTGTAGGTGCTTTGTACTCAATAATGGTAAAGACAATCTAGATAAGTTTGATTATAAAAATGATGAAGATATATTTCTTGATTATTCTAATAGAAGCAAAGCTTTTAGAGTTTTTAATGAGAGAACCTTATCTGTTGAAGAGTCAATTCATGTTACATTTGATGAATCCTTATCAGATGAGAACAAGAAAGAAGAAACCATAAATCTTCCTCTTAATAGTCTCTCACTGAATGAAAAAGGAGGAAAATCAAACCAACAATAATACTATGACTAATGATCAAAATGGACAAACAAATGATCTTGTAAAAGGTTGGACATATAGTAAGTTGCATCTTATTGATCAAGTCATTGGAGAAGTTGGTGATAATGTTAGAATAAGAGGTTCACTTAGAGAAGTATGCCATTTCAGTGCATTTCTTTCTAACATTGAACCTATTGACATTAAAAAAAGCCTTATCTGATGAATATTGGCTTATAACAATGCAAGAAAAGTTAAACCAATTTGAGAGAAATCAAGTTTGGAACTTAGTACCTATACCTAATAATCATCCTATAATAGGGATGAAATGGGTCTTTAAAAACAAGCTTGATGAAACTAGTATTATGGTAAGAAATAAGGCCAGACTAATAACTAAAAGTTATAATCAAGAAAAGGGTATTGATTATAATGAAACCTTTACCCCTGTTGTTAGATTTGAGGCTATTAGACTTTTACTTGCATTTGCATGCATTAGGGATTTTAAACTTTATCAAATGGATATCAAAAGTGCTTTCTTGAATGGATTAATCAATCAAGAAGTTTATGTAGAGCAACCTCTAGGATTTAAGGATCCATTAATGCCAAACCATGTATACAAATTAAAGAAGGCATTGTATGGACTGAAGCGCACCAAGAGCTTGGTATGATAGGTTAAGTACCTTCTTACTTAATAATAACTTCAAAAGAAGAATGGTGGATAAAACTCTATTCTATCAAACTGAAAGTAGTGATATCTTAGTTGTTCAAATATATATAGATGATATTATTTTTAGAGCTACTAATGAAATTCTTTATGAGAAATTTTCTAAGAACATGCAAGGTGAATTTGAGATGTCTATAATGGGGGAGCTAAATTTTTTTTCAAGATTGCCAAAAAAAGCAAATGAGAGAGGGGATCTTCATATGTCAAACCAAGTACACTCAAGAGCTCCTAAAGAAGTTTGGGTTCAAGAATTCAAATTCAAGCAATATTCCAATGAGTGCTTCAATTAAGATAGACAAGGATGAGAAAGGAAAAAAGGAGGATCAAGCAAAATTCAGGCAAATGATTAGTTTATTACTGTATCTAACTGCCAATAGACCTGACATTATGTTCAATGCCTGTATGTGTGCAAGATTTCAAGCTAATAAAAGAAAATCTCATATAAAGGCTATGAAAAGGATATTTAAGTACTTAAATGGAACACCATAGCTGGGACTTTGGTTTTCTAAAGGAGGAAAGTCTGAGTTGATCACCTATTCAAATGCTGACCATGGTGGATACAAGACAAATAGAAAGAGCATAAGTAGAACTTGTCAGTTCTTTAGAGGCTCACTAATTTGATGGTTCAATAAGAAATAAAATAGTGTTTCCCTATCTTCGTGTAAAGCAAAATATTTGGCTGCTAAAAGCTATTGTGCACAAATCTTATCATTAAAACAACAATTGAAAGATTTGAGAGTTTATCTCAAGAATATTCCAATTAGATGTGACAACACAAGCACCATTAATTTGGCTAAAAATCCTATCTAACACTCAAGAACTAAGCCCATTAATATAAGGCATCATTTTCTAAGGGATTACGTGCAAAAGAAGGACATTATGTTGGAATTTGTTCCTACTACCAAGCAATTGGCTGACATATTCACTAAACCTCTAGTTGAAGAATAGTTCACTTTCATAAGAAGGGAATTAGGAATGGTAAATCCTAATGAGTAATAATTTAAATTCAATTTTGTTATATTTGAATCTTTTACTAGCTTAAGCTTTGGAGTTGTTTTCAGTTGTTTTTACAAGGCTTATTTCATGAATCTTGGCTTTTTTGGATCAAATTGGATTTATTCTCAAGGGAAAACGTCAGAAGATTAGGTAGTATCTGTTTAAGAGAGTTGTTATCAATTTTCTAAGACATATCTGATGTGTTTACATGCTATATCTCATGTGAAATATATTATATTGTTATGGCTTTTATAAGGCATGCAATATTACATGTGAGACCTAACTAGTCACTTACATGAAATGTCACTCAGGGAGCAATCCTTCTTGAGTCATGACAAATCATGTGTGAAGGATGAGGTTGTCCTTGCATGAAATATTCTCCCGAGAGCCTTATATTCTTGTCTTGGACATATCTTGTGTGAAAACCACTAGTGACCACCCATGATTCTGCTGGTGCTAAAATTTCAAAATTTGAGCTTATAATATGAGGACAAACCATGTGTGAAATGCATTATGTTGCAAGCAAGAAATATCCAACGATTTCTTGAGCTCAATATTAGCTACCCAACAGAAGTGATGAAGACTTTCTATGCAAGCTTTAGCTAGGATAAGTAAAAAAAGACATACATGGCCAATATTAGAGGCTGTCCCATGTTCTTCACAGCCAAAAGCTTGGGACACATCTTCGGGATAGAAGCAAAAGGTTTGGAGCTTCAAGAATATGACCAAGCAACTCAAAGGAATGCTCTTAGATTTTACTCAACTAAAGATAAATACAAAGTAAATATGATGACAAAAGAAGTTCCATATGAGGTACTTAAGCCTGGTTTTATTTTCAGACCCACAACTTTCCCCTTTAAGCATAGGATGCTTGCTTATGTTGTGGCAAGATTCTTTGTTAAAAAGAGGATTGCCTTTAATACTTGTACTAAATTTGAAACCGAGTTGCTAACAAAATTGATTAAGAAGAAGAAGATTAATATGTGTCATAACATATTGACCAAGATGCTATATGCTTCAAAGGTGGACTTAAAGAGGAAAAAGGAGAAGAAGAAGGATAGAAATCTCTATTTTTCAAATGTAATATCTACAATATTAAGGAGATTTCAAGTCAAGTATACTAAAGGAGCAGTACTAAAGCTTGAAGAATTCAGAGATACAGCACTTTTCAAGATAAAGTTCAAACTGGATGGGAACAATTTTGTTCCTCAGGAAGAAGATGAACGTGTTGATCCTACTACAGCAAGAAAGAAGAGGAAATTGAAAAAGAAAGTAGAAAGTGTTGGAGCTGTTAGAGCTTCCACTTCTTAACCAATGCCATAGATGCTAACCCCTTCGAGTGATATGTCAACTGCCTTCTTGTATAAAATTCTCAATAGAATTGAAGGCAAGCTTGATCAAGCGGTAGTACATTTAAAGAATGATATAAAGAGACTTGGTGACATAATGCTATACTTAAATAGCAAATTGGATCAAATCATGGATCACTTTAAGATTTTTGAGGCTCAAGGAGGAAGTATAACGCAAGAAGATGAGGCTGGTCCATCAAAATTCAGAGAAGGTTCAGTTCATGTGGTTGATTTTCCAAAACCCAATCTGACCCACCTCATTTACCTTTTCGTATGCCTTCCCCAATTGACCCTTCCTCCTAAGAACAAGAAAATCTTATTTCCCAATGTGACTAATATTCCTCCATTCACCTTCAATGAGAAAATTAGCCTTAAGATTCGGCTCATCATACATAGTCCCAAACTGAATCTCAAAGCCATTAAAATACTTCCAAACCTATTCACCCCTTTGATGGCATGCCAATACCCCACATTCCCTCTTCACCAAAATCCACTGACACTGTCAAATCTGCTAAAACCCCAACTTTTGAGGAGCTATAGGAAGATATAGCTAACATAACTGTTATCAAACTTATTAGTAAACTCACTCAAAATGATGGAGAGCCCCACACCTTCATCAATGCATACGCCTATGCCTTCACCAACTATTTTCTTTGCTCAATCAGTGACCAAAATGTAAGATCTCCCTTACTAAACCATATTAAACTCCACAAATAAGGTAATTCAGGGATTAACCCTTAAAGAATTACCAAAGTTATAAGATTACATAAAAGAGATGAATTTTCAATCATACATAATAGGATCCTAAATTTTAATAATTTCACTCTCAAATACATTTAAAATGCTCAAATATGAGTTTGAAAATAGTGTAAAAGCTTAGAAAATAAATGGGACCCATCACAATGAGTTTTAAAACTCAAAATTAGATTTTGTGCAAAACATATGCACCATGGTTCACCCTTCTCTGTGCCATGCACTACGGTACATTGCATGAAAATGATAGATATCAACTATCAAAATGATAGCGCAGGGAGAAAACTTTAGACGCATCCTAAATCTCCATCTGATATCCAATTGAGGTGGTTTTGATGTCTACCTAAAGCTTTCTTCTAGCTCTAGCTAATAATGCAAGTTTCATACTTAAATTCCTTTTCTATAAAAAGTTGGACACTAAAATCTATTTTTACCACCTTTCACACAAAACACACAACCTTGATGTCCCAACTCAACCACAAGTGCCAAACACTTAGACTAACTATCCAATCACACTCAATGGACTCTTGCGAACCTGTGCAATACACCACACACAATCAAAAACACATATTTTTTAAAATCACTACTCAACTTCAAATTTCACAGAATACAAGGGGGAGGAAATTCATGCAGAAAATCATCATTTTCATTCTAAATCTTTCCAATTAAAAATGTTTCTACTTGCATAAGTATTTTAGCCTTATTAATAGGTTTACAACCAAAACTACTAACTTGGGACACAAAATACACAAGTTGTTCACAAACTAATACAAATAGTGTAAAATAATGACATGTAGTCCTAGTTGGCAATTATACACATTAATACACAAAATAAAGTAAAGAGGCATGAAAGTAGGATTTCACCATAATCTTATGCCTCAAAGTGTTTTCCCTGCACTGGATCCAATGAGCTAGGCTTTGAAAATATTGAGAATTAAGGGCTAAGTACAACTACTTAGTAACTGAGTTTCACCTAATCTATACAGTTGCATATCAATTATAAACAGATACAAATAGGCTAACACACATATAACACATACGAGGAACTTAGCCACGATTTACAAAACTAACAACCATGTGATTAAGCCCAAAACACACATAATCATGTTATTTTGTAAAGCACAACATGGGGTCGTAATAATACCAACCATGCACCCTTAACTCATACTAGACCACAATACTAACAACTATATAATCAAATTTATATATATGATTAAATGCCACCTTATATCCTCCTATTACCTCCGACACAAAATCGGTGGCTATCACGTGGCCACATCCTTTACAGACTAACCCAGCCTTCTACTTGTGAGGAACTATCAGGCCAGGGTTAACTCACTCACTTATGTAATCCAGTTTTTCCCAATACTAACAACCATGGGGTGTCTTACCTTTAACCTAGCCTTCTCATGAACTGGTAGAGACTAGTTAGGTTCAAGTCGCTTACAGAACTAGTAGGACAATCCTGAATCAACCATGGGACAAGGGCTACCTCTCGATTTCAACGGTCGGTGCTAAGGCAAGTTTCCAGTTCCAACAATCACTGCCAATGCCACATGAATTTATTCATCTACTCCTCTCCTTAGGTGAACTCCCACTAATGATCATGCTATGCACATTTTTCACATAATATGCATTCCAAACAATCAATTCATGGCATATAAGCTCACATACTCATACTCAAATACTTCCACCTAGGCCTTGAATTGTTCATGCGTCACGACGCATGCTGCCCTCTGCCACAATGCATAGAACAAACAGGCCATTACATTTGAATTTGCCCTTATATGTCGCAGTAGATTGACCACACGCCGTGGCATATGGCATAAAAGGCATTCCTTCACTCTTTCTTCCTCTTTCTTTAGCTCAGGTAGCCTGCCATCAATCTGGACCCACTTATATGGTTGAAATCACAACAATTTACATAAATTAGGCCCGTCTAGCCACACACCTCATTAACTCAATAATCATGATTAAATTTTCTTGAATGTTACATAAGACATTTCAGAGAAGGAAATCTATCCCAAAACATAAACAAACTAAACCCTTCCTTTGTTAACCTATTAAGGAAATAATTATTGAAGAACCTGAGAACTAAAGAACTGAAGGTCAGCCTCAGCAAAGTCAAGTACCTCTAAATAATAAAGGTCAAATTAAAGATATTGATCCTGAGTTTCCTCAAGATTCTCCTCGAGCTACTAATAGCTCAATTACTGCATTGGATCTCATTCCTCCTATGAATCTAAATGACTCTTCCACTTGGGTTATGCTTATATCTACTTAACCCTTTAATCTAGATTCTCTATCTAATAAAGAAGTTTTAAAAGCCTATCTCAGACATCGAGTGTCCTCTCTCTTAGGAAGGCTATCATCTTTTTGATGATGCTAAAAAGAGAGAAGATATACTAGAGATATAGGCTAGACTTAAGGGGTTGTTGTATTAAAACATAGGCTTAAGAAGAAGAACCTGTACTTAAATTTTTGTATTTTTCATTGATAAACTATTACGTTTCACTCTATCTTTTATCTTTATCAATGAAATTTTCTAAGTTATTCATTCATGTCTGCAAGCTATTAATTGCAAGTTATTTTTTTGCACTCTTATTCTTTATACTCCCATATCTGATTAAGGGGAAGCTTTACATTAAATAGAACTAAGAATCTTAATCTTAAGGTTTTGGCATCATCAAAAAGGAAGAGATTGTTAGATCATATGTTTTGATGATTACAAAATAAAGAGAAGAAGTGTTATTATGTGTGCAAATAAATAAAGAATCATGGATGAAGATAAAACCTAAAGAGCATGAAGAATCAAGAGAAAATAAAGAACTATAGGATAAGTCATTTAAATTCTCTTAGATTCAATGTGAAAATTTTGAGAGCTTAATCACATTTCATTATCATTAAAATGAATGCATCATCTTTAGCTCATAAGTCTCATTTATGCACATTAAGACTCTTCTTAATGCATTCTAGCTTGTAATAGTTCATAGAAGTTGATTTTTCTTAAACTGTAGAATCATGCATGATTTTGTATGGTCATTCAAGAGATTTGTCATGTTAGGCACACCGACTGACATTTCACACCTAAGCTAGAGAATAATTCACGTGTTATTTGTCATTTGTGTTTATGTGATTCCTTGACATTACTTCTATGTTCCAAATCACATAAGCAATACTTTAGTCTACATGCAAGTTTTGTCAAAGCTGAGTTTCATTATATTTTGTCTTAAGCCATTTCACATATGAGAACAAATGGTAACAGCATGTGATTTGTCATTAGTCCTTTGAATACATCTTACCAAATTGAGTCTTATTTCATTTCAAGCTAAGTTTAATTGGTGATTCACACGTGATCTATGATTCAAACTCCATATCTCTTGATCATACAAAATCTTTCTTGAGTGCATAATGGTTCTATAAGTTATATGTATTCCAGAATGGCTTAATTTTTACAACTTGCCCTTTTACTCATGAGTGTTGTTGTATTTCACACATACTTTATCTTCCTAAATGGTCTGGATTTAAAGCAAGCCATTTCACTCGTGATAGTCTATTGCTTCCACTCGAGATTTGATACATAGAATTGGCTTTGGGATTCTGCCAGCCAAACCACGCATAAGAGTATATTGGTTTCATGCAAGTTTTGTCACATAGATTTGGGCTTAACTTTCTGCTAGCCAAATCACGCGTGAGAACAAGTTGGTCGCATGCAAAATTTGTCACACAGAATTGGATTTGGTTTTCTATTAGCCAAACCACATGTGAGAGCAAGAGAGTCGCATGTGAGTTTTTGCACAAAGAATAAATTGCATATTCATATAGTCTAAACCACGCATGAAACATCTCGAGGTTCACGCCTGATTTGTCACATATTCTTATCTGGAACTTTGATACAAGCCATTTCATGCATGATATGTCAATATGCACACAAGAAATAACACTAATGGCTAGTAACACTGTTCTAACGATCTGTCAACTATCAAAATATATACATGATACAATTCAAGTCTGAAAGAGAACTTTTGATCCTTGAGTGAACTTTTATTTATCTAAGCATCCAACAAGCTTTCAAATTGTTCTTAACCATTTAGCATTCATTCATCATTCTTAAAAAGAATTGTGAAAAAGCTCTTACAAGTTTATAAGCTTTAATTTGTAATCTATCTATTCTTAGAGTTTTTCTGTGAAAGTTTATCTTTTACTTCTGAAATCTTGAAAAGATGTTTTTTAAGTGTTTGTAGCAACTTACTGGTTTGTAGCAAAGATTATTGAGTGAATCAAGACAAGTTAAGTCTTGTGAATTGTACTATGGTGGCAAGTACCCTTTGAAGATTGTGTTTTAGTTGGAAATTTTAAGTGTGAACTTGAGGACTGGATGTAGGCTAAGTTTGGGGTTGAACCAAGATAAATCTTATGTGTCCCATCTTCTTACTTCTCACTAAAGTTTTTACTCTTTAAGTTTTCAAAAATTACTAAATGTCAACTAATTCACCTCCCTTCTTAGGTGCCAACCTATCTAACACCTTGATATTTGGAGATTAAGGTGGATTAGTAAGGGTAACCTTACTTGTCTAACTCAGAGATTTTATAGAAGATATCTTGCTATCCCAACTAATGTTCATCCTCCCCTTAGAGAGGGTTCTTGTTAATGAGCAAGGGACTTTTCAATTTGACTCAATATATTTTTGCGAGGACTAGTGGGTTATTCTTTAGGCTGCCTTTGTAGCTCCTTCCATCTTCCCTTACTAATTTCCTTATCTTTAATTTACAAAGTATGTAAGGAAAGGTCCTTTGGTTATTTCTCTTCTTCTTGTGTCATCGCTATGCTGCATAAAGAATTCTAAAAAATAGAGAGATTAATAGCTTTAGTAAATTTAAATATCTCTTTCTCCTTACATACGTTGAATATTAATTCTCCTTTAGGCATATTAATTAAAGAATTCCTAATGGCTAAAAATTGTCTTCCTAATATAAGTGAGACATTCCAATTATCTTTAATGTCTAGAATAATAAAATCTACAGGAATATAGAGTTTACCAACTTTCACTATGACATCCTCAACCACACCATGTGGATATCTGAGTGATCTATATGTTGAAGAGTCACATTCATCATCTTGATATCTATTATCCTAAGTTTCCTACATAAAGAATAAGGCATTAAGTTAACATTCACCTAAATTACATAAACAATTTTCAATAATATTAGAACCAATATCACAAGGAATAATGAAACTCTCTGGATCTTTCAATTAGGTGTAGATTTTTTTGTAAAATCACACTTCGCTCTTCTATAAGTATCACTGTGGCATATTCTTCTAATCTTTTCTTATTTGAAACCAGCTCCTTGAGGTATTTGGCATAAGCAAGCCTCTTTGCCAATGCCTCTATAAAGGGAATATTAATTTAAATTTTCTTGAACATCTCAAGGAATTTTTGAGAGCCTAAATCTGGATCTTTTTGTTAAAGGCACTCAGGATATGGAATGGGAGGTATATAAGGCTTGGCTTCAAAGGGAGAATGGCCACTTTAAGCTGCATGATTAACTCTTAGTACCTCGATTACCTCATCATCTTCATTTTTTTATTTGCTTACCTTTTTAGATATCTTCTTAACCTAACTATCAACGTCTTAGAGTTCTTTACCATTCTGTAGGGTGACTATCATGACTTGCTCTCATGGATTGACTTTCGTGTTGCTTGAAAATTTATTTTGACTCTTTCTGGTAAGTAAGCTAGCCAAATTTCTTATTTAAGTCTCCATATTCCTTAGATAATTACCTATTTGTGATTCTATATTCTTCATAGAAGCTTGAGTTGAAGCAACTACTTGTTTAAGTCAGTTAATATCTTGATTAATACTCTTTATGCTATTCACTTGGTAAGTCACCATTTGAGTCAAAGATTCAGAGGGAGAATGGCCACTTTAAGTTGCACGATTAACTCTAAGTACCTCGATTACCTCATTATTTTTATATTTGTTTACCTTTTTAGATATCTTTTTAACTTGACTGTCGATCTCTTGGAGTTCTTTACCATTCTGTAGGGTGACTGTCATGACTTGCTCTCATGGATTGACTTTTGTATTGCTTGAAAGTTTATTTTGACTCTTTTTGGTAAGTAAGCTAGCTAAATTTCTTATTTGAATCTCCATATTCCTTAGAGAATTACCCATTTGCAATTCTATTCTTCATAAAAGCTTGAGTTGAAGCAATTACTTGTTTAAGTTGATCAACTTGGTAATGCTCTTTATGCTATTCACTTGGTAAGTCACCATTTAAGCCACAGATTCGTCCAACTTTATTGTACGATCATCAATTGTGTTTCTTTGTTGTTAGAAGCCTAGCGATACTTGTGGCTCTTGAGTGGAAGAATTTTTTCAAGAAAAATTTAGATGATTTCTCCATCTGAGATTATATGTGTTGGAGTATGAGTCATTCCTGGGATTAACTCCCTCCACATAGTTACCATTAACCTATATGAAAAGAATTATTAGCAGAAGAAAGGAAATTAACAGAACTAAAATTTTTTAATAATAAATTTAAACTCTTTGTTAAATCCCATAATTTATGCAAGACATCTAATGTAGAAACTTCATTAGCTATCGCCCTCCTTCCTCAAATTGCCTTCCGCCTTGAATTTGTTGCTAGCATTTTATAAGTCTACTTCCTTTCTTCGCAGTCATATTACTTGAATCACCACGAATAGCATTATCAACTTTTGATTGGTATTTAGAGTTAAGCCCATCATAAAAGTCCATCAAGAGTATATGTCAAAATTGGTGGTAGTGACATTGGCTTATGAGGAGATCATAATGTTCCTAGGCTTCATGGAACAATTCACCATTTTGCTGTGTAAATAAGTGGATCTTGTCCCTTAACTCTAAAGCCTTCTGAGGAGAGTAATATTTTAATATAAATTACTCATACATATCTATTCAAGAGCTTATGGAAGCTTCTAGCAAGCATAAAAGCCATTGGCGAGCTTCTCCCTTTAAATAGTAAGGTAAACAATGCAACTTTAAATTGTCATCTGATAGATCATTTAACGATAGTGTACCAATTACTGCATAAAATTTTCATATAAAATCCAATGCATCTTCTTTAGTCCTGTTAAAATTAGGTAGCATATTTAAGTAAATATTTTTAAATTTATAATTACACACTTTAACACTCAATTGGATGCATGATGGGTTGGATGTGATGAATGAGCATTGAATATCTCTAAATGTACTAAGTGGTTTTGGAATTGCTTCATCACCCACCTTTCTTTTTCTTTGAAATCTATTTTTCTTGCAAAATCGTTCAATTTTTTGATTAATAGGAGTCAAATTTAAATCACTAGAACTTCTTAGTTGCATAAAAATAATAAATTAAAAAATTAAAAGGAAAAAATAAAAAAATAAAAATGAACTAAAAATTAAATAGTTAGTAAATTTGTAACTTTCCTAGCAACTGTGCCAAAAACTTGATCACTTTCGCAAGTATATGAGATCATAATAATAAATTACTCAGACTATTCTAGTTATCGAACCTGTAAGAAAGTTGCACTTTTACTAATTTAAATAATTAATAGTTTAAGAAAAATAGATAAAATGAATTATTTGATGAGAATATAAATAATAAAAATAAAGCAAGAAAATAATGATGAGGAAAACATAATCACTTGAAGCATGAGGATTAGGATTTACCATATATGTTACTAGTTTTTACATTTTGATTTGACTCTTTAATCAATTATAATGATAATTATTTCAAAACTATCCTAATATTCTCCCAGATTATTAGTCCATTTTTAATTAGCATTGAATTCATTCTTACAATACCTAAACCACTAGTTAAAATATAAAACTATAATTTAAGTCACCATAAATTTCTAGAACTCTTCCTAGTCTAATTATTTATGTCTATTTTTTTATATCTAGGTTCTCTCTTCACCTCTTAATACATCAAAATTATCCATAAATTTAATTGAATAGTGGTCAATCATAAAATCAACATGAAAAACAAAAAAAAATATAATTAAAAAAATAATATATATATATATATATATAAAAGCAAAGTGATTATATGTCTTTTCTCTTTAGAAGAGGAATATTCACAATTAAAGTGAAGGCTTTTCTTTTTTATTCATAGTAAATGTGAGACTTTAAGGTGTAAATATCACATCCGCCTCTCCCAAGATTTATTCACCAGAGTGTGTGTATGAGATTCTTTTTATAGCACAAATATAAAAATAAAAAGATATGAATAAATTTTATAGCACAAATTTTTTTTTATCTTATAATTAAGTGATGAGAGAAAAATATATAAATATTAGTTAAATAAATATAAAATATTAATAAATTTAATCAAATCTAAACCAAAATCCAAACATATTAAACTATTAAACATGCACGTCAACATTGTTCATCGTTTTCGCTCCAGGTTGCTTTGGACGATTTTCCCTTTGTGCAAGTCCACGCCCAGATCTGGTCACCTTTCGTTGTTACTTTTAAATTGAATAAAAACACAATTGAATTGGGTACAAGAAAAAATGGTTTTTACAGTGTACAGTGGTTATGATTTTGCCAGTGTAGTTTTTTAGGGAGGGCATTTTGGTCTTTTAAATGAAAATTATAATAGAGCCAATAATTTAAGTAAGCTGAGCTCAATTTGAGTTGCACTTATTTGAATCGAGTTTAAAATATCCTATCCTCTTAAAAAACTCATATAGCCAATCTCAACCTTAACCTTTTTCAGCCAGGTTTAAGCTAGCCCATCAAGCATGGCTAAATTTACCAACTTTATATACATATAAAGCTGAAAATTTTCAACAGTAGAACTTGTTCCAATCGAGCTCAATTTGAGTTGGGCTTATTCGAATCGTACTTAAAATATTCTACCCTTCTAAAAAAACCCCTATAACCAAACCCAACCCTAACTTTTTTCAGATGGGTTCAAACTTGTCCATCGAGTTTTGCTTAAATTACCGACTTTAAATTATATCATGATTTTATGGACATAGCAAACGTATTTTTAAACCCTATATTCATTTTTATTTTCACATCTATTTTCAGTTTTATATTCATATTCATTTTTATCAAAGTCACTTCCATCATACCAAACGAGACATAACTAGTTACTCCAATTTTACTCATAAATCGTTTTAGCTAATTCACTGAAACTAATGAGTTAATTAAATTATCAATGTTGTTTGAAAAATAAAAAAATTTTAGCTTGAAGTTAAAAGTTATTTTTGCCCCTTAACTTTACCCAAAGGTTCACTAGAGTTTAAACTCAATTATAGGTTAATTATATCCCTTAACATTAAAAATTTTCTCCTTCGTCACTCCAATGTTAAAAACACTTTACGTCCATTGATCATCAATAGGTCCCACTATTTTAACATTTTTTATTAAATTAAAGATCATTTTTACCTATCAACTTTTATTCAAAAAATTAGTGAGCACCCTTAACTCAAATATTTTATATAAAAAATATTAAAAAATATAATGTGAGATTCACTAATGGTCAATTAATAATTAGAAAATGATAAGGTAATAAAGAATAAAAATTTTAAAGTTAAGAAATAAAATTAACCTATAATTGAATTTATAGTCCCTAATAACTTTTCAAGTAAAGTTGAGGGGCAAAAATAACTATTAACCTTTTTTTTAAAACAATCTCTCTCTAAAATGTAACATTTTACTCTTTTCTCATAAAATTGTGATAGGATAAAATTAAAAAAAAAATGTAACTAATAATCCATCCTTTTATATGCAAAATTACTTACAAAAAAGACTATTAGTTTCTTTTAGAATACAACTTATATATAATCACTTATTAAAAAAAGCTATCTATTTTTTTCTAAAATATAACTTTTATACAAGACTGAGGTATATATCAACTAAATATTTCAATCAATTTTTTGTTTTTCTTCTTATTTCTATGGTTCTTAGAACCCTAAGTAGGTAATTTCTTTTTTATTGCTCACAGTATCTTCTTACTAGAGGCAATCTTGTTTGAAGCAAGATCAAGCACTAAATGTAAACAACTCTTTTAATATGAATTTAAACCTTAATTCACTATATTATAAGGAATTAGCCCCTTCAATTACTCTCAACCCCTATTAATCCTAAGTAATTTCTCTGTGAGATAAAATGTGAGAGATGAAAGAACAGTGAAGCAGAGAAGCCGAGCCAGACCAGAGGCCACAAGTGTCGCATGCTAATTGTTGAGAATGCATACAGGAATTGTTATTTAAAATGAAGCATCATGCATGCAGGAAACCAGATAGAATGACGCATATCATGAGAATATTAAAAACCTTCTCAAAACAACCATAGCTACTTGCAACCGCAGATGCAGCACTTGTTTCACATCATGCAAACAATAGACTCTTCACCACTTTCAAATTAGAACCGTAAACAAGTCGGACTCGTAACTTTAGACCCAGCTCACATCACAAGTAGCTCAATTAAGAATAAAATAAAATCATAAATATATTATATTACATAATATAAAATTATGCTGAGAAAATTATATTTCAGTTCACTTAAGCTTAAGCATATAAATATATATAACACTCTAGTAAGTTTAACATCCCAAACCGATAATCTAATGGATCGAGCTGAACTTGAGAAGTTGATGTACTAACCATGATGAACCCAAAATAGTCAGTACTGAGCTCGACTGACTTGTCTGAAGCTTCCATAGAAGTAGAAGAAATCTGGCCCAAAGATGATCCAAAAATGAGTGTGGAGGAACGAATAGCAGGAGATTGACATGTGACATGAGAGTTTAAGCTCCTGATCCTGAAGCGCATGAAAGATGCCAGGACACAAGTAAAAACAAGCAAGAAGACTCCCAAAGACGATGTTGTCTTGTATGATCTTGGACATGTCTAGGTGGCTATGGTGGTAGGGACAACAATCGTCTCGCTGCTTGCAGCTTTTAAAGCAGCAATCTCTTCCAAGCGCTTCCATGAGGCTTCGTGTTTTCTCGTCCCTGCCTCTACTTTGGATTCATTCTCTTGGAACTTACGCAAGCACTCCTCAAATAACTCAGGATCAACCTCACAGAAGATTTTACGCACGTTAAGAGTCAAGCTCCTGACCAACTGATTCCAGTGGGCATGGCCACTTTTCTCCAAAGCTGGGAAGATAATGGGAAGTATAACTTTACGATTTTGTCTGATTAAATTCTCAATGTGATTACTGTTCCACAAGTACAATGCCCTTTCTGCCACCTGCAAAAGAAACGACCTTATCATTAAAAACCAAATTGGAAGGAGTGCAGCCTCGACAATCATTATTTCATCAGATGGACAACACCCCAATTGAAGTAATCAAGGTATGCAGTTTCAAACAAGGATCTCATCCCAAATATAAGAAACCACTATCATGCCAGATTACAAAGGCAATTAGTATTTGAACAGTTTTGAAACCGCCAGAGCTTGTGTCAAATATCAGTTCATCCCATAAAAGGCAAAAGCTTTAGCGGTTAGAACAAGGCGCAAGATTGCTTTATCATTAAACATATTGTCCATCACTCAAAAACAAGATTGACATATTAATAAAGCATAGGCTCCACCTTGTGAAATTTTTAATAATGGATTAGACGGGCAAAGGTCAAACTTTGGACTATTTGGTTACTAAGGCTCTACCGCTCTAGTACCACGCCAATAATCATTTCATCCTAAAAGCTAAAGCTATTAGAAGAAGGCGTAGTGATGAATGTTAATATTAACATTTGACAATTTTATAAATGGTATAGCGCACTTCCTTCTTAGTCAATTTTAAATTTTAACTGTTTTCAAGCTTATCTTGTTCAAAATCAGATACTGAACAATGGCATATACCAGCAACTCACCGACACTACTAAGTTGAAACAGCTTGGTTACAGCCAAAAAACTAACATGATGAATCTGATAATTATAATGCTTCTAACTGATCTAATTCACCTTTCAAACAAGGGATTGATATTGCATCAAGCATATTTAATGGTGATCAATCATATAAAATAACTAGGTGGAACCCAATGCATTGCATAGAGTTTTAAGGATGAGCCGCATTGTTCACAATGGGCGGATAGAGTGGCTTGCCATAAATGTGTTACCTATCGTTGACAGAACATGAGTGAGTCATGACTTGCACACATTTATGCACTAACTATCAATGAAGAAAATTGTCAAGTTCTGTTTTTTTTTTTTTTTAATAGACAAAATTGTCAAGTTCTTTACACCGTAGATTACAGGAGTAATGCAAGTTTGTCACTTCTGACCAAGAATCAATATAACTATAAGTAGGATCCGATCAATGCTACCGCCAGCAACATAACCAAAGTAGATTGCTCTAATCACTTTAACCACCGTAATAATAGATGTATGTTACCATCAGAGACAATACAATCACCTTAACAGTGCTACCGGACCAATAGTGGAGGTCAGCTGACCCGATAATAAACACACAACTGAAAATTTGGTGTTTGGTGTTGCAAACAGCAAACCACTTTGACAATCATAATAATGAGTGTTACCATCATACAAGGGGCAGAGAGCCAACATCTTATCAATACTACCAGACTGCTAGGGGAGATTAGTTACCCCAACAATTTTTTTTTTTTTTTTACCAAAGGGTTACTCTTGCATTAACCTCCACAAACTCAAATTACGCAATTGCAAAGCCTAACACATTTAACACCAATTCCCATATAACCAATCGCAAGTTATAAACATGACTCCCCTAAAACATGAAAGCCCACATATTTCTCTGTAATTTATTTTCTTTTTAGAAAATCCTCAATTGATCTAACAAAATGATAGAACACAATGATGTAGCGCACTCTACATAGCCGACCCTACCTAATGGAATAAGGATTGTGGCTGTTGTTGTTGATCTAACAAATATTTTAGGGGTCATTAGATCAATAATAATTTCCCAATGTGGCATAAAAGAACTATTCCAGCTCTCATGTAAATTTTGGACTAACCTCACAATTATAATGTAGCTTGTTCATAGTTTTGCAAAATTAAATCATAAAGTTTCATTTTTCCAAAAAACTCAAAGTTGCAAATGAGATTGTTAATTCATAAGATAAGCATGATTGATAACCCTCAAAATATGTACAGAACCACCTATAGTTGAAGCACCATAGATTTATTGATTCCCCGTCCATCAAACCACAATAAGCATTGCACAATTCAGTTAGCTGACTTGATGATCTCAAGAAATTCTTAATATCTTCTAATAATTATCTTCCAACTATAACACTTTTTCCACCATAACAGCTTTCTTTTTGTCTTTTATTGTGTTAATTTTTCTCTTTGTATTGCATTTGTAAGTCCAACACTAGTAACTGGTAGAATTTGAACAGCTGGTCTCTTTCCACCCACCTTCTTATAAAGGAAATAGATGATGCATGATTAACATTTAACACCAGATCAAGTGAAAAATACTCCATACAAATCCAAAATGGCTTTGAGTATTTAGGATTCTTAGTAATTAAGAATATCAAAAAAAGACCATCATAAATATATATGGTTCAGATTATCTTCAAAGCAAGTACTGACGGACCAATTTTTTATGGCTCAAGGAATTCAAACATAAATGTCCACCTTTTACATGCGTACTCCAGTCCAAACATCACTAAGAATTTTACTCTGCAATTTCACTACATCAAATTATTTCAACCAAAGTTTTTAATATGACATAGGCAACAATTACATATGTAAACCAATACTAATATTGATTTATAGCATAACCAGATTGCAGAAAAAATAAAATTAGTCCTTGTCAAGTTAAAAGCGATTGAGATACCAAAAATTAGATTTCCAACATTTCAATAATCAGACAGAAGTTAGTTGATACCAGCCAATAAAGATAAAGGTGACAATTAAAATGCATCATTAAAAGGAAGGTGATAACTTGAACACATTAATTTAGCATAATTTCTAATTTTCATTTTCTTCCTGGTGCAACAAACAGCCCAAGTCAAATTACATTCACTGTGATATTAATTCAACCTTTAAAAAGAGCAATAGGTCTGTAGAACAAAGAATAAGAAATAAAGATTCTACACCCTTTAGAAAGTGATTGACCATCATTTGATCAGAAAGGAGGAGTGTTTCCAGAAGACAACTAGTAAAAGAAGAGCGAGCATTATTGCATAGGCCCAAAACTTCACCGATTGATATTCATGCGTAAACAGCATTTAATGGAAAAAGAAGTGCAAGGCATGTAGAAAAGAGAAAAAGTATTTAGAGTTTACACCAGAAGTGATCATTACCTGGAAGTGTGAGCTACTCAAACAAGAAGAAATTTTGCGGAACAGGGGCACCATACATCTTTGGAATTCAGCTGGCTGAGTGATTTCTAGGACTTCCTCTAGCTCAGTTAGGAACATGACTTCCTTTGAACTGTTAGTGATTGGCCAGTATTTCAATAATCCGCTTATTACAGTGTCTGCAAGTTTGCAGTCTTTTTCCACAAATTGTGTTATGCAGTAAGACAACTGCTGATGAAACATAGCTAAGCATTTAGGTTTATGAAGTGGAATTAAAGCACGGACAAGAAATAATTTGTGCTCTTCCTTCAGTGGCAAAGCAAAGCCATTAATTATACTACCCAGTACCTCTAGAAGCTCAGCAATCCCATTAAACTTCTCTGTTTCAAAGATAAAACGAAAGAAGATATTGTTGATACATTTCCTAATAAATGGACGATGTACCATAAACTTTCCATAGGTCCGATGTAGGATAGTTTTCAGATATTCCCTCTCCCTTGGATCCTCAGAATCAAAGAGATCCAGCATTCTGAGAACAAAAGAATGATCAATGTATCTTTTAGCAAGCTTTGCATCCGTTTCTGGAGATGCGATAAATCTAAGAAGAAATTCATACACAATCTGCAAGTGAGACCATGCAGGGTCCACCAGTGGTTCCTCATCTTCCAGGTCAAAGGTTTCTAAAACCTTGGCCTCCCGGGGCTGAGCATTAAGTGACCTGAACAAGTTCACAGACACCATTTTAAGAGCTTCTTGCATGACATTTTCAGGGAACTTGCCATTTACAGTGGTAACATATTCCACCAGCTCAAGAAGTGTCTGTCTTTTGATTTCCTTTTCCTTTATATTCTTTGTTGAGTCCGTGAAGTCAAACATCACACAGCACAAATTCAGTTTTCTAATAAACAGGTTTTGCTTTTCAGAATTTGGAACATCTCTAAATCCAGGTAATGCTTCATAGGGAGTAATTACCGCATTACCATTCACTTTTGAGTTTTCAACTGAAGGAACTTTATTTCCCTGTCCATATGCTGCACTGGAAGCAACACCAGGAGCCGGAAGAGATGAACTGCTTGAGCTTAATGGTACACTAGTCACAAGATCACTGGCTCTTGAACCAGTTGTATTTAGGTAAGAGGCTGATGAGTTCCCAAATTCACGGTCAGCTGACTTTGACGGCTTCCTAGGAAGCTTCCCGAGTATCTTATTGATCATTCTTTCAAATCCAAGTACGAGAGAAGGTCGTTAGATTAAAATCAGAAGGTCGATATTGTTTTGTACAAACCCCAGTGCAACAATAACACAATATCCCCACTTTCACAATAGAAAAGGCGAATCCTTATACATAATTAAAATCCATTTCAAGTCAATGGATAAACAGAACTAGCTGTACAATTTGAAATTCGAAAAGCAAATACGCGTTCCCTAACAATGATTTCACAAGACCCAGACGCATTAACCAAGGCATCAAGGCAGAACCACTTGCTCTGAAAGATCATCCTCATTCAATTGCAGAATCCTCTTCTGCTTGAGGAACAATAAACCACCAGAATCTCCAAATTTGGATCCGAAATCAGAAGCACATAAGCAGAAACTCAACCAGGTTAGACTCACTATGCGAACTCTTACCCGTTAAACCAGAGATTAGCAGTCAAGGGACAATGACAACAGGAAGATCGGCGAGTGATCCAGACCACCAAGACCGTATTTCATCATCAACATGAAAAGGGACACAACCGTGTGAACAGATTAAAAATAGTAGATTGTGAACTTGCTGAAAAAGAACCAACTAAAGAAAATTTAGAAGATACAAAATCTCTAATGAAAATTGAGAAAGAATCTTTTGACTCTTGTTGGAGCAGCGGCTTCGGAGACCGATAGAGGAGTGGAACGAAAAAGATATGATCCTAAATACTAGACTGCCGTAAGCGCAGATATTCACTCCTGTTTTACGCGTCATATATATATTGTATTATATATATTATATATCATGTATTGTATTATATCATACACGAATATCTACTAAAGTCTGTCAAAATTTAAAATAAAAAATAGAATAAAATATAATTACTTTCATTTTATTTTAATAAAATTAGAGAGACTCTTTTTATATTTTTAAAATTTACATTTTAGTCTAATTTTTTACATTGCTGAATATTTCATTAAAAATTTTAAAATATTTAATTTTTATTTGTAATTATGTTAAAAATTTAAAATTATTAATTTGTTCAATGATTTAATTGATTTAAAAATACGAGCAACAAGTTACCAATTTTGAGGAATTGGCCTTTTAGCTGTAGCCGACCAGTTTCTTAATTTGGAGTTTTGGACCATTTTCAGTGCGTATCATTAATTATCTTGTGACTGTTCACTTTACATGTCTATCAAGATTTTTTTTTTTTTTTTTGGCCAAATATATTTACCAAAGACCATGGAATATGAATTGTGTCAAATTTCTATTGGCTTTGTTTCCCCTTTTTTTTTTTGGCCAGTCTGACGTAAATTTCGAGCGGAGAAAAAGTCAAAGTGGAGATTTGGTTTGAAATTCAAATGCTGAACGCGTCTATGCTCTCCTTCCTTCTCTTCACCCATCTGGAAATTGGATCTTGGAACCTTATGCCAGAAATTTCACATTAAACTTCCCACAGTAAATCATGGGGAAAATGAACAAAATAAAAATTTAAGGAGTTTTTTAATATAAAGTTAAGGTCAAACTACTTCTCTACTGATTTTTAAGGAGTACTAATCACCTTATACAATAATTTTTCTCAAGACCATTTTTTTGAAAAATAAAAATGTCCTTCTATTAATGTGCCATGAAGTCTCCTGTTATGTGGTGATCTGTCATTGATAAGAAGTCTGATTGTTTCAAACATGGTGAGTTTACATTTATTTTTAATCAACAATGGACAAAAATGAGAAATGAAAATATATCCAAAAATTATAGAGGCATCAAAAGGAAAACAAGAGGTTTGAAATGTTTGAGTATGAAATTTTAAATGAAAAAAAATTGAAGTTAAAAAGAAATTATAATAAAAAAAATGGATTTAGATTTGAATTATAATCAAATCCAAATCCACAATCTTTTGTATATCCAAATGAAAGATTTAATCTAAATTTTAATTTTAATTTTCATTAATCCAAACACACTATAAATGAGTTATATGTGATATGGTGATCCATTATCACTTTATCTCTTCATTCTTTGGATTTTGATGTTCTTGTTCTTTTTTTTTTTTTTTTTGTTTAACCAACAATGTTGTTTCTCGAGTGGTATAGTATCATGTAAAAAAGGAGACCTTTTCTTTTTTTGGAATAAAGTGAAGACTAACTACAACACATCTACAAATAAAACAAAAGCTTAAACTATTCCTCTTTCATCAAACCCTATATTTGTTATAAAAGATTATTTTGTGTTAAAGAGATAAAAGACTCTATCAGACCTAAGGGATCATTTAGCTAATTAAGGAGAGCCAAAACATTTGACTCCCAAAACATAAAATTAACAAAAAGAAACCAATGCTAATGAAAGAAAGAACAAGCTTCCTCAATGACATCATGAAACAAATGAATGATGTCGCTTCCACAAGTAAGAAAATTAATCGCTTCAGTGCTATCCATGAAAACCTCTATATTTCTATAGCCTTTGGACCAACAAAAGTTAAGCATATAGATAAGACCTAATAATTCAATTATAGTGATCAGTACCAAGAAGAGTTTACAACTAAAGCCCTAAATCTACTTCACCTCACAATCCTGTAAAACTCCTTCATAGTTGTTTTGAGTACTGTTACTCACAAAACTATCCACATTGAAAAAATTCAGTCTTAGGAGCTCTCCAAGTTGCTTTATCCCTCGAAACCTTTTGTTGTAGATTGTAAGACAACATCAACTCTCTATCCATGCAAGCTTTATAGTAAGTAGATAGCCTTGATTGGTTATCCGATGAAGAAGCCTCTAAAATCCTAGAAATTTAACCCAAATTAGCTTAATTAAATAGGGTTAATTGAGTATATTAATATAGTGTGTGATTACAAGGAGCTAATAAATGTTATGAGTTGTGATTTCAACTTTAAGATTGAGTCCAAAGTAAAGTTGGGCCACTAGAATGTCCAAGAGTGAGGAAAACAAAGGGGCATGGCTTTATACCACATGCCACAGCACTTGCATGAGATGCTACAGCACATAAGCCACCAGAATGCAAGAGTGTCATCTCTATACACGCCACAATGCACTATCATGTTTATGCAAAAAAAAAAAAGAACAAGAAACAAACATAAAACAGAGGAGAACCAAAAGAGGAATAAGGAGCATGTGAAAACCTCTATTATGGCTTGCAAAGTTGAAGAGTTAGGAGCAATTCTAAGTGACCAATCATTAAAGGTAAGGTTTCTAAGCTCTTTCCCTCACTTCTTCTTGCATTTTCTTAATGTTAGAAGTTATGAGGTAAGGTTTCTAAGCTCTTTCCCTCACTTCTTCTTGCATTTTCTTAATGTTAGAAGTTATGGTTTGTTTGAAAAAGATAATTTTCAGTCCGTAAAAACTATGGGTTTGAACCTATTGACTCAGATAGAGTTAATGGAAGTTGTTTAAAATATTTAAACCCTGTCAAGAGTGATAAATGCATTTTGGTTATTGGAGAATCATTAATACCCAAAATTTACCATAAATGAGAATAGTTGGAGGTGTTTAATGGTTGTTAATGGTGGTCTAATGATTCATTAATGACAATACAAGTTAACGGAAGCTAACAGATCCTTTAGGTATCCTCATACATGAGGAGATTGAGTTTCGAGAGTTTGAAAATGTTGAATTAGATATTGAAACATTATCCTAAAAAGGGTATTGATGATTAATGTTGTGATTAAATATAAAGTGATCACAACTTAGCACCATTCAAGCTTAGCAAAGCTTTAAAAGTCTTTGTTTAAGGGAGTAAACCTTTAACCTCTCTAAGGTTTAAGGGAGTAAAACTTTTATTGATTGATACAATATAATTAAAGTGTGTGAAATTATTTGAAATGCAAGTGTGGCATATGAAATTGTATTCTCCCTCTAATAAAAAGGAAAAGTTTTAAAATAAACATTGTGATATGAAGTTCAATGAATGTGTGTAAATGGGAGTTCAATGGATGTGTAAAATGTGGAGTTCAATAAGATGTTGTTTTTATGGAGTTTAATTATGTAATATGTTATGAAGTTTAATGATTTGTTGCTATGTGTTTATGTGATAATCATATATTATGTGAGCATAATGATAATATTAAGCATGCCTAAAAATTGAGTATTTTCATGCCAAGGAATATTGCATTTTGTGTATTACATAATCATGAGAGGTGAGAGTTCACCTAAGAAAAGGAGTGGTGAGTTTAAAATCTACATGGTAAGGCAACCTGGAACTCAATGGTTTGCCTAGATATTATTACTTTTATTGTCTCACTTATTTAATGAGAGACTATCCCATTGTGTAATGAGGGACTTGAACCTACTCTAGTTTTCACTTCTTCAATAAATAAGCTAGTTTAGGGAGAGCAACCACTCACAATGTGAGATTTGGGGGAAATCATGACCTATAAGTAAGTTAAGCAACCTTAGTCGGGTAGCTTCTCACATGTGAATGCTAAGATAGTCTCATTACATGGACAATCATAGTGTGTAATAGCCCACGATTTTATGTCAAATGTATAAGGACAATATAAGAAAAGTGTGATCATACATATATGATAGAAGGGCACATGATTGTCTATATCATGTCCCTTGTTTTGAGAACATGTGATAATATGAGTTTAATATCATAATTGTGAAATTTATATTGCTATTTGTAAAAATGAATATTGTGAATTTGAGAAAATGATATCGTGACTCATGAAAATAGAATTTGAATGAGGAAGACATGAGTAAAATGATAGATTGTTTCTTACATTTAAATTGATTGATATGCATTAGTATAAATTAGACATACCTTGGTTAATATGTGGTTATACTCACCCCCTCTCTTCAATATTACAAGAAGTAGCTCATTAAGACAAGACTGAGAGAAACAATCTAAGGCTTAGGACTCTATCATAAAATAGTAGACCTCATTTATTTTGATTATTATTATGTGTATAATTCATGTGATATTGCCAAGTAGGGAAGTGCATGTTTTTGGCTTACTTGTACTATGAGATTTTTTAATGAAGTTGTGTATTTTAGGCCCTATAATGTATATGTTTTGATTGTGAATTCTAAGAAAGGGCCAAAATACTAGTGCAAATGAGAGATGAGTATTTCTTGTTATTGATGGTGATTAATGAATGATATATGCTATCAAGGCTCCCCCTTCTGTTTTTGCAATTATGGGGTTGAGCATTGAAAATGTGTTAAATATGTTGTTTGAAAGATGTGGTGTATTGTACAAATTTGTTGTAGTCTATTACGTGTGGTCTAGGATAAAATTTGGGCTTTTGGCACTTGGAACAAAATTAAGACATCCAAGTTGTATTTAAACTGTAAAAAAGAGTGAGTTGAGAAATATGTGTCTAATTTTTGATTGAAAAATAATTTCATTGTAAAACCAATGTCATTAGCTAGAGTTAGGAGAAAATTCTCTATAAATGCCTAGTCACCTTAATCAGATATCAAACAAAGAAATAAGGAGCATTGAAAGTTAGCCCCAGTTGCTATCAGAAAATGTGCAATGCGTCATGATGCATGGTACTAAGAGGGACGTGCTGCAGCACACTTATGACAAACCACAGTGCACCTCTACATTATTGCACTAAAAAGCTATTTTCTCATTCAAAATGGAAATGATTTGTTATAAAATTATTTTCCATGCTTTTGTGAAATTATTTAGATTTGATTTGTGATATATAAGTAAGTATTAGAATGTTTTGAAAGTTTTGGAAACTTAGGATCCTGTTTTGTAAATTTTATAAATTTGATAATCCTTTTGGATTAGTTCTTTGATTTTATTAATTTTGGAGTTAAGTGAGATTAGTAAGGGAGACCTTACTAATATATCCATGTAAACTCTCTATCCATGCAAGATCTATGGTAAATAGATAGCTTTGATTGGTTATCCAATGCAGAAGCCTCTTCAAACAAGATTCTACATCTCTCCACCTAAATATCCTAGTAGATATACCTAAATAAAGTAGAACCTTCCATGTGTAGGCTTGGGCTGCCTCAATCTTTAGATTCCATCTCACTCAATCCTTACCTTGCAAACTACAAAATTTTCCTTGCATTCTTGCTTCAAAACAGAATTCCATTTGTCAAACACATTTTTGTAATCTTTAAGAAGCTACATGGAGTCTTCAACCTATTGGTAATTTCACAAACAAAGATCTATATTTGAGATACCTTTGCCGAATCTAAAATATTGGGTATGAGCCCTTCTATGAATGAATAGCCACATAAAAGTCTTAATTTTCTCTAAAACATTCCATTTCCAAAGAAGTATCTAGATACTTCCAGCATCATGTTGTGTACTTGCAAGAAGAAAATGATAGGCAAATTTAATAGTAAAATAACCATCTAAAGATGGTTCTAAACAAACATATCCTCTCCTCTCTCCTTAGGAGGTGGGTATGCAAAAGTTAGATGCTCAATAATATTAGAATTAAACCACATTCCTAACTTTCTTCTATCCTAATCTCTCCCTTAAGTCACAAAATCAAAAACAAAATCACCATGATATATTTAACATTCTGAACTAATAACTAAGTCAACAACGGGTCTATTAATCATTGACCAATTTTCAAACCAGAAAGAAGTATTCTTTCCATCTGCCTGTTTCTTGCTTAAGCCATATTTGAACCACTCCCAAACTTCACAAATGACCTTCTATGTAAAGGAAGTACTTTGTTTTTCCTAGATGCAAGGTAAAGCTTTCGTCCATAATTATATTTACTCTTAAGAACCTAAACCCATAAAGCTTGCTTCTTACAAAGGAGATTCCAACAAAGCTTCATCATAAGAGCTTCATGTTGCTTTCTAAGATTTTTAATTCCTAAGCCCCCTTCCTCTTTCAACTTAGTAACAATCACCCAAGAAAGAAGGTGGATTTTTCATCTCATATCCAAATCACCTTAGAGGAGCTATCTACACTCCAACTCTAGCTCACCCAGTAAACATTTTGGCAAGGTCATAGTTTGCATATGGTAAAAGGGTAAAGTAGATAACACTGTTTTAATTAGGGTTGCTCTTCCTACAAGAGTTAGAAATCTCTCCTTCCAATTCGCCATGCTATTTCTAGTTTTGTCTAGAATCAAAGCAAACAAGACATGAGAAGCAACACATTTAGGAATAAGAGGGATATCCACATACTTACCCAGATCAATAGTGAGTCCAACCCCCATTAGATTACTCAAATCCAAAGCTCTAAAGATGTGGATATTAGATGAGAAGTACACTTTATTCTTGTTTTTTATTCATTATTTCACCAAAGGCAATACAAAATTTATTAATGTAGTCTAACATAACCTCCACTTGATCAGTCGAAGGGTCCTTAAAGTGATTGTGCTTAATATAATACCCATCTTCAATTTAGCTTTTAACACAAGTTTAACCATCCTATTATAAAAGTAAGAGAGAGTGACCAATAATTTTTCCCTCATTCTACCCTATTAAGTATGAAAGTCATTCTATCATAACATTATGGATATAAATTTTTTGATTTGGCAAAAAGGGAAAACATATGTAAGGAATATATATTTCCAACATCTCTATGTGCTTAAAATATATGATGCAACAAATTTTAATTTATAGCCACACAGGCACCAAATCTTGAAACTTGAGAATCTAATACCAAATTTGTTATGACCATTGTCATTAACCCCACTAACTTCTAACTCTTAACCTTAAGGATAAACCATGACTTTAAATTTTAATATTTATAATAAAAGACAATCTTGAAATTAGGATCCTATAGTTATTTGAAAAGATAAAACATAGTGCTTATCAGAAATCAAAGTATTTGAAACTATGTGAAAATATGGAAAAAAGGGAAATAATTTAGAAGGAAATGATAAAAGGGTAAAGCGTAATGTTTTAGAGATTTGTGCTGGTTCACTATGGCTAAGCACACCCTCACCATGCCAAATATACCTTGATATCCTCGTTGTGGCCAAGCCAAAATTTGTTGTAGGTACTACACACTTGAGTACTTGCCACAACCAATTATGTATTCACCACGATGAACGCTGCCATGGTAGTACAAGGATGATTGCAATAACAGTCAACCCTAAAAATTCCTCTTTAATTAAGATGTTCGTCAATCTAAATATTCAAGCATAAACCTAACAAACTAACTACGGCTCAGGGTTGCCAACCATTTGATGCCTTGAAGAGAATCCTAGAACACTAAGTATCATGGCAAGCTTGCAAGTTATATATGCCATTACAAGTGCCTCCCTTCTCATACTCATTATTAAACTTAACCAAAACTACTCCAATGAATATGTCTTAACTATATAATCTTTTAACACTTTCGGTTATACCATAAAATCATTAGCTACTAGATAACACAAGAAATCTCATCATAATACCTCATTCATGTAACATAATTCTTCTAGACTCAATAAATCCCTTGATGTCAGCAAATATATATACTACCTTACATGAAACCAACTAAAGGCTTCACACATGAAAGCCCTAGTCTCCTACCTTTAACAACACCTCCTTTTTTTGTCCACGAACACCTAGAAGGTACATGCAGTACTAATATGAGATACAGAAATCTTAGTAACCAAACATTTCTGTTTATAAAACAAGTAATATGGCATAACATTACACCCACATGAATAAAACAAAGGATATATCATGATATGGCATCTGCTTTCAACAATGGTGATTTACATATTCATATTTGTTTCATACTTATGTGCATGCTGTAACACCTTAAAATTTTTCCCAAAATAATTAACTCAATCATGGTAGAAAAGTGTCTACCATGGTAAACAGAAGTCAACTAATCTTATATATATATATATTTGAAACAATTTTGGCAATTTAAAACACTACCATGGTAGGAAATGATAAAACATAGCCTTATAAAAATATTTCACCTTTAGAATAACTAACGTGGTAGAAAAAATTAAGCTAGATAAATAAATACTATCATGGCAAGTAGAATTTAAACTACTTAACTTGTCATTTTTAAGATTTAGGATCCGAAACAATTAAAAGAAATATAAGTGTGAAAGGCCCAAAAGATTCCTTTAAAATTGAGAATATAATAAACCCAATAGAATAGGAAAAGTAAAAATAGTTATGTATTTTAAGATCTTAAAACCACCTGTAGAATTTGCCAAATAACAAAAAATAATTTTCAATACTCATAATATATATCTACTATCATAGTTAGGTCACAGCCACCTAATACATTTTATATCAATAAATTTAATATAAAAACTTTTAATAATTGGTTTATGTTTACACAATTCAATACCTTAAATAAATTTTAACATCCCACATGCCATTAAATCAAAATTACATTTTTCCAACCTAATACTCCAAATAAGTACAAACCATAAATTAACAACCAAAATAAATAGCTCCAATAATTTTCAAAACAAGCCAATTATATAGCCCAATAATCATGTCATTTTAAACCATCCAAAATAAACTAAACATTAAGGTTGCCGCCATCCAAAGTAAACCAAAAGCATAAACAGTTTGAAAGGCATAATTACATCATTACATTCATATAATTGTCAATAGAAAAAACCCTTAGCATTGACAATATAACACATTAAAAATTATAAATTACAATATTTAAAAGAAATAGTGAATCAATGTCATTAAGCCTTAGGGACTCCTCCACACACCATTCGTGGCTCTTCTCATAAAAATTGTTAACTACATAATAAGACTTAAAAGTCTCAGTAACTAATGCTAATTTATGATAGTGTATGTAAACAATTAAATGTGTGATTGCTAAGTAGGGAAATAACAATCATATAATTCTAACAAAAAAATTAAAAATATTGTATTGTATGACAAACAATCATTCTTATCTCTCTCTATTAACCTCAAGCCATAGCCCTCACTCAATGCTAAATTATCTGGTCAAAGATAAATTAACCTAAGCCCTTACAAGCTACCTATTGGGGTTTCAATAGGAGCGTACCATGTGACATAAAAATACAACAACAAATCTCCTAACACCTCTCACAATAGTCAAACAATTACATATCAACGTTGGACAAATATACAATATTCAATCTTCACAACTTTTTTATTTCCAACAATATTATAATATAACATCCCACTTGGCAAAACATTTCAAAATACATAATTTCAATTATACAATTTCTTAATAACATATCCACATGACTTCTTAACAAACATCACAACATAGTTTTCCAAATAATCACACAAATAACAATAGGTAACATTAATCACAAATTAAAGCAGGTTACCTCTTAGCTTTTTAATAAATTATTTCTTACAATTTCTCTTCTGTCACAGTTTTCACCAACAACACAATTGCACATAATATATTATTTATAAATATAAGTTTTAATTATTGAAACTAATGAAATAACTCTAACAATAAATTAGAGAATATAACATAATTCCTAATCCTATTATTAATATAAAGCTAGAGTTAATACCTTCAAGTAAAATTTTGAACTCATCTTTTAATCATCAATAAACACTAATAAGCTAAAATCAATCTCTAAACCAATTCTTGTTATCAAAATTTTTCTTTTTATTTCCTAAATTCGCACATAAAAATACCAAAAAATTGTAAATTTAGTCTCAAATCTAAAATCATCATTCTATAGTCATAATAATATGTTTTTTATCCCAAATAATTATCTAAACCTCAATAAACTAACATATATTTTTAGATCTAATAAAAATCTACCTATAGGAGTCTAAGGTTTAATTCATAAGCCTCAAATTCAAATAAAATTAAAAATTATACTATAGAGTATTTATTATATCACTAACAACCTCAAGAATCACATTTATTCATCATAAATTCATCATTCTTTCAAACTGTAGATTTTCTACCATCGTAAAATTAGAAACTAAAGGAGTTAGATGACAAAGAAAATTTTTTAGAACATTGACTTGGTTTTGAAAAGCTTAAAATCACACCCTAAATATCTTATTAAGAAGCCTTATCTTTAAAACTCAACTCCTCTGCACTGGCTAACTGCACACTCTCACTCTCTCTTTCGCCCATGAAAGAAAAATGAAAAGGGAATGAAAATGAAAAGGAAAGAGAGGTGTGTGTTGCTTTTTAAAAAAAGATGTGGGTCCCACAACTGCAACTCACTCCATCTTTTTTTATAAAGAATCATATTGCAGGCCCTAAAACAACAAAAAATTTCACTTTGGGCCCGATACATTTTGATATTGCATTGTAAGCCTAAGGGCCCTTGTTGTAATTTTTCTTAGGAGCGAAAGTACAACTTTGCCTTTATGTGATTTGAAAACTCAGATTATGTACAACACGATGTTCATGGATGCACAACACGATATCCATGCGTGTTTAGTTGATCTGTAAGTTAAAATATACATCACACAGACAATATACAACATAATGTCTATGGATGCATAGCACAATGTTCATAAATTCTCAAAACAATATCCATACATGTCCAGTTGATCTATAAGTTAATTAAAATAAAGTCATGTAGAGCATGTACAATATAATGTCCATGGATGCACAACACGATGTTCATGAATTCTCAATACAATGTCCATATGTGTCCATGCATGGACATTTAATTGAGAATGCATAAAGATTATATCCCTACATAAGGATACAAATCTATCACCTTACCTCTCCTCTTTTTTTTAATACATATATACATACTTACACACACAAACCTTCGTTCCCCACTTTATTTTTTTTTAAATTCCTTCTCCCTTTTTTTAATAACAACAATAACAATAATAATAGTATTAATAATAATTATATTCTTTAAGAATATTGACATAGAATTTTATCTTAAATTAGTCCAATAATTATCTCCTACATAATTTATTACCTCTAAATATTTTTTAAAATTTCTATTAACCTAAATTAACTAATAAAATTTAAATTGGGATGTTACACATGCCACCTTATATAAGCATATATAAATTATGGCAATCAAATTATAAAGGTAAATGATCATATAACTCAATTCATTCTATAATCACAAATGATATGTTTTAATGCTTTATGATTAATGCAATCACCTTATCCCTCTTTATATCATCTGACTGAACGTATAAGCTAATAACTCATATGGAACTAACACATGTAACTAGATTAGCCCCGCTCTCTAATTGTGAAGGGTTATCTAGCCAAAGATTCCTATATTCACTTTCAAATGACGGATTCCCCTTACTTGAAATTTAGGGTGTCATAAGTTGCCCAACCTATATCGCCTAGTCTATGATTAGAGATAGTGAGCCCCATGCCACACTCATAGATTATTAGCAATGCTAAGTACATTAGTAATAAAGATGCTAACTATTATGTGCAAACTGAATGAAGGTCACGCCATGTGGATTTTAAAATTTAAGCCTGCAACTACTCTAGGTTGAACTCCCAACCATCATGCTCATGCCAATTCAACTACTCATGTGCAATCTACTCATATGTATCTTAATGCCCAACATGTATACAATTAGCAAAACATACATACTATCACAGTGCATGCAACCACATAATTGCTACAAGGTATCAGGTTCATGTTAGTACCATAGCCAACTCAAGCATGCATTCTAGTATATAGTCATAAATAATAATTCATAGCCCACCGAGAACCACATTTGCATTTCATAATTACATATAATCATTATCAACTTTTTGCCAAAACAATAATACCATTAGGTATAATATTCATTGGGCAACAATCTAAAGTTTACAATCTCATAGTAATTCCACATGTCTTATCTCATATCATTCATTGCATCTTAATTAATCACAGTTGCTATTACAATTACATGTATTAAAAACATTCCTGGTTACATTAAAGTATTTATTCAATCTTAATTCAATTATTAATACTTAACAATGTTGATAATGATTAAAATCCATATAATTTCAACAAATTAAGTACCGAATCTCTCAAGCACAACCACCATGAATAATGTCTTATCTTACCAATCAATCAAAACAATTTCTACCATCAATTTCTTCTACCTTAACACACTAATTATGCAAGGTATTTTTGAACATACTAATGTCATCCTTTAACATAACAACATACCTCTTTGGCTCCATAGGCCAGAAATATTATTAAGCTAAAAATGAAGTTCTTATCCTCTGCATTTAACCTTGTATTCCACACTATGGGCTCTCAACGAAATTATTCAAAACTCAAAATATGATTATTGCACAATTAATCATATAATGATATTTTTCCAATAATTCATTGTAGTAAAATACTACTTTTGGCTACCTTCATGCCAAAGTCTCTATCATTCCAAATAGTGGAAAGTCAGATTCTTAAAGAACTTTTTATCCATTTGATAAGCTTTAGCTTATACTTTACACATAAAGGTTAACAAGTCATCGTTAATGACTAATTGTCATTAATTATTCCTTAACCATAATTAAGGACTGATCCTTCATCAAGCATGATTAAGCATATCCAACCCCCAAAATAAATTTCTATTAACTTATTCAAATTTCACTAGACTCAATCATCATTGTTAGCTACCTTCATAAATTTTTACTTTAATTATTTAGTATTAAGGTTAACATTTTAACCCTAATAATCACATTTAATGCTAGCAACTACTAAAACCCATTCATACACTTATGAGTACCCTTAACTAACTTAAGAGAAATAGGAAGAAGCAAGAGTACTGAAGTATAAGGTTTACTCAAGGTGTAGTAACCTTAAAATGCCTCCCAAACTGTATTATAGTCAAACCCAAGCTATAAGGTCTCGCTTAATGATTTATAATTAACTCCAAGACTAAGGTAATCTTAGGACTAATCCAATTTTTTAAACTTTCAAAATACTCTAATTTGCTTTTATAAATAAAAAATCAGAGTAGAAAATGGCTACAGAAACATGGGATATTAATTTGTATCAAAGCATTTGTATTTAAATGAAAAGCATTAAAACAATATAGAATAACATAAATGTATAGCTGCACATCTTCCTTTATACCATGCACCATGACATATTACACACAATGATGGTTGCTATTGTTGTCATTTGATAACAACAAGTATGAATTTCTAGTACACCCTATTTCTTTGTCAGATATTCGATTAAGGTAATCTATGTATTTATACAAAACTTTCTCTAAGTGCTAACTAATGGCACTAGATTCACATTTAAATCATTTATCAATCAAAAGTTAGATTAAACTCACTCCTTTTACAATCTAAAACACACCTTGGGTACCTAATTTTCAATCCAAGTGCCAAAAACCTAAACTTGACCCTAGACCACACTCAATAGACCTAAGGACACCTGTGCAACATACTACGACATACAAATAGTACATCAATCATATTTTTAATGATCAATCCCTTAATAACAAAAACAGAAGGGAGAGTCTTGATTGCATAAAGTATTATATATTTCACTATCAATCACAAATATGCTTACTCCTCACTTGCACTAATATTTTGGCTCCTTTTAGGTAACTCATTTAACAAACATGCAATCTAGGACTTAAAATACACAACTTAAATCAAAAATCAAATAGTGCAAGTAGTCAAAAACATGTTGTAACATTCAAAAAATTTTAACCCTAATTTGTTAACTTAATTAGGGTAGTTAGTGAGTTAATAAGGTGTGTGGCCAGAGGGCTTAACTTGGCATAATTGTTATGATTTCAACCCAAGAAGTAGGTTCAGATTGAAGGCAGGCCACCCCAGTAAGGAAAGAGGATGAAAAAGTGAAGAGTTGTATTTTGTGCCCCACGTCACGGTGTGTGGTTAGTTCCCTACAGTGCATAAATAAAATTTAAATCTAACAGGCTCCTCTATGCCATGCGTCACCGCAAAGGCAGCGTGCGCTGTGGCATATGACCAAAATATGATAAATATGATTCGTAGCTGTATGAAAATAGAAGAGAACGAGAGGAGGAAAATGAACAGCTTAGTTTTAGCTCTGCTAGGGCATGATATTTAGCCCCATTATAGATAGATTGAAGCTCTCAAACACCCAAGGTAAAATTATGGTGCTTTCTTCTTCCCTTCCCTCTCTCATTTATGATTAATTATGTTAGGGTTTGAGTTAGGAGATGGATTTTCAATCCATAAGAGTATGGGTTTGATTCCATTAGTTAAAATGAGATTAATGGGAGTGATTTAATATATTGGAACACTACATTAATGATTTTAGAAGTGGTTAGTCCATAGGAGCATTTAATATCCAAAAATTGGTGTTTAAGACATAGTTAGGAGAGGTTAATATGCATTAATGATGGTTTAAGGTGTTGTTAATAATAATATGCATTAATAAAATCTAATGAGCCCATTGGATATGAATGGATAGTGGTTATGAGTTGGTAAAATAGTGTATGAGGAGTTTTATATTGATAGAGCTTAAAGAGCTAGATGATGATGATATCCTTATGATTTAGTTGTAGAAAGGTTTGTGTTGGCACCTTTTGAGCTTGTTGAAGCTTAGGGAGGTTTCTATAGTGAGGGGTAAACCTTTGACCTCTCAAAGGTTTGAGGTAACTGGGGAAAACTTAATTTTTATAATTAAATGTTAATTATGTTGTAAAATATGATTTGTGAGTTAACTTGATGATGCATATTGGCAAATGTTTGAGTATGAAATGGTTTTGAGAAAGAAAACCTTGATTCTACCACCCTTGATGTTTTATGAAATTAGTTTTGATTTATTACTATGGGTAGAGAATTGTGATAAATTATGTGTTAAAATATGGAGTATATGTATTATGTGAGTTCATGTGTTAAGTAATGAATGTTGGAATGCATAAAATGTGTGAAATGTGCATGGCATGATCATTAGCGAGAGTTCACCTAGGGAGAGGAATAGTTTGATTGGAAATCCACATGGTATTAGCATTCACTATTGGAATCAGGAACTAGCCTTAGCAACGACCGTTGGAATCAGGAGGTAGCCCTTGTCCTATGGTTGATTTGGTACTGTCCTACTTGTTTTACAGGGGACTCAAACCTAACTAATCTCCACCGGTTCATGAGGAGGCTAGATTAGGGGTACGACACCCCCTGATTGTTAGTATTAGGGGAAACCGGATTACATAAGTGAGTGAGTTAAACCTAACCTGGTAGGTCCTCACAAGTGAAAGGCTGGGTTAGTCCATGAAGGATGTAGCCTCATGATAGTTACTGATTTTATGTCAGAGGTAACAGGAGGATATAAAGTTGGCATATGATCATGCATATAAGATCGGCCACATGGTTGTTAGTTTTGTTGTCCAGTACGTGTTAAAGGTATATGGTTGTTATTTTTACGACCCTGAGTTATGTCTTTAAAAAACAATATGATATAGTGTTTTGTGGCAAGTCCAGTCACATGATTGTTAGTTTTATGAACTGTGACCTAATACTATGTGATATGTGTTATGTGCCTATTTGCATATATTTACAATTAATATATAACTGTGAGGGTTAAGTGAAACTTTATTACTGAGTGATTGGACTCACCCCTCAATTCTCAATATTTTCAGGGAATAGCTCATTGGATTCAAGTCAAGAAAAACACACAAAGGCTTAGGATTTGTAGAGTAAATCCGCTTAATGTCTCTCTTTAGTAGTTTACATGTGTAATTGTTAATGTATTTGCTAACTAGGATAAATTGTCATGATTGGTGTACTACTTGCATGATTTTGTGTTCAACTAGTATATTTTATGCCCTGGGTCAGTGAGTTTTTATTGTGAACTTGAGGATAGGGCCAAAATACTTGTACAAGTAGGAACATATGTATTTTTGTGAAATATAAATGAAATGATTGATTTTGTGCAACTTTTCCTCCCCCTCTATATCTTATGAAAATTAGGGTTGAGGAGTGATTTTGTGAAATAAGTGTGTTTGATTGTGTGCGGTATGTTGTATGAGTCCGCAAGAGTCCATTGAGTGTGGTTAGAAGGTTGGTGTAGGCTATTGGCACGTGTAATTGAGTTGGGATACCCCATTTGTGAAATTTTATGAAAATGTGCAAAATAGATTTTAGTGTCCAACGTTTAATAGAAAATAAATTTGAGTGTGAAACTAGTGTCATTAGCTAGAGTTAGGAGAAAGCTTCGTGTAAATACCAAAACCACCTCAATCGAATGTCGAACAAAGATTTGGGATGTGTCAGAAGTCCGTTCCCTGTGCTGTCAAATGACAGCACAGATGTGTCAAATTTCTTGTAATGTGCCACGGCGCATGGCACCTCATGCCACGGCACATGGCACAGAGGAGACACGCCGTGGTGTACGAACTATAAGCCACGGCACTCGTGTCAAATTTTGTGTAAAAATATGTTTTGAGTTTTAAAACTCATTATTTAGGTCCCAATTGATTTTCAAGCTTCCACTTTGTGTTTGAAACTCTGATTTGGAGTCTATAAAATATGTTCAAGATTTGAATGGTTGATAATTAGGATTCCTTGAATTAAATTTTAAGAAATTCATTTGTAAACCCTACAGTTTGGTAATTCTTGAGGGTTAAGCCCGTGATTACCATGAAGATTGGAGTTAAGTATGATTTAACCTTAAAGAGGTTACAGTTTGGTATTAGTTTCTTTAGTTTTGAGAATTGGACTGTGAATTTATGAATTATTTGAGAATTTGTTTTGTGAATAGTGCATTTGCATATAAAAAGTTGACAATTGACATTATACACATGTTTTCCCCTTTCAGCTAGTGTTAACTATTTTCCTTTCGTGGGATAACTTCCATCCTTAGGAGGGGAGAATGGTGTAAATAAGAAATACTGCCAGTAATATTCCAGCGAATGTATCAAGACAAGTACAGGAAGTCTTGGTACAAGAGGAGAACATTGTCCCTAGTGAGCGTGTTGAGATGGGACAAGGCTCGAGTCAAGCTAGAGAGCAATCGAGGCTTACAACGGGCAATGAGAATATATTGTTTGAGTTAAGAAGCATTATGCAAAGAATTGAACAGAGAATAGATGAGCATAATGAGATTTTGAAGAAAAGACCAGAAGAGTCAAGCAATACCGTAAAGAGAGTTGGCGATCATGGTCGAGTGAGATTAGAGAGGAAAATGCTTGATCAATAAGAAGAGGATTATTATGAAGAGAGTGGACCGAGAAGGCCTAAACCAGTAAGGCCTAGAGGAAGAGAGCAAGAGAGCTCTATTGATTTAGCACTGAAGAAGTTCATAAGGTTGAATCCTCCATCATTTGAGGGTTCTATGGAGAATAGAGTGGCTGAGAGGTGGATAGATTGGTTAGAGATGATCTTTTCTATTATGACTTGAATCCTCCATCATCTGAGCAATGAGTACTACTTGTTACATTCTTGCTTGAGGATACTGCCAAGTAGTGGTGGGAGAGTGTGAGACTAGTGGATGGGTCTCTATTATCATGGAGTAAGTTTAAGAGGAGATTCTTCTCCTACTATTTTCCTACCTCCTTTAGAGCTGAGAAAGAGGCTGAGTTCCACTGGTTGCAACAAGGGAACATGAACGAAGAAGAGTTCATAGCTAAGGTTAACAAGTTGTCCAAATACTCGACCTACTTGAGGAATTATGATGATGAGTATTGGAAGGCCGAGCAATTACTTAAGAAGATGCAGCCTGATTATAGACAGTAGCTAACACCCTTCGATATTGTCTCATACAGTGACATGTGCAGTAAGTTGAAAGCAATGGTCAAATGAGGTCATAAGGTTGAGGACAGCTAGAGGAGAGATGGTAGGGGCTGTTTTTCTACATATACAGGTTCTACTGGAGGTGTTGGCAAGAGAGCTGGATATCGCTCTAGACCATCTGGACTGGGTAGCAGTGGTAATAAGAAGAGAAGTTTCCAAAGGAGTTCACATTCTAGAGGTTCCCAGAGAAGGAGTAATACCCTCAGGAGTATGGGTAGGCAATGTCAAGCTTCGAGATAGGATTCTGCTCTAACGGTAGTTGGACCGATTATAGCCTCGCAGTGTAGCAAATATAGGAGACACCATATTGGGGAGTGCTGGACATGTTTCAAGTGCCACAAGGCTAGGCACATCGCTCGATATTGCCTCGAGAATACTCCTCACACTGATCAAAGGTCTGTTATTCCTGGTTGTGTGTTTGCTATGACAAAGGAAGAGGCTGAAGCTTCCCCGAAGCTTATTTAAGGTATGATTTCTTTAAACAATCAATAAATTTTTGCTTTGTTTGATTCTGGTGCCACTCACTCATTTATCTCTGATGAGTGTGCGCAAAGACTAAAATTGCATGTGGTTGAAATGCCCTTCATGATGAATGTGTCTACATCGACTGGTGCTTCAATGAGAACTAGTCGGGCTTATTCGAAAGCTAAAATTTAGTAAAATAGTCACAAGTATTGATTTGATTTTTTTGCCTATGTCAGGAATTGATTGGTAATTGGCATGAATTGGTTGTCTACTAATAGAACAATGTTAAACTATAATAGAAAGATAGTTTTGTTACCAGTATACACGGCGACTATGACGAATGATGAGATTATACAATCTGTAACTGTTACTACTCTGGAGACTTCTAAGTTCCTATCAACAGTACAAGTGAAGAAATCAGTGAAGGAAGGATGTCAAGCTTTCATGGTGTTTTGCTCAGTGCATGGAGTATACGATAGAGCAATAGACAAGATTAGAGTTATCAATGAGTTTCTTGAGGTGTTTGCAGACGAAGTAGCTGGATTGCCACCACAGAGAGAGAGATTAAGTTCTTAATTTACTTGATACCTAGTACCAAGCTAATCTCAAAGGCTCTGTATCGGATGGCTCCAACAAAATTGAATGAGCTTAAGAAGCAACTAAGAAGTTATTGAAAAAGGGGTTGATTAGACCTAGTATTTCACCTTAGGGTTCGCCTGTTTTGTTTGTTCAAAAGAGAGATGGTAGCTTGAGATTGTGCATAGACTACCGATAGCTGAATAAGGTGACAATTAAGAATAAGTACCTGTTACCTCGAATTGATGACTTATTAGATCAGTTGGCTGGAGCAGCAGTATTTTCTAAGATTGATTTAAGATTTGGCTATCACTAGTTGAGAGTGAAAATGAATGATGTGCTGAAAACTACTTTAAGAATGAGATACAGGCATTATGAGTTTCTTGTTATGCCCTTCGGGTTGACGAGTGCACCCATAATCTTCATGGATTATATGAATCAAATCCTTAGGCCCTACTTAGACAAGTTCATAATGGTCTTCATTGATGATATTTTAATATACTCGGTTGATGACGAAGAACATACTAAGCATTTGTGAATTGTGTTGTAAATTCTAGAAGAGAAGAAGTTTTATGTGAAGTTGAGCAAATGTGAGTTTTGGTTATATAAAGTGAAGTTTTTAGGCCATGTAGTATCGGCTAGTGGTATTGAAGTTGATCCTCATAAGGTGGATGTAGTACTACAATGGGAAAGACCGACTTCTGTGACCGAGATTCAAACTTTTTTGGGTCTAGTAGGATATTATAGGAGATTTATTAAGGGATTCTCCCAGATTGCATCTACTTTAACTAAATTGACTAAGAAAGATCATCCCTTCATATGGACTGACAAGTATGAAAAGGCTTTCCAAGAGTTGAAGCAGAGATTGATGACTGCACCTATGTTGACCATTCCAGATCCAAAATTGCCATTCGTGGTTTATGCAAATGCTTCACTTAAGGGTCTTGGATGTATTTTAATGCAAGATGATAGAGTTGTGGCAAATGCTTTGAGACAGCTAAGACCGCACGAGGAGAATTATCCTACCCATGATCTTGAGCTTGTGGTAGTGGTGTTTGCACTTAAAAAATATGGAGGCATTACCTTTATGGTAAGTAATTTGAGGTATACAATGACAAAAAAAGCCTCAAATATCTAGTTAATCAGAAAGAGTTGAATATGCGGCAACGGAGATGGATGGAGTTTTTGAAGGATTACAATTTTTAGTTAAAGTACCATCCTGGTAAGGCTAATGTAGTAGCTGATGTGTTGAGCTGGAAGACGCTACACGTAGCATTCTTGATGATGCAAGAGCATAAGATGCTAGAGGATTTCTCTAATGAGCATAAGAATGTTCCTGATTTCACATCATACAACTTCAATGTCACGGTGATTACGAGTGAATTTTAGAAAGAATTGAGAAAAGCATAATTAAAAAAACAGTATTTATTGGAAATTCGGGAGGACATTGAGGAAAACTGAATGATGGCTTTTGGTTTTAGTAATGATGGCTTCGTGTTGGATCACAAATGTATGTGTGTTCCTGATGATAAGAAGATTAGAGAAACTATACTATCAGAAGCTCATAGGAGTAAGCTAACAATTCACTCTAGTGCCATTAAGATATACCAAGATATGAAGAAGTGGTGGTGGTGGCACGAAATGAAGCAGGATATGACTGAGTTCATTTCTAGGTGTTTGACATGTCAGAAAGTCAAGATAAAACACCAGAGGCCACCTTGGCTATTGCAACCTTTGGAAATTCTAATGTGGAAATGGGATAGTGTGTCTATGGATTTTATAATGGCATTATCTTGTACTCAGGTAAGTCATGATGCTATATGGGTAATTAAAGACAGACTGACTAAGTCAACTCACTTCCTAGCCATTAGAGCAGATTATACCTTAAAGAGATTTGCTAAGGTTTATGTCCAAGAGATAGTACAGTTGCATGGGGTACCAAAAGAGATTATGTTAGATCATAATCCAAGGTTCACATCGAACTTCTAGAAAGCTTTACACCAGGCTTTGGGTACTAAATTGAAGTTTAGTATGGCCTATCACCCACAGATCGATGGATAGACCGAGAGAACGATTCAAACTCTTAAGGATATGTTGCGAGCATGTGCTATTGAGTTTAGTAGAAGTTAGGATAAACACTTACCACTTGTGGAGTTTGCTTATAACAATAACTTTCATGCAAGTATTCAGATAGCTCCATATGAAGCTTTGTATGGTCGAAAGTATTGATTACCTCTTTGTTGGACTGAGTTAAGTAAGAGAAGTGTTTTAGGTCTGAATTTGGTAGATTAAACCACAGAAAAGATAGAAGTAATTTGATAGAAGTTGTTGACTGCCTAGAGTCGGCAGAAGAGTTATACGGATAAGAAAAGGAGACCGCTAGAGTTTATGGTTGGAGACTATGTATTCTTAAAGGTATCGCCTATGAGTGGTATTGGGAGGTCTATTCAAGCCAAGAAGTTGACTCCCAAATACATTGGTCCATTTGAGATTTGAGAGGATTGGGCATTTGGCGTATTGGATTACATTACCCCCAAATTTGTCGAGTGTATATGATGTGTTTCATGTCTCACAACTCAAGAAGTGCCAACTCGATCCATCTCACATTATTAAACCAGAAGAGGTAGAGCTACAAGAGGATTTAACTTACCAGACTGACCTAGAAAGGATAACTGATGTGAAAGATTAGCAACTAAGAAACAAGATTATCCATTTAGTGAAAGTAATATGGAAGGGAATCACTTTCAGTTATGCCACTTGGGAAATGGAGGAGAAAATGAGGCAACTGTATCCCCATCTTTTCAGTTTGGTAAGATTTATATGATTTACCGAAGTTTGGGGATAAAATTCTTAAAAGGAGGGGAGAGTTGTGACATCCAAAATATTTTAACCATAATTTGTTAACTTAATTAGGGTAGTTAGTGAGTTAATAAGGTATGTGGCTAGAGGGGCTTAACTTGTCATAATTTTTGTAATTTCAACCTTAAAAGTGGGTCCGAATCGAAGGCAGGCCACCCGAGCAAGGAAAGAGGATGAAAAAGTGAAGAGTTGTGTTTTGTGCCATATGCCGCGGTACGTGGTTGGTCTGTTGTGGCGCAAAAACATAATTTGAACGTAATGGCCTCCTCTGTAGCATGCACCACAGTGGAGGGTAGCATGCATTACAGCACACGGTAAAAAATATAATGAGTCTGATTCGTGAACTACATGAAAACAGAAGAGGAAAAGAGGAGGGAAACGAAGAGCTTGGTTTTGGCTCTGCTAGGGCACGATGTTCGGCCCCATTGTGGATAGATTGAAGCTCCCAAACACCCAAGGTAAGATTATGGTGCTTTCTTCTTCCCTTCCCTCTCTCATTTTTGATTAATTATGTTAGGGTTTGAGTTAGGAGATGGATTTTCGATCCATAAGAGTATGGGTCCGATTCCATTAGTTAAAATGAGATTAATGGGAGTGATTTAATATATTGGAACACTACATTAATGATTTTAGAAGTGGTTAGTCCATAGGAGCATTTAATATCCAAAAATTGGTGTTTAAGACATAGTTAGGAGAGGTTAATATGCATTAATAATGGTTTGAGGTGTTGTTAATGATAATGTGCATTAATGGAATCTAATGAGCCCATTGGATATGAATGGGTAGTGGTTATGAGTTGGTAAAATAATGTATGAGGAGTTTTTATATTGATAGAGCTTAAAGAGCTAGATGATGATGATATCCTTATGATTTAGTTGTAGAGAGGTTTGTGTTGGCACCTTTTGAGCTTGTTGAAGCTTAGGGAGGTTGCTATAGTGAGGGGTAAATTTTTGACCTCTCAAAGGTTTGAGGTAATCGGGAGAAACTTAATTTTTATAGTTAAATGTTAATTATGTTGTAAAATGTGATTTGTGAGTTAACTTGATGATGCATATTAGTAAATGTTTGAGTATGAAATGGTTTTGAGAAAAAAAACCTTGATTCTACCTCCCATGATGTTTTATGAAATTAATTGTGATTTATTACTATGGGTGGAGAATTGTGATGAATTATGTGTTAAAATGTGGAGTACATATGTTATGTGAGTTCATGTGTTGAGTAATGAATGTTGAAATGTATAAAATGTATGAAATGTGCATGACATGATCATTGGTGAGAGTTTGCCTAGGGAAAGGAGTAGTTTAATTAGAAATTCATGTGGTATTGGCAGTGACCATTAGAATTGAGAACTAGCCCTGGCAACAATTATTGGAATTGGGAGGTAGCCCTTGTCCCATGGTTGATTCGAGACTGTCTTACTTATTTTATTTGGGACTTGAACCTAACTAATCTCTACCGGTTCATAAGGAGGCTAGATTAGGGGTACGACACCCTATGGTTGTTAGTATTGGGGGAAACCAAATTACAAAAGTGAGTGAGTAAACCCTGGCCTAGTAGATCCTCACAAGTGGAAGGCTGGGTTAGTTCTTAAAGGATGTGGCCTCATGATAGCCACCGATTTCATGTCAAAGGTAATAGGAGGATATAAGATTGACACATGATCATGCATATAAGTTCGGCTGTATGGTTGTTAGTTTTGTGGTGCAATACGTGTTAAGGGTGCATGGTTGTTATTCTTGCGACCCTGAGTTATGTCTTTAAAAAACAACATAATATAATGTTTTGTGACAAGTCTGGTCACATAGTTGTTAGTTTGTGAATCGTGGCCCAATATTATGTGATATATGTGTTATGTGCCTATTTGCAATTAATATGTAATTGTAAGGGTTAAGTGAAACTTCGTTACTAAGTGATTGTACTCACCCCTCAATTCTCAATATTTTTAGGGAATAACTCATTGGATTCAAGTCAAGAAAAACACACAAAGGCTTAGGATTTGTAGAGTAAATCCTCTTAATATCTCTCTTTAGTAGTTTACATGTGTAATTGTTAATGTATTTGCCAACTAGGATAAATTGTCATGATTGGTGTACTACTTGCATGATTTTGTGTTCAACTAGTGTATTTTGTGTCCTGGGTCAGTGAGTTTTTGTTGTGAACCTGAGGATAAGGTCAAAATACTTATGAAAGTAGAAACATATGTATTTTTGAGAAATATGAATGAAATGGTTGATTTTGTGCAACTTTTTCTCCCCCTCTATATTTTGTAAAAATTAGGGTTGAGAGGTGATTTTGTAAAATAAGTGTGTTTGATTGCTTGCGGTGTGCTGCACAAGTCCGCAATAGTCTATTGAGTATGGTCAAAATGTTGGTATAGGCTATTGGCACATGTGATTGAGTTGGGACACCCATTCAGGAAATTTTGTAAAAATGTGTCAAAATGAGTTTTAGTGTCCAACTTTTGATAGAAAATAAATTTGAGTGTGAAACCGGTACCATTAGCTAGAGCTAGGAGAAAGCTCTGTATAGACACTAAAACCACCTCAATCGAACGTCGGACGGAGATTTAGGATGTGTTAGAAATCTGTTCCCTGTGCTGTCATTTCTGTCAAATTTTATGCAATGCGCCATGGTGCATGGCGCCTCACGTCGCGGCACATGGCATAGAGGAGACATGCCACGGTGCACAAACCATAAGCCACAGCGTACATGTCAAATTTTGTGTAAAAATCTATTTTGTGTTTTAAAACTCATTATTTTGGTCCCAATTGATTTCCAAGCTTCTGCTTTGTGTTTGAAACTCTAATTTGGAGTCCATAAAACATGTTCGAGATTTGAACAGTTGATAATTGGGATTCCTTAAATTAAATTTTGAGAAATTCATTTTTAAACCCTACAGTTTGGTAATTCTTGAAGGTTAAGCCCGAGATTACCATGAACATTGAAGTTAAGTATGATTTAACCTCAGGGAGGTTACACATGTAATCTCCTAGTTGGCAATATTAATATGAATTATATAGATAGTTTTCCAAAATGAATGAGGCATACAAATTTAGGATGAATATCCTAAGCCTCAAGTAGTTTTTCCCAGTCCTATCTTGATAAACTAGTCCTTGTAATATTTAAGAGAGAATGGTGAGTACAACTACTCAATAATCAAGGTACATCTAACCTATATTAATACATGAAACAAATTGTTAAAGTTTCATATTCATGAAACACATTGTTTGTATAGTACAAATTAATCTCACAATTTTACGTAATATCATTTTGATAGCTCATTTTTAGATTTAAAAAAATACTAACTAAACGTATGCTTTCACATAATTTCATCACAGGGGTCATAATACTAATAACCATGTGCTCTTAATCATAATATATATGATACCACCTCCCTTATATACTCTTTATGCCTCTGACATGAAACCATGGGCTATTTCACAATGGGCTCATTCATGTAATAAGACTACTCTAGCTTGTCACGCATGAGAAGTTACCCAAGCAAGGTTCCTTAACTCGCTTGTGGGTTACAATTTACCGTAAATCTCACACAATGGGGTGTTATTCTTTCTAAACTAGCTTTCTCATTGAAACAATAAAAACTAGATTAGGTTCAAGTCCCTCAATACATAATAGGATAGTTCCTCGTCGAACAAGTAGGATAATAAATTTAAAAATATTTAGGCAAGCCATCAAGCTTTGAATGGCAACCATACCATGTCAATTTCAACTCACTACTCCTCTTCCTAGGTGAATTCTCACCTCACATGATCATGCAATGTACAAATATAATAATTCATAGTATGCATATGAATCAATATGTTTAACATGCCAAATAATTTTATTGTACTCTATACTTACTCATTTTTCGATTTATCATAGAACTCAACATGTCATATACTCACACATTATCATTCCATCATAGAACTCACTTACCATCTCTTTCTCTTAATCTTAGCATATACATGTATAATCATGTAGATATTTATAATAAATGTATAACATTTCACAATTTACAAATTGCCACAATGAAAATTATTCATTATACCATAGTACCTACTCATAAGGTATGCCACAATCCCATTATAAGCAATTTTCACAAATTACATTAATAGATTATTGATCAAAATAATTAATTAAAACACGAAAGCATAAGAAGATTCTCCCTTAGTTACCTTAAACCTTCTAGAGGTCAAAGGTTTACCTCTCAAATAAACCTTTTCAAAGCTATTCCAACCTTGAATGGTGTCAAATTGTGATTAATCTACATTTCATCACATTAACAATTATCAATATTCTCATTAAGATAAATCTCCAATATCCAACTCTTATTTTTCAAGATTTTGACTGTGCGTTGTGATAATCATATATTTTGCACATTTTTCTTTTACATTCTTGACAATATTTTATTTTTTAAAACCCTTATATGCATAGTTTTAGCATAGAATTTGATCGTTAGCTTATTTTCCATTGAGTTTTGACATTAAAGGCATTTTAGTCATTTTGCATATTTTATTGGAGTTAAATGTTTTTAATCTGAAATTTCAATTCCTTGGAACATTTTATTACTTGGGAAATTTTTATTTTCATTTTTAAGAATTTTTTTTGTTCAATTTCATCAGATTGATTTAGTTTTTTTGTTTTGTGTTTTAAGAAATTGGAGGGCCAATTTAGTAATTTTCTCATTTTTTTAAAAGTCAAATTTTTGAAACAAAAGCATGCACATGTGATCATCTTCTCGGTTGAGCCATTCATGAAAAAAAAAGAAAGTGGGGAGACTTAACCATTCAAGGACACTCACGCATGCTCATCTCTTTCTCTCCTTAGGGGTTGCACGGGTTCGTGCACAGAATGCTCATCTTCATCTTAGACCAAGTTTCATCATCATTGTAGATTCCCCTATAGTTTCCAGTTCTTCATCACCATACTTTAATGGGAATTTCTGCTCTCAGTTTGATTTTGAGTTGCAAAGACATGATTGTTCAACTCCATCTCTCCTCTTGGTCACAAACTTAGTCACAGTCATCACACAAGTTTGTTGCACACACAATCGCTCATCTCTATAAGTTTAGATCATCACAAGCCAAAGCATATTCTTCTCTATGTGTCAATTCTATTCTCGTACCTTATTCCAGTCGCTCATCCAATTCAGCCATATATTCATTTAGTCATGATTTCTTTAAGCAATTGTTCAATGGTAGCTCTTCATAGGTATCTTCCTTAATCAATTATTGAAGAGATCAAAATGAGGAGCTAAAGTTCATCTAGTGTTCTTCAAGGGAGATGAAACTTTCATTTGAGTTTCCTTAGTTTCTTTCTAATTAGGTTCTGTTGCAATTACCTTTGATTTCTCTGATTTTATTGTTGCTATTAACTTGATGATTCAGTTTTGGTTGATTTCATTTCTTAAGAGATTTAAATGTTATGAATTGGCTCTTTAATTGGACGATGCACACTATATATTTAAATTTATGTTTCAAAGGTTATTGTTGTGTAAATTAAATCTTAATTTGTTCAATCTTTGTGGTTATGTTTGAATCACTTAGTTTCTATTTAGATCTTAAATTGAAGTTAATTGCTTAATTCTTGGTTGGTTTTAAGTGTTAGAACATGGTTAAGGCAAGGTAAGGCAAGGTCTAATTCTTGAGTCAAATCATTATTTAGCATAAATTTCAGAGGGATTGTGTCTTAGTCTAAGCCTCAATCACCTAATCCTAATGGTAGTTAGGCATTTTACTTTATGTCAAATGAGTTGTAAGAACTAAATGAATTGAACTTAGAATTCTATGACGGTGAAAGTAGATTCAAACCTTGGAGAACTCATTTGTTTGCTTAGTTAAGTCAATTTCACTCCATTCCACATTTTTCCTATAAAAATTCAAAAATCATAAACACCTTAAATCTTGAATTTTCTTTTCAAAAATAGCATTGTTTTTAACTTGTGAAAAATGGCTTATGAATTGTTTTTTTGTTACTCAAGCTTGCTCTCTTAGGATTTGATGACCTAGAATGTACTTAACTATATTTTAGTTTTTTTGAGAAGTTTGATACAACTTAGGGCTTTTCAAACAATTAATTTCAATTCATTCACCATTGTTTAATTTGTTTTTTCTATGATTTTTCATTGATTTTTGTTAGGATTTTTAAAGCTTAAACCAAGCTGAATCTTGCTGTTTCACAAAATTTGTTCTGACTTTAAAATTGAACTGGGACCATTTGAAAAAGACTTTTGTGCTTGGGACTTGATTTATTAGAAAGCTATACTTCTTAGCTTTGATTCCACACTGGGAGTGCAATTTTTGGACCAAGGAACTATTCTGTACATCTATTGCAAGACAGCAAGGTTTTAGAAGTATGTTATAGAAATAGATAATTTTGTGTCAACTTTAAGTGTGTATAACTTTCACTCTGGAAGTCTATTATAGAGAGGTGGTCTTCACATTTTAGTGAATCGTGTGTCATGGCATCTTGTGCACATGCAATGGCATGTGGTATGAAGCTATTTCTCCTTGTTTTTCTCATAGTTTGAGGTTCGAGTGTCCCAATTTCCCTCCATACTCAATCTTAAGGCTATAACCACAATCCCAAACATCCATTAGCTCTCTATAATCACACACCATATTAATTTACTTAATTAATCTCATTTAACTCAACTAATTAAGGGTTGATTTTTTAGAATGTTACACTAGCAAAGCTAAAGCGCCTCCTCCTTTGACATCTCTTACAAACACTTTAAATATGTCATTTAGAATAACATATTTGACTTTTAAAATTTTGCCACACTTGCCACGGTGAGTTATGCCGTTCGCCTCGATGAATAGCCTTAAACAAGCAGCTTCACTTAAGCCTAATGTTTTGGGCCTAGAATGGCCCAAAACTCCATTTAACCTTATTTGACTTTCTTAAAGGTTCTGATAGGTCCAAATAGCCATCCAAACCTCATAACTAAATCATAATCGCCATAATACACTAATTAATTATCTAAATTAATTGATTAAATTCTTTAACTCGAGCTCAAGATGCTATAGGAATAGTGTGAGAAAATTTTAATGTTGAACAATAAGGGGTCGGATGATCATAATAAAAGTTTGCTAGCAATTATGTTTTGGGGAATTTGGAAAGAACATTGTTATTGGGTGTATATTAGGAGAAGGGTGAACGCTAAGTTAGTAATTAAATGTGTTGCTCTGTTAGTGGATGAGTTTTGGAAAGCAAGGGGTATTGAGGTGGCTGGGAAAAGAGGGAAAGAGAGTCTTGAAGAAATAGAGGCACGTGATATAAATATAAGGCTTGGAAGGATCGGCGTGGTTAAAACCGGTGATTGGGTAGGACATGCTTAATCAAGCTAGATTTATCCTAAATTTATAGAGAAACTCAAATGGCTGTCGTTTGTCCTAATATCTCTAAACTTTAGATTTATTTTGGCTGGTCTGAATATTTAAATTATCAAAACAATTACTATTTTCATTTTTAAATAAAATTTATTTTTTAAAAATTAAAATTAATTATTTTTATTTTATTGAAAAATATAAAATATACTTTTTAAGATACTTAAAAAGGTAGAATACTCAATTTTTTAAAAAAATTATGGGTCTTAAAGTTCAAAAATCAAGATTAAAATACATTTTAAATATTATTTTGAAATATTTTATAGATTAAAAATATAAAAATGTGAACATTTTTTATTTTTTTAAAAAATATCTATAATAATGTACTCAAACTTAATTTAAACTGAATTTTTTAAAAAAACTCAAATAGCTAACATTTGCCCTAACATCTTTAGGTTTTAGGCCTATTTGGATTGACCCGAATATTTGAATTGTCAAAATAATAATTGTTTATATTTTTAAATAAAATTTAATTGTTTAAATTTAAATTAATTATTTTTATTTTATTGAAAAATATAAAATATACTTTTTAAGATACTTAAAAATGTAGAATACTTAATTTTTTTTAAATTATGGGTCTTAAAATTCAAAAATCAAGATTAAAATATATTTTAAATATTATTTCAAGATATTTTATGGATTAAAAATATAAAAATATGAACTTTTTTTATTTTTTAAAAAACATCTACAATAGTGAACTCAAACTTAATTTAAAATAAACTAAAACTTAAAATAATTTTGAGATATGGTTTCTTAATTTAAAATGAACTAAAACTTAAAGAATTAATTAATATTTAGTATATTAAAATATTTTTTAAAAAATATATTTTGTTTGGATATTCAAGCCCAGCCTAATCTGTTTTGGTTTGGCTTGAATTTTTTTACAACTCAAATATTAAAAATTTATTTTTTTTAAATTACAAATAGGTTGTAATCTAGGCTTTTCTGCTTTATTTTTTTTATGATTATTGAGTGGAATTTTTTTTTTGTTATTCATAAAAGGTTCTTATCTATAAATAAGTCCTACAAATTTATTAACATATAGTGGAGTCTCAAAATGCTTAGGTGTCATTTTATGGCAAGTGCCCAAACATGAAATTTCTCCTTAACAAAACTTTTTAATTACAAGCTAACTTCTTAAATTTACTTGTACACATTAAAAGCTTGATTTGTAAATTTATGAAATTTAACTTATAAATATTAAAATATTAATACTGTAAAATGTTCACTTGTAAAAAATTTGACTTGTAAATTAAAGTTTTGCCAATAAACTTGTGATGTTTGACTTTAAATATTAAAGTACTAATATTTTAATAAAAATATTTTTTGATCCGTTAATGTTTTTTGGTGACTAGTCAATAGGTAAACCTAGTCAACATTAATCATATAAGTATAAATTTAAGATAAATGTTTGGACTGATGAATTTAAATTTAAAATTTTACATTTTAAATCTCACATTTAAAATTTATGTATTTAAAATTTTTTATTTGTGTAGTTTAAAAAATTTCAAATAAATAAAATAGATTATTTGAAATTTGAAATGAAAATGAAAAATTGAAAATAATGAACTTATCTCTATTTTTAATAGACAGGAGACAAGAAAGAGAGATAAAAAAATATGAGAGTTGTAGGGATATCAATAATAAAAACAAGGATAAAACAAAATATTTGAAGTAATTAGACTTTCAAGTGACTATAATATTGAGAAATTTTGAAATTTTGAAAGAATTGTAGTAAGAAATGAATAATTTATAAATTTTTATATATCTAAATGAAAGATTTTGATCAAATTTAAATCTGGATCCAAAACACTATTAATCCAAAGGCACCATTAAGGGTATTTTTGTTTTTTTAGTAAGAAAAATTAATTACAACAAAATTTATGTGATTTAAAAGTATTTTTTTAAATTCACGAAATTTAATAGTAAAATAAGTCCTTTAATTAGGACCTATTTGTAATTTATTAATTTTCCCTAACTTCTATATTGACGCGCCAATGATAATTTCACAGAGCTTGTTCTTCGTTATCTAGCTATGAATATAAAGGAGGAAATTAAGAACATAACTACACAAGAACACAACACCTGCGCGATGCATCTAAATAGCAACTAGTAAAAGGAAAACCAACCCACCGAATTGAAAAAAAAAAAAAAATTGTCAATATTAAACAAAAAAGTACTTAAAGAGCTGGCATACATAGTAGAATTTTATAATGTTCAAATTTTTAAAAAAATTAAGAAAGAATGAAATATTTTTTTATTTAAATAAAATGAAATAATCATCGTTATATTACAAAATAATTAAATAAATACTGTATTATGATTATGATTGTTGTGTAACAAAATTGAATTTTCAATCCTATGAACTACCAAACAGGATCAAGTTCACAAAATTTTTTTTTTAAAAGATCAAGGAAAGAAAATAAATGGATGAATAGTTATTGTGGACCTCACACCACCAAACATTTCCTTCGATTCTTTATGATAATTGTAGAAATCCCTCCATTTTTATAGTTTAACTCAGTTGCCAGTTCAATAATATTAATAAATAATTAAATAACATTTTTGTAATTTAATTGAAAATAAATATTTTTTTGATAAATAGAATGCATAAATTTATTTTTAAGTCAAAAAATTTGTAAAATAATTTGATGTCTATTGATTCTGTATTTCTTTTTCATGGCTTAAAAAATAAAAAATGTCAAAAAGTCTAAATAAAATAAAAATGTTATTTCTTTTAAAATTCAAAGCAAGGACGTTTGAAGCAGGTTTCTATTTCTAAAAGCTATATTCTATTTTAAAAAATAAAATAATTAAAAATTGCATTTGAATAAATGTTTTGAATTTAATTATAGTTAAAAATGTACTTCCTTTTTCTTTTTTTTAAAAAATAGAAACATCTTAAAGTTTCTTTTATTTTTAAAACACACTACATTTGATTATTAAAAAATATAATTATCTTAACTAATTTTTATTATAAATCATTATCATTATCCTAATATAACCATTGCTGTATCAGCTTGTTTTTTAAATTTTAAAAACGGTTTTAAATTAATAAAATTAAACAATTTTTTATTTTATTTTTTTAAAAAATCTGAAAGCTATATTATAAAACATTTTTTAAAATTAGAAGCAGAAATGATCTTGTTTGTTTTTTATTCTTATTTTTTAATTTTAAAAAATATTTTGTAATATAATTTTTAAAATTATTTTTTAAAACAAAACAACAAGAAAATATGTTTAGTTGTGTTAATTACAAATAGTTTTAGAATTAAAAAATTAATTGATAATGATGGTTACCTATAATTAATAGTAATTGCTTATGATAATTATTGGTTTAGATAATTGTAGTTTTCAATAATTAAATATAGTGTATTCTAAAAAAATAAAATGTAGACGGCTTTAAAAATGTTTTTATTTTTTGGTTTTTTAAAATGAGAACCATTTTTGAAACAATTATATTCAAAATAATTATCTAAACAAGTTTTTAATTTTTTTTAAAAAATAAAACCAAACATGTGTCATGTCCTTATTATTTGGTGGGGAAAAAAAAGCAAAAAATCTGCAAAATAACGAATAAATTATAATGCTTGTTTGGATATGTCTTTAATTAATTTTCTTCTCAAAAAATTTGATTATTTGGTTTATTAGCCAAACACTTAAAAAAGTAAAAAATTAATTTTAACCATTAAAATTGATTTTTTTGAAAAGTCAAGATTTTGAGCTTTTTCAGAAACGCTGATAAAAAAAATTGAAGAAATTACAAAAAAAGGCTCAAAAAATTTATAAAAAATACACAAAATTTTATAAAAAAACAGAAAACTCTCTTCTCTCCTCTTTTTTTTCTTAGTAAAATTAATTTTTAATAAATTATTCAGACATCTTCAATTCTGTTAAAATTAATTTTAAAAAAATAATATCTAAATAAATTTTGTTATAATATAATCAATTATAATTAAAATTTATTACTTAATTAATTATTTTTATAATTTATTATACTCAACTGAAATTTAAATGGGCAAATAATCTATCTAGAAGCGTGGGCTAAGCATTAACAAATTTAACTCCATTGCCTCGCTTCTGTGAATTAACGCGTTTGAGATCCCACCCCCCTTTTTTTATTCTGTCTTTGTTTTTATTTATTTATTATTTTTTTGGTGGGGCCAACAAACCAATGCTTTGCATTAGTTCAAGTTCAACTATTGCACAATGTCTCATTAACTAAGTGACATCTGAGCTGGCGAGTCCGACTTACCACTTAAGTTTTGAGCTTAGTCTTACTATTACTAGGGAAATGAATAATAAATAAATAAATAAAAGGGTAAAAATGGAAATGGAAATTTTATAATTTAAAAGAAAAACTAGAGGAATAGAACCTGGGTTTTACAGATCCTGGAGCTTGAAAACAACTTGAACAGGAAATAGTATCTTTTGACTTTTTTTTTCCTTTTTAAATAACCCTATGGTACACAATTAAAAAAAATTCTTCAAATAATATTAACATTAAAATAACATGAAATATGAAAAAAAAAAGGTTGCATACAATATGATTATCTTTATTGTATTTTCCTTCTGAAGCATTGTAAATATACGATTTTTTTAAAATATGATAAATACATAATTTTTATATTTATTACATGATACATAAATTAAGTAATATATATGTTATCTTATTATCCAAAGATCATATATATATATATATATATTAATATAAACTCAAATATAAAATATAAGAAAATGAAAAAACATGAAATAAACGCAGTGAAAAAGAACCAGAAAAGAAAGCATAGTGGTTACTCCCTCTAGTTCCTTTTGATTGACACTTTAGTGAAATCCTTTTCATTTCACCTTAATCGTTATTTTAGTAAAAATTAATGCATGGTTCTTAAATATTTTGTTTTTAATAAAAAATAGAATAAGGATAATTTAATAAATTTTTTTCACTTATTAATTTATTTATTATTTTAATCTCTGCATTAAAATCTTCAACAACAGTTAAAAAAGGAAATGAATGGAATATTGAAATAGGATTTTTTTAAATAAATTTAATTATATATATTGAACCAGGCCAAAAATTATATATATATATTTGGCCAAAAATTATATATATTGAATATTTATAAAAATAATTTTTAAAATTCTCATTTTCTGTATAACATATCCCGATTCTTAGTATTATTATTTCAGCTTTAATTATTCTTCTAGGGATTTTGTTCAGACAAAGACATGACAGTGATTTTTTATTCACCCTATTTATTTTTTTCACGGAGGATTGTGGATCTAAGAATTAAATTAAATTAAATTAATTTTTAAAATCTGTATTTTCTATATAGTATATTCCGTAATTGTCCCTCCCTCTTCCCTTTGGTAGAGAGATTCCGTCTCCCGCCACATCAAGTTGCGAAGAATTTGTAGGTTTTGTGCCGTACTGCCACGTGTCCATCTCCCTCCACCCGTCTCTCCGAAATTGGACGATGCAGAATTCGCCGTTACCCTTCACTTTCTCTCAGGAAAATCATCATTATTATTATAATTATTATAATTATTTTTTAATTTATTGAAAAAAAAAACATTTATTTCTTGTTTTTAGTCTGTTTTCTCTCGCCCTTTCTTTTCTCACTCGTTCCGTTCTCCCCTTCCGTTTCCGTCGTGCGCTCTCGCAGGCTTTTCTCTCTTCGGATCGAATTCCCCACCAGTGAGGGAAGCCCCAACCAAGCCAACAATTAAAAAAAAAAAAAAATTCATTGCCTTCCGTTTGTTCTTCTCATCCAAATCTGAATTAATAACGGAATCCAATCTTGCTGCTAGGATTCGATACCGAGAGATTTTGCCTTCGCTCTTCGATTGTTTCTGCGTCGGGGAAATTTAGGTTTCTCTCGTTCGTTTATCATCGTCATCGTCTCGATTCGTTTAGGTCTGATTTTCTCTGCCTATACACTGTTAATTTTTTTTTTCGGCCTCTATTCGGTTTTTATCTTGTTTTGATCTGTATATTGTGTTATTAAATTTTTTTTCTTTTCTTCTTCCATTATTGTGAAACCCAAGGGCTTATGGGGTTCGACCCAAAAAAATAAGAGCAATTTGATTTGCTATTTGGATTCTATTCCTGTCTTCTGATTGATTCTCGGCTTTTTAAATTCTTCCTCAAGTTCTTCTCAGGAAACTCGGTGAAAATTTTGGTGCGTTGTTTTAGTTTGCCATCCGAATTCGAGGGTTTTCTTGTTAGATCGTCCAGAACCTTTTTTTTTTGTTTTTTTAATTTCTCTTTTTGTTTTCCCCTCCCTACATCTCTACTCATTGTTCACCTTCTCAGTTAAAAAACAAAAAAACAAAAAGAAAAGAAAAAAATTAGGGTTTGCGGAGTATCTTATAGTTGGGGTGTATATAGATAGATGAGATGGCCTTGAACTTCTCGCATCGACCAATCTTTGCGGCTCGTGATGTTGACAATCGCTTCGATTATGGAAGGGATAGATGTGATAGGCCTGGCTCACAGGAGTCTGTCTCGAAGGACATTCTTGACCTTTTGCCATCGGATCCCTTTGGCATGGATATTAGTAGTACCTTCACGGCCATCACAGGATGGCTAGAGGATTTGGAGGTCGATTACGTCGGATACGGAGGGAAGGACGTTGGGGCAAGTGATGATAATTATCAGCTCGTTGCTGGGTTGAATTTAATTTGGAACAATGCCATGAGGTTCCATGCGTTTCCAGGCAGTGTGTGCCTTGAGAACAAACCGCACGTAACTAGTGGTTTTGGTGACTGTTTTCAGAATCAAGTTGGAGTTGCTTCGTGCAATGATGACTGTGGATCTTCTTGTAACACGGGTGACATGCTGAGCTTTGGCTATAAAGATTCAGGGATTGATTGTTGGTCCACTGACTCGTACATGGATGATGGGAATCACCCAGAAGGAGATGAAGCAGCTCATCATCCTGCTTTGGGTTATGCTCTCAGCTACCTAGGTGTACGTGACCTTCTTTCTGTTGAGAGAGTATGCAAGTCTCTGAATTCTGTTGTTCGAGGAGATCCTCTTTTGTGGAAGAGTATCCACATAGACCAACCTATCAATGAGAAGATTACTGATGATCTTCTTTTCCAACTAACTAAAAGGGCGCAAGGTAATCTTCAGTGTCTGAGCCTGGTGGAGTGCACAAGGATAACTGATGATGGTCTGAAGCAGGTTCTCGAAACCAATCGCAATTTAATCAAGGTGAGCGATCGAGCATGAATTAGGATGATACTTTGGATTTTAAATTGGATATTATATAAGTTGGTAGTTCATCTACAGCATTTTTTATCCTTTTTGGCGTGAACCTACATCATGTTTATATGGACTTTTATGTTCGTAGTTTGAATATTGTTGCAATCATTGTTGATATCTAATGTTTGCACTATATAACTCAAACCTCTTGAACTGGTACCTTTCTGTAAAAGTATAAGTCATTTAACATTAAACCTATGAATCATCGCACATATGAATTGCCACCTGAATTTTTTTCTCATCCTTCTCATCTGTTTCAAAATTTAAAAGTCGTCCTATTCTAGGTCTGGATTCAGGAATACACTTTAATATTTAGTATCGACCAGACTTTTATGGATGGGATGGGACCTCTGTGTTGGGAAATGCATGAGTTTTCTTCTTAAGTGCCAACGTATTGTGGCTACCGCTGTATATTTTGCACTGAAAAAATTTCCTGGTGCATGTTTCTGCATGCAACTTATTTTCATGCCTGTACTTTTGTAGAAAAAGTGATATTTTCCTTTCTGGTAGGGGGGAAGTGTACCCCGAATTTGATGGTAAGTGTGATTAGATTCAGTTGGTTATCGTCCCATCTGAAATTAGATAACTGTCCAATTGTCTATTTTGGTGCTTGCAAGTTTGGAGTTTAGATGTATATAAGTTTAAACGGCTTGTGCCATTGACAGCTCTAAGCACCTTGATGTAGTTTGGGGTGGTATTTATGAAAGCTTCTTCTTTCTTGTGACTTTGTGGGGATCTGTTTGCTGACTTCTGCCTCTTCTTAACTCTTTTTGTATACAGTTCTTTGAGTGTCGAATACGTTGATTTAGACAAGATTCATGTATTGACAAACCACTAAATTGTTTTCTATACTTTGCAGTTGAGTGTTCCTGGATGTACAAGACTCAGTGTTGAGGGTATTGTGAGCATCCTTAAGGATTTCAAGTCTGCTGGTACCCATGGAGTGAAGAACTTGCGCATAGGTGGCCTTTATGGTGTCACAGAAAAACATTTTGAAGAATTGATGCTTTTGTTGGGCACTGATAGTCAGATGTTGCAGCGATCTCGCAGGCCACATTTTTATCACAGGGAAAACTTGTATTTGTCCAATGAAGATGATTGTGCCATAGATATTGAGATGTGTCCAAGATGTCAGAATTTGAGGCTCGTTTATGATTGTCCAGCAGAGGGTTGCCAAGGGATTGGGCACGCTGCTCAGGTGTGCCGGGCATGCACTCTTTGCATAGCCCGGTGTAGTCAGTGTGGGCATTGCATCAATGACAATGAATATGAAGAAACATTTTGTCTGGAACTACTTTGCTCTAACTGTGCAGCTAATCAAGTGCCAGCAGGAGGCACCAGATAGGTAAGGCTTCTGTTCTTTTTGAACAGGGTTATGGCTGTTGTTATGGTAGGGGCTGAACGTAAATTACATGTGTGAGTGTTATAAGCTCAATTTTCAGATGAGGAAGAGAATTTATGTTGATTCAAAGCTCGAGCGAAAATCTAGGAACATCTAAAAATAGGCTTTTGTTAGAAACCCTGAATTATTGTCACAGAGCTCAACTGTTTGAGAACTTCTGCTGTTATGGCTTGCTATTTTCTATCATCACACTTGGTGTTTGTCTTGCTGAAGAAAATGCAAAAGAGAGACTGAAGAAAAATGCAGAAAAGAGAATTTATAGATGTAACACTTCAGGAGGGGGAAAATATGTTGAGAGATTGCTGCTTACTCGTCGGAAACAGATTATTTAAGGAAGTCCTTATCAAGAATAAAGTCCTATGAAGACAGCAGAAATGTTGGGTTGTGTTGGACTCTGGCGACATTGTTTTGCCCTTCCTGGACTTAGTTTGGTGCATTCACAATGGGAGAGTTTTCATATTGTGGAGAAGCGGAATTGGTTCAAGTTTTGATATTCTGCACATGGAGAAACTCTATTGTATTAGTAGTAACCTGGAGGGGATTGGTGCCATTGTACCACGGCGGTTATCGATCACCTCACCTCACCATTGTTGTAATGAACATTCTTTCTGGTTTCGTGGTGGTCTAGGTAAAGGATGCTGCCACTGGATGCTTTTTGGCTGCTACACGACCTTCACGATTAGCTGTTCTCTCACAATTCGCTCTGTTTGGTGTATGTATTTTGTTTATTCTCTTCCTCCTTGTATACAGAGGAAGGGAAGAAGATAATAATGAAGGGGATGTTAAGTGACACCTTTCACTCTATACCCTTTCAACTTGGTGTATGCCTTTCTACGTGTGTCAGGTGAAATAAAACGGTCTCTAGAATCTGTCATGTGTGTTTGCGCCAGAATATGTTTTGACAATAATGTGCTACTTAATTTTTTCATTGTGCCTACGTTATGGACTTAGGTTGTATAGGTTTTGTTTCGCCAGATTTCTGTGATTAGAATGTATTACTAATTACAGATGTATCTTGTTTCCCCCCAGCATTTACACGATTACATGTTCCTAGGTTATGTTGGCCATGTTTGGTCCCTTGGTAGATAGGGTAGGACGGTCTGGACTATGAAAAGCTTGTCATATAGGAGCTAATCCTTTTGGATCAGACATGTAACAAAAATTATGATTCCCTTCAATTCGCCGGTTATTTTGTATGCCTTCTTTATTTGAAACTGTTATTATAATTTATAAGCTTTAGAAGTTGAATTGAAGTGCTATACACACACCCTCTAGTGTTTGTTGTTGGGTGCTTTTTGTAAGAATTTTTAGTTTTAATACAAGGTACCTGATGGAGGCGTTATTAATCACCTTTTTTTTTTTCCTCCCAATATTACTCACATTTAATCTCATTAATTGTGAAAAAGAATGTAGCGTAAATTTAAATTTTTTTCAATTCAAATAAGGATAAAATTAGAAATTTATTTATTTTTAGATAGATAAAATTAATAATTTAATCAACTTTTTTTAATTTTTATTTTGTGAGATAAAAATGTTTTATAATAGGGATTGGAGGGAGCGTGAATGTATATAGCAGTGTGTGGCAATTTGAAATTTAGAATTGGAAGATTTATTTATCCCTTATCTTGAAGACAGAAGGATGTTATTTACTACTTTCATTCTTATATATAAGAAAAAATAATTATATCACAGTTCAAAAAAAATTGATTAATGACAATAATTATGTCTAGAAATTAAAAAAAAAAAACTGGATCAAAGTATCATTGTATTTAATCAAAATAAAGTTGCATTAATTGTTTTTTTATGACTGAAAATTATGACTTTATAAGGGTAATTTAAGAAAATTATAATAAATACTTACTGAAATATATAATTTCATTTATAAATGAAAATAAAATAACAAGTGATAGTTTCACTTGCGTATAAAAGTGGAGGGAGTATCATTAACATTGGGTAAAACATTGATTCTAAGTACGTTTTGCGGACTGCACAGTTAACGCATGAACAGAGCAAGTTTTTGAGAATCGATGATGCTATTATCATAAACTAGAATGGGTCTCAACGCATTGAATAGAGTTGAAAAACAAGTTACTATTTATATGTGAGTCATACAGCGTAACTGATTAGAGTTTTTGTATTATATATAGAAAATCGCAGCAAGCAACTGATGTATGTCATCTTAACCAAACAAATCTTTGTTGGAATCTTCAAGCGATGCAAATGGAATTGGTTTGTTGATGTTACCAGGAAGGAAGAAAAGGTTAACTTGGAGGCAGAGCATATGTAAACTTGGTTTCAAAGCTAGCAGATTCCTTCTGGCAAAGGAAATGAAGAAGTATATCCACAGCAGAAACCAAAAACGTTCTCTAGCTCGTCCCTCATTCTTAAACCTTCCTTTACGTTTTGGTTCCCACAACTGCTATCTCTATGTTCATGGACTAAAGCAAATAAAGCATACACAAACACACATGATTCTGGCGTAAGGCTGTAGCGAACCATTCCTTGTTTGACAGCATTAAATTGTAAAAGTATTTTTTTAAGAATCAAACTGGATGATTAAATCGGTTGATCCGTTGACTTAGTTTCAACTAAAAGAATAGTTTTCATGATTGAGTCAAGTTAGGCTGGAGTTGAGTTATTATTGAATTGAAAGTCAGAATAGCCTTCAGAAAATTAGATGAGTCTAAACATAATATAAAAAAAGCTAAAAAAAATTTAGAACAACTAGGTAAATTCAAAAATTGGAACTAAAAGCTAACTTCATTTTTAGGTCATTCATATACAATTAGGAAATATTTTTGTTATGAAGATCTTGACAACTGTAGGTGAATATTAAGATATTTTTAAGCCCACTTATACTTGATTTAGTCAAGATTAATTTATATTTAATAAGTTATAAAATTATAATTTTTAATATGGTTGATTTATGATAATGTTAGACATACTTTAGATCTAATTTTTTTATAGAGAGAATCACATCTAAGGACATCTCAAGAAATTTATTTGTAGATAAGGATTAATACAAAATTGTTTATTGTTAAAATAGTAATAGAGATCCCCCCCCAATGGCAACTTATTGCTAGTCTTTATCTATAAATAATTTTTTTGGAAGGCCCTTGGATGTGATTCCCCCTTTTTCATATATAATTTTTTAATGAACTCATTTATTATATATAAATTTATTTATATATTTAATATTATTTTTTATTTAATTATTATGTTACTAGTTCTATCGCAGTTAGATCATGAAAACTGAGACTTGATAACCATTATAGTTTAACATTTAGTCCAAAAACATTTATTTAGGATTAATGAATATCATAGATTTTAAAATATTGTGTGAATAGTATCTTAAACCTTGAACTCTTGAAATATTTAAAAAAATTTTTTAACTTTTAAATTTTAAGTGCTTGAAACCTCACTATTAATTTGGAGGAAAGAGCATTATTTTTTGTAGTTGTGTGGCCGCCTAGTCATACGCTGATGTGTCACTTATTTTAACTCTTAAAAATAATGGTTGTTTTCTTTAACTTAATGGCAGAGTTTTAGATGTTCAAAATTGAGAAATTGATATGAGTTTTTGCTTATTTTCAAAGTTCATAATTTAAGATACTATTTACGTAATAATTTAATATTTAAGACACTGATTAACCTATTTATTTATATACATTTGTTCTTGCCGTACTCTAGTTCTACAGTAACCAATTTTTTTAAAAAAATTATATATTGAAAATTTTTTACGTAGTAAATGAAAAAAGTATGTGGGGATTCGTGAAAGTGGTAAGCATGCAATAAAATAATTGTATATGATGCCTATAATAATTTTTTTTTTGGCCAAAGATACCTATAATAAAATTAGAAATTTGATTCACTCAAATTGTTAATAATATAAATGCAGTTCCTATAAAACGATTTTGCTTTCAGTATGGTCAACACACAACTTGGAATAGCAAATTGTTCTCAATATTTTTAAAATACACAGGATAATAAATTATAGAATAAGTTGTATAGAATAAAACATTAAGTTTTTTATATTATTAATTAATATTCTTGGTTAGCAAAGTTTTAATTTTGGTTCAATTTGATTGGAAGGGATGGAATGAGGTAGGAAATTTTAGTGACTACGATTGAAAAAAAATGAAAAAAATGAGTTATAAAAGTTTTTAATAATTTTGTTATCCTTTCCTTTTTACATCTTTTCTTTATCCTAATTTTATAATTCTATTTATTCATCTTTTCTAGACCTAGATCAAACACATTATTTTTTTTTTCCGTATCATTTTGTTCAATTTTTCTCAAATAAACCCTTCATTCCTTTCGAGTCAAATAGAGGACTAACATCCCATAGATCGTACAAGTGTAAAATCTAGTTGGATAAAAGGGTAGTGTCATGTGAAGAATTTTATAGGCTTAAGGTGAAATTTTTAGAAAAGCTTAGCATGTGTATTTGTTCTTTTCAAATACGAAAAAAATAACTATGATCATATATCAATATAGGGAGATAAAAAGTTAAATTAAAAATGAGAATGTTAAAAAAAGTTAGAGCAAAGTGATATTATATAATTTTTTTATAAGATGATATAATATAAATTAGTATATCATGGATCTCACTATTTTTTTTAAGTAAATAATGAGCTTAGCCCAATAATTAAAGTTATATTAGAAATGATTGAATTTTTTTTTTCAATTGAAAAAAATAAAATTTTTTATTTTCTTTGATCTATAAATTAAATATATAACAATACAAATATCAATATAATTACACACATGATATAAATATACATTAGGATTTTTTTTGGAAGGCTAAGGCAGTGGCTTCATTAGCCTTCAAGCTCACACCACCTTGTAAACGGGTATAAAATCCACTTGTGTAAAATAATCTGACGACCAAAAGATCAACAAAAAGCATCTTTTATAGTAATAGGATTACATTAATCAAGTTAAGACTTTGTTTACTTTATTCAACAAGATGAACATACAATATAACACATTCTTTCTGGGTATAAGAGCTAATACCCTGAAACAAAGAAAAGATTTAAATCTTCTCAAGTTGAATGGTAAAACACACAACCCTCATCACTCCTAAACAAGACATAAATTAATATTATTATTATTTTTAAAAGTTTTGAGAAGATCTAAGTTTTCTATGGGAATGTTGTTAGTGTTGTTGTTTCATGATTTCTGAGATTTTTTGTTTCCAAGATCTTTCATCCATTTGAGGCTGAGAATGCTCTTGACCTTGGCAGATCCAAGCTTGTTCTTCTTCTTGTCTTCTTTGTCAGAACGTGGAGGATCAGGGTGGCTATCCCATTGATCTGCCCAGGACAACCCTGAATCCATTTCTGCTTTGGATTCCTCTGGATGATGAAGATGATGATGATCACTCATATTTTTTTTTTCCTGTTAGATTTCGCCGTTATTTCATATTTGTTCTTTTTACTTATTTTAAACTCTGTTTTCTTAGCCATTGTTATTTTAGTAACAGAGATGGTCAATTTGGTTAAATAGGCTCTGATCATGCCAAGACTGGTCTTTATCAATCCTTAATCCTTATCCTTAATTTGAGGTTTTTCTATTTACCCTCTTAGGATTCTGTGGTTTCAACCTAATTAATAATTTCCTCTTGACTTGGTCTTCTTGCCATAATGGCTAAATTAGGATGCCATCAATCAATCTTAATTGTATGAGCAAAATAATATGACTTCTCCTATATTTTATCTTAATTACATATCCTTCCTTCTAATTTAAAAACTTATGTGAACATTCCACATTATAAATAGTTATAAAACATAAACATATCTTCTATTTTTAAAATATTATTTCTATCCATCCAATCATTAATTAACTGTAATCCTTTTTTAAATATAAATTTTGTATAAAAATCTTAAATTTTGAAAAATTAATGCATATGTTTTTTATTAATTTTTTATTTATATTTTAATCTTTTTAGTTATATAAATGTATTTATTTAGTGACATTTTCTAGTTTAAATATATAAATTGGCCAAAATAATATTTGATTAAAAAAGCTTAATGAAATAAATATTTAATATAATAAAATACTCAATATAAATTATATTTATTTTCCATTTTTTATTTTAATGCAAAATCTAAATTATTCATTTAAATATTGACATAATTATTTAAAGTTTTAAAATTGGGAGAGAGAGAAGACAATTAGATCATAAGGGTGAAATAATAATTTTAAAATTTTCACCATAATTACACATAAAAAGTAAGTATTTTAAAATATTTAACGGAACATTTTTAATGGTGTTAACAATTAGACTAAAGTATAGGTTTTGAAAATAGAGGGAAAGCTTCTGTAATTTAAGAAAAATGAAAGGCATGTCATTATATTTTACTCTAATTATATTTGAATTTAAATTCTCTAAAATTATGATTATATAAATTTTATTAAATTTGCTTCTTCTTTTTTTAGGGAAAAAAGAGAAGATTTTATATTTTATAAAAAATAATAAAAAATTATTAATAAAAGAGGACACTTCACAGAAATTCTTTTCTTTGTCCAACCAAAACTTCACAGAAATTTATGAATCTCAATTTTAAAATATTTAAATCTATCATGTTCATAGTACTAATAAATAAGCAATTCATAATTTAATACCCTTTTTAAAAAAATGCACTACAAATTATTATCTCTTGTATTTATTATTTATAAGCATGTAGAGGAATAGTATTTATAGAACATAGAAATTTCAGGAACTTTTTTTTTGTCTAGAAAATAATGTCAATTTGTTGACTGATTGTATGGGTTTTCTATACGTTATTAAAATGACGGTTACGAGTCTACCCATTACTAGTATCCTAAAAGAGTAAAACCAAAATTCATTATTTCTTCTTGGGCAATTGGATTGCTAACATTAGAAGGATTGGTCCTCTAGTTAGAAATATTTTCTTTTTTCTTTTTTCTTTTTTTTTCAATAACAAGGGAGATAAGCTAAGCAATGCCAATGTATTGCTGAAGCACAAGAGCTAAATCAGGGGTTAGGAAAAAGACAAGATGAAAAGGAATAACACAGGACAATGCCTGTTTGGCAAGTGTATCATCAGCTTCATTTGCATCTCTTGAGATATTATGAACTTTCACATGCCAATCTTGAGTCAGCAAAATTCTAGTCTCAGTGACCAAATCCATATTAGGTGAGGAAAAGGGCTTTTACCATTCAGTAGTTCCACAATTTCAATTGAATCAAACTCAAGAATAAGCTTTCAGTACTTTAAATCCCAAGCCATTTTAAGTCCTCATGTGCATACTTAGAACTTGTTTTAACTGGGAGATCTATTCTTTCATGAAACCTTGTGGTCTTATTAGGTTAAGTTTCTCTTATCTAAAATGGTTATTTAAAAATAAAATTAATATTTAAAATGGTTATCTAAAATGGTCCCTTCATATTTATTTTATATTGTATATCAATATTAATATATTGCCATACTGAGTTGTATGTGTAGATAGAAATTGACAAAATTTAAAAATAAAATAAAAGAAATATAACTCATAATTCAAAAAACATGGAACATACTAATTAGATATAAGGGTTAAAGTTATAATTTATCTCTCAACTGTTTTTCAAGTTCGCTAAGCACCCTCAAAGTAAGGGTGATGCAATGTTACTTCTCATTTATTAAAAATAGGATAATGTTGCTTTTCCATTAAATATCAATTAATTTGACAATTAGTTGACCTATAAAATTATAGAGAAGAACCCAAAAAATATTAGTCTGTTAGAATTTATTTGTAATTTAGAATATTTAATTAGTATTAATTTTCTTATAATTTTTTTTTTGAAATTGTTGAGTCATTCTTTATAATGTTATAGGTCAACTAATACTCAGATTAACGGATATTCAATAGATATGCAATCTTTTTTGGTTTTTAATCTATGAGGGTTAACATTGTGCTGCTCTTGACTTGAGAATTCCTAGCACACTTGAAAAGTTGAGGGCAAATTAATATTTTAACTCTATGATAAATTTTATTACAATTACTAATAAAACGGGCATTTCTAAAAACTAATAATAAAAAACAAAACACACAACTCAACAAATCATCATATCCCTTCACTATTCACAAGTAATTGAATTCTTAGGGGGCAAAAAGCTGCATAATGATTGATTTGTTAAGCGCTCAAATAGAATCAAATAATAGTAAATTCTTTGGGAGAGTTTTGCCTCTATCTATCGGGAGCTTTTCCTCATTTGCTCCACGCTCCTTTTCATTCTCTGCTGCTTCTTTGGTCTTCTCCTCCTTTTACTCAGATGGCACCTTCTTCTTTTACTCTCTTTTATTGTTCCTTTTATGGATTCCACTAACAAGGATAGATTTCTTAATCACGAATGGTGTGTGCTTCATTATTTGTTTGCTGAAGTTCATGATCATAGAAGATTTCATCCGTCAAAATTTTGTTCTTATATCTCACGTTTCTGGAATCTTAGGGATGAGTTTCAAGTTATTCAATCATGCAAAAATTGTTTTCTTCTTTTCTTTAGCAATATTTATGATTTAAGTTTCATGTTAAATAATGACGGTCCTTTGATCTTTAATGGTTGTTTGGTCATTGTAAAAAAAGTGGGAACTTGCTTTTCTCCGTGGCTTCAAGATGTTTCATTTACTTCGGTTCCAATTTGGGTTTTACACTGCCTCTTTTGCTTCCGTTATTGGAGATTTATGGGCACCTTTTTAAACTTTTGATGATGAGAGTTCTACTAGTGCTTTTGGAATCAGGATGCGATTCTCATTGATATTTCTCAGCCACTTAAGCTTCAAGTAGTTCTGGTTTTTGTTGATAATTAATATGGAGTTTGACTTTAGCATTTACTATGAACGTATTAATCGGATTTGTTTTAATTGTCATGTGGTGGGACATGCATCACTACAGCATTTTTCTTTATAACAACAGTTCAAAACTTTTACTATAACTATAAAATCTATTGATTACTTTGACAATATTTTTTAACTGTTGCATATTCCAATGTTACTTATTATCTAACAGTTTTTTAAATTTGAGACAACACTTAACAAAAACTGTTTCCTAAAAGTATGATAATAGACTATAGTTTTCACGTCAATTTATTGCAACAGTTTCAAATTGTTGCCTTTCTATAAGAATAGGCAACAGTTAAGAATTGTTGTATAAACTTAAAATAGGAAAAATTTAATATTTCTTTCCCTTTCTGAGATTCAAACCTTAAACCTTTTGGATATAAATCTAACCTCTTAACATTATTATTTCGTTATCAATTACAAAATATTATATATAGAGATAATTTTTAAAGTAACATTTGAATTAATTTAATAAATAAAATATTAAATTAATTAAATAATAAAAAATGGCCAATGGGGTCACAAAAGGAAATTCTCTCAATGGAGGAGCGCCTTGCGTCCTTCAAAAGCTGCCCTAAGGACAAATCACTACCCTATCCAAACAATGATTGCTCAATTATAAGAAAGCAAAAATATGAGATATTAGCGATGGAGAGGATGATGCCATGAATGCTTACTTCTTCTTTGATCAAGAATTGCACATCTTAAATACTTTGTCTCTTGATATGGTCCTTGAAATGCAAGAAAATATTGAAGCACTCAGAATAGTTGATGAAGCCCAACTAATGATTCCTGAAGCATTACCAGTGGCTCTGGAAGTTCAACCAACAACTCCTGCAGCTCAACCACCAACTATAGCTCCTTTCTTCAAAGACAAACTCATGAATGTGGGTATCAAGCCTGATGAAGTAGAGGATGATATAAAGCTAGGTGAGGATGACATGATTATAGGCTCAAATGAAGGAATCCCCATGATAGATTTCTCAGCAAAAGTTCTTGAAGTTCTTAATAAGAGAAGGGGATTTTCGATTATGGTCAAGTTACTTGGCAAACCCATTAGATACAGGCAATTGTGATTGTAGCTACAAAACGTTTAGCACCCCTTAGGTCAGTTCCAACTTAAGGCCTAAATGAAGGATGTTTCATTGTCAAGTTCAAGGAAGAGATTGACTATCATAATGCTCTACTTAGTGGTCTATGGCCTATATGGTCGCTACCTAACAATTCAACCATAGACACCCTCCTTCAAGCCACATGATCATGTGATTAATCAAGTTATTAGGTGGGTTAGATTGCTTGGGGTTCCAGCTCGTTGCAACCATAAGAACATTATTAGATCTATTGGAAGCATTTTTATTTAGTTTATTTGGATCAATTACATTACTGACTCTAGGGATCTTGGGAAGTTTGTGCGATTAGCAATTATTATTAACTTGACTAAGCCACTAACATCTAAGATTCAAATCAATGGAGAAACAATTTATGTTTAGTATGAGAACCTCCCTTTGATATGCTATCATTGTGGACGTTATGGCCATTTACAAGACAGTTACCCGAACAAAATGGAAGTCACGGTTGAAGGACCACCATAAATAGTCGCGAGTAAACCAAAGGCTATTCTAGATGTGATTAGCACAAACACGACAAAGGTAAAAGGAAAGATAATCATGCTACAGGTAGAGGTATTGCTACATCCTTAAGGTTTGATATCATTAATGCTGCCACTAAAATTAAGGATTAGGGACATTAAGTATATGACATTGTTAGCATATGCCCTACTGGAGAAGCTACTATCCTATAGTATAAAGTAAAAGAGACAAAAGCTCCCTACAAGATGAATTCTAATTCGAGACCAAATAATAGTACTGTATCAACTCCTAGTAAAGATTGCATCTTTAATGAACCTATCTGTAAGGACATGCTAAACCACCATAAGTTGTGACAAAGCCCAACACCATGTAATTATGGTCCAAGATGCTAGGATCTTATTGAAGAGTCTACCAAGCCCATCTAAACTAATAATAATGAACCAAGCCTATCTAAATCAATACCAATTGGCCTAACATCCATGCACATAGCCCATTCTTTAAATAATAGGTAGGTAACTTCACATCCTAAATTGTCCTATGCAATTGCAAAGAATAGGGGTGTCCATATATCACCTAGGCTTAAAATTAAGAATCTTAAGGAAAAGCCCAAGGATGCTCAACCAAGACCTTTAGTTCATGCCATGAAGGATATTTGCTAAAGGTCTTCATGAAGAGAGTTCCCAAGCTATCAATGATGAGGCCATTACCATGCTGGTTGAAGGAGTTGATTTTAACTTGGCTTCTGAGCAATAAATTTCTTCATGGTTATGTCCATGTTTGTTTGGAATTCAAGGAGCCTTTAATCAAAGGTTTCCTTCCATTTCTAGATCTTTTATGTCTAACTACAAACTTGAAATTTTTGTTATTATAAAACCTCAAATTTCAAGAAATAAGGCTGACAATGTTATTAACAAGCTGAGATTTCATTCCTTTCATAAAGTTAAAGCTTCAAGCTTCTCTATAGGCATTTGGATTCTTTAAACTAATAAAGTGAGTGTTAACATTATCCTTAATCACATCTAGTTCATCCACATGGATGTGTGTTTTCTTACAGACAACAAAAATTTCCCCTTTTTGGTAATTTATGGTAGCCGTTAAGCTAATTTTCAAAAATTCTTAGGGTAGGATCTATCTCATTTAGCCTTATATTCTCACCATCCTTGGCTCTTAGATGGTGATTTTAATGAAACTATTAGTCATAATGAAAGAATAAGGGGTTCTAAATGTCTAAATTATAGGTGCAGCCTCTTAAAAGCCTTCATTCAATATCACGGGCTTAAAGGCTTGGGCTTCAATTGCCCAACATATACTTGGAGAAGGAGCACATTCTTGGTTTTGTTGGATAGAGCCATTTCCAACCAAAGTTAGCTCAATACTTACCAAGCTAGTTAGGTGGATGGTAACATCCCATATTTTAAATTAGAGAATTAATCAAGAGAAATATGTGTGACTAAGGACTTATTTGTGAAATTATGTTTTATCAAGGGTAATGAATTATTTAGATCTTAATTATGGTATAAATTGGGCTTAAAAACATGTATGCGGGTTGTTCGAGGTTCAAAAATAGGTATTAGGCTGAGTTGGGCCTAGCAGAATTGAGCTTAAGTCAAAATTACCCATTTTTTATATTTCACGCATGGATTAGAGAAGAAGATAGGTCATCTACTCGTGAATCTTAAGTGGCATTCATCCATATGTAGACATATTTAACACTGGCACGATTGTGCACAGATGAACACTGATAAAATAGTCATTGTTCTATAAATCATATTAGTTTGCACAAGAGAAATTGAAGAAAAATGAAAGATCTTTATTAGGGCACAAAGATTTGATATGTTGGAGTGGTTTTCAAGCCTAAGAATAATTTGAGTTAAGTTCCTAGGCTATTTATCTCTTATTTTACATAGTTTTCTCTTAGATTTATGGAAGTTTTTCCATTAGAGTTTCCTATGGGTTTAGTGATCCAAATTCATAGGCACTAAATCTAGTTATTGGGGCTAATATAAGTGTAATGGGTGTTTTAGAGCATGATTTTAGGTTGAAACTCAAATTTGATGATCATGGGTTAAGCCTAAGATTTCATGGTTAAATTTTTTATAAATATGAATTTTAAAGGTGCTTTTTTGATGATTACGAATTTAGTTAGGTTTAGAAAAATGTTTGTAAGTTATTAGGATGATGATTTAGGTCTTAAGTCAATCCCTCAATTTTTGAGATTTGTTAAATGTAAAATCAAGTTTCCCAAGAGTTTAATTATGATAATTGGAGAATTAATGGGTGTATTAAAAGTGAATTAATAATAGGAATGATTTAGATTGAGGTTTTAAGTATATGGAAGGGTGTTGGGTTAATAAGATTAATTAATAGATGCCAAGTGATGGTAAGCATATATTTAAAAGCTTATACTTAGGGCTTGGCAATTTGGGCTTTTTCATAAGTTTGAGCTTGGCCTGAATAAGCTCGACCTACCTAAATTATAAGTTCTAATAAAACCTCACTGTCGTGTTTCTTCTCCTTATGTTTGGAAAGAGTGCGATGGTGAGATCGAGAGAAGGGGAATTTTGAAGATAAGGTTCTATAATATGATATTCTAAGAGTGATTTGAAGAATTTTAAGACTATGTAAGTGTTATAAACATTTTTCTTATTATTATTTTCCATTTGGTTGTTGAATTTTTTGATGGAAAAAAATCAAGGGTTTGATAAATTTTGAATTTTTGGGTGTTTTTATTGACTATTTAGATCTTTTAGCAATTAGCATATTGCATTCTACTATAGCTACTACCACAATTGCTTAATCAAAGTTCCTGTCAGTGGTAAAGGTAGAGAAGTGCTTGAGGCAAGGATCCCAAGCTTTTATAGTGATTTTTCCAATAGAGGTGACATTAGAGAAAACGATGAAGAGATTGAAGTGGTGAAAGAGTATCCTCATGTTTTCCTTGTGGAAATGATGGGTTTTCCACCAGAGAGCCAAGTAGAGTTCTCTATCAAGTTAATGGTCGGTATTAAGCCAATCTTAAAGGCTCCATACAAAATATCTCCATTAGATTTGGTGGTTAAAGAAGCAGATCAAGGATCTTCTTGAGAAGAGTTTCATACAATCAAGCATATCATCATGGCTTTCGTTGGTGTTGTTTATGACGAAGGATGGGAGTATGTTGTTGTGTATCAATTGCTAATAGCTTAATAAGGTAATAATTAAGAATAAGTACTCTCTATCCTATATTTATGACTTGCTTGACTAGCTTGTAGGTACTTTAATCTTCTTAAATATTAACTTGAGATTGGTATATCACTAATTGAGGGTAACGGGTGAAGATATGGTGAAGATTGCTTTTAAGACTTGGTATGGTCACTGTGAGTTCCTTGTTATGCCATTTGGGTTGACCAATACTCTTATAATATTCATGTACTACATGAATTAGATCTTTAGGCCATACCTGGACAAGTTTATTGTGGTATTCATTAATGAAATCTTGATCTACTTTAAGAGTGAAAAAGAGCACCAAGAACATTTAAAGATAATGCTGTAGGCCTTAAGAGACCATAGGATTTATGCTATGTCATCAAAGTATGATTTTTGGCTCACAGATGTACAATATTTAGGACACATAGTATCTAAGGTAAAGATTGTAGTGGATTCTTAAAAGATTAATGTAGTTTTGAAATAGGAACAACTCAAGTCGATGATCGAGGTTAAAAGTTTCTTAGGGTTAGCCGGCTATTATCAAAGGTTTATTCAAGGCTTCTTACTGATTGCATTGATTATAACTAAGTTATCTATGAAGGATCAACCTTTCATTTGAGATGACAAGTGTAAGAATGCCATTTAGGAGTTTAGTGTTGATCATCCCTGACCTAGAGTATCCCTACTTCGTGTACATCAATCCATTATTGAAGGGATTGGTATGCATTTTGATGCAAGAAGATAGAGTGGTGGCATATGTGTCTTAAAAGCTTAGGACACATGAGGAAAATTACTCGACACATGATCTTGAGTTAGCAGCAGTGATATTTACAATCAAGATATGGTGTCATTACCTCTATGGAGCAGCCTTTGATGTTTATAATGACCACAAAATTTTAAAACACTTAGTCAATTAGAAGGAGTTGAATATAAGACAACAAAAATAGATGGAGTTCTTAAAGGACTATAGTTTTGAATTGAAGTATTATCCAAGAAAGGTGTATATAGTTATCGATGCCTTAAGTAGGAAGACCATGCATATGGCTTATATGATGGTTTATGAGCATTCTTTGCTAGATGACACGACAATAGTAATTAGAGAGGAACCTTTACTCGCCATAACATTGATACAAGCCATGTAAATCAATAATGAGTTTTGGGGTAAGTTGAGAGCAGCTCAACTTAACGGTAGTTATCTCTTAATGGTGAGAGAAGAAATTGAGGCAAATAAGGCTTCTAAGTTTAGGTTTAATGATAATGACTATATGACCTACTGTGATAGGATTTGTGTCGAGTAACCTAAGGATAAGGAAGATGATCTTTAAGGAGGCCCACCAGAGCAAGTATATGATATACTCGATGCCACCAAGATGTACCATGACATAAGGCGAAGATGGCGGTGGCTAAGCATAAAGAAGGATGAGACAGAGTTTGTCACTGACTGCTTAACTTGTCAAAAAATCAAAATTGAGCACCAGAATCTAGCAAGATTATAGGATAGTATCTCCATAGACTTCATTACTGTACTGCTAAGGACATCATCTGAGAATGATGCAATATGGGTGATTGTGGATTGACTCATGAAGTCAACCCACTTTTTAGCTATTAAGATTTCATGCTCTTTAGAGAAGTTGGTAAAGATCAACATTTAGGAGATTGTGAGACTTTATGGGGTGCTTGAGAATATTGTTTTAGATAAGGATCTGAGGTTCACCTTAACTTTATAAAGGTCCTTATAGCAAGATATTTGTATTCACTTGAAGTTTAGTACTGCATATCACCCATGGACGGATGATCAGGTAGAGAGGAATATTCAAACCTAAGAAGATATGTTAAGGGCTTATGCAATTGAGTTAGGTGATAGTTAAAATAGCCATCTACCCTTGGCTAAGGTTTCTTACAATAACAACTATCAATTGAGTATTTAAATGGTTTCAATGAGGCTTTATATAGACAAAAGTATTTATTTTCACTTTGTTAGACAAAATTAAGTAAGCAAAGCTTGATGGGACCAAATTTGGCACATCAGACCATAGAGAAAATTAAACTGATTAAGTAGAAGCTATTGATAGCCCTGAGCATACAAGATTTATATGGATAATAAATAGAGACCACTAGAATTTATAGTTAAGGATCTTGTTTTTCTATGAGTGACTCTGATGACAAGCATAAGAAGGTCTATTTAGGAAAAGAAATTGACTTCAAGATTCTTAAGGCAGTTTGAGAATATAGAGAGAAGTGGTCTAGTCGCTTACAAAATTACTCTACCACCTCACTTGTTAGGTGTTCATGACATGTTCCATGTCTCACAACTAAAGAAGTATCACCCCAACCTATCACACATCATCAAACTGGAAGATGTGAAGCTTCATGAGAACCTTACCTACTAAATGAAGCTAAAGCATATCATAGCTATGAAGGATAAGAAGAAAAAAATGAATATTCAATTATTGAAAGCAGTATAGAAGGGCATGATGCCTAAAGATGCCATATAAGAGATCGAAGAGAAGATACGACAGCAATATCCGCACTTGTTTACTTAGGTATGATTAAGTGTTTGATTGATGGATTGGCCTCTTGATTGATTTAGTTGTTACTTGTTTGATTGCTAGATTGTTGAGTAGGCATTTTGTCTAATTTTAGGGACAAAATTTCTTTAAAAAGGGAGAGTTGTAATATCCTAAAATTAAAAAAGAGAATTTATTGAATTAATTAAAGGTTAAGTTAATTAATTGAGGCCTAAATTGAATTTATTAGAATGGCTTGATAACCTTTGGGTCTAATAGATCCTATATGAGGCTTAGAAAAGGACTTAGGAAGCCATTAGGTCATTTGGGATCCAAATTAATAGGCTTAAGTTAAGGTCCTTGTTCTGTGTCATCCTCTATGGCACATGACATAATGTTTTATGGCTGACACATTATAAGTTTAAATTAAGAGTCACATTCGAAGTCTGAAATAGAAAGAAATAAATAGTGAATGGGAGAGGGACCTTGGAGCTTTGCTAAAGCTTGAAGATTAAGAAGTTTGAATGGTGTTTGTAGTTCTAATAAACCAAGTGGATAAGCTCTGACACGCCTATTTCTTCCTCTCTAGCTCTTTCCCTTCTTTGTTCTTAGACAAGTCTTAGGGAGTCCAAAGATGGGAGGTGACTTTACTTATTTTCTAACTCCACAAGAGCATTTGGACATTAGGTTATGTATCTAACTCTTGGTTTAAGCTAATATGGATGTTTAATGAAGATAATGATGAGTTTAAGCTTAACCTTAATATTAAGTAACTTGATTAATGATAATAGGTTAGTTTAATAGTGTTGTTTAAATTAAAGGGAGGTTAAATAAGCTAGTAGAAGCTAATAATAGGTTTATTTATAACTAAACACACAAATGGGAGTCTTGAGTGTTAACTTATGTTAAGAGTTAATTAATGATGATTAGTCATTAATGTGTTTGATGATAATTGTTGCAAATTAACTACTCATGGAATTGTTATTGGCTTGTTGGAGGCTCCCTTGGAATCCAAAGTTTACTAGTAGGGTGGTAAAACCAATAGTTAAGATAACCGGGAGTAAAATTATAGTAGATGATTATGGTTTGCATGATGAGAGATGGATTAATATGAGCATGACTTGTTTTGTATAAATATGGATGCTAACAATTAGATGACTATGTTTGGAATGAATGATTGACTCTATGGTATGATATCAAGCATGATTATGTTTACTTAGCTATATGAGCATGAGTTTGAGCTTGCGGCAAGTTGAGATTTAATATTATCATGGCATGTCATTGAGCATGTGATGAATGTAAATGCCCCAAAAGGGGATGAATTAGGGTAATTCAAATTTTAAATGAATTGCAATAATGATAAGTAAGATGAAGGAATGAAATCATCAATCACGAGACTTAGATGAGCAGAGCTTAACACAAGTAATTTATTTTGGTTCAACTCCTACCACTTGAGTCTACGTCCAGTCACTAGAAACCTCTTGAGATTTCCAACTATATTACCAAGATTAATTCGGGCCCTTGGTTGCCTCAGTATATCAACAAATTTTTCAATAAGTCTGAAACTCTCCCCCTTATAAGATAATGATAAATCCTTTTAAGCTCTTTGAGCTTAAGTTTTTCTACTTTGAAGATGTAAAATAAGCATAAACAAAGTTTAAAAATAAATTACTACTACTTCTAAACTCTCTTTTAGAGTAGATATATAATTAATGAAGCTCTCTATTAATAAATGATACACAAAAGGTAGGTATATTTTAATGCTTAAATAAATATAGAATGTTCTTGTTGTTTTACATTGTTCCTCTCTTCCTTCAGGTTTCATAAATGAGTCTATTTAAAGTTGAGGATCATAAATGATCCGTTAAACTCATAAATTTTTCATTAGAGGTTGCTTGTGATATGTTTCCTTCTTGCTTTATGTTTCCTCGGATATTCAAGCTTCTCTAAGGTTCTCCAATGGATTAGGTAATGGAACATTGCTTTACGGCAAAGACTTCCTCTTTTATACAATAATGGGTAAAAATATTGAATGCTTCTAACAAAAATTGTTGAAGCTTACATGTTTTGGTATAATAGAAAGCAAGCTCAGTGACTAAATCAAACATGAGCAAAATAGAATAACTTTAAGGAAATAATTATATTTAAATATCATCTAGTAAAGATATAGAGTGAATATAATTGATTTTGGATGAAAAGAAGGATTAAAAGATGAGTTCAGATGACCTTCGAAAGAGATACAAAAAGTAGAGCCAAACGATTCATAATAGTACCAGTGTTACTGTGTTTTAGCACCGATGTTACAGTGATAAACAAACTCTGAAAGAAAGTCATAGCACAGGTGTTGTTCTTATAGTATCGATATAAATCAATATGTAAAAGATGAAGATTTTTAATAATTTTGAGAGAATAAAAATATTTTTAAAAGGATTTCTTAGTATTGATGTTAAAAGAAAATAACACCGAAGTAACATAATCAATCAAATCTCTTTGTAGGATAGAAGAAAGGATAGTATCGATGTTGAATTGTTAGCACATGTGTTGCACAAATTTGAAAAAAAACTTAGTACAAGTGCTAACTAAGTAACACAGGTGTTATCTTAATTCAACTAAAGATAAATAAAGAATAAGATCAATGTTGAATAGATAGTACTAGTGCAAGGAAAAAGATTCGAATAAGAGAGAATCAATTGCACAGGTTTAAATGGATAATACTGGTGTTATAATAAGTAAGACCAGTGTTATAAGAAATACAAAATAATAGAATAGTAAAGATAACTAAGGTAGCACTAGTGTTAACGCTTCCAATATTGATGCTAGCAACACTTAGAAACACTTTAGAACAAGACAACTTTAAGCACAAAGATTATAGTTAAGTATTTGATTGACTAATAAGATAGCATGCCTTCTGTTACGTATAAACTCTTACTTAGTCAGATTTGATTAACATTAAGCCAATTAACTTGGTTTTAGTTAAGAAAGCCTAAAATGCAGAAAACTTATCTTTATTTTATAATCATCAAAATCAGGGTTCAATAATGAATTATATGATCATGGATGGGTGGAAGTTCACCCAATAAAAAGTTAAGGAGATATGCAAATTCCACATGATGTGGCCTCCATTGAGATTTGCCCATAATGGTTGGCAAGCATTAAATAATAGCTCTTAGTATTGTCATCATCCTTAGGAAGATGGCATGAGCCAGGCACATTGCTTACCATTATTAATTTTTCCTACAGGAGATGGTGTGAGCCAGGTAATTATGACACCTTGTAATTTGAGAAGAGGGAATACTTTGTTTGAGAGTGAGTGTGAGAACCTTTAGCTATATAACCCTTTAAAATTTGAGTAAGGCTAATTCTATCACACAGATTTGTCCTATATGATGATAGCCCATGGATTAAGCCAAAAGATATAAGGAAAGTGATAAAATTGGATGCATGATCATGTGAAGCATATAAGATATTATCATACATGATGAGCATATATTGATCTTTAATCTTAAATTTACAATATGCATGCTCCTAATTGCCACTCATTCATTTACTTGAATTTATATGCTTAGTTATTGAGATTTTAACATCTCACTCTTATTATCTAATGCATTTCTAAGTGATGTGCAAGTAAGGGCAAGGGGGAACCCTTAAGTGCTAGAGATGTGTGATAAATCTAGTAACGTCTCTAGTAGATTTTTATGTGTAAAGATTTCCATTATTGCCAACTCTAGGGGTTATGTTGAGCTTTTTTTCATTTGCATATATAGCCTATTTATTTGACTTAGGCATTTTGTTTTGGCCCTAATGTGTTTTTGGTTGAAGGGTCATTAGTTCAAGTGTGTGATTAATATTTGAGTTGAGATTTAAAAAAAATAGGTATTTTTTATGCATGAGATATTCTTAGTATTATAATTTGCATCCTTATTTTGTGATTGATTGGCAATGGAAGGCTAATGGCTAAGGATTAGGGTTGTAGGACACTTGATTGAAGTTAGGAATGTATCATATAAGCTTGTAGTCCTGGGTATCCAAAATTCTCAAATGATACTGGTTAGTGGTAAAGTTGAAGCCATTAATATTTAATTATCTTTATGTGGACAGTTGGATCACCTCAATCGAAGGTTGTAATATCTCCTCTACTAATCACAATTAACTATCAAACTTATGGTAATTAAAAGATTAACCAATTTAGGAGATTATCAAGTTTTAGCTTTCAAATTAAGGGATCCCAAGTTTTCATAAGTTAAAAAGAGTCAAATACATTCCTTAACGCTTAAATCAGAGTAAAATTAAGTTATGGAAGCATGTGATACCTCAGAGGAGTGAAAAAGATTGAAAATAGTTGAAAAACAACTTGTTTGTTGCAAAACAGGGAATTGTGCCATGATTTATGCATTTTGTGCCATAGTGTGTTGTTCTTTGTGCCACGCATCGCAGCTCAAGCGCTATGACATGTTGCACATTTTATGAGAAAAGATTCTGCTGTTATTTAACAACAGAATCAGGCAACTTTTGGCATGCTCTAAATCTCCATCTGACATTTAAATGACATAATCTAGGTGTTTATAGAAAGCTCTTTTTATAAAATAGTTAATGATACGGGTTTCACTTCCAAAACAAGTCACACTAGAAAGTTAGATACTCAAACCCATTTTATAACTTTTCACACATAAAATGGTGTCTAAAATCCATAACAAGTTCCAAAGGCTATTCCTAACACTCAGACCATATTCATTAGACTTAGGACTACTAGTACAACACGTCACATGCACACAATTACTAGTATAACATAAAATCACTCCTTAACCCTTTTTATACCAAAAATAAAAAGGGGAGGTAATTCATTACATGGCATTCAAGAATCAACCATCTTATAATCAAAGTAACATTTTTATACTTACACTAATATTTTAGCCCTATCAACTTAAATAACTCATCATACACAGTTATTTAGGGGCCAAAATACAATTCAAACATTTTAAACAACTTATAGTGCAAGTGTGAACAAAATGCACCCTAGAATTGGTAATGATATTCTATTACACAAAATAAGCATATATTAAAAGTATATAGTAAGAATGTACTAATTCCTAAGCCTCTGGAGTTTTCTCCCTCTTAGTATTAGAGTTAGAGCCTGTAAAGTGTTAAATGAAAGGGGTGAGTTTATCTACTCAGTAACTAAGATAAAACCTATCCTATGCAGTTATATATCAATTACAATTAATTACATGCATATGAAACCAAGTTCTTAAAACATGTTTGTACACATATCATGACTTATCATTACTCATTTGGCTAATTTTTATCTCTTCATAGGGCACATTGTCATAAAACAATTAGACATGTGACCGTGACCTAATATATCAACACAATTTGCCACAACTCAAACATATGACACGTCATATAATTACATAGACAATGATCAACCAACCTTACACCCTTCTTATTTCCTACGACTGAAACCATAGCTATGACACTGAATAGGGCTCCGTTCGTGTGACTAAACTACCCAAGCTTGCTAATTATGAGGTGTGACATAGCCAAAGATCACATGCCTCACTCTTAGACTATGGCTTCCCCTACTCTCGAATCTTTATGGTGTCGTATACCCTAAGCTATTCTCCTCAATCAACTGGTAGAAAAAGCTAGATTCTAGTCCTTCGATAAATTATGAGACAAGGCTATAACCTCATGCACCGAAGGGTAGCCTAAGTACCATATGAATTTTTCTCTACTCCCAATCCCTAAGCGAACTCCTGCCTACTGATCATGCCATGTACGATGTTTACTTTCTATTCACATCTTCATTTATTCATTATCATGATCATCACATTAGGCTCATGACCGTGTACTACCCAAGTGAGCACTAATACTCATTTTCACATACATTCACTATTTTCAAACTCAACAAATACATCTTTATTAGTCTCATTATCAGTTACTCATCCAAACCACATTATAAAGTGTAAATCATTTGACAATCATTTTCACATGTTTAATACACATCAAAGCAATTATGTAAACACAATTTCATTGCATGTTACATCATTCACAAGTCATAATTTTCATGTTAAACACATAATTCACCTCATATTACAATTAACAAACAACTATCTAAAGTAGGATTCTCTCGGTTACATCAAACCTCTTTGAGAGGTCAAAGGTTTACCTCTCAATATTATAACTTCCAAGCTTGAATTTCCAAATTAAATTGGTGTCTAAGAGCTCAATCTACAATTATCAATTCTTTAACTCATCAACATTGTTAAACACACACATTGCAACTCTCATCTTTGACTTTTAGATTATCCAATGCCTACTTTGTATAAGTTTGAGTTTATTCATTAGGTTTATTAACTCTCTTTAATCTGCAATAACATTAATGAGCCATTAAACTTTCGTTAATGGCATTACACTTTTCCAACAACCCTTATTAATGTTATTTTTACATAATAGTGAGGCCCAACTACCAAAAGTGCGAAAACTCAATATATCTAGGTTTAGATACTCTAATATACTCCCATTAACTCTATTTGAGTTAATGGATTCAGACCCATAACTTATATAGACCGAAAAATAATCTCCCACTATCAAAGCCTAACCAAAACTCATAAATGTAGAAAAGATTAGAAGGAATGGAGTTTAAGGCACTTACCTCAAGTGTTTCTAGTTTCAAAATACTCCCAATGTTGTTCAAGATTAAACCCTAGTAGAGCTTAGGTCGTTGGTTCTTGATTTCTACCTCCTTTCATCTAATTTCTGTCTTAATTCGCGACTGATATTCTATAAAAATTGGCAATATGTCGTGGCAAACGTTGCATGCACCACGACGCTTGGCACGGAAAGGTCTCCTCTCGTTTTGATATTTGTCTGTGCATCGCAGCGGACGTGATTTACACTGCGGCATGTGGCACAACAATACTTTATTTTTATTTTCTTCTCCTTCCGATGCCCGGGTGGCTCGAATTTATATCAGACCTACAATTAGGGTTAAAACACAATTGAAACTAGTCATTAAAACTCCCTAGCCACACACCATATCAATCTACTCAATTATCATAATTAAGCTCAGTTAATCAAGGAATTAAAACTCAAAATATTATAGAGGTTTGAGCAAAAAGTTGTGTGTACCAAAAGTTAGACTCCGAGATGTTGTTATGACAGCTTTGCTGTCATAGTTTTTGTGCCATGATGGAGGGCTTGGTTAGTTGTGGCACATGATACAGAGAGTGTTAACCACAATGGATAGTGTCGTGGGCAATAATGGATGCTCTCGATACCATAAGCCACAAAAAAAGGTGAAGTTTTTCAAAAATTGTCTTCTTTGACCTGGTTTTAAAATATTATAAATACTCAACCTTTTTCCATTCTTCCTAAATTCTTTTTTCACTTAGATTACCTTTGTTTCAAGGACCTTTAATACTTGATTTTAAATGTAGTTTTATTTTGGGATTCTATTTATGTAAAGTCTATTCTTTGAGTTATCAAACTAGCCAAAACTTGATCTTATCTTCCTTTAGTATCTTCTTCAGTTAAATAATTGGCTATAAGTATTGTGATTAGTGGTAGTTAATGCCCATGACATTACACATTTGGTCATTCATAATCTTTGGCAGGAAAGATGTCAGGGTTATTCTTATCATTGGAGATACCTATGACGATTTCATGAATGATTCAGACCGTGATAGAAGACAACTGAGTTTTGCTCCAATAGAGAATGGATTTATTCCAGTTTCATTCCATCATCAATGAGCATCTACACCTACCTCAATTCTTCCATGAAATCATCTAATCTTGCTAACCTTGGTTTTGTTGCAGCTTCAGTGTCATATGTGGGTTTTAGTTTTAAACGAAATTATGCTCTGTTTTCTGATTCAGATGTAGGGGCTGATATGGACGACGGTTTTGACCAAAAAACCTAGTCTTCTTCCATGATACTACTGAGGACCTTCATGTTTTGCAGCAGCATGAGGTTCCATTATTACGATCAGCATGGTTTGTTCTTGTCTGCTGGTTGGCTTCTATTTGTTTTTTTAGGTGTAAACTTCTCTGTTTTGAGTCATCATCACTTTGTTCTTGCTGATGAGTTTTTATCCTTGCCATGGCTTATTCATATAAAGCTATGGTTTGTCAAATCCTATGGGAGAAGATATATGAAGATGACAAAGAATCAACTCAGAAGCTTTCTCGCTGCTCTTGAGCTAGACATCTTTGACTAGCTTTTGAAGCAGGTTCTTATTGCTATTTGTGTGAGCTAAAAATTATTTCGTCTGCTAGCTCCATTTAAAGACTGCTTAGGCCTTCTGAAGTTGTTCGAGTTGCTTGTTTGGTCTTTTTATATCTTAGTATTCATTGCTAACTGCCAACACAACTTCAAATCTTTTTAGTTATCTCCATCAGTCAACAAAATTCTGTCTCTCCAGTTGAAGGCTTTAAGTCACATTTTCAGAATATTACTTTTGAAATGTGAAAAGTAAATTCTGAAATTTTGTTCGGATGAGAATCCGGGTGAGACCTTACACTACCACTAATTTATTTTCTTTATAGATAAAAAGAAATGGTATCGTACTTACAATTGTTAACTTGTTATTATGTCGCATTCAAGCATCAATAAATTAAACTTTACGGTCTTCTTCATGTCAGAAAGAAGGCAGGTTGAAGCTGCACGTCTTGGGGTATTATCTCCCTCAATTTAGCTTATGAATCTATTTGAATTTCAATTGAATACAATTGATTATAAAATAATTAATTAATACAATAGATTTTAATTATAATTGATTATAATGTGATTATATTTAAATAGTATTTTTTAGAATTGAATGTGATAAAATTAAAGATGTTTGGGTGATTTAGTCAAAATTAACTTTAGATGTACAAATTATTATAAAGGACATTATTTTTTAAAATGTAAATATTGATAAAATTGTATATAATATTTTTAAATTTGTTGAATTCTATTTAATAAATAAAATATGTTAATGTTAATTTCAATAATAATAAAATAAATTTTGTGAATTTATTGACTAAACAATATGTGCAAATTAAAAAGTAGTGTGCACCTATCAACAATATATTGTTTTTGGTTTTGCTCTTGATCAAGTCTACATATGTTTTTCGGCTTGTTTGTGCTTTTCGGCTTGTTTTATCACGTTTGTATGTTCGAGCTTGTCGTTTTCTTTGGGGTCTGTTTAGTTGGTTTCTTTTGGGTCAGTTTCACCTTATGTTTCGGGGCCTTTAGTTTTTTAATAATGGTCTTTTTTTTTTGTACTGATTTTATTTTACTTTGAATGAAATTTGTCCTTATTTCAAAAAAAAAAAGTGAGAAATGGCTTGCTCATTAATAAAGCTAATAATTTGAGCTAAATTCAATAGATTAGCTTGAACCCGTCAAAAAAAATTTAAAGTTGAACCCAAAAAAATAACATTTTTTTAATATTCGGGTTTATTCGAGCAAAGCTCGATTTGGTTTGGGTTTGTCCCGAATATCAAAATAAAAAATAATATTTTTAAAAAATAATAAAATACAATAAATATTATTAACTCTTTAAGTTTTATATCATTTTATATTAAAATACTATATATTTGAGTACATTACTATAGTTATTTTTTAAAAAAATAAAAATATTTATATTTTTATATTTTTATTATTTTTAATCAACAAAATATCTCAAAATAATATTTAAAATATATTTTAATATTAATTTTATATTTTAAGACCCAATTATTTTAAAAAAAAGTTTTGAATCCTATACATAATTTCAGTATACAAAAAAATATTTTACATTTTTTATAAAATAAGATAATTAATTTTAAGGAAAAATTAAATTAAAAATAATTTTAAAAATAAAATTTGAGCATGTATGAATTCTCCACTCTATTACTAAATAAACATAATAAATAAAATAATATCCTTAGATAATTATTTGATTATCATCCACACCAAACTTCATTAAAAATAAAGAATAAACTAAAATAAATACTCTTTGTATGCAAGGATTAAACAATATAAAAATTTAAAGAAAAATAATTTTAAAAAAATAGTATTTTAGTTATAATTAAATGATTTTGTTTTATATAATATAATAATGACTATTTTTCTCATTTCTTAAAAATTAAAAGTACATTGTACCTAAAAGTTATTAAAAAAAATTGAATTAATCAATGCAATAATTCTAAGTTAATGGTTTATCTGTGATCGAATTCATAACAATTTGATCACAATTAAAATAATATAATTTAATAATGATATATAAAATATGTATATGTGACCATGATAAAAGTAATATTTAAACAATTAAGATATTGATTTACTAGTAAAGAAAATATTCATGAATAAATTACACATAATATAACAAAACAATAATAAAGTTACTTAAGTATAAATTTCATAAGTTGTTTTTTTTATTTTTTTAATTCAAAAAAATATTTTATGCTTAACAGAATAATTTAAAAATTAAAATTAATTCAAAAAATAAAGAAAAATATTTTTAAAAAGATTCAAGTATTTAAGCTGGTCCAAATAAACTTAAAGGTTAAAGGTATTAGGGCTCTAAGCTTGATTATATAGGTCAAAAGTTATTTCTTTCATTATCGAAGCTTCTGACCGGAGTTGATTTTGTTTTTTTACAAAATTCAAATTAATTTTCAAATGTTTGAAAGAAAGCATGAAGTATAAATTTTACATATGAAATGCAAATAAAAATAAAACATATTTTTTGAGGAGTTTGATCTTAAAAAAAATATAAAGCACTTTTAGTCTTTTAGATGTAATCATTATTTTTTTTAAATGCCTCTATTAATAGTGATTTTATATTTACTATAGAATGTTTAATAGAAATAAATATAGAAAGCTAAAGTTAATTTAAAAATAAGTAACTACTTTATTAAAAGGTGGTATTTAATTAAAAAAATTTTATATTTTTTAATGAATGAAGTAACACGTAACACTAATATTTTTAAAAGATAAAAAGTAGATTTCGTTGAGAAACTTTCTCCTTTAATGTGTTAAAAACAAAAGGTAGACGTTTTCTTTACACACAAATGGATTGAGATTCAAATGCTCAAATGGTCAAACATGTTATTTTTAGGATATCTCTACCACCTTTATTTGGTACAATTGTTTTATAGTATGATAAACTTATTGTCCAATAAAAAATACTTCATTTTCAGTTCCTCAAACATTTTACTGGGCCCGTTTGTTTAGAATTTAAAAATAAATAATTTTTAGATATTTTAAAAATTTTATAAAAAAATTAATTTGTAAAGATTTTATAGGAAACAGGCATTATTTTATATTTAATTACAATAATAAAAAAGTGATTATTTGTTAGTTATTTTTAAACTTTATAATATCTATTTTATTTTTTTCTTTATAAAAAGTATTTATTATTATATTTTTTAAAAATTTTATGACATCTTTAGATCAATTTCAAAAATTACTCAAAGCAACTTCTTAAAATAATTTGAAATATATTTTTTTAAAATTTTGATTATTTTAAAAAGTTTAAAAAACATCTTAAAAACTCACAAAATAATTTTTTTTCAAAAATAAGTAATTTTTTTATAAAATAAACTAAAACAGATAGGCTCATTCACTAATTCATGCTTAAAATGTAAAAGTTCCATCTTACATATATAAAAGGATTTTTCTATTCAATTTTCATCAAAAAAAAAGTCAAGCATATACTCCCTCTATTTTTATTTATAAAAAAAAATTATTACTTTTAACTTATTTTTTTATATAAATAAAATTATATTTTTAAATAAACATTTATTGTAAATTTTTTAAATTATTTTTTATAATTTTATCATTTATAATTATAAAAAATAATTAATGAAGAATATTATAATTTAATTTTTTTATTTTCGAACATAATTAATTTTTTAAAATTGTATGATTTTTTTTTCTCTCGCAAATAAAAAGTGGGGGAGAACTTGTTACAATCCAAAAAGAAGACATTCAAACATTAACCCAAAGAATAGGTTAAAATTACCGAGGCAGGGTGACTCAGCGAAAAATCGACCGGAAAATCCGAATGTGAAGGTAAACAAACACATGGAAAGACAAGTCCACTTCAACTCTTGCCTCTTTCTTCGCAAATTATCCACTCAGGCTTTCACTTCACGCTCTCTTTCTCCTTCACTCTCTGCACAAACCCTCACATACCCTTTTGCCTCGTCTCAATTTCATTCCCGTTTGAATGCACTGAGCACAGCAATATCATCGTATTCGAAGATTTGACCCTCGCATCATGTATTTATCAGAGAAGCCTCGCCCTATCGATTTCTACAAAGAAGAAGGGAGCCGAGATATGATGATCGAGGTTGTTTCAAATGGCGAACTCGCTCCTCCTCACCAACAACCCCCACAACATCAAATGATTCTTGGCGAGAGTAGTGGTGAGGACCACGAAGTTGAAATCAAGGCTCCCAAGAAGCGTGCTGAGACTTGGGTTCAAGACGAGACTCGGAGTTTGATTGCCTTTCGCCGTGAGATGGATGGGCTTTTCAATACATCCAAGTCCAACAAGCATTTGTGGGAACAAATATCGGCGAAGATGAGAGAGAAGGGGTTTGATCGCTCGCCCACTATGTGCACGGACAAATGGAGGAATCTGTTGAAGGAATTTAAGAAGGCTAAGCACCAGGATAGGGGAAGTGGTTCTGCTAAGATGTCGTATTATAAAGAGATTGAAGAGATTCTCAGGGAGAGGAATAAGAGTATGCAGTACAAGAGCCCTACACCTCCTAAGGTTGATTCTTATATGCATTTTGCAGATAAAGGTATTCACGGTTTTCATCCATTGCTTTTGTGGGTTTTCTTGATTTTCTGTGGTTTTTAAGCTGGATAGTTTGTCACATGGAAGAAAAAGCAGGGTTGCTGATTTGTGTACTGTTAGAGAACTTGGGCGTATTGTTAATTTTAAGAAAAAAAAGAACTAGGAAGTATTTTTGCTTCTTGTTTTATAGAATGGGTATAATGCAACAAATCACTGCCACTGCCCTGTTATAACAGTTGAATTGTCAAATAGACTGCATTTTCTGAGCTCCAACAAGTTTTGTTGGAAAAGAAAGGCATCTTAATTATATGATTGGTTGAATTCCATTTTCAGAATATCTGCCTTATCTAGGTAGCTCAGCTAATTTTCAGCTGAAATTGTAAGAAGTGAACTAAAAAAGTTTTCAACAAGTTCCCTTCATACTCATTTGTATCTCCTAGTGTCATTGCTTCTCTAGCCAATTTTTTGCATTGTTCCAAATGTACATGTCTATGATGAAAATTATATGATATGGTGAATCTTTTGTCTGTATAATTAGATTTGTCCTTTGTATCCACAAGATTATGCTCTTCATGCAAATTATTATGATCATGCCATATCAACATACATTGAATGGACTGTCGTCTTTCACTCTTTTTATTGCTTTGTGGAACAGAAAACTGAAGGACTAAAGAAGATGCCTTTTGTATCATCATAATTAAGTTGTCCTTATTTGTATTTTCAATTGCTTATCCTCCACCAGTGAATATTACGTGGCTGACTATGGGCCAACTAACAACTTTTAGTTACTCTTGCCTGGTATAACTTTAGAATGTTGCTTTTGATGTCCCATTCACTTTGGTTGATATACAACCCTTCAATGGGAAGCCTCTCCTTACCTTCAGTGATCTTTAATTTCATCAACAACAACAAGCCTTTTCCCACTAGGTAGGGTTAGCGATATAGATTACACAATGCTATTGTATTCTATCATCAACCATGTCTTTGGGAATGTTGTTAACAATGAGGTTTCGTTCAATAACTTTTGTGAGTATTCTCTTTGACTTTCATCTGCTCCTCTTTGCAAAACTCAAGACCATCTATTCTACTCTCTTCTTCGATGCCTCCCTCAACTTTTTCTATACATGTTCAAACCATGTCAAATAATTTTTTACCATCTTCTCCTTAATAGATGCTACACCCACTTTTTCTCATATATGCTCATTATGAGTTTTTTCTTTTTGTGTATGTTTCGCATATCCATCTCAACATTGTCATCTCTACTGCACTAACTTTATACTCTTGTTATTATTTTAAAGCTCAACATTCACTACCATATAACATGACTGATCTTGTAGTAGTTTGATAAAACTTCCCTTTAAACATATGGATTTTCTTTGCATATGATTTATGGCATATAATGCTCTAAATCTCAGTAATATAATGGCTTTTTGATGTGATTTTCTTCTTAACCTGGAAAACAATGATAACTTGTACAAAAATCTTGCTCCAAACTCATTCCATACCTGATGTCTGCCCAGTCAAAAGTTTACCATTCTGTTTATGAACAGTGAATTGACTGCTTATGTGGCTGTGCAGGTATTGATGATACTAGCATCTCTTTTGGCCCAGTTGAAGGTATGTCAATAGAATTCAAGTGTTAGGTTCCTGCTTTCTACTGTATAATCTGATTAGTTGTTTCCTTGGGTTTTTCATATTTGATTATCTAGGGTGATTTTGTTTTAGTTACAATTTAATTGTACTTTCAAGTATAAGTAGAAGAAAATGTCCACAACATCAATGTCAATCACACTTGTAAATTTTAACTGCTTGTTATAAATACCTATGCATTGACAGAAAGTTAACTGCTACTATAATGTTTTAGCATATGGTTTTTTTCTTGTCTGGAAAGTATTTGTGCAGTGATAGGAATAATAGGACAAATAATGAATTGCACTTTTTTACTTCATATGGTATCTAGCAATGTTCTTATTGCTTTATTTGAGCCAAAAAAACAAAAAACAAAAAGCCAATCGTGATGCAAAATTGCAAGTGATATCAGAAATCCTTGAACCATTTTTTTTTTTTCTTTATAGGTTTTTCATTTTTCTGTCCGAGATCCATACAGGGACTTATTTGATTTTAAGTCAATAAAAGCATTCAGATGCTAAAAATTGTTTTTTAATTCATGGATTTAATTTTCTGGGATTATCTGAGGCTGCTACAATTTATCATTCATTAGTTTTGTAACTCAGCTTTTAATGTTGTATAAGTGATTAAAAGCATTTGAAAAAGTGATTTCACAACATTAAAAGCATTTGAATGCCAAATATTTTTTTAATCCATGGATTTAGTGTGCTTTTGATTTTCAGTTTACATCTGGCAAAAGCACATTTAGGGGATCCAACTATTTGTTGGATTTGGCAAAAGTATATCCTAGATGTGGTTTGAATGTGCTTTTGAGGGTTACCCAAACAGGCCATTAATTTTCTGGGATTATCTGAAACTACTACAATTTATCGTTGATTAGTTTTGTCACTTACATGAAAATTCATGTACAGTTCAGCTTTTAATGTTGTAAAAGTGATTATCAATGCTTATGAAGAAGTGCTCATTGCAAGATATTTAACTTACAAGTTTCTGAAACCATTTTAGACCTTTAACCCATTCATTATGTTTTGTAGCACATTGTTAGCAGTTGGCTCTTTATAATTTTCATAATGCTAACAATCCCAGCTTTCAGCAGCTGGGAGACCAACACTCAATCTTGAGAGGCGTTTGGATCATGATGAACATCCTCTTACCATTGCTGCAGCTGATGCTGTTGCAGCAAGTGGAGTGCCTCCTTGGAATTGGAGAGAAACTCCTGGAAATGGTAAGCTATGCGTAGATTCCTAGTTTGACTTTTGCTCAATCACCAATGAGAGAAGAGAAAAACTGAAAAAGCATGAGAAGCAGAAACAGATGAGCTTTGCACGACACCAAGCATCTTTAATTAGTATCTGATGACTGGGCATTTCAATTACTTATCGTTCCATTTTGTTTCTTCTTAAGCACACTATATTTGTACGAGAATATTGGAGAAATTGTTCTAAAGCCTTAGACATTGGACCCTTTTTTGGAGGAAAAATTCACATCACTTTCTTCCTCCTTTTTCTTTGGGACATTATCTTCTTCTGCTTCTTTATGGTTGCAGGTGGGGAAGGTCAATCATGTTGTGGGAGGGTTATATCAGTCAAATGGGGTGATTATACGAGAAGAATAGGTATTGATGGCGCATCAGATGCCATCAAGGAAGCAATAAGGGCTGCTTTTAGGCTGAGAACTAGACGTGCGTTTTGGTTGGAGGATGAAGAACAGATAATCAGAAGTCTTGACCGTGACATGCCTTTAGGAAATTACACTCTTCACCTAGATGAAGGTATTTTAGGCTCAGCTTATTCTACTAGCATGTGATTTATTTGTGCAATTTTTTCTTGAGGAAAAGTTGGCTGAGGGTTTATCAGGCATAATCACCTCGTACCTGCATAAATGCACGTGCTAATAAGTGCATTCTTTTGTAACTTGTGCACGCACAAAATGTTGATGGCTGGGGTACAGAAGAGAGTGAAATTGTAATGGAACTGTGTTACTTATCCAACATGCATTGATGTCAGGCCTTGTTTAAGTTACATAATGCATCTTGATGAACAGAATCATTTGTATACCAGCCAACAGTTGGAAGTTAGTTTCGACGTCATGTTAAGCCTGGATAAGCGCCTTAGCAAGTAGATGGGTTTAGATCTTCATTATCTGAGACCCTAATTCAGCAACAACCCCCATGTACTTTACATGCTTCCTTTTTAATAAGTAACCTTTTTAGTATAAATGTTTGGAACAATATCCATGGGGCCACCCCTAAGGTTTGGAAGTAGTTCATTAATCTTTCATTGCTTCATCATTGAACTGGTGGATTTCATATGGCTGGTTCTTTGTTTTGTAATTGCAAAATAACAAGAGTCAGTTACTGATTCCTAATGAAGCTTCCCTATTCAGATTAATCATTATAGCTGTTAATATCCTATTAATAACAAGTACCTATAAATAAGAGATATATTGTACCTAAGCTGATCCTGATTCCTAATGAAGCTGCCCTATTCAGATTGACTGACTGTGTTCTCTCTTTTCTCTCACCTCTCTGTCTCTGTTCTTTTCTTTCCCTCTCTTTCATTCTGTGTTTTCCCTCTAAATACCACAACATCCTTACTCAAAGCTTCGAAGAGATATGACAAGATTGGCTTTACATAAGCCTGCTTGGGGGTTATAACCGCAATATTCAGCAGCCAGGGAAAAAAATATGATGCTAAATGGTTTCATACTCATTTTCCTTCTTATACTGAAAGTATGTAACAGTATGTTTTCTGTAACCTTAATAATTATGAATGCAGGAATGGCCATTAAAATATACCTCTATGATGACTCTGACCATATCCCTGTTTATGAGGATAAGATCTTTTACACTGAAGATGATTACCGTGATTTCCTGACACGTCGGGGCTGGACATGTCTGAGGGAAGTTGATGGCTATAGAAACATTGAGAATATGGATGATCTTCGACCTGGTGCCATATATCGTGGTGTGAGTTAAGGGCTAGTTCATGGTATTTGCCAAGTTTTTGTAATGCTGTTTATGTCCTGTGGCCTAGGAAAATGGATTAAACCCTGAGCCCAAATGCTGTTCCCCTTAAGCCTTGACATGTCTGTGGATATGCATTTGTAATGACATCATATTTTTGACAATATCTGTATAGGGTCATTTTTCACCCATTACTTCTAAATCCTCATATGATGCATCCGGATACATGAGCTCTTTTTTTTAACGTGCGTGCGTGTGTGTGTTTTTCTTAATAATGACATGCTACCCAAGTCGGGAGTCTTCTGTCATCGTTGTTGCCTTTTTATGGATGAAACTTTCGAAATTTTGACTCGGCAGGACTTCTCAGTGTAGAGGGCAGAACCTTGTAACTCGGGTCCGTGATGGCCGACAGGACGCAAGCTGTATTAGCAGTCGCTTCTTACCCCCAGCAGGCTGGTCACCTGTTGAGCTTGTTAAGAAATTCAGAAGCATTGAGTGCAGGTTAGAGTTCATGTAACTCAACCAGTATGTATGGTGCATTTGTGCGTGGATTCTTATTGAGAGCTTAATCTGGAAGCAATTAAACTGAGTACATGAATGAGGAATTTGGGGTGTCTGTTACTCTCTACTGTCTCCTCTAATGCCTAAAATCTCAACTTTTTATTTGGAAGAATTAGATGAAGTTTCTGTGGCTATTAACTGAAATGAAGGGCCAAGATTTTAGGCATTAGAGGGGGCAACAGAAATGACCGCAGATACTTCTGCCAATTAGCATGTCTGAAGTCTGATTCTTTTTTTGTCCTCCTCCTTCTCCTCCTCGTTCTTCTTCTTTGGGTCTCGATCCTTCTCTGTCAGTGACATTGCTCCTGGCAATGATTTGATCATGCTTGCGTGTTTTAATTCCTTCTTTCTTGTAGCAAGGGAGAAGGGGGGGTAGACCAAAACTGTCTATTCTCTTAGTTGAACAAGGCGGTTCAAATTTATAATTTTTAAATATAATAAGTTCTTTTTTTTTTTAACAGTGACAGTCAAAAGACTTCGTTTATTTTAGTTTCCGCATCCATTAAAATAAAATATTATCAAAAACATAAAATTGAAATAATAATATTATATAGGGATGCTCCTCTGCATGTTTTGTGACCCATGTTATGCTCTGATACCACGTTGTCACGGCCTTGGAACTCCCTTCCCTTGAACCGTGCCGGCCTTAGCTTGATCCCTCTCTTGATCTTTGCTAAGTCAGCCGAATCCCACAAATAGGCAAGGAGGCTAAGAGAGCTAGATGCACAAGTAGAGAGTAGAGAGCTTGAGTGAATGAACTTTAAGAGCTTTTACACTAAGCTTGAGTGAGTTACAAATGAGGGATGATGGGGTATTTATAGGCCTCCCCCTTTCTCTAGAAAATTCCCACCTCCTTAATGGACGGTTGGGATTGATTCGATCTAACGGTGTACATTCTATCTCTAGATAATTCTATAGAAATACTTGGCCATCCTTCTCTCTCATTTTTCAGTCTTTGTTCATTTTTTCAAGGAAGCAGAATAAAACTAAGGCCAAACAGCGCAAAATTCCTCGGATTTAAAAACAAAAAACTAAGCCCAGACCGAACAAGTTACACTAAATAACTACAAAATTTCTCAGAATTTTAAATCATGTCTAAATAACTTCTAACTCATAAAATTTGACCAAAAAATAAAACCTTTCTAAACATTCACTGCATATTTGCTATACAAAAAAGCATTTTCTAGAAAGAAAATGAAAAGGATATTTAAAAATGAGAAAGATGTACTTCTCATTTTCTTCTAGAAAACATTTTTCAGCTTATTAAACATTGCATTAAATTTGTGTGAATAACATCTTATGGTTAATCCTTTATTTCACTAATGGAGCATGGTATGTTGATGAATAAATGTGTTCTTAAACTATTTTATTTTGTGCAAATAACCTCTTTACAATTAGCCTTATTGATGAATAATGTTTTTACATTTAATCTTGCAATCCATATTACTAGCCTCACCAGATGGGATAAGGTCACCTAATATTTTAGTCATATGCCTGTGCTGTGTATTGCTTCCATGTTATATTTCATTTTATTAATAAAATAATAGACAAATTGAGTATAAGGGTTGCCGTATAAATTTAAAAGTTAATTGGAATTCATTAAAATCTTAATTGTTAGAGAAGCTATATACATTTTACACATTCTCGAATTTTGGGGGCTAAGCACAATTTACCTCGAATTAATCTTTCAATTTTAATATAAGGGTAAAGAAGCAAAAATACCTACAAAGTAATCAACCATAAGTACTTAGTATTCTAAAGTGACGAAAGTAAAAAAAAATACCCATAACGTTATATGAATGGGTGCAAAAGTAACTAAACCGTTAATTTTGACCATTAAATACTAACTGTACATGTCACGTGTCAGTCTTTGCTGACGTGAACTAAAAAAGAGACAAAAATACCCATGAAGTTATCGTTCAAGAGCAAAAATACCCATAATGTTATCAGAATTGGTGCAAAAGTGATCAATACATTCAATCCCTTAAATGTTGACCATTTAGTTAACACCTAAGCAGAAATTGATTATTTTTTTTTGCTGATGTAGACAAAAAAATATTTCAAAATAAATTTTTATAGATGTTGATCGATCATTGTATGAGTACCTATAATGTAACTTTAGTAGGTGCAATGGTAATCAATCTATCAAAATTAATGCCATATGGTTTCTTTCCATCACCACGTATCTTGCCCCCTTCCTTTTTCTCTCTTCACTCTTTTTTTTTTTGTCTACAAAACTTGAGATTTAACATAGTGAACTAGGTTGCTCAAACTCAAAAATCAAGACTGAGCACATCTAATTTAAAAATATTGTCACAACCTTAAGCAATTGTATTCATGATAAATTCAAAATTTTTAAATGATTTTTGCCACTACTGCAAAGAAACAAGCAATTTAATTTGATATTCAGTCAAAATGACATTTCCTCACATGATATTCACACAATAACTGATTAACTTTCAGAGAATTTTATCTAGGAATATTTTTTGTTCTACATAAGTAAAAAAAATAGTCAACTTTTACTTAGGTGTCAGCTAAAAGGTTAGCATTTAAGGGATTGGATGTATTGGTCACCTTTGCACCAATTCTGATAACGTTATGAGTATTTTTGCTCTTAGCCGATAACTTCGTGGGTATTTTTGCCTTTTTTTTAGTCCACACCAGTAAAAATTGACGCATGACATGTACAGTTAGCATTTAATTGTCAAAGTTAACGATGTTAGTTCAAAGTTAATAGTTTGATTACTTTTATACCCATCCTTGTAACATAATGGGTATTTTTATCCTTTTCGTCATTTTAAGATACTGGGTGCCTATGGCTGGCTACTTTGTAAGTATTTTTGCCCCTTTATCCTTTATATAACAAATATTACTTTTTGTTTTGAAAATATCTTTTTTTGTCAAAAAATAATTTTGTTTTCTTTATCAGAATGGTCATCGATTAAAAATAAGCATGTTCTGGTTTCACATTTGAAACCATGAAAACTATAATTTTAGTAGAATGAACTAATTAATTTTCAATATAAAACCGAACACATACTATGTATGGAGAATTAGTTGAATATTCAGAAGTGGCTATATTTTAATGAACTCAATTTTGATTTTTTGTTAGAAGGTTGTTAGTAGAGAGGTTATGTTGGACGATTAGATTTATCAGGAACTTTGTCCTGGTTGACCTGACAATGAAGTGAGAAAAATGAGTTGACCTAAGGTTCAAATAAAGTGAGAAATGGATTTTTTTTTTTTTTTGGTAATAAGAAATGGAAGGTCGTTGCAGGAGAAGAGAGATGGTAACGTCACGTGACTCAATTTGGTTTTGGTTTGGGCCAAACAAGCCCAATTGTTGTCCTTCCTTTTTAAGGGCCTTATATAAGTACATCTTCTCAATTGAATCTTTTTGTAAAAACATAACTATTGCTCCATATACATTTTTTTTTTGCATATTTTAGTATTAGTCTCTATATTTTTTTTCATTGCTCCTTATCTCTTAACTTTTATTTGTCTACAATATGAATCCTTATCGACACTGATAGAATTAAAGTTGTTAATAACTTTGTTGATTCTGTTGTTGAGTTAATAAAAGTATGATTAGTTGGACACTGTATATTAGAGTCCTTAAACGTATTATTAGTGTAGCTTCAAAAAGAGGACGACACAATGGCTAGGGTAGAAAGATAAAAAAAAAAAAGTTAGCACTTATTTTGTATGTTTAATGTCCTGCTTGTTTCTCTGCCTTTTACTCATTTTTTTTATAAAATTCATCGTAATTTTAATAAGTCAGCACAAGAAGTAACTGAGTTTGTGTGCATCTTATCTACCATTAATTTTTTATAGTTATATTTAAAAATATAGGAATTAGCATTGCAAATAAATGAAAGTAAAAGACTGGAAGCAATGGAAAAAATATTGGAAGCAATAGTTGTATTTTCTGAATTTTTTTATATCATAGACTTGAAAAATGAAAAATACTTAAAAGTTGGCCAAAAAATTACAAATTAATAATAAAAAAATTAACTTGTCTATTTATCTTCAAAATTTAAAAAGTTTAGAATTACTAGGCTTAAAACATATGTCATATATAGTAAAACAAAAAGATTATTTAGAACTAACCATGTTGCTTCAATTGAGTTTTTATTAATAAACTTAAATGAATATTTTTTCTGAGATAATTGTGTTTTCAAAATATATTTTAATGATTTAATTCAAATTAAAATTTGTGGCATTACGTTTAACTTTTTATATGAGGATTTGATTATTAAATATATCATAATTCATATTCAAAAAGCGAACAAACATTTGAGGCACTTTTTTCAAACCTACACAATCGGCCCAATCAAACCATCACTTGAAGAAGAAAAGGTAAGTTCAACCATTTAGCTCATTTTAGTAATTGATCTCAGTCAGCTTTGACTTAAATAATTTTTAAAAACTTAAAGCAAAAACCTAAGACTTGAAATGATTAAATCATTTTGACCTCTTTTTTAATATATATATATATATATATAAATATTATTTTTATTTAATTATTATGTTATTAGTTCTATCATTGGTCTAACTCATTAAATTATGAGACTTGTGATCCATTAATTTTTTTAATTCATTATTCAGTGCAATTTTTAAAACATTAATTCGAGGTTGATTTTCCAAAATTTATATAATCCATTTTTTAATTAAAAATTATAATTGTATAAATTAAATTAGTCTAAACCAAACATCCAAAGAAAAGAAAACCCAATTGATAACTTTGAAAAAAAAAAAAAAAAAGCAATCCACATTTCATGTAAATGGATTGATTTGATTCTATGTAGATTAAGTCAAATGCATAAGATTCAATTACGGTATTGAAATAAGATTAAACAATAATAACAATTGCATGAATATTGGGCTAAATCTAATAAACATGTTTTTATTCAATGGTAAATAACATTAATATTATGGTATACTATTGTTTTTTAACCATACTTTTTTAACGGTACTTTTTATTCAATATAAAATCACTGTTTTTTTATAAAAAAACTGGAATAATAATTTTTCTCTATAATAATTTAACTATGTATAAGTAAATTAAGAAATTTTTAAGTTTAAAGGCAATAATAAATACATTTAATTTGATTATTTTTATTAAAATATAGTATATTTTATTATATAGCCCCCACAGAATATCCCACCATGCATATTCGTAATTAGTGGGATCGTTGCTAGCCTGTTCCTACCAGGAACAAATTGACACTGGTAGACAACTTACTATTCATATCACTTTGTTTTTTTTTTCCTGTTTTTTTTTATCACAACACTTGAAAAGTTTGAAAGTTGAATTATCAAAATAATTGCATTACACTACTATGTGAAGAAAATTAAAACCATTGAATTGTCATTGTGGAAGTGACAATGCCCGACACTACTTGTGCATTATTCTCTTTCCTACGTCCACACTTGTGCTTATCAATATGTATATGACATATTTATCATGAGTCATCAAATTTATTAAAAAAATAATTTAATTTTTATCATTTTGATTTAATTAAAACTTTGTCTCAATGTGATTGAATCATAATTTTGGTTCTATTAAAACTCAATTTCAAAACTTTAATTTAATGTAACTGATCACTAATTTCTAATAACTAGATTTTTAAATGATTAAAATTATAAAAATTAAATTTTATTTATTAAATTGAAGTTTAGAGTTTGACTGAGTTAATTCAGTTAAAATTAAATAGACTGAATTACATTAAATTAAAATTTAAGAATTAAATTATAACTATAAGTTAAAATTATAAAAAGGGAAATGATTAATTTTTATTTTATTATTATTCAACGTCTCAAACCCTTATTACTGCATGCTTTTAAATCATTAAGGTCACTAAAGACACTTTTTTATTTTCAAAATCACCTTTTTTTATGTCCACGTGTATCAACGGAAGCCTTTAGTTTCTTTGAGCTGATCTTTAGTAATTACAGTACGGAAAGAAAAGTAAAGTTGTTCTTTATATTATTATTATTATTATTATTATTTGGGATTTTTTTAATCATTTTTAAGCATAAATTATGCAAGAATTATTTTTCCACCCATGTCTTCAGAACAATTTTAGTGAAGCTTCTTCATGGCTCACCAAAGTTGAACACATGGAATATAGAATTATAATTTAGGAACATTTTTCTCGTAGAGTTCTAAACTCAAATTTAAATCATTTTTATCCTTAAACAAACTTTTAAAATTCAACACCCTATTGTCCTTTTATTTAAGTGTCACTTATTAATCATTAATCTAATTCTCTCGACACATTTTGTTAACTTTTTCAGGCCACGTGACATTCAAGAGGACACATTTTAAGACATGTATGTTAGGTTTTTTAAAGAAGAAAACCACACAAGTCCTAAAACAGGTTCACTTGGATGTCGCATGGCTAAAAGAAAGTCAAAAAACACATGTTCAACTAAGCAAATTAACGACTAACAAGTGGTGTATGAACATTATGGCAACAAGGTGTTGAATTTTAATAGTTTGTTCAAAAATAAAAATAACCCAAAATTAAATTCAGAATACCCATAGACCCTATGTGGAAAATTCAAAAATAGAAATAACCTTTGATTCAATAATCTATCATAAAAAATGATTATTATATATATATATATATAGAACTTAAATCCTCTAAAATTAATATTCTTGAATTTCTATGAAGTTTTTCTTTTTTTTATATTTGCCTTCATTTTAGTATTTTATATAAAATATAAAATATTCCTTTTCTTTTTTAAAAACACAAACTTCTCTTGAATTTACATATTTCAAATTCAAAGGATTTAATAAATCCATACATACATACATACATACATACAAGTTATCACTCTTAATATTCTATATATGTTCTTCCAATAGAAATAATCCTTCAAATTAATAAGACATTAGCTTCTCGTTAGACTTCTTAGAAAAACTATTTTGATTTAGAAAGAAACATTTACCCTTCATTTGGATGAATAGAAAAATATGGAAGAATGAAAACTAGAAGGGAAAACTCCTAAAAATAATTTTAAAAAAGTTACTACTTTTGAAAATTTCTCCTCCTGATTTTCCCTCCTCCCTATTTTCTCTCCACTTTTGTCTCTATCCAAATCAAGCTATAGAATTGACTTGAGAGGTTTTTAAATATTAAATAAATTTTTTTCAGCAAACCTAATTTTCGAGAAAAAAAAAATCAAGCAATAATTTAGTGGAGTGAAAGAGAAATGAAGAAGAGAATAAAGAATGACATTAAATATGGGTCTTAAATAGACATAGATTCATAGAATAATACAAAACATTACATTTTATAATTGACAGCGCATAAAAATTTCTACCGTTTCATGGAAAATGCATGAACAGACAACCCACAAAATAGAACTACATGTCGAATGTAACCTGAAAATGAAAGTGGCCCTCTTCTCTATCACAGTCCATATACAAAATCCTACACAGAGATCAAAATCCAATAAATAAAATAACGTGAAATTTTTATTTTTATTTTTCTTTTCTTAATTGGCCAAACAGTAACGAAAAGAAATTGTCTCTGGTTCGAAGTCTGAACCAATTGATCACGTGAAATTGAAAGAATATTATGTAATGTAATGTAGATCCTCTTCCCTCCATTGTGTCGACACCATGTCTTCATTCTTCCTTCACCTTAACGCCATTTTTCTCAATTTTGACTAAACTAGTTTCATTTTGTTCAATAACGAAATGTTGGGTGAGTTAAATCTCCACTCTCGAGTACAGAATATAAGATAGATAGAGAATATTTTTTGTTTATATTATTTATAAGTCACCAATATTACATTCATCTCAATTTATAAGATATTTTTAAAGATGATATTAAAAAATATTTTAATTTATCAATGGAGATTAGGTCTAACGAAAAAGTTAGTTCTTTAAAACATAACAAATTAATTTTCAAATTACTGTTGGGAAAAGTGTCAACATTTATTATTAATAGGAGGAGGAGACCTATGGGTAACCAAAAAAATAAAAGATATATTTAAAAGTTGACATTTTTTTTTAAAATATGAGATTATACAGTGTATTTAATAAACTTTATTAGTTGACATAATTTTGTCTAAACATGTCTCATATAAACTGATATCAAGAGAGTATATTATTAAAGTATGTACATTTACTGACAGGCGAAATTAAAAATATAATATTTTTCTATACAAAATTAATGAGTTATAAGATTTTTTTTAATTTCACAAAGCATGTTAAAAAAAAATTTATAAATAGAAGTAAAGGAATATATCCTAAACCTTTGTGGATTACATTCTTATTGACTGGACAAAGTTTTATTATAATTAGGATGTTTTAAAAAAAATGATCAAATTGAATAAATTGGGATTAACCAGCATGAAATTACATATAATGAATGAGTAATAAAGGAAAATAGAGCCGAAACTTCAAAGAATCGTAGGAAAATAAAGCGAAGTGAGATACTATACATGTACGGCAAGAATTGTAGAGATTTACAAAATCTATATGGATATGGATATGCATGTCATATGGATAGAATTTTTATATTTTTCTAATAAAAAAATGACTTTATGTCTGGACTTCTTTTTTTTTTTTTTTACATAAAAGTATGGGGAAAAGGAAACAAAGAAAATGAGCCCCGCTAAAATATTATTAATAAGGGCTCTATTGATATGGAAGCACGTGCGAAGAGTTAGAATCACATCTAGAATTTTGTAAATAAGAAACTCTTAATGTCATGATTATTTGAAGAGCCATAATTAACTGAAAAGTTACATGATATTCAATGTAACCCTCAACATTGATAAATAAGCAAAACTTGTTAAAAAGAAATAATCTCTTTATTTCATATGCTCCTATGCCATTTATGTTAGAATAATATTTAAAGAAATAAAAAGACTCTTAATTTTATTAGGACTTTCTAAAAATTATAATGGATAACTTAAGCCTAAAAGGCCATAATATGCTGTTGAAGCTTAAAAATACTAAATAAATAAAATACATGAAAAATAAATACAAAAAATTATTGATTGACTTAAACTAAATGGACTTAAACCATGGTCTTGTGGCAAATATATAATGGAAGCAAGGACAAACATGGAACTCGATACTCAAATATGGTTTGAAAATAACATTCTAAGGGAAATTCGGATTTGGGGAGAAATAATGGAATAGGATCAAATGGGATTTTTTTTTTTAATGATAAGATGAGATTCAATCCAATGAACAAATAAGATAAGATAAACTCAAGTATTTGGATCACATCAAATTTGAAAAATCAAAAGGAAAACAAATTTAAAAGAAACGATAAGATTTCAAAATCAATTATAACATTCACCCATGGTATTGAAACCCGGACCGGACCGGCCGGGTCAACCCGGAAACCGGTGACCCGGTCTCTTATCCGATTTGGGTTTACTCCTAAACCGGTGACAAAATAAATCGGTGTAACCCGGTCAACCCGGGTTCAACCCGGTATAACCCGGTTAACCTGGTGGGTTGATTGGGTTAACCGGGTTATTTTTTTTTGAAATTTTTTTTTCATTTTTTATTTTTTAGAGTGCTGAATTTAGAAATAAGATAACAAAAAAAAAGTAAAACTAAAGTCAAAAAATAAAAAATTAGAGATAGAGCACGCTAAGTCCAATTCAGATTTTCAGACAGTATTTATTTCGGCCTTTCATCTGTGTCTCTCCTCTCTCACCCTAACCTAATCAGTGTCTCTTCTCTAGCTTAGTCTCCATCTCTTCTTCAGGCTCCAGCTCTATTTCCATCTCTTCTCCAACTCTATCTCTGTCTTTGCTATTTTCATCTATTCTCCAGCTTAGTCTCTGACTCTTCATCTTTTTTCTAGCTCAATCTCCGTCTCTTCTCCAACTCTATTTCCATCTCTTCTCTAGACTTTTGAGATTGAAGAGTTGTAAGTGTAATGATAGATATTTAAAATATTGTATTTTATTACTGTTAGACTTTTGAGTGGTTGAATTTAGTTGAATATTTTTATAATTAATGTCTTTTTATTTAAATTATATTATTTTAATCATGACCGGTTTGCCACCGGTTCAACCCCCAGTTCAACCTTAATTGAACCACTAACCCGTGACCCAGTGCCATAACCGGTTCAATGACCGGTCTGGTTTTACGTACCTTGCATTCACCCAATCAAGAGTTATGGAAAAAATATAAGATATATTGTAGATTTAACAAATCTATCCTCTAGTAGATTGCAACTAGTCTTTTGCCAAAATTTTGATCTTTAAGAGAAAATATGAAAAATCAGTAGATAATGTTTTTTTTCTTTTTTCAATAAAAGATGTATAAATATTTTATAGGAAAGGAAGGTTGTCTACTGTTTGATTGTCTGGATTAATTATGGTAGTTTTATCAGTCAAAATCCAGAGCTTGTATATTGCAATATTAATTAATAATGTGCGTGTGTATATAAAACTTTTATTACAGATTTCTGATAAAAAGTTGAATTAAATGTCTAAAGGATAATAATAAACTTCAATGTATAATATGAATAATAAAGACCCTAAAATAAAATATACAATTTTTATTTAAATTTCTAATTATTTTAATTAATTCAAAATTTAAAAAATTATTTTATTTTCATATATGAATTCAAAGGTTAAAAATAAATCAAATAATTTTTCAATCATGTTATTTTACAATATTATTGACAATTTCAAACTCTTTTAATGTAAAAATCTCCCATTTTTCAAGCTGTCAAAAAATACAAGGATTAAGCAAATAGCCTGAAGATATTCTTGCAACGTGAGTGTGATCTGTCTCCACTACGCCAATTTTTCGCTTCACCTCCATTTTGCATTTTCAATGGAGTGATTCAAATTTAATATTTTGCATGAATAGATAAATAAATAAATAAATCTCAACTTCTCATGCATCACATGTTACAGGGAAATCTAGTTTCACGTGTAGCAAGCTTTGAGGTTTGGTAAAAAGGTTTTAAAAGGATTTGGAATAAAAAAAAATAGAGAAAATACCATGAGGACAGTTTTGAACTCATATTTTTTTTAAATTTATTTTAAAAGGTACTTTCTAATATCATCTTTTTATATTTATCATTATTTAATTAAGCATTTTATTTTAAAATAAATATAAAATAATTTATTTATTAAAAATATTTATAAAAATATAATAATTATATTTTAAATATTAAAAGTGTCTTATATTTTTTAACATTTAATTTTTTAAAAAATATTTTATATTTATAAAGGAATGGAGTATTTAAGAACAGGGGAATATAAGAGGAGTAGTGTAACGGAACATTTATTTAAAATGAATATATTAGAACATTGGATTCTGAGCCAATATTTTCTCCCCAACGACTTTGGAGCTGTCAATTTGACAAACGAGCAGTATATAAATCATTGTTTTGTGGACGATGATTTAGTCATCAGTCATCATCAAACTTATGCACCAAATCCCAGAGTGCCGACCACGACACCACGCCATTGTTACCTTAAGATGACAACATCCTTACATTTTGGCTAATCGCAATTAATATGGCTGATTTGCATAAGTATCCAAAGAATTCTAGAAATCTGCGACATACGTTGCTGAACTTAGTAATTTTTTACACCAAACTACTTCAGGCGCACTATTGTCTATTGTTTATAGTATATACAGGAGCCCGATATTCTTCTCCAGCTGATACTTTCAACACATGATGATGCCACCGCCCCCAAATTCACGTGACTAATTAGCATATGTCTGGTTTTCAGTTCCAAATTTGATAAAAATTTATTTAAAAGATTCAACTATTTATTAAATTTAATAAAAAATATTTCAAATAAAATATGAATGTATTTTTTACGATTACCCAAGCAAGTTCTTAGTTAATTAAGTGAAATAGAGCCCATGCCCCTTTAAGTTCAAATTTTGTCAATAAAATTTAAAATTTATCCTCATAGAAAAGAATTACTCTCAATTAGATATTTTTGTTGCTTTTGAAATAATAGGGATTTGAGTGTGAATTTGGACCAAATTTCCTATTTTGATATACAAAGATTTATGGATTTATATTCAAATTAATTTTTTATTATAATTTCTTTATAATTTCAATAATATATTTATATCTTGGTCATTAATTGAAATTTCAATTACTGCAAACCACTCGTTCTTTTTGCATTTTTATTATTGATACATTCATCAATCTTGAATATTTTCTTATCTGTCAGTTCATTAAAAATAAAAATAAGTTCATCACTTTTAATTTTCTATTCTCATTTAGCATCTCAACTCTTATCTCTTTTCCCTTTGAAATATTTTAAAACAAACAAAAAAATAATTTGCATAAGAATAAGCTACCAATAAGAATTAGAGTTTATTTTAAAACAAACAAAAAAATAATTTGCATAGTCGGTTTACAAAGAAGAATAAGCTACCAATAAAAATTAGAGTTTAATAGAATAAGATAATCTTTCATAACGTAACAAATTAATGTTTAAATTCTTGTGACAAGATATGTTCATATTTAATACTTGATCATATATTGAATAAAATAATTTTCAATAAAAAATACTTGTGCATAATTTTTTTTTTTTTAAAGGGGGGAAGGATGAGCTTCCATGTGTTTTCGTCCCAAATTATGACATTTTCTGATGCCGTTGGAATCTTATCATCACCCATAAAAGTGCCCGAAAGCAAAGATTCCGTATTATTATTATTATTATTATTATTATTATTATTATTATTATTATTATTATTATTATTATTATTATAAATTACAAATACAAGCATTTTCCACATACGGCGGCCATTGGTCGTGCATTCTCGTGGATGCCAACTATTGAGATTAATTAGTACATTTCACAAGTTCATTTGATTCTTTTAATTACAATTAATTAGTTTTATAGTTATAATTTATTACCATCAATCATGCATTTTATTTTCATATCCCATGCAAATTGTGTAATACATCATCTTTACAACTAAGTTGTATTCTGTGTGTTTCTACCATAAAATTTCAAATACTTCTTTTTTACCAATAAAAATTTAAAATACTTCATTCTGCTTATTTTTATAAATATGTTACTATTAAATATACTTATCACTCATACACATAACAAAGAATTAGGTCCTGCATAGTCACACACATGGATATTTTTAGAGGGGGTTACATATCATATAAAATCCAAATATGTTACATGTGAATTATAAATATAATATTATTCTCTGTACAACTTTACTTATTATAGATTATATACGGACACACACAATACATCAACATTTAATGAATCATTCCCATTGCTCAAGAGTAGGGGTGTTAATCTTGTATTTGTCCCGATTGATCCAATATCATCATAATCATATTGAGATAAGTCTCGTCTTGACTCAAAAGCAATCAGAACGAGAATTTGTTAGATGGGACAGAAAAAGGGTTCGGGACGGAATAAGATACGGTGTGGGATTACCATTAGAAACGTCCCGTTCCATCCCAAATATTATATATATTATTTTTATTTTAAAATATATGTTAAATATATTAATTATATTAATACAATTTATACTTATATTAATTATATCAATTATAATTTTAATATTTGCAATTCTTATATGAAACTAAGGTTTTTTTATATTGATAATTTTAACAACATAGAATAAACAAGGCGATATCTTTCTTTATAATAGATTAATTATTTTAATAAAATTTATTCTTGTATCTATTTATTTAATACTTTTTATTTATATCGTATTTTTTTATTTTTGAAAGAGTAATTAGCTTAGCTTATCTTGACTAAAGTAGAAGAATAATTATTTTATATTGTATTTTGACTTGCCTATTGTTGCTACTCTTATAGCCTACAGATCACTTATAATTGCTATCATAATGTGTTGTTGTGATTAATGTAATTCAATAATTGATTTTAAATAGTTGTAATTTTAGGTACTTGTGTTGTTTTGATTTTAAACTTGATAAAATTATATGATTTAAAATTTTAACAAAGGTTATTATCCAAATTTTTATCTGACATTATCCAATTTATCGAGATGATAGAATGGCCTTGTCTCATCATAATCTCATCCCAATTTCTAACAGGACGGAATAACTTTCAAAATAGGACGAGATATGGATAGAAATTTAGCCTTGGTCTTTTTTTTTTTTTGGACAGACACGAGACAAAGATGTCTCAATTTTGTCTCATCCCGTAAACACCCTTACTCAAGAGTATTACAACAAAGCAAGAATTGTACTCCTTGCCAAATCATGACGTTAATGAATCATACTATTTATGTTTTTAACGGTATTTTCTACATTTCTTACAATAATTATGACGTGATATAAAGTGGATTTTGGCAAAATGATAGTTTTATCTCACAATATTAATTTAATAACACTTAGGTCCTCAACAATTTTTTTTTAAATGACTTGCAAATACTGATCTTGCAAATTAGAATCTCAATAGCAAAATACTTTCTCCTTAAAAAATTTAAAATATTTTTAATTAAATTTCACCCTCAATAAATTAGTTAACTATCTTCAAGCTAGTATTATCTTTTTATATTTATCATTATTTAATAGAGTGTTTCTCTTAAAAATAAATATAAAATAATTTATTTATCAAAATCATTTTTGAAAAAAAAAATCTACTAATTACTCGTGAAATACTAAAAACGTTTAAATATGTAACCCCTCAAATAAACGAAGGGAGGAAGAGTTAATTGTGTTTAAAACATAAATCCCAATTTGCAATTGAAACTTTTTTCCACATGAAAAAAAGTTTAAATGAGTTAGGTTTCTTTGATTCACTAGGTCAGTACATACCACCAAGTTCAAAAAGTATTTAAAAATGTACTTACAAATCATTCAAAATTAACATCCTCATATTCATCGTCAGTGAGATTTGAACTCATAATTTTATTATTTATGAGTCAAATACTAACAATCTAAGATTACAAGCAAAAATGAATACTTAACCTCCCATTTATAAAAAAATGTACTTTTTTTATTCTCTTTATAAATTATTTTTATCAATTTCATTAATATTAATGCAAAAAAAGTACAAGAAATAAAAGTATATAGAATTCTAAATATACCCTTATATAATAAATTAAAAAAGTAATATCATGTTATATTTTCTCTCTCTCATAAAGAGTAATTTTAAAAATATTTTTTAAATATTATTTAAAAAGTCACATCATGATTTATAAATAAAATTAAATAAATTTTTTAAAGTGTAAGTAATAAATGGAATCCGAGAGATTACATGTCATTGTAAGGGTATTGGTAAACCTAACCCTAATGGTGGCTAGATTCCAAGGAGAGGGGAGAGGAGAATGTTGAAGGAGGGAAACACGTGTTAGGCGCGAGGAGGAAGGTGGAAGACAAAGGATGAAAAGGAGGGAACACACGTCTGTTTTGGGACAGAGCAGATATGTAATGGTACGGTCCGTGTGACACCCACATGGTGACGCCCTTATATTCAGATTCCTCTGCCCTCCATTCCACATCATACCCCCAAAAACACAAGCCCTCCTATCCTAATCATGGACCATCTCTTCAAAATTCAAAGACATACTTTAAAATATTAAAATAATTGAAAAATAGATTTTTTTTTTACAATGCATTCAATTGAAAATATATTGATGGTCTGCAAAAATTGAAAACATATTTTATTGAGAAATTATCAAATACCCATTCGCTTTATTGATGGCCAACATGTATCATTTTGCTTTTTAATGGAAAATGGCGACCATGGGGCAATTTTTTTTAAATATAATTGGAGGGTATTTTGATTCTTTTTTGTTAAAGAATATTTTTAAATTATTTTATTATTAATCCTGAAATGTGATTTTAAAATTTATTGATCCTGATTTTAAATTATTAGATTACTGTTATCCGTAACTAACATTTCCTGGAGAGATTTACTAGTGTTATACACCAACCATTCTAAATTATAAGATAATTTTTAAGTAATACTCTCTATTTTCAAATATAAGAATGTGTCTCGTTATTTTTTATTTATAAGCAAAACTATACATTTCAAGTAGCAATTATCATATTCCCCCCAAAATATTCCTCAATGTTTATTTTCACTAAAAAAATTCATTTTATTAGTTACAGGGATAAATTAGTGAACTAAATTTTTAAAACAATTTGACAGAAATAAGGTTTTATTAATTTGTATCTACAAATTTTTTATTTTTTTATATTTAAAAATGGAGGGAGTATTTAGTTATCTCAAAATATAAGACAATTTGATAAAAATAAAGTTTATTAATAATACTTTTTCAATATTATTATTTTTCAAGAGAAGAGGGAATTGAAATGATTACTCCTTCCGTTAAAAAATGTAAACCATTTTTTGAGAAGTTGAATATTAAAAAATATAAAGTATTTTTAATCTTTTAAGATATAATCATTATTTTATTTTTTTAAAAGTACCCTTATTAAATGAATCACTTTTATTTATTTTAGAGTAAAATACCCTATTAAATAGGGATGAATATAAAAAGATATGATTAATTTAAAGACAACTAATTACTTTATTGGAGTGATATTCGGTTAAAAATATCTTATATTTTTTAATAGAAGAGGTATAATACAATGATTAAGTGTGTAACTTTATTTGTCTAAACTAATCTTGATTCAAAATATAAGAAGTTTAGAACATACAATTTTTTTTTTTCATTTTACCCTTATATTTATTAATTTAGATTCCTGTATAAAGTTATCTTTCATCCCATTATGAAGTATGAAGTATATTGATAATTGAGACCAAAGGTAGAAAGAAAAAATAATATATATTTTTATAAGAATAAAATTTTTATTAATATGCAAATAAAAATCTGTTTGTATTTTGAACAGGAGGGAGTATATATATATATATATATATTTGGTAGAAATCGGGACTAGAAAGGAGTATATATTAAACGAAGATATTTTTAAAAGGGTATAAAGTTTCCAATCATTTATTTTCCAGGGAATCACATACATCCACATTTCGGCCTCTCTTCTTCTACGTGGAGTGATAGCGAAGATTCTATTGTCTTCTAAAGTTAGACCTGCAATAAAGGGCTGCTAAAATAACGGTGTGCTTGAAAACTCTGTGGAGCCAGTGGCTGCTTTCGCCGAAACTGGACGAAATTCAGAGTAAAGGATCTCAATCAGTGGCATAACTCAAAAATAGATTTAAAATAGATTAATTGTAAATATTGAATAATTAATTTATAAATATTGAAATATCAATCATAAAGAGGGAAGAAACCAAAAAAAAAAATCAATGAACGAAAATGTATATTTGAAATTAATATAAATATTAGTTATTATAAATTAATTTAAGTTAAATATCACTAAATTTAAAAACATAAAAAATAGAAATTAAATTAAAAATTTAAGAAAATTTATAATATTGAAATAAATTTGATTTGATTCAAAGCACGAACGAATATTTATCGTAAGTGATATAATATGTAACTAGTCTAGTATGAGTGAGGGAATGAATGTGAATCAAAGTGTTAAGAATAAATTATAATTTTTTTCAAAATAAAGATAATAATCCTTTTAAAAATTTTAAATAATATATTATCTTTTTTCATTTAAAAATATAAGGCATTTTTAACCGAATTTCACCCCTTAATAAAATAATTAATTATTTTCAAACTAATCTCATCTTTTCATATTTATCCCTATTTAAATGGGTGTTTTACTTTAAAATAAATGTAAAGTAATTTAGTTATTAGAGGTACTTTTAAAAAAATCAGTTACACCATGAAATATTAAAAAGTCCTACATTTTTTAATGTCTAATCTCTTAAAAAATATTTTATATTTTTAAACGGAGGGGCATAAACATTATTTTAGTTATTATTGCAGGAAGGAATCATGTCTATCCAGACTTGTGAGCTGTGATTTATGAGGCTCTCAAAAGAGGGATGAGGACGAAAACTTTTGATTTTTTTTTTTTGAAATATCGCATATATTTCAATATGCCTCATTAGTTGTAAACAACAAATAATTCAATTATAAAACAAAAAAGTTATACCTGTTAAAAAGTTGAGAGCAGTAAAGTTATAAAGGATATAAAAGTCGATCCCACATTAGGTGGAGCGACATTGCAACGTGGAATAGATGGGAATAAAAGTGATTTGAAAGAATAATCAAACAAGAGGATAAGTGGGTACAACCAGTGGAGTAAAATAAAAAAGACATTCTCTATTTCAAATTAAAAAAAAAAATCAGGTTCTTGCCTTTCTGATTTTGTGAAGTTTAATTTCTTGGGTTTCTTGTGGGGGGTTTTTCCCTCTCCGCTAGTGGCAATTTTTTTTCTATGTCCTTTGTTCTCTAACGCCTTTCTCGCTTTTGCTGTGGATAAGTGTGTGGTTGGTTTTTCGTATCTTTTATGTTGGGGTGTGTCGTTTGCTCCTTCTATTTGAGTTACTGAAAAGAGAATAGAGATTCAATTAGTATCAACAAGGCAAAAGTTGTCTATTTAAAAGATTGACAATTTGCATAATGGTTAATTGTGAGTTTTGCAACAACTTCTTGAAGGCAAGGTGGGATAAGGTTTTTTCACAATGACTCTTGATGATTTTGGTTTTTCTATTGGGAGTCTTAGCTTGAACTTCTCAATTTGATAGGTGATGGTTTGAAGCATAGGTGGGGGTGTTTCTTTGTAATGCTAATATCTAGTATGTTGTCGTTGTTGATGGTTTTGATTCTTTTTGCGAGGAATTTGATACATGGAGTTGATAAATTTATTATTTGAATAGCAGTTATTATTTGCATAAGAATGAGACCATTATGATGGTTCTATAAACCCCCATCCCTATTTTCTCATGTAACTTCTTGTCTCATTGAGTTTTCATGGTAGCAATGGCCATTTTTGCTTTCTAATTTTGTTTTAAGGCTTGGAATAGTCATGATGGTATCATTTCTTTCTTTTCTTATGCCGTTTTTGTATTGGGTTTAGAGTTTTGTTGTTGTTGTATTATTTCTCTTATTTCTATTTTGTTTGTTACCTATTTGTTTTTGTAAATCCTATAGTTTTCAATGATATTTCATGTTTTTGAAAATAAAAGAAAATTCACAGAAAATTATTATTATTAATATACTTAAAAGTTAAAAATATAAATTTAACGCACTATTTATAAATACTTTATTGGGAAATTACCAAAAAAACTATAAATAGTTATATTTCATCCGATCAGTTAAATTCTAAGCAATTCAAATGAAGTATCATAATTAATTTTTATACATATTAATTAATTTTGAGAGACATAACGTAGGAGAATAATTGTACAAAATTTTTTATTATCACATGTGTCCTTTTATTAAAAACAATAGACATAATCAAATACCATATTTAGGCAAATCTTTTAATAGAGATTTAAATTTTAATTGTTTATATTATATTGTACGAAACACTACCTCTTTCTATCAAACTAATCCCATAACTCTTGTATGTTCGTTATTGGATATTTTGCTTTCCATCAGATAAGGATAAGAGATTGCTTCAAGGCTTTTCCAGCTTAGCACCCGCCACCGCTGGCTCGTGAGCATGCCCTATATATATATATATATATATATATAAAATTATTAGGTACTGACAAGTAAAATATTTTAAATCAAATTAAATAATTACTATTTTTATCTTTTCAATATGCATATATTTTTCTTCACTGGGTAGTTTTTCTTTTTAAACATCTTACTATTTTTTTTTTAATCCGCATGAGTAGGTAATATAACACTTCCTCCTATACTCTAGTCAGCCACATCATAAATCATGCAATTATTATGTAAGATTGAATTATTATTTTTGATTATTCCTTCAATGAGATTGACCCTTTTTGTTCATTGGCTTGCTTGACCTGCTCATCATGATAATTTTAGAGTGCATGGATTATCTTTTTATCAGATTCAATGTAATTTCATTCTCTATTATACAATTTTGACAAAAGTTAGTAATTTAAATTAAACATGATAGGCCTGCCCATATAAGTCCAAAAAATTTTAGGGCTTGGCTTGAGAGTTTAAAATATTTTAATTTCTTTACTCTAAGTTTATTTGGGTTGCCAGATTAAACTTGAAAAAATTCGAGTTAAGCTTGATTTGAATTTGAATGAGTTTTGCTTGAATACCTAAATTCCTTTTTAATTATTAATAAAATATAATATAATATAAATAAGATAAAAATTAAAATTATCTAAAAAATAAAATAATATTTAATAATTCAAATATTTAGCCAACTCTAAAGCCCAAGGTGTTAGGAATGATTAATGAATTTTGCCGTATGGCCTTTTTTATATATTTAATTATTTTAAGTTTAATTTGAACAGGCCCAACTCGAATTAAAGCCTGTTCTAATAATTCCAACCCACCCAAATTAAGGATTCTAATCCTGACCATAGTCTTATTATTTAAAAATTTACTTTCTTCCGTCTTATATATTAATCACCTTGTATCACAATTTAATGATATTATATGTTAGTCATTTTGCATTAAAAAATTGGAGTATTTGTTGATTTTATTTTTCAAAATTACCTCTCTTTATAACTTCTCAGAATTTTTCCTTTTAAAATCCATACTTTTAAATAGAGGAAACTTAAAAAATTATTTTCTGGTAAAAAAAACTTAAAAAATTATTTAATTCTTTAAACTATTTCAATGATTTAACCAATTTTCCATGGTTTTAGTGAACGGTAATGAGAAGTGCCGTGCAAATAGCAGAAGAAAAGGTACCAATCATTTCTCTCCCCCGCCCCCTGAATGACGCGGCATGCTAATAATAGGTCATAATTTATGCATCTTTTAAATTTTTTTTTTTGAGCAAACATCTCTTAAATTTTTGGATTATTGCTATTATCAGTTATCGCAAACTGAATCATAGGTCAATTCCATAATTAGTTTTGTCTGTTAAAGACTATGCATTAATCCGGATTACTATTTAATTAATTAGTTTACTAAGATATGCCAGAAGGCATAACAGTTTGTCAATTTGGGTCACATGATTGATTCGTACAGTGAAAAGAACAAGGAAATCAATGTATAATAAATGTCGTAAAGCCAGTAAAAGTCAACTACACATTTGAGAGAAAATATAAAAGCCATTTATTTTTATAAAATAAAAAAAATATAATGCATGAAATTAATAAAAAGTTTATGATAGTAAATGTGACAAATTAAATTCATTGATAAATTATTATATTAAATACTTTAAGACAAACACATGTTAGATAAATCAGCATCTGTTTTCTTTTATGCAGAAGGAAAACTCTGTGAGATCAAGTCCAAAGAGCACATGCATGCATGAAGACATTTTTTTAATTATAAAAAACACAGATTCAGAACAGGGAAAGAGATAGCAAGTAGAACAAGACAAAAGAGTAACACATGGATCGGTTAAAAAGAAAAATTAAAAAAGCTTTTGACAGCCCATACTGCGATGCGATGTCAGAATGATACTGGACGCAAAGGGTCAATTGCGTAAAATGATTAATGAAAAAGCTTGGCAATACTATGAATAAAACCATGATGGAAATATCTCAGTATCTTTGAAAGTATTATCAGCAAGGTAATGAAGTACACATCCTCTATGGATGGATCATAACAGAAGACATCTTTTAAAAATTCTGTTTTGATCTAAAAAATTAAATATAAGATACTTTTTATAATTATTTTTTTAATTATATTCTTACTTTATTATTTATTACTTTTTCTAAAAGAAATGATGTACTTCCTCTAATTTTTATTATAAGATATCTTTTAAAAGGATTTTTTTTTGTCTTAATATAAGGCACATGAAGGTGATTTATTATTATTTTTAACTTTACCCCTGTCATAAATTTAATTTTAAGGTTAAGATATAAAAATATTTAGTGACGTTTTCTTTAGAAGTTTTTAGTATTCCTAATTTAATAATGGTACAGAGGTACATTAGCTTTATAAAATAGGTTAGTCTTTCCAAATCCCTTAAGTTCTATCCTTATAACTTAACGATGAATGTCATGTTGTTTTAGTAGATTCAATGTTAGACTTTTTATAAAGTTAATAGGTATTGATATATCGTTGTTGATTTAAGGATACCAGAAGTTTATGCAAAAAAAAATTATGAGAATTTTTACCCCTTAATTCTTATATCACTCATTGCATACCATGTATATCTTTCATCCTATTTTTAAGACATGTTTAATAAGTTAACTGTTATTGTTAGTTCAAGTGAAGTAATTGAAAGGCCTTCATAATAAAGATTGAATAGAGTAAATTTTAATTGTCATTGGTATAACACTTATATAAAATATTTAATGGAGGTATAATTGAAAAGATATAAAATTTTTTAAGAGCTTAATATTTCACTTAACATTTTTTGGAAATTGTGAAATAATTACTAATATCTTAGATTATAGTATAGAGGGAATAATGCTCTGTTTGGTTGAAAAGAAAACATGAAAAGAGAAAAAACATGAGAGGAAAACAGCAGAAGATACATTTTCACTTGTTTGGATAAAGAAAAAGAAAAGTGAGATAAAAGAAAAGTTGGGAAGAAAATGAGGTGTGAGACCTATCACATTTTCTTTCCAACTTTTATCTCCAAAGGTAGAGAGATTTTGAGAATAAACTCTTATTTTCACTACCTACCCTCCCTTCCTTCCTCTTTTGCCTGCTTCAACCACATTAATTCCCTACAAACAATTAGATTCTGATCTTGATGAAAATTTGTGTCTTTAACTTTCTAGAACTAATTAAATTTTAACAACTAATTTTAATATAATTTGATTTCATGATGTTGATTTTAATATAATTAATTTGATTTTAAGAAATAGAAATAGAATTTGTGTCTTTAGCTTTCTATATTTTTTTAACAATTAATTTTATTTGAAATTAATTTGATGATGTTAATTTTAATATAATTTATTCTTTCAATTTATTTTTACAAAGATAATTACATTAGATATAATATATATTAATATAAGGATATTATAATTATTATAATATTTATTCATTTTTTTCTTCCCTATTTTCTTTTGTTTATCTAAACACAATAAGTAATAACATTTTTTTAATTTTTCTTTTTTCTATTTTTCTTCTCTCATTTTTTTCTTCCCATCCAAACAGAGTATAAGACTTAGTGGTTTAAATTATGGTTGAATTGAGGCCAACCTAGTCATATGATTATTTTTTTCAATTTGAACTGATATCATTTTTAAACTCAGAAAAATAAAAAAATTATAAAATGCAATATGTTAACCTATTTAAATCTCTTGAATGAATTAGGCAGTAGTTTTACCAGTTTACTTGTTTAACCAACTAACTCGGGTTGAGTTTCAGCGCCGCGACTCTCAGGGCTGCATGGAAATTAAATAGTGGTGTTCTTTTTCTTGTACCATGAACTGTGTTCAATTGAGATAATGTTACACGGTCAGAGGGGAATTTGACTAAGAAAGTATGAAATTTCCATGATCCTCCTTTGGGAACCTCATTATGAGAAATAACTAATTATTTTCTATTAGCTAAGAAATAGAATTAAGATCAACAAATATGTTTAAAATTTAACTATTTTTAAATGTGCATACACCATATTGCTTTTCTGATATGGTAACTGTATATTTAATAATCCTAATTTTTTTTGGCCAAAATTTAATAATCCCAATTTAATGAGGTTAAAAAAGGAAATTTTTAGTTAATGCACAAGACAATGAATATTTTTTCCCCAGGAAACAAGACAATTGATAGAAGATCCTTATGTAGGGTGGGAAGTAATTAATTTTCGATATTCATCGATATATTTTTTTAAAAATAATTTATTTATTTTTTTACTTGGGTTGTTTTGCAAAAGTCTTCCATAATCTTCCATTGAACCTAAAAAATCTGGCAAAAAAGCCCAAAAAAAAAAAATATCACGTACTCCTTGCTACCACCCAACGTATGATTAATTAATAGTTGTAATCTTTTTAAGGAAAAATAGATGACTTGACTGGGCATTAAAATTTTAAATTATATTATAAATGTTTAATTCATTGCAGAGTTTAAATTTATTAAGTATGTAAAAAAAGAATTTTTTTACCTTTGAGAGAAAATTAAATAACTTGAATCAATCAATGCACAAAATTTTCTTAAAACAATTACTTTCCTTAAATTAAATGAAAAAGAATATGTATTATTATTACAATTCATATCTTTAACATTTACGCCTCAATTTTCTCTAGTTATTAGCAAGTACGCCAAAATCAATTCTGTCAGTAAGTAGTTATTATAAATTTCTTAAGTTAATTCTTATAATTTATATTCACAGTCATAAAAATAATTAATATAACTAATAAAAGATATTATAATTCAATTTTTTTATTTTCAAACACAATTAATATAATTAATTAATTTTTTTGAACTGTGTAATATAATTTTTTTTTATAAATAGAAAGGGAATAAGGTTGTAGGAATAACCAAACTTAGCAGTTGAATTGGCCAGAGAACCAATTCATGGCTGCATAGAGACATTTTGATTGGATTGGTCATGATTAAGTTAATATTTTTTTTTTGACAAGCTAAGTTAATATATTTTTAAATATTGGTTGACCATCTTAAATAAAAAGGACACTTCAGGCCAAAATAAAAAAAAAGAGGACACAAATTAATAATAAAATATAAAAGATTCAAATAAGTTTTATTTTATACTATAAAGTCCTTAGGCAAACTCAGGATACCGGATTTTTTACAGAAAAAAGATAAAAAAGAAATATTTTTATAATGTGTATATTTATTTTATAAATTATAATTTTACTATATACTTCATATTTATTGAATATTTATTCATCAGTATTTCCTTTTTGTTTGGAAAATTAATATTTCTTTTTTTTCTTATAATAGAGAGAGAGTGTGTGTAAATAAATGCATAAAATATGGCTTTAAACATGGTTTAAATAATAAAAAAATCTTCCCATTCAACGGTTTTGTCCGATTTCCAATTAAGGAGAATCACAATTAAGTCCTAAAATATTAAATTAATGATAGTCAAGTCTCTAATAATTTTTTTAAAAAAAGTTGAAAAATAACAATTCAAATAATTACAATTATAAAATTTTTAATTACAAATAAGTATTTAAATATTAAATATAACTCTCAAATTATAACATAATTTTTTTATTTATAACTATTTGAATTGATAATTATAATTTATTTTTAAATAAATTTTATTAACAACTTAATTATTATTAATTCGCTGGGATCTATCTGTCATTCATACTTTCCAATTATTACCCAATTCCAGTTAGGCCTAAGCATTGGTTTATTGATTTTTCCATTAAACTACCCGGTCCAGTCCAGTTTCCAATTATTACTCAATTCCAATTATTTCTTCCATGACTTTATTCCATTTCTTTGTTTTTTTTTTGTCATTTCATGTATTATTTTTACTTACTTTTTCTAATTTACTATTTTATTTTATTTTTAGATACTTGTCTTGCATCAAATTTTTTAAGTATAATAATTTACTTGTTTTTACTAATACTCTTTTAAAAAAATTTTCTTACCCTCTCTGTTCAATATTATAAAGCATTATCCAATGAATTAGTTTGTCTTCTTTTTCTTCTTCTTCTTTTTTAACCAAAAAATTAGTTTTTCTTTAAAATTACATGTTTTTTAATATTTATCCTTATAAAGTGTCAGAATTAAAAAATTTTATTAAAAAACCTCTAATTAAAGATACTTTTTTAAAAAGCATCATTAATTGCATATCAAAAGACCCAAAATACCTAATATATTTTTTAACATAATACTTTACATAAAAATGTTTTATAATATTGAACAAAGTAGTAGTAAATATTACAATTATGGTATTAAATGAAGGGTAAAAATTTAAAACAGAAAATGGCACATATATTTTGCATTGATTTTCTATCATCCTTGGTACATGTGATTTATCCTACAAGGATAAATAAAGAGGGAGGAAGTTTTTTTTTTTTTTTTTTGGGGGGGGGGGTAATCGTGATTATGTATCCGTGCTAGTGCCGCCAAATACTTCCAAATACAAATTTAACCATATTCCGCTTTAATGGGCAGTTCTTTCATTTTAAAAAAAAAAATCATGAAATTTGAATCGAAATAAACCCTGTTTTTTTTTCTTTCCTTTTTTTGTTATTTTTAATCTTTCACTCCATTTGACGGTTATTGATACATTCACATCTCTTACATGAATGTAAAAAAGATCCAGAATCCTCATGATCATTATTAAAATTTATTTACTTTTATTCTCTCAAATCTCATTTCAATTCACATTCGTATTCATATATGATCGACGAAGTCTTTCATGAAGGAGGAAAGATCTGGTAAGGATTAGAACACAGATTCGGTTGGTCTCTTCTTCAGTATAAAAAGCAAGTATCCGATGTACTCAGTGCTCACTGTGGAACCCGCCGCTCTCTGTCTCGCTACTCACTCTTCATCTTCATCTTCATCTTCCTCCTTCCTTCTCTCCTCCATTAATCCTCTTTCTCTTTCTCTTTCTCATCCACAATCCCACGTGCTTTCTTCATACCTGCACTGCCTAATCGCCTGTGCTGTGTCTCTTTCTTTTTTGTTTTTACCGTCTTTGTTGTCATATTCGTATGCCGATTCTCTGTCTTCTTCGTCCCTACTTCTTTTTTTGGCCGCCTTTCTGGCTTTTCACCTTCACGAAGAACCAATCCTTGTAATGTTCTGATTACTACTCACTTTTTTATCCATGGCTCTTCTTGTTGATGCTCCATTGGGTATACTCAATGTGGCATTCTTCATCGCTGTGTTGTTATGGGTTTTGGTTGATAGTTTAAGAGAAAGTAGGCGTAGCGGTGTTGTGTATTTGAAATACGTACCGAAACGATTCGCAGTTTTCTGCACAATCACGCTTGTCTTTCATGTTCTTATTTCGGGTTTGATCTTCGCTTTTGCCTTTCATGAATATTGGACGGAGAAAATTGTGTCGTATTATTCTGTTTCGTTGGCTCTCACTTGGGTTTTAGCGACCTTGGTTTCATTATACTCCATGAAGAGAATACGCGCCGAAAATCGAACGTGGCCTCTCGTTTTGATTCTCTGGTGGTTCTACGCCACTGTATTGGATTCATTCTTCGTTTCTGTGAAAGTCATCAAGAATTTCAAATCCTTGGATTTGTCTTTCTTTCTGTCAGAGGACAACGTGGTGGATTTCGTTTCCTTTCCTCTCTTGTTACTTCTCTGGTTCAATGCTCTGCCTTCTATATGGGCGAGGAAATGCAGTGAATCTGAACAAGTGTTGCTTCAAAAGGAGGAGGAAGAAGAACAAGAAGAAGATAAGGAAGCATTCGTAAATGCTGGAATATGGAGCAAGCTCACGTTTCGATGGCTGAATCCTATTTTCAGGAGAGGTCAGATTAAGAAACTTGAACTTCCTCATATCCCTCCGGTTCCCCAATCTGAAACTGCAGAATATGCTTCTTCCATGCTGGAAGATTCACTCCGAAAACAAAAAATTGAAGAGGGTTCGTTGACGAAAGCTATTGCTCATTCTATCTGGAAATCCCTGACCTTAAATGCAGTTTTTGCAGGTAAATTTCATTCTATCTGGAAATATAATTTTTCGTTCCTGAGTTATAAATGTTTTTCACTTTTGTGTCCTTTTTTTTTTTTTTGGACGCAACTTTTGTGCTCTTGGATCTAAAACAATATATAATTTAATCCATGACCATAACAATTTTTCAATCGCCACACTTTAGTCCCTCAAGGATTAAAAAATTGAAAAAAGATAAGGCGAATCTACATATACAGTACATGAAACACTGATAAGTCCAGGCATAGGGAAAAAGTTTAAAAAATATATTATATTTTTCCTCTTCGTTCTATTCTCTTTAGTACATATTATCTGCATCATCGTTTTGTTACTTGAAATTTTATCAATCATATTTATTTCTTTGGGGCAGGTGTTAACACCATGGCCTCTTACATGGGTCCCTTGTTGATCACAAACTTCGTGAATTTCCTATCGGGAAATTATAATGATTCAAGCATCTACTACGGGCTAATTTTGGCGTTCATTTTCTTCCTGGCGAAGACTCTGGAATCGCTAACTCAAAGGCAATGGTACTTTGGTGCTCAACGAATAGGAATTCAAGTACGTGCAGCTCTCACGGGTCTGATATATATCAAATCATTGTCAATCAAGTGTGGTGGACCAACACATGGCAAAATCATAAACTTAATCAACGTGGATGTTGAAAGGATTGGGGATTTCTGCTGGTACATTCATGGAGTATGGTTGCTTCCAGTTCAGGTTGTGTTGGCCTTGGTTATCTTGTACAGGAACTTAGGATTTACACCCTCCATTGCTGCATTTGGTGTCACTGTTTTGGTCATGGTGTGCAACACTCCCATGGCTAATAAGCAAGAAAGTCTTCATTCCAAGATCATGGAAGCTAAGGATTCAAGGATTAAAGCGACTTCAGAGATACTAAAGAACGTGAGAATTTTGAAATTGCATTCATGGGAATCCACATTTCTGAAGAAGCTCCTTCAGCTTAGGGAAACTGAGAAGAGCTGGCTTAAGAGATATCTGTATACATGCTCAGCAGTGACATTTCTGTTTTGGACATCGCCAACTCTTGTTTCTGTGGTCACTTTTGGTGTCTGTATAATGGTGAAAACAGAATTAACAGCAGCCACAGTTCTCTCAGCTTTGGCAACTTTTCGTATCTTGCAAGAACCAATCTACAACTTACCTGAGCTTGTTTCCATGATAGCTCAAACAAAAGTGTCAATTGATCGAATCCAAGAGTTCATTAGAGAAGAGGATCAAATGCAATTCACGGCCAAGCCCACATCGACACGTTCTGATGTTGCCATTGAAATCAAACCAGGCGAATACTCATGGGAAGCTGATGATCAGTACAATAAACCAACTATTCAAATTACAGAGAAGTTGACAATAGAGAAAGGTCAAAAGGTTGCAATATGTGGATCAGTGGGGTCTGGCAAATCAAGCCTGCTATGCTGTATGCTTGGTGAGATTCCAAGGATTTCAGGGGCAGGAATTAAAGTATGTGGAAATAGAAGTTATGTGCCCCAAAGTCCTTGGATTCAATCGGGGACTGTAAGAGAAAATATACTGTTTGGCAGGAAAATGAACACGGATTTGTACAACAATGTCCTGGAATGCTGTGCTTTGCACCAGGATATCAACCAGTGGGAAGATGGGGATTTGACCATTGTGGGGGAGAGGGGCATAAACTTAAGTGGAGGCCAAAAACAGAGAATTCAACTTGCCAGAGCTGTTTACAATGATTCAGATGTTTATTTCCTAGATGACCCTTTCAGTGCTGTTGATGCTCATACTGGAACCCATTTGTTTAAGGTAACTAGTACTTATTTTCCAAAAGGATAACTACTTATAATTATAGAGATTTTTTTTTCTCATTCTTATTTTCTTAAAAAAAAAAAAAAAACACGCGAGCGCGCGCACGAGCGCAAGTCTTAATGGGCTTCACTGTCGTGCAGAAATGTCTCTTAAACCTTCTATCTGAGAAGACAGTTGTTTATGCTACACATCAACTGGAATTTTTGGAAGCTGCAGATCTTGTCTTGGTAAGCTACTTAGCACATTTCTTTCCTCAAAGAAACTATATAAGTTTATGAACTCTGAACGTCCATATACTTTTTGTCGGTAGGTAATGAAAGAAGGAAAAATAGTTGGGTCGAGAAAGTATAAAGATCTGATAGCATGTCACACTCGTGAACTTGTTGATCAAATGGCTGCTCACAAGGAAACAATAAAGCAAATTAGACCATGCCACGAGGATAAATCCTTACACAACAACTGTACACCATGTCAGGTACATCAAATTGAAGTAGCTGAAACAAATCTTATTAAGAACTCTGAAGAAGACAGGAATCATTTGGAGAGAACTAAAGAAGAGAAAGCAGAGACGGGTCGGGTTGATTGGAGTGTTTACTCAACCTTTGTCACGTTTGCTTATAAAGGCGCATTTGTTCCCGTTATTCTCCTTTGCCAAATTCTATTTCAAGGAATGCAAATGGGAAGCAATTATTGGATTGCTTGGGCTGCAGAACAAAGAGACAGTGTCAGTAAAGGGACGCTCATGGGGACCTTTGTTCTGTTATCTGGTGGCAGTTCCATCTTCATACTGGGAAGGGCTGTTTTCATGGCAAAAATTGCTGTAGAGACCGCTCAACGTCTTTATCATGAAATGATTACGTCAGTTTTCAGAGCTCCTGTTTCATTTTTTGATGCCACCCCTTCAAGCAGAATCTTGAATAGGGTCGGTTTCCACTAATATTCTTAACTTGGTAGTTATTTACTTACTTATTATGCATATTGGCTGTAGTAATTCATAATATTGCTTTTTTTTCATTGCAGTGTTCCACAGATCAAAGTACAGTTGACACAGATATACCATACAGACTAGCTGGACTTGTATTTGCACTTATCCAGTTATTGAGTATCATCATTCTAATGTCTCAGGTTGCTTGGCAAGTCATTCTTTTCTTTTTGTTGTGCTTGCGATCTCCATCTGGTATCAGGTAAATTATATCGACCTTTCATACGAATTCAAAGTAGGTCATGAGGAAGCCACCTCTACAGTCAAATTTTCTTTTTATGAAGGAAATATGTACCTTTGCAGGCTTATTACATTACTACTGCGAGAGAATTGGCTAGAATGGTAGCGATCAGAAAGGCTCCTATCTTGCATCACTTCTCAGAATCAATTGCCGGGGTGGTCACAATCCGTTGTTTCAATCAACAGCAAAGATTTTATGGGAAAATTATGACTCTAATTGATGATTATTCTTGTGTGGCATTTCATAATTATGCCACCATGGAATGGTTATCTATTAGAATAAACTTCCTGTTTAACTTGGTCTTCTTTTTTGTTCTCATCATCTTGGTAACACTGCCAAGTTCTGCCATTGACCCCAGTAAGCTCCTCCTCCCTTTGCATCTACTTAGCAGTTTCATGTATCAGATAAACAAATTGTTACCTGAATCCTCAACAACTAACTCTTAGGAAGGACTATAACTTGCACTTCAATTTTAATCTCGGGTTACTATAATTGTTAAACAACAAATTGCTTTGTCAAATTTTCAGGCTTGGCAGGTTTGGTAGCTACTTATGGTTTGAACTTGAGTGTTCTTCAGGCTTGGGTGATATGGAACCTCTGCAATGTGGAAAACAAAATGATATCAGTTCAGAGAATACTGCAATTCACTAAGATACCAAGTGAAGCTCCATTGATAATTCAAGATTGTAGGCCACAACCAGAATGGCCAAGGGAGGGGAAAATTGAACTTCATAATCTTCATATACAGTATGATCCTGCAGCTCCTATGGTTCTCAAAGGTGTCACTTGCACTTTTCCAGGACACAGGAAGATTGGAGTTGTAGGGAGGACAGGAAGTGGAAAATCCACTTTAGTGCAAGCTCTCTTCCGTGTGGTGGAACCTTCAGTAGGATGGATACTCATTGATAGTGTAGATATTTGCAAGATGGGCCTAAAGGATTTAAGATCTAGGCTTGGTATAATTCCTCAGGATCCTACTTTGTTTCAAGGTACTGTAAGGAACAACCTGGATCCTCTTGATCAACACTCAGATCAAGAACTTTGGGAGGTTAGCATCAAGAGAACTCTTTCTCAAAAGTGTTAATATATATATATATATATATATCTCAGCACTGAAAAGACTTGATTGTCCAGGTTCTCAGTAAGTGCCATCTTGCTGATATAGTTAGAAAGGATCCAAGACTTCTTGATGCATCAGGTACAAATATAAGCAAGTGATATCTACGTTCATTGGAATCTTCTATGCTCATCAAAGTAAATGTAGGTGGTGAATTCATAGGTAGATAGAAAGAAAACATTGGATCTGGTGATAATGAGATGTGGACCCTATAAATTCATATTTTCTTGTGTTATTCTCTTTCTAAATGCATGAAAGTATGTATCTCTTTATAACATCATCAAAATATATGCAACTATCAGTTTGAAATTTAATTGAATTTGAACAATGCTGCAGTGGCTGAGAATGGAGAGAATTGGAGTGTTGGACAAAGGCAGCTTGTTTGTCTTGCAAGGCTGCTATTAAAGAAGAGAAGGATTTTGGTTCTTGATGAAGCTACTGCATCGATCGACACGGTGACAGATAATTTGATTCAAAATACTATCAGAGAAGAGACAAGTGAATGTACAGTCATTACAGTAGCACATAGGATTCCTACAGTTATTGATAATGACCTTGTATTGGTCCTCGATGAAGGTATTTGTGGATTCATTTTCTTAGTGAAGAACATGTATCTTTTATATCGTATTGTACCATGAGTGCTAATATTCTGATATATACATACACATACACACAGGGAAGATTGCAGAGTTTGATCAGCCAGCTAAGTTGCTGGAGGACAATTCATCATCATTCTCAAAGCTAGTATCCGAATTCTTGAGGAGATCAACCCAAAGTGATTGCCAAAAGGATACAATGTTGAGGACAGAGAGGAAGTCCTCATGATATCACAAACCAAATCTCAACCGTACATAACAAAGGGGTAGATTGCTAAGCATCTTTAATTATGACATTAGTTAACATAGGATGGTGAACACCTCAACTTAGATTAGGGAGCTTGACCTAGGCACGCGTCGATTGCTTTTCTCGTGTCTCAATTCTGATGAATATTATAACTTGTTAGTGAAATTTGCTGTTAATATAATAACAGTCTAGTTCATTACATTTATTCCATTTGAAGTTGTTGATAATCTTAATGATAGATGATGAAAATATAGCTCTTGCTTGAAATAAAAGGATTGAATATCTGATTATCTTTACTGTAATCAAAGCATGCACTTAGTAGGCCCTTCTCATCAAGACACCAAAATTCCTTGCAGCTAACCAAAAAGAGTAAGGATTAATGCATGAAAGACTATAACTATAACTATCATTTGTTTTTTTTTTTTCCCCGGATGGAATTGCTTGTTTATTTATTTGATACGATTAAATATTAGTCTAGAAAAAAATTAAAATTGACAATAAAAAAACTATAGAAGGTACTCATTTTTGGAAAATGATCGCAAAAAGACTAGAAAAAGCAAGTACTAAGTATTACTCAATTTATCATATGCTTCCACAGGTCCTAAATGTAGGAACTAGGTTACAAATTTACATATGTTAAAGAAATTAGTTAAGTTTGTTATTTGCAAAAAAATGTTTTGGTTTTTCCTAAAATACCTCTTTAATCATTTGCATTTGAAACTATTCCCAACGATGGGAATCCCCTTAACATGTGCAATCAATGAGTGTTTCACATAGTGTGATAATTAATTGAATGGGTATTAAAAATTTTGTCATATAATACTCAAAAAGTGTCAAATTTTAAAATTTTTGATAGAATATAAAATCATATATCACCCCCCATTGAATTGGGGCAACAAAAATGTGAAGGCAACAAAATGGGAAGGATTTGGATTTGCTAAATAGCGTAAGTCCACTCATTAAATAAGTATTTCATGTGTCATGATTATAATGATTCGATATAATTGAATGGCTATTAAAAATTATCATTTAATACTTAAAAAGTATTAAATCTCAAAATTTTGGAGGGGAGAGTAAGTGTTCAGATATTGTTTTGATTTTTTTTAAAAAAATGAATCTTAATAATTTTTAACTATTGATATAATTAATAGCTATAATTGAAGCACTCATTGTGAACTAAATCCAAATCCAACTCAAGGTTGCTCCCATTATGACAAATGGTTCCCCACATATCACAACGATTATTTAAGCAAATTCTATAATGAATAATTTTCTTTTAATCATTTAGCTAGATTTTAAAATTTTTCGTATATTTTTTTGAAATGGATTATGTTGTTTAATTTTTTTTATAAATAATATTCTTTTGAAATGTATATTTTAAGTAATAGATTTTTCACCTAGGACAAACACGCATATATTGATCTTTCAATAATATAACATTAAAATAGCTGGTTTTCGTATTTTATCTGTAGATGAAGTTTCCTTCCACCCGGAGGGTCGAAATTCGAATCCTTGTAATTTCTTTTATTATATTGTATACCTTCTTTAATTTTCATGTATAATTTTAATGATATTATTAAATGGATATGCAAACATTATTTATTGATATATGCAGATTGTAGCCTCCACTTATATGATTGATCAAATTAAATAATTGGGCCTTTCAATAGAATAAAACATAATGCATTTTGTTTTTTTTTAATGATGATATGAATGATGATTTTTTGAAATAGTTCAAATCATTCAAAGCATATCAAAATTCACTTCTTAATTAGAGAACTAAAGATTCTTACAGCGATGTACATGAATTCCAACCTTTGTTTTTTTTTTTTTTTAAAAAAACAATCCTCGCCTAACATCATGTTTGCATTCGGTCACAAATCAACTATCCTCCTAAGATATAAATCAATGCTATTGATAATACTCTTAAATCTAAAATTAGGTTTGTCATATGAGTAATTGATGATTTCTCTTCTTTGCTTTCATTCATGGTGGGATCAGATGCAAAGAATGTTAAGAGTTTAATTTTTTCATACAACTAAAACATATCAAAATTCTTAAACTAGTGCATATAAAGTTCAACTATTAAATTTGATGATCATAGTAGAGAACTTAGTGGGTGACAGATAGACTACTCTCATCAAAGCTGATCACAGGACAAAATTTGATGAAGATCATAGATGATAAGGTTTGTGTAGGAGTTTCAGGTGAGTCAACCATTACTTATCAATCAAATAAACGATATCCTGCAATCTGGTGCATTCGCTTGATTACACAAGATTTACAAGTATATTATATAATTTGTTGAGATTTCTAATTTCTTTTACTCTATTGATTTCCTGATACAAATGTAGTTTGTAATTATTAGTAATGTGTTTATGGCTTCTTTTTAGTTCATGCAAATCTTTGCAGTCTTGATAGGTTTTTTAAAGGGTTTGAAGAGGATTAGTTCACTAGAAGTTATTGATCTTATTTATCATAGGTTGCATTATTTGTATGAAGTTTTTTTAATTTTATTTGCAAAGTTCAATCAACACCATTGTTGAATTATAATTATTTCTTGTTATATGGTTGGCGATCGCACTAGATAGTGATGACTTTCTTGTAAAGACATGTGATTTGTTTCTTATAATTATTAAATTATGTTTTAAGTTTAGATTAAGCTTTTTCATCAATGGTGTTGCGTTAAGCATGAAAAAGATAAAAAAAGCATATCATCCTGAATTTTTTTCGGATTAATAGGTTGATATATCAAGTTAAACATGTAAATTAATCTAATTGTTAAAATTATTTACTTCAATAAATTTTGAGACTTTGATACTTCAAGGGATAATATTTGGTTCTGAAGGATATGTTAAATATATAATTGTCATAAAAGATATGTGAAGCTAGCATATAAGATGCGTGAATAAAAAAAATTTAAATATTATAAATGGAAATTTTCAAAAATACTTGCAGTGTTTTGGTTAATATGATTGACAGCTGGTCATAACAATTCTTTATTGAAATAATGTTCAAAATATGGAGAAAGAATCATTTATAAAATTATCGTGATATCTAGTTAGTAAATATGTTGATGTGAATGCAGTAAATAATTTTAAAAGAGCTACTCTCAATTGAAATTGATAATGTTTGAATCTATCCCAATAATATAGCCTTATAAAAAAGCCTGCTTAAACATAAGATCTTTGAAAGAAAATGTCTTTTGAAAGAGTTATCCCTCAACTAAATTTAACAATGCTCGAATATGATCCAATCAAATAGCTATATTAAAAAAAGTATGTGAGATTTTTTTTGAAAAAACATAATTTTAGGCCCCTATATTTTACTTGTGTTTTGCTATTAGTCATTACATTATTTTTTTCAGTGTTTTAAATCTTTACATTTTTATTTTTTAATATTTTATATCCCTACATTTTATTCATAGAGGAACCTAACATATTAAAAAATAAAAGTATAGGGACTAATAATAAAATTTGAGCAAAGTGTAAGGATTTAAAATTTTTTTTTCCTTTTTTTTTTTAGAAAATTTTTAAAGTGTTTGATAAAAGCAATGGATATATATATATATCATATTATATCATTGTGCACATGGGGTGACTGGCGCGCTTCACCCTAAACCAATACTTGGCGCAATGTGTATGATCGGGCATCACGCTGCCCTAAGGTTGGAGTTGAGTTTTAACCCTAACCTAAAAACTATTTTTAAATAATTTTAAAATATGAAAATAATTTTATTAACCAACGAAAAAAATATAATTGTAATTGTTTACAGTATATTTTTTTATAAAACTATCATTAGAATTTAAAAGTAAGGGAGAACGACAAAATAATCACCATAAAATATGGAAAATCTAGATTAGGACCACAAAATGAATTAATCCCTAAATCCCAAGGGACTTGAACGAAATTAAACATTTTCATGAAATTAACTTATTAACCTTATACATAACTAAAAACCAATCAAAACCTAAGTGAATGATTCAGGAATTAGTTTTGATGCTCATCATGTTATCAATAATCTAGACCGTCTAGGTTCACAAGTTTTATTTTATATTTATTAAAATGAAAAATAAATTGTTTAATAAATCTACCTTATCAGTTATCTGAATAATACAAATTCAATTTGGACATTCCAATTTCTTTATAAAAAAATTATAATGACTATCTAATTTAATAGTAATTTTTTTATAATTTTTATAAATCAACTATTTAGATGTATGCTAGTCAATCTAAATTTAACATTAATTTTTTTAAAATTTTTTATCTTAGTAAATATAATGTTAAAAATGAAGATGATCTTTAAGTCAACACTTTAAAAAAAATTAAAAAAATTACAAATTAAAAATTTTTAAAATTGGACTGCCCAAAATAGTTATGGATAGTTAATTTTTAAAAATTCCAAAGACTTATAATATTAAATTGGGTCATCAAGATTAAATTCATATTGTCCAAATTAATAATAAAATAGATTTATTTAAATTTTTATAGTTTTTATTTTAACAAATATAAAATAAAACTTGTGAATTTGGATCATTCATAATCACATGACAATCCAAACTAAACTATTCCTGCTCCGTTTAACTTCTTCTGCTCTTCTCTGACTCTTTGTCCTTCTCTCTGCTATTTCTTTCGAAGCCATCCTCAATGCCACAAGCATTCGATTCAGACTTCATATTCATGGCTCTGACCATCAAAATCATGGCCTTTGTGAAAGTGTCTGCATTTTGATCCCTTATCCAATCTTGAATCCAAAACAATCACTCTGCTCTGTCTTTACATCTTCCACAGTACCACCGGTTTGTTTGTTTTTTTTTTTTTCTGACCAAAAGAAAATACCATTAATTAACATAAAGCGTTTACATCCGAGCAAGAAAATGAGTCAACAGTAACAAAATGAAACAAAGGGGGAGAGGGAGAAAATTCATGTGGGAGCATAATTGAAATTTTATCTAAATGTGGGGAGTCATGACTGAAATTTTATCGAAATGTAGGGAACTAACAATGATTTTTACATTTTTTTTTATAAACAACTTTCTAAAAAAAAAAAATTAAAGTATGGGAGCCACAGCCCCTGCCCACCCCATCTAAATTCATCACTCGAACCAAGACTTATTAGCTGCCAGTAAATTCTAAGTGTCAACAATGAGTAGAGCAAATCCATTCAGGATAAGTAGAGTTTGAGGTGATTGTGTTAACTAACATTTTACAATTTAATTCAAACTCCACTCTAACAAAACTATAATCTGAGTAGTTTCACTTTCTGCTTAATCTTAGAACATTGTATGAATATATATGATCTGTCAGCAGCCTCAGTTCAAGACAATTATTAATGATAGGCATGGCCTCACCATGAAGTTATTGCCTATCCACAACGTTGAATTGATGGAAACCATAAAATAAGAATAAGAAATAATCTATTTAGGATCTGTTTAGTTTCTATTTTTTATTTTTTGTTTTTAAAAATTGTTTTAAAATTTAGTTTTTAGAATTGTTTTTTAAAACAAAACAAATACAAAATTCATTTGATTATATTAATTTAAAAACAGTTTTAGAAGTAAAAAATAAGCTGATAGTAATGGTTACAAGTCATTAATAATGATGGTTTTTATAAAATTTGTCAAGTTAATTATATTTTCTAATAATCAAATAAAGTATGTTTTGAAAACGAGAAAAATAAAATGAAAAATGACATTAAGATGTTTTCGTTTTTTTGCTTCTAAAAACAAAAAAATGAAACAGTTTTAAAATAATTAAATCCGAAACACTCAACCAAACAAGTTTTTTTAAATTTTTATTTTAAAAACTGAAAACAAACAAGCACATAGATTGTGGCAATGACAACTTAAATTGTTTCGGAAGGATTTTGTTTTGTTTTTGTTTTTGGGAGGGGAGTTGTGGGGGTAAGGGGGCAGGACATGGAAAAGAAGTTGAAGGGATTGGAGCAGGAAACGTTCACTTGAGATTTGTTTGTTTTTTTTTTTTTTAAAGTATGCATAATGTTAATAAGGTGCTCCCTTCATTTAAAAATATAAAGTATTTTTTGAGGAGTTAAATATTTAAAAATATAAGACATTTTTAGTCTTTTAAAATATAATCATTGTCTTTTTTTTTTCAAAAGTACCTCTATTGATAATGACTTTATATTTATTGTAAGATATTTAATAGAAGTAAATATAGAAAAATAAGATTAGTTAAAAAGTAAGTAACTATTTTATTAGGAGGTGAGATTTAGTTAAAAATATCTCATATTTTTAAATGGAGGAAGTAATTTTATAAAAATATTTAATCTCATTCAAGTCCCTCGGGGCATGGTCCTAATATGGCATTCACATACATAATTGGTTTCGATGTGTTAAAAAAGATTTTTTTGAAAAAAAATAAAATACACATTTAAACTGATTATATTAAATAATAAGTTTAGATGTCTCTCAAAAATATTTAAAATACATTACATATCTAAACCGATTATTGATATCATCTTGCAAATCAATTACTTGTGGAACTAATTTAAAAAATATCTCAGCATTTAATTTATTTACAACAATGTTACCATCTTTACTTTTTAAACTGTACGTGCATAAGGCGATTTAGAAAAAGGGGTTTAAAAAGATATTTTGTACTAATGAATCTCCCTTAAAGTAATAATTTGTAAAATTATATATAATTAACAATTATCTAATATTTTTACATGATATAGTTAACAATAATCAATCTCAATTTTTTAAAAAGATTAGAAAAATTGAAATAATAAAATATCAATAATGAACATAAAACAATATAATACATAAAAATATTAAATAAAATAACACTATAAAATAATTAAATTTTACACAAAAAATTGATAAAAAATATAGTTATATTTTCGGGCAAGACAAGGCTTGACCTCTAGCCCTGTGCCAACCCAATTGCCCCGACTGGCTCAAATAGGATAGGGCTAACTAGGAAGTCAAGCCACATACACAACCCTAAGTTATATGAGTGAAACAACTAATTAAAGAAACCTTTACATTATCAATTAACAATCTATAAGAACCCATAAGAAAGGAAAAAATGTGATGACAACATGAGAGATCAATTTTAAACATGCATAGAAAAGGAATACAACAAATTGTGGTCCTTAGTGTGGAAAACTCATTAACTGAAGCTCAATTATATGATTTGATCATAGTAAAACATATGGTCAAACCAATCATAAATAAGCACTAGAAAAGAATTGTATTTAATAACAGTTCTAAAGCTATTTTAATAGTGGTCTAAATTGCTTCGAGCTTTCAGTAGCCATTTGCAAGACTACTACTATACATATCATAGCAAGTACTCCCTTTATTTAAAATTATAAGACATTTTTAATTGAATATCACCCTTCAATAAAGTAGTTATCTACTTTTAAACTAACCATATTTTTTTATATTTACTCTTATTAAATACCCTTACAATAAATATAAAGTCATTCATATAAAGTCAATCAATAGTGGTATTTCTGAAAAAAAAGGCAGTGATTACATTTTAAAAAACTAAAAATAAAATGCCTTATATTTTTTAACATTTAACTTTTTAAAAAATACTTTATATTTTTTAATGGAGGAAGTAATATAATAGCAGCTCATCAAACTATTGCTCCAAAAGTTAAATCACTACCAAAATGCCGAAGAGCATTTATAGGAAGAAGTAATGATAGGGACTTCCCCTCCTTCCACTCCCATTAAATATGGATAGTCCAAATTGATCCAACTTAAATATTTAATTTTAAATATGGATAGTTTAAAATAAAAAATTATAAATTTTTTATTAATAATGATGATCCAAATTTAATATTAATTTTTTTATAATTTTAATATTAAATTTGCACTATTCTAAATATATTTGGAGAATAAATCTATAAAAATTTAAAAAAATTATTAAATCTTATCACCAATCAGGACAGTTTAAATTTAATATATATGATTTAAATTTAATTTTAAAATTTAAATTTTAATATGAAATTCAGACCACCCATATTAAATTTGGACTTCCCAAATTAGTAATGAAACATGTTTATTAAAATTTTTATAATTTTTAATAAATTTAAAAATAAATATTTTAAATTTGAATCTGAATAGTTTAAATTCATTATCCCTCATAGGGAGGGACAAGACAATGAAGGGAATCCAACTCTGTAATGATAGATGTGGTTGGAATTTGGAATTTATAGTTAAATTTTCAAACTAGATTTTCATAAACCTATTAAGTTTTAACACAGCCTGTGTCATTGCTAGTACAATATTAATGCGAAATTAATGTTTTGCTGTACATGAGGCTCGCGAGAATTCTGTTTCAAGAAGACATAGCATTGATTATTTAAATTAAATTTAAAATATTCAAACATATAAAAAAAGATTTATATAGTCAATCTTAATTCTAACATTTCGGTCTTTTAGGTACAAATCGTTCAATGATATTATATATATATATATATATATATTGTAGCTAATTTTAATTTTTACTTTAAAAAATTTAAAATTTTCAACTAACATGACACTACAGTATGTATTGAAGGAGTTAAAAAAACAAAAGAAAGAGTAAAAATGAAAATAAGGTTAAGATATAACTTTGCCTTTAAAGTATTTTCAGAAGAATAATATTGTCCTTAAACTACTCATCGTAAAAATATTGTTTCTAAACGAATTAAATCGAAGCAATATTATTCTACCATTTAAGCATCCATTAATTATAGCTAATGAGATTCATTTTTCATGAATTAAGGTACAACTCAACACTTAAACTACTCTTAAAGGAGCAGGGATATTAGAGAGCAGGGATATGGTAACGGTGATAGTGGATCTTCTTTTTCAAGGCGACTGCAATGGTGGCTCCTCCCTCACTGATTCCACTTCCACCGCCCTCTTATCACTTTTGGAATTGGTTGTAACAAACTATTTTAAAGAATAATCTGAGCAATGGTGATATTGGATAACAATATTTATTTATTATAAATTATTATAGGAAAACTTTTTTCCATCATTCTATATTAGATTAGATAGTACCCAGTACGGATTAGTCAATTACAATATGAAAGTAAAATTATTGGTATCTAAATTATACCTCCATTCAGCTTTCTTCACAAAGTACCTTAAACAAATTTAGATTCAACATTGTCAAAGATTTCTGTACAAAAAATATGAATTGGAGTTTGAAGAAGGAAAAGAAGTCCTCAGCCCACAACAGATAGAGGAGAATTTATTCAATCATATAGTTTGGACTCCTAGAATATGGCACTTTTGGGGCCTTTTATTTGATTGTATTGAAAGGCCCAATGAATTGGGATTTCTTTATTAGGCCAGGTCATTTTGAAGCAAGCAGATCATTTATGATGAAGAGGATGAGCTTTAAGAGAATGATTTAGAGTTCTTTTAGAGTGAAACCATATAGCACCATACACGAGATAGATCAAATATTTTCATGGGATGGCAACAAATTGAAATGAGTAAATTTTATTTATTATTGGTTTGACCATATTTTTACTATGATCAAAATCATATCGAGTTTCACGTAATGAGGTTTCCTTACTGACAGTATAACAATTTGTTGTGTTCCTTTTTTTGTACGTGTCTACAATTCATCTCTCATGTTATCATTACATTTTTCCTTCGTTATGGTTTCTTATAGATTGTTTAATGATCATGTAATGGTTTATTTTAGTTGTTTTACTCATATAACTACTCTATATATACTCTTTGCCTTCATATCAAACACTTCAAACTTTTGTAAAAATAACATCCCATACAAGGGTGGAACCAGACTTTAAATCTAAGAGGGCCAAGTTTTTTAATTTAATAAATATTATTAATTTAAGTAATTTGAAACTAACTAATTAAATAATAATAATAATAAAGAAGAAGAAAATTTTAAATATTTAAACTCATATACACAATTTTTTTTTTACCAAAATCAGATGGTTTTTTAAGCCTCCACTTTTACCTCATAACCATCCCTTGTTGCTGATATTTTTGAATTTTTAGATTTAAAATCCCATTATTCTGATTTGATTGAAAAGGATAAGTTGAAGCGCCTAATTTTTTTTATGACAACCACCAAAGTATTTATAATAAATTACGTAGAATTAGATTCCATTAAATAATAATATATTTGATGAGAGGATAGAATAAATATTTAAGGTTTTATAAAAATGAATCAACAATATAAGATATAGTTTTTAAATTTTTTTTGGCATAAATAGCACAATCTTAAAAATAATTAAAAAGCTAAAGAAAAGATACACTAATATTTTAATGTCAATGTTAATCAATAAAAATATTTTAATAAACCAATAAGTTATATATTTTATAATATATAATATATATCACATATAATATAGTCTTATATATGAGAGGGGTGTGTGTATATACACATATTATATATTTATACATGCAGCCGTGAATCAAATAAGAAGTAGGTGTTTGTGTTTTTCTTTTTCTTTTTGTTTATTTGGTTAGTGTTTTAACTTTATAATTTATAGGGAGAATGACAAGAGGTCCTTTTATTTCAAATTTAGTCTCAAGTACCAAACTTTAAAAATTTATAATTTAATTTTTTAATTTTGTCATTATATTGTGATGAATTTGTAAATTCTTTTTCAAATTTAATATAGTTGAAGAATAAAAAATTATTTTTTTATTAAAATTTAGAATACAAGTTGCAAATTTTATCATAACAAAATTAAAAAATTGAGAAATTAAGTTACAAATTTTTAAAATTTGACACTTGAAATTCAATTTGAATTAATTGATCCTTCTAAGACCTCTTTATCATTCTCCCTAATTTATAGAGGTATGGCAGTGTGTGGACCCCCTAATGATCAGCACGGTTCAACCCCGATCTCATACTTTTTTTTAAATATGATTTTTGATTAGATTATATTTAAGTATTGTTATGTTGGATTTAATTAAAGATAATTTTCTTAAAGTCATTTTTTATACTAACATGGACTCAAACCTAAGATCTTATGTTTTAATAGGATTTTTTTATATGATTATTTGATTGGGTTAAATTTCATTATTATCGGGCTCAATTAAGGGTAAGTAAGGGTTTTTTTGTATGGTTATTTGGCTAAATCAAATTTGGATATTGGAAGGTTTAATTAGAGATAATTTTTCTAAAAATATGTTTTACATTTACACGAAGATAATGACAAACTAGATCTTAAGATAGGTTTTATAAATGATTCTTTCTCCATATTTTGGACATTATTTTGATAAAAAAAATTGTCATAACAAGTTGTCAATCATATTAACCAAAACAATACAAGTATTTTTGAATTTTTTATATCTTCCTTGTACCATTTATAATATCTAAATTTTTTTATTCATTTATCTTCACTGCTACAAAAATAATTTTAATGTCACTAATTACGTCAGTTTTACAAAAAAAAAATCAAAGTAAAAGAAAGGACGGTGGCAATTTTATAATTTTTTGAAATAGTTTTTACATCAGTACTCTAAAAAACTAATGTAAAATTTTTTTTCCATGTTGGTTCAGTTATAAAAAAGTCGACGTGGAAAATTGTTTTTTTTTAAAAAATTTTTCTTTTTTTTTTCAAGTCAGTTTCAAAATAATCGATGTGGAATATAAATATCATGTTGATTTTGCAAAAAAACCAACATGAATCTCAATTTAAAATTTGAAAAGTTTTAGATGCGACTTCAGATATATTTTTCCTTACCTTTTTCAAATATGTGACGCAACTCTTCTCTTATCTCTTCATTTTTTTATCAAAACTTTCACCTTTCTCCTCCCTTCGCCATCCAAAGTCCATCAATCACTATTACGTAGTTGCCCTTCGCTGTCTCTATCGCTATTTGGGTTCCATAGGTATGCATATTTCATCTCCCTTTCAATTTTAACATAACTGGAAGAGTAACATTTCTCTTCCATCTTTATATTTTTCTTGCATTTGAAGTACTTTTTCATTCATTTTCTATTCTCTTGATTGTGGATAGTGTGTGGGTTGCTATAGGTGGTATGTTGGTGGTTGTTAGTGCGCTGGTCTTCTACTTGTGGTATCCTCCTTCATATTTCAATTTACGAGCATGGGTGTTGCTCATCTTTCATCTTCCTCTTTCATTAGAAAGATTTTGTTAGCTCTTCTACTGTAAGTCCTTATTTTTATTTATTTTTCTTAATTTTTATTGCCTATTGGTATTGTGATTGGTTGATTTAATTGAATTTTGCGTGGTTAGGTATTTTAATAGATGAATTTGTACCTTCAAATCTTTATTTTAACTCTAAAATTTATATTTCATAATAGTTTACTTAATTGAATATTTTTATATTTGACCGTTTAGATTGTTGGATTGATTTAGTTAATATTGTTATTGATCTTGAATTAATTATATATTTTTATATTTTTTTAGTATTTTGAACAAATGTGTGTGTGTGTGGATAAATATATTAGTTATATGGAGAAATATTATATTAGTTCATTTTATAAATATATATTTAGTGTAATTATAACTTGTTGTATAATCATTGTGATTATGTTGAGTGGTTGTTTATATTTGTTATATAATCTATACAATTTATAAGTTTTAAGTTTTGGATGTATAAAAAAATAAATAATTTTTTTTTAAATAACTTTTAACAATGGTAAAGTGACATTTCACAACGGTTATATACAGATAACTGAAGGTTTTTTTCATAACCATTGTGAAAAATTTATTTTTTAAAAAAATTTGTTTGTTTGTTAAATATTTTTCATGTTGGATGTGAAAAATATTTTCCACATTAGTTTAATAACTGACGTGGAAAATCAACTTTTCACTTTCGTTCTTTTTACTTTTCCCTAATGACCAACGTAAAAACTTTAAAATAATTGTTGTTAAAAGCCTTCTTGCAATAGTGCTTATATGCTAGCCTCATATATATCTTCTATGATAATTACTCCCTCCATTCAAAAATGCAAGACTTTTTTAACCAAATATTACTCTCAATAAAGTAGTTATTTTATTTTTAAATTAATTTTATTTTTCTATATTTACTCCTATTTAACAAAGTATTTCACCCTAAAATAAATATAAAGTGATTTAGGGTCCATTAGTTGTTAACTTCCACATCCCAAAAGTACCTTTTTACTGGGATGTGGAAAGTTGTTTTGACATATTTTAGTATGAGAAACGGAGTTTTTGATGTGCTTTCTAAAAGCGTGTGAATGTAGATTTTGATGATGCGACTTTTGAGAGCTTTTGAAACTCATATTTGGTTTGGGATATTTAATAATGAAGTTAAATGTATCCTTAATTTTTTATTTTACCATAATACCTATAATATCCTAAGTTTTTAACTTAAAACTTTGAGTATTTAAGAAGGGTAAATTAGCTAAAATATGTGATTTTATAAATTAATGGAGATTTTAGGACACTAATAAGTTATTAGACCTTTGAATAGCCTTAAAATTGAACTACGATAGTGTCCAGATCAACCAGGATCAAGTGAGAGGTTTAAGCAGCGTGTGGCACTTGTTGTGCCATGTACCATGGCACATGGCCATTTTTTAGGTCAAATCAAACATAAAATTGCATATGATTTTAGAAGAAGAAAAAGAAGGAAACGAGAGAGAGACGAAGGAGGAGGACATAGGGTCTATTAGAACTTCATCTTGAGAGTATTTCAAGAGCATTTTGGAGCAAAAATCACTATTGGGGTAAGCTTTTTTTTTATTCCTCTCCCTTCTCATCTATGCGAATTTTTAGTAGATATGGGTGTGCTTGAGCTTGTTGATTTGTGTTTTCATTAGTTTAGAACAAACCCACTAGTAAATTAATGTCTTGGAGAGTTAAATCAAGCTTCTAAACCTATATGTATGGGGTTGCAGTGATTTGGAATTTTTGATTAGAGTTTGAATGAAACTTGAGTAAAAATTGAGAGTTTTGAAACAATGTGGGTCAATGGTTAGTGATACTAGTATGTTTGGGTGTTAAAAAAAAATAATTAAGTATGTCAGAAAGGTTGATATCAATTAAATGAGATCTTTGGGTATAAGGAATACCTAAAATTTAGTGATTTTGGAGTTTAATTAGAGTAATAATGAATGACTATCACTTAATCATGTAGATTAAGTATTGCTCAAGTATTATTGTGCATGTGGAATTTGTAAAGCACATATTTTAGACCACAATAATCCTTTTTTTGTGACAAAGGATTGAAGTAATGAAATAATTTACTGAATTTGGATTAAGTGCTTAACTGTTTGTGAGTAAATGTGTAATTTTACAAACCTGTGTTTAGAAGTGTTGATATTGTAAAATGAGGATTTTGTGCATAGAAAATGACTTTTAAAAACAATAGCTTTGTGAAAGTATTTATATATGTATTTTATGGTTTGGATGCAATACATGATGTTCATGAAAGAGTGACCATGATCATAATAAGGAGTGGGAGTTCAACCATAGAAGGAGAAGTAAAAGTCCATATGACAATTATTTTCTTAGTATCTAATAAGGTGGGGTGTTGAAGATAATCTCCTTAGTATCTATGTGGAGTAGGTGTTGGAAATTTACGCTTCTTAGCATCATTATATGAGGTATTAGAGTAAGGCACCCCGAATCTTGTGTGTTAAGGAAAAACTATAATTTGAAAGTGAGATATGACACCTTTGGCTTGGTGATTCCTACCCACTAAAAGTGAGCTTGGCCATTATGTATGTGCTCTTGGTCCAATAGAACATTTGGTTTTAGTCAAGGTGATATGAAGGCTCGGATGGTAGAATGATCATGTTAGAGTGGAAATGACCTATGACTTTGAGAATGTTATATTTGAATATGCTAAACAGGTGTTTTTACCTATATGAGTTTTCTTGCTCATAATTGTGCATGTTAATTAATAGTTATGAGGGCTCACCCCATAGTTATATTTTACCTATATGACTCTCTCTGTTACTTGAGATGTTTATCTCACCCCATAGTTATATTTTACAAATGAGGGCTCCGATAGGGTCAAAGGGAAGGAAAGGACTATTAAGGACTTTGTTTTGTATAACTCTTCCCCTATGTTTTGGTATTGTAACAAATAGCTTATGAATTCTGTGTCAACTTAGGATTTCATGTAATATTTGGGTTACTTGCATGGGAAACTATGTAATGTGTGTGTCTAGGGCTAAAATGTTGTATCTGTGATGAAATGATTATGAGATGTTAAGATACTAGTGCAAGTGATGATTTTGTAATGTTTTGCCTATATGGCTAGCTAAGTGTGTTATATTGGGATTATATTATTACCTCTTGACATTGTTGTGAAATTGAGGTTTTGATAGCCAAATTGTGTACAAACTATTGTTAATGCGATATATTTGGTTTATCAAGTAGTGTCTTGTCTCTTTGAGTTGGTCCAAGTAATTCTAAAGCCATTAGCACTAGGTTAAGAGTTTTGGGCACTCTTATGTGTGTTTTAAGTTGAAAACAGATCAATTTGAGTTTGGGTATTTAACTTTCAAATGGTTGAATATTTAGAATTTGAGACTAGTGCAATAGTTAAAAGGGCTAGAAGAGTTTTGTGTGGACACTTGAACCACTCAAATTGATTATCAGATGGTGAAACAGTGCACTTCAGAAGTTAGATCTGGAGTATAGTCATGATAGCTGATTATTGTCTTGACAACAACAACACGCCACGACACAAGGCACTATGATAACCTTTGGTTCTCTATGCCATCCGCCGCGGTGAACATCACATGCGCTGCAGCGAATGGAGCACTTTTAAGGTAACCTAAAATGCCCTTTTTATTGCTTGTTTAAGAGGTTATTTGACTTTCTTGCTTGTGCTATCTCTTGTAACTTATTTTAAACTATAATTTGAGCTCAAATGTCTTTTAGAAAAGGGTTTTTTTCTTGGAATCCTAATCTTTTAAACTACTTTTCTTAAATTATTGTGTTATGATAATCTTAATTAAGAAATTTTATTATTCTTGGCTATTACAACTGTACGTTAAAGTGTTGTTCTGGTAATGTAAATGTGGACGTTACACTACCCCTTTCCCTCTATATTTCTCTCCTTCCTCTTTCTTTTTTATCCATCTCTATTCAACCTTTTTTGTGCCTCTGATATCTGCGAATAGTACTTTTTAAAAAAACAAAAATTATATTAATAAGTATTCATGTAGTTTTTTTTGATTTTGTATTGCTCTGGTTATATTATATTATATTAAAAAAATTAATCAATGCGATAAAATATTAAGAAACTCTTAAATTTGCCTTTGATATGTAGAAAATTTTATTGTATCAAATTTTTATTTAACAAATCAACTTTCATGTTATTTATCATAGTTTTGAAAACTTTTTAATCTATTACATTTGTATAACAAAAATTATAACTCATCATAAATCAATGTCCTTTTTGGTATTTGTATATTCAAAAGTATATTTTATTATCATAATCCAAACAATTTTTAGTTTACAAAATTGAGTTTTGAAAAAATGTATCTAAACACAAATTTTGTTACAATAACTGATTTTCACTAAACTGACTTTTGTTAAATAAACTTTTAGCAAATGAACTTTTGACAAACTGAAAACACACACACACACTTATTTAGTGGAGGTAATTTTGAAAGAAAAAAGACAATAATTACACTTTAAAAGACTAAAAATATTTTATATTTTTGAATATCCAACATTTTAAAAAAATGTTTTATATTTTCAAATGGAGGGAGTATATACTTAACACATCCTTCACTAACAGAGTGTTATCCCTGGAAGTATCAAATCCTCAAAATTTAAATTTATTGAAGCAAATAATTTCAACTGTGATAAATAGAAACAGTAACTTCTAGTGAACTAGTTTGCTTTAAGCCCTTTAAAAAGCCTGATTTCTCCTACATCATTTGTTAGATGTAACTAGAAATCTAGTTTTCTCTATCTTATTGTCGCTTGTTTTCCATTCTTTTGTTTCTAGTGTTGTTTCTTTCTTTTTTGGACTCGGTGATGTTTGAGCTTTTTTCTTGAGTTTTATTGATTCTCTGTTTGTGGCAAAAAAAAAAAAGACCTAATTTATCCAAGCATTTTAATAAAATATATTAAAAATATATGATATTTGTTAAGAATTGTTCGACCTTGCCAGAAGTTTACAGGATTAAGTTTTTCAATCCTCTTCTCTCCTTTTCCTTCGTATTTTTTTTTATTTTTCTAGCTTCAAATGTTTAAAATTAATTGTATAAAAAAATGTTTAGAATAAAACTCAGTCTGAGATGTTGCTTTCGGATCCAGGATCATTTCTTAGAAGCTCTCCCAAAAAGAGACAAACTTGAAAATATGGCCCATTTGGCCATGTTCATATCTGACATCTCTTTGCTCTGTTTATTATTAATGTGCCATGAAGATTCTCACTGAGGAGTGGTATGGATGATTTAATTTCTCCTTTTCAAGTCGGTCTTATTCCAGGTAGATACAAATTCATGATAATATAATTATCTAGGAATTCTTGCACATTATGAATAAAGTTAAGGGAAGAAGAGCATTCATGGCTCTTAAGACCAACTTAGAGAAGGTTTGTGACCATGTCAAATGGGAATTTCTACAAGCCTCGAATGGTGTAGGAATGATTTCTACTCGTATCATCTTCTTATTTAGTGTCTCTTTATAATGCTTTACGAAACGGACATTGACAAGTTTGGTTACTAGAAAGAAATGGGATGAATGGAATGAATTAAAAAATAAAGGGAAAATAAATAAAAAAATAAAATAGTAACAAAATAAAAATATGAAATGTTATTTAAAAAAATGCAAAAAAGTATAAAAAAGTTTATGGATTTATAATTTAAGTTAATAAATTGATTGATTTTATGAAATTTTGAAAGGTATGATGATTCTTACATTGTATTATATTATATGAATTATTCATGCTGATATTCAAGAGGAAGGATGATTAATTTTTTTCATTTGATTTTTAATCAATTCTATTCCATTTATTTTAGTAATTAGACGGTACTTGAATTTTTTTCAATCCTCACTAGGGGTCTCGTCAAAGGGATCCTATTTTACCATAAATGTTTGTGTGGGGTATGGATAGGCTTTTACCATATTACATGTGATGCTGTTAATGTTGAATATATGAGTGGGAAAAAAACGCAAGACATTTAAAGAGAATGAGAAGAGGACTAGAATGAAAATATTATTACAAGCTCAAAATACAATAATACATTCTAAAAACACTAACTTCTTCACACTCTCCCCCTCTTTTTTCATGTAACATCCGAAAAAATTTAACCCTGATTTATTAACCTAATGAGAGTAATTAGTGAGTTAATGAAATGTGTGGCCAGAGGGGTTTAACTTGGCGTAATTTTTTTGATTTCAGCCCTAGAAGTGGGTTCAATCAATAACGGGCCATCCAGGCAAGGAAAGAGGAAGAAAAGTGAAAAAGTTATTTTCTGTGCCACAGGCCGAGGCGCGCGGGTTGGTCCGCTGCGGCGCACAGAGATAATTTAAATATAACGGTTTCTTCTATGCCATGCGTCATGGTAGAGGACATCGTGCGCTGCAGCGCACAGCAAAATAAATCAGATATATCTAATTCGTTTTGCGCGTGAAAATAACGAAGAGCTCGATTTGGCTCTACTAGGGCATGACATTAGATTCTATTGTTGTGATAGATTGAAGCTCCTAAATACCCAAGATAAGTTTACGTTGCCTTCTTCTTCCTTTCTCTCCCTTATTTATGATGATTTATGATAGAGTTTGAGTTGGCAAATGGATTCGCGTCCATAAGAGTATGAGTCTAATTCCATTGTAAGATAAGTATAATAGGAGTTGTTTAATATATTTGAACACCACATTGATAATTTTAGAAGTGGTTGGCCTATGAGAGCATTTATTATCTGAAAATTGATATTTATGAGATAGTTGGGAGAAGTTAATGTGCATTAATAATGGTTTAAGATGTTATACTGATAATGTGCAATTGCATTAATAGAATTCTATGAGCCCCATTGGGTATAAATGGGTAGTGATTATGAGTTGATAAAATAGAGTGTGTGGAGTTTTATGTTGATAAAACTTTAAAAGTTAGATAATGATGATTATTCTTGTGGTATGGATATAGTGAGGTTCATTTTTGGCACTATTCAAGCTTGTTGAAGCTTTGGAAAGTTGGTATAGTGAGGGGTAAACCTTTGACCTCTCAAAAGTTTGAGATAACTGGGAAAAACTAATCTCTCTAGTTGAATGTTAATTATATTTTTGAAATGTGATTTATGAGTTAAATTGATGATGCATATTGACAAAGTGTTTGATTTGTGAAATAGTTTTTGGAAAGAAAACCTTGATTTTGCCACCCTTAGTGTTTTCTGAAATTGATTGTGATTTATTACTATGGGTGGAGAATTGTGCTAAAATTATGTGTTGAATTATGGAGTATTTGAGTTATGTGAGCTCATGTGTTATGAATTGATTGTTAAAATGCATATTATGTGAGAAATGTGCATAGTATGATCATTGGCGAGAGTTCACCCAGGGAGAAAAGTAGATTGGTTCAAATCCACATGGTATTGACAGTGACCGTTGGAATCGGGAACTAGCCTTGGCACCAACTGTTAAAATCGAGAGGTAGCCCTTGTCCCATGGTTGTTTCAGAACTGTCCCACTTGTTTTATGAGGGACTCAAACCTAACTAATCTCCACCGATTCATGAGGAGGCTAGATTAGGGATACGACACCCTATGGTTGTTAGTATTGGGAGAAACTAGATTACATAAGTGAGTGAGTCAACCCTGACCTGATAGCTCCTCACAAGTGAAAGGCTGGGTTAGTTTATGAAGAACGTAGCCACGTGATAGCCATCAGTTTTGTGTCAGGGGTAACAGGAGGATATAAGGTTGGCATTTGATTATGTATATAAGTCCGGCCACATGGTTGTTAGTTTTGTGATCCAGCATGTGTTGAGAGTGCATGGTTGTTATTTTTGCGACCCTATATTATGTTTTTTGCTAAATAACTTGATAAAGTGTTTTTGTAGCAATTCCGATCACATGGTTGTTAGTTTTGCGAACCGTGGTCGAGTGTTACGTAATATATGTGCTTATTTGCCTAATTGCATCTATTACAATTAATATACAACTGTATAAATTAAGTAAAACTTGGTTACTGAATGGTTGTACTTACCCTTCAATTTTCAATATTTTCAAGACTTAGCTCATCGGATCTAAGTCGAGAAAAACATACAGAGGCTTAGGATTTGTAGAGTAATCCTCTATATGCCTCTCTTTTATTATTTTTATGTGTATTTGTTAATGTAATTGCCAACTAAGATTAATTGACATGATTTATGCACTACTTGCATGATTTTGTATATAACTAGTATATTTTATACCCTAGGTTAATGAGTTTTGGTTGTGAGCCAGTGGATAGGGCCAAAATATTTGTGTAAGTAGAAACATATGTATTTTGAGAAATTTGAAATGAAATAGTTGATTTTGTGCAACATTTTCTTCTCCTTTATGTTTTATGAAAATTGGGGTTGAATAGTGATTTTATGATATAAGCATTTTTTATTGTGTATGGTGCGTTACATGAGTCTGCAAGAGTCCATTAAGTGTAATCGGATGGTTGGTGTAAACTATTGGCACGTGTGGTAGAGTTGGGACACCCTATTTGAGAGATTTTGTGAAAAAGTGGTTAAAATGGGTTTTGGTGTCTAACTTTTTATACAAAATGAGTTTGAGTGTGAAACTAGTGTCATTAGCTAGAATTAGGAGAAAGCTCCGTATAGACACCTAAATTACCTCAATCGAATGTCGGACAGAGATTTGAGACGTGTCTGAAGTTCGCTCCCCGTGCTATCAAATGACAGCATTGATCTGTCAAATTTCGTGCAAGGCGCCGCAACATGTGGCACAGAGGAGACACGCTGTGGCACACAAGTCGTAAGCTGCGGCACATGTGTCATTTTCTGTACAGAATTTATTTCTAAATTTTAAAACTCATTATTTGGGTCCTAATTGATTTTCAAGCTTCCGCTTTACTTTTAAAAAACTCTGATTTAGGCTTATTAAATTATAATTGAAATTGAATTGTTGAAATTGAGATTGCTTTGAAAGAATTTTGAGAAATTCCTTTTATAAAACCTTACAACTTGGTAATCCTTTGAAAATTAAACCCTGGATTATTATAATTTGAAGTAAAGTACGATTTAACCTTTGGGAGGTTACACTTCATTCCCCTCTTTTTCTTTTTCTTCCTTCCCTTCCCTCTCCTCTACTATTTTTACACCCCCGTGCCATCTCTTCTCTCTTCTTTCTCCATTTACTCACTCAATGCTTGATTACATTGCATGACTAGCCAAACACCCTATTTCTAAGGGGTAAAAGGATAATACAATTCTTAGTTCATCACATTTAGAAGTTTTATCGATTTGGTCCATCAACTTTAATTTCAATCATTTCAATTCTTAACATTTATTTTTGTTACCAAGTTAGCCCTTTAAATTTTACAAGACAAATTAGTCTTTAAAAAAACTTGTGTAAATTATATTATTAACGTGGAATTTAAACGTGAATAAATTGAAAAAATATAAGACAAATAGCAAAGTCTTAATCACTGACATGTCATTGTATGATTTAAAAATACCATGTCAACGGTCTAATTAACATATCAACTTTTTTGGAGGACTAATTGGTTTTTGTAAAATTTAAAGTTGGTAACAAAAGTAAATGTTAAGGACTGGAATGATAAAAATTAAATTCTATAGACCAAATTAATAAAACTCTCCAAACGTAAGGGACTAAAAGCTGTATTATCCCTAAAAATAAGTGTTTTGATCTCCAAGTATAAATTTGTGGCTAATAACTATCTTTGAATAATAATCAATAATCTTGGCTTGGAAGCTATTCTAACTAATTTCTCTTCTTTTTCTTATTTATTCAATTTGCGCCTAAAACTAATGATGATTTCACCAGCTAGTAGTAGCATATGGAAACCTATTTTTGTGACAAAGAATGGACCTACTTAACTTATGTTTTATGTAATGATGGTATGCTTGAATAGGTTCCCTTTTGCTTCAAGGAAAAAAGTGAACAGATCTAAATCATCCAGCTTCATCTTCAAAAATTTCTCTGTGAGCTTAAGAGGAAAGATTAAAGCTGCTATGGGGATGAGAATCTGTGATGTGATAGGTTCCTATATATCTTGGTTTTCCTCTCATAAAGAATAAGAATTCTTGCACGGTTTGTGTTGAGCTCTTTTTCTGTGTATGCCACACAAGTTGCTAAAGTGCCTAGGAGCATTTGCAATGGAATTGAAAGATTACATAGAAATTTCATTTGGGGAAGAAGTAATGATGGTCTTGGCTTCAAGCACTCAACTTCTTTCAAAAGGGCATGTGGAAGTAAGTTAGCATGGAAGCTTATTTCTAGTTTCATTCATTCATATTTTAACTTAGCTATTTTGCCACCATTGGAGCCACCAAATCGGAAACTTCGATCGGTATATAGCTTTATATTCAGTTTATTCACATCGCAAAAACATTCAAAGTTTTATTTGTTCAGCCATTATGTTAGATTAGTCAAGGTAATTAGTTTGTTATTGGTGGTCATTACTAGTAAAATGGTGACCTTGAAATCTATATAAACAGTATCACAATGTATTAGAAATAAGGAATTTATTAGAGTATTACTCCCTTTCACTCTGTCTGGGGTTAGTTCAATGGTGCACCTTTTAAAAACAAATATATTGTTTTCTTTTTAAATTATCGTAGAAGAGTTTTTCATCCTCGCTGTCATTTGTTGAATTGATTAACAAAAGTTTTATCATTTTGTGGTTAATGTTCTTTTCCCTTTAATATCTAAACAGATTAGGCATCTTAAACTTCGCCTATATTCCTCTAACCTCAAAGCCAGTTTCATTGTTACACTTATTTTATTTTTCTCTTCTTTTCTTAGAATAAAAATACAATCCATTCATATTTCTAAAGGGAAAAAAAGTTTAAAAAAAATCTAAACTTTATTATGTTAGGATGTATTTGAATATGTTAATTGCAAAATGACAATGAGTCAGGCTTATTCGAGTCAAATTTAATTGAGGCCAATCTAAATATATAAAAATACTCAAGTAGCTAAGCTTTTTCCTAACATCGCAAGCTTTCTAGCTTGCTTGAATATCCAAATAATTACATTACTTTATTTTATTTTATTTGTTTTAATCAATTTCAATTTTTATCTTAGAATTTTTAAAATTTAATATAATTTTAACTTTATTTTATTAATAATAAAAATATTTGAGTGTTCAAGCTTGACCCGAGTTTCTTTGAACATATTTGGACAACCCAAATAAGTTTGAAGTAACATTTTTTAATAAACTCCCAAAACCTAATCCAAAATATTTTCAAGTTTATTTGAATTGATTCACCAAGCTTAACCAAAATTACTAGTTATAACCTGTATAATTCTCCATGTGAGTGAAAGCCTTTCTTAACCAATTCATCCACGAGTTGATCTGGTTTCCTTTGCATTGCCCCATAAGCTAGATTACTCGAATGAAATAAGATATTTTGTTTACCAGAGAGATAGAGAGACTTTTTGTAACAGTATTGTACTCAAATGAGGTTTTTGTTACGGTTCAAATAAGATGATTAGTCAAAGTGAAAAGATCAAATTGTTCGAGCGAAAAGTAGACCGGAGAAAGATAATTTTCTAGAACCTGCTACTTTGCCATTATGTTTTTGGAGTAGGCTTGCTCAAAGAAACATAAAGAGTATCGCTGATTAATATTTGCTAATGCAAAGTATACCAATTTATTATTCAACAAATCAGTTGGTTGCCACCATGATGCAAATTGGAGTACACAACCCTGAAATATTTCATCTGTAGAAAAATAATCACAATTAATGATTCAATGGTCCTTTTCCATAATTCTTAAAATCAAAAAAGACCAAAAAAATAATCTCCTGGATCAATTTTGTAACCCGAAGGGAGTTTTTTAGGAAGTGTATCCAACAATCAGTTTGGATCAGAGAAGAACTTGTTGATGGATGGCATGATTTGAGGGGCCTTGTTGCGGACAAACTTCCTCAGGCCATGTTCTGCATATTTCTCACCCTCTGCGTAGTTCTCAAGCACTCCTGCGGCTCTGTTCTCTTTGGTTACCCTGAAATCAGATTCAAATTGAAATTCAACATTACTTCTTATTGCCGGCAAACATCTCCACAATTGCTCCAAAATCTCCCGCCCTTTTGTTTTCACTGATATTTTGCCTAAAACTCAATTGCAATTCTATTCAATTTAGAATAGACCCATTCTTTGGATTCTATGCCAGCTAGGAAATAGAAGTGAAACAAAGTTTCTATACATAATCTGGGAAAAGATCCAAGAGGTATCACACAGTGATAGGTAGCTTCTAGAGGACCTCATAGTGATTGCATAGTGACAAGAAAACGTATCGGACAAAAAATATCAATAAATTACAAGCAGTCGAAGCCTAAGACTACGAGAGATAAATATACCTGACTTCAGGATTGATGGTGATATTCCTAACCAGTTGCATACCGCAGATCCCAACAGCGACACCTACTGCAGCAAAAAGAGGCCACACCTGTTCACAATGAAAGAAACAGGACACGTTTATATACATATAAAAATCTCCAAGTATCACGAAATACCAGATGCACACACAAGCATCGCAATAGAACAGTAGATCTGTCGATTGTCAGTTCACTTGTTGCATCACTAAGTCAGATCAACAAATATTAGCCGTCTGCTTCATGAACAATCATAAATAACTTCTTAGAACAAAACCGAGAGAAGAGGAAGCGAGATTACGGAATAGTCTGAGATTAGTATTCGAATCAAAACATCTATCCTCAAGAACAGCAGAGAGAGGAGAGATCAGATCTCAATACAATTGTTCAGATTAGATCTAGAGTTTGCAGCAGCAATAATGGTGTTGATACTCGGATCAATTCATGAAAAAGCAGAGTTAGAAGAAGAAAAGGAAGGAAGAAATACCTCAGGCCTGATCCACTTAGAGCCACCACCCATGGTTGAGAGAGAGAGAGAGAACAGACGAGCGCCGACCGGTGAGAGGGAAGAAGAAAGATAGACGGAGGCTGAGGAAGCAAACTGAAGAAAATATTGAGAGGCAGATTATAAATGTGACCGCCAATCGCGAATATGCCTTGCCTATACCATCGGGTCAATCTTATGCTATCTAATAATCCAATCTAATAAATTATCAAGTATCACAGTCAACAAAGTTGAAGAAATTATTCACATCTATTTCTTGATATTCTTTTTAATAATTATTTAATTAATTAATTTGACTAATTTAAAATAATTAAAGAATTTAAATTTAAATAATATGGCACTTTAAGATAAAGAAATGTTTTTCAAAAGTAGACGACAAGTCAGCAATGTGCATGCGCCGCCCAAGGTGAGAACTGGGAAGTGTGCGGCCGCCTATTTTTTGGACTTATTTAGTGGGACCCACTTTGGGGAAGAAATGGTTAAAAAAATAATAATTAAATAATTAAAGGCTCCGCGTATCGAATATTCTCGGAATTTTCAGATGCCAAAGATTAATTTGTAATCATTCAAGTATTTGCGTGGGGAACAGTCCAACAACGAACAGCCTGTCTGCATCAAGTTTAACGCAATTAAATTAACAATGTCCTTTGACAGATTGACTTTGACCCAGAAAAGGGAGAAATATGGAAATGAAAGGCACGTCATGCGAGCCGTGTCTTCATTGAAGTTGGACGGCAGTCCTCGATCACCTTGTCTGATTCTAGCATCCTCCTCCTATTTTTTTCTTTTTAAAAAGTAATTTTAATAAACTCACCATAATCAAAATTAGTGAGTTGGAATAATAAAGTTGTTAAAAAAATAAATTAATTTTTAATTTTATTTTAAAATTTAAAAGGAAAGATTTGATGTGTGAAAAAAGTTTTGTTAGTCAAAATACACTTTCATTATTATCAAAGAGTCGTTTGCATTCTAATTGAATATAATTAATTATAAAAATAATTAATTTTAATTATAATTGATTATGTTATAACGTAATTTATTTGAATACTATTTTTTAAAAAATTAATTTTAGCTGTATAAATTATCATAAAGAATATTATTTTTTTAAAATTAAATTATTGATAAAATTGTATTTAATATTATTAAATTTGTTAAACTTTATTTAAAAAGTAAAATATATTATTTAACAGTTAAATTGAATTTATAAATAATCTTTCAAAGCTTATTTCAAAATGTGATTCTGTCTCAATAATCAATTATTAATTTTTTTAGTTATTTGGGTAATTTTTTCAAAAATCAATTTTTCTTTAAATTCAAACAGGCTGTAAATCAACAACCATCAACAATGCAGCAAAAAACAACGTTCATCAATACAAAACAAAATCAAAAGGAGCGAAAAGAATAAGCTACAAAAGAAAACCAACGACTATGAAGTCATCCAATGCCAATTCTACTATTGGGAGAGGAAGTATTGGTTTTAGAATTTAGCACATCCACCATCAATAAACAAGGTAGAAAACACAAAAGTATAGGTGTAAATTGTAACATTCTAATTTTTAAATAATAAAAAAATTATAAAATTAGATTTTATTGAGGATAAAAAAATGATAATAATAAGAATTTATATTATTTGAGGTTATTCAAAAATAATGTTATGGTTAGACATTTAATTATGAATTAAAAAAATTTAAATTTAAATCCACATAAAAATATTTAGTTAAGATATAATTTTAAGATTTAGAATATATAAATAATTTTTTATCTGTGTGTTAGTAAAAAAAAGGTGGAAGGAACAAAAAAACAAAGATGAAAGGTTATTTTTTAAGTCCCACATTGGTTAGATGTGAGAAAAGAAGAGATATCTTCATGTATAAGAGGAGGGGGTATGTGTGTTATGAAACATGAATGGCTAAGATACAATTTGAAGGAAATTGTAATTTATGGCTCAAGAGTTTGAATTATTAAATTCAAACCTATTGTCTTTTTTTAATATAATTATGGGACCCATAATTTCATTTTTATATTATTTTTTCTCATCTCTCTCTCCCTCTCACGTTGCTCTACCTTGCAAGGGGTTTATTTTCTTTTTCTTCATGTATGCTCTAACTTTCCTGTTTAAATTAACATTTAAAAAATTACTTAGTTACAAAATTAATTTTGTAGTTATTTCCTAAATAATATTAGCTTTCTAATGATATGATTATTTTGTAGAGTAGAGCAAATATTTTAATTAGAATTTTTCTATAAGATAGTTAATCTGATGATATGATGGATTAAAAATATAGGTTGAAGTTTAGAGATATAATAAATATTATAGAATATTTTCTTGAGGTTGAAACTCATGTAAAAGAATTTTTGAGTTAGACTTTAGATCTATACGGTTGAATTTATGTTGAATATGAGATGTAGGGCTGAACCTTTAATTATTAAATATTTATTTAAGTATGAATATGTATTTCTAAGGCTACAGAATGGTGATTTGAGGCTTCAGGGTAATTCTAAAATTTTTAATTTATTTTTGGACGAAATTTTTAAAATATAGAAGGATAAAATTATAATACTAGAAGTGATTTGAGGTTTAAATATAGTTTACTAGGGTATGATAATTTTAGAAAAAGAATTTGAAAAGTTAAATGAGGCATAAACCTTAAATTAGTGTTAATATGGATTTTAGACCTAAGACTTTCTAACTCTTTAAATTAGAGTCATTTATTAATTTTAATGTAAAATTAATATATAATATTATGAAATAATTATGTAGATTGTATTGATAAAAAGAGTGGTGAAAGAGAAATTATGAAGGAAAATTTGTTATTCAAGACACAAGGTAATCATTATTAATGTGTTGTGATGAGCATGTATGTGATTGGTTATGTGTTATTTTGTTGTTTGAAAAAATTATGAATTATGAATTATTAAAAATAAATACTGCTACATACTTGTTTGGAATTATTGCCAGGTGGGTCAAAATTTGTTTTTGTTTATCATGATGAGATATTATTATTTGGTTATATTCTTGTTTGTATATTTAAATGATGCATGACTTATCAGGGTATTTTAATATATGATATTATTGAGAATTTCTATTTGGTTAATTATTACCATGTGGTAAGCTCTCATTAGACCCAATGAGTGGCGTGTAGCTTGGTCCAACTCACCTTTGATCGGGTGATTTGGCATCCAGACACGGTGAAAGGAGGATATAAGGTATAATCATGTAATTAAATACTTGTTTGGTTTGATTGGAAATACTGTTCGGTAAAATGTTTTTGTGTGTCTATTTAGTAATCGCATGATTAATTACATCTATATGCATCATTACATATTAATTTTAGTTATTGGGACTTTTAAGTCTCATTCCCCGTGGTTAATATTTTTACAAGAGCGAGTTCAGCCGAGAAAGCACCAGAGACATAATTTTGGTGTATGAGATATCATCTTTTACGTTGCCTCTTATTTTAGATCATACAATGTATCTAGTGTCAACTTAGGATATATCTTATTTTGTGAAGCATATAGACTCTAATCTTTTTTATTAACTGCATTTATTTTATTATGATCAAGAGGATCATGTCTATCCCTCTTGATTCTTGCACTGATTTGAATATCATGTCATGAGGATCCTGTCTGTCCCTCATAGTTCTAATTATTATTTTTTTGGTTAACATAACAATATAAAAAAAATTGTATTTAGGAATTGTTTTGGGATTCTGCCACCTTAAAATAGGCTTTTACACTAAATGTTGATTTAAAAATTATCATTTTCTTTTATATGAATTGTTTTTACATTGTTTTCCATTAGGTAAAATTTTATTATAAATGTATTTTCAATTCTCATGATAAAGCTTATTCATTATGTTAAATTCTTTCTATTTTGGTAGGCTATTTGTAAAATGTTTTATTTATATGATAAACTTTTTTCTACTATAGTAGGGTTTTGAAAAGAAGTTTAGTTATTTATTATTATGGTAGAAATTTTTTCTATCATGATAAGGGTTCAATGATGTAAAAAAATAATTTTATTGAACTAATAATTTATAAAAAATCGGTTTGAAAATTTTAGGGTGTTATATAAACACCCATCTCAAATAACACACTTCGTTACAAGCATTAACTGTCAAAGAATCAACTACACGATTACCCCTTTTAGGAGTAAAAGAGAAGGAAAACCCTATCTTTAATGCGCTTGTGGTTAAAATAGCCTAAATAATACCCCAGCACCTCCAATCATACAAGTTTGTTCACTTGGAGCGAAATATAGATGATAAGAAGCTAACTATCTTATTCAAAAACTACTTTATCCTTACCTAAATCTATAGCAAGTGTCATAGTTTGCTAAATAGCTTACTGTTACGTCTTGCATGTTGGATAAAGAGGCGTAGAGGAATATTAAAATTTTAAAGTTCCTATACTGATATAGATCCGAACGAACTCGTTTAAGTCAAAGTGAACATAAGAGTTACCTTTAATTCTTTGATGTTGGTGCACATTCTCTTCAAGAGTTTGGATCTTAAAAACTAACAACGTAGATTTGCTCCCTCTACCAATATCTACACAAACAGCTCTCTAACTCGAACAGTGTGCTAGCACTTTCAGCATCCGTTCTTCTTTGAATGTTAATTTTCCTTTCAAAAATGTTTTGTGGCTCTTAGAGTGTCTTTGTCCTCAGAATTTTTGTAACTCTCTCATCCTTCATAAAGGACATCTCTATCTATATATAGTATATAAATAAGGATTTTCGTCTTCTACTTAAAAGCCCACGAAAATTTAATTAAATTTATCTCATAAATTTAATCCATAATATGATATCTAATTTAAATTTATCTTATAAATTTAAATTATAAAACTGACACGATATTCTCTCATATCATGTTAGTTATTAAATTTAATTTATCATATAAAATTAAATTTAAAACTAACATAATATAATATAATATATATCACATATACATATTATATTATATATATATATATTCGAATATATATATAATTATATTTTATATTTTATATTTCATATAAATATAAATATATATATATATATATTTATCAAATAAATATTCAAATATATATATATAATTCATTCACCTTATATTACATTTATTAAATCTAAACATATTACAAATTCAATGAACTTAGACATTATCGCTGGAGTTGGGCTATTTTTGTGTGCGACCCTATATGCCCATATGAAATTGGTAGTACGCTAATTACGTTATTAGCCCATAAGTCATAAGTGACCTCTAATGAGACATTGCAACTACCCAATTCATATAGGAATTGATAATCCGATGTAACCTATCATACAATCATATCACATTCCTTTCGTCACACGATATTTCAATCAAGTATAAGACATGAAATTGCCATTCTTCTTTACCTGACTATTACTTTCTCGATCTCTGAGTAGACTGATAGTAGTAATGAAAAAACTCTTTCCATTGTAATATGACCATACATTTTTTTAGTCTTACTCATCGAGGGGCCTAATAATATCTCTCACTTAATGTGAGGGACAAATTCCATCTTGATCACTTATATTTCTCTGCATAAATATCACTAAACTCAACCATAGTCTTTATGATCACTTAGTCAAAGGTGACTTTTGACTAGGTCAAAGTTCAGTGGTCATCATGTAGGAATCCATGATGATCTTAGGTCAAATGGCTTAGTGATATAGTTACATATGAGATAAGCTTATGACTTGTACCATGCAATTTTCTCATAGCAGGTCAGTCCAGCACCTTATACTCTTTCAAGTGCCTATGACTTTAATTTATATCTCTATAATTAATCAAAGTCATACTAGTCTTGTTTCATCTATGATCCCTTAAAGATAACCGACCAATGACATTTAAAACAATCACTATAATTTGTCCAGGAATACAGCTATCACATTGAACATGCAATTGTTATAATAACAGAAGAAAAATTCATTAAATAACAATGTACATAGTACAATAATTGGCCTTAGGGTATAATTTTTAACACTGCATTGGAGAGACTTGAAGAGAGTTCTAGCCATATAAGTTAGTGCACTACATACCTCAATAAGTTAGTTTTTCTTCACCTCAATAGAGAGTAATGGCTCTGTGATTAATGCTTCATCATGAAGGTAGAGATGGATTTCACCTTACCAATAAAACTCCATTTAAAGTCACTAATCTGAACTCAGCTTATAATCTTTATAACAGCTCATCAACTTTACTAGAGAAGGCTCTATCCAATTAATTTTGAGAAAACCCAATGGGGGTAGCTTTAAAAGGACATTCCAATCAATATTAATACTTGAAGTTAAGCCACTATTTGTAGCAGTAATTGCCTTTCACGTTTCAACATGTAGAGTGTAACACCCTTTAAAATGAAGATAATGATTAATTAAAAACAAACTCAAAATTTGTAACTAAAAAGTAAACACAAAATTAAGACCAGATTAAGATCATGCCCCAAAAATATCCACTCTTTACTAAACAAAAATGACTGATTGCAGAAGAGAGGGCATCTCCACAAACCAACAAATCATAATAAAGGGGAATTATGATTCTAGTAATTTATAACAAATAAAAAGATCACGTGGCCAAGATTAACATGCATAAAAATAACCTAGGTCAAACCAGCCTCATCACCAAGCACAAATGGCAAGCTATAACTATTACCTAAAAAATGTAAGTATAAGAGGTGAGATGCTAAATCCTAATACCCGGAGAGGAATTCTAGTATAAATAAGCATACTATACTATAAAATATTTTTATAAAAAGATATGTATGCCCAAAAGTACCACATACAAAAAAGTTTCAAATTAGGGTTCTCAATTTTTAATAAAAGTTTAACCATTTTGAGGAGTTTTTAGTAACTACCAACATTATATTCATCATATAATCATTATGTATAATTAACATAAGATTTCATTCCTACCCAACACTCTCCTTGTATAGCCTATAGGTTATAGTTTAGACAGTGCCCCTGTAACCACCTTCCTCATGTAATCCTTAGCTAGAGGTCATCTACATTCTAGAGGAGGATCATGGAGTTGTATCCACCTTCCATGGTCTAGTTATTGTGGTTTAATGAATACTTTCGTCTATTTTCTCTTTCCATGTCCTGGCTAAGAATAGTAGATAAGGAATAACAGGTCTTATGTGCCAAGAATAGTTGATTACATAGATTTGGTTTAGAGGAAGAGCATGTGATGCAAAAAGAGATACGTCGTAGAGAGTGGAGACCGAGGGAGGAAGAAGATGGCAATGTGGTGATGGATAAAAGCCACCTAGCATGGATTGTGAGGCTTAAGAAAAAAAATTAATGGACATCAATTGTTTTTCACAACTTGGGGACATATGCACTCATGAAAGAAAATTTATAGATATTGTTACACTATCCTTTATTTAAGGATTTTGGGTGCTTTTAAAAAAAATGTATGGATATTTTTGCTCCTTTGTCTTAAAAAGTATTCTATATTTTGGACTGTGGGATGAAGTATTAGTTTTTGGCCAATTTGACTCATTTTTTCCTTAATTTTTCTCATATTTTGAACCAAATCAACCACTAATTCACAATTGTTTTGGTCAAATCAACTAGCTAGTTGCAGTTTTCATTACCATAATTTAATTTACAAGTCGAAGTACTTATCATTATCATTTTTTTTTCGCTTGAACTTATCATTATCATTTACATTATTACATCTGTACATTATAAATATACCTTACATCATTTTTCTAATTACTTACTCCCTCCATTTTTATATATAAAAAGGAAAACTGTATCATACAGTTTAAAAAATTAATTAATTGTAATAATTATGTTTGAAAATAAACTAAGTAGACTAAAATGTCTTGTATTAGTTAACATAAGTATACATTAAATTGTTTCTTGTTAATGTGAATATTGAAAGGTGATTTAGAAAATATGTAATAAATACTTTTTAAAATGGGTAATTTTGCTTATAAATAATACAAACAAAAAATGATAGTTTTTCTAACAATAAAAACAAAGGGAGTATATCACTGACATTTACAAATTAGTAGTATAAATTTATAAATCCCAATTATTATTTATTATTAATATTAAAGCGTGAAGATTGGTGTCAAACATCACGCTCATGTGATGACACGTAATTATCATTTGTGACATTTATTTTATGCATAACTGATTGAATGATTTACAATAATTGCAAACTTAATATTGCATCGGTGCTTAGGTGTTCATGTCCGCTGACTTTTGCTGTAACGAAAATACAGACTTTATTTCGTTTATTATTTGTGGCAAACTTTGAGTTTTATTTTACATGATACAAATTTAATTAATTAATAATCAATTCTTCTAAAGATGATTTCGTAATTGTTTAATTTATAAGTCCAGCAACTTCCCGTTAGCATTGACAACGACAGCCTTTGACAACTTTGCATTTTCTTAGCAAGTGAGTCAAAGACCCAATTAATGTCAAAAGAAGGTTACAATTTTTTGACAGCAAATGAGCAAAATGTGATTTCCCAATAAAAATTTGAATATGATTCAACCGATAGTTTGAAAATGAATTAAAACTATAACTTTGCCCCAAATTCTTCCAAAAAAAAAAACTTATGTTGTAATAATTTACACTCCTTCTTCAATTAATTTATTGTTTTAAAAATTGAAAATATCATTGTCACGTTAGAATATTCTACGACCTTTGAGATGCCATACCGTCTTTTATCAGAAACAAACTAATTATGTTGAGGGTTAGGTTGGATTTAGTGATTTACTACTTACTAATAATAATAATTTTTTTAATTGAAAGATCTTACCTAAAAAAATTTAATAGACACATATTTTTTTAATGATATTTATTAAATTTTTATTTATTTTCCAATAGCATTTTTCAAAATAGAACATAATTTTTAGTTTTTAAAATAATTTTTTTATTTATTTCATCTTTTTTTGGGTATTTTATATACTTAATGGGCTTTTTTTTTTTTACATATTTCCTATTTATATTGGGTGTATAAAAATAAAATTTTGGCAGGTGCAACAAATAATGAAAAAATATTGAATGATCAATGTTTTATATTATTAATGAATAATTAATTATGTCAAAAACTAATATAGTCAGAATAAAAATCAAATGTTTAATAATATTTTCAATTTTATAGTAACTCAATATTTTAAATATTGCAGAAATGTATTTTACAAAAATAAAAAAATAATGGCTTATTTTGTTACCATTAATTTTTTAAAATATCAAATAAATAATATTTACTTTAAAAACGATAAAAATAATACTTCTCAAATTTTCAATTTAACTTTTCAGACATTAAAAATTATTTTCACCTAAAGATAATTACAAATTTAACCATACCCTTCCATGACAAAACATGAATGGTTGACGATATTATGAAAAATAATTATAATTTATAAATTATGTTTATTTAATTTTTTTTAAAATCTTAGTACGTGTCAATAATATGAATTATAATTACACAATTTTGAATATGGTCGTCGGATTCTTCTTCTTATTTACTCTCTTCATTTAAAAATATAAAATATTTTTAATCAAATTTTATCTCATAATAAAATAGTTACTTACTTTTCAATTAACTTTATCGTTTTATATTTATCTCTATTAAGCACCCTATAATAAATATAAAATCATTATTAATATGAGCACTTTTAAAAAAAAAAATAATTACATCTCGAAAAACTAAAAATATTTTATATTTTTAAATATTCAACTTTTTAAAAAATATTTTATATTTTTAAATAGAAAAAATATTTATTTATTTATTTTACAAGAATCATCAAATTCAAGTGGCTTCGTCAGCCAAAATAATCAAGGTCACCTCTGGTTTGTGGGGGAAAGGACCATCTAGAAGCTTCTATGACCAAAGGCCCACATATCAACGTACATTTTTTTTTGGCAGTTAAATTTGTAAAACAAATAATTCATAAATTATAAATATCAATTTAAATAATTATAAGTTTAAAATTTTAATTATGAATAAAATATTTAAATTTTAAGTATAACTCTTAATTTATAATTAAAATTCTTATTTTATTTGAATTTTTATTTTCAACTATTTTAATATATATATATATATATATATAAAGACTCATATGTTATTAATTATTTTTGCGAATTTATTATCATTCTCTTTTTTGTTTTAGAAAAATGTCTATATTTTTTTTCTTAATTATTTATTTATTTATTCGGGCAGACGCATCATATTATTCCACAATCACAATCCAATTCATGCTCTTTCTCTCGTAACTTTCATTTTTTCAAACTTCTCTGCCGAACCCAGCTGCTCCTCCTGGATTTAAGAACCCGGGATATGCTATTCTGCCATTTCCTTCACGATGTCCCCCACGCGCAGTGTATCTTTTCTTACCACGCGCACCTCCTATCTGTTTCCAGCATAGTATTGATCAACCCAAAAATCGATGACTCAATCTCTTATTCGGTCTAGGTTTGCTTCTAAATCGATGAGGAAATGAACCAGTGTAACTTGATCAACTTGAGTTCAACCCAATATAACCCAAATAATCTGGTGGATTGACTGGGTTAATCGGGTTATTATTTTTCAGACAAAACTTCTAAAACAACATCGTTTTGGGAGATTTTTTTTATTTTTGATTTTTCAGAGCGCTAAGTTTAGAAATAAGATAACAAAAAAAAAAATGAAACTGAAGTCAAAAAATAAAAAATTAGAGGCAGAGCATGCTATGTCCAATCTAGATTTTCAAACAGCAATTCAATTCTGCTTTTCGTCCGTGTCTCTCCTCTCTCGCCCTAGCTTAATCAGCGTCTCTTTTCTAACTCAGTCTCTGTCTCTTCTCCAACTCAATCTTTGTCTTTTTTCCAACTCTATCTCCATCTCTTCTCTAGACTTTTGAGATTGAAGGGTTGTAATTGTAAGGATAAATATTTAAAATATTGTATTTTATTATTGTTAGACTTTTAAGTGGTTGGATTTGGTTGAATACTTTTACAATTAATGTCTTTTTATTTAAACTGTATTATTTTAATTATGATCAGTTTGCCACCGGTTTAACCCCCAATTCAACCCTGATTGAACCACTAACCTGTGACTCAGTATCATGACATGTTCAATGATTGATCCGATTTTACGTACCTTGATTTCCAATGTTCCCTTAAAACGGTTCGGCTCCTGAGTCGCAAGTGAGCTCAAATTCCAATCCAGCGCGTAACGTAACCTTCCATAACTGTTGTGTTGAATCAGCGGTTAACGCCGGGTTTAGAACGTAATTCAGCGGCTCGAAGGCTCTTTCTTTTTACCCAAGAAAATTTGGTCACGTGACTCGTACGGTCGCACCCACTGGATTCTAACCGCCCTTTTTAAATAATCCTCCCATTTCCGCTTCTTTCCCAAGCTAAATCTCAGCCAAAACCTCTCATCAACTCTAATCCCAGTCTCTCTTAACGCCGTTTTTTACCCTCATGGGTATGATATCCACCTCTTGATCTCTGATTCATTGGTTTCGCTTCATTTCAATGTTAATATGTTAGTTATGGCATGAACTCATGATTTTTTTTACTTGCTGAGCAGCCCCAACCAAGAAGATCAGGATCGGAATTAATGGTAATTGATGTTCTTTCATGTTATTGATCTGTTTTTGGTGAGTTTTCTGTGATGGATTATGTGTTTTTTCAACGCTTTCTGGAATGTGATATGCTTGTGCAGGATTTGGAAGGATTGGCCGTTTGGTGGCCAGGGTGGCTCTTCAAAGAGACGATGTTGAGCTCGTTGCTGTCAACGACCCTTTCATTAACACCGACTACATGGTATAGGTTTTTCTATTGATTCTGTGACCTTATTGTGGAAGGAAATTTGAACTCTAAATTTGTGTGATTCTGGCTTTTTGCTAACAATGTACCTTGTTTATTTGATTGCTCTGACAGACATATATGTTTAAGTATGATACTGTTCACGGCCAATGGAGGCACTTTGATGTCAAGGTCAAGGACTCTAAAACCCTTCTCTTTGGAGAGAAGGCCGTCACTGTTTTCGGACTCAGGTAAAGTAGTTGTGGTGTTTATGTGTGTGAAACACAGAGAATCAGAGATACGATGCTCTGTGCCTGTATGATTCTTTACTGTTTTCTTATTGCTTATTGATTGTGCAATAGAAACCCTGAGGAGATCCCATGGGCTGAGGTCGGTGCTGAATATGTTGTTGAGTCAACTGGTGTCTTCACAGACAAGGAAAAGGCTGCCGCCCACTTGAAGGTTTGCCGCGATCTCTATTTCTGATTGCTTGTGATGAATTATTTGTTGTCACTCTAGACTTTTGGTAATGAATGTCTCTGGCGTGTGATTGAATCGGCTCTGTTTGAATTTTCTCTTTTAAACTTGTTCTGGCTTTGATCCATATTATCTGCTAACTTTATTCTGCCCCTGCCCCGTTCAATAAGGACTACTGTTCCCTGATTTTGAATGTCATTCTTAAATCTGAAGTGTGATATCCCGTTTTCTACATTTAAATTTCTTGAGGTTATTCAAGATCTAGCAGGGGTTTGATTTTGGATCTCTGTTGTGATTAGGGTGGTGCTAAGAAGGTTGTCATTTCTGCCCCAAGCAAAGATGCACCCATGTTTGTTGTCGGAGTTAACGAGAAGGAATACAAGCCAGAGCTTGACATTGTTTCCAATGCTAGCTGCACTACCAATTGCCTTGCTCCTCTCGCCAAGGTTTTCCTTCTGAATCCTTCTGACATGATTTGCCAGTACTTTGTAGCTTAATGCTTGTCCTGTTTTCCTTACCAGTCTGAATTTTGTGCAGGTTATCAACGATAAGTTTGGAATTGTGGAGGGTCTTATGACCACTATCCATGCCATCACTGGTGAGTTATTTAGCAAAATATTATAGCTGAGAAGCTTTCATGTTTATATCAGTTTAAGATATTAATCAACGGTTTGTTTGTTTGTCATTCAGCTACTCAGAAGACTGTTGATGGTCCATCAAACAAGGACTGGAGGGGTGGAAGAGCTGCTTCCTTTAACATAATCCCCAGCAGCACTGGAGCTGCTAAGGTAGTTAGCTACGAATAAAATTTATGCTTGTCAGATGCCAGCTAATTCATATGAATGCGGAAAGAGATTCTCACTATTGAATTCTTAAAATCTGAATGATTCATAGGCTGTTGGAAAAGTTCTGCCCCAGCTGAATGGCAAATTGACTGGAATGTCTTTCCGAGTCCCTACCGTTGATGTCTCGGTTGTTGACCTTACTGTCAGGCTAGAGAAGAAGGCAACCTATGAGCAGATCAAAGCTGCTATTAAGTAAGTTCTTATTTCTTAATATTTGAAGTCTGATTACTTTTTGCTAATTGAAATGGCAGTAACATATGGCGAATCTAGAAACATTTCCATTCTCTAAACCTTTCTGTTGATGACAATACACAGGGAGCAATCAGAAGGTAGCCTAAAGGGAATCTTGGGTTACACTGAAGATGATGTTGTGTCTACTGATTTCGTTGGTGACAGCAGGTAATTTTTTCATTTGAATCATTCTTTGGACCTCAGACTAGCTAGTGGGGCCACACTGAAAATGACGTTCCTTTCATGCAGGTCAAGCATATTTGATGCCAAGGCTGGAATTTCTTTGAATGAGAACTTTGTAAAGCTTGTTGCTTGGTATGACAATGAATGGGGTTACAGGTAATTCCTCTAATCCTTATTTCCATCACTACCTTTGAACCTTCTTCAGATTTGAAAATATGTTACATTCACAACATTTTTGTTTGTCTCTTTTTGCAGTACCCGTGTGATTGACTTGATTGCCCACATTGCATCTGTTGCTTAAATCCAACATTGGATCACCCGGCTTTATAAATTTTGTCTCCCTCCAGGGTGTTTTAGTATTAATGGTGTTTCAGAATAAGCATTTGTGCCATCGTTAGTGAAGGCACAAAGCAATCAGTTTCAATTGTGTCTCAGTTATATATAGCAGGGCCTTACATAGGTTTTTCCTCCTCTTGTTCAAGAGGCATGGATCCTATGTTCTCAAAAAAAGAAACAAGAAAATACCAAGTAACATTTAGTTTCTGTCATATTTGTTTTTCGTTTGATAGTAATTAATATTCGGTTTCAATCAATTGTGTGGTTTTTGCCTTCATAAGGAGCATCGCACTTTCACTTTCACCTTCACTTTCACATGCCTAACATGTCGGATGAAATCAGAGATGTTAGTAATTAAATATTCTAATCCCTATTATGATGTTAGTTCAAGATTCGAATAATTAATGAGTGCATAAACTTATACTTTCCACCAACGGATCTTTTTAATATTTGTGGGATGCAATCGATGCCGTAACACTACACTTGCAGACGGTGCACTACTATAATGTAAGGCTAGCTAATGTGCAGAAACGACGAGAGATTGATGCAGAAATATTATACGCACCCAGATACGACGAGAGATTGATGTAGAAAGGGTGAAACGGGATTTATTATTATTTATTATTATTGGAATAGAGGCAAGTAACTTTTCCCTTTTTACTTTGTTATTATAATCGCCTAGTTTCAATTGTAAGATGTACTGACGAATTGATTAGTTTTTGGTCTTGGGAGCATCATTATTAAACTCACGAGTTAACTTGTTAGAAGGTGCCTCCATTTACCTTCTTTCCATCTTCTCCTTTTTCCTCTCATTACCTTTAGATTAAAATTTCAAAGGTTCAGATTTAAGTTTTAATAAAACTTTTATTTTAATTTCATACAAAGATGTATAAATAAATTTGAACTATTAAATTTAATCAAAATAATTTAAAATTATAATATTTTATTTATATATTTTATATGAAATTAAAATAATAATTTTATCAAAAATTAAATCTGAATTATTAAAAAAATTTGATCCAAAAATGATGAGAGGAAAAAGAAAGAAAATGGAGACACCTTCTCCTCAAAAAAAAAAAAAAAAAACCTGTAACGAAGTGATGACATGGTTTAAATTTCTTTGAGTAAAATATATATTCTATTTTATAAAGACTTGAGCGGAGTGACATGTTAGAAGATGTTAGATGAAGAAAATCTCACATTGAAGCAAACTCTGCTTTGGTAAAAATATTTTGGGTTTAAAGGCATTTATGCCACCTAACTATTCATACAGAAACATCTGATATTTTAAATTTTTGCAATACAATGTTTTCCTTTAACAAATAATAACGATGCAATATCAACCCTATCATTAACACGTTAACTTTAACTTTTAGTTAACTTAAAAAAATTACAATAAATGACTTAAAATTATAAAAATATTCAAAAATTATAAATAAGTATCTCATAAGAAATTTAATATTGATTAAATTCTATAAATTATAAATGAATACCAAGAGATAAAACAAACCAAAAAATTACAATTCAACTAACTACTTAGACAGGCTACTAAATGATTATTAGACCATTATTGTTGGCAACAACATTGATAATTAATTAAAAATAATATATTTATTTTAATAATATCATATTAAGACATTAATAATTTACTATTTAATAATTTTTATCAATGTTATTTCCCACAATGATTATGTGATAATTGTAACATCCCGAATTTTAATCCCCTAATTAACTAAGTTTAATTATGGTAATTAAGTAGATTGTAGTGGTGTGTGGCTAGGGAGGTCTAATGACTAGCTTCAATTGTGTTTTAGACCTAATTGTGGGTTCAGTATGAAGTTGGGCCATCTGAACATCAAAAGGAGAAGAAAACAAAGATGAAGTGTTACTGTGCCACATATTGCGGCACACAAACAAATAATGGAACAAGAGGAGATCTCTTTGTGCCATGTGCAACAGCGTGTTAAGCATCCGCTACGGCACATAGCCCAATTTTTACTGTTTCAAGTTGCGAACTAAGAATGAAAATGTAGAGGAAGAAGGAGAAGATGAGGAGCTCTGTTAGGATTTATTTTTGGATGATATTAAGAGCATTTTGAGGCTACTAAACATCAAAGGTAATTACCCTATACTCATTTCTTCATATTTCTTTCACATTTATGAAGTTTATAGTTAGGGTTTGATAATGGGAGATGATTTTAAGTCCATATAGGTTATAAATCCAAATTTATTGACTCAAATGAAATTAATGAGAATATATTATAGTATCTAAACTTAGATATATTGGGTTTTGGCAGTTTTGGTGGTTGGATCTCATTATTATGTGAAAATGACATTAATGAGGGTTGTTGAAAGAGTGTAATACCATTAATGTGAGTCTAATGGCTCATTAATATTATTGGAGTCTAAAAAGAGTTAATAAACTTAATGAGTGGGCCTAAACTTATACAAATTAGGCATTGGGTAATTTAGGAGTGGAAGATGAGAATTGAAATGTGTGTGTTTAGCAATATTGATGAGTTAAAGAATTGATAATTGTAGTTGAGCTCTTGGACACCAATTTAACTTGAGAATTCAAGCTTGGAAGTTATAATATTGAGGGATAAATTTTTGACCTTTTAAAGGTTTGATGTAACTGGGAGAACCTTATTTTGGATAGTTGTATGTTAATTGTAATATGAGATGAATTATGTGTTTAACATGCAAATTGTGACTTGTAAATAGTGTAACATGAAATGAAACTTTGTGTTTACATAATTGCTTTGATTTGTATTAAACATGTGAAAATGATTATGGAATGATTTGCATTTTATAATGTGGTTTGGATGAATAATTGATGATGAGACTAACAAAGATGTATATGTTGAGTTTGAAAATAATGAATGTATGTGAAAATGAGTATTGGTGCTCACTTGGGTAGTGCACAATCGTGAGCTCAACGTAATGATTGTAATAATAAATAAATGAGAATGTGAATAAAAAGTGAGCATTGTATATGACATGATCAATAGGCAGGAGTTCATCTAAGGATTAAGAGTAGAGAAAAATTTATATGGTATTTAAGTTGCCCTCTAATACATTGGGGTATACCCTTATTTCACAGTTTGTCAAGGAATTAGAACCTAATTTTCTCCACCAGTTTATCAAGGAGAATAGTTTAGGATATACAACACCTTAGAGATTTGAGAGTGGGGGAAGCCGTGGTCTGAGGGTGAGTCATGTGATCTTTGGCTAAGTCACACCTCACAAATGGTGAGCCTGGATAGTCCAATCATATAAACAAAGCTCTATTTAATTTCATAGCCCATAGTTTTAGTCAAAGAAAATAAGAAAGGTATAAGGTTGTTGATCATTGCCTATGTAAGTATATGACATGTCACATGTTAAGTTGCGGCAAGTCATGTTGATATATTGGGTCATGATCACATGTCTAAACAACTAGGCTCACCCCGTTTCATTTAACACTTAGGCTCTAGCTCTAGTGTTAAGAGGGACAAAGCTCATGAGGCTTAAGCATTAGTACATTTCTATCGTATGCCTTTAATATATGTTTATTTTTTGTAAGAGAATATCATCGCCAATTCTAGAGTGCATTTTGTTCACGCTTGCACTTTAAGTTGTTTAAAATGTCTGAATTGTATTTTGGACCCTGAATAGTTGTATATTATAAGTTATTTAAACTGATAGGGCTAAAATATTAGTGTAAGTATAGAAATGTTACTTTGATCATAATATGGTCGATTCTTGAATGCAATGCAATGAATTTCCTCCTCCTTCTGTTTTGGTATAAAAAGGATTGAGGAGTGATTTTGTGTTATACGAGTAATTGTGTGCATGTGACGTATTGTGCTTACTGTCTTAGGTCCAATAAGTATGATCTAGGTGTTAGGAAGGGCTTTTGGCACTTGTCTTAGGTTTTGGACACCCATTTACTATGAAAAGTTGTGAAAAGTGGTAAAAATGTGTTTGGATGTCAAACTTCTTAGTGTGACTTGTTTTGGAAGTAAAACTCATGCCATTATCTAGTTTATAAAAAAAACTTTTCGTAGACATCTAGATCATGTCATTCGAACGTCGGACGAATATTTGAGGTGCGTCGAAAGTTGCTTGATTCTGCTGTCAAATGACAACAGAATCTATTGTCATAAAATGTGCAACACGCTGCGATGCATTGGTGCTTGAGCAACGGTGCGTGGCACAGATAGCAACATGCTGCAGTGCAAAGTACACAAGTCATGGCACATTATCCTGTTTTGCAGCAAACAAGTTTTTTTTACTCTGATATAAGAATTTATGAATGATTTAAACTCATTTTGATTATGAAAATTTGAGATCCTTTATTTTTAAAATAAAAACTTGGTAATCTCCTAAATGAGTTAATTCATTGATTATCATGAATTTAAATGGTTAAGTATGAATATGATTGGTAGAGGGGATGTTACAATAATCACCCAGTAATTGGCCAATATGGCTGGTCAAAATGGTATTTTGGTCTTTCATATGATTATGAAAGAACATTAGTATCTTGCAATTTATTTTTAATTTAAAAAATTTAATTGATATTAATTTTTTATAGGTCTTTTAATGTTACTTTTGATGTCTTTTTATGTAAATTTTTAAATTAACTAACAGTCAAATTTAACATTTTTAACAATTGGTAAAATTGAAGTAATTTTGAATACTAAAAAAGAAAACATTGCACTGCAAAAAAAAAAAAATTAGGATACTAGTCACTCACACTAGAATAATTTAGGGACAAACAAATATATTTTACTTTAATAATTTTTTAAATTCAAATATTATAAGCCAGAGTTGTGTCATTTGCAATTAATCATGTGTTTTTTTCACAAGTTTTCTAAACTCGTACAATTGTAGAAAAAACAAACATGATCTATTGTAAATGACACAATTCACCTTGTAAATATAAAATTTGACTTTTTAGCATTTAAGTGTTAAATTTAACTTGTAAATGACACTAACTCAACATGTACTTATGAAAATTTGAATTGTAAATATTGAAATTTTTAATATTTGAATTTTTATTAAAATGCTTTGTTAGTTATACTGAAATAAGAATTATAAAACGCTACAAGGGTAATTAAGTCTTCCCAAAAATGTTATTTTCAGGTATGTCACAATAGGTGCAACGACATTTATATTTTTAGGATCCTTTTTTAATATTAAAATGCCATGAAAGTCCTTAGCTGATATTTTCCCCTTTTCAAATTACTCCCAAGTCTCATGATACTTATTAGCAATTAAAAAAATTCAGGCAACCCATGTGTATTTGTCATTTTTTTCTTGCCTAAGGCCTATGAGTAATTTCCCCCTTTTGTAAAATAACTTCACTCTAATCATCAGCTTGATCCCTTGTATTTCCCTCATCACAGTTTCTCTGGGTGCTATTTGCTAAGAGGAAATATACACTATTTGTTAAAAAAAAAAAAAAAAACAAGAAGTTTAGAACGGATATGAAATGTATCTAGGCATAGAAAAACTTTGTTCTCAGATCTTTGAGACTTAAAAATGACACGAACGAATCAACTGACCCGAATACCCCACCCTTACAGATTGTGCAAGTCTGCCATTGATAAGCTTGAGTAAAGAAACCATGTTGAACTGGAGGCCAACATCTGATTATGGGCATGGCTCGATCCAAATCCTGACAAGGATCTTCTCGTTGACCAGGAAAACATAGTTTATTCTGAGCAAACCAAAAGGCTTCCAATAACTAGCCCGCAAACCAAGTGTATAAAATGGAAGAACATGATGGAGTTCCATATTTAATTGAATTCCAACTAGCCTACACCATCCAGTAACTGAGCTGCTCTTTAAGAGTTTTTTTTCCTTTGGTAAATATAGAGTTTATGTGAATTGGATACTAGACACTTAATTGAGCTAGGATATGCATCTAAATTCAAAGAGTGCTTACAAATCACCAACCAATAAGATTCTCATATCAGCAATGAGATTTAATCTCATGACCTTGTGAATTATGAGCCAAATCCTTATCAACTGGATCAACTTTTGTTAATGGAATTACATCAGTTTTCAGTCCAAGAAGGATCTGCAAACAACATGGCTGATATGCCTACGTGTTATAGTGGACCCACCCCACTTATCAACCACATGAGCAGGATGAGGTGGAAGCTTAAATTTGACATCAAATAAATCTCATGTTCAAAGACAACATGTTTTCGGAACCGGATCCTCTTAGCGTCCAAAATTCTTAGCATCTCTCAGCGGCCAAATCTGATCCGTTCAACTGGTCAAAATGTGATTAACACACACATCATGTGGCTATTAAAAATACATGTGAATAATTTATTTTTAAATAGTTAAAAAATATATTTTAAAATATCATATATGAATAGAAATATGTCAGGTTTAAATCAGATTTTAAGTAACGAGGTTTAACCTATTTATAGAAATAGGTCTAATTATAAATTTAAACATGATTTTTTTGTTAAACAAATCATGTCAAATTTAAAACATGATAGATTGTATGTTTATATGGGCATATTTACTTATTTTAATATAATTAACTTTTTTTAAAATAAGCCTAACCTTACTTATAGAAGCATATAACCTATCCTGTTTAAATGTTGGTATGTCTGTTTAATAGAACAAATATGCTTAAATTTATAATTAGGCCTATTTATATAAATAGGTTAAGCCTGTTTACTCAAAATCTGACTTAAGCTTAACCTATTTCTATTCATATATAATATTTTAAAATATATTTTTGTCTCTATTTAAAAATAAATTATTTACATGTATTTTTAAGAACCAAGTAATGTGTGTATTAATTAATTTTGACTAGTTGAATCGACCAGATTTGGCCGTTGAGAATTTTAGACACTGAGAGGAACCGGATCCCAGGTTTTCACATTTACGCGAGACAGTCACTGTCGTACACAGAAATGGATTCCAAGAAAGAAGTTATTTTCACCAACTATTTGCATAAAATTAAATTTCACATATTCAACAACTCAAAGACAAGCGTCTGTATGAAAAATTTTAAGAAACGCCTTTCGAAGCCTTAACAGCAAATCATGCCAAAGTTTTTCTAAGAACACTACTAACTCTTACTAGCCACATCAAAAGCATGAGGTAGAAACTTTTTGACACATCCCAACGGAAACAATTTCCCTACTCATCTCTGGGACAGAGATAAAATCTAAACTGACCAAATTAAAAATTTAAAGTATTATTTTATATTAATTTATTAAAATAAAAATTTATAAAATTTATAAAATAATTTTAATAAATTTTTTATTGTTAATGTGATTTAGATTTAATTTAAAGGGTTTAATTTTATATTAAAATTTTTATAATTAATATATATTGATTATCCATATGTATTTTGCACAGTGTAGATAATACATCTGAAAAATTTGAGATATTCAATTATAAAAATTTTAATATTAAATTAGACCCTCTAAATTAAATCTGAATCAGATTTAAAATAAAAAATGAATTTAAATTATTTTATAATTTTTATAAATTTTTTTTAATAAATTAATATAAAATAATACTTTAAATCTGAACAATCCAGATCTCATATCAAGGGACTCATCCAAAGGATGAGCAGGGAAACGTTTCCCATCCCAATGACCTGTGCTTTAAACCAAAGCAGGGGAGGAAGCAACTCCTCTCCATTTTTGCCTAACCAAACAATTGGAAGAGAGAAAAACCCCTCTCCACTCCTCTCCTCTAAATCTTTCCAACCAAACCAAGCCTAATAGATATAAAAGTTAATAAGTCAGACTGTAAGCATGTGACTGCAACTTATTGATCATACTCCATGCTTTCATAAAATTCACATCCAGGTTGAATGTTATAACATCAGAAATTCTTATATATAGAGGTTCTAGATACATATTTTAATAATGCCCGGAGTAGCCTATTAGGTTCTTGCCAAAAGTAGGAGGTAATTCGACGATGCTTTTAAGTGACTACAAACTACAGAACTGAGCGTCATTCCTCTTTCCTGTTTGCAAGAGCCTCCTAGATAAAAATTTTATTCCACTTCAAATTTGAATCTATGAAGTAATTTATGGGGTGAGGTAGAGAGAGATAGGAACAAAATGATAGACCCCACTTTAATTCAACAGGGTGAAACACTTGAGTGGATTCAGATTCACTTGTTCCATTTCTTAAAGTTTACGCCTATAGAAAGGTTTTTCAGGTCAAGCTTCACCGTTTGGACCTTGAAAGGAAGCTAGACAAAAAGACCAACCATTAGGAACTCACTAATTCATATGCACTAAAAAACATGTATACAGGTAAATCATCACCCATATACAGTAAATTATAATTTGGGTCTTTCTGATAGGTGCTCAAAATAACTAAAATAAGAATAACTCTATTAGGATGATATAGAACAAGAATCTCGTTCTATATTTCTTTTAATAGCCACGCTTAGGAGAATCTCTAAAGGGTTTAAAAAACTATTTTATTATAAACTGATATGATAACTTCTAAATTGCTAGTCATATTTATAATGCTAAATACAATCTAAAATAATGGATAAAATCTAGATAACTAGATAACTAAATAATATCTCCTATAATCTAAAATAACTAAATAACTAAATAATATCTCCTATAATCTAAAATACTGAATAAAATCTAAATAGATAAACTACTAGATCTAAATAAAATCTAAAAAATAAAATCTGACTAAATAAAATACTAAATCTAAAGAAATATAAAATACTGAGCAAAATAAACAATAAAATCAATCTGAATTTATCTTTTGACGCTTTCTTCTTGAATAAGTCTTCATGGGAATATTATCTGGAATCTTATCACTTTCTTTGTTACCCAAGGGAAGGTCTGGGCTATCATTTGACTTTGTCAACTTCTGTTCTGGGTGAGGATAAGCCCTTTTCATCTTCAACCTTAATTCACCAAATGTTTTCAGAAGCGTCCCAGTACTGCAAATTCATTGTTGGGGGATCACACTTACGTCTGTTGTCTTCCAGTTTTGTCAAGAAATATATTTCATTTAGTACTTTATAGATCTCTTCAGATTGAGGGTGCGATTCGTCAGCCACCAAAAATTCTAAAAACTCGCCCTCTATCTCTATGAGACTACGGCCAGGAACCTTCTTGACACCCTTCTCTCTCATCAAACTTCGTGCCATCTTTACATCACCCCAGTTTCTTTCTTTAGCACAAATATTTGCCAACAAAACATATATTCCACTGTCTTTTGGATCTAAGCTTAAAACATTACCGGCAGACAATTTGGCCAGTTCAACATTGCTATGCATTTTGCAAGCATTTAGAAGGGCACCCCAAGCAGCTTCACATGGTTCCATTGGCATATTTGTAATTAACTTGTAAGCATCTTCAAGAAGCCCAGTTCGACCTAGTAAATCAATCATGCATGCATAATGCTCTCTTTTGGGTTCTATCCCGTAGTTTCTTTCCATGGATTCAAAGTATTCACGACCTTCAGAAACTAATCCACCATGACTGCAAGCTGTTAGTAAACTCACAAATGTTATATCATCTGGCTTGAATCCCAAATATATCATTTGATCAAACAGGTTCATAGCTTGCTTGGCACGACCATTGGTGGCATATGCTGCAATTACGGAATTCCATGAAACCAAGTCTTTCTTTGTCATTGCATTGAAAATTTCTGTAGCCACATCTATGCATCCACATTTGGCATACATATCAATAAACGCATTTGCTAGAGTAACAGTAAGGTGTATTCTTCTACTATTGATGAAATTTCTGTGTATCCATTGACCCAGATTCAAGCAACTCAATTGACCACAGGCAGAGAGCACACTCACTAAAGTGTGCTCAACTGGAATCATGCCCGCCTCTATCATTTCATGGAACAAATTTATTGCTTCCGTGGGTTTGTTATTCTGAGAACAACCTGCAATCAATGCATTCCAAGTGACCACATTTTTCTCAGGAGTTTGATCAAAGAACTTCCTCGCAGATTCCAAGTCACCACATTTAGCATACCCATTAACCATGCTAGTCCACGAGAAAACATCCCTACTTTCCATTTTGTCAAAGAGCTCTCTAGCAGCAGTCAAACAATTGCATTTCACATACATGTCCAGCAAGGCATTGTGCAAACTTAGACTGCAATTATTATTCTTCTTTTCTAAGAATTCATGGATTCCTTTCCCCATGCTAAGGTAACCCTTCTGAGAGCATGCTGAAAGCAGCGCAATGAATGTTACCTCGTTGGGCTCAATACCACTTGCCAACATCAACTTGAAAAGGTACACAGCCTCGTCTGAATTATTTCGGGCTGCATACCCATCAATCATTGAGGTCCAAGTAACCACGTCTTTAAGAGAACTTTCGTCGAACAACTCGCGTGCAAGTTCCAAGCAACCACGATCGGCATAAAAATGGATCAACCCATTCCGCACGAGCAATTCAGCATCAAATCCCGTTTTGCGAACCCTGCAATGGACCGATTCTCCTTCAACAACTGTCTCAAACCGCTGGCACGACTTGAGCGCAAATACAAAGCTCCGGCAGTCCATTTCAACGTGTTCTCCAACCATTCGGCAAAAAAACGAAAATGCAACAGTGGGAATTTTAGCTTTACAATAACCTCTGATCATAGAGTTCCACATGTATGTATTGGGTTTCTCAATCTGGTTGAAAAGCACATGGGCATATCGTATATCCCCGCAATCCGCTAGAGCGCAGAATGCTAAGACGCGGCTCACCGGGAAAGTGTGGGTAATGAGGCCAGTGCGAGTCATGTGTGCTTGAATCTGCTTCAATTGGGACATGGTGGAGCAAGACTCCATGATTACAAGAGTAGGGTTTGTGATGATTACGCCGGTTGTTGAGTTCCATTTGCACTTGTTGGTAGAAATCGACGATAATGGTCTCCGAGGTTGGAGGAGGAACAAGCAAGAAACAGAACAGAACGAGTTAAGGGCCAAAACAGGCAATTTCATGTGAATTGGGTGCAGACCGCATTGAACAATCCTTCAGCGGTAGCGAAAGATTACTTCTTAGCATATTTCCATCATGTGGTGTTAACAGAAGGACAATGTTTATATGTGTGTGTGTGCGCGTGTGTATATGATTTGGTCCCAATCGTATACATAAAGAGACTGTGAAGCAAATTGAGTCCATAAAGAGCCTTGAAAAATTCTACCAGAAAAAAAAAAAAAAAAAGAGCCTTGAAAAAGAGAGGATGGAGAAGAGGTTAACCTTCTGATTTCATGAGTCAGGTGGTGTTTATTAAAATAAAAATTTATAAAAATTATAAATAAACTTTTTGTCAGAAATTTAATTTTTTTTAATTTAAAGATTTTAATTTAATATTTAAATTTTTATAATTTTTATGTATTAATATTTAGATTATTTTATACTTTTCAAATATAATATTAAAAATTGTTTATATTTTTTATAAATTTTTATTTTAATAAATATACTATTAAAAATTAAAATATATAAAACTGTCACTTTTAAAAAATTATAAATATGAACTACCCATAAATATATGTAGATAGTTAATATATAAAAATTATAAAAATTTTAGCATTAAATTAAAATTTTTAAATTAAATTTAGACCAAATTGACGTAAAAAGTTTATTAAACTTTTTATAATTTAAATTTTTATTTTAATAAATATAAAATAATATTTTAAATTTAAATTATTCATATTAAAATTTAAATTATTTAGATCTCATCAATAGTGATTATCACGGACCTATGAGCCAGGACTCCTGGCTACTGAGTAAGGCTTAGCTATACCAAAAAATTTGACATAAATATTAACAATTTAAAAGAAGAACATTGTTTTAATGATTTATTTCTTTTTACAAAAAGGTCCTTTTGTCAAGCCAAAATCATTCAACAATACCGTTTTGCTTTTTCTAATGCCTCAAAGACAGAAAATTAATACAGCCAAATCAAAAAAAATTTGCTCTAGGAATGTTAGTTTTCACAAAGCCTCTTAGATTAACGAACAGTTGGGAGTCCTTCTTATGAGAAATCTTGAAAAATATTTGAGAATTCCAATCATACATAAAAGAGCTTCTAGGCTTACCTTTGTTCCGTTCCTGGATAAGATAAATTTCCATTTGTCCTCCTAGAATGGTCAATATCTTAACATTGTAGGGAAATCCATCCTTATATGTCCTTTTAGGTCTCTTTAAGTTATGCCTTGTAGACTATGCTCTTACCTGTCAATGTTTTTGATGAATTGGAGAAATGTTCTAAAAACTTTTTTATTTTTTTTTCTAGGATGCACCTGATAGGAGTAAAAAATCTCATCTTCTATCTTGAGACAATGTCATTATGAATAAAAAAGCCGGGGGCCTTGGTTTCAAGAAGAGATTAAAAGTCAAAATATAACTTTCATTTTAAAGCTCTCTATGGTCTCATTACTAAATCAAACTGCCTTTGGGTTCGTATCCTATAAGATAAATATAAGTGTACGAAACCTATCATCCTTATGGTTCAAAACTCCATTGCTTCGTCTTACACTTTTGCAAAATTTGGGATAAATTCATGACTTATATGGGATGGAAAATTGGTAAAGGCAACTAAATTTCTTTCTAGTATGACAATGGTCCCCTCTTCCCTCTCCCCTCTCCCTTTATAAATTATGCTTATCCTAAAGTTGATTCTATCCTCCATGCAAAAGTCTCTAATTTTCACATAAGCATAGGAGGGTGGAACTTCAAACAATTAAAACGATACTTGAACCATGATGTGATCAATATCATATCCCTTCTCTTGTTCCATCTCCTAATCTTCTTAGTGATGAAGATGTTATCTACCAAAGGTCGTCTAATAATGGTAACTTCTCTATAAAATATGCATATAGAGCAATTGAAAATCAAGACCATTACACAAACTTTGTTATCTAGTTGAGGATTTGGAAATGGCCCACCTACAAGAAAATTAAATACTTTCTATGGAAAGCTGCTTAGGACAGACTCCAATCCAAATTCATCAACGACAATGGGAGTGGACCTCATCAATGTATTTGTCCTTTTAGTTGTAACGTTTCTGACTCTTCTATTCACATCTTGCATGATTGCAAAAAACCTAGAGAAGTGTGGTTGAAAATAATTAATCCTTCTATGATTAACACTTTCTCCTCTTTATCTGTGCAAGATTGGATAATTTGGAATAAAAATTATGCTGGAAACTCAAAAACAAGAAGAATACCTTGGCAAAAACTCTTTGCTCAAGTCTCTTGGAAGATATGGAAAAGCAAATGCAGCTTAATACTCTCTGAAGAAGATCATCAAGAAATTGATATTGCTTTTTACTCTACCCAACAAATCTTAAATGACATCAAACTCCAATCTACAATTGACATGCTAAGTAAGGGAAGAAAAAAATCTAAATCTAAATAGGGCCCCCCTAAAACAAGTTGGATTAGCTTGACGTTGATAGTTTAACTAATATCAATGGGGCTACTACTTGTAGAGGTCTCATACATGACAAACAAGGGAATTGGATTAAATGTTTCTTCAAATATCTTGGATATCATCTAAGTATAGTTTCCAAACTCGTAGGTATCTTGCAGGGAATCAAGCTTTGTTGGAATACTAAACTCACCAAAATTCACATCTACTCTGATTCTTTAGAAGCTTTATTATTCATGCAACACAATTTCTACAAGAATCACCCCCTTTCTAAGGTCATTAACAAAACTAGAGATTTTATCATGAGAGATTGAATTATCACGTTTGACCATATTTTTAGATAAGCAAATAAGTGTGCTAATCTCTTTGCTCATCAACCACTAAGAGACAACTTTGATATTGTTATCTACAACAACCCCCTAAGATGTAGAGACCTAATGGTTTTTGATATAACCTAACTTTTTATTTCTTGCACGGTTTTTCCATGGCTTTGTATTAAAAGAAATTAAAATTTTATTTTATTTATTAACAAAAAAAATTAATTACCATCATTAAAATTATATATTTTTCAAAACTACAGTTAATATCAATAGTGACATTTTAAAAAAATATATTTGAATACTTAATAATTGTAAATTAATATTGACTTAAATAGATTTAAGTTAAAATCAATAGTTCAATAATCATTATTGTATGGTATTAAGTTAAATCAATTTAGAGATTCTAAAAATAAAAAATAATAAAATTGAAAACACCTCGATAATAATTATAAAATTAATTTAGTACAAAAGATATATCAAGAGAAAAAATCCCATTAAATCAATAATTATTCATTAAAAATAGAATACACACACACATATAAATATACACACACATAACCTAATAAAAATAGCTTGTAGGACTCATTATTGATTTATAATTATTAAGTATCCAAATATATTTTAAATAAATGAATGAAAATAGTCATTCCAATAAGAACTCTAGCTTCTTGAATAATATTAGACTATGACTACATCTTTAACCATATCCTCCTTTTTGGCTTAGAGAGGGGGAGGAAGGTGAAAGAAATCAGGTTTGTAAAGTTACTACAATGGTTTCACTTTTTCTTTTTAAAAAAAAAAAACTTGTAGGACCAGGACTATGAAGCTATTGGGCTAGTTGAAAGCCCATACTAAAATCTCTGTTTTCCTTTTTATCTTTTTCAAACTTTGCTTCTATTATTTTTAATTGGGCTTTAACTGTTTCTACATGTTATTTTAAATTAAAAATATTTTTATCTCTCAACTATTTGAGTATAAATATATAGTGCTTTAAAATTTTTACAGTATAATTTTATCCCTATCATTAATAAATTTTAATTTTAACAATTAACTTATTCATAAAATTATAGAAAAAGACTTACAAATTTATAAAAAAAATGGCTCAAAAATATTATAATTGCCTATACAGAAATCTCTCTCTCTCTTTTTGTCAAACCATACTTATGTTGTTTGTAATAGGGCTTCAATGACTTCCAATCAATATCTTTTACTATTTTTTTTTTGGCAAGGCCCTGAATTGTTTTTTTTTCCCTTCGTGGAATGATAAAAAGGTGAAAAAGTTTTAATGTTATTCTTCATTATTAATAAATATTAATTTTAATAGTTAATTGACTCATAAAATTATAGAAAACAACTTCAAATTATTTTAAATAATGACTCCAAAATACAATAATTACCTATATAGAAATTTCTTTTTTTTCTTTTATGCAAACTCTTATGTTATTTTTAATAGGGACTCAACTATTTTCACATCAATATCTTTTCCTTTTTTTTTTTTTTTTGCTTGGCAAGGCCCGGAATTGTTAATTTTTTTCCTTGGTGAAATGATACGATAAGTTGAGAACTTTTAGAACCTTCATATGCATTGGTTTTAAAAACCACAAGACTTGGCGTTTCTGGCATTCGATATAGGATATCATTTTAATATTATGCTTAAGCTCTAATAATATATATAAACAACTAAACATGATGTGAATGCAAATTCTATAAATGACCTCATGAGATTCATGCATTGCATCAATGTATTTTTTTTTTTTTTGCATACAGGTGATCTTTTATTGAAGATAATCATATTCAAAATATAATTAAATATAAAATATAATCATATCTTTCAATGAAAATTTAAATCTCATTTCACTATGTTGCAAAAAACTAGCTTCTTTTATTAAACTCAAACATCATTAGTCTCGTAAATATATTATTAGTTTGGTATAAATATAATACTTAGTTCCAATACTATAATTACATTTTTTTTTTTGCCAAAGGAAGCTTCATTCCAAGCTGTAACAGTTCAAATGATATAGCAGAAAAACAGAACAGCAACAAACAAAAACAAACATCCAGAAATAAAAAATGAAAAACAACGAAAAGATTAACAAGAACGGAATTAACATATGCTCTTGGGTGATGCTCCAAAGCTAGAGAAGTCTCCATGACCTTCATTGTTAGTACTCCCTCTGTTAAAAAATATAAAATATTTTTTGAAGAATTACATGTTAAAAAATGTAAAATATTTTTAGTTTTTTGATGTGTAATTATTGTTTTATTTTCAGAAATATCCCTATTGATAATGACTTTAATTTATTATAGGGTGTTTAATAGGGATAAATATAAAAAAATAAGATTAGTTTGAAAATATGTAATTACTTTATTAAGAGGTGAGATTCGATTAAAAATATCTTATATTTTTAAATGTAAAGGGTATATTAGATAAAGAAAGTGTTGGTGTCATAACCCACACAATAAAGTATACATCTTCACAAATTTCAACCTCCAAGTGATCAATGCCTTGTTACCTTCACAATAAGTGAAAGAAAGAGAAAAATTAGTACTGCGGTTCACAGATTCAGTATTGTCTAGAATAATATCTCTACACAGCCATTCATATAACTCGATTCGTTGATCTCGAACACAGCTTACAAGCAGCAAGCAATTACTTTCAAATATCACTCTGTCATTCCCCAAATCCTTATTACAATAGCTTTTCAATATGTGATGATAACCAGCATAAAATATTTGTTAAATAATATTCAAATTAAAATTCAATAATAAATTTACGGAAAGAATATTTGAGCCATTTGAAATCTGATTATATCATTTGAAGTTTTCAACCTAGGTCCGTCAAGATGATTACAATTTTTAAGACCCTACGTAATAAACATTGTTCATAATATTTTCTCTATTTAATATTATAAAGAACTTCTAATCAAATTATACTCTTAATTAGTTAATTATTTTTAAAATTATACATTCTTTTTATATTTATCTTTATTTAATAGAGTATTTTAATTAGAAAACTGTATTAATTACACCTCTAATTATGATTTTTTTAAAAAAATCTTATTAATTGTATTTAAAATATTTAAAATATTTTATATTTTTAAAAACGATATTAACAGAACTATGAAAATGTAACTGTCAAAAGGCTGTTAAATTATAGCGTGTGTGGAGCAGAATGGACGGTAGAGAGAATCAAATCTCGCGATCCAATGACGTACTAGATACATGAAATAAATTAAGGATAGTCTAGTGGGCAAAACTTTGACGCATGATTCAAATAGGTGATGTGTTCAAGTTTAGTTGCTATTACGATGACTTTATTAGTGAGCAGTTTGTAAATATATTTTTATAAATGTTCTTTAAACTTAAAGCCATATTGGTCGGAAAAAAAGACTTAAAGTAATGTCATGATTTGGTAAACCCTATAACCTAATTCATAATTATTGGTTTTCATAATTTTATCGAATTTACTTTTAATTTTTGTAATTTTTTAATATTTTTAGTATCTATAATTTTAAAAAGATTGAGTGACGTTTGTTCCTCTAATCTCTAACAATGTTAAATTACATGAAATATAAGAATTGAAAACACTAAAAATAAATTACAATGACTAAAAGCAAAATCCAATAAAATTATAAAAACAAATGATTATATTTTCCCATAAAAAATAAGATACATGATGTCCTAAGGTATTGTTTGAAATGTGATATAATGGGATGACTAGAAACTTAATATAATTATTTAGAAAAAAAATTAAAAAAGGAGATTTAAATTTGATTTGTGTTTTGTGCAGAACTCATAGGGTATTGAGGTTATGACTAACTTTAAGGACACACGATTAATTATAAAGGCTATAGTTAGTTAAGCATTTTCTTGATATAAGATTGAAAGATTTGTTTGTACCATCAAAAATCTAACTATTTATAGAAGAGTTCTATTTATTCTTTCAACAATTCTATTTTGTTGTGGAATGTTAGTAATAGTTAACTTTCTAATAACTTTTTTCTTTCATAAATGTCTTTAAATTGATTAGATAAGTATTCATGACCTTGATTAGTTCACAACATTTTAATTTTATTGTTCATTTAATTTTTAACATCATTAATGTATTGTTTAAAGCATTCAAGAGTTTCACATTTTTGAGATATCAAAGAGCATGATGACCAAATTGTGAAAAGTCCTCAACAAAATTAATAAAATATCAAGTTTTGTCAACACTATATTTTATCCAGATATTTTTAAGAATAATAATACAAAATTCAAACAAAAAATAAAATTTTAATAATATAGATAAAATAAAAAATATTTAATTAATAGGGTTTAATTTTATTTTAATATAGATAAAATAAAAAAATTTAATTAATAAGGTTTAATTTTATTTAACCTAGATAATCATCTATTGGCTAGAATTTTTTTTTAGTTCATTAAAACAACCAAAAGATATAAAAATAAAAAAATAAAATTTAATATTTTTTTAGGATTATATTTTGAAAAATAATAATAATAATAATAACATAAAGAAGATAAATAAATTTAATGGATCTTCACAATCAATTTTGAAAATAGAGAAAAAAATATTATTTAAATATTTTAAAATCTATTCACCAAATTATCTCAACAATTCAAAGATCAGGAAAATTAATTTTTGTGAGAGTCAACTATTTTTAAATTTCTCTCCTTAAGCAGTAAGAGGAAAGGAAAAAGAAAAAGATAGAGACGGCGATGCAAAGAAATATCTAAGACTAAAGCATGCGAGATTGGAGGAGCAGATAGCGGTGAGTAATCATCCATCCCTTCTACTCTCTATATAAGGCCTGGGATCGATTGTGGAAAGGGGATCAAGAGTTTGAGAGGAGAAGAGAAAAGGAAAATTTTTTTAAAAAAAGAGACAGGATCGAGTGTGGAAGAGGGACTGAAAGTCTAAGAGAAGATAGATTTCTAGAGAGATAGAAAATTGCAAGAGCTAGAGGAAGAAAAAAAGAAGAGACCGAGAGCTTAGGGGAGAGATTTCTAGGGATTGAGACCGATTTTCTGAAGAGAATAGAGAAGGTGATAAAGAGAGCAAGGAAGATGGAGAGCTAGTGAAGAAAAATTGAAGCATTCATGGAGGAAGAACAAAGTCAAGATAACGAGAAAGGATGAAGTAGTCTGACAGATTTCAAATCTACCTATGTTGACAGATTCAAATATTTTTGTTTAATTCTTGTTCTTAATTTCTAAGCAAGTATGATGTTAAGCATGCAAAGATTGGATTAATTTTAGGGTTGAGGAAGCTTGATCATGGTAATGTTGTTTGAATGTTGAAAATAATCATTAAACTGTCACTAGAGAATTTTCGATCAAGATCTTAACAAAGATAACATATTTTGCTTGAAGGTTTGGTAGTGTTGTGATGGATTTTGTATGCATATATGTTGTAAAATGAATAGATGAAAGCTAGGTTAGTTTTATATATGCACATACTGAACACGTGCTTGTTCTGGCTGGATAATTTATGCATGTTTAAAGCCATTTAAAGGTTTGCAAATGGGTTAGCAATCTATAATGCCTTTTTTGTTAAATTTTAATCCTTTTTCAAAAATTTGATTTCATGATCTTATTACTTGCATTATAAGAGCTATCCAAACTTAGGTGTCTGATGATATATTAATAAATATAAGAGCATGCTTTCTAGTAAAGGCTATGGTTTGAATCATTATTTTTTCTTTCTTTCTTTCTTTTTTTTGAAGATCTTATGGCCTGCACAATCTTCCATTAATCATGAAGCTTGCTTAATAGCTGCGAAAATTTGCTAAACTTTACACCTTATGCTGTATGTGTTAAATATTTATTTATGAAGATAATTGGCAAAGTAGGCTTGTCATGGTTTGTACTATAAGATGTCCAAGATGTCTAATCTAGGTACGTTTAATTTTGCATGGTTGATTCACAAATTGCCTTTCAATCTTTTTAATTACTATGTTTTAGAAAAATGCAACACGTGGTGGCATGGTTTGATCCTTTTATCAATCTTTGTTCATTTGTGGTAGTTTATTTATGCGTACTAGTAATTGTGGCTAAAAACATATATATACCTCATGGTGCTTTCTATTTTTATATGTTGTCATGATTTTCTTATAAGAGGCTAAAGTATAAAAAGAGAAAAAAAAAGAGATATATTTATGATTTATTTATAGTATGAGATTTCAAAAGTATCTACAAGCATTTAAATTTAAAGTTATTCTATATTATGAAAATTAATAAGATTTTGCAGGTATGAGAATCAAGTTTGTGTATGTTAATATGGGTTCCAAATACCTATCATTAAAATTAACTCTCTCTTTTTAATTTAAATTAATAAAATATTTAAGTCTTATGTGAGATTTTAAAAATTTTCGTAGAAAATTAAATTAATTGTTTTTTTATGTGAGATAATAAATCCTCACAAATATCATATTTCTCAATTTATATGGTAAATAAATATAAATAAATTTATTTTGTAAATAAAATAATAAAATTTTTTAATAAAATTAATTAATTAAATTAATGTATTTACATAATAACTATTAAATCTTTTAGTCATATAAAATTTTTTGAATATCTATAGCCTTCTAGAATAATCATTTTACTATGTAAGTCAATAAAGTTTCGTAGGTATAACGATTAAAATTTTTATATTTAAAAATATATGTTGTATAGTTATGCATTAAAATATACTTAAAATATATATTATTTAATTATTTATTGTGTGAGGAATTTGAATATCCATAGATAGAGACCATCCTTATTTCCTTTAAATGGTTTTTCAAAATTTTCCTTAACATTTCAGCGGTGACTCCCATTCAGCCGATTTTCACTGTAAAGGCCAAAACCTCTACTCTCATGCGCCATCTGCATCGCATTTTTCGGGTGCGACAAGCTTCATGTTTCGCTCTTACACTTATAAGACCACATGTATCATAATGTAATAATTTTAATGGATTTTCAACCTTAGTACCTTTACCAAAAGGTTTTCTAGTTGCTTACTAACTAGGCAATTTTCACACAAGGACATTTTTATATTTGTAACTAGACCTAGTATTTCATCTTTATCTAGTTTAATTATTCTATTTTGATTAATAAGTCATAACTAACATGTCATATATTCATATCAATATTATTATAAGAGGTAGTATACCAACTATGAGAATAAATATCGCTAGCAACACCCATTATAAAAACCTTCTTAGAAAGAAAAGTACAACTATAAAAGTTTAAATTGTACATAATATCAGCAGCCTTGTCATAAAAATTAACAAAAAATCCATAATCTAAAAAGTAAGCAATAGAAATCAAGTTTCATCGAGTGTTCGGTGCATGTAAAACATTATGTAGAATTAAGGTTTTTCCATCATGCAAAGTTAATTTATAGGTTCTAATGCCCTTCACTTTAATCCTGTCATTATTTCCAATATAAAGCCACTTGCTTTGGTTCGACAATCAGCGATATTCTACAAAGAATCCTCGATCCCTCCTTACGTGATCTATGGAGCTCAGGTCTACAATCCAAGAAGAAGAAACTATTTCAATTAGAAAAACATTGGTGGAAGCATACAAAAAATATGAATTCACATAATCCATAAGTAACTAATCGCATCTATTTTACTCAAAACAATCCTTTACAAAGTAACCCATCTTTTGACAAGTGAAGCATTTGACATTCCTTCTGTAGGTCAACTCTCTTTTTGCTACCCTTTCTTCTTTCTTCAAAGGTTGTTTGTCCTTCTTCACCTTATGGCACTCTTATTTCACTTTTTCTATTACATCTTTCCCTACTTTGGACTAGCATTTGAAAGACCATCTTCCTTAATGAGGTAAGCTTGTCTAGAAGACTTGTAGGCCTCCAAATGCTCATCCTCTAGCTCCAAGTGCTTAGCCACATTATTAAAAGTAACATTGTTTTTGTCGTGGGTTAGGTTGACTTTCATGTAATTCCTGATTTCAACCTATATCTGCTGCGCACAGACAAGTCATGCTCGACTTCCTTAAAATCTCTATTGATATTGATCATCTCCTTAAGGTGCTGTCGTATAGGAGTGTTTGGCTTTAGCTTATAAGTGTTAAACTTGATAGTCAATCTTTTGAGTTTAGTAATTAAAATACCCCCCAAACTTCTCTTTCCATACAGCCCATAAGATCTAGGTCATGGTATGTTTTTCATATTTACGCATTAAATCATCAACCATAGCACTGAAAAGGGTTATTTGTGCTATACTATTCTTTCTTTTTCATGCCATATATACCTCTTAATCTCTTCTATATTAAGTTGAGTTACCAACCTCAAGCTTAGCCATGACCACAGCCAGTGGCTCAGCAGTGTCTAACTCTTCCAAATGCATGGCATCTTATGATGCCATATGTCCTAATTATCTCTGTTTAACTTATTGTCTTTGTTAAGTTTAATTAATAATAACATTTTTGTTGCCATTCTTAGTATTGATACGAAATTATGTTCAATGTCTTATATTTATATTAATAGTATTTATATTAAGCCAAGAATAATAAATTTTGACAAATGTTCAATGTTTTATATTTGTATTATTCTTTACTAGAGTAATATTAACACTATTAGGTCAACAATTAAGAGTTTATATTTGTATCTCCCATTACACTAATTTTAATAATATCACTATCATCTATCAAGAATTTTACAAATATTTCATAATCACTATATCCGCTCTTAAATGACTTATCACTCAAGAGCTTCTACTTAAAGGAAGCAATAAAATAATAATAGCCAATCAATATGAAAATTAACATCATTCATATTTACAAGAGCAAAAGTCTTCATACAACATAACATGAAATATATAAAGTTTGAAAGAACAGAATATACAAAACATATTATGTTTTCAAGACTTAAACCCAAAAGGACAATTATCAATTATTTCTTTATATTTTATTGGAACTTTCATTCCTTGATGGCACTTTTTCATAAAGAATTTCTCGCGTAAGACTTGCTTCATTTGGTGAGTTCTTTCATGAGTTGTTTGAAAATACTTTCCAAAACCAAGGCTTCTTTTTCTTTAACTATAAATCATGAATATTTCCCACGACTACAAAATAGACTTTTCACGTTGCAATTTTAGATTTTTCCATATCATAACTTGAGAGGATATCATACTAGGCGACTTAGAATAATGACTTATCCATATCACAAATATCTATGATATGGAAAACTATAAACCACATCCCCTTTAATAAAGGGGGACATGGTTTCTACACAATCCACACCCCCATTCTGCTAAATGGAGATATGGGTTTCAGATAAACCACGTCCTACTCAAAAGGAGTCGGACATGGTTTATAAAGAAACTATGTCCCCCTTTTTAATAGGGGTGATGTGGTTTGTTATATATTATATCTCTCTTTTAATATTTATGATATGGTTTTTGTAATTTTTTTAATATATAATTTGTATTTTCTTTACAATCAAGATAGAATCTGCCAAAGTATGTCAGTGTTAGTTTTGTATTGATTTATGTGATAGATTAGCCATTAGATTGTTTATGAGGAATTGCTACCCCTAGTGAAATTTATGTCAAAATCAGGGTTTTGGTGGCCAAATCTTGTCTAGACTATTATGGTTGTGATTTGAATGTTTGAATAGGTTGTTTATAATCCATTTGAGTTAGTTCAAGTAGTTCCATGGTTATTGGCACCTGGTTTAAGGGTTTAGGCACCTGGATAGTGATTTTTGAAAGAAAATAAGCCATTTTGGGTTTGGGCGTCCAAATCTCATTTGACTCAGTATCTGGACGTGAGACCTGTGCCAATAATTAGATGGCTCTAAGAGCTACATGTAGACGCTTAAATCGCCTGAATCGGAAGTTAGATGAAAAAATAAAGTAGTTCAAAAGTTGGTTTGAAGAGTTGTCATGATAGCAGTTTGTTGTCATGAAAAGGCACGGGCGTCGCAGTGCATTGGAGAGGGGGCATTTCCCTCTGTACAGTCTGTCACAGCGGATGATGCACTGCATCGTGGCGCACTATGCTTATGTAGCTAAAAATATTTATTGCTTGTATTGTAGCATAATTGAATTTCCCATGCTTCTATTGTCTTATGTTCTTAGTTTTAAACCATAGTTTGAGTTCGGACGATTTTTTAAAAAGAGTTTTCTCGGGATCTCATTTTTCTTTAATATTTTTTAAACCCTTATATTATCATAATCATTTGTCTTGGGATTAGACTGATCCCAGTTATCATAATGATATTTCATATCTAATGTTCTGTGTGTTGGGTAATCAGGGATGACATTACACAGTAGGTTTTGAAAAATGAGAAAGTGGGTTTTGAAAATTGAGACAATCCACAGTATGTAAAAATGAAACATATTAGGCATCCCCCTTCTAGCTGGGAGACATGTATTATGATCAATCCATGTCCCCTAAATAGGAGGGGGATGTGGATTTTTAATGAATACACATCCCCATAGAGGAGGGGGACGTGGATTTAAGCTCTGGGGGATGTGGAGTCCTTCTCCTATTTGTGTAATGTGGATTTGTTAGACTACACGTCACTTAGAGAAAAGGGGGACATGGATTCTTAAAAATTTTTAAAAATAATTTTTTTCTTACAATGCACATTCTCTTTTTTGTATGGGTGATGTGGATTGTGTTCTTTTAAGTCACATTTTTAAAATGTGATGTGAATTAAAATAATGGAAAAGCCTTTATGTAGTAATGTCCTTATAGTTGTAGAAAGGTCATTTATATGCTTAACTTGTTTTGCATCCCTCTTGGCCAAGTTTTCAATCATAGATGGTGTGAAGGGTTGTTCCACTGCTTCATGTTCATCTTGAGATCTTGCACCCTTTTCATTACATTCTGGTCTTGATATCACGTACACTTCTTTATGCCCTTCCAAAACATCTTTAGGATCTTTATTAGGATTCTCTTTAGGATAAGTTAAATAGTCATATTCCTCCTCCTTAAAGGGTTCCAAGTCAAAATCCTCACCACGATACTTATAATTTGGCTTGTCCAGATATTCTATGCTGAAGAAATAATTTTTTAAGTTTTCAATGTTACTTGAAGTCACTTGCTTCATATTTTCCTAAAAAGAATTTTTTTTTTGGAATTTTCAAAAGTATTAAAAATTATAATAAAAGCATTGAAAGGCTCAAAAATTAAATTTTAAAACTGCCTTAATATAAATAATATATTAAAGGTTAAAGGACAAAAATACCTCAAAAGTTTTTTAAAATGAGCACTGGGTACATTTACCTTTTAATTGGAAAAATGTTGCCCGGAAAGTTTAAAAAAGGGTGCAATCTCCCTCTCTCCCCCCTCATTGCAACAACATGTATCCATGAAAATCATCAGAGTAATTTAAATGAGAAATCTAACGATAGATAAGAGAAAGAATATGGAAACTCATACATATCCAACAATAGTCTAAATCATTGGCATATGAGAGCAGTTTCAGCACATCAATGGCAAGTGCCAAAACTTCAAGCTTTGGCTTGAAAAATGTTGATGAACCCACAATAGAAAGAATATTAAAAGTTAAGCAATCAAAATCAAGTTTAAATGAGAAATTCAACAATAGATAAAAGAACCCCCTATTAAGACTCATACAAATCCATTTGAAAACAATCATATTCAATTCTAAAAAAAAAAAAGAGCAAACAAGAGCCATATGTGTCTGGAGAGAACAATCACTTCGACAAATTTTAAAGATTTGAATGAACTTGAACATCCACTGGACCTAAAAAGTTAGGGTAGTTTGATTGCATCGCTTAAGCCAACACTGTGTCTTCCTCATCACCAAAGACATTTAGATCTATTGTCCCATGGCTAGATGAGTCGCCTAAGTTGCTGCCGTCAAGGTTTTGATCTCCGCCATCTAGCTTTCCATTTCCCCTCCATTTTGAGCCATCGCCAAGACATCTGAGAGGGTTGAGACGGGAATCCACTTGCAAGCTCAAAAATCAACATGGACTAGGAAATTACAAACTTCAGCAGAAGATTTTATAGTAAAAACTAGAGATGAAGGACATGAAAAACAAATATCTATAGAAGAGGAATGATCTGCATGGAAGAGGGGTTGAACTTTATAGAAGAAGGATCCAACTCAATTATTAGGAAAGAGAAGGGAAAAGATGACACGTTAGTTTTTTTTTTTATATTAAAAAGTAACATTTAATAGTTAAAGTTAGTAGAGATTAATGATAGGGTGAGGTTGCACCTTTTTTTAAATTTCTAAGATAATATTGCTCTAACTAAAAAATAAAGGCACCCAATACTCCTTTTAAAAGCTCCTTTACTCTATAAACAAATAGCATATCAAAATAAAAATATTTAATTTCAGGAATTTTTTGAAATGAATCATGTCTCAATTAGAGGCCTTAGGCGCCTTAACAAAGTTACTAGATCAAAAATTCTATAAAAAAAATTAAAAACTCCAACAACGCCTACTGCTGGTAACGGTGCTTGCACACCACGCGTTGCCTTGCCGGTCTTCATTGGTGACATGCATCACTCCCACGTGTTTTATGCACCATTAGCTTTCGAATAGAGTCCTCTACGTGGCAATTGGAACTCTTGATAGCCCCATGCGTCACATGTTATTTTTTTGGAAAAATATTTTATATATATATATATATTTCAATATTTTATTATTATTCTAATTAGGTTCGGTTTGACCACAATCAACTTGAGGACTTGTATATTTTTTGTGAGGCCGAAAACATTTTTTGGCCCAAATATTTTTTACTAGCATAAAATGTGCTAGACTCATAATTAGAATTGTTTTTTTTTTTTGTAAACCACTAGGCTCACCGGCCTAGATCAATTTATTTAACAACTTAAACGGTTTAGGGTTTTAGTTGTCCTTGACCTTTAGTTGTATCGCTTTGACCCAATTGGAGCAACAGATCAGGTCTGTTCAACCAAAATCTTTTGGTATATCTCTAATGTCTATTTTGCATGCTTTTAGTGTCGTTTTCTTCTTCTTCTTTTTTTTTAGCTCCACATGTTTATGACCTTTATATTCCCAAAAATTCCCTTTTCAATGACCCTATAAGTTCCAATTTTTACATTCATTTAGAGTTTCCAAAGCTTTTTCTCATACTGGGCTTAATGATAAACGTGTACGGTCTTATATGGCATGCATACAACCCCAAGAATGCAACAAAGCAAGTTTCATATACACATAAACTAACATAACTTAAGAACAAAGGCAAAAAAAACCACATATATATCAAGCATAACAAAAACATACGTGTGGAGATTTGCATGAAATATAAAGTAAGCAAATCATTATTCTCTTTAGGATAGAGCCTGGGAAACTATAAAACTCTGATACTAGTGTGATTTCTTGGAGGAGGAAACATACATGAGATGGTGCATTAGATGAAACTTATACGGGAATAGAGTCACGGATTTGGGTTACACAACAAATACACACAGAGAAGGACACACACACACACAGCAAAGGAAGGGTACTCAGAATGCACACATGAAGCAGCAATGATAAGACAGTTCTCATATCCTCGTGCAGCCTTCATGCATAAAGCACAAAGGGGAATGTGTGAAATATGATTAGATAATCGATCATTCCCTCCCTTATTCAAGATGAAGGGAGAAATTCATGCTTGAGGATATGAGAAAATCACACACAAAGGCAAAATTTTCTCATAATTCTTATAAAGCCCAATTCCATAATTGGGTTTTTATTTGAGCCTAATCCATCAATGGTGGATAACCTAATGATTAGGAGTGAATAATTCTGAAGCAAAAGGAAGCAAGCACAAGCGAGTCTTGGGTAAGGTTATGGTGAGAAGGAAAAATTAGAGATTTTTAATTTTTGGTTTTCATCATGATGAAACAGATTAGATGAAGAAGTTAAAAGGCATAACCGCATAAGGAAAGAGATTGAGGTTCTTTTTTTGGTTGTGAGAGAGGGAGAGGTTGAGTGATTAAAACCGAAGTGAGCGGAGAAAGGAGTGAGCGGGCTTGGTGCTTCGCGAAAGACGAGAGATGCGAGGGCAGCTTGTGTGTTCAAGCTGTTGATTTGATTGACATTATAGGGTGATGACATGTGTCCAAAATTTTGTTATTAGATTTGATTGATTGATTTTATAAATTTATTTTAAAAAGAACTATAAAATTTTAAAATTACTTTTAAACACTTAATCATTATATTATAATATTATTTTAATTTTTTTTCATTTAAAAGATAATATTAAAAAATTATCAATAATAAAATTTTATTTTTATTAAATTATAATATATTTTGAAGTAATAAAATTCGTTTAAAATTATTTTATAATTTGAGACAGAAATAATATCTTATAAATTGAAATGGGGAACATGTCAATGTTAAATACTATTTTCTTTGGTCCTTGTTATAAGACATATTTTACAAAAAAAAAATTTAATTTTTAATATGAGACACTTGATATGCTATTAATTATGCTTTGTTAATATTTAAACTCATTAACTATAAGAGATATGTAAGATAAGTTTAAAATTATTTTATTTAAAGAGGAGTAAAATCAAAAGTTTATTATATTTTTTAAAAAAATTAATAATTTAATTACTTCTCACTAATTCTAATAAGATAATTAGAAGTTATTTATAATAATTGTTTTAACTCTTTGTTAGCAGAACGTAGCACATGAATGATATTATTGTCCATTGGAGAATTGGACCGTTGAAACACAGAGTGCGCATGATGACATTGTCCGTTACTATATATCGTTACATTACAGAGAATCAAATCTCGGGATCCAATGACATAGATATTAGCCAAAGAAGTGAATTTCACATTCCCTAATTAATCAATGATTTTGTCATAGCTTAAATAGATTTCATGTTCTGGCTCAGCGTAAGCAACGTTAAATACTTGTTAAAATGAGTTTCGTTATCATTTTGATCATATCTAACTTGATTCGTATTAGTCGAAGTCTAATACTACTACTAAACATGAAATAATTAATTTCTTTAGTTATCATGTCCACTGTCTGACTGTCTCAAACAAGAATAGGTTGACAACAAAAGCAATTAATAGATGAACGGAGAGGTTAAATTGCTTGCTAATTAAGGATATGGTTTATATCTTACAAGAACATGTATATTGTGTGTTTAAATTAGAGCCGGTAATTCGATCAAGGCAAGCTTATTTGGGTTGAGTTTAAAATACTCAAACATAAAAATAAAAATTATATAACTAAATTTAATCCTAACACCTTGAGGTTTCGGGCTTATTGAGAGTCAAAGTATTCAAATTGTTAAATATTTTTTTATTTTTTATTCAATTTGATTTTTATCTTAAAAAATTTAGGTTTTTCAAGTTTTATCTTATTTTTAATTTAATTTTATTAATAATAATAAAAAAAGAATTCACATATTATGGCTAAATCCATTTGGGTTTAGGCTTATTCAAAGTTGAATATGCTCGAAATAAGATCGATTTTTTAGACTCCCAATTTTAGTGATAAAATTTTATAAACTTATTTAAGCTTTGTATGAATTAATGACTCCAGTTTAAATTATATTATTAACACGAGGAACTTCTTTAGAGGTGCTTTATAAATTCTTTTACAAAAGCCACCCTTTTTTGGGTCTTAATTGGTCAATAATACTTGAAATTAAGGTTTGCTTTCAATCCCCACATACTCTACCAATAAACAAATTAATTTTTTTCCATAAAATTTAAAGTAAATAACTAAATCTTCATTTAAATTCTAGCAAAATAATCCTTTCATCTCATTTTATAAGATGTTTTTTTATAAAATTAAAATACCAATAAAATTGATTAAATATAATTTGAAATCTTTCTTTAAAAATACAAATGTTAAAATACCCTTTATTCAATAAAGAGAGAGAAATAAAAATATTTAAGGAGTTAAATAATGAGAGATAATTTTAGAATAAATTTTATTAATGAATCATTATTTTTTTCTCTAAACATATTACATTATGAAACAAAACCAACTTTTTAAATAGTATCACTTTAATGCGAAGAGTAATCATAAATTAGAATCCTCTCTTCCTGAGAAATCTATGACTTGTTTGGTTTTTTTTCCCTTTCCTTTTTTATTTTTAAAACTGTTTTGTAATATAGCTTTGAAAATTGATTTTAATGGATTTTTTTTGGTAATGTTAATTTAAAAACATTTTTTGAATTATAAAAATAAACTGATAATGATGGTTGCTAGCAGTTAATAACATTGATTTATGATAAAAATTAATCAAGTTAACTATAACTTTTAGTAAACAAATATAATGTACTTTGAAAATAAGAAAAATAAAATAAAAAATTTAAAGTTGTTTTTATTTTAAAAAAATAGAATAATTTTAGAAATAATTAAGTTCAAAACACTTATATAAATGGGTTTTAATTTTTTTATTTTAAAAAATAAAAAATAATTTTAAAAAATGGAAAACAAACACACCCTGAATCACGTGCACTGGCCAAAAAACAAAAAACCAACCACCACATGCTACTCATAAAAGTGAACAGCACTCTATGGTTAATATGTATTTTAGACTTTAAAGTATTATATAAAAAACACCCTAATCATGAATTTTTAAAATGCATAAAATAAATTTTAAATTTTTAAATTCTTAGCAAATTACCACCTATTGTTAATCTTAACATAACTACTGTTCACTTAATGGGATCTAATCAAAATGCTAATGTGTCAATCATTGTTAATATGTCATTTAATAATAAGCATTACAGATCCTAAACTATTGCACGAGCAGGATTATGGACCTTAAACTTTGAAATTCAAAACAAATCACTCCCACCATTTAAGTATAGAATATTGACTATTATATATATCAAATTAATCTTAGTGTGATCCATCATAACAAATACATCATTGGTCACAGAGAATGACCCATAATTTTATGAGATAACATTTTTGCCCTCCCTTTTTTTAATTTTTTTAAACGATCGATATCTCATGTTTTTATATATTCTATAACTCTGATTTAATCTTTTTTAAATAACATTTATTTATTTAATGGTAAAAACTTAAGATTTTATTTGAATAGAAGTTTAAATATAAGAACATCTTAATTAATCATGGTTAATTTGGATTTGAAATCCATTGATGAAATCATCAATTTTCGCATCCATCGTCTGTAAAATCCTCTAATACTTAAACTTCCTTTTAAATGAAATCCCAAGTTTTTACCATTAAATAAATAAATATTATTCAAAATAAAACCAAAGGGGCAAAAATATTGCCAACAAAGGGGCAAAAAACATAATTCACTATGGCTAATGATGCATTCACTGTATCGGATCACGTTGAAACTAATTTAATTTACATAATAGTCAACGTTCTACACATACATAGTAAGGATAATTTGCTTTGAATTTCAAAATTCAAAGTCTAAGATACTATTTGTGTAGTAATTTAAGGTTTGTAATGCTCATTAACAAATAGCACATTAGCAAGGACTGTTATATCAACAATTTAACTAGGTTTACCACTAGGTAAATAGTAATAGCATTAAGAGTCCATTGACGATGGGAGGTAATTTACTATGAATTTAAAAATTTAAAATTTATTTTATATATTTTAAGAGTTTAGAGTTCACGACACTTTTCATATAACACTTCAAAATGTATAATACTCATTAACCCTAATATTAGGAAACATTATTATATCTTGTTCTTTGTTCACTTTTATTAGCCAAAGTTAAAAAAAAAAAAAGGTGTCTTTTAACGTTGCATTCACTCAAGACACGGAATCAAAATATAAATAATTTTCAACCAACTCATAGTTAAAAGATTAGTTAAATTATTATTAATTTTTATATCTGAAATTAAAATTTTTGGCCTAAGTTACTCTTGTGAAAATAAATTTTAATTTCATGAAGGGCAATTTTTTAAAAAAATATAATTAATGCTTTTTAAATGTTATAGTTTTGCTTGTAAAAAGACAATAAATTATATGTCAATTTCTCTTATACTTAAAAACAGGGAGTATTTCACTATTTTTTAAAAAAAAATTTTAGCTGAAACCAAAAGCCAAAACGATCATGAAGTGAAAAGTTATATAATATTGAACTCTATAATTTTTTTTTTGGAAGATAACATTGCAATTGCTTCTTCTTATCCTTCTTTTTAATTACGGCTATCTTAATTAGATGTTAATCATATCCTTGTATTAATTTTATAATGCTTGACTAGCTGGAAATTTTATGCCTAAGCTAACATTGAAGAGCGTATTTACATTTCCATGTGCCTCCTTTTCTTCCCAAGAGTCCGAGAGATGCTCTATTTTATTTTAATAATAAATTATATATGTAACGTTGATGCCTTCATCTTCGCTTGACCCGTAACAGACAACAAAAGTTGCGTGTAATCCAGAATTTCATGCCTACATTTTATATGCTCACTCTGTATATTTTATTTTATTTTATTTATAAGTCAATTTTAATATAGTTTATTGAAATTTAAAAAATTTAAATTTTATTAATTCTATTTTAAAATTTACTCTATACAATTCAAAATACAAATAGCTTTTCACAATAATTTATATATCAATAAAATCCTTGTTTTCATCAATATACATTATTTTCCTTTTTTATTTTTAGTTTCAATTTGTGGTAAATGAGAAAAAAGTCATGAATTTACAGACACAATGTTCTAGGTTAATAAATACAGTAAATAAATGGAAATTTTTTTATAAATATTAAGTTGTTTATATTTTAGATTAAAATTAGTTGCAAGAAAATATTTATATTTTGAATGGGAGGGAATAATAAGTTTTCACATTTTTTAATATTTAATAAGAAAAAAAATGTAAAGATGAATATAAAAAATAGTAAATTGTTCTAAAAATAAAATTAAAATTAATTTTATTTTCCTATCTTGTAAATATTACCAGAGTAGTAATCACCAATTGCAGTAATTTACATACGATGCTTTTGACCTTTTTGTTGGGCTAACAAAAAAGACTGAGGTTACTTACCTTATATTCATGAAAAATGACCTGATTTTTTAAACGACGACACAAATTTGAGTTTTATCCTGAAAAAAAAATCATGTCTGAGAAAGAATAGGTCAGAATAATTAACTCCGATGAATACTTTTAAGAATTATTCGGAGTTCCAGCAAGAGCAGAATTACTGAGAGAGAGTGATTTGAAAATCAATGGCTACCTCATTTTAAAAAGGAAAAATATAGCTTTTAATTTTTATATTTTATTCGCATTTTATTTTTGGTCATTTTATTTTTTTAATATTTTAAGTCTCTATACTTTTTTTTTTATTTTTTTTATCCCTCCACATAGAGTTGAAAAAACAGGCCAATCCTTGATGGTTTTGGACTTAAAAGGGCCAAGTTTAAAAAGCCTATTTTCCTTTGGAGTATCGAATTGCAGGGCCCGGATCTTGATATAATAGGCTTAGGGCTGACTCTGCGGGTTTCAAGCCTTGTTACCTTTTTTTTCTATTAAAATTTTTATCATATTAAATACTAATATTTTATTTAATTTCACAATTCAAAAATCTCATATTAGTATATATATCAAGAGTACAATCATATCAATAAACGAAATGATAGCAATCAAAATAAAACAACTAAATAAACCACAAATACAAAACAAACTGATAGCATTAGAATGACCAAACGAGATAAATTATAGACACAAGTTTGACTGAAAGCAAAACTGAGAATGAGGAAAGAACAAGGAAAAGCAAATTAGATTACGATTTTGTTCGAGCAATAGGAGGACTTGAGAGATGCTACTATTTGAGTCTTTGAGCTTAGCGAAGCACTGTCACAGACAGAGGAGCACGATGAAGCATAGTCACATACAAAGGATCATTATTGGGATTTGGGAGATGTTGTTGATAAAGATGAATGATGAGAGACGAGCACAACTCACATGAACAAAAGACCAATTGTAAAGGGACGAAATTGGTGGAATGTAGTCTGGAGAGTTAAGTTAGGAGATTTAGAGTTAGTTGTTATTTTTTTAATATTTTTTCTTCCCTACAGATATAGGCTAACATGTACAAAAAAGTTAATCAAAAGTATATCAACAGTTAATCATTTGAATAAAAAATATTTGAATTAAAAAAAAGGTTACGTGCGCTTAAATGGGCTAGCCCTTGGTTTTAAAGGACCAACCTTTTTATTTTCGAGCCCATTAGGGCCAGCTTGTTTAAGCTCAAATTACATTTGAAGAGTTCTAATTACAAGCCCAGCCCTCTTGTTAAACGGGCCCAGCCTGACATATTCCTGGCTCTACCTCTAAGGTCCTTACACTTTGTTTATAGAAGGACTAGAGATGATGAAAAATAAAAATATAGAGATCAAAAACACTAAAAAAAGTATAAGGACCGAAAGCAAAATGCGAGCAAAGTATAGGAACAAAAAGCTAGGTTTTTCCTTTTAAGAAATAATAACTTTTAAAATAAGAAATAACCACCATTTTAAAGGTTTAAGTGTCAATGATGCCCTAAAACTAAATGACTAGTTAAAGTTAAAGTAGCGACTAATTTGTATCAAAAGTGAACTTATGAATCAATGGGCATTTTGTTATCCAAAAAAAAAAAAGAATCAATAGGCATTTAAATATAAAATATTAAATTTAAATTCGAGAATTCAGAGAATATTTTTAGAAAAGTTACTCTTAGTTTTTCGGTCATTTTCCTTTAAACCTCTTTTACTCAATCTAATCATTTTCGGCCATTACATCTTTTTGTCACCTTTTCATGTAAAGCAGAAGACATCCCTATTTAATGAAAAGGTTAAAAAACAAGTAACTTCCCCTGTTGAAAAAGTCTTGTTGCATAAATCTTTCTCAAACCATTGGCCGATGTGTAGGCTACAAGACCTGCCAAGAAATTGTTATCGTTATCCTTCCCATGACAGTGAACAAAATAGATTTTTTAATGAAAAAATGATAATAATTTTTTTAAATTATATAAATAATAATTTAATCTTTTAAAATATTATAATTTCATTGAAATTTTTAGAAACCTCTTTTTATCAATAAATTATAAATTAAAAAAATTATTTTATTTTTATTGACAAATTATAATTTTTATTTAATTTATAAAATTTGTGATTATTTAAATAGAAATTATGAATGGAATTTACTATTTTGAGAACTTGTTTCTCAAAAATAAAAATTTAACTTTTATAATTTATATAATAAAAATTATTATTTTTTAAATAAATATTATGATCGAAGCTTGTTTTTAATAATAAAAATTATATTTAACAAGTTGCGATTTACTAAATAAAAATTATAATTAAATTTTTTTATTTTTAGTAAGAAAAAAATTTTCTTTTCATTATAAAATTTATTGACATAAAGTTTTTAAAAACTTTATTAAAATTATAATATTTTAAGATATTAAATTATCATTTATATAATTTAAAAATATTTTATTATTATTTTTAAATTTTAATAGCATATCCCATGATAGCTAAATATTCGAGATGTGATTTTTATGCCTTTTTGTGTTCCTCATCAGACATGACCTTTGCAGCGGAAGCCATGCAAGTTAAGCAAGCGATCTAGAAGCATTCTTACAAGCCAATGTACCCAAAAAAAAAAAAAAAAACCTAGTGTGCCTTCAATTTCTGCTTTTGTATTTTGTTCTTTTGTTCTTGGCAGTTTTAGGTCGGGCATGTAAAAAAGACAATCGATGAAATTTCCCTCAAGTGTATGAATCTACATTGTGGGGTCTCTGGAGAAAATTGTAATTATAATCCAACTTCGTTTAATTGTTTGGGTGGGTGCTCACGGACCAGAGAATCTCAATCTGTCTATGCTTTCCTCTAAACTTTTCGCTCCACCATAGAATTTCCCATTTTCGCTTTTGTTATCTTCTTTCTTAGAGAGAGACACACACACATGGTGATGCATTTTGGGTTTTGCCACCAACGTGTGCCGCGAAAATCACGTTCCTTGTTCCTCTCGCTTGTTTCTTATTCTCTCTAATGTGAACTTCCGTAGCTTCCCATTTCACTGTTCAGTGTTCACAGTACTCTTACACTTCCTTCATTCATACAAAATTTTCAGTTCATTAGCAGTTTTTTGGGGAAGAGGAAGAAGCTAAAATGCCTCCCTCGTATTTTCCGCTTCGTTGGGAGAGCACTGGAGATCAATGGTGGTACGCGTCGCCAATTGATTGGGCGGCGGCGAATGGGCTCTACGATCTGGTGGCGGAGCTTCTTCACCTGGACTCTAATTTGCTTATTAAGCTCACCTCCCTCCGTCGAATCCGCCGCCTTGAAACCGTCTGGGATGACGAATCTCAATTCGACGACGTCGCTAAATGTCGTTGTCACGTTGCGAGGAATCTTCTTCGCGAATGTGAAACTAGAAGAGGGCATAACTCTCTTATTCGTGCTGGCTATGGTGGGTGGCTGCTTTATACTGCTGCCTCTGCCGGAGATGTTGATTTTGTTCTGGAATTGTTAAGGAGAGACCCGTTTCTGGTGTTCGGAGAAGGAGAGTATGGAGTCACTGATATCCTGTATGCTGCAGCTAGAAGCAAGAACTCTGAGGTCTTCAAGATTCTTCTTGACTCCGCACTTTCGCCCAGAGATTGCTGTGTCACTGAAGCAGAATTGGATGAAAGTGGTAGGATTTTCAAGAAAGACATGATGAATAGGGCCATTCATGCTGCCGCGAGAGGAGGGAATTGGGAGGTATTGAAGCAGCTTCTTGGAAGTGATTCTGACATTTTAGCTTTTAGAGATGCACAAGGATGCACAGTTCTGCACGCAGGAGCTGGCAGAGGGCAAGTTGAGGTGAGGAGGCTTATTTAATGTGTTGTTTTTTGGCAATATATCTTCAGTCCTACTTTTTTTTTTTTTTTTCCAATGTCATTCTGATTCGCGAAACTGGGATTATTTGTGATAGATCATAAAATTTTAGTTTCTTAGTAGATTTACGAAATTTGCCGTCCTTGAAGACTAGATATATTTTATGTACCCTGATATAATTTCTTCTCGTTTGCCTTTTTGAGGACGAACAACTTTAATTATAAGGAGGGGATATATTGAACGATCAGGAAAAAAAAAAAATTTAAATGGCAATTAAATTGATAGCTATTTAGCATGCTAACACCAGGAATTATGGTAATGAGATCTTCTTAAGCAGAATGAGATGGATAAAATACAAACAGAATGAGACCATAGGCCCTTTACGCGAAGCTTGTCCCCCTGACTTAATCATATAACGTGTCTCAAACACTCTGTTTAAGTTGACTGAGTACTCAAAGCTTGCACAGATAAAGCTTAAAATAGCTTTATTTTAATATCACTAACTTTTAGTGCATCTTCAGAAATCTTTAATGTGGGTATGAGGAAATTATCATTTATACTTGAGTAGAAGGAAAGCATGAACAATATATTCTTCTCATCTAGTGTGAATATTGAATGTAGATACTGCAGCACTTCTTGTTTTCAGTGTTATTGAGCTTCATGGTTCGTGATAAATCAGATTACTCTAAGATGTGTTTGAGATAAGATATTGAGCTCACTTTTAATGTCAAACATATTTGTGAGAATTACTTACCCATCGTGTTCTGGTGCTTTAGTCCAACTGGCATTTCCTTGTGGCTTATATTTAAGTAGACTCCAACCAGGGTTCATGGCTTCATGCTTTACATTCTAAATGAAAAACAGGTTGACTTATTCTAAGGCTATCGCTTCTTATCTTCATATTTGGTACTTTTGGGACAGTGTATGCTTCAGAAGTTCAATTTGTCCAGATTTCCAGAATGCAACAAAAGCTTTCACTTATTCTGACTATTCTAGCAATGCAGGTGGTGAAAAATCTACTAGAATCATCAGAGATTATCACCTCAACTGATGCACAAGGGAACACTGCCTTACATGTGGCTTCTTACAGGGGTTACTTGCCTGTGGTGGAGATCCTGATTTTTGCATCTCCCGAATCAGCATTCTTAACCAATCACCATGGAGACACTTTTCTTCATATGGCAGCGGCTGGCTTCAAAAGCCCAGGTTTCCAGAGACTGGACAAGCACACTGAGCTAATGAAGCACGTTGTTAGTGGAAAGATTGTGAAGATGCAGGACATCATCAATGTCAGGAACAACGAAGGAAGAACAGCTCTTCATGTAGCTGTCATTGATAACATCCAATGTGATGTAGTGGAAATGTTAATGTCTGTCCCATCCATTGATTTGAACATTCGTGATGCTGATGGGATGACTCCCCTTGATCTTCTGAAGCGAAGACCTCAATCAACTTCCTCGGAGATTTTGATCAAGCAGTTGATTTCAGCTGGAGGAATATCTAATTATCCTGATTATTTGGCTAGAAATGTCCTTCGCTCTCATCTGAAATCCCATGGCATTGGAAGGAGTCCTGGAACTTCTTTTAGAATTCCAGACGCAGAGATATTTCTATACACTGGCGTTGACAATGCATCATCAGAAATCAACTATGATCAAGCAAGTGTGAAATCTAATTCTTGCTCAGGTGAACTTAGCACTTGTGAGTCAGCCAACTCCCCGAATGACAAGTCTGGTTCTGTTAAATTTGCTGCAAGGCGTTTAAAGTTTTTTCTTCGGTGGCCTAAAAAGAAAGAAAGAGAAGCCAGTGCCTTGAAGCTGGAAGATGATGAAGATAATTTTTCGGTGTATTCTTTCAGTTCAAGGAAGAACATGGAAAACATCCCAATCCCATTACGGCAAAGATACTCAAATTTCTGTTCTCTTCCAAACAACAAAAGAACGCTATCTGTTAGGACTTATCTTCCAAGTCCATCCACCAAAGAGAAATTTACTGCTGGCCTATCACAAGGTGTAATTCAGGTAAACCCACTTCTGGCACTTCCTGGTCCTTTTCTGAAATCATCCATGGCTTCACTTACTTCCATTAATGAGCAAAGAGATGGCAATATCATGGGACCCTCTTGCTCCAATCAATCAATAGATGAAGGTACTCTACAATCCAGCCATAGACAGGGTTCATTCAGAAAGAGATTGATGAATAGGTATCTATCTTTTGGAGCACAAGGCCTGGGTGTGGAAGATTCAAATAGCTGCACAATTTCAAGCCGTAGTTATAATCGTTTCAGCTCTTTAGTTGCGTAAATGTTGATATTGCCGACATATAGTGGATTGTTACTTAGTTAATACTAGCTTGTTTGTGTAAGTTCATGTACCATATGTATCCTAATGATGTTGTTTGTATCATTTTCTTGTTTGTTATTTATTGGTTTAGTTTTTCTTAGCTTAACCAGAAACAGTTCACCTGAAATTTTCTCTTTTGTATACTTGAAAAGCCAAGTAATCTAGATTCTCTATTCTTCTCCCTTCTCTTCTTACATTCTAGATTAAACGGTTGGTAGTTAGCTGAGATTTACATTCTAATTTTTTCAAACAATATGAAATTATTTAATTATAGTAACAACTATATGTCATTTGAACATTTTGGATTCATAGATTGTCAAGTCATGGATGAAATTTTTATCATTTTTAGACTCATTTTTAATTTTTTATATTTGATATTTATGGAGTTATTGGTAGAATTGGAAAATGAGCGGGTTTGAGCCTTTAAACTTGATTTTTTTTTTTAAAATGCCTCATTTTTTTAAAATTCGACTCTTATATAAAAAGCTTAGGGTCAGACCTGTAAACCCTTATTATTATTTTTTTATTTTTTGAAATTTTAAAAAATTAAATTTTTTAATTATAATATTTTATATATTTTTCAAAAATACAAATTATAATATTAAAATTAAAAATAAATAATAAAAATTTTAATTTTAAAATATAAACATATATTTTAAAGTTTAAATTTAATTTAAGAATTTAAAATATTTTAGTTTTTAAGGAAAAAATAAAAACGGACCTAAAAGGACTATATGAGCTTGAGTTTGTTTTTTAGGGCCGGGCTTGAGAGTTCAATTTTTTTAAAAAATGTCATTTTTTAAGTTTGAATCTTTATAAAAATGGGATTAAACCGGTGACCTTTCAAACTCGACTCTTATTCTCAACTCTAGCTATTGGTCACCCCTACAATTGATTTGAATTAAAATTCAAGTTGATGGTTGAATAGAACTATCCTCAAATGTGTTCTCTGATATTCAAATCCTTGATGTTATAAGTTGAGTTCTCAAAATGAAATTAATGAAGAATAAATAACAAGGAAAGGGGAAAGAATGCAAGGAAGTAAAGTGGGATTGGCCTGTCTCCACTAACCCCTTTCTCTATTTCCTCTTCATTTTGCTAAATAACGCATTGTTTAACTTATAAAAATAGAATCTCAGCCATTTGCTAAATAACGCAGTGTTTAACTTATAAAAATAGAACCTCAGCCATTTAGAGTTTGTCTTTTTACTATTCTTAATTTTTTTTATTTTAATATTTTTTTAAAAAAATTGCTTGGTTAATGATTTTTTAATTTTTTTTGAAAACAGTTTTAAATTTTTTTTAAATACAAGAAAATCAAAACAATTTTTAGCTGTTTCTGTTCCTTTTTTTTTTTAGTTTTACAGAGAAAAAGCAAAAAACAAGAAATGAGAATTATTCTCATTAATAGCAAATGTTGTAATTTTGTCTTGATAAAAAAGAATCACCCATCTCATAAATTTATAAAACTGTTTTGGGATTACTATTATTAAATTTTTTTTTTAAAATTTGTTTACAAAAACAGCTTTTAAAATTATTTTATAAAATAATTTTTAAAAATAAATAATGAAAACAACAACTAAACAACTAAACAAGTCTTATTTTATTATTTAATCTCAACTGTTACTTCTTAGAGGGGGTCAAATCAATCTAACTCACCTCTTTTCGCTTCATTCTGCAAACTGCAGCAGCAGCGATGAGATTTCCATCAAATCACACCGATCTAGCCTCACCGGTGTCCTCGACCGCTCTCAATCCATGACAACTCGTCATCACATTCTTGACTTAGTTCCTAAATCATTTTATTTTGTTAATATACAATTTAAACTTTAAATTCTAAATACGGAGGTGATTTAAATTTTTTTAATATATTTTAAAGTCAAACTAATTAAAGTTGATATATCCATCCCCATTATTAATTTGAAATTAATGGTGGCTATTTTGGTTTTTGGTTTGAATATAAGGTTATGGCAAGTCATGTAGACAGAAAGAATTAGGTCAAGTCTAAACTCATAAAGAGACGTCACCCTAAGAGTAAAATATGCTCATAACATGGCAAGCAAACTAGTTCGTACATTTGTTAAATTTTCTAACTATATGGTTAAAGGTGATAATTTAATGCATCTGATTTTTTATAGTGTCGTTAAGAGAGTGGTTCGTATTGTGTTCAAATTAGATAAGCGTCAGAGCTTTTAATGAATTAGTGTGAATATTAACTTACTTAAAATTACTACTTCAACAAAGATTAAAACCCTCAAGGATATTTAAGAGCTCAACAATAGCACTAGGATGATAATCAAAACTTGTAATAAATTCTTTTATTCAATTACCTTGATTATCACAAATGAGGGCGTCACAAGAAGTAGCTTTAATATGGAGGACAAAATTATTAATATTCAATCTAACCCAGCTCAATTTTGGTAGAATTTATTTAATAAAAGATCTATCTTAATTTATCTTTAGAATTTTGAGTTAAGATTGAAGATACATGTCACTGATAATGCCTTGGTTGCAGGTAAAAATTGTGATATTCAGAATAAATAAAATTGCAACGCTCAGATCAATCAAACGGTGGTTACTTTTGAAACATAGTGGGACCGCCCTCCCTCCCTCATCTCTTGCTCGGAGTCACTGAGATCCGCAGCTTCATCAGCGGCCCCCGTTCCCGCAACCCTCTCGTCGAGACTCTCTTATTCATTGAAGGAGGAGGCAAGGATTTATACTGTCTCGAGCGTTTGATTCTGCTTTAGGATTTAGTGACTGATCAGTAATAGAAATAAAATCAATGATTTTGAGTGAAGAGGAAGAAAAAGAAGACAGTGGAGGGACTTTGAAGGCACCCAGATTCCTTAGGAAGTGATCCTCGTCCGACAGACGACGGCGTTACGTTATTCAGAGTCTTTCCCAAGTTCTTGCCTCGCTTCACCATGAAGTGCATGTCGTGCATGCCCTGGCTTTTAGAGACACCATTCTATAAGAGGAAGCAGATCAAACGCACCGTTTTGCAGACCTTCTCCACCACCAGCTACGGCAGGCTCGAGTCCATGCATGTTACATCAGAGACGTTCAGGAGAGAAAAGGGCGTGTCACTGTGTGGCCCGCTATGAATTAACACAAAGTTGTTGGCTTCCTCTAATACTGCTCCTATATTATCATTTCTCAGGTACAGGTTCCTCTTTCCTCTTCATTTCAGCCCAACAATACCCAAAAGCTGGTTTGAGAAATTATTCAAACCCATGCATATTTTGCTATAAGTTGATCAAGAAAAGTATATAACTGTTAGCCTAAAAGAATCAACAAAACATAACAGTGAATTGTCAAATTGGTTGGCAATGTTGGGTAGGAAAACCCAGCATTATTGTTTTACACACACACAAACACAAAGCTGTGTGTGCAACACTCATTTACATATATCTATTCTGAGTTCATCATCCGGGACTAGGAATTGGCATGATGAGACAGTGGATCTTAGGCTTAGCTCTTGCAGACGTCGACATTTTTTGGAAAAGCTTTGGTGCGTAACATTCACAAAACCTTGTTGTTCACCATAAGTATTTGATCGTTTAATTAGGTTTTGGTGATTATTAGAGGTTTGATTAATTACAGGCATTAATGCTGATGAGGATGGGCCTCAGACATAGACAGGTGGTGTCGATCCAGCTCAAACTGTAGCCAAAGCATTGCTCTGTTTCAATGATAAATATGTGAGCATTAACAGGTGACGCCGAGCAAGAGAGAGAGAGGGAGGGAAGAAGGGAGGAGAGAGCAGAGACACAGATAGTGAAGATAGGCCCACTATATTTAAAAAAAGTAACCATCATCAGTTTCAAGTTAACCGTGCGGGGTGAGGATGTGCCAACCTTTTTTTTTTTTTTTTCCCGTACGTGAGCGTCTTGAACCTGTCTCACTCGAGGAGTAAGGATTTAATAGGGTCCAAATTAATCTGAATGAGTAAGGATTTAATAGGGTCCAAATTAATCTGAATCAAAACATGACAAACATTGCAAGGTTGGGCGTCCTTGGCAACTGACACGGCTCCGTTCCTAAGATATGAACTTGAGATTTTTAATTAAGTTAAAACAACTCTAGCCAATTGATCCAAGCGCTTATGATTGATGAGGTACTGACTTTAATTGTTTAAAATTTAAAATATATTAATTTTGAATATAGAGTTTAAATTACTCCTGAACCTATAATTTAGGGTTTAAATTGCATATTAATTTCTTTTTTTAAAAAATCATTAATGGGATTTATTATTAACTTGACAAAACCAACTAGCAAGGATTAATTGTTTTATATTTCTCTTGTTTTGATAGAAGGGATAAAGGTGTAACTTTCTAACATGGGTTTAGAAAATTTTGAAAATTCTTTTGGATCATCCATGGTTATTTTATAGTCCTATAAATCTATATATGATCATCAAAAATAAATGGCTGGGATTGTAAGGATAAAAGGGAAACAATTTAGAGTGCACACATTGCTTCTCACCTTATGTTCACATCATAAAATCTACACCCTTTTGTTCCTTGATATTAATACGTTTATGTCAATCCGGACCACTTCCTTGAGATTGAGACAGGGAGACCTTGTGGTGGAGATTTACAAGTGCATAATTACTTTGTGCAGGTGACTTTGGTGAAAATAATAAACAAAGCTAGAGCAAATATTCCTAATAGGTGATAAGGATATCTGCACATGCCCTTGTGTTGATGAAAGCATTGAACGGGCAAGTGTTTAACTTGACTATTAAATTTTCCTTCTTTAATGAAGGCTATGATCATGAGGAAGCTAAAATGATGATAATTGTAGCTATTATATTTATAAGCCTTCCTCCATTCTTGAAATCACCTCTGGCATTATTTAGACTTCCCTAGCTTATCCTTGGCTTATCTAGTGTTAATGTTATTAGTCTTCAGTGATGCCTTGTATTTAGATCTTTGATATTCTCTGTTGAAACAAGGTTAAATGATGCTTGAAGTTAGATGCCTTGAGCTAGTAGGTAGGAATAGTTAGATGGAAGAAATGCACAAATTGTGGATAAATGGAGACTTCTCAAGATTTCATATATTCCATATTTGTATTAATACATTATGGTAGATGATGATAATAACTTTACACTATGAACTTTATAATTGCAAGCCAAAAAGAAAGTAGTAGCTGAAAACAACCAATGAGTTATGAAATAATGTACATAATCATCTCAAGAGTTACCATGACCAAAAAGAGAACAGCTCTAGTATAGTAAATACTATATAATTATCCCGAGAGCTACCATGACCAAAAAGATGCAGCTCAAGTATAGTAAATGCTATACAATCACTCCAAGAGCTACCATGACCAAAAAAGAGAGAGCCCAAGTGTATCAAGTAGAAGCTGTGACAAAAGGAGTTGAAATGAAGCAGCTAAAGTGAGAAGAGCTGAATTGGATGACTTTATTGAGCATGATCTACATTCACATGTGAATCTGTATTTGTACCTCAACAATATAATTAAAGATTGTATTGTATTGTAAAGTGTAAAAAGTTACACTGATTTGAATAAAAGTGACTCAATTTGCCTTGAAACTTGATGATTTACCATTTATAAATGCTTGGTAGAATTAAAGAGCTTCAAGTGATGTCATATTGCAATCAAGTGGTGCATATATTTTGGAAAAGAGACAGAATGATTTAATACGTATGTTATGTAATATCCAAAATTTAATTTAATGATTAATTAAATTAATGGAGAGAATAAGAGTATTTAAGTATTTAGATAAGTTTAAGGACTTAATTAGAGATATATGTATTGAGGATTTAATTTAAAAATTTGTGAATTTGAGGTGCCAATTGAGAAATTATATATGATTGAGGTCAGTTAATTGTTTAGGCAGTTAGGCCCACGATCATGTATGAGGGTTATTTCGGGTCCAAATCAAGTTTTAGGCTAGATTGAGGCTAAAACTATTGAGCTTAAATAAAAATTCACAAACTCTACAATTTATCGTGGTGAAAGAGGCATTTTTCGCTATGACAAACATTCAAAAATCAAACTTAAAGGTCTGATGATGAAACAAATGTGGGAAAGAGTGTTTTTGGTGAGTTTTGGGCAATTTTCTTCATCTCTATTGATATCATGAACAGTCAAAAATCAAACTTAAAGGTCTGATCATGAAACAAATGCGGGAGAGAGTGTTTTTGGTGAGTTTTGGGCAATTTTCTCTATCTCTATTTGGGTTTCTACTTCTCTATTACTAGGGCATGAATTTTAACTCATAATCACTCAAGATAACACTTCTAATCTATCTTCTCTCTAAGAAAGTTTAGCCATAAGGTTCAAATTATTTTTGGGTTGTTTGAAGTTAAATAAGTGGTATTTAGGTTATTTTGATGATATTTATCTTAAAGGAGTGTTGAGATTTGAAATCTTAGAGTTGTTTCGGGATAGGTTAAGATAATGAAAATGGTCTAGAGTTAACCCTAATGCTAAATAACTAAGTTTAAGTTAATGAAGTTAGTTTATTAAGTTTCATGAATGTTGACTAGTTTCATGAATGTTGACTAAGTTATTGGAAGCGAGTATCGGGGTTGTTTTTACTTAATCATGCTTAATGAGAGTTTAAGGTTTTAGCTTTGATTAAGGTTGATTAGTCATCAATGTTGTTTGTTAATTATTAATTATAGATTGGCTACTTTAGAGCTCGTTGGGCCTTTTGGAAAGCTCATTTAGAATTTAACTTATACTCTTGTGATGGTAACCTAAGGGTAGAGGTAACTGGAAGTTAAGTTCTTATAGATAATTATTGTTTTGAATTATGAGTTATATGTTATTGATTTCGATGAAAATGATGATGTGGATATGCAAGCATGTTAGTATTGATTGTTAAGAATTATATGATTTGTGGTCATGAGCTCATTTGATGATGAAATGGTATGGTTGATTTGTTATGGGTTGTATGATTGCACTATATTAAAATGTGACGAGGGCATGAGTTGTATGGCATGATTGAATGAATTTCAATGTGATTATTAACACAATGTGATGATGGATTGTGACTATTTTGATCTTAATGAGCAAGATTATGGGTACGTGAATCGATGAGCATGGGAATGAGAGTGTAATCATGTGCTTAAGTAAATGCTTGGTATTAAGATAAGCATAGATATATGATTTTGGCATGAGATAATTATTGATATGTATTATTGACTTGATAATATATACTTGATTATGGGATATATTAATCAAATTTACATTTATGATATGTCATTGAGTAACATGAGCATGTTGCATGATCATGGATGGGTGAGAGTACACTTAAGTGAGTAAGGGGTTATGAAATTCACATGGTGTAGCCACCATTAAAATTTGCACACATGAGTTGGCATATTTGATTACAATGCATTTATATCCATTATCCCTTAAGAATGGCATGTGTGAGCATATTTGACTAGCATCACTAGTTTTCTACAATAGACAGTGTGGGCCATGACAATGATGACACCTCAATTTTTGAGAAGAGGTAATCCTTAGTCTAAGAGTGAGGAGCAGATACCTTAGTTGGGTAATCTCTCAAATTGGAGAATAGGTCTAATCTAATCACATGAGTTGTCTTATATGATTTGATAACTTATGGACCGATGGATTCAATTAGAAGATAAAATGAAAAGAATAAGGATGAAATGTATATGATCATAAATAAATCTCATTATTGCATTACGTGCCTTGTAATTAATGATTAATAGGCTCATAAAACATGCTGAATATTAAAAGATTGTTAATTGTGATTCATTGCCCAATGTAGCATCTTGAATTTCTTAATCTCGTGATTAGTTGTTAATCGAGGGTAAAGTGGTAATTAGTGTGGGATTAGAGATTTGGGTGATTATTTGATAGTTTGACTCATTAGGATGTTGAATGAATAGATTTGGGAGGAAGGATCATGTTTTAGGCCTAAGCAAGTGTGTGTGGTGAGAATTATTCTCACTATGCTACTTGCCGTGGCTTATGCTACATGTGCTGCGGCACATGGATTAGAAAGTGACTTCTTAAGTCGTGAAAGTTCATGAATTTCAAAAGGAAAAAATTTGAAACACACGAAATGAGAAGAGAAGAAGGGTTGGTGTGTTAGGGCAAGAGATTTTAGAGCCGTGGAAGGTGCTTCTGATTAGTGACTTAGCAGGTAAGATTTGTATAACTTACCTTCCATTCTATCCAAATTTCTTTAAACATGAGTTATAGAGAACTAGAATCAGTGAAATTTTAAGGGTTTGATTTTTGCTCAATAATAATAAAAAGGTTCTCAGAAGTTAAACTAGAGTTTGTGACTAGTTTAAAGCTGAATGATAGAATTTTAAATCCATATGCTCAATTTGGCCCTAATTCATTGAGATTTTAGGGTGAAAATTGTGTTTAAGTAAATGAAACCTATTGAGGTGATGTAAAGTAATAATCGAGTAGTAATGGACCTATAACGAATAAATGAAAAAGAATGAATGGTTAAATATAGCCACAAATAGTAATTATGTACTTTTGATCAAATGGGACCAATTAACTAAATTATGTTTAGATTAGTATATTGAGCGTGTGAGTTGATAAAGGAAGCTTATAATGAGCTATAGTGGTGTTTGAAATTTACAAGTAATTTTTTTAGTGACAAAAGGGTTGAGGTAACTAAATAACTTTCTTTATTTGACTATTTATTGTAACTGTGTGTGAGTGTGCTAAGTAATATATGAAATTATTTTAAACTAGGCATGTTTTATAGTATTGTGTGAATATTACATGAAAATGGCTTTTAATCAAATAAATAAGTAAAAACATGTGATTTCATACTTTGCATAAATATATGTTGTGTTGAGGATATATGTAGGAATGTGGAACCTATGAATGGTTCGTAAAACATGATCATAGAGGTGGGAATTCACTCGTGTGGAATGTGGTGATAACAACATATGACATATTCTCTTTAGTGCCTGACGGGGTGCGATATTGGAGAATTATACCTCCTTAGTACCTTTTGAGGTGTGGTGTTGGAGATTTTAGACTCCTTAATATCTATGTGATACGGTGTTTAATGACACCCTATTGTGTGTATTATGAAAAATTATAGTTTGAAAGTGAAATAGAACACTTTTGGTCGATAATTCTATTACTAAAGGTGAGTTCAAGGCCAAATGAGGGTGTACATTGGTTTAAAGCAAGCTTATGATTTCATGTCGAAGTGATTTAGAGGTTCGATTGGTAGTGATCATGCTATATGCTATGTATGTGAAAAAGAGGTGAAAAGCGATGAATATGGTGAAATGATATATGTGGACGTGATTTAAAGTGAAAAGCATGATATATGTTATGTTTTGACTATGTATTATATTGTACTTTCATATAATTACATGTGGTAATCAATATGAGTGAGTTATTATATTATTGAGATTTTTTATTTTACCCCTATGGTTACATTTTACAGGACGAAACAGTGATTAGGACAAAGAAAAAGAGTCTGGATCAGCTTAGAATTGCTAAAGCTGTGTGAAACCTTTGAGTTTGTATAATGAATTGAAAACTTGTATGCATGCTTGGAGTAGTGAAATAGAGAAAATGTGATGATTTTATAAAATCTTAGCCCAATTGTATATATTTATAGTGAAATGAGAATTAAGAGCTAAGATTTAGGTTGTGTATGTGGTAAATGTTGTGAATTTTAGTGAATCTTAGCTTATGTATGAAATTATGATAAAATGAGTAATTTACAGCTAAGATTGAGTTGTAATTATGTTGTAAATATGGATAGATGTGATTTGGCGAGAAAAAGGCCAAATAGGCCAAGTTGTGCTAGTTTGTAACAAATTATGAAAAGTTAAGAAATGTAGAAATTGGCTGTTGAAGAGTCAAATTTTGATATACATGAATATATGTGATAGATTATAGTTAATCAGGTGTGTTAGGTCCTTTGAACTTTCAAGGCCTTGTGTGGTCTGATAAGACAAATAGATCGATTTAAGCCTTTGGGTATGTGAAATTTTTGTAAAAAGTAACTTTTTACACTCTAAGTGTTCAAATTGTTAGCTTGTATCCAAACCTATCTCATTTGCTAGCTTATAAGATAAGTTTCGTATGGGCATTTGAATCATTCTGATCAGACGTTGCATATGAAAATGGCGCATGCTAGAAGTTCATCATTCTTGCTATCAAATGACAGCAAAAAATTTGGATTGGGGCATTGCATTACATTACATGATGTCTTAAGCCACGGTGTATGATATAGAATCAGACATGCATGTGCTATAAGCTGCGGCACATGGCCTAATTTCTAACCTGATTTTATAGTTTTTATGGCATATAAGGAGTGGTATGAGTGTAACTATTTGCTTTTCGTTGTATGATGCTTTGATATGATATGACTTTAGTGATTTTTCAAAACAAATTTTTGACCAAAGCTTTTCAAACAAAATATTTGATTATTGATTCATGTGATTGATGTGATAATTTAGTTAATCTTTTTTTGTATCGAGCAGATATGAGAGAAGGTTACACCTAACGTACTTGTATTTGTCACACTTTTATATACTTGAATTTATATGTCTTAGTTATTGAAATTGTATAATCTCATTCTCGTTTGCTAATACTTTTCAAAGAAATGCTAAGAGCAATGTTAAGGAGAATAGAAGAGACTAGAGACACGTAGCTTCTTAAATAAAGTCTTTAATTGCTTACTCAATGTATTTGAATACTTATTATTGCCAACATTAAAGGTTTATAGTTGTTAAAAGTATATTACATTTTGGTTTATGGTTGATGGTTGAATCATTAACGCATGTAGAGTCTTAACACACTAATCTATGGATGTAATTTATAAATGATTGTGTATTTTGGTTAATGGCTAAGAGTTTAGTAATGACACTTAGTTGATTTGAGATTATGGTAATATGTGGATGCATGTAGACCAAAGTATCTGAAATCCCCATTTGATTCTGAATAAGAGTAAGACTAGAGCCTAATGTTTTCAAAATTGAACCGAAAAGGCCAGCAGTTCATAGTTCATATTAGTTCAATTGAGTTAGACTAATGGTTGAATTGGTGACGTAATAATTAAATAAAAATAATATTAAATGTATATATAAAATAAATACAAGAAAAAACTATAGCATGTTAATAAAATGACACGACATAACTATAAATTAATAATACTATATATTATAATTTTATAACTTATCAAATATAAGTAGATCTTGGTTAAATTAGATACAAGTAGACTCAAAAGTATCTACATTTGGATCTATAGTAGTTAACATCTTTATAAAAAAAATGGTCTCAAATCATATTTCATATATATAAATTATCCAAAAATAAAGTTAGCTTTTAGTAGGATCTAATTATTGAAATTTTCTAGTTTTTTTAAGCTTTTTTAATATTGCGTTTAAAACTGTCCAGTTTTTTGAAAACCATTCCAGTTCTCAGTTCAACTTCAATTTTTGGCTTAATAGCGACTCAACTCCGATCCAATTCGGTTCAATCATGAAAATAATTATTTGGTCCAAACTGGGCCATTGACAGTCCGACTAGTCTAACCGTCCAGTTTTTATATCATTGCTAGAGCCATTATTAGTTTATTAAATTATCTACATATGGACATTTGAATAACCTTAATCAGAAGTTCGAGCTAAAAATTTGGTAGATCGAAAGTTAGATTTATCTATGCTGTTTGTGAGTGTGCATCGTATATTGGCCACAACGGATTGCTTCACTTGGGTTAGCTATGGTGGATCATGGTTTTAGTTGCGATGAGTGGCCTGTGTGCCACAAGCCATGACAAATGTACATTTCTAATGCTCAACTATTATCTTGTATTTTTGCAAACTTTAATACTTTGATTTTAAGTATTTTCAAATGTTTATGCATCATTAATATTTTTCAAATAATTTTGGGATTCCATTGTTTTTAATATTTTCAGAGTCAATTGCTAAATAACCTTAGCCAAGGTTGATCCTTAGTTTTAATGTTAGTTTAATTATTTTAGGTTTAAGAATAGTTAATGATGGAAGTCAATTGCTAAATAATGTTACATATTAACAAAATAGTTGGAATACATGATTACCATCAATAAATTCGTAAAAGTCATTTGACTTGGTTTAGGTGTATCTAACAACATATGATCATGTTTTATTTTAGATGATGAGATATCTTCCTCAAGTGCATCCAACATTATATCATCTAGTTGTACTTGACCATGTTGTAGTTGGAAAAGAAATAATGACTACTTATCAAGCATCTTTAGCCCAAAAAAAACAAGGAAAAAAACAAAGAAATTGATTAAAAGCATGAATTTGAATCTTTCTCAAAGGCAATAATTAATTGTGAAGATTTTTTAGAAGCTTGTGAAGATTGTTTTAAGGGATAAACTCCTCATCTTTTTTGAATTGATTCTTCTACACAACTTCTAAGTTGTTTTTTTTTTTTGCTTTTTCTGCCATATCTCTTTTTAAATCCAATTACTTTATTATTATCACCATTTCTTTCATCAACATAATTACTCTTACGATTCCCTTCACCATCCCAACCTTCATCATTATCTTTTTGCCTTATGTGAAGATCATGAGCTAGAAATAATGCCTTAGGACTTTCTAATGCATTACTAGCTAACTTAATAACCATGGGGCACAATTGCCTATATCATATTAACCTTTCTAGTTTAGGAATGGGTTTAATGTGCTTTCCCTTCAAATCATACACTATACCACATTGTGGTTCTTTTATCCACCTCTTTGTTATATATTTTTCTAAGAATAACTTGACATCACGATCATATAAGACTCTTCATGTATGACAACATAATATACCTACTTTGTTTTTTTTTACATTTGCAAGTAATTGTCTCAATTGATCAAATGTCAAACTATACACCTCTCCCTTATTAACCATAATGATCATATAATCAAATAAGGTGGTAAAATTATCTTCACCTTCATTTTTCTTCCTTTCTTTTCTCTCTTTTATACATATAGTATCATGTAAATCACATTGGAATTGAAACAAATAAAAAATTGGTTGAGTATAGTCTTTACAAAACTAACAAAGTGTACATGAATTCTACCATATCAACCTTGATAGGTTGTCATGTGTATCAAATTCACATTCCAACTCTGCATAATGCTTATCCTCCATAGCTTGTTCAAATTTTTGAAAGAATTGATTAATATAATTTTTTTTTATATGTGCAACTCTTTACACAAGAATTGATACTTTTACTAATTTTAGTGCTTCTCAAACCAAGTATTCTTAACCTCTTAATATAACATGTTGCCCATTTCTCTTTTATTAGGTACATAAATATCAACCATGCATTTTCTTCCATGTTATGTCTTGATAATAGTTCTTGCCAAACTTCCTCAAACTCTATTTTATCCCAACAATGATTCATGTAATGGTTGAAATCAGACATGATATGGCACTCATCTTTTGTTGAGTTATTAAGGTGCTTTATCGCATTCCTTGAAATATGCCATGTGCAAAATGCATGCTTTACTTTTAACATCACTTCTTATAATGCACATGCCATTATAGCATCCTAGTTAATGAAAATAGTTAGTGGCTTCACATTCTTGTATGCCCACAAAAAGTCTTAAAGAGCCATTTAAAAAACTCAATGGTCTCATCATATAACAATGTGGCTCCAAATATTACCTCTCCTCTATAATGGTTAATGCTAGAGAAAATAGCAAGAGGTCTATTATGCTGATTTGTGCAATAAGTTTTATCAATTGCAATGACTTCTCCAAAGTAAGCATGGTTAATTAACATTCGTGGATCTACCCAAAACACATTTGTAACTTGCTCCTCTCGATCCATTTGATGAGCATGCAAAAAAAGATGAATTTTCCATCAATTATTCTTCAAAGTAATGAAAGATATATCCAACTTCATCATATGACATAGCTCATTGTCTGTTTGAATTAAGATAATACTTTACATAAGTTCTTATATATCCTAAATTGGTTCTTCCTCTGGCATATTCACTCATCAACTTAAAAAATGACTTTTGATTGATCCTAGCTTTTCTAGCAATTTCTATTTCAAATGCTTGAGTTGGTGTTAATCCATGAAATGATGGAAACATATAGATAGCTTTAGTAGGCTGGGGATCATGATTATGATATAGAAAAACTTCACTTATTTTATATTTTCCATTTACTTTACTACTTTCATTCTACCTTGGCAACCTGATCTTGTCTCTAGTTTATGATTCTTAGTGTATTTATCTCATTTGTTAGGTTTTCATACCCCTCTTTGTGACAACCATGTAAATAACATAAATATGATTAATCTGTTTTACTCTTATTAAATCTCTCTTTGCGGACACCGAAACTTGTTCTCCTTCCATAATCTTCCCAAAATTTCCATGAGTCTTATATGTTGTCAAATTCAAGTTTAATTCAAAGAGTCAACTTTATATCCATCACATAAGCCTAAAAAATGGACAAGTAGATACCCAATTTAAATTGATTGTAAATATATATATTATACACAAATATTACACTAAAACTTATAAATAATCTGATGCAAGTGTATATGCATAGTAATAATATTGTATATTGGAGTAATATATCCCAAGCCACACAAAAGAAACATATATAAAACTAAACAAAAACTAAAAAAGAGGTATATTAAGAGCAGAATATGAAAATCAGCACCATTTAAATCTAGTATTAGAAACGAAGATATAAAAGAAGCAACCAACACACATAAGGAATCATTGTGCATGTATGCATAGAGCCAATGGAGAAATGACCAACAAAGTGATGAAAACCAATGAACACCCTCCTCGACTATTTCTGTGGGATCACCAGCACTTGCAAAGTTTTTGATTTAGGAGGCAAATTGAGAAATTTCCCACCCTATTAAAGAAACATGGGACCTAAAATAAAGTAGTAATCAATGGCTGAGTTTTACTTGGAAAACTGAAAAAGTGAATGGCCTAATTTTTTTTGATAGGTTAAACAGTGCATTTTAATGGAATGGGGAGGAAATGGAGGGAGAGGTTAGTGGAGGCTAGCCTACCTTAACAAAGTGATCGCATTCAATTAAATTTAAATTGATCTTAGTGATAATGAATTAGAATCTCATATTAAACCATAACCCCTAGATCGGTTAAAAACTAGTGCTGTTATAATTGCACTTGGCACTTTCATGATAAACTGTTGAAATTTGTGATGGGTTATAAACTCACAGTTACCTTTTGCTCAAGTTTTTTTTTTTTTAAAGAAAAGACAATGAAATGGTACGTTAACTATGAACAATTCCCCTTCCAAATTAACCACCTTCTTTTTTAAGGTTTCAATATGTTTTATAAAATCAAAGTTAAGCTTCAATTGCTCCCTCCCTGTTCAGTTGGATATTATTTGTGCTGTATTTTCTTGAATTATTGTTGGGAGTTTGCTGAATTATTATCTTTTTCTCTTAATTATATTACTTTAATCATCATCGCTCTAACTTCAATTTAACTCCTGGTTACATCACTAATCAGCGGACCGCTTCATGGTCCAATTTTAAACTTTTAATACATTGTGTATGTTTTTGTACAACAAGGTCACGAGTTTGTAATAGATTAAAGGGGGATAATCGGAATAGGACGTCCTAATAAATGCCTCTCGTCAAATTTCCCGCCATTTTTCTCCGTTTCCTTACTTTCGGTCTCCCTTGGGAAACCCTAGTCCTGGAGCAGGAAGAGATGGCAATTGAAGAGGAAATTAATGCAGAGTTCCGAAGAAGCGGGTTTGACCTTGAAGATGAAGAAGAAATTCTAAACAAATGTAAGCTCGTCTCCTCCTTTTACCTATCATTTCTTATATCCCTGCAAGTAATTCATGTCGCACTCTCAATCTTTTCCTGTAGGTCTCCCTTTTTGCATAAACTACAGTCTCAAGCCTTCCGATCTCATTTCAAGCTGGGAGGTTTATTATCTAAACAGGTTTATGATCTGCTATTCGTATTATTCAACTGGTTTGATGAAAATTGAAAATTTCTACTGAATCTCATTGAAATTATTCGGCAGCTTTCTTTTTTCTGTTTTTGACAGTTTTCTAGGCAGCTTATAGTTTCTGAGTTTGGAAAATAATTCTTCAGTATTAGCTACTAATTACTAACAAATCCGGAAGAAGAAAAAAGGATTGGAATCCTTGATAATGAATACCATGCGGTTTCCCTTGGTTAAATGAAACCATTCATCAACCTAAGATATGAATTTCTTCACAAAGTAACTCAAATATTTTTAAAATTTTGATCTCGATGAGTAGCAGCTCTTGCACAGCCAGGATAAGAGAATAGTTGATATATATATATATATATATATCTTTTTTTGGGTTTGTCAATTGCATTGAAGAGGCTAAGTTGCAAAATGTGCGTTTTTATTTTGTTGAGTACTTTTAAAAATATTTAACTGATAAGCACTTTACGATGAAACTTGATGGCTATTTGGCCATTGACAGACAGCTGGATGGATCAACAGTGCAAAGTGCTGAAATAGATGGCTTTTTGGTGCACCTACAAAATGAGCAGAAAGAAGCTATTATCAAGGAGAAAACTGATATTCATATATACTCAAGTAGAGACGTGGAGATGTAAGCGTTTTCTTTTACATATTTCGCTTATTTTTTCCATAGTTTTTATTTGCTTAATGCTTGAATTTCTTTGGGGGAATTACACACAAGTCTCACTTAGGATGATTAATTATTCCCAGGTCAATTGACAACTAAGCTTAGGAAAATGATAACACACTGTTGTTGTTTTCCTAAGCTTAGTTGTCAACCTGTTCTCTTGAGTGAGACCTTAAAGTAATTCTCCCAATTTCTTTTCTTGCTTTGCATTAGCAATTCAAATTGGATTCTTTTTCTTCACTGATGAAATTTGACAATTGCATTGTTAAAAATAAAGCATTCTGTCTGCATACTGTAGAAACAGTGTACACGAATTTTTGAAGGGGGGAACTATTTAACACCATTACCTGGTTTGTGCAAGTCATTCTAGTTTACAGTGACATGATAGATAGAAATGTAAGTATGTCAGTTCATTATTGCTATAATCTGTTCTCTCAGCCTTGGGAGATTTTATTTAGTAATGAATTGGTAGCTTATTTGCATATTTGGGAAACAAATATCTGGAGTTGTTCCAATGATTTTTTATAACAAGAATCTTTTATGTAGGATCTTAAATGATGATGATATTTCAAAAGATAATGCTCCTGGAACTCCAACTGACCATCAACAAGATCTTTTATCACCTGCATATGATTCAACCTCTTTAACTAATGGAAGTGTTTTATCATCTGGAAAATCATCGAAAGTTGCAACAGCTTTTTCTAAGCGAACAAATAAGGTTGAGGTGAAGTTCAGCATCAACAACATGCCTATTCTAGAGAATGGAAAACAAGAACCTGGTCATGAGAATGATGAGGATGACATAGTTAGAAAGGTTCATGCACGGCAAAGGTGTTCATTGGTGGTTCATGAATCAGGGCCCAGACCAGGTTGTAGATTCATGTATGACAGGACTGAAGACAGGGTATGTGGTATTTGGTGTCTTTATTAGTTCTTCACCTTTATACTTTTGGTGTTACAGGCCTGATTTTTGGCTATTTAGTTTAATGCATTAGAAAACCGAATTAAGAAACATGCAAGGGTACATGTGGCTTCTGGGCTCTATGAAGAACCAATGGACCCTACAATTGCTTCACAGGTAAATTCTGTGATGAGTCTCTCACTCCCTTTTTCTCTCATGGTTTATAACATATTGAACATTGTTTTGACAGTCATTCTGGATGACCGGAACTTAAAGTGTTCTATGTTCTTCTCTAATAAAATTGTTGTGTTCTTTGAATTTTAATCAGATTTCATATTCTAGTCTGTGATTGCTTGAAACCCTCCTTATTGAATAAATTTTCCTGCACTGTTTTCTCAGAGAAGCATTTTCACTGTTGGCATGATTTGTTGTGATGGAGAAGGGCATCTAAATGAGAAGTCACTCATGCTGCAGAGCAGGTAAATAGGCCCTTAACTTTACACTCCATATTGCTGCTAAAATCTGTCCCTTCAGTATTGTCTGTATTCTAACGCCATGACAGTGCTGAGACCTCTGGAGGGCAACGTGTTCGCCTAGAATTACAACAACTAAGCCACTTTTCAGTTTTCCCTGGCCAGGTGAGACATGGAAAGGGCACTGAGGTTGACAATTCTGATTTCATATGGTTAAATTTCAATTCAGGATCCAAGATATAAAAGCAGGGTTCCATCATGACAGGTAGTTGGTATTGAAGGGCATAATCCCAGTGGACACTGTTTAGTGGCATCCAAAATGGTGGATTCTATAGTTTCCTCTGTTGGTGATAGTGAGAATTTGAATCCAGCAAAGAAGCTAGCCTTTGATAAGGAAAATCATCCAACCGATCTGCCTTGCAAGCAGAGGGAGTTATCAATGGTGTGTATGTTATATTAATTGTTAGAAGATGAGTTATGCAGAATAATATATATTATCTGTCATGTTTTACCTGTTGTCATTAGTAATATTTCTAAAAGCTTAATAAATGATAGAGCACAATGGCGTCTTGCAATCCATGTAGCCGACCCCACCTAGTGGGATAAAGGCTTGTTGTTGTTGTTGTTGTTGTTGTTTATTTGGATCTGGGAGGAATTTCCAATTTTTTGCTAGATAAATATCTTAAAAACTGCCTAGCATGGCAAAAGCAGAGTCAGGAAATCTTGCAGCACTTGCAAGATTTGGCATTGTTCTTATTCATAGACATAATAGAGATAATGCAGTTTTGATTGATGCAGTGCTGCTACCTTTTTTTGCACAATTTTTTTGTTGTGGTTCGGTACATCTATATACCTGGGTTGGTGCATTGCAGGTTATTGCAGCTGGCCCTTTTACCACCACAGACAATTTATTGTTTGAACCTCTAGCAGAATTGCTGGCATATGCAAAGAAAAGACCTCCACAATTGATTATATTGGTTTGTATCATATTGTCTGCAATCTGCTTCTTCCTATTAGTCGTTATGTTAGATCTACTGGTGCAAACTGGTGATATTGACAACTGAATTTTCTCTCAGATGGGACCATTTATTGACACTGAACACCCAGACATTAAAAAGGGAGCCACGGAGAGGACCTTTGATGAAATATTTCGTATTGAAATTCTCAGAAGGGTATTGACTAAAATAGAATAATTCATTTTTGGAATTGTGTTTGTGCATTTTTTTTTTCGGTCTTTGACAGAATTGTGTTTGTGTACATTTTTTTTCTAACTCCCCTTTTACCTAATTCCAGTTGGAAGATTATGTAGAATGTATGGGTTCTGCAGTACGTATTCTTCTTGTACCATCTATACGAGATGCTAACCATGATTTTGTTTTCCCTCAGGTAATGATAAAGTTGAGTCAACTAGGGTTGTGATATTTTCCTTTGGCCATTAGAATCTGTGGCAGTTTAGGTAGTTTATAGATTCAAATACTAATTCAATCAGTGTTCCTGCAGCCCGCATTTGATGTCAATCTTCGTGATCTCAAGCCTCAGGTACAGTGATTTTAAAGCATTTAAGAATTAATCTTCAATTCTTCATAACTGTTGCTAGTACTAGCACAATATCATTACTTCTCGACTAGCTATGCTTATTTAAGTAGTTTGTTTTATTGTTCAGATAGCCAGTCTCACTAATCCTGGAATTTTTGAAGCAAATGAGGTAATGCATTAATGATTCTGTATCGTGGCATCATCTTGTGCCTGTCTTAAAATCTGCTTTTGCTTCTGGGCTTTTGTACATCTAAATTTCCCTGAAAAAAAAAAAACAACGCTCAAACAGGATAGTGAAGTATGAAGAATCACAGGATTCATAAAAGATGATACTGGGCATTCCTTACATTATGTAGAAAATTTAGCTCAAACCTGCATTTCTGTGCTAAGTAGGGAGGGAGGGAGGATAAGGTGAACTTAGTGATTATTTAACCGCTCAGCACTCTAAATTTGTAGCTATAAATATCTGGAGTTTGACTTGGCACTGAGGAAACGTTAAAATTTGTCAACCAAATATCTCTATATACCAACCCTTAGAAAATACTGTTAACTGTTAGGGACATTGCAGTTCCATGCTCCTTGGTGAATTTAGCTTATGAAAGGGCAAAAAGAAAAGGAATAAAATGTCGATGGTATTTTCCTGAGCTGGAAGAATACCCTCAGGTTAACAAGGGATTATGTGATAGTGATTTGCTCGGGTGCATTTAGAACTATAGAAAGACGAGTAGATGAGTGTAATTATGAGATATGGACCAATAATTGGCTATCTTTTTCTTGCGTTACTATCTATAAATGTATGAATCAAGAGGATCCAATTTAGTTTGAATTGCATGTCTATGGATGACAGAATTTTGTATACAACAAGCTTTATTTCACTATGTAGGGTCGGTTACATGAATTGCACAATGCCATTATATTCTATCAACAGCAACCAAATATTTCTATAAAACATACTTTTGTATATTTTTATGAAATTATTTGCCATTAATCCTATGCCATAGATTGAGAAACATGTAGCTATGATCTAACTTGAGACGCATCTCATGGACATAGGTACAGTACGTCCATGGAAATTCTAGTTGGTTTTAGGCGCCACCTTTTGGATATCTATCTCACGAGAACTTTACTATTAAATTTTTTTTGAAGAAGTGCTAGGGTTTAGATGCTGTAAATATCTGGAGAGGAGCATGTGAGAAGCATTTTTACTTCAGAAATTGGGTTTCAGGTCAAGATTGGTTGTTGCACTGTGGATATTCTCAAGCATCTGAGTGGGGAGGAGATATCACGAATTTCAGCAGATGGAAAACCTAGTGATCGCATGAGTAGACTCGTAAACCATATTCTTAAACAGCAAAGGTTTGACACAGTTCACAAATTTCCTCACTGCTCCTTAATATTTTGTTTAGAAAGCATCAGACGCCATAATTGATGCCCTTCAATTTTTTTGATTCAGCTTTTATCCTCTTTATCCATCGGCAGAAAGTGTTCCTTTGGACTATTCTCTTGCTCCAGAAGCTCTTCAAGTCCCGTCAGTGCCAGATGTTCTCATTTTACCTTCAGACATCAAATACTTTATCAAGGTTAAAATTTATCCTGCCAAGATTCCTTTCATTTTCCCTAAACTATCAAAGATCAATGTTTGAAATCTGGGCTATCACGTTTTTAAGGTTTAAAATAAATGCTGATATTGGTTGGAGAGAAAAAAAGGTAGAGAGTAATGGACCTGAAGCCTCACATCTAGTAATTAGAAAGTAGATTAGGAATATATGAAGTTTAGGATTTGTCTTAAGCTATTTTAGTGAAATAACAATCCTCAATTATACCTAACATAAAAACTTGACACGGTATTAAGAGTCATTCAAAAAAACAGAAAAAAGGCAATGAAAAAGGAAAAAAAAAAAGAATAAAAGATGAGGAAGAAAATAAACTAGAGATTAAAAAGGAAAGGGAAAAATGAGTAATAGACCTGAAACCTCACATCTAGTAATTAGAAAGTAGATTAGAAATAAATAAAGCTTAAAATATCTCTAATCAAGTGGTTTAAGTTATTTTGGTGAAGTAGACAATTTTTAAGCACGTTTGATGCAAAAACTTGACAAGAGCTGACCTTGCACAGGTACTTAATGAAGAAAGTGAAAAGAACCACATGAAGTGCATTTCTGTGAATCCAGGAAGACTGGCCAAGGGAGAAGGAGGGGGTACTTTCGCTGAGCTTGACTTCTATGGCAGTGCCGGGACAAGCAATGCTTCAATTGTTGGCATATAAAATGCTGACAGCTGGATCAAAACATCTACTAGAGATTTCCCTCAGGTTAGATAATTGATTTTAGCTTGTCACTGATACACCGGTAATGTCCCTGTGCTTTTCCCGCTTCTAATGACTAGTCCCTAGAGAGAGCACCTGTGCTGTAATTATATCTGATATCAGTAGTTATTTTCTCTTATTCTTTATTAAATTATTTATCATACGGATCAGACAAAGATAACAACTGTTCTTGATCCTAACAGTGCTCCCTGCCATGTTAGACGTGACATTTCACATCTGTAACCTGATTGCAGGGTACGGCTATGTACCCACATTTCTACAATCGATTAAATTGTTTAGGTCAGGCTAGTTTACATGGATCGAAATTGAATCCTCGTTCATGCATGGGAGCATTTGGGGTGGTAAAAATAAAAGAAAAAAATGATTGAGGTTTGTATTTACAATCTCTTACATGAGGGAGATGGAAAGGTTGCTGAGTGAAAGATGTAGCTGGGGTTTCTTCCCCCAGAATGTGCCTTGGCCAAGTTTTTCCTTTTTGGTATAGCGCCCCCCCCCCCCTTCCTTTTTTTCCCCCTTAAATTGGTGTTATTTATGGATACAGCCGTGCCCAAGACTAACGCGGCCGAACCAATTAGATCATAAAGTGGGAAAAGAACGCTCGCTCTTGTAATTGCAGCCCATCATGTAAATGCGTAAAGGGACAAAATCTGCAACGTCCAAGTAATAAGAAGTTTCGACAAACAAAAAAGGTCATAATAAATCATGTAGATTAAAATTTCATGCAAAAATCATTTTTGATTTGTACTGACAAACTCACAAGTTTAAGCACAAGAATTCTCCCATATGAACAACCATCACCTTTGAGACTCGTGGCATTTTATAGGCACATTTGCAGATAAAACGAAATATATAAAAATATTGGAGTTGATTATTTTTGGCATTTAAGGGAGCCTAAGTGTGCGTGGTATCTTTCTTTCTTTGTTTCTTTTGGCGTTGGTGCCTCCTGAACATGTTTTACATGAGATGATACACTGATCACCTGGACGCGATTAACCTCATTTGTAGAGGTTTAAGGACAGGTCAATCCTTCGCTGAAGTCATAGCAGAGGCCAGAGGTGTAGGAGACCATATGTGCTCATACGGACTATAAAGTGCTGCATGTTGCTCGTGAGGCAAACACGTGTGCTGATTTCTTGGCCAAAATGGCCCAGGACCACCACCCTTATGATCTTATTCTCCTGGCTGATATCCCTAGTGGATGTAATAATCTGGTTTTGTTTGACAAAGGTGGGGTTGTACCTCACACGAGCTAGACTCTTGTCTTTGTAATCCTTCTAGCTTCTTGCTAGCCTGACTTATGAGGGGAAAAAAACATTTACATGAAGCTCCTATAAAACTCCTTTTGGGGGAGCACCAACACCCCCACAAACACAGTCCATAAAACAAAACAAATTGAGCACAATAGCCAGTAGGTTCCCAACAGATGGCACTCGGTTCAACAGCAAATGCTGCCAAAAATTGCAAGCTGGCTGAAATTGCATAAAATATTTAGAATAATTACACCTATTCAACCTTAACATTACCATTTAAAAGAAAACCAAAATGCAACAAGATGCCGAATAAAGCCCAAGACAGTGCCAGTTGAAGGCGTCCTTTTTAGGCTTCAGTCAAAAGTACAACTAGAACTCTAGGAATATACGACGAAGTTTTCCTAGGTTGCAATAATCAGTATAAAATTAACTGCCTTTTTTGATCTGCCAAGCCCATTAGGATGAACACCAAAGCTCAGAAATTCAGTTTGCCAGAGAAAGACTGTTGATTTACATCACCATTCCTCCATCAATAGTCAAAACCTGAAACATTGCAATTTTGATAAGCACGAAACAGCTGATTCAAAGGATAACTGAACCCTGAGATGGAATACGAGGTAATATGCCACCAATGTTTTATGAATGCAACCAAAAACAAAAAGTTGACTAGTCCAAGTCAGGATACTTTTTTTTTTTTTTCAAAAACAAGGCAACAAATAATTGACCTGTCCAGTGATGTAACTGGCAGCAGGATTAAGAGCCAAGAATTCCACCAGTCCAGCGACTTCTTCTGGTTGCCCATATCTTCCTGGATCCAATATGGAAAATGCAAGTTATTAGCATCTCAAACCCAAAAAAAAAAAATCCAGCACTCTAGAGTCTAAAGTAATTTGGTCACTCTATCAAAAACAAAAAACAAAAAAAAATTATTTAGTCACTGTCACCTAAGGGGATTGACTCCAAAATTTTTTTCTCAATGTCCTCTCCTAGTTTGGCAGTCATGTCCGATGCAATAAACCCTGGAGCAACAGCATTGACCTGAAAGAAACACCGAGTTATAATCAAATTCCATTAGCTGGTAAACATCATCTTGCACAGCACATAGAGATGCAAAAGTTTAATGCATTACATTGATGTTTCTGCTAGCATACTCCCTTGCAACGGTTTTTGTCAGACCAATCACTCCTGCTTTCGCAGCACTATAATTGGCTTGTCCAACATTGCCAACTAGACCAACAACTGATGCAATGTTGATTATCCTTCCCTGCAGAAAACTTCAGTTATTGTTGGATGCGATGAATTTTTGTTATATGAATTAGACAGCAACAAACTAGAAAGTATAATCGAGTACTGATACTAAAAATAGTAACATAATAGGATTTAACTTCCACATCTAGTAGAATAGAAATATAATATCTCACATTTTCTCACATATTATGGAACATGTTCACCGTAGAAGTAGATATTAGGAAAAAAAGACGAAGACAAAACTGGTAAACTAACAAGGGGGAGCAGTCAGTTTAAAGGCCAAATAGCTATTTCCAACAGCATCCCTACCCCTTAACACAAAAACCAAAAACAAACAATAGGAAAGAAGGAAATTAAATGGACTTAAGATGTCACCTTCTTTTTCTTCATCATGATTTTAGCAGCTGCCTGAAAAAAATAATCCATAAGCTCCAATTAAAAGCTTAATATTTTTTTAATACAGATGAAAATATAAACTTAATTCAACATTAACTTTGGGGTTAGAACATACTTGGGTGCAGAGAAAAACACCAGTGAGATTGAGATCAATAACGTCCTGCCATTGAGATTTCTTCATTCTCATTAACAAACCATCCTTGGTGATTCCTGAACAGGGGCATCTTTGTTAAAGTATGACAACAACAACAACAACAACAACAACAACAACAACAACAAGCCTTTATCCCACTAGGTGGGGTCGGCTACATGGATTGCAAGACGCCATTGTGCTCTATCATTTATCAAGCTTTTAGGAATATTATTAATTAAGAGATCACGTTCAACAACTTCCAAGAGTGTTCTCTAATGATAAAATATTGTTAAAGTATGACATCTGATGATAAAATATGCTAGAGCAAGAGCTTAGATCCAGGTTACCTGCATTGTTTACCAACACATCAACAGTTCCCCAAGCATCAACTGCCTGGAAATGTGAAAGTGATGAAGCAGCCAAAACATCTAATATTACTGTCAAAATAATGTAAAAATATTTACTTACAGTTTTAATCATAGCTTCCACATCTGCCTCATTAGAAACATCTCCCCCAAATGTAAGAGCTTGTCCACCATGTGCCTCAATCTGCAAGAAAAAATCAAATAAATAAACACAATTAAGTAAATCGCCAGTTAAGAATACTGATAGATTATGAAGATGACAAAAGCAGATATCATCAGTATAATGAGCCAAATATGTGATCAAGCATACATACAGATGATTTAAAATACCCACAAGTAAAACATCGGTTAAATCACAGGAATATGAGATACAGTGGATAATAAAGTTAGCATGCAGTTATTCTGTTTTGTAAGCAGGTCAACCTCCTTTTTTTTTTTTAACTCTGTTTTCATCAACCTCACCTTCAACTTTGAAAAGCAAAAATCACAGCATAAAGGTAACTGATCAAGACACCTCAGCAATGAAATTTATCCAGGAATTGGGCACAAACTAACCTTTGATATCTCATATAAACATTAGGTTCCAAACAGATTACATTCAACAACCTTTAAAAAAGAGCAAGGTATGGCAAACTCTAATACAAAAAATGCAAAGAGGTTCTACCTGCTTGGACACCTCCTCTGCTTCTTTGGATGATCTTGCATAATTAACAAGGACCTGCAATAGAAAACCCCAATAATTTACTGGCAGGTTAACAGTGCTTATTATGAACTATTTGCAGCTACAGTAAATTGAGACAATACCAGAGACCATATAAGCAGAGATGTCTCTCGTTAATCAGATAAAAAAAAATGACCAAATTCTTGGATAATCACAGTTGCATCATGTACCCCAGGAATTAATGTACGTTTAAATCTTAACAAAGCAACAAACTTGATCTATTTGAAAGTACAAACTTGTAACGACCAGAAAGAAGTCTATCAAGTGTCAATTTATGATTCCATGTTAGCTGATGCAACTTTATTTTCAATCATAAAACTGATAATTCTTTTAGCAATTGTGCTTTTCCCATTACTAAACACAAGTCATTCCGTTAAAAGAACCTTTTTTTTTTTTTTGCGTGTGTAATTACTGCCATTTTGTAACAGTCACTGGTTAAAAAACGAGGTCATATGTTATGGCTTCTCAAACTGAAAAATAGCCACTAACCTTGCAACCAGCTTTACCCAAAGACAATGCAATTGCTCGACCAATTCCTCTGGAGGCTCCAGTCACTACAACAACAGGTGCTTCAATATTTTGGGCAGTCCCAGTTCCTGCTTCTTCAAGAGTAGCAACCTGAGCTCTTATAACTGTGTTTGTGCGTGCATGAGTGTGTCAGCGTTGGTCATTATCATATGAATTTGCAAAACTCAAATGCAACATAAGGAGAACAAGAATAAACAAAAAGTAAGACGCAGTTTATTGTATATCTTTGCTATCAAACAAGTGTGCAATATCTAAACTATACACTTTTCACGTTTTAATTACAAAAGCAAACACTTATTTATTTTAATTGGAGACCTTGATAACAATCATTAATCAGCAAAAATACTTACATGCACAACAATATCTTTGCTTTTGTGTATTTAAAAAAAATATTTGTTTTTAGTATCCTTCCAAAATATAATAAGTATGTAATTTTCCTAGAGTATGATTTTCCATGCTACTACGAAGTCGTCGAATTACCATACAGTGGTCAAGTTTTGATTGATATACTTGTAATATTTCAGGGAAGAATTTCAAATATATATATATAATTGCACGAGTCTAATCCCAAAAATAAACCCCATTTCCATGAAAAGCCTATAGTTAGCTTGATTTTAACTGAACTCTAAAACAACTCTTACAATGTTAATAACCAAAGCCAATTCAGAGTCCACACTATAGTGTTCAAACGAAAAACGGGAAAATCAGTACCAGAGGATCCGAATGAACGGTTGGATCTGCAGTGAATTCTCGAAAGGGGACGGAGCTGACTCGCATGAAGATGAGCAACTTTCCTGTTAGAAAAGCCTCCAAACTTGGGCAAAACGACGGGTTCTTTGAAAGCAACACAGTTTGATCCGGCTATGGAAGCCATGACAGTTCGAAAAACCCTCCGAACAGCGAAAATAGAAGAAGGATGAGATGTAGCAGTGGAAGCCAGATGTGAATTGAAGAACGAAATTGCTGGGCCTTTAAATCAGAAATGGTGTCAGTTACTAGTAACGAAGAGCGTTGGCTTTGGGTGTAGCTTCGGAAGCTCCGGACACAACAAGAAGGGCGACAAAACTTAAGCTGCATATTTATACGGTTCCTTCCAGCCAATTATCGACTACCACGTGGCAGTCAAGGGTATAAGTGTAAATCAGACCTGAAGTCCGAGTAATTGAAGAAGAAGCATGAGTAGCTGCATTTGTTGTTGTGTTTTTTTTTTTTTTTTTTTTCCTTTTCTTTGGTTACTAACCAGAACCCAGAGAGCCATATGCATATTAGGTAGCCAAAATCAAGTCATCTAACCTAAGAGAGAAATCACACATATCTAAATTCTTCCAAACAGACAAAAAAACTCTTAAGCAATATTTCGATGAAAGTTGTTGCTAAAAAGAAGTAGAAAGCTAAATACTTCCTCCTTCAAAAATATAAATCATTTTTACAATTATTTATTTTTAAATTAATTTTAATTTTTTATATTTATTTCTACAAACATTCTAAAATAAATATAAAGTAATTTAATTAATAGAAGCACTTTTAAAAAAAGTCAATAATTACATTTTAAACAATTAAAAATATCTTATATTTTTTAATATTTAATCTTTAAAAAAATTATCTTACAATTTTAACGAAAAGAGTACATCTTTAGAGATGGTTTTGGTCCATGCATTTTTTTCTGTACCATACGCAACGAAGTTGGCACGCTTTGGATAAACAAAAAACTACAGTAAGATCCGTAAAGCTTGGCATCCCAAACTCATCAAGTTCTGTGAGCCACCTTAATGTGCGCCTAAGATTTTGAGCAAAAAGACACATCAAAGACTTGTTCTTCCTCTCTTGACAGATTCTCTTATCTACCATATGCAAATCATAGAAAATTATTCCAGAAAAGAGATAATTCTTCATTCCATTTAGGCATGTGATCGTCCTCATGCCAGCAAAGATAAACCATCTAGAGCACAGTTTTGCTTATGAAAACACAATTTTGTTAGTGATGCTTAATTCTTCCTTTGAAGTGTCCTGAATAGAGAAGGCTTGTGAACATGTTGCTAGAGTCCACTAAATTTGTTGAATTGCTTGAATTGGAGAGCATAATGTCAGTTGATACTTGAGGCTATTTCTACTATCCCATATGACTTGCCAAGTAACCAAAATGATTTTGACAACGTAAATCCAAGCGCTATATGTCAACGCTTTTTGACACTAGTGAAAGGCAAAATCAGCAATGTCATTAACTCCATCCATTCTGAGAGAAATGTCAAGACCGAACCACACAACTTTGGCATATGGGCAGCGTAAAAAAGAATGGACCAAAGTCACGGATCCAAGCCACAGAAAAGGCGAAGGTTCAGAGTTCGCAATGTGGCGTTTACTTAGAATATCCACTATTGGAACAACTGGATTAATAACCCTCCAGCCAAAAAGAATGATTTTGTGTGGCAGTTGCAAATTTCAAAGGAAGGTCCATGCATCTCTGTCAGTCTGCTGAAAACAAGGCTCTGGGTGATAACATGATATCCAATCTTAACTAAATACTTACCAGAAGAGGTATGTTTCCAAACAAGTTATCTTCCTCATGGACTACAGAAAACGGAGTTATGAGGATACCTTGTGCGTGTTGAGTAGGGAATAAGGAGTTAATGAGATCTTTGCTCCATTTGACACAATCAGCAAGGATTAAATTAGAGACATATAGATTCAAGTTTTTGTGTTCTTCTCTAATGGGAAACCACTTGCAGTGGTTAAAAGGAATCGATTTTTCAAATCCAACCCTCCATTTTAGGTTGTCTACCACAACAGGGGATGCCTTAATAACATCCTTCTTCATCCACGAATATCCTGATTGAGCTTTAAGTTACCTTCCATTAGGGGCTTAAAATATTTTCTTTTAAGTGTCCTACCGATGAGAGAGTTATCATCAGCTGCAATAATTCTCCAAGTTTGTTTTGCTAGCAAAGCTCTGTTGAAGCTATCAAACGATCTAAATCCTAAGCCATCATCTATCTTACTTTTTGATAATTTCTTCTATGCCAAAAAATGAACCTTCTTATTGCTATGATCTGTCATTCCCCAGTAAAAGTTTGCACAGACGGGGTCTAGCTTGGCAGAGGATTCCTTTTGAAGCAAAAAAAAAAAAAAAAAAAGAAAGAAAGAAAGAAAGAAAGAAAGGAAAAAAGAAAAAAAGACATTTGATATACACAGGATGAAGAAATGACTGATTTAATAAGAGTCATTCTTGTAGCTTGAGAAAGAAGAGGCCCTTTCCACTTGGATAGCTTCATCTCAATTGTGCCTACTTTCTGTTGATAGATATACTTTTTTTCCATACGATTGATCAATTAAAATGCCACAATATTTCCCCAAAGTTTATTACTTGTTTACCCTCAAAATTTCTACAAAAGCCTCTATTTCTGTTGTCTGAGTATTGGGGCTCAAAATCAAAGAAGAATTTGCATAATTAATTTCAAGCCCAGACATATGATAGAATGAATTTAAGACTTGTCTAACCACATGATAGGAGCTTCTATTCTCTTGAAAAAAAAAAAAACAAAATTGTATCATCTGCATTTGCAAGATGAGAGATTAGATCTTCAAGTCTAGAAATTTTAATTCCTCTCCAATTTCCAGCAGCTTCTTGAGAGAGAATTTGGAGGGATAATCCATTAGAACAAAGAATGAACAGATAAGGGGACAAGGGGTCCCCTTGCTTGATACCTCTCCTTGGTGCAGAGGCTAATGTAGATTTCCCTTTTGCAAGGCTATGAGAAGACACCGATAAAGGCAAAAGGAAATCATTTGTATCCAATCCATAGGGAAATCCATAACCTCAAGCAGTTTGAAGAGAGAAGTCCAATCAACTTTATCAAATGCTTTTGTGCAATCCAGCTTAAAGGCAGCCCAACAGTTTGTGTTCTTTTGGTTGATTGCAAATAATGAATAATTATTGCAGCAAGTAAAATATTTTTCAGAGATGAGCCGACCTTTAACAAAGGCACTCTGGTGTTGTAGAATGAGATCTCCCAGAATGAGCTTGATTTTGTTTGCCAGAACTTTGGAAATAATTTTATATGCCATCGAACAAAGACTAATTGGGCAAAAGTCCTTGGAAGTTTGTGGACAATTTGTCTTGGCAATGAGATATATTAAGATTCTATTCAAACTCTTGGAGAACGAGCCACCACTTTTGAATGAAGTAATCATCTTGAAAAGATCAGGATGCACAACATGCCAGTATCTTTGAAAAAATCATGCATGAAACCCGTCCACACCCGGGGCACTATCAGCTGGCAAATTAAAGACAGCTTCCTTTAATTCTTCAATTGAGAGATCTGCATATGAAGCAAGGCTAAGTGCAATTGAGAGAGCTTTGGAATTTGCAAGGTTGACAGAAAAGAAGCAATATCTGTTGCTAAAGGAGCAATGGTTGTGCAGTAAATGTTTGTAAAATGATGAATAGTTAGTGTCTCCATCAGATTTGGGTCTTCAACCCAATTTCCTGCCTGATCATTGACTCTCAACAGAAGATTGGAATTTCTTTGCCTGTTAACTATAGCAGTATTTAGTGTTACGGTCTCCGTGCCTCATCCAGAGTTGTCATGCTCTTTGTGCCCAAAATGCCTCTTCACAGTCATAATAAAACTCCAAAGAAAATCTAACATCTTTTGTTTCATTGAATTTATTCCCCCGTTGCAGCATGGTTAATCCGGATTCTAATGACTGGATTTGTTCAAATAAACGAGAGCAGTATGTGAAAAAAATCCTAACTTCTTTAATTTAAAATATTATAAATATCTTATGAAAACTAATTTATAAGAAAATCATTTTAAGAAAAAAATATAATAAAAGGAAAAACTTAGTTTCAATTTAACTCTACTCATTATTTATAACCCGTTCTCTAGTCAAATTTCAACACTTGGATTTTATCATAAATATAATTATGACCCATTATATTTGGGTAAATGATGAAATGAGAAAAAAGGTCCTAAATGTTTAAATTTGATGGAAAAGTGATTATAATGGACATAAGCAAATAAACCTGCATTTTTTCGAAATAATAAATATAAAAAGAAAGTATTGATAATTAGATGAATTTTGACATATACATTAAAAAAAATATAAAATATCAGCGTTTCCTATTCATTTAAAACCAAAACTTCGAAATTTTTTTACCAAAAAAATTTGGAATTTCACTTCAAAGAATGAGTTATATTTATGTATTCGGTGTCTTGATTGGTTTTATGTATATGATACATGATGAAAATTGAGTCAAATCAATCAATTAACTTACTAACCTATTGAATTAATGTTTTGATTAGTTTAATAAAATAATTTGTTTATAATTGATCAATCATGTTTCACTTACAATTTTAACTATTAATTTTTAAACTAATATTTTAGCCGGTTTAGTTTTTAACTCTGGTAATATTCATTGTTGTTGGTTATATATGAACATACATACCTCTTGCTGGGGTGAAGGGCGTCACAAAACAAGTGTTGACGACTTGGGATGCATTTCAGACAGCCTCGGACCGAAATCTTGTATTTAAGTGGCAGCTTATAACCCGATCCACTAGCACCAACTAGACATTTACTTTGTCCGCTGAAGATGAGGCAAAAAAGTGTTGGGCTGAGAACACTGTCGGATTTCCAAAACCAGCCCAAACTGCACCGAGAGAGCCGTTTTGGCGGGAAATTTTGGTCATCCATGCGCAAGATCGAAGCTCCAAAGTGGAATGGAACACCCGCGTCATTTGGGTATTTTATTTTTCCAATAATTTGCTCCGGTCCGACGAAACAATGGATTCCGATTCAGACTCAGATGCTTCTCATGTCTCCGCTACGCCCCCCAGAGAAGAGCCTCCATCAGCCTTGCCTTCACATCCGCCGCCGCCGACGAAGAAACCTGTTCTCGTTCCTAATAAATTGAAATCGTCTTCCTCGTCTTGCTTGAAATATTCAAAACCCAAATTACGCTCTTCAAGACCAACAAAAGCGTCGTCCAAACCGGAATTCACTCAAGAAGAATTGCCTGGTAACTCCTTTGGCCACCCTACTCCACCCTTCCAAATCCGTCGACCTTCTGACTGTGTTACCCAACTGTCAACTGCGCAGTACTTTGAAACCCTCCCAGCTGGCTACTTCTCCAAGTCCGTGTCTTTCTCGAAAATTCGAAGGCCATTCCTCAGTTTTGCAGATTCATCTGGAAATGAACCTCCCCTTGATTTTGCATCTAATCCAGGCCTCAAGAACGAGAGTAATGAAAGTTATTATCAGCAGGGTGATTCTATTCCTCTAGGTTTAGAGGGAAAAAGTCTAAGTGCAAGGAATATGACAAAATTAGGAAAGAGACATCCTAATCTCATTGGAGCTAATGTGCCGGCGCCATCTATAAAGGTGCGAAAATGTGGCAGCGAGGGAAATTTTGTGAGGTTGAACCTGAATAGCAAGAGGTGGAAGTCTCGGAACCGTGGGAAAAAGAAAAATTTTGCATATAGTAAGCGTAGAAGTTACATGAGAGATAAAGTTAAATCGAAACATGAAGATGAGGATCAAATGCAGTCGGTCTACGAGCCCAAGGAGGATACGTTTGTAGTGCGGACAGCGCAAAAGAAGTCCAGGGATCCTCGTGGAACCAAAGAATTTAATTGCGAAATGATTGAAGAGGCGATTTCAGCAGTTCGAGATGTCCCATCTGACGAGAACCTGGTGAAGTTGCTACAATTAGTTTATGGCCACGATGCTTTTCGGGATGGTCAGTTGGAGGCAATCAAGCTGGTACTTGCTGGAAAGTCGACTATGCTTATTTTGCCCACTGGTGCTGGAAAGTCCCTGTGTTATCAGTTACCTGCAATGATTTTACCTGGAATTACCCTGGTCGTCAGTCCATTGGTAGCCTTGATGATTGATCAACAAAGAAAATTGCCTCCTATGATTAATGGAGGGTTTCTATGCAGCAGTCAGGTAACTTTATACCCTTTCTCACTTTCCAGGAGAAAAAAATTATTTCATTTTGTGCTGTGACCTTTTTCTCTTTAATTGTTTTAGACACCTGAAGAATCCTCTGAAACGCTGAAGCAGCTTCAAGAAGGTGCATTAAAGGTGGGATTACCGACAATTATATGTAGTTCTGGCTTCATGTGTACATTCTCTCATTTGCTTATGCTGAAATATGATCAGTCTTGCAGTTTGATTTATCTTACTTCATGTATTGGTATCAATTATAAGATCCTTTACTTATCACTTTGATCCTCATATCGAATTTAATGATGATATCGATTCTGAGATGCATGCACGAGTTTGGTCTCTGCCACTGTCTAAGGTTTGCTTTCGCATCTATCATTTACTCAGGTGCTTTTTGTCTCACCAGAGAGGTTACTGAATGAAGAGTTCATGTCAGTAATTTCTTCCTCTTCAACTGTTTCTCTTGTTGTGGTTGATGAAGCCCATTGTATATCTGAATGGTGAGGAAGTTCCAGTTCCATATGATGATGTCAACATATTCATACCTATCTTATATTGACAGTTTAAACTTTTTCCAGGTCACACAATTTTCGCCCTTCATTCATGAGGCTCAGGGCATCTTTTCTCCGCAATAAGCTAAATGCAGGTTCTATTCTGGCAATGACAGCGACTGCTACAGCCATAACTTTAAATTCCATCATGTCTGCTTTAGATATTCCTTGCACAAATCTTATTCAGAAGACAAAGTTATCGGATAATTTGCATTTATCTGTTTCCTTAGCAAGAAATAGGCAAGTTAAATGCTCCTATATTTTGAACTTCAAATCTGGATTTGTTAAACTTGAGATATTAATATTTCAACATTGCTAAAAATGATAGAATGAAAGACTTGTTGATGCTGATCAAGTCTCCTCCATATGTGGAAGTTCAAAGCATCATCATATACTGCAAATTTCAGGTGTGTACACGGTCTTACTTGTTAAGAATACGGAATAAGCTGAAGATTTCTTGGAGCTTACATATCATGATATTGCAAATAATCTCCGTTGCAGCAAATCGTAGTACCAGATGTGTACAATTTATGCATGAAAAATTGCCAAATTTTGTGGACTTCCTTGTGTTTGGTGAATATCCTAGGATTTAGATATTTTGGGGTCGGTAATTGTGTTTTTTCTGTTCCAGTCTGAAGCTGATATAATTAGCAAATACTTGAGTGACAACAATATCTCTGCGAAGGTTAGCACCATGTTTACACTTTTGATATGATGCCTTAGATTTCTTTGTGTAATCTTTACAGCTGGATGGTAAATCTTATGATAATTATGAACTACTACTATCTAGAGTTATCATAGCAGTATCCCTGCAAAGGAGCGTAGCTATGTGCAGGAGTTGTTTGGTTCCAACAAGATCAGGGTGGTAAGATCATTTTTTTTCTATCATAAATTTTGAGGTGTGCTCATGCATTTTGATACGAATAAAATATTGTGAGCTCCCTTTTGTTTTACTAAAATTATAGAGACCTCCCTTCTATTTTCAAAACTTACACTTTAGTCCTATTTTTAATATCGTTAGAAGTATTTTGTTAAGGATTTTAAAATTTTTAATTTTTGATTTGCAATAATGTTGAAAAATGTCAAATTATTAATTTATCCTTGTAATTTAATTGTCTACTCTATCTTCCCCCATTTAAGGAAAATTTAAATAATTAAATATCTCAATAATTTAAAAATATTGTGTTAAAATTAATAAAATTTAAAGAAAAAAAACATAAATTACACTGACTAATTTATTTCTTAGTATATTGAATCCTGATTTCATTAAGTTTTTTTTTTTTTTTTACATACATGCCTGAAATATTATTTTTTGACAACTTATGTATTTAAAATTTTAAAAATTACTAAATGCATTAGTCTGGATAAATAAAAATTTTAAATGTGAATTAAAAAAGGTAAAATATATATTTATACATGCATTAATTTTTTTAAGTAACTTGAATGATTTTGAGATAACATTTATGGTTTAAAAGGGAGTATTTTAATCCAACACATGTGAGTTAATGGTCAATTAATAGTTGGGTGGATGTAAACGTAATATTGAAAGTAAAAGAGAGGTTTGTGTTTTTTGATTATTGATTTTAAGAGAGATTTCTATAAGTTTTAAAAATAAAAGGGAGGTATTTGTAATTATGATAACATAGAAGGGAGGCCAATGTAATAAGAATATTTTGCATGTACCCTCTCTATTGGCGATTCAAATGACATTTTACTTTGCCAACTGATGTACCTTGTAATTTTTGGTGAAGGTTGTTGCAACTGTTGCATTTGGCATGGGATTAGACAAAAGGGATGTTGGAGCTGTAAGGCTCATTACATTTTGCTTCCTACATTTTTTTTACCTATTGGTTTCTGACAGTAAAATTACACTATGATTATGTATTCATGTTATCATGTTCACCCTGCGTTTAGTTGTTTCTTATTGATAATTTTGTACTTAAAAATGCCATTTTGCAAACATTACTTTTTTTTTGTGCTTCATAAATTGGTATTTAACTCCAATACAAGTGATCTTTCTATGTTGGTTTTTGATTCTATAAATTGGTTACCTGTGTTCAGGTAATTCATTACAGTCTGCCAGAAAGTCCTGAGCATTATGTGCAGGTAGATCTTTTATATTCTAATAGCCATAGGTTCTTTCTTAGGTTTTGTAAGATAACATGAATGGTGATTTGTAGGAGATTGGACGTGCTGGAAGGGATGGGAGGTTGTCCTTTTGCCACCTATTTTATGATGATGAGACATATGTCAAACTCCGTAGTCTAATGTACAGGTAATATATGCTTTCTTCTACGTCCTTTGGGACTGTTACATTGCTATCAAATTTAATGCACTATTTTGTCTTCAGTGATGGAGTAGATGAATATGCGGTGAACAAGTTCCTCTGCGAAGTATTTCCTGCTGACAGAATTTCCAACGGCCAAATATGTTCCTTGATCAAAGAATCTGCTTCACGCAGGTTTGATATAAAGGAAGAGGTTTACTACTCAACATATCAGACCTTCAATTTGTGTACTTTAAAAACCCAGACACCCTTCCTTTTACTTAGTCATGCTGATGTTCTGATCTTGAATGTAAAACGATACTTTGTATGACAATTTTTTTTTTAAAGTCATCCTATTAGCGTGAAATTTTGTTTATTGAATGGATATAAATAATTAACGTGGTTCCTTTGCTGATGTTTCCAAAATGCACTCTGGTTAAAATCAATTTTATGCAGTTCAACTGGAGATGATGATTGTACCTGTGAAAAATTATTATTATTATTATTATTATTATTATTATTATTTTGTAGTTGTTAGGTAACTTGAGAGAATGAAGATTTTTTTCGCATTCAAACCATGTTACAATTGAGTCTGAAATAGGTCTCTGGGGCTAAACTCTTTATTAATATTTTGTTAGGTGATGCTGACACTTTTGACGCGCTTGGAGCTGGGCAATGTGCAGTACATACGTTTACTTCCACAGATAAATACCACTTGCACTTTGAGTTTTCACAAGGTTTGTGCGGATAAAAGCCTTTGAATACACACAAATGGACATGATTGGCTCACTCAATCTAGGCGCACTGGTTATCATTGGTTGAATTACAAGTCTAGAGAATACAATTAAATCTCATGTTTATTTACTCAACTGAACTTCAGAGAAATACATTAGTTTGAATACATTACATACAAAAATAATTGAGTAACTAGAGATGCATCAAAATTTTCACATTGCAGACTCTCCCTACATTACTTGCCCAAAAGGACTCTGCTGTTGCTGCAATTCTGAAAAGGTGAAGATTGTTTTTTCGGACATTTGATTTTAAATTAATTTTCCTGTTATTGGATGGCTATTCTGTTAGGTTTAATATTATGATCTTGCATGGGGAGTTGGATTGGATTCCATCATTCCCAAGTTTTCAATAGCATACATGCTGGGTGCTAAGTTGTTTGGGATATGGCTTTTCCTGATTTATTATTACTCTAAAATCAATTTAATGCTACCCAATTTGTAAATATCTTGTTTGACTGAATTCTTTTATTTGATTTTCAGGTCTGAAAATAAGCAAGGGCTATATGTCTTTGACATGCCCTCTGTGGCTAATGACATGGGAGTTACAGTTGTTGAGCTATCAAATCAATTGCACAATCTAAAGGTCTCGTTAATTGGAATTCATGTTATCATGAGTTTGCATGAGTGCATAATACCTTTTCAAAGTCCAAGAGTCCTGGGTTCCAAGTAACTGAATATTTTAGATTCCAGTTTTGCAGTGCGAATGTCCTGTCATGGAGTGGTAGGAAGAACAGGAAAATACAAGGGAAAGAAGAGAGAGAGAGAGAGAGAGAGAGAGAGAAATAGAAGACACAGAAATAAGTTAGAGAAACAGAGAGATTAGAGAGAGTTTTTATTAAGCATACTCTTACGTCTACACATCCCCCTACCCATAGATGCTAACCTGACTTATCTTTATTCCTCTAACAATCTTAACCAACTAATTAACTATCTTTAATATATCTTTCACGAATTACACATCAATACTGCCCACTCCAAAAACCCTTGACCACAAGGGTCTGTTACATTAAAGCCTGATGCTGTTACTACAGCTAAAAAAGTGAATCCCAGTTGCCTCCTTCATCCGGAAGCCCCTTTCGCTGCACCAAGACTTCCCTGAATGTGAACATCATCTTCGTTCTCTTCTTCAGGTTCAAGATGGAGCTCAATGAGTTGCAATTGCATTTGCTGCATCTGTGGACTGCTGTGACCCCTAAAGAATGGCTGATGGCAATAAAAACAGATGTTATTGACTAGAAGCTCATCAACTTCTTCTGGGCTCAACCTTTTTGTGATTTCGAGTTAGTTTTTGAAGAGGAGGCCCCTGCGCTCGAAGAAACAGATGAATCAGGAACAGTTTTCGAATAAAAAGAATGACCTTTATGGAAAGGATGTTTTTATCCTCAACATGTTGGGACCCACAACCACCAAATGTGTTTTTTGGTCCTTTCCACCTGTCCGAACCCAACGATGCATTCTGATACCCATCACGAAAATTAAGACTCGTTGCCTTTTCGTGTGTCTCCCGCTCTTCGAAGATTGACTTCGTGGATTTTTGCGATGCTCCGAGCTTCTTGCAATGATCGAGGCTTCAAGATACGAACTTGAGCAGCAAAGTCCTCGTCTAGCCCTGCTGCAGACGCCTGCACGAGGTAGTCTTCAGGCAATCGGAGCTTGTACACGATTGCATCGAAGTCATCATTAAAATCGTCCAGGGAACCCGTCTGTCTCAGTTTCATCAAGTCTTCCATTGGGGCCTCGTAAGATGATCCGAATTGAACCTTTAAGGCTTCCACATAGTCTGCCCAAGTCAGCGTCTCTCCAAGTTTTCGCTCCAACGCTTGGTGCCAAGAAAAGGCCTTTTCATCTAGATGAAGACTGGCCATTGTAACCTTCCATTCTTCAGGAGTTTCATCAAGCTGAAAGTACTTTTCACACTTTAAATCCACACGAACACATCTGCCCGTTGAAAGCGTGGAAACTCTATCTTTGTGTAGGTTGTCGGTGGTTGGTAGTCTATGTTGTCATGTCTTGGTCGACCAGTCTCATTTCTTGGACGCCCAGGCCTGTTACCAGTGTGGCTGCCTCCCTCGTTGGCCGACTCTGCTTTCTCACGAACTAATATTGCAACTTGGGCTGACAATTCTTGAACAATACTAGGTAAAGATGACACCTTCCTAAGCTCTTCCTCAGTGTCACGAAAGCGGCCATCAGACTGTCCTGCCATGTTTCTCTGGTTGTTATGGGAACGGGTTTCTGGCATGAAGAATAGCCGAGAATCGTCGGCTCTGATAGTAGTGGTAGGAAGAATAGGAAAAGAGAAGGGATAGAAGAGAAAGAAGGGAGAAATAGAACAGAAGAGAGAGAAAAAGAGAGAGAAGAGAGATATTCTGAATTTTTTATTAAGCATACTCTCAGGTCTCCACATCCCCCTACACACACGCACGCACGCACTAACCTGACTTCTCTTTATTCCTCCAGCAATCTTAACTAACTAATTAACTATCTTTCTTTAATATCTCTTTTACAAATTGCACGTCAGACGACGATATGGACAGTCAAGGTGTCAAGTTAAACTGTTAATTTATTTAGTTTTATATACTCAGTTGTTACCCATGTGTAAGTTATGGATCCTGATGCTTAAGAATATTACTTCTAAATAGCTCTGCACTGTGCCAAAAATTGCTGAACAATGCTGTCAGAACCACTGACGAATCCGCAAGAAATGGAAGTGTAACTGATGGCGTTGTGTCCAAAACAATTACAAAACGATAAATTTGTGGATGATTTTGTCAGAGGACAATGCATCGCATCTCGCTTTAATCTTTATCTTTTCATGCTACTATCACTTCTTTGTATTATTATTCCTGTTTTTTCCCTTATGTGTAATTCATGCCTGGGTAATTGTTTAGTTACCTCGAGAATTTTCATATTTTCTTCTCTGTTCTCGATGCCTTTCAAATCATTATCATCCATCTCATTTGAGCAATACACTACAATTACATGCTTATTTCAATCACGAATAATTATTTGTTCTTTATTTGATATTATGCTATATGGTTTATAAAGCCTTATTGTGACGTTGTTTCTCAGTTGCTTGGAGAAATAACTTTTGACACGAAGGACTCGGCCTATTGCTATATCATTGTCAAAGCACCAACAGATTTTTTTTCGTTGTCGGCAGATCTTACACGATGGTTATATGAGTTTGAAGGATCAAAGGTGATTAATTTTATTATTATCAAATTAAGCTTTGAATTAGGAAAATATTCATTCAGTATGTCTAGTGATATTTTTTTTAGGACAAAAATCCCATGCATGTTTGCTTGGGATTATGTTCTTGTGATACTGTTAAAGATCTCACTCCTGTACACACAAACACCTGGACGCTGTCCCTAACATAGGTTATTTATTCTATTGAAGAGTATTGTACTTTTCAAGAGTTATGAGCCATATTCAAATGAAACCCTGATTAAGCAACAAGATACAGTCTTGAACAAACATACAGGGGCACTTACACGATATCTCATTCACAGCCAAGAACAGAGAAGCAAAGGCCAAAAAGAAAACAATGAGACGCACTAAGGCCTGATATTGTGTTGACTGGGGAATTGGGGATTCTCCATCCTAGAAGAATACAACATACCACCAAATCACACTAGGATAAAATACACAAAATGACATAGCAAACACGGCCGAGTTTCAGACACCAGTACACAACAAAAGAACAAGACTAGCGCTGGCTCTCTCAAGAGCTGACTCTTCAACCCTACCCAATTCTCTTTCCAGAAAATTATCCTGCCTTTTCTCGGTCAGTTCCCTCTCCTTAACTGTCTCTGTGCGTATGTGACCTTGTGCCTTCAATAGACCATCAGTCCCACTCCTCTCCCTATTTGACTTCCTTTGATCTCCTGCAAAGGCTATGGATTTTGGCTGCATGGGTGGAGTCTCCTCCTAATGTCTAACATTCACCTCATTGATTTAAACCCGTGATAAAACTTACTCTACTCTATTTTTAGAATCGATTAGCATGTCAGGTAACATACATCGCATTTGTAACATCCAGATTTGCTAACTGATCTGGTTGTTTTATTTTCTCCTCTCTCAATGTCATTTCGAACACTTGATCAATATCCTCAACACCAATATGACACTCGATTATTGAAATCAGCCTGTTTTATTGTATCTGCATTTTGATAAGGTACGGAAACTGGATGCAATGTTTGATGCGGCATATCATGCAGTAAATATTTGTGACAAGATGCCAGGTTGCAGTAGTTCTAATCACACACCATGCTTGCAAAGAAAGATATTAGATTACTTTGCTGGAGTCGATAATAATTCCATGTACAAGAAGTTGGATCAAAGCAGGTTCTTCATTTTTTGGTTGCTTTAAATCTTCAACTATACCCAAACTGGTTTTTAATCATTTTATAATTGTGATGACTATTAAATAATTCTGCTTTATGCTAATCATAATATTCATTTCTAATATTTACATTTGCAGTCCTTTTTTGCGGGCAGATATAAAGGTGTGTTTTCATATTTTCATAAATTTCATTCTAAGACTGCTTGATGCATATAATGAAAATGGAAAACTATAGTTACTTACTTCCTTCGGATGAACAGGTCTTTCTACAGAGCAATTCACAGGCCAAATTCACGCCAAGAGCCATTGCAAGGATAATGCACGGCATTGCAAGCCCAGCCTATCCTTCCGCTGTTTGGTCTAAAACTCATTTCTGGTAAATAAATACATAGATAAATGGCTGATACTTTTGCATTCAGCGGATTGGCATCTATTTTGTTGGTAGAAAAATTTTCAGAATGAAGACTCGACGAGTTTCAAAATCTGTGTTTTAAGTCATGATGAAATTGTATAATTTGAATGTTGTTCCTACACATTAAGGCCAATTCTTGCTAAACTAAACTGATGATTATGTTATTGACCGCAATTTAGTGCTTAAAGATCTTGTCTGAAAAAAAAAATGAGTGAAACAAAACTGACAATTTTTTAGTGCATGCTCCATTCCTAACTTCACTATCAATTTTCATCATCCCCATTTTCTTTGTCCCGCCTTGTTTTTACCAAAATGACCATTTTTAAGTTCACTGACGTGTCTGATCAATCCCGGTAAAATAATGAGGCTGGATTATCAATTACTGTTTTCAGGGGACGGTATAGGCATGCGGACTTTCAGGCGGTGATGGAAGCCGCAAAGGAAGAACTCAAGAATTTTGTTGGAAAAGACGGCAGCTCTAGCCATTTAAGATAAGGTTTACCATCTGATTGGCAAATAGATTCGGATTCCATGGTGCTAATGCACATGCATATTTTGAAACAGAAGCTAAGTTGTTATTGAACTATCCAATTGTTAGATATGAGTCATGGCATGAATTAGGTGGGTAAGCTCCATAGCCATAGGTTGAAAACAGAAACAGTTTTACTGCTGCCTGATTTGTGAACCCCAAGGTTTGCATGTAAAATGAAGTAATCCACGTTGTACAAGACATACTGGCTTGTAAATAGTAAAGCAGTTTTGGTTATATATTTCATATATATATATATATATATATATTTTCCCTGGTGTTCTTATTATAAGCCATTTATAACTAATTTACAACAATTAGGAAAAGTTATCACATCATAAAAGTTGTCTGAAAATTGCTTTGATTTCCATTATTACCTTTGATAAATATCATAAATTTTAAAAACATTCTTTATCTCCTTAAAAACTAAGAAGAATGGCATATTTGAAATAAAGCAATTAATGCTACACAAACTCCTACAAAGTGAGTTATATTTAAAATCATAAAATTCTTTTATAAGGCGATTTTTATACAAGACTGGAAGGAGTATATAGATCTGTATTCTATAAATAGTGCCATAGTTGTTGGAATACGGCATGAATCAGGTGTCTTCTTGTCTGGATGATGTTTTAGCTGATATCTCCTTGTCCATGACTGTATGAAGCTCTTGCAGGTCATGATTTTTGTGTTTTCTTTTTTGAAAATCAGCCCCTCCCCTTATCCCAAACTTTACGTAATCTTTCAATATCTCGTGGAAATGTTTGCATTATCCGAGAAGGTTCCGATCATAGAGAACTATTATGACTATTCTCTTGCGATATTTCTGTCATTCCTCTAGGAGTATTTTGGATTTTTTTTTTTTTGTTTTTGATGATAAACGGTCAAATATTATAAATATTAAAAGAGTACCAATGTAGAATAAAAAGTCATAAATTCAAAGCATTAAAATGCATCCAAAGGGAAAAAACTAAAGACATGGAAGAAGAGGTCTTCATGGGTCATTAGAATATCAGTGGTATGGAAGATAGCTAGTAAGGTGAGATTTATTAACACTGTCAGAATGTTGCATGTTAAGAATGTTAAGGCTTACGAATTTCCTCTTCAGATAAAGGATCATAAAATTTTCAGTTGAAAATTCATAGTTCTTGTATTAAGAGTATCCACCAAAGCGCCGATCCCAAACATAGTAGAAAAAAGGATGGTGAATAAGTGGAAATTTTCCTGAAAATAAGGTTATTCAAAGGTTGATAGTTGTGACAAATAGCCAACAAGCACAAAACCCGTGTTCCCTACCTAATCTTCCATGAGGATTTTGGATTTGTGTCCTGGGAGACAAGTTAACAAATTGCGTATTTATTTGTATTTCAATTTCAGAAGATTCATTCCTTTATTTTTAATATGCTAGGCCAATGTAAGTTTCAAAAGGAAAGCAATGCCAGACCCATAAAATCAACGAATCTATATTCATAAAAAAAGTTGAAAAGTCAATTCAATTTATAAAAAAAAAAAATCAAGGCATTTGGTGGTTACACCTGCTGAATAATAAATAATTTTCTTTTTCTTTTTTCTTTTTTTTTTTTAGTTGAGAGATCTTAGTATCTTGCGAGTTATAGCATGCCTCCTCTCCGGTTCACAATTAACCAGTGTTTTAGAAGTCTTGTTTAGTTTAAAACACAGGATATTTAATAACTATTATAATTTCTTTCAATTATATTTTTTTTTTACTTTATTTTATATTTTTTTAAAAAAATATTTATTGAAATTTCAAGTATCACTATTAAAATATTTATATAGGACATTTAATTATAGTATAATTGAATAAATATGCACTTTTTTAATTTTGACTACTTTTTAGAAGGTTAACAATGTCGTAAAGTATATATCATTGTCCGCATTTTTTTAAATAAAATTATAATCAATTATTCTCTTCACATGATTGCGAACTAATCTAAAGTCATGCGTAAAACATGATCCGAAACTTCCAATCTCATTTTCCTTTTTTTAAAAAAATAAAAATAAAACTTCAAATGAAATTGCAATATCCCGGGAAAAAAATCGAAATTGTGAAGTGGGCAGGGGTATATTCGAGACATCCATGAAGAAGAGAGGCATCTTCAGCTGAGGAAGCTAAGACCAACGGTCAGCATATAAATCTAACAGCGAAAAGCGCCTCTCTCTCTCTCTCTCTCTCTCTCTCTCTCTCTCTCTAGAGTCAAGAGCGACGGCCTTGGATTTTGCGGGAGGAAGAAAGTTTGAGCTCTCTAGCTTCGTCATTGTTCTCGGTATTCGTATTCTTTCCTCTGAATCACCGTTCTCTGCTTCATAAAAGAAATCAGCGATTCACATTGTTCTGGGAGATCCGAGAGCCATGAATGAGGTCGCCGCCACTTCGGCATCGGTGATGCGTGCTTCAACGTCTTCGCTGTCGTCTTCGTCAGTATTTACTAATTACCCCCTCATTTCTGCTATCGTTTCTTTCGCCATTGCCCAATCCACCAAATTCTTCGCATCATGGTTGGTATTCCTGTTTCTTTGCCGTATTATGCAGGGAAACTTGACTGCAAATTTGATCAGAATTAGGTTTCTGGAGAAAAAGTAAAACGGTTTAAATAAGGAAATTCAGATATTATGTTTAGTTTTTTTGGTCTTTCTGGAAGTAATGGCGACTTGTAATACTGTGATGAAATGGAGTATTCGATGTTGAGTTCCATCGTTTGCTTGATCTGCATGCAACAGTTTTAGGATTAAGGTAGTGCAAGATTTCAAGATTTGTACTGTGTTTCTTTCACCTGCCAAATTCTTAGACTAAGAGGCAACCTCAGCTCTTTGTTTTGGTTGTAATGAATTCCATGGGATTAAAGTTAATCAAAGTTGATTTGCTTTTCTCTGGGATTAAAGTTAATGAAAGTTGATTTGCTTTTCTCTGTAGTTTGCTAAAGAAGATTCTGTAATTATCTGTTACATTCCTTCAATTGGTTATCTAAATAATTACTTAAAATTGTTATCTGCACTTCACTTTCATTGTGCATTTACAAGACTCTATTAACCTTTTTCCAAAAATGATGCATCGAACAGCAATGGAGTTTAGATCAATGATATGTGTGTGAATCCCAATGGATGAAATTGAACTCTGAGTGCCATTTCTTTTGATTGTTGATACAATCAGAGTTTTGTTTTGCAACCTGGCAATTCCGTCCAGTAGCATCCCAATGTTTGAGCTTCTTCCTGGGCAGAATTAACAGCTTCTTTGATCTTTATATATGCTGCTTAGTTCTTCCCAAAGGTATTAAGATTTCATAGATTCTCAGGTACAAGGAAAGGAGATGGGATCTTAAGCAACTTGTTGGTTCCGGTGGAATGCCATCATCTCATTCAGCAACTGTAACTGCTCTTGCTGCAGCTATTGGGTTTCAGGAGGGTTTTGGAGGACCTCTGTTTGCTACTGCATTGATCTTAGCTTGTATTGTATGTCATCTCTCCATTTCTTTAGATCAAGCAATAATGAAATAAAAAACCATTTTAAATCAAGGAGTGTCATAATGGAAATTCCCTTTCTGTACATGCATGAATAGACACGCATGTACTATGCAACTATTAGTTTATTGTCACAGAAACGACAAGTGAGTTAGATAATATGCTAATGCTAATGAATGGTTCATGTTTTCAGAGTTGTATCTAATGTGAAACTGCTGGCAGGTGATGTATGATGCTACTGGTGTAAGATTACAAGCTGGACGCCAAGCAGAGGTATGCTGCCTATAGTACTTGTTCCTTAACTCTGCAGCATAGTCCTTTCTTTTACTTACAAAGAACATTATGCTCCATTTATCTCTCACACAGCATGTGTGAGAATGAAATGCCACAGAAGCATTTTCGTTTTGCCTATTATTGTCGTGAAGTCATGTTTGCCTTTTGTTTTGTTTCCTTTAGCTGGTTTATTCTGAGTTTGAATCATTGAATTTTCCCCAGGTTTTGAATCAAATTGTATATGAACTTCCTGCTGAACATCCTCTAGCTGAAAGCAGACCACTTCGTGAACTTCTTGGGCATACCCCTCCCCAGGTTAGGTGGATCTAAGATTGATGAAGGAAACTGTGTTACAATGCTAGCTTATAATTATTAATTACTAACTACCATATTATCCCGTCAGCTAATGCTTGCAATGGCCTATGGCAGGCACAAAAATAATGAATGTGATATAATCTGCCGTGTTAGAACTTGCAAATCTATGGTTACGATTGTAGTATGCTTTGCTGTCATATAACCCTATATGGACAGCAAACCTGTGATTACACAATGGTATTGATATGTGGAGAATTGAAGGGATAAGATTCTGCTTTTAGATGAGAATCAACTGAAATATTTTCTTAAAATCAAACTTGACATCCCCCATTGCATACAGATAGGTTTTTTTTAATAGAAACAAATCTGAACAAAACCTAGCTAATTTCCTTAGCATAATGAAATAAAACTAAATAGATAATCCTAGTTATCTATTAAACTACTACATTATTGCGGTATTGCCTACAATCAGTAACTCTTCCTTCACGTACTGATACCCAGTTTCACATTATTCTTGACTTCTAGTGACACACGTAAACCCTCGAATGCTATCAGTTATATTAGGATATGTACATGGCTTATCATGTCATACAATTGACCTCTAAAGGTTATTGTCTGATGTTTTCATTGATTCTCTTGCATAATTTGAATACAATCAGAATGGTAGCTTTCTGTGTTATTATATAATGCTATATAGATGATGATGAATCTTCATTGCATGGACAATAACATGCCTAAATGATAAATTGGAAACCAAGAAAATGGAGACGGGAAGGGAAACAAATGGTTTTGGTTCAAGCATTATCCCTAAGTTGGTGTAAAATGAACTAATTTTTCCCCCTTCTCTTCTCCATAGCATTTTTTGAAATTGTGAAATTATCTCTCCTCGATCCAAATACATTATGAAATTAGCTTTTTGTGTCTAATAACTGAAGTGACAATTTGAAGGATTATAGTTGTAATCATGAATTCTTTCTTTACGGTGCCTTTTTTTTTTTTAATTCAAATACTCCTATTTATCCTGCAGGTGGTTGCTGGTATGTTGCTTGGAATCCTTACAGCAGCTATTGGACATCTAATAACCATCATCAGTTAAACCATGGCGATGCTTACGGTGCAATTTCTGTTCATACCATCGTACAAAATTGAAACTACTATTCTGTGATCTTCACCTCACCCCTGAAAAATAGCATCCACGGCTTTATGCTGCTAGTTCTCGTGCTCAAGCTGCTTTTCTGGGTTCTCATGTACTTGGCCTTTCTCATTTCAAAAAGTAGAATTAGAAAATATATCTGATTGCATTGTTTGATGTAATGGAACTATCTGTTTCATCAATCTACAATCTCATTCTATACCTCACTTGACCGTGACATTAACTCACCAAATATTTACTAGTAGTATTAGCAGTATAGTATGAAAATTTGGGTCAACTCTCTCAGCTGAACTGATAATCTTTTAAATTAATATCTTGATCAATTCATTATCCTTTGAATCAATGTCTTAACGGTTTGATTTTCAACACGTATCTATTATCTAATGAAACTTGCTAGAAGTACTCTTTTTTTTGTTCCTTAAACATCAAAGCTTATTTTATTGTTTTTCTAATCTACTTGACTTTTTAAAAATTTTACCCGGCAAATTGACTCCTGTACTACAAAAAAAAAAAAAATTATTTACCTAAATACTACACTTTTAAAAATACTTCCCTACATACTGTAAATTTAAAAGTCAATTCATATCAAATTGAGTTCTAATTTTTTTTTTTTTAACTATTAGAGTATAGAACTTGGTCTAATAGAGACTGAGTTTTGTACTTATATATATATATATATATATATAATAGAAGTCCAAGTGTATGCTGACAATCTAAATGGAGGCTGTCATGTGTAATTTCCTACTTAAAACCCTACTTCCTCTATCTTATGAGCTATGTTTTTTTTTTTTTTTTGGCTCAAGAAATCTCAATGTGTAATTTCTCCTGGGCCAAAAAAAGAAGAGAAATTACAACTAAATTTCACATAAAAAATTTCATTATTATAAAGCCCATTTACAACTGAATTAACTGTATTGGCAATACATAGCTCCTGAGATAGAGGAAGTGGGGTGCTGAGTGGGAAATTATGCAAGACAACCTACACTTAGACCTTTAGCCTACACTTGGACTTCTAAATTTTTTTTTCAATATATAAGCACAGAACTCAGCCTCCGCTAGACTGAGTTCGGTACTCCAATATTAAAATAAAAAAAAAATAGAACTCAGTTTGATATGAACCAAGTTTTAAATTTATCGTATGTAGGAAAATATTTTTAATAGTATAGTATTTAGGTTTTTTTTTCTTTTTTAAGTACGGGAGTCAATTTTCCATTTTACTCCTACTTTAGCCTAACCCTTCTGATCCACTTTCATACGAAATAGAACACAAAACCCTCTCCTAAACCAAAGTGGTTTCCCTGGGTCGGACTGCAATATTGTTTAAATTTAATGCAAACCATTTAAATATAATATTTTAATATTTTTATTTGACTGCAATATGTAAGCAACTAAACAGGTTTTGAGTCGTCTTCTTCTTCTTCTTCTTGGCTCTCTCGTCCTTTCAGAATGCAAAGGTCACGTGCTTCCATGTGGGTTTCCATTCTGACATTCTAACTGTCCAAACATATAAAATAATTCTTTCCACCGAATATTGGTGGAAGACAATATTGCTTGTTCCAATGGCTTTTTAGGAAACTGGCTGTTAGTCTTCAGGCGTTACTTGCTAGTCCCTTGAGAAAATAATGCTCTCTAACGCCAGTTTTATTACCCATATTAAAAATCAGATTAGTCATTAAATCAGTTAAGATATTTATTTAAGAGTTAATAGTTAAAATCATGGTTGAACTATAATTAAAGTGGTCATAAATAAAATATTTTATTAAATTAGTTAAGATATTAATTTAATGATTAGTTTACCGGTTCAATAGGATAGATTGACCCAGATTTTTATATATAGTTCTACTCAATAGCAAAGACAAGAAATGTGTGTGTTGTAATATGACTGCGGAAATATCTGTATTTTTATTCATTGCAAGTGCTTAAAGCACTTGAGGGAATAATCATAAAATAAGGTTTTGAATGAAGAATGATAATATTTCCAAATTTCATTGGCGCATAAAAAATCCAAATTTCAAGGTAACTCAAACGAATGATATAGTTGAGTTTTTTTTTTTTTGGGGGGGGGGGGGGAGTGTGAGCTAGTAAGCTTCACATGTGCTTCTCACCAGTAACAATTTTTCTCATGAAATGCATGCATGCAGTATGTGAGGCATGTGGGAGAAAAAAGACCAACATGGCATAGGTTAAAAAAAAATTATCAAGGTACTACAAAACAAAAAAAAAAAATTTGTTCAAAATACTATCATAACTTACAAATTGATTTGATAGAACATTTTCCCTTCAATCTTATTTATAATATACCTTGTAGAAATAATTTTTGATTCAAAATATAAGACACCTTATAATAATTAAATTACTTTTTTTAATTTTACTCCTTGTATTATTATTTAAAGTTAAAAGTAAAAATGAAAGTATATTTTAGTTTTTTATGATATAAAAAAATAACTTTTTTTAAGATGCATGAACTAGTTAAAATTATCCCTAATAAAGATTATAGGGAGTAATTTAAGAATACCAATTGTCGAGAAAAAATTTTCCCTAAACCAAAAATAAATTAATCATTGTTAGGTAATGATTGAGTGAAAATAAGCTAATTTTCATGAAAACATGATTATTTTATGAGTACTAGATGATTTTCTACAAAGATAATTGATGAAGTCAAAATGGGGGAAGATGAAGTTGAAAGTTGCAACATTGATAGTCCAATAATACTGTGTTAATTGAAAGTTTAAAATACTAATAATCCCTTTTTTCTTGTTAAGGCTGGCTTTATGATATGTATTCATTATACATTTCAAAGATCTTACTTCAACTAGTATTACACACGCACATAAACAAAAACATACATAATACATAATTTATTATTCTTTTATTCATTTTGTTGGATTCACTTTTTAAAATATATTAGTGTATATTATAATTAAAAAAAATTAATTATTTAATTTTTATAATTTTGATTCAATTATAATTTAATTATAACTTAATTTTTAAATTTTAACGTTATAGCTCAATTTTTATATTTTATTATTAACTCAATTGTAATCGGATCTTCAAATTTTGACTTACTATAATCTAATATTTATAGTCTTAACTATTTAAAATATTAATCCTTATATTTTTAAAAAATAAAATTATAAAAATTAATAGTTTTTGTAATTTAAAATATTATCCCTAATTTTAGAAAAAAATTTAATTTTTATAATTTTATTTTTTAAAATATATGAATTAATATTTTAAATGATTACAAGGGAGTAAGAGACTAAGTACACTGACTGAAAGTTCATAAACTAAATTATAATTGAATTAAAACATTAAATTATAACAAATCAAATTTAAAAAACTAAACTACAACTAAGTCAAAATTTTAGAGCCAAATAATTAATTTTTTATCAATGATTAATTATAAACAAAGGAGGAACCCAAGGATCCAAACTTTGATGCGGGCGAAGCTCAAGTCCAAGTTGGATGTCAAGTCATCCAAGAGAAAAAGTATAAATTAGTGTTGTAAAATTGATATGACCACCATCCGTTAAATAAAATGGCTTAATCCAACTACTTAAACCAATTTAACATTTGGATCAAATTGACCCAAACAATTTTGAGAGAATCAAATTTAACCTGAAACTCAAAGTAGGTCAATTTGGGTCAAATTTAAGAAGAAAAAAGAAAAAAAGATCAGATGCAAATAGATGGAAAAGCTACCTTGAGTAGTGTCGATCATCAATGCTAAAATCGTGGGAAGTGGGATCACATCACTTATGATTTATTTATTTTTATTAAAACATTTGTTAAGATTTAATAAAATAAAATAAAATCTATCTTTTTATTGGGTGTAACCGTCCAAATCAAAAATCAAGGCTTGGGACTAAAAAATAATAATTTTACTTGTAAATAATTATTAGTTTTCTAAAACCATATTTAATTTAAATAATAGAAATTTTCTTATCAAAACAAAAGTTATATATTAGAGATTTAATTTGATCTTTTTAGTTTATTAGAGATTTAATTTGATCTTTTTAGTTTATTGTATTATTATTTGAAATTTTATTCTTATATTATTATTTTTATATCAAGCTATTAATATTTTATTAAAATATATTAATTTAACTATAACCAGTCCGACTATAATTTAACCACAATTCAATTAATAAACCGTGGACCCTAACCAATTCAGTTTTTAAAAACACTGGTATAAACATTCCTTAAATTCGTTGCAACGTCAAAAACCTAAATTAACTAATTAAGGTTAAGGTTCATTAGAAAGCCTAGTTCATTGGGTGAAGGCTTCTCTAAGTAAGGTTCATTGAATTGATGAATTTGAATTTCATATTTAACATATAATCTTTAACATTCGGATATATATATATATATATATATATTTGCCAATAACATCCATGTATTTAAAAATATTTATTTTAAAAATATAAAAATTTTAGGCAAATAACATCGGATTGCACTGCTTGTATGTAGAGATAGTAATTCGTGAGACAAAATAAGCTAAATTCAAATCAAACTTATTTATATCGGGTATAAAACATTCTAACACATTTAAAAAACCCATATAAGTAACACCAGCTACAACAAATATTATTTTATTTTATTTTTTATTTTTATGTAATTTTAATTTTTATTTTAAAAAATTAATATTTTAAATTTTTATCTTATTTTATAAATAATAAATAAAAAGTTGAAATATTCAGATTAAGCCAATTCAAGTTCAGACTTGACAGCCCAAATAAACACGGAATAAAAAAAAAATATATCTAAACTCTTAAACCCAACTCTAAAAAATTTTCAACTTATCCAGATTGATCCTTCAGACTTAACTCAAACTGCCACCGCTCGTGTTTGTCGTTGATCAAGGATTAGTGCGGGCAGGAACCAGGAAGTACTAATCTCTCAAGTTCAATACAGGCCATGGAATTAAAAAATGAAAATACTTTTAAAAGTCACTTAAATGCAAAACACTTGCTTAATAGCCGTTATTGTCATCAAACGGACCCGCACAGGATAAAACCAACTGCTATCAACCATCGCCAATATAATTAACATTAATGTTGTCCTGTTTTATTTCGAAAATTAAATTTCCAACATTATTAGTTTTAAAAACAAAATCAAACGAACCCAACCCTACTTTGGTGTCTGCAATTTCTTATTCCTCTCCCAATCGCATAAATCAAAAGCTGTCTATCATGCTCTCAACTTCATCTTCCTCTCATCATTTGCACCTACAATTTCTCTCTATTCGCTTCTTTCATTCTCTCTTTCTTCTTCCCTCGTTTCTCTTATTTACAAGTTACATCAAGTATCAGAAAACTGAGGGAGGATCGACAGACTAACAGATTCAGAAATGACGACGTGGAGGTCCTACTGAGACTTGTTTAAAGTTCAGAGTACTTACACAGAAACGACTCAAATATAAACATCTGAGGCCTGCAAAAGTATCGCGAGATCTGAGCATCAGTTTTAAAAAGCTCGATTTGTAATAGCTTCATGGAATCGCCAATCAGCAATTTACAGTTGAATCAGCTCATCATCTGCTCAGATCTATATACTCTGAATCCCAACCACAAGTCGAATCGAAATCAAGTGTAGAACACAAGACAAAAGACTTACATACTAAAGGATCCATGAAAAGTACCTGTTAGAGGTTGTTCTACCTCCACACTGCCCGTAAACCCTCCAATATATAAGAGAGAGAGAGAAGGGGAACGGCAGGGGGTGGCTTCATAAAACCCTAGAGGATTATACGCACCGTTTTGGGCCCATCCTGGCAATACCACAACTATTTCCTCACATTATTGGTCTAAATTTGGATCCATCCTTGTAATATCACCATTTCTCTAAAATTGTCGGTCTAACTTGGGCCCATTACTTATCACACAATTGAATAAGCCCAAACTTTTGGCCCAAATAAAACATAAATAAATTGACCGAAGATTTTGGCCCCAAAATCTATCTTAGCGCTTTACCGAAGTAACACTTTCTTTGCTCGGCAAGGAAGATTTCCTGCAAAGACTATTTAGCCATGTGTGTTAGAACATTTAAAAAGAAAGATATAAAAACATCTATTTTAAAGAAGACATTCAAGATAGAGACATTGCTTTTATCAATATTCAGGATATTATCAGTGATTAATACTGCCAATCTAAGATTGAATTTTTCATTCAAAAAGGGGATAGAATTAACGCTAAATGGCTCCTCCCAAAGAAAGATGAGTTAGATTAAATACTGATAGCTTTGTTAATTCTATTGGTGTAACTTCTTGTGGTGGTCTCATATGGAACAAACAAGGAAATTGAATTAAAAGCTTCTCCAAATATTTTGAATATCATCCAAGTACAGCTACTGAACTTGTAGGTATCTTAAAAGGACTTAATATCTGTTGGGTTGAAAAATTTAACAAAGTGAATGTCTAATCTAACTCAACTAAAGCTCTATCATTAATTCACAATGAGTTCTCCACCAATCACCCTCTTTCTGCTACTATCAATTATATCAGAGATCTCATTATGCGAAATTGAATTGTTACCTTTGATCACGTTTTTAGAAAAATAAACACATATTCTGACTGGTTCACTTATCAAGCCTCTACTAATAATTTTAATGTATTTTTTTTTACACTGCACCCCATGGTTGTGGGAATTTTTTATACTCTGACATGACTCAGCATATCGGTTAGCATGATCTTTTCGTGGCCTCATATCCAAAAAAAAAAAAAGTAACACTTTCTTCTCTTCCTTACCTATACTTGTCATGTTGGTTTCTAATTTTCCCTATATTTTAGAATGGCAATAAAATTTTAAAATAATTGATTAATGACAATTAAATTTTAGATAATTTTTTTTAAAAAAATTGTAAATATCAATAAAAATAGTTATAAACAAGAATTTAAATTGCAAACTAATTATTATACTCAGAATTTAAATATTGTATTTACAATTAAGACGTGAATTTGCAACTGGTAGATCAATATTTATAACTTATTTTTAAAAAAATTGTTGGAAATCTAATTGTGTCATTAATTTGCCGAGAATCTAACCGTTTGGATTCCATTTCTTTTTTTTCCTCTGCGCAATTATGGGTAAAATTTTAAGAAAACATTGTTTTCTCATGATTCTAAAATGTACAGTAGATCTGTTATATATATATATATATATATGTATATGTATGTCCACACATCTATCGTAACATTTTCATCTCTGCTACTCCAACTAGCTTGGAAAAGTAAATTTTTCATTTATTTTTAATTTCATCACCTATAATTAAAATTCTTCCCTCTTCATCCTTCAATTTTGCAACTTCATTGCAATAAATTTGTAACTTGTATTTTAAATTTTAATAGAAAAATAAATTTTTTTATTCTTCAACTATGTTAAAAGTTAAAAAAATAAATTACACATTCATTATAATGAAGTTATAAAATTACGAAATGAATTTACAAATTCATGAAGTTTGACACTTAAAATTTAATTTGAATTAATTGACCCTCTCATTCTCCCTATTTTTTATACTCTGGCACGAAAAAAGAAGGATACCTAGTAGGGTAAATGAAAGCACATCTATGGGGGGGAAAAAAGGCAGTAGATGTCCAAAATTTTCACCAAGCCCTTTGCAGAGCTTGTTACTGTCCTGAAAACCAACGAACAAAAAACGAGTTGTCTGTCGATTTATAAGATAATTTATAGATTGTATTGGTACAAATACAATCATTACATGACATATTTAGCAGCATAGTTAAAGCTGCCAACGTATATTGACTTCATGTCAATTTGAAATAACGTTATATCCATATTTCAACTCAATACTTTGAACAGATGCGCAGAAGAATTTACCAGCGTTTCCGTCGCAAGTCTGCCTTGGTTTGGCTGCTGTATAATGTAACAGAGGTACAGCTTACATCACTTCCATATCTTGCCTGTTAATGAGATATCGATATGCCTGGAAGCTTTTAACCAAAATCACAAAATCCATGCAGGGAAGGTTTCTTATTGTTTGTGGCCACCTTAAACTATGGTCTGACCAAGCACAAAGGTTACTAGACTCAGTTCAATGAAAAATATTGTGTTGACAAAAGATCGGTCAACCGTCCACCCGAAAATAGTGATTCCTCCAGGATTAGATTGCAAATACATCACTGAAAATTTAAAGGCATGCTTCAGCATCAGGTCCCAGTATATACAAAGTATGTGGACAACTTACTTCCAATTCTTTAAACCTGAAGCTATATAGAACAATATCTGTCAACTTCAAAAATGGTTCATAAAACATTAAATCACAGATGTAACATGATCAGACTACCCAATGAAGAAAATTAAATTAGATAGCATAGCAGCCTGTAAGAGAAGGAATCTTACCAGAACTAATAATCTCAACAGCAGATGCAAAAAAAAAAAAAGAATTTGACTTCCACCAAAAAAAAAAAATTGACTTGTGGACTTTCTACTAAAAAAAATGACTTGTGGACTCTTTATGAGGGCAAAAGAATACCCAGGTAATCAATATCTGTAATGTTAACCTCCAAGATTTCAATCTATTATTAAGAGATGACATGTGGGTTGCTCATCTCATGCCATGCAGCAGAAGAGCAAAGACAATGCGACAGTAACATAAAATAAATGCTGGCTGAGTCTGCTTTAATCAAATCACATATAAAAGCTGGTTTTGATCCATGACAATACAGAAGAGTGATGCCGATGCAGATCAGATGGAAATGTCTTTTTACAGGAAGTTAGAACTTAAATAGATATTTAGTCTTCTTTTAGACAAATTATTTGCCTCTTAAATTGGACTAGATGAACAAAATCAACCTTGAATATTCAGCAACAGGAAAAAAACAAAAATCACAACTTAGTATCCATCAAGAACTAGAAAGGGGGAAAAAAATCATTTCTAGAGTTTTTCGGTCAAAATGTAAACACTATAGAAGATGTTTTATGGAACAAAAGTTTATCACAACTTGCATGGCTGAAGCGAGTACTCTGAATAAGTTAAGCATTAAAGGAAAACAATGTCAACGCTCATAATCATGGCAACTTGCAGTGGAGCAATTTAGTAAATCGATGTTTATATACAAATATGACATTATCGTCACAAATTAGCAGAGCTGACTTGATAAGGTCAACACTCTATAAGCAAAAAATTGTTGAATGACATACCAAAGGCTTGCCTCTTGTGCTGTGATGACATATAGGAAGCCAGTCGGGTACTAATAGGCATATCAATGCAATCCAGTGACTCTAGATCACTTTCTGAGTAATCCAAATATATTGAATTCAAACGGTTTGCAGCCTCCAAGCTCCCTAAGCTGATAGAATTTCTCATTTGAGATACATCAGAAGAGGTGCACGTTGCCAATGCATGCCACCGGCTAGCAAGTGAAACTATGTTTTGAGCTCTATGAGAGATTCTTGTAGCTGCATGCAGACAAAGAATAATTCCAACAACCTGTAGAAGTGTAGAAACCTGAAAGGATAGGAAAAATAAAAGAAACGGAATCAACTTGCTGTGAAACAACTTGAAATCATGACAAAAGCAGGGAAAACAATGAGAAACTATTTACACATTAGAACTGAGTAACTTCTTAATGATTGGATAACATCATCGTAAGAATGGGAACTTATACAAGTTAAACATGGCAAAATGGAACTTACAGCAAAATCTCCACCATTTGTTAAGGAAATTATTCCACCATATACTGTGATCTGTAACAGAGCCACAAACTGGCTAGTTGTGACAACCAAGAATTCCAGAAGAAGATATATTCTGAACCTGTGGCTTATTTTTAAGAGATGATAACGCAATCGCATGTGCTCCTCCATGAATATTAACACATCAGATTCCCTTTCTAACAGCTTCCCATAATCATCGAAGTGGATAACTTGCAAATTGCAGACCAAGTGAAACAAAATGCTGGCTGATAGAGAGATTGTACTCACATAAGTCCAAGATATTGTTAAAGCTAATAAAGTAGCAACTGAGAGCCACCATGACTCATGACGTAAGTGTATAAGGCGAATGATTTCTCGGGCTATCTTCAGCAGGAAACATGGAAGTAGCCACAGAACGAGCAAGCGCATAGACTCCTAAAGGGGAAATAAAAAATTAAAAAAACATGTTTTAACACTTCTTAGTGGTGAATTTCCTACCCCATTGAAGGTACTGAGTGAAGCAAACGGATCAATAGAACTACCCAAACATCATAAAATAGAAAAACTGACAGAAATTTAGACCATATTTGGGAGAATTTTTAAGAACTAGAGTATGATGACAATTTAGTAAAACTAACAGAAGTTTGCAGTAATGATCACAGTCATGAAACAGAAAAGAAGATAATCGAAAACATAAATTTGTAGCTGTTGCAGATAATTCTTACACTGACTGGCCACACGTAGATATCTAAATAAACTTGAATTTGCTCACCGAAATTTGTTTAACGTAGTCTTTATGAAAGCAGGCCATTTGCCCACCGTAGCGGTCAACAAAAAGAAACCTCTTTAAACCGTACTTGCGCAGATTATGGGAGAGGCAAATCAAGGAGACGGCGGCGAGGCACGCCTGAAAGGCCACAACGTCCATCTCAAAATCCCTAATCTGATACTTCTCAATCTGACAGTCAGAGCAACCACTGAAATGAAGAGCCAAGAGTGGAACCGCCACCCCAATCAGCATGAACGCACTCCAAGAAAGAGCGAAGCTCAACACCGAAGTCTGCTTGTACCCAAGTATAGTGAGAAAGATTTCCAAACGACGAAGCGCGTGATCCAGTTGGTCCTCTTCCTCATTTTCTCCTTCTTGTGCTTCATCTACTTCAATGCCGTTTTGATTCGGATTTGAACTCCAACCAAGAAGGGGCGTCAGAAGAGGAGCTTGCTCTGTTTCTGAATCGGGATTGGCCATGATTCATGGATCAAAAAACGGCGATTAAAATATCACCGTTTAATACGACGGATGATAGTACGCATTGTGATGAGAAGTTGAGGTTTGAGAGAGATTTCGGAAGGCGAAAGTGATTGAACATGCTGAAAGTGAAAGTTGATTCTGCCTAGTTTCAGCTTCACTCTGCTTCCTCAACCTGCATCTCGAGAGGAATTATTAGGTGTTTCGTGGAATTTTGAGCTCGGTATATGTCCTCCTCTTCTGGTGACGTGTGGCCTCCACCGTTTAGCAAAGGCCCACAAATTTCAAAGTCCGGGCATGTATAAAGAGTGAACGTTGCAAATTGCATAGATCTGGATTCCGAGGATACCATAGGGAAAAAAGAAAAGAAAAGAAAAGAGAAATTAATGTAAAATAAAGAACTGTAAATTGTAGATTAAAAAATTCTTAATGTTTTCATTGAAAATTCCTAACATTTCAATTATAAAAAATACGTAATATTTTTCAAGAGTTCTTATTTGTCATTCTTCCAAAACAAAAATAAGAGGCAAACAAGAGATGAGAGAATGATATGTAAGCCTCTGTCAAGAGAATTTATTATAATAAACCCACTATTTTTTATATCAAATACTGTCCTAGGAGGGCATGTATACTCTTATGATCTTAGTAATAGGGTGAAAAAAAAATTAATTTTATTTATAGTACATTTGTCAATTTTTAAGGTCCCTCTTTATATTTTTGCCTTTATTGAATAAAAAATGCAAGTAATTAATGATATTTAAGAATATTTATTAACGGTAAAAGTGAAAACTTATTAAATTTTAAAATATATTTAATAAAATTTAAAGTTTTTTTTAATTTCAATAAAACATACTAAAAGTGATTTATAAATAGAATTAGAAAGAATATGTTATTGTTAAAAGCTCAATCATCACTTAAGCTAAGGTTTAGCTGTCATAACATACATGTATTTTTACAAGATAATATCTAATATAAAATTGATAGATCCTTATTGTAATAAATTTCTTTAAGAAAACTTTAAATGTCATTCTCCCAGAAGAGATTATGTAGTCATTGTTGGAGCATTGGAGGCGACTACAAAATACCCCATTCGTTCTAAATTATAAGATAATTTAAGATAATATTATACATACCAATAAAGCTCAATAATTATACTTTATAAATTCACTTTGTCAAAACAAAACTATAAGCTTTTAAAAATAACCATATATATTTAATCATTACTTTATTTGGTCTTATTTACAGCGTAGAGAGATAAAAATTTTTTATCCTATTTGTATGTTATATCATTAAATTTTTATTATAAATTTTTTTTACCCTTCATTAAATGTTGGAGAAAAAAATATGCTATATATATATATATATATATTGATAGGAACAAAATTGAGAATTTATCAAATTTTTAGACATAATTAATAAGTTTTAAAATTTTTGTTGATTCTTGTAAAATATGTTAAAAATAATTTATAAATAAAACCAAAAGAGCATACTACAATCATTTCAATTTCTCTCTTCACTTATAAAATAATATTAAAAAAGTATTATTAATAAAATTTTATTTTTATTAAATTATTTCATATTTTGGAATAAAGAAATGTCTCTAAAGTTATTTTATAATTTGAAAATGAGGTAATACTAATTTATTGTAAAGCCCCAAGCTCCACATTTAATTTGAATATTATATATTATTGTCAGTTTAAGGGCTCACTACATTCTCATATTTAATTAATAGCGTGAATAACGCTGCTTTGGCTGGGGTTTTATTAGATGAGGCCGGAGGTCATAATTAGTTAAGTTGCGTGACTGGTTAGTTGTTTCTATTTTGATTACTCGAGTTGGAAATATTGTGTGGTAATTTGAGATACTGAATTATCATGGTTAGTATTTAGTGAACAAATTTAAATTTGTTTACCATGGTAATTGGTTTTTATTGGTTTATCATTTTTATTACCATGGTTGTTATCTGTTTAAAAAGGCTTGAAAGTTCAGGTGCAATACCCAACTTATTAAATTTTTAGAAACAATTAATGAGTATCAAAGTTAATCTTAGTTTCGATAAAAAAAATAAAAATAACTTATAAATAAAATTAAAGGGAGTCCTCCCTCCCTTTGTTCCTATTTAGTTCTCCTGATTTGAATTTTTGTCTTGTCTTTAAATGCATGTTATGTTCCAAATTTTAAAGTATAATGATTATTAATGGGAAAATGAAATTATTGATTCTCATAGTTTTATTATATTGTATTATTGATCTCTATATTTTTTTTTTCATTGCTCCAAATCTGTATAGTTTTTCTCGTCTACAACATTAATCTCTCTAGTTTTAAATATATTCAAAAAAATGATAGTGTAATACTAATGATATTAAATTATTTGATGTGTAATTAATGTTGTTAAATTGAATGGTAAAATATAAAAGGAAGAAAGATACAAAACAATCACAAAAGAGTAATGTAGATCAACTTAAAGAAATTGAAGAATATGCTTGACTACACAAACGAAAAAAAAAAAAACCCAACATCAAGATTAACAAAAAAAAAAAAAAAACAGACAATAGCTTCGAATTTAACAAAAAAGAATACAGTATTTTGGCATGATGAACAAAACTAAAGTAGAGGTAAAGAGACGAGTTTAAAATTTGAAGTATGTAAAAACAAGCGAAATGAAACGTAACTTCTATTTAACTCGTAGTAAAATGATATTAGATATACATTTGATAATTTAATTTTACTAATACTATATCATCATCTTTATGGGCATATTTAAAAAAATAGAGAGATTAACATTACAATTAGGTAAAATTATAGGATTAACGAGCAAATAAAACTCTAAATTATTGCTTAAAAATCACCTTGGATCTCAAACTTTTAAAATATGCAAAATAAATTCTAAACTTTTAAATTAATAGTAAAATAAATCTTGATCATAAATTTTTTAACATCGTTACTGTCCATGCGGGTACTGTAACAGTCAGAGTTAAATTTGTAAGAAACTAAATTTTGAACAGTACCACATGGACAATAACGGTGATAAAATGTTAACAATCAAGGTTTATTTTGCTATAAATTTAAAAATTTAGAGTTTATTTTATATATTTTAAAAGTTCAGGGTCCAAAATAATTTTCGAGCAAGAATTCAGAGTCTTATTTATTCATTAACCCAAAATTATATAAACTTGAAGTAATAAAAAAAATATAAAAACTAATAATAAAATAAAATAATGCTATAGGGTTGATCAATAGTTGTGTTTTCTCTTAATTTTAATAATACTTTGTCAGATAGATGACATTAAATAGAGGTAGTTAACATACAAAATAGTGTGATGTTGAATGAAGAGCAAAATCCAAGTAAAACAATGCTTATATAATACATAGATTTTACTTTCTCTTGTTTCATGGCTTATATCCTAAATCTATTTGCTTGTACTCAAATCCTTTGGTTCTTTAGCATAATTTCAGTTACAAGGAAGCATTTACTAGCAATTTTTCCTTAAAAAACAAGTAAATTAAGCGAGATACACATATTTAATGCTTGACCATAAATAAGATTATCTCCAATAAAAATATACATGTTAGTAATAAAAAATACCAATATAAAATTTTTAAAAAGATGCTTTGCAATAATAAATTGAAGTCGTATTTAAATTTCCAAATCAAAGTGTGGGATCGCATGTTAATGTGGTCTGTGGATGTATAATGCATTCATGTTTCCTACATTTGAACCAGCATCCATAACATGCGGAGACGGTGACCTTCAGAATAGGAGACACTGGCACTTCCTGTCTCCAAATAATAGAGCCGTGAATATAATAATACTAAGTTCGAGGTATTGGACTATCTGGCTGATTTTATTTTTAGTCTCATTTGAAAAAATAAATAAATTTATATTCTCATTTTAACAATAATTTATTTTATATTAGTCATGGTCTGCAAATAATTTTTTTACCAAGTTTTTGATTGTAATTTTCTCAATTTTTTTGGACTCATGATTTAAAATTACGTTATTTTTGTGAAAAGGACTCATAAGCCTAACTCTTTAAAAATGAGTTCAGACTTGGATTATTTGTGTAATTTTATATTTATTTTAACTAAAAAAATTATGATACTTTATATCTTTGGATTAAATTTAAACTTCAAAGTAAATATATATACCTTAAAATTAGAATTTGAATTACTTATTTTGAAAGTTTTAAGATATTTTAACTTTTATTTTAGAACATAAATGTGTAATATTATAATAGAAAAATTAATTTAAAAGAATTTAAAAAATAAAAATAATTTGTTAGCTCATTGAGCCTAATCAATAAAAATTAAATTTAAAAAAATGATCAATTTTGAGATAAATAGCTTTTGGACCCAAGCCTATAAGGGCCAATCAGTCGTTTTCTAACTCTACCTAATTTATAGTGGAATTTATATACAAAATACTTATTCTAATTGTAATTAGACTTTTTCTTAATGCATTTACCATCGTTGGATATGAATACCTTCACTTCATTAGCTAAATGGCTATTACATCTTGAAAATAAAGAGTAATCAGTATGGGGTGTGAATTGTGTTACACAATCCCGTAAACCTCAAATTGTAATTTCATTCTATTCTAAAATATAATTAAATTTATATTAAAATTATAATACTTTTAATAATAATCATTATAATAAAGTTTCAACATGTTCGAAGAAATTTTAACATAACCTTTTTTATAAATAGAATCTTCCAAAATCTCTATAATACATTGATTCAATTAAAATATCAAATAAGTTAAGAGCTCAGTTTTTTTCAGCCAACAAACAGTATATAAATTAAAATAAAGTCCTAATAAAAATCTATGTAGAGCAACTAGTCTTTCTTCTAAATTAAAATACTAGTCTAGAATAATTACGTCAAAGGTAATAATACTAAACAAGATTAGCACCCAGTAATGCTTTATTGCCCTTCAAATATCAGCAGTAGGATCAATATCAGTTAATGAATCTAAAATTAAAATTATTTTTAGTGAATAATGTTCCAATAATAAATAATTAAATATGAATAAAAGGAAAATTAGAACAACAACGATCTCCATGAAGATTTAAATAAATTTAGAATAAAATGATTCTATATAACTTTAAATAAATCATAATTCATTAAAATATCATATCAAATGTCATTATCATTTAACTTCAATAAAGCAAATAATTGCAATAAATAATTGTAAATATTTCACTAATCAAAACCAATGAAAAATAGATCCATAAAAATTTAAAAACTCATAAGTATAGAAACTTATCAGAACAAGTAACAAATGTGAACATACAATCTACGAGAGTAAATAACCAAACGCAACTTATACCACCAAAACAAACATGAACATATAGGTCACGAGGATAAATAACTAAATGCAACTGAAATTACAAAATAAATATAAACATACAGTCCACAAGTATAATACTAACCAAATATGGCTCGAAGCCACGAAATCAAATACGAGTATTAGATCCACGAATAACAAACGTGAAAACAGGGCTCACGAAATTTAAATTAGCTAGCTATTTATTAAGGTGTGAAGGGTTAACGGAACTATTGCTAGCAACCAGTATTTTGTAAAAAGTTCTTTCCAAAACCAATTTCAAACATAAAAAATAATCACTTTTAAATAAAAAATTTATTTTTAATGTTGAACTTGCATGAATTTTTTTTTTGTATCAATCCAATAATTTTCAAAATAAAATCTCACAATTGAAGTCAAATCTCGTATTTATTGATTAACTAAAATCATCAAATCCGATAAAGAGAGTTTCACAAAATAAAGTAATTTAAAAATCAAAATAGCCAATAATCTCATTGTTACTATTAAAATGGTTTATATGAAAAATGTAATATTTTAGTAAAGATAATTTTGTTTAAAAATTAATTGAGATACTATTCATTTACCTAAAATTTTTAAAATTCAAAAATTCACCTTCAATGTCAATTAAATTTTTCATCCTCCAAATTCCCAATAAATTAACTTAAGATTTTTAAATAAACTTTCAATAAGTCCAATAATTTTCTCACTACATTACCACTATCAAAATTTAGCTATAATCAATTTAAAATTTTAAAATCAAGACTTTACACATAAAATTCATTAAAAGTCATGGCTCAATACTCTATTAAAATACAATCTCCCATCAACAATCTATTCATTTTCAATAATTTAAATAATCATATATTATTAATTTGGTAGTCAAATCTCTTTTGTAACTTCCAGCTTAAATTCATAGATTAATAATAACACCCATACTAATTATGCTTCTTACAATAATCAATTATATTTCAGAAAAATATTAAAATTAAACAAAACTCTTCTAAGGGTATTTTATCGAACTCCTCACGTACATAAAATTTTTTTTAATGCTAAACTCTTCTCTTCAAATCCCATTCCACAATTTTTCCAACAACTCTTTAATGCCGATACTTAAATTAATTCAGCTTTCCAATTTCATTCCTTCAATGAAAGTCAAAACACGTTCAAATAAAGTTAAATCTAATCTTTCCCTTTGCAATAACCCCAATATCGGAGGAATAAACTACCAAAGTATGTCCTTAGCTTAAATTTCAGCTTGATTAATCCCCTATCTACACCACCATTCAACAATCATGAAAGCTAAGAGAATAAGATGTTGCTCAAACAAGGAAGAAGAAGGTTGGTCGGTGACGCATAACAGGGAAGATCGAGGAGAGAGAAAGAGAGAGCTGACGAAGTGCACAAACCGAAGGGAAACAAAAAAGAAGTTGCCAACAGAGAAAATTTCAATCATCACAGTCTCTAATAATAGCAGCCAGAAGCAAAGATCAATATAACCCCCCTCCCCCAAGCAGTGATCGACGGTGTCACAGACCAGAGAAAACAGAACAAAAATGAAAAAAAAAATAAAGTCAGTAGACCTGGATGTTTTCTGCGAGGTGACGATGAGCCTACAACCACCGATGATAATGATGGAACGACGGAGAAGGAGGCAAGATCGAAGACCACACAATGAAGATCTAGAAATTTCTTTAGCTTTGGTGACTCACGACTGAACAGGGAAAAAGGAGCAAATTTAACCATCATTCTATAGAAAAAAGAAACAATTTCCAAAATACTATAATTTAAAAATTATTTATCAATATATTATAAGTTAAAAATTTGGCTTGATAGATATCGAGTTTTAAATTTTCTCTTTCATTTTCTATTTGCATAAGTTGGCTTTTATCTCACTGAGTTTATATGTCAAATTTTTGTCTATTTTTTTTTCTCTCTCTCTCCTTCACGTGGTCTTACTTTTATGACTCTAAAAAATATGTTGGCAAAAGGTATTAAAATAAGAGAGGATAGAGGTGAAATATTAAAAAAGTCATGAAGACTCTAATGTCAGATGCTGAAGCTTCTCTTGCATCATGGGAAATTTTTTTAATATTGATTAATGATTGGCAAAATTACTGAAATATTACATAAAAAATTAATTATTAAAATACTATAAAAAATATTTTTCAAGATGCTATAAAACCAAAAATTAATTTAATAAGAATGTACACAACTTAGTTTGATTGAAATCAATTGTCACATTTTATTCCCTACCCACCCTTATCCTAATCCATCATTAGTTAATCATTAATTTTATTAACATAATCATGATGATAAAATGATTATTTTTATGATTATTGAATTATTTTTTACAAAAAAAAAATTGATGGGGTAATCATTAATGAAATGATGAGCTACTAAGTAGATTTTTATTATTTAATACAATAATACTTTTTTGTAATTAATTTAGATTGAAGTAGAATAAATAATAATTAAAAATATAAAATAATAAAATGAGTCAATAATAACAAAAAGGCTATTATTTTTTTAGAATAATTAAATATTAAATATTTTTACATTAAAAAACATAATTTATACATAATGGCTTCCTGTGCCACATTTTGGTTTCCTTATAATACGGTGTGCTCGCCCTTGTCTTGTAGGCTCTTTGTGTTGTGATTCTAATGATTCTGTGATTGGTATAATTGGTGGGGTATTCAAATAAAAAATAGGAGACTCTGTAGGGGAGATCGAATGCTGTGGAGTCGTAAATATTTCATTCAAGGGCGCTCCATGTTCAAACTTGCAATCATTATATTCGGCTACAAATAACAGTAGATCATAAAATAAAGAAGTGAATGAACCAAATTGTTCAACATTTGGAGAGCTAAGTAGTGGGACAAGGATGATGGGGGCATGCGATGGGATTGAGTAAACAAGTTAGAAGAAGAAGGGCATCCTTGGTCTTGTTCCATTTCATCTTTAATGGCGTCGGGTGGTTGTATAGACAAATAGCCTCCACGTCTCTTACTTTGCCTACCTTGAAGTATATGTGGGCGTGACACATCTACTGCAGGTGGAGCAAGTTGAGGGAACATTGTAAAGCGTTGCTCTCTCAACACAAGTAATATATTACATTGGTCTTGACAAACCTTTTCTTAATAATCTATTATAGGTATTTGTAAAGGATTTTGAAGACTTAACTTACATAAATCTTCCGCTATATCTGCCTGAAATTAGTTAAAAAAAATTGAAAAGTAGGAATATCAATTATAAAAATATAATGATAGTGAATACTTACTGCAAAACTAGTTGCAGCAGTTCTTGAGCTAATCCACTTTCAAGTATGTCTCCAATACCATCGCATGTACTCGGATGTGTGATCTAATGGCTCGTTTGATATAGTAGACTAAAGTTTGCATGCTCCTTAATCCAATTTGATGATGTTCTTCCCCTAAGTTGTAATGTGTGGACATTCCCCAAACTAACTAGGGGAAAAGGAATCAGTTGTTAAAGACCAAATTGTCTCATGACACGATCAAGATAGTGCCATTCTATTATGTGAAAGCATATTAAGAGAACTGAAGCCTTCTAAATTTGTGGTGTGACTAAACAATAGCTTAGAATCAAAAGTTGCACCAATTGAAAATTATATAGTTTCCAAATTATCTCATCCTCCACCATTACATTGAGCCAAAGTCTATATTGTTGTAATGCAATGGCACTAGGACAAGGTGGTCACCCCACATTTTTTCATTTGTGATTAATTTTTTTAACTTGTTAAATTTATATGATTAAATAAATAATATAAACTCATATCAATGAAATCTTAAAATAAGCATTACCTAAATCCAAGAGGGGGTATGAGAGGATAGATATCTGTTTGTGTATCTAGAGTTGGAGGTCGCTCTGGTGGGAGCATCGAAAAGCGATCCCATGCCTATAAGTGAAGTAATGCTAAGCATCCACCTATCCCTTCCTTAGTTAGGTTGGTGACATCGCATAACTCTCTATAAAGATACACTAATACTATAGATCCCCATGAAAAGCAACTAGCTTTTTCAAAATTCCAAAGTAATGAAGGATACATTAAATAAACTTTATAACCTGACCTATCTAGCATTAAATACCCACCAATCAATCTAAGTATGTAAGCTCTTGTGAATTATTGAACTTGTACATCATTCACATCATCTGGTGGTGAAAGTGTTCAGCTAGCCAACAAATTACAAAGCCTTTGTCCTAACATTTTATCTTCTGGTGGTTGTCTTCCAAGGAGCCATTCACAAACATTAAACCAATTCCAGTTTGTTTTACCAGAGATAGGAGTTTCAATACATATAAGGCCTAATTGAATAGCAACATCTTGTAAAGTTATTGTGCATTCACCATAAGTGGTATGAAAAGTATGTGTCTTATGTTGCCACCTCTCAACAAGTATGAGACCAGAGTTGGATCATATTCAAATTATCCTATTCTTGCAACTCCATAAAATCTAACTTGTTTAAGGTACTCTATGATTTGGAGTGGTGGATCTATCAATCAATCCTCATGCATGACTCTTCGAGTTCAAAGGATGTGATCATGCTAAAAAAAATTAAACGTGATAAACTTGTCAAGTATAATAATTTTAGACAAGATAAGGAGAAATGATACTTACATTGTCATTCCATACAGTCTGTGAAATATGTTGTTCTTGTAAGTATAATAATGTATTTTCTTCTGGACTTGGGTTAATAACTTGCCTTGGTTGAGCCATTTATATGCTATTGTAATGCAATTTGAAGAAATAAAGAAATTTCTAATAGCAAGAAGAATGTCAATTATAATTAACATACTTATCTAGAATAATTAATGTCAAATTCAGTACAAATCATACAACTTAACTTCTACATGCTTGTTTATTTGGATAAGTAAAGAAATTATGACTCGTTTGTCTACATAACCCACATTTATTTAGCTCAGTGGTGTGGTGCAATCCATCTCATTACATATGCAAGTTGAGTGAGGACAACCTCTTTCTCTAATCATTGATGGGTCAGGAATCAAACTAGGAATATTAGTTTCAGGCCAATGAATCTCATCTCTTATGGGGCGAAACTCATTATTATAAGCTTGCCTCATATATTGTAAAGTAAAAATGGGATCCACGAATTGTAAATGGTTTAAGCCAATACTAGCACATGTTGCAATCACATGCATACATGGGTATTTTTCTACTTGAAACTCTCCACAATCACATTTTTTCTCATTTAAGCTAACCTTGCAACATCATCCAAATTGATGAATTTGAATATTGCATGGTTCTTACACCTCAAATGATGTTTCCCTTCAATTAAAAGTGTGAACGATACAAGCTGATGCAGCTTGTGTTGCCATTTCTAGCTTCTTACTAATTGTCTCAGAAAACATTTGACCAACTGCTATTTGTGCTTCAACTTATTAGGCACATTTAACAAAATAGTTATTCACCCTATACATATTAGCCTTCATAAATCTTGTAATTGGTAGGCTTCGGACACCTTTAAAAACATTATTCATGCATTCTTCTAGATTAGTTATCATGTGACCATAATGTTAACCTTCAATATCATATGCACGACCACTTTTCTATTGGAATTTCACCTATCCATCTTACTGCTCGCTTATAGATTAATGCTATCTCGGCCAATTGTTGGTTAACAACATGAAGCTCATATGCATAACCTATATATAATCAAAAACATATAATCAATAATTATATCATGATAGGATTTTATTATTATAAAAAAAATAATTGACTTATACTAATGTGTACAACATTTTTCCTTTAACCAATTTGTTCCATGTGCTTTGTGGAGGTTTGCAGCTACATGCCTTAAGCAAAAAACATGATATCCATTCGATGGTTGCCACCCAACATGTGGATCCCCAACTGCAGCCATTATTGAGTGATGCCTATCAGAAATTAAACATATTCCATTTCTATCCTTTACGACGTATGTGCAAACATTATACAAGAACTAAGACCAAGCATATTTCGTCTCTCCCTCAACCACAACAAATGCAAGGGGTACAACATTTCTGTCATCATCTTGTGATATGGCCATAAGAAATGTACCCTTATATTTTCCATATAAAAAAGTACCATCAACTTGAATAATGGCCTTTAAGTGTTCAAACGAATCAATACATGGCTTGAATGCCTAAAAAACATGCACAAACATTTCCATAGGCTGACCTTCATAATTAACTTTTAAGCATAGCTTACTTTTAAATCTCACACATGATCCAGGCATGAAATGTTAGACTATAGCTAACCACCTTGGTAATAATGAGTATGAGCTCTCCTAATTATCAAAAGCCATTGCAACTGCTAACTGTTTAGCCTTTTATGCTTTCTTATATGACACTGTATACCCAAACATGGATTGCATACGCTCAATTATTTGGGATACTTTCACATTTGGTCGATCAATTACCATTGCCACAATAGAGGATGAGATGACATCAGCATTTACCTTAGGGTCTTGACTTAATGAGGTTGCTAAACAAGTATGAGGCCCTGTATATTTTATAATATGCCATGATGTTCTATTTATTTTTTTACAAGCCCTTAATCTCTAATTGCAACTACTTTTATAATTTATACATCGATATTCTTCGTACTTATCACTTAAATGAAACACCTTAAACGTGTGATGAACTTGAACAGAGTATAATTTGGCTGCACATCTTAGTGTGTGAGTATTATTAAACATTTGACTGATGAAAAACTCCTGCCTATCGTTGGGAGGCAAAAGATCTCCCATTCTACTAAACTCAAGAATCGCTGCAAACTCTATATTAATTTGTGAGAAGAAAGTTGGGACAGCCTCTTCATTGTTCTCTTCAAAAGCCTCATCATTATTATGGTCACCGCCACCATTTATATAAAAATCATACTCATCTTCGTCTTCAAAATCATCCGTAATATCTTTAGATAGAGCTTGTAAAAAAGACGATACACTATTATTACCAATATTAGGGCAAGGAGGATTAAACGGATGAAAATTTTCTAAGTGCAAGCTAAGCCTTCTTCCTTCTTTCATTAGATCTATGTGATTGCTATTTGATGGAAATGAAGATCTAACAAAGTCTTATAGTGGTTGTGATTCAGGGAGGTCATCAACATCTACATTTGAAGTGTGTGCATGTAGCTCTAATCCCGTCAATTGATTTAAATATTGCAAATTTATATGCCACATTTATTCTATGTCAGAATCATTCCACAACTTACATGCTAGGTATCTTGGCAGATTTATAGGTATTGGATACCTATATACTAGATTAGATACAATTTGATTGGAAGGAAGCTCTAGTATTTGCCTAACATCTTGCTTTAGTCGGGCTAGAGTAATATTTAATCAATTTTTATCATTTTTATATCATCAGATTCAAATGTCACACCATTTGAACCATTGAAAATTCGATCATTTGCATATATGCACACTAGCTCTTTTCTATTGTGCCTTTTCCCTATATACTTAAGCAAATATTTTTATTAATCAAATTAGTATCAAGGCACCAAAAAAATAATCTAATCCCTACACAATAAATCAAGCATCAAAGCATTTTTAGTAACATTCAAGCATCCACATTTTAACACATGACTAATTTATTTATTTATAAAATTATAATAAAATTATAATAGTAATTTATTTCATTTCCCTCTAAAATTATGTTTATATTTTTTTTACCTTAATAATGATTAAAGGCTAAATCATCATTAAACAATTAAAATGTTTTTGAAAAATAATTTTTTAAAATACTATCTCATAATTAATTAGATAAGTTTCTTATATATTTGAACTAATCATTTCAAATTTTTTTAAAAGAAATCACTTGTAAAAACATAACTAGTTAAAGATGTCTGTAATTTTTTTACCAAAAAATTATGTGTATATAAAATGGTTGGTGATTTTTTTCCCTAGATTTACTAAACATACATAAAATTTTGTGTATATATATTTTCTTAGTAAATATAATTATTAATTGTTTTAAAAAGTATCATTTATATCTCATAATTAATTGTAAATGTTTTATTATTGACCAAGTTTAATTAGTTTCATCAGGCACAGATATGGTCCACTTATGAGAAGAGAAAATGTACGTCACTAACTATATCTAATATATTCATTTATTTCAAATAAAATTAAATGTGGGTTAGCAGTATATAATAATTAATTAACACACTAACATTCATCTTCCTAGACTTTGAATCTTTCGCTGAGTGTTTAATCAGAGAGAAGCAAAATGGTTGAGAGTGAGAGGGAAAAGCAAAAAAATGTGATTTTAATTTTATAATTTTATTTTTTTAAATGTAAGGGCATATATTTTAAATGATTAAATTGAAATTAATTGTATAAAATCAAAATTTAAAGATTAATTTTCTATCAAGTGAAAATTATAATCATTGAGACACAAGAAATGAAAATTTAAAAGCTAAATTTGCAATCAAATTAAAACTACAGTCATAACATCATCAGACAACAATACAAGGTTACAATAAGATAAATATTTACATGCATAAACAAATTCTAAACATATATAAAAAATAGAACACTTTTTATCATAATCAAAATATTAAATCATATGATAGATGTACTTACATTCTTCAATCTAGTGTCAAAATGAGCAAGATTTTTGAGAGCTAAGGAGAGACAAATGCAACACTTGCATAAAAAAGGAGCAAAGAAGAAAGAAGATGTAAACACTAAAAGATGAAGAAAAGGAAAAGGAGAATTCATGTAACAATTGCGCAATTAATATTTATTTTCAAAGCTTCTCAACTATGGATGCACATGATATGAAATAAGGGAAGGAAAAAACGCGCATGCTGATGATAGATACAACACAAAAATTAGTTCTACAAATTTGTTCAATTCAAGGCTTGACATTGCTTATATTTTCATACACGTCTTGCAGTGTAATGTCATATCTCAATAGCAATGTTAAAAAAAATTAAAGTAAAGCTGGCCTTTTCTACTTACTACTCGGTATTGTAGAGGTCAAGTAACATAATATGTAGGCATCGATTTTCACAATTGCATGTACATGCATTTTCTTTTATTTTTTTTATCATTATATTATTTCACTTTTCTAACACAAAAAAGACAAAAGAAGTACTACCACGTGAAGCTCTCATCTTTCCTTGCCTTGTCTTGAATGCATCCTCCTTTATGTGTACTTTTCTGAGCTATAATAGGACCACGTGAAGGGGAGAGAGAGCGAGAGAGAAAAGGTGGGAAAGAATTTGACACATAAATTCGGTGAGATAGAAGCCAACTTCTTCAGATAGAGAATGAAAGAGAACATCTAAAACTCGGTGTCTATCAGACCAAGTTTTAAATTTATTGTATTTTGATAAATAATTTTTAAAAATAGTATTCTGAGAAACAATTTTTTTTCCTATAGCATGATGGTCAATTTCTTGAAATAAGGAGAAGGAGAAAATAAAAGCTGATGAAATGAGGGTACTTTAGTAATTTGGAAAGCTGAAATAGGCAAAATTCAAAATAAAACCCCTGTTTTGAGGGATATGGAATTCAAACTTAGGACTTGGTGCATAATATTTGTACCATCTTCCACCACACTAACATCCATTCTTGTCATAATAATTCCTAAAACTAATATAGTTTCTATTAAAATACAAACTTATATATATATATATATATATATAATTTTACTTAAATTCTTAGGTTGTTACAATGGCATATACTCTCTTTAATATTAAATATAAATCTAGGGTTAATAAGTATTTTAGACCCTGAAATATTGTGTGAAAATAGCTTTAGACCCTGAATTCTTAAAATGTGCAAAATGAATCTTAAATTTTTAAAATATCAAATTAAACCCACTATTAACTCACCATTAATGCCATTAATGTTCATCAAGTAGGGCCTAGTTAAAATGATGATACGACAGTCTTTTACTGATATGTCATTTTTAATGAGCACCATAGATCCTAAACTATTACACGAGTAGCATCATGGACCCTTGAACTTTGAAATTCAGAATAAATTATCCCTACCATTTATGTCTAGAATGCTAACTATTATGTAGACTAAATTAGCCTCAATGTGGTCTGCCACTATGAATGCATCGTTGCTGTGATAAATGACCCATAATTTTGTGAAATAACTTTTTTGCACCCTTTTTTATAATATTTTTCAAATGATTGATATCTCATATTTTCATATACTCTATAACTCTAATTTAGTCTTATTTTGAATAATATTTATTTATTTAAAGGTGAAAGCTTAAGATTTTAATTAACGGATTAATTTAAAATCTGAAGTTTTCACCATTAAATAAATAAACATAATTCAAAATAAGATTAAATCAGTATTATAAAATATATGAAAGTATGAGATATCAATCATTTGAAAAACATAATTTTATTAGTATGTAAAAAACATAAGTTACTTTTTATAAAGGTTAAATGTATCAATTTAGCCATAAAATTTTTTTTTCAACGAGCAAAAGAGTACAAATTTAACAAGATTGTAGCACCTAACACTTGTCATTTATTTCAAACAAATGGACATTTATTGATCAATTTGACAAACAAAAAAGAAAGAAAGAAAGAAACTAACATGCTATGTGTCTTTTATTGAAGCTAAGTGTAAGTGTAATGCAAATCACAGGCTTGCTTCTTTAATTCTTCCCCTCTTTCTTTTTTGTCATTTGTGGACTCTTTCTCTCCTTTATTGGTTTCTGGAACACCAAGCTTGTATCTCAACCTTCATTGGGTCATTGTTAGAAATTGTGCCTCTATTCTAATCATAGCCTTCAATCTTTGTGTTCATTGTCTAGATTTTAGTGACTCCAAATCAACCGAGACAGAAGAGGTTGTGGAGGAGGGTACCAGAGGTAGACGCAGACAGCAAGAGAGAACACTATTCATGAGATTAGCAATGAGAATTCAAGCTCATTGGAAAACATCTTTATTTTTTTCCCTCACACAACATCTTTAGTCCTCATTGATTAAGGTTTCTTACCCCACGAATCAATCTATCTTGCTTGTACATAAAATAAGGGTAAGAACTTCAATATAACTGACATTAAGGCCACCAATGGAGAAAGTAATGACATAAGCAATAACACCATAAGAGTGAGCATAGCTATTAGTGATGCAACTAATGTTAAGCTCATTGCAGCATCCAATGATGTTAAGCTCTAGCTTGGTGATTAGATATGTTTGGACTAAAATATGAAATATCACTCGCCAAAATATTAGGTAGGTCATAAAACTATTTGGGCTGAGTGACTGAAGAGTCAAACCCAATCTATATAAAGGGGTCGGCCTCGAGCTCAATAGAAAGCCATGATGGTATTAACATGCTAAAATCTTGCCAATTGAAAATATTAGACTATTAGCACATAAAGACACGATCCCAAGTGATCTCAAAATCTATAGGAGAAGCATCATCATGCCCAAGTATCTCAGTGAGATGGGCTAGTTGCCAAAAATGAGAGACACTAAGTAAAGATTGTGCTATGAGTTTCACAGGATCTCTGATTTTTTGGCAGAATGCTCTAGGTCTTAAGGAAGAGGCTACCGTCACTCTAACACTATAAATAGAATACGAAAGCATAAAAGAAAGGAAGTCAACACTCAATAAAAACTCACATTCTACATTCTTAGCTTTTTAGGTGTATCAGTTAGTTTTTGTCTTCAGGTTAGACTTGTAACCTTTTTACATTTCAATAAAAATAAAAAACACTTATTCTACCAAGTCTTGCGTATCTTTTACATCTAGGTGAACTATGGTAAAGAAGCCTGAGACCCTTTTGTTATTAATTAAAACTCAGCGTCTCTGGCACGCCTGGTTATTTGTTGTTTACACACGACCAAGATGGTTGAAGAGTGTGAGGTTAAAGTCATTAGGAACAGGGAAGACATCGGTAACACCTATGAGCTAGGTGGCAACCTAGTATGGCCCTATAGGGAGTCATGATTGGAAGAGTAGAGTCCTGGATGAAAAAAATGTTATTGTTTGGCAAGCAGCTTATGTCATTGTCAGATGGCTTGCATGCATTTGGAGATCTAATCTTGGTGTCCATGGTTGTTGTATGAAAGGCTTTTAGGTTGTAAGAGATTGAGGCAGGTTGTGATTGATAGAAATAGGAAGTGAAAAATCCTATGTTGTTGTCAGCTAGCTTGCATGCATCCAAAGATCCAATCTTTGTGTCCATAGTTGTCGTATGAAAGGATTTTAGGTTGTAAGAGATTGAGGTAGGTTGTGAATGATAGAAATGGGAAGTGAAAATGAGTAAGAAGATTGAAGAATTTGTTTGTGTGTATTTGCGATGAAGAAGGGGAGATGAAGAGGGTTGTTCATGAAAGAAAGAAAGGGGGTGAGATGAGGAGTTATAGAAGAGAAGTGAGAGGCCATGCATTCTAAAGAAGGATAAATGAAGAGGATCATTCATAAATGAGAAATAGGAGGGAAGATGAGGAGTTGCAAAAGAGTAGTGAGAGGCCATGCATTTTAAAAACAAAGGGAAGGGGGAGAGAGAGGGTTAAATGAATGTGAGCCTCACAATTTCTAGATATTCAATTTTTTTTAAAGTTGATGAAATTTTTTGCATTACCTCATAATATAAAATTCATGATTAAATTTAACATTTATCCTTCTATAAAACACTGTTCCTTTGATGAGAGTATTAAATATGGGAAATGAGAATAAGAAAATTGTAAAATTAATTAGGGTAATATGAGAAGAAACATATTAAATAAGGGAGCCAAAGAAGATTGAAATCTTATATTTTAGTAAAAAAAAAACTAGTTTTTCAATTAGGTCCAGGAAGGAGTAGTGCTCAAGTGAGTTATATAACCAAAAAAAATTATGATATTTTTATATTTTTTTAACTATAAAATAAATTTATCCTTTTTTTAGGCTGCGTTTGGGCCATGTGAATAAAAGTTCAAACATTACATAAAATTTATAGAAAATTACAAATGAATTTTAAATAAGAAAATTAGTTATTTCCTCATTTTCATTCATATATCAAACTTATGTACTTGTTTACAAGTAGTTAAGACTAAACTTGTTTACAATTAGTTACTAATAGACGATGGTCTTAGTAAAAAGAGTTATGAAAAGTTACTTCTAATTAAACTCAACAATATTTACATATGACCTGGTTGGATAATTATATAAAATTTTTTATAGAAAATTGATTTTCTTATTTGGACTCAATATGTGTAATTCTCCCTTGGTTTAAGTATGACTATGACTTATAAAAATATAACTACACAACAAATTGCATTCTTTATCAGTTATGAAAAATCAAAATAATATGGCTTAATTTCTAACTTCATGCTATGAACAAGTCTACCTTATTAAGAAGAATCACAAATATCATATCACATTTCAATAAAAGGATAACAAAACAAGAAAGAAGATAAGAAAAAATAATTTACAATAGGGAGAATATTATGTAGGTTCTTTGAAATAAGAAAATATCATTTAAGTTTTTACTATCAAAGCTTATTACACCTAACCTAAAATTTGGAAAACTATAGGATGTTTTGAATTTTTTTTTTCATAGTTTTCCAATTTTTTTAATTACCCATATGTATTGTCTTATTAAAAGCAATGCGGATACTTCTTTTAGTGAAAATTTAAACCTTTGTTTGTTACATTGTAAGACACTAATCTTGGTGTGCAAAAACCCTACTTGCACCTAGAAGTAGACCATCCAAATTTCAACGGATCAATTGCTCAGTTGTCAAGTACTACACAAACATGATCAAAATAATATACTAGAAGCGAAAGAATAGAAGAGACAATAAAGAAGAAATCAAAATTAATAAGAAAATAAAGATAGATTTGGATAGATAACCTAAGAGAAACTCATCTTTTGACCTCTAACTTCATGGCAATGATGAATTTACGAGGGGCCAGCGGGGGTTGTGGCCCCCTATACTCCAATTTTTTTAATTGTTTGTAAAAAATGTAAAAATCTTGTAAAAAATGTAAAAATTATTATAAGTTCCCCACATTTGGATAAAATTTTAGTTATAACCCCCCACATTTAGATAAAATTTCAATCATTGCTCCTATGTGATGATTTCTGGATTTGTTCTTGCTCTATGAGCACCCCCAAAGGAAGATAACTCTTTTGATTATCCCAATCTTCTCAAACGTTCAAAAGGCATATGAAAAGTGCTCACAATAAGTGAATAAAATTTAAAATTCTATTAAAATTGTCTAAAACCTCCATTACATAAAGTCTATATATATGTAACTAAATGAAAACTTTAAGCTCTAGAAGAAGGAAGGTGGATGGTGCAACCTTAGAAGAGAAAAGAGGAAAGTTTCCCAAAATTATAATGGTTGGAAAATAAGAATCAAATCGAGAAATTTTCTTAAAGGACGACACCTTTTAGAAACCAACCTAAAATATAATAACTTAAATTGTAAGTTTGCAACAACATAAGTAAGGAAATTATTAAAAGATACTAGAAACACATGTCAACAATCAAAATAGGAAACTAATCTAGCATTCAAAGCTTGCTTGACTAGTTAAAGATTTAATCTTAAACTCCAAATTTGTATGTGCAACATGTGACAAATCTTCTTAGATGCTCTAAAGAGTGAATATGATGCTTTAGGCCTCTTTATTGAGCATGGGCTTAGCTTCAATTTTGTGCTCCAGCTCCGATGGTCCATTTAGCAATGCGTCCAATTTGAAAGATTAAGGCTTTATTAGACTCATTTATGAGTATATAACTTGGTTGTAAATTAATTGAGACTCTTTATTCGTGCTCCAAATCTTCTTGTATTGGGCTTCACTTGGTTGTAAATTGACTCAAGACTTTTCTTTTAGGTTTGTAATCCTTGTCAATTTCCAAGTATGCATACATAAATGATTCACATGCCATGGTGGCTTGAGAAGTGTCTTGTTACATGTAATGTCTGCCCTAACATTACCAAAACAAACCACACCTAAACACTCTATGATTGTAATTAGCTATGGATTAATCCCCTTTTATATTACCATGATAGAAAACGATTAAGCTACAATCATATTTTAAAACATTTATGAAGTTTAGGATCCTAAGAAAATTTTTTTAAAATTTGTTTGAGCTTAAATGTGCAAGAAAATAGAGTGTAAAACAACATAAAAGCATGTAAATTAAGTACCAAAGAATCAAATATTAAAATAGGGGTAAAATAGTTATTGTTTCACATTTAACCTACACATCACATTCAAGACACATGCACCATGGCCAATTGTGTTTTGTGCCACATGCCATGACACATGGCCATTGCCATGACAACATGTTTTGCTATCATTGCAGTACCCTAGAATAAATGTTTGACATGCAATGTTTCACCATTTGATGTTTGATTAAAGTGATTTAAATATTCACATGTAGCCAATTGAGTTACCTAGCTAATGGCACCAATCTCCCATCAAAACACTATTCCATTTTAAAGTTGAACACTCAGATATAAAAGCTACCTCGTTTCTAATAAAACCACATCCCAAGGTGCCCCAAAACCTACACTAAGTACCATTAGCCTAAAACAAGGCTTGAACCACATCCTAAGGACTAACATGCACTTAATCAAACAATCATACAATCATTCATACATGCCAAATACATTTTGGCCATATAAAACCACACAATTGGCATAAAAGGGGAACAATATCACACATGTCCATGCATTAATTCCTTTGGTTGTTTCTCATCATAAACATGTCAAATAACATATATCATGCACTCACATTAGGATTTTTTCCTCGACAATTTCACCACAAATACATCATTCTATGCCAAAATATAATAAAATACCATAATTGAATTCATACAAGTGCAACCAAAATAATGATTATCTTATGTTGGCAATAAAAGCATATATATATATATATATATTAAAGATTACACATCAAAATAAAAAAAGGCTATACACATGTAGTAGCTCACCTACTCTGTACCCGATCTGCCTTCCCTTTTGCCTTTAGAGGAGCCTTTAAACTATAACTACTGGGGTAAGAACAATGTCTCAGTAATCAAATAATCTAATATATCTACATGCAATCCAGACAGTTAATAAGCATACACGGTAGGACAGAAAACTACATAGTTAATCACAATTATACAAATATGCTTAATTACAATTAACTATGTATGCTCATCACACACCATCCTTATACCTTTCAAAGTACCTCCAATTGAATCTGTGGGCCAATAATACAATAGGATTAAGTCTATGTAACTAAACTGGTCCAAGCTCATCAATTATGGAAGGCTACCGGCCAAAGGTGTAATATCGCTAAAATACACCTCTAAGTTAGCCAAATTAAGCCTATTACCATGGTAATTAAATATTGACATATAAGTTTGCCATGAAAAAATATATATATTTTTATTTAAAATGAGATCTCAAGTTTTATAAGTTAAAACATAAAATATTTCAATTCAAAAAAGTGTCAATCAAAGTCATAAAGTGTATGGAAGTATGGAATGCCAGTTAAATTTGAAAACATTTACATAAAAGGGGCAAAAATGTCATTTTCTTTACTATGCAGTCATCCACCTTGGCCAACAGTGCATCTGCTGTCATGTCATCATGCAAGTATGTAATCATCCACACAAACAGTCTTTCATGTAAGCATAACAACTTTAGGATGTTTAGATCATGTTGAATTCTTTTTTTTTTGTTGCCCACCCGGTTTACCGAAGCTAACCCAACTACATCTGGATCCAACCCGTGTGGTGCACTTGGCTTTAGTGGGTGAGTCTTCCAGCGAAAATTTTTTGCATACACAAGATTCAAACTTGAGATCTTGCTTAAGCGGAACCGAGTCGCTTACCACTCGGATCAACTCCCGTTGGTTAGATCATGTTGAATTCTTGAGGGTTCTACTTTCTAGAATAGCTTAGATTGGCTTTTGGACTACCCTTGGATCGTGGACCTCTTGCAGGTTATAAAAGCCGTTCAGGGGTTGTTGGGCTTAGGGGGATCATATGCTCTAAAATCGCTTCCACCAGACCCACCCTGTTGGTTATGCTTTGAATTTTGATCAAAGGAAAAAATAATAATAAAAAAGATATTAGACTGCAAATGTCCAATTATTATAGCCCACAAGAACATTAAATTCAAACTTACGATTTCCCACTTAGTGAGATAGGATGTACATGCTTCAACAATATTGAGAGTAGAATTTTTTTTTTTGGCTATTAAGATACTTTCCAACTAGTAGTCACGAGACTAATCTCTTAAAAGATTTGAGTTCTATTTGAAAGTGGAATGAAAATAAGGGGATTGCATCAATTTCTTTCGTTATCTCGAGGGGTAAAAATAGAAGCTTCTACTGAGAAGAATTTCTTCGGTTCACTATGTCCTCAGATATTTGGACAAAAGCAACTAGCACTCTTTTGCCATGCATAACTTTAGATCCCAATCTTTCACTACCAATATTTTGTGAAGATAAGAAGGTGGCGTTTCCACTACAATGTGAACTGTGGTCCTGCAAATAAGTGAACAATATATATATATATATATATATATTTGGTGGTCACCCATGGAAGAAGAATCAAGAAAGAGTATTCATTTTGTAGTGTTGGACACAATTTCCATAAATAGTTGCTACTTGGCTATCCACAACTTGGTTGGTACATTATATTGTTGCTTTATGACTAATTATAAAACATTGATAATTTTAACATAAAAAAATGTAACTTTTGATTCTTGAATTTTTTCAATTATTAATTTAATTTTTAAATTTTAATTCGAAACAACTCAATTCTTAAGGTTTCTTGGTTAGGAACAATTCAGTGTATATAATCTTTTCACTTAATACAACCTAGTTCCTATAATTCCTTAATCCAATAAATCATAATGATTGATTTGTATTGAGTCAAAATTCAAAAAATAAATCAATACTTGTAAGAAAGTTTAAGAATTAAAAGTTATATTATCCCAACTTTTATGCATATGGGTCCTAAAAATGGGATCATTTTCATTTTACTTTCCATCTCTGTAACTTAATCGTACAATTCCCGGGAAGATTCTTACCTAAACTAATAATCAACATATTGCTATATTCTTAAACTATTCCCACCTTTTTTTAGTTGTAATTTCAATATTCATGCCCTTGAATCTTCTAATCGGAAAGTAAAACAGTAGATTACACATCGAGAAAGATATGCATGCTTAAATCTACACGGTTTCTGCCAACAAAATAGTGCATCTCATATAAGCAGAAGATATCCATCAACAAAACCAACGAGATACAATTAACAAAAATTCAAATAGATATGCTATTGGGAATTCCACGACCTGTTACCCCTGGTCCTGATGACCGAAGCAATAGTTCATAAGGAGGGACACCAGCACCACTTCTGTTCTTTAGACGGACATCCTTATTTCTTGCATTTATTATATCTTCTATCTCCTCAAGTCTGGCAGAGAATTTACTGAACAGTTTATAGATCTCTTGATCATTGATCCAGTGAGAATGCAATGGATTCAATTGACCCAAATACTCTTCATCAGGGGAATGAGTAGACAATGTGTCCTGAACGGCCATCACTTTGGTAGCTTGAAGTTGAGTAGGCAATGATGATAGGAAAAAGTGCTGAGGATTTTGAATCAACTTTTCATAATCATGTTCATTTTCTTGGGGAATGAGTTTTCTCATTAGGGTAGGACGATTAGGGACATACCCTCCAAAGGGGTATTGTCCAAAGTTTATTGCAGCATGTTGACCTGAAGCAACCCAAATCATAGTGGAAAGGATACCGGAGAGGTCCTCTTTGGTCTCGAGTTTAGGCCACCAGGGCTCATTCCTTTTGTCATGATGACCCTTATGTTTAATTTCATTCCACCATGCTTGGAGCTCAACATCAGTTGTGACAGAATTCGGGTCAGAGTAAAAGTGGTCAACATAAGATTCTACCCATTCTTTTATGGCAGACCAGATTAGGAGTCCATCTGCAGCATAAGGGTAGTCTTCAATCACCAGTTTCACACCACATGGCATTGAAGGATCTTCTACAGCCATTCCCCTGGGAACCAGATAAAATTGTTTATTTTGTAGTATGAAAATAAAACTAGAGAGGACGAAAAAAATCTTTGGTCACAGAGCCCTTGAAACCTACTAGGAAGTAAACAAGAAAGAGACAGCATGCGAGAATTTGAAAGCCAGGGGTTTATGGCATTGAATCTGGAATATAAGCAGAGCTTACCTTCGAATAAGATCTGCTGGCAGTGATTCCATATCGAACCGCCACAAATTCTTGTAGGCTGCTGAGCTGAGTTCCATCGCATACTTTCCTGGACTGAAAGAAGCCTCAATTACTCCCCCTCCATTTATTAGATTCTGCCGTGCAAGTGCATTAATTTCCAGTGTATAGCGCATATGAGGATGTAGTAGCTTGTAAATGGGGTGCATTGAGCTTAGCTGTCTATGAGTAGCAATTATATATGGCTCCATGCATGCATGAGTCCTTAACCTGCATAATAAGTGCCAAAATATCTTCCTTTCAGCTCAATATGAGCATTCCACTTTCTCTTCTGAATGACTAAATTTAAATGGAAATCCAATCAGAATTGTCACTAACTTTTACACTTCTAGAAGCATTATAGTCAAAATATATTTTGGAGTTTTTTCATAGATTGCTTGAAATAAGCTATTTGTGTTGTCTTACCAGTGATTTACTAGTTGATGGATGCCAGCATCATTTGAACAAACATGAGCTTTTGCTAACTTCCAAATCCAGTGTGTTGTAGCATCATGGCCATGTGTATAAACTTGCTTATTCCCCGGTGATAAAGGTGTTGGAGGAAGAGAAAGCTCAATAGCAATAGGCAGTAGAATACCATCGGGAGCATGGAAGAGAATTGTCCTTGAGGCATAGGCTTTTCTCCCAGGCAAAGAGTTCATCTTCTTGATAAAAGGCAAAAGCATGTCGTGAAAATCTAGGATAAATAGTCTTTTTTCCTCCATAGCCTGCCAATATAGGAATAAGAGAAGATAATGGAGATTGAACTTCTAATAGATCAAAATTTTCAGGTAAAACTAGAGAAATAAAAAACCTTTTCCAAGCTCATTCCTCCAATTTCTTGTTCTAGTAGTTCTTTTGTTATCACTGACTCTGGAGGACCATACTCAACAGGATCTAGCTTGCTGCGAATGGGAAATTCCTGTGGAAGACAGGTAACAAACAAAATAATTAGCTGGATTGCCAACCAAAAAAGGGGGAAAGCAGCAATGCCATTGATTGATATTATAAAGATTACCTTCAAAAGCTCAATATTTACTGGATTTAACCCAGCTAGAGTTTGCCTCGCAAATTCATTGTCCCGCAACCAAGAGAATCTATCCCCTGGACAAGTACAAAAGCCAGTACCAATGACGTAAATGTGGTTTTGAGACTTTAAAGTAGGCATGCACGCTAACATGAGCAAATAACCTCATATTAACATAACTCACGAAACTAAAAACGTGAACAGTGGTAACATACTCTTTATAACGGCCGGGATATCATATTTTAATAATCTCTCCCCAATGCTGAGAACCTGTTTCATCATCTTGCCCAATAATAGATTATCTGCAATGTCTTTACGTTCTTCACCTCTCAAGACAACACCATCAGTATAAAGTTTGTCAATGTCGGAAAAGCAGTTAAATGGAATGTCTGAACTTGACAGCGTTGCGGCAAGCGAGGGAATAAGATTGTGGAACAGAGCTTTCAACCTTCCAGCAGAGAAAGTGTCCTGCTTGATTTCTTCAAAAGCTTCATCCCGAGGCACGTATACAGGATGTGGCTTTTCAATTCTACTCTCAATCAGTGGATCTATTTACAGCCACACCAACAATGTTGCTGGTAAGATCAGAAACGTTTCTCCAAATGCCATAAATGCAGATTAAAAAAAAAAAAAAACACACACACACACTCACACACAGAATATCCTAATTTTTATCCTCTCATCATCAACAAACTATTCAGCCCTTGAACTAGTATGATTCAATACTTCAAACTTTTTGTCTTCCTGTTATTCAGACTCAAACATATCAAGAGTCAAATATTTGAAAGCCTGAATCGTAGAAGATCTAAAAAGCAATATGTATACCTGTGGTGGCTGGAGGCCGGCCGGTTCTACAGCGCCTCGGATAAGGTCTATCGTCAACGCCAACGACCGGCCTAGCAAGGTCCTGGTCCTTGTCAGGATTTCCCAAGTCATTGTAAGAAGCATAATCGTAGATTCTATCATGAGCCTTTCTTTCGCCTTTTCCAGTACCTCTGATGCTTAGCAAATCTTCACGTCGAAGATCTTTAATACCAGCTGGTGTTTGTGATGGTAAATATGCCTGATCAAACACTTCGCTTATATTAGCAGAGCAACAATAAGTCCAAAATGTGTGTGTGTGTGTGTGTGTCACAATTCATGAGAAAATAAGAGGAAGAAGAAGGTTAGGTTAGGTTTTTGACAATTTCTGACCTGATTCTTGAATATGATTCTGCTTTCAGGATTGTCATTGCGGGAATGAATCCAAGTATTTGCTGGGAAGAAAATGGACCCTCCTTCGAAGCCATGAATGACGATCTCAAGCAAGTGGAACTCCTTGCTATGAAGATTGGTGATGAGAATGGCGCCAGGGGATCCAAAGTCGCTTGGGACTGTGAAATCGGCGGAGTATTCGACGATGTACGAAAGGTTCGACGGCTTTGGCAGCCACCCTCTCACGCTCGTCTGGACGCTTTTTCCCGACTTAGTAACTGTGCCAAGTAAGATAAAATAAACTGGTTAAACATTATCAAAAATTATAAATATTTATTAATTACATTGTACACAGATAATATATAAAAAATTAAAAGCAATTGATATTATTTAATTTTAATTAATTAAAGGATAATCTTGAGAAATAATAATATAGCTATCTTTTAATCCTGAGAAGTAGTTAAATTTATCATATATTTTGGATTGGAGGGAACAGGAAATTAAAAAGAGACAAATTTTTCATGATCCATAGTCGGTAAATTTTTTTTTTTTGAGAAAGAAAATGCATTTAGTTTACATAAAGAATGCGCTGACTTTAATAAGCAATAACTTAAAAAAAAAATTACCCCTTTAACATTTTCTCAAAAAGTATAGACATATACATCATAGACACATGTTGGCAAGTTCAAATCTAAAATCATTTAAAAGAAATGCCGTTGATATTAGAATAACTATCATATATTGTATAAATAATAGAATAAAATATAATGATCTCCTTCTTATTTTACTAAAGTTACTAAGATCTTCTTATGTTTACAAAACCTACACTTAGAGGTGGGCATTTGGTTGATTCGGTCGGTTTGGTTTCAATTTCTTTAAAATCGATCGACCGAATTATATAAAAGTTTGGATTGAATCAAATTAAAATACATGATCAAACCGAATTAAACTCGAACTGAATTATAATAGTTTGATTTGATCAGTTTATTTGATTCATGATCTTTGATTTGAGTTTATAGAGTCCAATTGTTCATACATTTTTCTATCCAACTTTTTTCCCTTAATGTTGAAGGCCCAACAAAAAAATAACAATCTTATATCATAATTCATAAGAAAATTAATAAAACTTAGCATTATTGCATTAAAAACTAAATTGTAGAAATAAAAAAATTAGAACATCACATTAAACAAAAAAAAATATTACTACTATCAGTGGTAGAAAGATGTTCTTTACTTACCTAAATGAGAATTTATTCACTTTTTTAAAAATACAAAAAATATATATATAATTTGATTGGTTCGATTTATTTGGTTAAAAAATTCTCAAACCCAATCAAATTGATCAACTAAAATTTTTTATAAAAGAAAACTGAATCGAACTGAAAAACCAATTAGACTGAATCAAATAGATAAAATTCAATTCGATTTAATTTAATTTTTAGTTTTGATTTAATTTTGTTCATCCCCACCCACACCTTAGTCTAATTATTATCAGTGTTTGGAATACTCCTTAAAAAAAAATTCTAAAATACTCTAATCTTTTTTATTTTTAATTTTGTTAAAAAACTTAAAATTATTAATTTGCCCTTATACTAATTGCCTACTCTTTGTCCCCTCAATTTGAGAGACTTTAAATAATTAAATATAAAAATAAATTATTTAAAATGTTGTTTTTCAAATTAATAAAAATTAAAGAAAAATAAACATAAATTATATCTTATTATATATCACATCCCTATTTCAATAAGTTTTTTTCTTTGATATATACTCTCTCTATTTAAAAATATAAGGCATTTTTAATGAAATTACACCCCTAATAAAGTAGTTATCTACTTTCAAACTAACTTTATTTTTTCATATTTACCCTTATTAAATATTTTACAATAAATATAAAGTCATTATTAATAGAGACACTTTTAGAAAAAAAAATAATGACTACACTTCAAAAATTTAAAAATGCCTTATATTTTTAATATCCAACTTCTCAAAAAATGGCTTATATTTTTTATTAGAGGAAGTACATGTTTGAAATATTATTTTAGATAGCATATTTATATTTTTAAAAAATTATTGAATAAATAAGCTTGAAAAACCTAAACGTTTAAAATATGTATAACAAGTTTTAAAAATATATGCATTAATTTTTTTTAAATATTTTGAATGATTTTTAGGTAACATTTTTATTTAAAGAAGATATTTTAATTCAATATATCTATAATTAAGATAAATTATAAAGGAGTTCAATGCATTTTGCCCTAAGTAATAAATAACTATCGAAAGAACAATGAAACTTCCTTTTCTTGACATAGATGCACTTAGGGTCGATAATTTGAGCCAAGTTTGAGGGACTAACCCGAACCCGTCTAAAAAATTTAGACCCGAGCTCGAATAAAATAATAATTATTTATTATTCGGGCCTATTCAGCCCAAATAGGCCTGAGCAAATTCAGGTCAAGCCCGATCGGGTTCGGGCTTGGTCCGAATACCTGAATAGAAAGAATATTTTTTAAAAAATATATATATAATATAATAAATATTAATTATTTTTTAAGTTTTATATCATTTTATTTTAAAATACCATATATTTGAGTGTATTACTATAGTTATTTTAAAAAAATAAAAATATTATATTTTTTTATTTTTATAATTTTTAATCAAATAAAATATCTCAAAATAATAATTAAAATATATTTTAATATTAATTTTTATACTTTAAGACTCAATCTTTTTTTTAGAAAAATTGAGTCATAAACACTATTTTCTTATCCAAAAAATTATATTTTATTTTTTATAAAATAAGATAATTAATTTCAAATTAAAAATAATTTTAAAAATAAAATTTGGGAAGGTACAAATTTCGGCTCTACTACTAACCAAACATAATAAATAAATTAATATTTTTAGATAATTATTTGATTATCATTCACGTTAGACTTAGTTAAAAATTAAGAATGAACTAAAGTAAATACCTCTTTATATATAGGATTTAAACAATATAAAAGGTTAAAGAAAAAATTTAAAAAAATAGTATTTTATCCATAATTAAATGATTTTATTTTATATAATATAATGATGGTTATTTTCTCATATTCTTAAAAATAAAAAGTACAGTTTATCTAATAATTGTTAAAAATTTTGAACTAATTAGGGCAATACTTTTAAATTAGTGGTCTAACCGTAGTTGAATTGAGATTAACTTGATCATAATTAAAATAATATGATTCAATTAAAATATATAAATATTTTTATATAACCATGATAAGGAAAATATTTAAATAAATAAAACATCAATTTATAAATAAAGGAAACATTCATGAATAAATTGCACATAATACAATAAAATAGTAATAGAGCTAGTTAAGTACTTAACTACAAAGTTAATAAGCTATTATTTTTTTATTCCTTTTAAGTTAAAAAATATTTTATACTTAATAAAATTATTTAAAAATTAAAATTGATTAAAAAATAAAAAATATTTTTAAAAAATTTTTGGGTATTCAGATCGACCTGAATAAGCCCGAAACCCGAAGGCGTTAGGCCTGGGCTTGACTATATGGGTTTTTTTAGAAAGAGTAAGATTCATTAAGCTCGATCTAAGTAAGTCCGGCCTAAATTGAGCCCGATTTAAATAAGTCCGGCTCGCTTGAATTACCAACTCTAGATGCACTCCACACACACATATATATATATATATTGGTGGTGGTGGGACGGGACGGGAACCGTTAAAGGTGAAACAATCATTTCGAACAAATCATACCAATTTAGATAATATTTTAAAAATTAGACGTCAGTTTCATGCATTATATTCCACAAAATATAATTAACAAGCAATACTATTTATGATTTATAAATAATATATTTTTTCATATCTTAATAATAATGATTGATATGGATGATATATGATTCAAGAAATTTTAATATAATAAAATTACGGAACGATGCAAAAGGATTAGCAACTTTCTGTCACCACACCTGCAGTGAACAAAGCAAACCAGCGCACTATTAAAAGGCCCCGAATAGCAGTCAAAGTCCAGAGATTTCCAAAACACTCAAATCTCTTCTCTTAAAAAAGCCTTTTTTTACAATACACAAAAAAATGGAAGAACCAAACTAAATGACTGTCAAGAAAATTATTCACGTATAAAAACTAATATAAAATAAATTATTATTAAAATGAAAACGTAGTTTACCTTTTAAATAAAACTTATTATTAATCTTTATATGTAAATAATTTACTTGAATAGCCATAAGATATGATTCTCCAAAAAAAAAAAGTTTAAAATATTTCATTTTAAAATTGAAAATCTCAATGTCAATATTTATTTATAGAATGACGTACGGTTGAATGTTGATGAAAATACTATGTTATGATTATTAATAATTAAAAAATTATAAATAGTGCGTTTTTTTGGTATAAAATCGCAATACATGAGACTCCATATATTTAGTTTATATAAATTACTTTAAATACTGGTAAAAAATTATTTTAAATATTTCAAATATTTAGTTTATTTAAATATGTTTCAATTAGACAACAAAGTATTAGACAGTGTAAATATATAGAAAAAAAATTGATATTATTATGAATGCAATATGCAAGCCAAAAAGATAAGCACCTTTCCGTCACCAATAAGATCCCACTAAAAAATAATAAAGGACAAAGATAAAAGCAACAGTAAAAGGACAGTTAGATATATCAAATTAAAATATTATTGTGACTTCCTAGTTCACAAGAATTATGTTGGCGAAAAACGATTTATTTTTATTTAAAATGATAAAAATAATAATATGCGTGGCCTTTCAAAATATTCATAATTAATTAATCATTTAAATTATGGGAGGATGTCCTCGATCCTCAACTCCATGCACATGAAAAGCAGAAGAAAACAAAATACCAACAGTTAAAATAAATTAAAATAAAATTGCAAGTGCAATATCATAATTGATCTAACCAGGATCGATTTCCTCACTGATGAGCTGAATCTGGATTCCCAGACCGAGTCCGTTAACGAAGTATTCCCACTGATCTTCAAGCTTATCAGTAATCGTCTTTTTCATCTTCTTCCTGATCGTCACCGCCGCTCTCACTTGGATTCCTTCACTTCCAGAAAATGAAGACAGCACCGTCCCGGTGGTCTTGTCCCCGTCGGCCGGAGACGTGGCGGTATCGGCAGTCTTGCCGCCACTGCTGATCACAGCTCGAATTGTGTTCGTCACATTCCGGTTGACCCGAGACCCGGGAGCCGAAATACGGATCTTCCGGGTCCTCCTACTGTTAGCACTGGCATGGATCAGAGGAGATCGACGGACGGTGTCGTCGGAGAGAATTGGCTTCAGAGTATTCGCCGGATTCAACACGAACATCTCTTCCTGATGATCAAAATCTGTTGAAAACTTTAGAGCTAATAATCAGTATGTAGCGTGACGAACTATACTATAGAGGACAAACGAAGTGGGGAGAGCAGAGACTCCACTCATTCTTGGTCAGTCGTCTGAGGAGAGGGCGGCATTTTTTGATAATGGTAGGTGGGTGGAGTCTGGAAATGGAACCAGTCATTGTATTTGACCATTTATCAGCTTTTTCAAAACCGTATAGATATTTAACTTGTTACTGTTTTTATGGTTAAACCAACACCACACACATAATATTTAAATGAAAAATGAGTTAAGCTGTATTTTTATTTTTAAATTTTTTAAAAAATATTGAGTTTTTTATACTGATAAATACAACAATTTTATCCATAATTTTTTTTAAAGAGCACCAAGCCTATTATAGTAGGAGTTTGTTGTTATTTAAAAAAATAATTTTAAAAAAATTGTCTCATATATCAATACAGGATACTTACGCCCATTGACAAAAAATTTAAAAGTAAAAATGCATATTAATTATACCAAAACTTCTTGAGCGGAGAGGTAATTGCATAAATTGCCCTTTTTTAAAATTTAAAATTAATTTTTTCTTACCTTTTATTTTTTATCACAAGTTTTTTATTATTATTTTTTAGTTAAACAAAATATATATTAACAAAAGATATATAGTAATTTATGTGTTATTTAACATAAGCTGCTATACTATCTTTTATTAATATAAGATAGTAATTGTTGTTAGTATAATAATTAAGAAATAATAATATGAGAGTTTGTGATAAAAAAAATAAAAGATTATGAAGGTTAATTTTAACATTTAAATATGAGTGATTATTGAGGGATTTTGTGTAGTTGCCTCAAAGTTTAAGAGTTTTATATCTTTTAATCTAAAAAATATTGTGTAAATATAATATATTTGTATATATGATGTGAAAGTGATTTTTGCCGATACAAATGTGTTAAAAACATCGCAATATATACAATTTATATTTGCCAGAATTTATTTTCAAGCTTTTACCAAAAACGAAATTGCAAAAAAAAATTATCAAAGTAAAATCTGTATATGTTAATATAGTTAATAAGAATTTGACCTATAACTAATAAAATTGTGAAATCAAATTTTATTATTGATATAAGTGAATAATTCGTAAATATTTTTATAAATATTTTTTTAATTTAAAGATATATTTTAATTCTGATAAATTTTCATGAATCGTCTCACTTAAATTTTTTATATAAAAAATATTAAAGTGAATTAAGGAATGCCAATTATATGCTCTCCGCTGCCTGAGGCACACAATCAACATTCCTGGCGAATATCCACCCTCTGACTATTCTAAAGCTCTCACGCAACCTTTCACCTTCTCTTTCATCCTGTTCAGTTTTTCTTTTCTTTTTTTTTTGGAGTAAAATGAGAAATCATACCACTAAACCAAAGGTAAAGTCACAACAGCAAGATACAAACAAAAACAGAAAAAGTACAAAGACCAATTACTAAAAAACAAACAACCACACCAGCTTAAGTTATGGGTGGAGACTCAAAAAAGTTAGAATTAGAAAGAAGATTATGACCTTGGCAAGATAATCTATCTCCCTGTTGCTCTCCCTATATAAAAAGTGAAAAGAAATATTCTAATTTTTGTGAAGTATTCTCCTCATAGCTTTAATAATGTGTTGAAAAGGATGATAGTTGTGGTTGTTCTTTGTGATAGTTGAGATAGCTTAAACACTATCACAAAAAACCTCCAATGTCCTAAATCCTTTTTCTTAGCATAATTTGAGCCCATTATAGATGCCATAAATTTTAGATATATTCGGAGGAACATTTCCCAACTTATGACTAAAACCAATAATCCAACCACCATTACTATTGTTGAGAATTCCTCCACAAGCTCCATGTCCATTCCTTAAAGTCAAGCCTTCAATTTCAAGTCTATTGGTATTCAAGCTACGTCTCTTCACAGACTTATAAGGGTGAGAGCAAGATACTTCTGAAAGCTGTTGCCCTAACCTTATATCAACAGCTACTTTAAAGATAAAATTGCTAGGTTCCTTAAAGACTACCTAATTTTGATCTTGGAAGAGAAACAAGCATATAGACTTCCAAATATTCCAACAAGTGTAGGCAAACAAAAAGTTCCAAGAGACAACCTGTGTAATGGGTTTCCCAATTTGTGTCTTGATGTTCCAGTTGATCCAATCCTTCCTATCCAGTAAAAGAATTTGTCAATTAAATTAGCTTGGACATACTCCATCCACCATTAACTTGCATGTGTACAATCTCTGAACAGATGCATTGTGTCTTCTATTTGATTACATTTGAAAGGACATGTGCCCATGGTTGGCAACCCTCTCCTCATGCAAAATTCTATGGTGTGCACTCTATCATGTGCTAGTTGCTAAAATTAGTGTCTTCATCTTCTCCAGTATTGCCCACCTCCAAATGTTACACCATATAGGATCACTTTCCTCTTGGGTACCTGCAAAAAGAAGAGTATAACCAGATTTCACAATATAATTTCCATCAGTAGAATGTATCCATATGTATATATCCTTGCCCCTCTCCTCACTTAGTACTTTGATGTTGGTAATGAGATCCACAAAGTAGCTCGGCAGCCAAGGTAACATTTTGAATGTGTCTTATCTCCTAAAAGAAAAAATATAATCTCTCATAGATTCATTAATACCATCTTCAACAAACTCAATGAGAAGTTATTTACTAAGTATCCATCTCTCAAGCCAAAAAAGAGGTTTGATGTCCTGATATAAGATGTTTACCCATTCCCTGAAGAAACAAGTTCCAAACTTTAGCTATACTCCTCCAAGTCAATAAGGCTCCTACTTAGCTTCAAACTCTTGGCATCTCTCTCTTACCACATTTGTACTTAGATTTCAAGACTTTAACCTATAAAGCCTTCGGATTTGGAAGAAGTCCGTAACAAAGTTTCCAAATGAAGGCTTTATTATGACGTCGCAAATTTCTTATGCCTAAGCCCTGAAACTCCTTATGTTTTTAAATGAACTCTCAAGCTACGAGATGAACTTTCCTAGACTCTTGATAGTCTCCCTAGAGGAAATCTCTGCTAGTCTTCTCTAACTCATTCAGTACCCCCAACGGGAGTAGGATGGTCTGTATAAAGTAGCTAGGTAAAGTGGAGATGACTAAATTCACTAGCATTGATCTTCCAACCAAAGTAAGAAGCTTACATTTCCATCCTGACATTCGCTTACTAGCTTTAGCTAGAATTGGTGAGAAAAGATTATTTGTAACTCTTTTGTGGATAATTAGGACTCCCAAGTATTTCCTCAAGTCTCTAGTAAGCCCTACTCCCAGATCATTACTAAGTTCAAGGGCTCTGTTGATGTGAACATTTATAGAGACAAAGAGCTTCATTTTCTCCTCATTCATCTTTTTTCCTGATACTTGGCAGAATTCATCGATTCAACCATTCATGATGACAATTTGTCTTCTGGATGCCTCCCTAAATAAGATCAAATCATTTGTAAAAAAAGGTATGACAATTTAGGCCTATCTTTGACTAGTTGTATGGGTTTCCATCTTCCATTCAAAATCTCATCCTGAATGATATGACTCAGCTCCTTCATACACGGTAAATATGTATGGTGATATCAGATCCCTTTGTCTTAACCCTCGGGAAGGTTTAAATTCTGCTATTGGTTCACCATTCTAAAACACTTTAGTTGAGGGGGTACTAATATAGGCCATGAGGACATTACACAACTTTTCTTCAAACACTATTTCTTCTAGGAAATCTGTAATAAAGGACCATTCAAGTCTGTCATATGGCTTTTCAAGATCTACTTTGAGGGCTATGAACTCTTTTATTTTTCTTTTTCTTTATTGAGTTGATCACTTCTTGCACAATGATGGTATTATCTTGACTCGGTCTTCCAACTATAAAACTACTCTAATGATCTCCTACCAACTTGTCCATTAAACCTTTAATCCTATTTGCAATGATTTTGGACATGATCTTGTAACTCACATTACATAAAGAGATCAGTCTAAATTCTTTCATGGATTTTAGGTTGTCATTTTTTGGGATGAGCACAAGGTGTGTGTTGTTTACTTCAGCCATTCTACTTGGTTCTTTAAACAAAACTTTAACCATTGAGCAAATTGATTTTCCCACCAAGTCCCAATATTGTTGGTAAGAAACAACTTGTATACCAACTAGTCCTAGAGCTTTGAAGGGCCCAATCTCGAAAGTTGCTTGCTTGATTTCAAGGCAGCTTTTTCCAATTGTCTCTTCTCTCTCTCTCTCACATTTTTTTGCTTACTCATTCTTTTTCTTCACTGAAGCTTTCCCATCAATATGTCTTCTTCCATTGAGAGGGATGAAGAACAAGCTCACTTCATTTTTTTCCCCCCAAATCAATTAGTTTGGTTTCAGATTGAGTTTGGTTACTAAAAAAAATGGAGAGAATAAAATAAATTAAAAAATAAAGATAAAAAATATGATGATTAAGATATAAAGGAGATAGGTAAATCATATTTATAAAAAATATAATTTAATTCATGGATTAAGGGTCAAAATTAAATAGATTTTTAAAATGTGTGATAATTATTATTACATTCGTGATATATAATATCAAATTTTATTATATTTATTATAAAGGAAAGAGTAATTTAATTTATTTCTTATTGTTTTAATTTTTTTAATAATTTTATTGTTATCCTTTTCGATAATCAAATGGTATCTTAAGTTGTGAATTCCTGATCATTTCTTTCAAAATTTTGTATCTTTACTAGTAAGTCTCTACTAGAGTTAGGAAACGGGCACGCCCAGCCTATACGGGCTCAGCCCTTATCTGCCCAGCCCTCGAGCCCTTAAGCCTAGTTTCTTTAAAATGTCTCATTTTTTAAAGTCCGGCTCTTATAAAAAGGGCTCATAGCTAGGCTCGTAAGCCCTTATTATTATTTTTTATTTTTTAAAAATTTTAAAAATTAAAATTTTTAATTATAATATTTCATATATTTTTAAAAATATAAATTATAATATTTAAAAATTAAAAATAAATAATAGAAATTATAATTTTAAAGTATAAACATATATTCTAAAGTTTAAATTAAATTTTAAAATTAAAAATATTTTATTTTTTAAGGAAAAAATAAAAAACGAGACTAAAAGGGCCGCCCAAGCTCGAGCTTGTTTTTTCAGGACCTACCAAAGTTGGGCTTAAAAGCCCAATTTCTTTAAAAAATTTTATTTTTTCAAGCCCAAACCCTTATAAAAATAGGCTTAAATGAATGACCCTTCAGGCCTGACTCTTATTCTCGACTTTAGTTTATATTCATTTAATTCTTGAAAGTGTCTCTTCATCTATCTTGTTTTCTTTTTTTTTTTTTCCTTTCTTTTTTATTTCTTCATCTTCTATTCTCTTCTTTCTTGACTATAGGCTTTAGTTATAATCAAGGATTTAACAAATGAATTAGTCATTGAATTAGGCTAGGCACTAATTCACAACTTAATGATCAGATTGTGATTGAACTATGGTTGAATCAATTATTATTAAATTAATATATTTTAATTATATATCAATTATTTAGATAAAAATACAAACAAAAAATGTTAAAAATGGATTCCAAATAAAAATGATAATATAATTAATTAAAAAATACAGTGGGTAAATATTAAACATAAAAATTGGTATAAAATTAGTTATAAAAAGTAAAACCTAATTAATAAATTTCAAGTAGTACTAAGGTTAAAAATATATTTATAGTTTCAAATAATAAAAATAAAAGTAAAACCTGATAAAAATTGTGAATAAAAATTTTACAATTTAAAAGTTGGCAAATTAGTGAAAAATATGAATATAACTAGAAAAATAATATTATACCAAAAATAAAATGCATTTAGAAAAATATGGATTAAGCAAACATAGGCTTTAATTTCAATAGGAATAGGAATACAATTTTTTTAAGATTAAAGTGCAAAATTAACCTCAAAAAACTGGCCTCAAAGTGTCACGCCAAGGGAGTCAAATATCCTTAACTAATGAAAAGGGCAATATTGCCCTTGATCTTTTAAAAAAGAGAATAATATCGATCAATTTTAACAAATTTAAATTGTTGACTATTAGTTGATCGTGAATGAGATTTTTTTAACATGATAAAGCTAAGCAGGTTACCATATCAGATTTTCCTTAGATTTATAACATTAATATCTTTAACAACTAGAAATCTATAAACTAATATTACACTAAAGATGAGACGAAAATGAAGGAAGCACCACCATCGACAAGGAAGAAGAGGTCAAGAGGGCTACCACCTTTCGAAGGCAAAGCACTATGCTCACCATGCAATGCGTCTGTATCAAATTTTATCCTATAAAGCATCTTCTCTTTTATGGATCATCTTTCACGACATTATTAGATTCTGAAGCAATGATTTTGGAATCAAGAAGGAGAAGAGAATCGAGTTAGAACCTTTTTTTCCTGATTTCCATGTACGAGTTGGCATTACTAGCTACACTTGAGAGAACAATTCTACACACTTAGAATCAAAAGCTCTTAATTCTTGACCAACACGAGAGAGAGAGAAGGGGGAAGAAATTGCAATAAAAAGCTAAACAATAATGGAGGAAATTGAAATTTAGAGCGAATGATTAAATCATCTAAACCTCGAAGCATCTAAAGTATTGAAGGCACTAGATTTAAAGAGGGATGGAAGGCACTAGTTACTGTATAGATGATAGATTAGGGAAGAAATGACCTTCAAGCATATGAAGGGAGAAGTTTCTGAACTTAGATCTATTTCTAGGTTCTTCTTTGCTAAAGCAAGAGCTTCTTAGCTTAGATGCCAGATAGGCATTAGGTGGATGCCTATATAATATGCCACGTAAGCATAGTCAGGTCAAATAATAATCAATTGTTTAAGTCTATTAAAATTGGTCAACATTACTCTCTTTGTAAAAGTTAAGGAGCAATATTGCTATTTTTGTTAGTTAAGGATACTAGATGCTTTTGAAATGATACTTTGAAGGCAAATTTTCACCTTAACCCTTTTTATATTGGAGGAATAGGCATAAAGTATAATAAGTTGCTGCCATTTCACATGATGCTTTTGTATGGCAATGGTAAAAGAGAATATTAGCAAAAACCTACCTTGAGAATGCCAAATCGCCCACAGGCCTATAGTTTAGAGTTCAAATTATCATTTAATCTAATGTAAAATATAATATTCGAGAAATTAATTTTTAGGTTAATTAAACTAATAAGGGGTAATTAAGTTAATTTAAGTGATTTGGATTTGAGGATGGTTAAAGAGGGCTAATAGACCTATTGGGCTTTAGTCACAATCTTTAGATCAGGTCTAGAGCAAAACTAGGCCACCTAGGCCTAGCTAGAGATCAAAACACAATTGAATTCTTTATACCATATGTTGCGACGAATGCTATAAGCATTATGGTCGATGGTTTAATATCATATTAAATCAGAGGCTCATGTTTTTGGAAAAACAAAAAAGAAAAAAAGAGAGGATGAGGAGCTCAAGTGTAATCTCCTCACTAAATAAACACCATTAACACCAAATATTGAGGTAATTAAAGGACTAAACCCAATAATGATTACTAGGTTTTCATAAGTCACAAATAAGAGGAATGAATTTTAAACCATCGTAACAGGATTTCAAAATTGCAACAATTAATTCTCTCCCAAACACTCATTATGCTCAAATTATAGTTCTAAAACAATGTAAAAGTTTGAAAATCAATTAGGACCCAAAATGTTGGATTTAAAACTCAAATTTATAATTTATGCAGAAAATGGGACGTGCACTATGGAGTCTCTTGCCTCTGTGCCATGCACTGTAGCGTGAGGCACTATATGCAGCAGCGCATTACACGAATATGATAGTAATCAGCTGTCAATTTGACAACACAAGGAGCAAACTTTAAATATGTCCTAAATTTTTGTTCGACGTCCAATTAAGGTGATTCTAATATCTACATGAAGCTTTCTCCTAGCTCTGGTTAATGGCACAAGTTCATACTGAAACTCATTTTCTACAAAAAGTTAGCCACCCAAACTCAATTTCACTACTTTTTCACAAAAATTAACAGCAATGGTGTCTAAACTTACACATAAGTGTCAAAAACCTATATTGACCACTCAACCATACTCAATAGATTCTAGAAGACTAGTGCAATACACCACGCTCAACCAAAGACACATAAATTACAAATCTACCACTCAACCCCATAATTTTTAAAACACAAAGGGGAGGAAATCTTTGCATAAATATTTTATTTTTATTTCAAACCAAACAAAATACATATATTCCTACTTGCATGAGTATTTTAGCCTTATCTAAGGGTTTACAACCAAAACTCACTAACCTATGACGTAAAATACACAAGTGTGACACAATATATAGTGCATGTAGTTCAAAATAATGACATATGACCTAGTTAGCAAATTAACAATGTTAATACATAAAAATAACATAGGGGCATACAAAAGGATTTTCTAGAATCTTATGCCTTGGCATATTTCCCCTGGTTTAGATTTGATGAGTTAGGCCCTAAAAATATTGAGAATTGAGAGGTAAGTATAACTATTTAGTAACTAAGTTTCACCTAATCTATACAGTTGCATATCAATTGAAGACAAATGCAAATAGGCAAAAACACACAACATAACACATATGATGAACATAGCCATAATTCACAATACTAACAATCATGTGACCAGGCCTAAGGCACATATATTCTCATTTAATGATAATGCATGCCATGGGGTCTCAATACCAACAATAATGTGCCCTTAACACATGCTAGAACACAATAATAATAATAATATAGCCAAAACTAAATGCATGATCAAATGCCAACTTTATACCCTCCTGTTACCTCTGATATAAAACCGATGGCTATTAGGTGGCTACATCATTCACAGACTAACCCAGCGTTCTACTTATGAGGAACTACCCTACCAGGATTAACTCATTCACTCATGTAACACGATTTCCCTTAATACTAACAACCATGTGGCGTCATATCCTAAATCAAGCCTCCTCATGGATCGGTAGAGAGTAGTTAGGTTCGAGTCCCTTATAGAACTAGTGAGATAGTCCTGAATCAATTATGAGACAAAGGCTATCTCTCGATTTCAACGGTCACTACAATACTATGTAGGTTTAACCATTTACTCCTCTCCCTAAGCAAACTCCCGCCAATGATCATACTATGCATAACTTACATGTTTATGCATTTAGATTAATGAATTCATGTCATCTAAATTCATATACCCACACTCATATACTCCACATATCGAATATCACATTTTAGCAATTTCATAACATGCTATTAATAAAAAACAACAAACACTAAGAGGTGGCATGCATGAAGGTTTCATTTTCAATATCATTCCATAAAATTCACAAGTTCAACATTTTACCAAAAATTACATCAATAGTTCAACATATCAACCCTAATTCAAATCAATCAATTCCAACAAATAAATAATTAATATTCAACTATATAAATTAGGTTTTCCTTGGCTATCTCAAAGCTTTAAGAGATTAAAGGTTTACCCCTTACAATATCAACTTTCAGAGCTTTCCCTATACTTGAATGGTGCCAAAATTAATGATCTACAATTAATTTTATAATGATAACATTATTATCCCATCTTTAATAATTTTTCATACCATAATTCCACATTCTCTATTTTATCAATCCCATAAATTCACTACCCATTCTTACCCATAGGTTCACTAGGTTTATTGACTCATATCATCACTATTGAGTCATTAAACTATCATTAATGAGCATCAAACACTCCCAACAACCTTAATTATTGCAATTTTTGAATATTAATTACTCCTTCCAACTAACCACATTCAAAATCAGTAAGGTAGGGTTTAAATACTCTAAACCACTTCTATTATATCCATTTTAACAATGGGTTCGAACTCATAACTCATATAGACCGAAAATCAATCTCTCAACTCAATACCTAACTTAAATCCTCATAACAATAGAAGTAGAAAGAAGGAAGGAAGCTCATTATACTTATCTTAGGTGTTTAAAAGCCTCTAAATGTCCTCAAGGGTCCTAATAGACATGCCTTAGTAGAGCCAAGTCATGCTTTTCATTTTCAACTTTTCTCTCCTTCTATTTTTGCATGCAGACACGAACTAAATTTATTTGATTTTTGGCTATACGCCATGATGCACGTAGTCTCTCATTACAGCACACGACATAGAGAGGCCTGACATATGCTTACATTGCCTCTGTGCACCGTGGCGGATTGTGCACACGCTACAGCATGTGACATAGAGAGCTTCTCCTTACTTTTTCCACTTCTTTCCTTGCCAAGATGACCTAACTTCAATTTGAACCCATATCTTAGGCTGAAATTAAAGCCAAATTATACTAATTAGACCCATTTGGCCACACACCTAATCAATTCACTAGTTATACTCATTAAGCTAATTAATTATGCTTAATTTTTCTTGAATGTTACATCAAGTCTTGCTCTATAAGGACACCCATTTGCTAGAGTTTTAGGTGATTATAAGGCTTTTAATCATTAAGGTAAGTCTCCCTTAACATTCCTCTTCTTTTTTATTCTATTTTTTAGTTGAAGGTTTATAGTAGGAAGATGATTTTCATACTTATAAGGCATTAGGTTTGAACCTATTGATTTTAAAAAAGTTAATGGGAGTTATTTGAACCTAGAGAAGGTGGTTTTAAGAATCCATGTCTCTCATTTATGGATGAATTAGTGCATTAAAGATGTCGTAAATGAGAGATAAAGTTGTTGGAAGTCATTAATGATAATTATTAAATGTAGTGAGGTTTGTTGGAGTTAATGGAAGCTAATGCATCTAATGTGTGTGAGTAAATACTAGTGAATGTGAGTTTTAGGGAGTTAAAGTATTGGTATAGGGAGTTGGAGGTATATTTATGATGATACTAATGGTATTTGGCATGATTAATTATAGATTAATAACATGTTTGCATACTTGAAAATTTATTATTCATGGTTTATATGTTATGACATATGTATTGAAAAATTGTCTAAAATGCAAGTGGGGCTTAATGTTAAGAATTGATATAATTTTAGCTAAACTTGTTTGAATGAAGTGATACATTTAAGAACTTAAAGTCTAAATAATATATAATAATGTGGAAAGTTGCATATGAAATAATGTGGTTTTCTTGAAATTGAGATCATGACTGTGATGATGTGGTAATGATGATTAAGTGGCTTGAGAATCTATTAGATGATAGTGATAATAATTTATGATATGAGATATGTTTAATTATGTTTTGAGCATGGTCAAATGAGTTTGTTGCATGCCTTATTTTATGAGTAAGCATGTTTATTGTATGATTATGTTGGCAGGAGTTTGCTTATAAAGAGGAGTAGATATAAATTCACATGGTATAGCTACCTTTTCGATAATTAAAGGCTAGCCTTTATTCCATTTTTATCTAGGGACTATTCCATTATTTGTGAAAGGACTTGAACTTAGCTTGTCTTTATTGTTCTCCGAGGAGACTAGCATAGTGTGAACGACACTCCAAGGATTTGACACTAAAAAATCTTAGCTTGCTTGATATTAGGTTATTATTGAGCATTGCTAATTCTAATTTTAATTGTGTAAATTGGTTTGGCATTAAAAAAATAGTTCTTGATTATATTTAATTTATATTGATAATTGTCTTTATTTAATTTTTAACTTTTACATAACCTAAGTTATGCTTACTTCACACAATTTGGCCCTATACCCAAGTTAAAGAAATTACCCTAGGTTAGTCAGAGTTTAAACCTTTTGAGATCACTGTGATGGTTTTCACTTAGGTTGTTACTTATTTAGCATATGATCCCTGTGAAACTTTTTAATGCTTGAAGGGTTACTTATGCAATACTCACTCACACACATGAGCACAAATTCAAACTGAAAGATAGTATAGAGAGAGAAAAGTAGAGAGGGAGAAAGAAGAGGAACATAGAACACAGAGGAAGGGGGAGACAAAGAATAAGAGACTAGAGGGGGAAGCTTTATCTGAATACTTAAACATTTATTCATTCACCAAGTCTCCTTATAATGCCCACACAAGCTATTCATAGATTGAGCTTTCTTTACATGAAGGAATACTCTCAACTTGTCAACTTGCAATATAAAATTAAAACACAAAAGAAAGTGATCAAAAAAGCAATTTTTGTGAAGGAAACTTAAAAATATAACTAAAATTAGTCAATTTTTTCTAAAGTAAAATTTCTTATATTTTCTTTCAATTCTTGCTACTTCAAAGAACTCTCCTCTTGAGAGGTAGAGAGTTGATAAGCATCCAACAAGGCAGGATCAAGTTGATGAAATTTATCTTTTGATATTCATGTGATATCTTCATTTGAACGAACCTTCCAATGAACTAAGTGGCGGTGGAGGGGCCCCTAAGGGGTAAGGACAATTTGATCATCCATAATAGTCTTAATTTCTTCCATTAACGGTGAGAATGAGCGTAATGACCCTTAACCAAGTTGCTTCTCATAATTGGTGAACGTAAGTAGTCCGTTCACACAAACATAACCCCATTTGATTTAAGAGTTCATGGTTTCAGTCGGAGGTATTAGGAGGTTATAAGGAAGGCATTAATCATGCATATCATTGATGTAGTCACATGTAACATCCTAAAAATTATCCCCTTGATTAATTAAGCCAATGAAGGGTAAATATGTAAATTTACATATAAAAGGGTTCAAGAATAGTTAGAGATAGTTTTGGGTTTGGCTTTAGCCTCTGGATTGGGTTTGAAAGTAAATCGGATCACCTAGGCTCAAATAATTAGATTTTGACCTTCTGTGTATTATGTGGCAGCATAATTTCTAAAATCAAGTTTTTTTAAAAATATAAAAACTGTTCAAAATGAAGAGAAATACTAGAAAATAGAGAGAGTATTTTCTCTACTAGGGCATCAACTTTTGGACATTTTGGAGATGATTGGAGCTTGATTTCATTTAGATATGCCTTTCTTATTTCTTTGCCTCCTTTCTACACATTTTGGAAGTGAAATTTGAGATTAGGAGATGAGGATTTTTGAAAATAGGGTTATGAGTCCAAATCTATTAGTTTAAATGGCACTAATTGGAGTTGTTTGAGTTATCTAAGCCTAGATATAATGATTTTGTACGCCTATGAGAGTATGCTCTCAATTATAAAGGAATTTGTGCCTTAAAATGACATTAGTGATGAAGGTTGGGATTGTTAGAAGCCACTAATGGTGGTAGATATGTTTAGTGAAGTTACTTAGAGCTAATAAGAGTTAATAAACAAAATGTGGTGAATAAACTCAAGAGTTGAGAGTCTTGGGTGATTAAAGTATTGAAATATGATAGTTGAAAGTAAGTAATTTGTGACATTGATAATATTTTGGGTTGTTAGATGATTTATTAGCAATTATTTAAGTTGTTGAGAACTAAATGAAGTTAATGAACTCATTAGATGTAAGGTTGAGAAAGTTGGTTATTATAGTATGAACTTAGATATTGGAAGTGATGATTTTAATGATTATTAGTGATGAGTGCCAATGTTAATTGTAGACTGAGCCTGTAAAGCGCCGATAGGATTGAATTTAGCTCACAAAGAAAGTTGTGATTAAGGGGTAACCTTTGACTTATTAAAGATTTGACTTAATTAGGAGAAATTTAGTTTTTACATTTGATTGTTATTTAATTATATATTTAAATAAATTGTTGATTGACAAACATGTGATATTTATAAAACTAAGTTTTGATTCAAATGGTGGCAAAGTGATAATTTTTAATTGATATGTGTAAATGTAGTTGAATTGATAAAAATGATGTATTAATGTGTGTGTGCATGTGTGTATTTTGAGTTATTGAGAAAGTATGATGAGATGAAAATTGTGAACTGAGATATTATGTGAATGTGATTGTGTTGGGATAAATGTTGAGCATGTTATGATGAAAATTGTGTCAATGATTTGTATGATAGTGATGAATAAGAACATGCACGCTACATGTTGTATAGTTATGCGTGGCATGATCACATGAGGTGAGAATTAGCCTATATGGAGAGAGTAAATGTTGTAAATCCAAGTGGTATTAGCGGCTTACCATTGAAATCAAAAGTCAGCTAAATTGCCAATTGTTGGAATTAAAAGGTAGTTATTGTCTCATTGTTGTTAAGGGACTATCCCACTTGTTCTTCAAAGGACTCGAACCTAACTAGTATCCACCGATTTATGAACAGGCTAGCTTAGGGTTATGACACTCTATGGTTGTTAGTATTAGGAAAAATCATATATTACAAGTGAGTATAGTAGCCTTGACTGGGCAGCTCCTCACAAGTGAAAGGGTTGGGTTGTTTGAACTGATACACATAGCCCATTAATTAGTCATTGATTTCATGTCAAAGGTATTAGGGAAGTATAATTAGAGCCGGGAAAACGGGCCGAGCCCATCGGGCTAGCCCGTTTAAGCCCATATAAGAGTAGGGCCGGGCTTGAAAATGAGATTCCAAAATGATAAATCAGACTTAAACGGGCTAGCCCGTTTAAGCCCGTTTAATTTAAGGCTTAAAAGGGCTGGCCCTGCAGGGCCAAGGGCCAGCCCGTTTAAACCTGCATATACATTTTTTAATTAATTCTCATAATTTTTACTCTTTTTAGATTTAAAAAAATAAACTAAATCTTACTCCACATCACATATTAGCCCATATTTACTGAGGATGGAAGGCAAAAAAAGGAAGGAAAAATAGCAATGAAGAATCACTGATAAAAAATTATATTAGTCAATGATCACTTGTTGTCAAAATTTGAGTAGATACTTGTGGATTCGAGTTAGCCTTTATCAATAAGTATTCATTTAGGTTTTAATAACAACTTATTTTAAATTAACAATAGTTCATTGTAGCTTGTTTTTCATTCAGGTTTTGATAATAATTGATTCTTAATTGATATAAATTTCATACAGAAATTCTTGGCTACTATTTTCTAAAAAAATACAACCTTAAATCCCCTAATTCATCTAGATCCATGATAATGATTCATTCAGATCAACATTTACTCTTCTAATTTTGATTGGGTGTTTGTCGGCTTAGCCGATCTATTGCTTATTGCATTACCATTATTTTATTTGTGTTTTTAGTTCATTTAAATGTTATTTAGTTAGTTTTTTTTGTACCTTTCTTGATTGAGTATTATATTAGAATGAACTAATTTTTTATTTGATTAAAAAATTTAAAAAAAAATAAAAATAGTTAAAAGGGCCTAAAGCCCGCAGGGCCGGCCCTGAGCCCACTATGTCAAGGGCCGGGCTTCAAATATCAAGGTCCTAAAGAGAACTCGGGCTTAAAAGTGCTGGCCCTTTTAGGCCCGAGCCCTTTAAGGGTTGACCCTTTTTACCAGCTCTAAGTATAATGTTGGCATTGATCATGTATATCATATATTATAGCCACATGATTTTTATTATTGTGGTTTGGCATAATTTGATAGGGGCATATAGTTATTAGTATTGTGGTCACATATGTGTTTTAATGCTTATAATTGACATGAATTTCGATATATGATATTCCCAGCCACATGATTGTTAGTATTATGGTTGTGACAATCTTTTGAAAAGCAAATAATCCTATGATATTGTGATTGCCATTGCATCTTTATAATTAATTGACATACATTTGTATCGACTAGATTGACCTTGGTTATTAAGTGATTGTATTTACCCCTCATTTAACATTTAACAGGCACTAGCTCGGGTCAAGACAAAGGGAAAGCACTAGAGGCTTAAGAACCTTGTTTTTTAATACAAGCTTCTTTATTTTGGTTTATATATGTGTAACTAACTCGATAATGCTAAATAAGAAAATGCACATTTTGATATTTCTTATATCATTTAATTGTTTATGTTGATTGGTTGTATTTTAGGCCTTAGAATGGTGTGTTGTGATTTGAAAAGTCTAGATAGGGCTAAAATATTGGTACAAGTACGAATTTTGAGTTTAAAATGACTGTAATTGAAAATTATATTATGATATTTGATGTTAAAATGCCTCCCTCTTTACTTTTGATGAATTTAGGGTTAAGGAGTAAAATATGATCTATGATATATAAGTGCATTGTGATGTGTTGCACAAGTCATTTTAAGTCTATTAAGTGTGGTTCAGGAGTGGTTGTAAGCTTATGCCACTTAGCTATAATTTTAGACATCCTAGTTATATTTTAAAAGCAAAAATGAGTGAATTTTTATTTTGTTGTCTAATTTTTGATTGAAAAATAATTTGAATGTGAAAGTGCCTTTAGCTAAAGCTTGGAGAAGGCTTTCTGTAGACACTTAAATTGCCTTTATAACATCCAAAAAAATTCAATCCTGATTTATCAACCTAATGAGTGTGATTAGTGAGTTAATGAGTTATGTGACCAGAGGGGCCTGATTTGGTGTAATTGTTGTGATTTCAGCTCTAAAAGTGGGTCTAGATCAATGGCGAGCCACTTGGATAAGGAAAGAGAAAGAAAAAGTGAAGGTTTGCCATTTGTGCCACATGTCGTGGCATGTGGTCAATCTGCCGCAACACATAGGGGCAAATTTGAATACAACAGGCCTCTCTGTGCCATACATTGTAGTGCACAGCCAAAAATTTACTTTATTAGATGTGTCTCCACGTGCGAAAATAGAGAAAAGAAGAAGAAGAGAACGAAGAGCTCGACCAAAGCTTTGCTAAGGCACACACATTGGGATCTTTATGGATAAAGTAAAGTTTCTAAACACTCAAGGTAAGCTTATCATGTCATCTTCTTCCTTTCTCTCCCTCATTTATGGAGATTCATCATAGGGTTTAAGTTGGAAGTGTATTTTCGATCCCTAGGAGTTATAGGTTCATTTTCATTGATTAAAATGTGTATAACAGGAGTTGTTTAAGGTATTAAAATACTACATTAATGGTTATGAAAGTGGTTAATTCATGAAAGTAATAAATATCTAAAAATTGACATAAGTGAGGTAGTTGGGAGAGTTTTATGTCCATTATTGGTGATTTGGAGAGTTATTAATAATAATGTGCATTAATGAAACCTAGTGGACCTATTAGGTATGAATAGGTAGTAATTTAGGGATTGATAAAATAAAGTGTATGGAGATTTATGTTGGTAAATCCTCAAAAATAGGATAATGATGATATTAATTGTTTATGAATGTAGTGTGATTAATTTGACACCATTCAAGCTTGGGAGAAGCTTTGGAAGTGTTTTGTATGAGAGGTAAACTTTTGACCTCTCAAAGATTTAAGCCAACTGAAAAAAAAATCTAATTTTTATAGTTGAATGTTAATTGTATTTGTAAAATATAGTGGATGATTTAAGTTCATAGTACATATTAGCATTGTGTTAAGTTTGTGAAATGATTTTTGGGAAGGAAAACTTTGATTATGCCATCTAATTGTAATTATGAATTTGACTATTGCTTATCATTACAGGTAAAAATGTGAAGTGTAATGTGTTAAGGATGTGGAGTATGTGAGTGAGTATATTGGATTGTTTACCATAAATTGATTGTTTGAAATGCATATTATGTGAGAAATGTGCATAACATGCTCATTGGCGGGAGTTCGCCGAGGGAGAAAAGTAATTGGTTAAAATCCACATGGTATTGGAAATGACTGTTGGAATCGGGAGGTAGCCTTTATCTCACAATTGATTCAGGATTATCCTACTTATTCTATGAGGGACTTGAATCTAACTAGTCTCCACTAATTTATAAGGAGGCTAGATTAGGGGTACGACACCCCATGGTTGTTAATATTGGGAGAAATCAGATTACATAAGTGAGTGAGTTAACTCTGGCTCGGTAGCTCCTCACAAGTGGAAGGCTGGGTTAGTCCATGAAGGACATAACCATGTAATAGCCACCAGTTTTGTGTTGAAGGTAACAAAAAGATATAAGATGGCATTTGATCATGCATATTAATCCGGCCAATGATTATTAGTATTGTGGTCCGATATGAGTTAAGGGCGTATGGTTGTTATTATTGTAACCCTGTGTTGCGTTTTACAAAATAATATGATTATGTGTGTTTTGGGTCCAATCACATGATTGTTAGTTTTGTGAACCATGGCCAAGTTCCTCATATGTGTTATATAGTGTGTTTACTTATTTTCATCTGTTTACAATTGATATGTAACTGTATAAATTAGGTGAAAACTTAGTTACTGAGTGATTATACTCACCCTTCAATTCTCAATATTTTAGAGTCTAGCTTATCAAATCTAAGTAGGGAAAAATATACAAAGGCTTAGGATTATGGAGTAATCCTTTTTGTATGCCTCTCTTTGTTATTTTTATATGTATATGTTAATGCAATTGCTAACTAGGATCACTTATCATTGTTTTGCACTACTTGCATTAGTTTGTGTATAACTTTTATATTTTGTACCCTGGGTAAGTAGATTTTAGTTGTAAACCATAGGTAGGGCCAAAATACTTGTGCAAGTAGAAACATGTGAATTTTGAAAGATTTGAAATGAAAATGATAATTTTGTGCAACAATTCTCTCCCTTATGTTTTGTAAAATTTGGGGTTGAGTAGTGATTTTAAGATATGTATATTTTTGATTGTGTGTGATGCATTACACGAGTCCGGTAGAGTCCATTGAGTGTAGTCGATAGAGTCCATTACATGAGATTTTTGTGAAAAAGTGATAAAATGGGTTTTGGTGTTTAACTTTTTAGAGAGAAAGAATTTGAGTGTGAAACTAATGCCATTAGTTAGAGCTAGAAGAAAGCTTCGTGTAAATACTAAAACTACCTCAATTAGATGTTGGACGAAGATTTGGGACGCATCGAAAGTTTGTTCCTTGAGCTGTCAAATAACAGCAACTGATGCTATCAAATTTGTGCAATGTGCTATGGCACATGGCACAGAAAAGGATGAGCCATGGCATACATGTCACAAGCCACGACACATGTATTGTTTCCTGTACAAAATCTTGTTTTGAGTTTTAAAACTCATAGTTTTGGGTCCCATTTGTTTTTTAAACTTCCGTATCACTTTCAAACTCTGATTTTGAATATATTAAGTGTGTGATTGAGATTGAAAATTGAGTCTTGGGGATCCAATTATATATGTTTTGAAAATTGTTATCGTTTGTATAATTATTACAATTTTGGCAGTCATCAAGGGTTAATCCCTTAATTACCTTGATAATGGGGTTAAACGTGGCTAAGTAAGAGAGACCTTATAACACTCAATCTGACATCAAATGGAGATTTGGTGCAGGTCAGAAGCTCAATTAGAAAATCTATCATGATAGCTTTTTGCTGTCATACATTTTGTAGTTTATGTCGTAGTGTAAAATTTTATGCTGCAGTGTGTTTTGCCAAAATCATTGTTTTTACTTTTTTGATCTCAATTTGATATTATCTTACCTCGCATGATATTCATACTTCCGTATACATGTTTTGCTTTAATTTTAATTTATGAAATAATTTTATAACATTTTAGGCTTTAAAAACTTGGGATTCTATTTATGTAAATTTTACAAATTTGGTAATTTATTTGGGTTAGTTCTGTGATTACTTTAATTTTGAAGTTAATTGTGGATTAGTAACAACAACCTTACATCACATGATTGATAAGTTTGTAAATAATATCTTGTGTTGTGTATAGATTGGATTATGGTTTTCCATGTGTTTACATTGCTATGATGTATACCATTTTGCGTGTTCTATAATAAATTGACTTGTATGTGTATTGATTAGATGTACATTAATTATTAAGTGGATGTACTCACCATTCTCTTTAATATTTTACAAGCACTAACTTAGAATAAGATAGAGAGAAAGCAACAAAAGCTTAGGAATACAGTTTCCTAATTTAAGCCTTTTTATTTTGGCTTATATGTATGTAATTAATTTGATATTGCCAACTAAGAATGCATGTTGGTATTACCTACACCATTTGAACGTTTATTTTGATTGATCGTATTTTGGGCGTTTAGGTTATGTATGCTACAATTTAAGAAATATAAATAAAGTCAAAATACTGGTGCAAGTTTAATAGTGACAAAATAGATGTTTGTATTTGAATCATGTTGTCATTTGATATTGATTACCTTTCCCTGTTATTTTTTAAATCAATGGGTTAAGAGTTTGGAAATGAGATACATGTTTGATATGCATGTTGTGGTATATTATAGCATATCTAGGTATTTGATTATGCTTGTGGCAGTTGGGTTGTGTTTTGGACACCTTGGTTGTTGTTAATTATAAAAAAGGAGTTTAAATATGTTTGAGTGTCTAACTTTTTGATATGTAGTAGTTTAGGAATGAAACCAGTGCCATTAACTAATTTATGGAAAGAGCTTTTTGTGCTTGAAGTTCAGCCCCTAATCTATCTTGTTGTCTAGTTTTGTGTAATGCGCCGTGGCGCATGGCATAAAGAGGACGTACTACGGCACACTCCATCTTGTATTTTTTTTTTATGTTTTCAACCTATTTTTAATCATTTTAAATATTAAATGGTATCCATGTTTTCATGTACAGATTTACTTTTATTTAAACTTGCTTTCAAAGATTTTAGGTGTTTTAATTCTAAAACTTGAGATCCTATATTTATTATTATTGTTTAAAAACTCCTATTTGGTTATTTGGGATAACTCTAGCTTTACCAAGGTGATTTTGGTTAAATAATTGGGATAAGAAGGCTGATATTTGAAAATATTTTATTAATATTTAAAAGTTCAATATTTTTTTTTAATAAAACTAATGGTATTAAAATTAAATGATTAAAAAGATACTTTTTATAATTAAAAGAATATAATAAAACTTTATATAAAGTTAAAAAACTACATGTATATTTTAACCCATATATTAAAAATGGAGTCATGTTATCCTCTATGATAAATATATGTTAATTTAACTCTTAATTGACCCAAAAATTATAAATAATAATTCATAAATTTTCATAAAATGGCTAAAAAAATGATGAGAATTGATCATTTACAAGAACTTCCCGGGAAAATTTTGTCATTGTCCCTGCATATTTTTGGCATGTAAAGCACGAGAAATGAAAGGAGGTTATACATGGTGGCAAGAGTAATCGAATCATGCTAAGGAAAAGGTTCCTTGGTCAAACCAAAAATGATGACAAGATAGTGCGGCATCACGGGTGGAAAATGGTGGAATTAACACGTGATAAATGGGGAAAAAAATTATAAAATAAAGAATATCAGGGGCCCCACAATAAAAATGTTGGCAGGAAGGGTCCAAAATAGTCTGAAAATTCCGTAATAGGCATTATATTGTGGAAAATGAAAACATGTAAAGCTTCTGAACCAAAAAAAAAAAAAAAAAGAGAGAGAGAGAGCATGTAAAGGTAAATACAAGGTGGCTCCTGTTTCCAAGTTATTATTACTTTCGAGATTGAAAAAAATAAAAATAAATAAACGTATGAGGAATTTTGATTTTTAACTGTACTTGTCCTATTGGAATTTTTATTTTTAGATGGGTCAAAGAAGCAATAAATGTTGAAAACAAAACATGTGAGGAAAAATTTTTTAAATGACATTGAGCTATGAATTACAAACGACTCTTGATTCAAATAGGACCCTGACATCTTTCTTATTTCACCTGTTTCAATGTATTTGCCAAGGATGCAAGAGGCTCTCTGAGTTGCGACTATGTAAATTGAAGGGAAAATTTGGTCAAGAGAATTGAGAGGTTAAAATATTTGAGCACAGGGAACAAAATTTAAAAATTAAAATACACTTTTAATCTACTGATTTTATATAAAATTTTAATTTACTCTTTTGATTTTGAAATGTATTTTGTCAATCATTTAATTTTAATACTGTTAGTTTTAAATGATTATTTTTATATCAATCATTATTATTTTAAAAAAATTAAATTAAATATGTCAGAATATTTTATCAAAATTTAAAAGTTTAATATATAAATTTTCATTATGAAACTAATGATATTAAAATTAAAGGATTAAAAAAATATTTTATAAAATTAAAGGATTAAAATAAAATAGTGTGTGAATTTACAAAATTAAATATCTATTTTAGCTAAATTTAAAAAACACATGAAAATCATTTAAAAGAATTAAGTTAGAATGGAAAAAAATTATTAATATATTCTTTTGATTAAACATTGATTTGACATTAAAAAGATATATAAGGTCTTCCGCGGACGAACTAATCGTATTGTCACACATTATCCTTACCTTTTAATATATAATGGGAGTCACACTAATTTCCAAATCATTGAGACATTAGTTTTATTTTTTTATTCAATTATTTTCTACACTTTATCTTCAATGTTTCTTGAATGGAAATAAAAAAAAAAAAAAAGAGTAACGTGTTATCGGAAGATTGGTATGGTTCTCTCTCTATGTATTAAAACGTGAGGATGTTGTGTCACAAGAATACTTGGTTTGTTCAGGTGAATCCTATGTACCTTTTTAATGTCAAATCAATGTTAAATTAAAAGGATATTTTAATAATTTTTTCATTCGTATCTGTTGTGAGGTAGGGGCGGTTTTAAAAGATCAATTAATTTAAATTAAATTTTAAATATTAAATTTTAAAAAAATTATAAATTTAAATTTAAATTTTATAATTTTATTATAATAAATTTATAATTTTTTTTAATTTTAATAGTAAAAATAAATTTATTTATTCTTTAATAATGTTAAAATTTAAAAAAATTATAAATTTATTATAATAAAATTAAAAAATTGAGATATGAATTTATAAATTTCAAGAGTTTGACACTTAAGACCTAATTTAAATTACTTAAATTTTTTTAAAACCTATATATCATTTTACTGAATTTAATTTCATTAATTTCTTTGAAGGACCTTTTATAATTTTTAAATTTTGGTCTTTGTGTCCAAATATTCTGACCACTTATTCCTTTTTGCTAATTTTCTCAAGTTGGAATGATAATAGATGAAACTAGCCTTTTTTTTTTCCTATCATAATGAACATGCACAAAATAATATTACTAGAATTTTCCCTTGGTATTTTGAGAATTGGAAATCTCACTTCTAAATGTGTAATGTATTATTGTATGCTAATCATCATTTTTCTTGTCTTTTCGCCTAAAATTATAAAAGATGTTTTGCATTTGCAAGATTATTGGTAATATTATATTTGGAGATCCACTTTCATACTTAAGTTAACTTCAATCACTTTTATCTTATAAATTATACTTTATTCATTAAAAAATATAAAATATTTTTTAAAGGGTTAAATATTATAAAATATAAGGTATTTTTAGGGAAAATTGACTCTAGTACTACAAAAAGAAAATTTATTTACCTAGATACTACACTTTTAAAAATATTTCCTTACATATTATAAATTTATAATTCAGTTCATATAAAATTGAGTTTTAATTTTTTTTTTTAATATTGGAGTACAGAACTCGATCTCTTCCAAAACGAGTTATGTACTGCACTAAATTCTGTACTTATATATTAAAAAAATTTAAAAACTCTAAATGTAGCCAGTTAAGCTATACCTTCCATGCTTTTCATCCCAAGTTCTCTCATGCGTGATATATACATGGGCTTATGATTATAAGATAAGTATAATAATTTCGACAAAAAAGCAAAGGTATAATATAAATTTTATAAATATAATTATTTTAACTATAAATTAATTATTTTATATTATAAAATAAGTAAAAAAATAAAATAAAATTATTTTATTGGGCCCATTTGTTTTAGCTTTTTTTCAAAAGAATAATTTATTTTTGGAAAAAAATATTTTATGAGTTTTTATTATGTTTGTTAAAATTGTTAAAAATAATAAAAATAAAAAAAGAGAAATATAATTATTTTAAAAAGTTATTTTGATTTTCTAAAAATAATCTAATACAGTAGATGAATTTATTTGTGAATATATTTTTAGTCAAAATATTTTATTAACAATCAAAGTTAATATCAGTGATATGTTATTTTCTTTGTTATATGCAAATATGAAATAGTTGTAAGGTTCACTTACAATGACACCTATTTTATTTTTCATATCAGCAGATAATGAAGAAGATAAAATATTTTTGTTTGAAAAAATAAAAATTTTGCTCTTAAAAAAAATATTTAGGAATGATATTGCCCCACTCTAGAGGGTACCCAAATGCTGCTAGAAAAACATTGAAGGGATAAATGATCTTTAACGGTTAACTCTAAAATTATATATTATGATTTAAATTTATGTAATTTTATGTTGTTATTGATTATATAGTTATTTTATAATTCGTATAATTTTTGAAGTATATAATTATTATAATTATAATTAATGAAACAATATGATATTTTTTGATACATAATAAAAAAAAAAACATATACGCTTTGGGGCGGGGGGGGGGGGGGGGAGGAAAAGGCACCTCACCGTAGATAACACATATTGATATTTATCACTCAAACACGGAAATTGGAAAGCGTAGAGGTATAGAAAAAGTGAGGTGCAAAAGTAGCTTTCAGGCTACACACAAAACTCGGTTTGATACGAACAGAGTTCAAAATTTATAATATGTAAGAAAATATTTTTAAAAGTATAATATCTTGGTAAATAAATTTCTTTTTGGTAGTACAAAGGTCAATTTGCTCATTTTTTGTGTTGCAAGTTATAACTGTTATGCTTTTTTTTTTAAAACTATTCCTAATAAATATATCATTTTATATTTATTTTAAGGTAAAATATTTCATTAAATAGGGATAAATATGAAAAGATGGTGTTAATTTAAAGATAACTAACTACTTTATTATATGTGAGATTTTATTAAAAAAATTTTATATTTTTAAATAGAGGGAGTATGTATGTGTACATTCTCACTAATAAAATAAAATAAATAGTTGAGCAAAGAAGCTTGGTGTTAGTAGAAGTTATGAGAATTAGTAATAATTAGTGATTAATATTGATTGATAAAGATGATCACGTTAGAAGAATATTAATATTAATTATTAGTATTTATGCAATTATGCTCACATTGTAATCCTTGATATTGATTACTAAAATTTGTTCTTTGTCCTACTAGGTTTTTATTTGGTTTTAACAAATGCCTTCACGCAACTTGGAGAATTTACAAAAATGTATTATAACTTTAGAAAATTTGCACCCGTTATTCTAATAATTTTGAATCTATTATACTCACAATAAAACAAAAATTTAAGCTTTTGGTATTGCACTAAAGTCTAGTAGATTTTAAATTCTAAACCTATTAAATTTAAATTTAAATTATTATTTATAAAAATAACAGTTTTTAATTTTACTTTTGAAAAATATAATTGTTAATCCTTATAATTTATTAAGTTTTGCTTTTAATTTTTATATTTTTTTAATACTTTCAATTTTTATTAGAACTAAAACACTGAAAAGCAGAAATTATAAAGACATGAAAGATAAAAATCACTCAATCTTTTTAAAATTATAAAAATTACACCCTATTCCTTTTATGATTTTTACATTTTAGAATCTAAGGCTGCGGCCGCCACGAGTTCCATTACCATGTTGTGTCGGATCATGACGTCACCGATCACGCAGATGATAATTTAATCGCATTCTCTAAAAGGGAATATTGTGAAATTAGATCAAGAACAAACATTGATCCAATTTCTCTTCTTTTAACATCACTGATCATACAAATCCCAGCTCAGTGTTCTGTTCTTTTTTTTTTTAATTTTTTTATTTCATCACTTGGTATCTTAAAAAATATGAAGATATTACGACTTTTTATATATAGTTGGAAAACAAGCAGACTTGGCTCTTATGACTTTAAGCTCATAAATTCCATTATCCTAAAATCGATCATTTTTTAAGTTTGATTATTATTCAAAGGGTTTAGGACTAAGCTCATAAGCTCCTTTTAAAAAATACAAGTTATAATGTTAAAAAATTAAAATTAAATAATAAAAATTTTAATATTAAAGAATGAATATATATTTTAAAATTTAAAATGGGCTTAAAAAGATTGCCGAACTTAAGCTTTTTTTTTTCAGAGCCTATCAAGACCGAGCTTCAAAACGCAATTTATTTTTTCAAGTTCTACTCCAATCCAAACAAATTTGAACCCCCTGTTATATGAAATTATTATTATCAATGGCAACCTTTCAGATATTTTAAGGATACTTTTAATATATTTATTTAATGTAATTGTATATTCCAAAACTTAAATTTCATATCCAAATTAAATTGATTCAACTCTCCCTACTAATGGAAACACCCCTCGGCAACTCAGTATTGTGTTCTAGTGATGGTTTCAAATTGGTCATTGGGTTGGCAGTTTTGAACACAAGATATTTCTAAGGCTTTCATAGGTTGGATCATGCGGGGTTCGATCTTAACTTGGTGCCCATCTCGAACACTGGCCAACACCTTTCAAGGTTGGCCCAATACTTGCTTGAATTACAAACAAATCTGAACCCTACCAATCAAATGTTAGACATTGCAAAACTTTACATTTGTATTTTTAATAATCATTTTTAAAATTTATAACGAAAATACTATTTTTATTTTATAGCTAGCTTCTTTTAATATAAAAATCTTCAAGTCTTCTAAAAAATAATCATACAAGCATCCAGACCCTTCAAATTCAAGGATTCAAATCCATCCCAACAGTGGCAGTAACAGATAATCTAAATCTCTCTACATCACACAAATTAACATTTGATGTGAAGCATTAGACTACGACCAATGATAATGATCAAATTTTGCACAATGACAATTTTAGCTATGGAATGTATAAGAGATTTAGTCAAAAGTCAAAACTCTATTGCTGAATGATCATGAAATCTAATGAAAAATGTTTCATCCAAGTTTCATAAAGATTGAACCATACCAGACCTCAACTCTCAACAGAATTGTCCTCATAAGACTCAAATTCTCAGAACTGCACATGGCTGAGACTAACTTTTCGTTTGAATGGAGAGAGGAGAAAAATAGAGGAAGGAAAACCACAGGGAAAACTTAGATAGCGAAAAAAAATTACTACTTTTGGAAGTTTTTCCTCCTAGTTTTCTCTTCTCCCTATTTTCTCCTCACTTTTCTCTCTATTCAAACCAAACCTAAAAGAGGAAGTAGTTACGAGAAAGCGGAACAGAGGTGGCTGCAACACAGGTAAGAACCTCACCATCAGCAGTAACAGTGTAAGTTTCAGGGTCCACAGTGATATGAGGAAGGGCATCATTGAGCTTCATGTCTAGTTTTGTAAGCTTCCTCACATTCCCCACAGCTTCCACCCTCTTGTTCAGACCATATGAAGCTTTTACTCCATTCTCTAGTGCCACCTGTTTGCAAGTTTTGTGAGGGAGCAACAATGTGATTCTCGAAACAGATTAGATGAACCAAATAACACATTTTGCAATCCTTTCCATTTGTCTCAACTCTAATTTTTAGTCATTAAATTGATCTAACAGTTCTGACGGTCGAGGGAAGGAAGAAGACAACATGGTAACTGTGGTCGAAGACAAGCCAGAGGAAGGAACCGAATAAATCTTATTCAGTAATATGGTCAAAATATATACACGTACCATAACCTTCTATAAAAGGAAAAAAAACAAAAAGGAAATAAAATCAAATATTACTCCTAATGACCCAATCCTATCAAATCTCTATTTTTATGGGACGTACCCAATCCTATCAAATCTCTATTTTTATGGGACATATCCCTCTAATTCCTGTAATTATTCTCACACTCCCTCTCAAGTTGGATCATAGATGCTAATCATGTCCAACTTGCTTATACAATTATCAAAAGCGGGTTTGTGTAACCCCTTTGTCAACACATCTGCTGCTTGGAGATTTGTCGGTAGGAAGGCTAGGCATACAATTCCATCTTCCACCTTTTCTCTAATAAAGTGCCTGTCTATCTTCACATGCTTGGACCTCTCATATTGGATAGGATTCAATGCCATACTTATGGCAACCTTATTATCACAATATAGTTTGAGAGGCAGATCAAGTTGGACATGTATTTCTTTCAGAACCTTTTTTAGCCACAACTCTTCCATTATGCCTTGAGCAAGAGCTCTCAACTCAGATTCAGCACTGCTTTTGGATACAACTCTCTGCTTTTGACTCTTCCAAGAAACCAGATTTCCCCATACAAATGAGCAATACCCAGAAGTAGATCTCCTGTCTTGGTGATGTCCACCCCAATCTGCATCTGTATACACCTCTATGTTCCTTTGTTCATGTTTTTGAAACAGTAAACCTCGCCCAGGATTTCCCTTTAGGTATCTTAGGATTCTGTATGCAGCTTCCATATGTTTTTCCTTCGGTTCACACATATACTGACTAGCAACACTCACAGCAAATGCTATGTCAGGTCGTGTGTGAGATAGATAAATAAGTTTCCCAACAAGCCTTTGGTATCTCTCTTTATCCGTTGGCCTCTCTTTCTCTTTATCTTCTTCTTTACCCTCTTCATCTAAATTGCCCTCTTCTTTCTTGGATTCTTGCCTCTTCTTTGGAACAACAATAGGGGTTTCAACAGGTTTACACCCCAGCATACCCGTCTCCTTTAAGAGATCAAGTACATACTTCCTTTAAGACACATAAATACCTTGCTTTGATCTTGCAACCTCCATTCCCAAGAAGTATTTCAGACAACCCAAGTCCTTGACCTTGAATTCTTTTCCAAGAACAGCCTTTATTCTTGCCGCTTCCTCATTATGATCACCAGTGATGATTATATCATCAACGTATACAATAAGGACACACCTCTTGCCCCCTTCTACTTTAACGAACATAGTATGATCCGATAGTGCTTGATTGTAGCCTTGTAGCTTTAGAACTTTTGAGAATCTATCAAATCATGCTCTTGGAGACTGTTTCAACCCATATAATGATTTCTTCAATTTACATACCTGATTCTCCCTTCCTTTGTCAAAGCCAGGAGGTAGAGTCATATAAACTTCTTCTTTCAATTCTCCATTTAGGAAGGCATTTTTTACGTCTAGTTGGTGTAACGGCCATTCAAGATTGGCTGCTACAGATAACAATACTCTGATGGTGTTCAATTTTGCCACTGGTGCGAATGTTTCCTGGTAGTCAATGCCATAGGTCTGTGTAAACCCTCTTGCCACCAGTCTAGCCTTCAATTTATCAAGATTTCCATCAGCCTTATATTTAGGGGTAAATACCCACTTGCAACTAACCAGCTTCTTGTTTCTTGGTTTCTGCACAACCTCCCAAGTCTCATTTTCTTCCAAGGCTTTCATTTCTTCCAAGACAGCTTCTCTCCATTCAGACGTTTTCAGGGCCTCATGAATGTCCTTAGGGATACAAACACCATCCACATTTGCAATAAAAACCCGATATCCTGGGGATAAGGCTTTATAAGATAGGAACGTCTGAATAGGATGTTATGTACATGATCTTGGCTTCTTCCTGAGAGCAATAGGCACCTCCAAGTCATCTTCTGAACTTTCTGAACCTTCTTCCTCATCAGGATTATCATTCTCGTCTTCTTTAGGACTATCTCCCATAGGATCTGTCATCGGTTCTGATTCTGGTACTGCTTCAGGTATGAGAGCTTTTGTACCATGCTTCTTCTTCCGCGTGTAAACTTTGATCTCTTTACCTTCTGCACCTGTGTTCTTATCTCCCCCTGAACTTGCATTTTCTTTTGATTCTGGAATAAAAGAGACAGGCTCAAGTAAAGTGGGATGGTCAAGAGGGTCAAGAGAATCAATAGGTTCAATGGGAGAATATTCCTGAAATTCACTCCAACTCTCCCCCTGAATTGAAGGTGATGAATAGAAAGGTTCAGATTCAGAAAAAGTAACATCATGACTGATAAGTAGGCGTTTAGAGGATGGATCAAAGCATTTATATCCCTTTTGGTGTGAGGAGTAACCAAGAAACACACACTTGACAGCTTGTGGGTCAAGCTTGGAAGAGGAATGGAGATGCACAAACGCAGAACACCCAAATAACTTTAATGGAAGAATGGTTTCAAGATGGGTGAGAGAGTGGGTCTGCCGGAGACACTCGAGGGGTGTGGTGTAGGATAGAGTTTTTGTGGGCATGCGGTTAATGAGATAGGTGGCGGTAAGAATGGCATCTCCCCAAAAATATGTTGGCACATTTGTGGTAAACATAAGGGCATGGGCAACATCCAACAAGTGTCTATTTTTGCGTTCGGCTACCCCATTTTGTTGGGGTGTATTTGTACAGGAGGTCTTATGGATAATGCCCCGAGCCTTAAGGAAGTCACTTAGGGACTTGTTGACATATTCAGTGCCATTATCTGTTTGGAGAATTTTGATGGACATGTTAAACTGATTAAGAACCATGGTATAGAATTCAATAAAAATAGAGGGTACCTCAGATTTATCTTTCATTAAATATACCCAACATACACAGGTATGGTCATCAATAAAGGTAACGAACCACTTGGCTCTAGTTCGATTAGAGACACGAGATGGACCCCAAACATCACTATGGATAAGAGAGAAAGGCTTAGAAGGCTTATATTTAGACCATGGAAAAGAAGAGCGATGGCGTTTGGCTAATTCACAAATATCGCAATGAAAATTAGAAATTTTATTAGATGAAAAATTTGGAAACAAATGACTCAAATATTGGACATTGGGATGACCCATTCTTTTATGCCATAACAAAAGATCAGCTTGTTCAGAAGTAGTCACAAGGTTGTAGTAGATTCGGGACCATAGATTACTCACAGTTGATTCATCAAGGTAGTAGAGCCCATCACACTCCTCAGCACTGCCAATCATCCTCCCCGATGAGAGATCCTGGAAAATACAGTGAGTAGAGAAGAAGTGAGCACTACATTTGGCTTGTTTAGTTAACTTGCTAATGGATAGTAAATTGCACGCAAGATAGGGAACATGAAGGACAGACTCAAGGTGCAGAAATTTAGAAACAATGATACTACCCTTTCCTGCAATGGGAGAGGATGTACCATTTGCTGTGTCAATCTTTTCATGGCCACTACAGGGAAAGTATGAGGTAAACAAGGTAGAGTCTGCTGTCATGTGATCTGAGGCTCCGGAGTCAACAATCCACTTTGATTTAGTGGAACATACATTAAATGCAAAATGCGAATTACCTTGCTTAGCAACGGAAGCATTATGAGATGGAGGCGACTGGTTGGATTGTAAACTATGGAACATCTCTAGAAGCTTATTTAACTGATCCTTGTCGATGATAGGCAAGGTACCCGATTTGTCTGGAGCAGAACCAGATTTGTCTGAAGTAGAATCAGAAGTAGTTTGATAGCCACGAGATTTACCTTTACGTGGTTTCCAATCAGGTGGTTTTCCATGGAGGTCCCAACATTTATCTTTTGAATGGCCTGTCTTTTTGCAATGCTCACAAACAACCTTTCCTCTTGATTCCTTTTGGCCTTGATCCGATTGTCGGCTCACTAAAGCAGACACCTCAGATGAAGGAAGGGTTGATGAAATTCCAGGTAACATCACCTTGCGTCGAGACGCCTCACGACGAACCTCAGCAAATGCATCCCGAGTAGATGGTAGAGGAGAGCGAGCCAGTATGCGACTACGAACATCATCTAATGATTGATGAAGACCAGCCAAAAATTGGAATACTCGCTCATCTTCAATAAGCCTCTTATACCGTGCTGCATCACTCAGACAAGACCACTCGGTTTCTATGTTGAGATCAATCTCTTGCCACACTGAAACTAACGCCAACCAGAATTCCGTAAGATCACGCTCACCTTGTTTGATCTGCCAACTTCGAGTTTTGAGATCATAGATTCAAGCACCATCTTCCCCATCCGAGTAAGACTCCTTGACTGCGTCCCAGATATCCCGTGCTGTCGGGAGAAACATAAAGGACCGTCTGATTTGAGGGGTCATAGAGTTAACCAACCAAGAAGCCACCAGGGAATTGTCGGTCTCCCACTTCACCAAGGCAGCCGAGTCTGACGCGTCTGGTGGTTTGGATGTACCTGAGATAAGACCCAGCTTCCCGCGGCCTCCAACAGCCAGTCGAACACTCTGGGCCCACTCACGATAATTGGTTCCATTGAACTTTTCGGAAACCAGGACAAGGGACGCCCCCCGGCAGAACTCAACCCGAGAGGAGTTCCGCCATTTGGAGTGATTTTCAAGTCAGCCTCAGCGCCGGAACCCATGAACGCAGAGGGTCGAGTGCGCGAGTCTGACTCTCGGTCGGCTCTATCGTCTTCGTCTGAGTGATGGTGTTCAGCGTCTGCGTGCTCTGATACCATGTGGTCGAAGACAAGCCAGAGGAAGGAACCGAATAAATCTTATTCAGTAATATGGTCAGAATATATACACGTACCATAACCTTCTATAAAAGGAAAAAAAACAAAAAGGAAATAAAATCAAATATTACTCCTAATGACCCAATCCTATCAAATCTCTATTTTTATGAGACGTACCCAATCCTATCAAATCTCTATTTTTATGGGACATATCCCTCTAATTCCTGTAATTATTCTCACAGTAACAATTCAGATAAGGACTATAGTCACAGAATAGAATTGAGATAAATGGAAGGGATTGCAAAGGGAGAGGATCCGAATTTATTTGAAAAAGAGAGAGAAGGTTTCATGCCTTGCTCACAAAAGCGATGGAGTGATTACTAGCAGCCTTGCCAAATGCACCGAACATAGGCCTCATCATCACCTACAAAAGTTTAGTGTTTTAAATTTAGTTGAAGTACTGGAAACCAGAATTGTCCTGACTACTCAGACTCTCAGCAACATTAGCCCAGTCTGGGACCATTCAGCAAATGCTATATGATTACTTAAAACATACATGATTAGAGTAAATTACTCTAACCTAGCAAATTTTGAATAAATTACGTCCGATACTTCTTTTTTTGTTTTTGGAAAAAGAAATACTCTTGACTTTTCCATCATCTGATACTGCAAAACCTACAGTCCAATTTACTTTTATTGAACTAAACCCTCTCTACAACAATTTCAATTTGGGTTAAAGGGCAATTTACCCTTAAACTATATGTTTAGGAGCGTCTAGGACTTTAAACTCATTTTTGATACAATGTTCCTATTCAACTTTTAAAAATGGTGCAATGTTGCCCCTTCCATTCATAAAAATTAACTTTCACTGTTAGTTAAAGACTTAAAAAATTATAAAAAATGATCAAAAAATTATAGAAAGGGCCCAAAAATTACAAAAAATGACCAAAAAAATTTCCTTGGTTTTTTTTTCCTATAGTTTGTTAAGTCTTTTTCTATAATTTTTTGGTCAACTAATGGTCAAAGTTAACATTTGTTAATGGTAGTGGCCATATGGCACCACTTTCAAAAGTTAATGAGAAACATTATACCAAAAATGAGTTTAGGGTCCCAAATACTATACTAGTATAGCTATAGTTTAGGGATAAATTTGCCATGTTAATTTTAATACGATAGTACAAGAAATTAAGTTGATATTAAACTCCCATAATTTTGGAAAAATATATTGTGCAAAAGCTAACTTCAATAACAATAAAATAAAGTAGGGAGAAGGAGTTTGTGACATGTGCCAAATGCTAAGAGAGTGAGTATGAAACAAGAGGAGGATTAGATGTAATTTTTAATCCCTCCAATGATAAGCTCGACCAGCATGTTTGATATAATTACTCAAGTCAATATAGATGGTAAACATTACCGGTTCAGGTGTGGGAATGCTTGCATTTGGATCGCCCATGTTAGACCATGCAATTGCACCACCTTTGATAACCATTTCTGGTTTTGCACCAAAAAATGATGGCTTCCACAGCACAAGATCAGCTAACTTACCCTCCTGCAGAGAATGAGGGAATCAATATCGTCATAGTGATGGAAAATGGAAGATTTAGCCTAAGATCAGGAAAATCTGTAACTAATTAAATCTATTTTTGTTTATATTTTAAAAGTTGATTTTCTTTGTTTCAATATAGGATAAGATATTTAGGATTATCTTATCCTATCTATCCTATTCTATCTAGGATGTAGCTATCTAAAATTTGAATAAAATTTATCCTATCTTTTAGGGTAATAGTAGTGGCTTTGAACTTTAACTAAGTATAGGTTTAAGTTCTATAGGTTTAAGTTCTATAAATAGCCCCAAGTCTTCCTCAATTATTGGAACATTCAATGAGTAAATAATATTGAATATTTTGAGTTTCTCTGTCCCTCAATTTTCTCCGTTTCTCCTTCCTTTCTCCTCCTCCTCCTACTTCTCTCTCCCCCTTCCCTCGTATAATGTCAATTTTCTGTAAGAGCCTGATTCCACCTCGCTCTCATTTTCAGAAAACCAAGAAAACCTTGCCTGAACCCAATACAACTACTTCTAGAGCCAGATCTCACATCTGCCAATGCCCAACCCATGAATAAACACCACCATCGTGTTGATTTGCTAGAAAGTAGCCTGATCCCTAAAGCTAACTACCAACCAGTGCAGTCAAAGGTGCTAAAGAGGTCCATTATTTTGACCTAGCTGTAATGTGTATTATTTATGCTCAAATATCTAGGATTAATCTCTACCAATGTCAGAATAAAAAGAATTAAACCCAGAATTACAGCAAATTAATCACAGAAATCAAAGCTAAATGAAAACAATAGCAAGGAGACTCCAACTCACATATTAACATCTGAGAGGCTAGCATTCTCTCCTCTATGCCCCCTCCCCCTATATTACCTTGTCAGAGTTCGTTACACTGCCTTTTTTCCTTTTCTTTTCCCTTTCATTGCCACATCACTCCTCAAATTTTGCTTCTTTCTATGATGAATTTGAAGCTAGGCCGGATGAGGCCCATCACATTTTTGTTTCAATTAGCCAGAAGGTATAATGACAATTATACCCTATTTCAGGAAGTATTGAATTAAACCAAGTGTCCCTAGGGGGGCATACAGTAGATGCACATTTTAGGTTTTTCCTTTCAAGAAAAATTCTTTCTTAATATGGAAGGGCATGAAATATACAGCATACCTCAACTGAACCAACAAATTGTGAGAACCCATTTGCTATTGCTGGATTTATAGTGTATTTTGCAACATATCGTTTGATTCGAGAGTTATCATTGCTGGAATCACTAGGCTGAAGTGGTCCTCTCTGCAACTTCATCTTATTGGCAGTCTGCCAAGTTCTACATATCACCTAAAATACAAAGATTTCAATAGCTCTAAGCACGAAATCATGTTAAAAATGATTTTCACCCGGGAAAAAAAATGCAACAAACATAATAAAAAAAATTGACATTATGGCAAATATGTGCTATTCACATTATGACAGCAGGTACATGTCTGGTCCACAGATATCAATTATATACAAGAAAAGGGATCTTAAGCAGATTGAAAGGTATACCACAGTCTGACACCCTTTTGCTTTCAGGATTTAATTATGCTCTCAATGCAAGTATCCTCTTTCTTTATACACATGGTCAAGACCAAAAAAGGAAAAAAGAAAAAGAAAAAGAAAAAGAAAACCTGAATTCATTATGAACATTTCAGAGACTTTGTGACATCTCTGAAAGTATTTTAGTTGAACAAAGGAGTAAAACTTAAATAGGAGATAGTTGGCCACAGTACTGAGACTAAACAAAAAGAGGGGAAAGACAAGGAAATAAATCCACGGTTGAAACAAAACAATACAAGGGACTAAGAAAGCAAAAAGGCCTTTTGAATCTTGAATCTCAATGTGATACACAAGATAACATATGACCATAAGAATCTAGATATCATGAGAATCTGTCAGCCAAACTGAAGCTCATGAAATGAGGAATTAAATGCATTTAATCACCAAAATTACTGACACAGTATTTAATCATGAAGATGAGTTCAGTGAAGGAAAAACCTCTCCAATTCGACCCATAGCCTGTGAATCGGAAGATATAATGCTAATTGCTCCAATATCATGCAAAATATCTTCAGCAGCAATTGTTTCGGCCCTTATCCTAGATTCTGCAAAAGCTACATCTTCTGGATTGTTCTTATCAAGGTGATGGCAGACCATCTGTACGTCACTATCAAAACTGAGACCTTAATGTCCATGGCACAAACACCATTATTATTACTATTAACAGATTCTTACTTACCAACATGTCAAGATGTTCATCTATTGTATTAGATGTAAAAGGTCGTGTAGGGTTAGTTGATGAGGGAAGGACATTCTTCTCACCACATACTTTGATGATATCTGGAGCATGACCACCACCGGCGCCTTCACTGCCCAAATTATATACAAAAGTCAAGAATTTGCCAAGTTAAACAAAGACTACGAATTGGGTTTCAGTTTACATTCTGATCAGTGGCAAGATGTGACAATACAGAACAGCCAAGCCCAAGATCAGACTTTGGATCACTTGCAAATAGTCCCATAAACTTTATGCAATTTTCCTTTATAAATTATGTGACCATACGACATAAATGGAAAACTCCAAAAAGCTCCCATAAACTTTGGTTTGCTTGCAAATAGTCCTTGAACTAATAAGATTGGAAATTAGGTCAGCTTTAAGATTCCAAAAAATAGGCACCTCAGTCTGATTTTGTCATAACACAGCACTGACTCATATTCCTTCTCAAACTGTCCAAATGTCAAAATGGTTATCTATGAATGGCACTTTTGAAAGCTCAAGTGCTCGACAAATGTATAATAAATTAGTTCCACTTCTGAATGCAAATATCTCCACGCAATAAATGTCACTAACAAAATTGAAAAGAAAGCTGTTCCCCAATAATTATAATTGTTTGAGAATGGCAAATGACTAACAAGAATGCCATGCCCAAACTTTGTACACAGTTAAAAAGCCAAATTTTACAAGTTTCAATCATTTTTCTTCACACCAACCATGGTATTGGGATGCCAGGGGCAAGGTACAGGGGAATCCACGACATATACCTGTGATAAGTATGAATCGTTCTTCCTTTGAATGAACTGATTGTATGTTCCACAAATCCAGATTCGTTTAATGTATCAGTATGTATATTAACCTGTTATATAAAAGTCAGCAACACAAAATTTAAAATTAAAGAAAAAAAAGACTCATCTATCAAAGTAATGCCTGGATGTCATATTGTTCTGCAACAGTCAAACAATCATCTATTGCAGCTGGGGTACTTCCCCAGTCCTCATGCAGCTTCAATCCCATGGCTCCAGCCTTGATTATTTCATGTAGTTCAACAGGTTTGGCAGAATTTCCCTGAAGCAACCAATGGGTGGTTCAATCAATAGAGATAAACGTGTATCGTGCAACATTTAGCAAAACAAAAGAGATTAACTTCACAGAATTGCTAAAAGCAAGTGTTCAGTATAATCAGAAGAGAATGAAGAAAACATGCTTTGCCAGTAAAACCAAAGTTCAGTGGCTGAGAACAAGCATTCAATATAAACAGAAGGGAATGAGGAAAACATGCTTTGCCAGTAAAACCAAAGTTCAGAGGAAAGGGATCTGTTGACTGCAGCATCAATTTCATCTGATTTGGTGCTGGTGTGCAAGTTGTTGCCCGTGTTCCATCAGCTGGTCCTGTTCCACCTCCCACTAATGTTGTGATTCCTGTAAATAAATCACAAAATGGCTAATTAAATTACATCAAGTTCATTTGCCCTTGCTGATATCAACCCTGTGGAAGTGAGAAAAGGGTAGAAATCAAACTCTTCTTTAAAATTAGAATTTCATTAATGGATTGTGAGAGAGAACTGTGACAGCAACCAGTACAGGGTGTCAAAATAGTAATGTGGTAACTATGCAGATGCAACAGAAGTGAACAAACTTCATTGACTACACAAGTCTCTGCTTTCTATGGAAATCTGGCACCCTTACAATTCACTATCAGAAAATCAATATGGTCACAAAAATCAGCAGAATCTATGTAAACCTATAGATGATAAAGCAAGTTGATTCATGCTAGCTTTAAGACTAGGGACAGCAAGGATCCAAATGCAAACTATGTGTTCAACCAGGCTTTAAGACAATATTAAAGAACAACTGATAGAAAATATTACTTTAGAAGGAAATAGCTTTTGCGTTACTTTTACTATTTAACTACTTTTTTGGTTGTAAGTTTCCTTCTTCTGAAGGAAACTGGCAAGTGGGATTTTTTCTTAATATTATGTTCAAGTGGGTGGAGGTTTCCTTATTGGGAAGGAAACCTCATGTTTATAAATACATTGCTTCATGTACTTTGAATCAGATTGGAATTCGTTCTGCCTCTTCCCTCCTCCTTTGTTTTTCCTTCTCTTCTCTCTCCCTCTCTGTTTCTATTTCCTCCATCAGTTTGAATCTATATTAGTGTGTGTGAGTGAGAGTTGCATCAGTTTGGTATTAGAGCGTGTCTCTTGGCGATCCTAGGCTGTTTCCACCACCGGAGAATAGAGAAAACTCACCGGAAAAGTCCCCCCTGCACTCTGTTTCACACTGCTGTGACTAAAACCTCCATTTCCCGACATCAAATCACAAAACCACCACTGCTATAGAGCTCAGGAGAGAGAATCCAACCAAACACAGAAGCTTAACCTCCTTCTGCCCCTAGATGTGCTGCCAAGTCTCCCTGCACATGGGCTTCACGAGCAGTCCGTTCAACACCTCCAGACTCTGATTTTCAGCATTTTTTGGGTGTTTGCACAGTGCTTCCTCAGTTCTGAACAATCAGAGGCACAAATCATCATCTAAAATTAGTTTGCGGTAAAATTGCAACTTTTTGAGGCTTCTAAAGCTTGCTTTGTAAGGCTGATGACCCTCTCATTTAACTAACTGACCTGGTTATTGAAAGGAGGTTTCTAATTTTAATCATGTGTTTGGTTCAGCATTAAAAAAAAATAGTTTTTGATTATATTTAATTCATATTGATCAGTCTTGTTTAATTTGTAACTTTTACATGACCTAGGGTACGCTTTCCTCAAACAATTCAGCCCTACACTGAGACTAGGGTCAAAGAAATTACCCTAGGCTAGTCGGACTTTCTAACTATTTCCCTGTGAGGTTTTTGAACCTTTGGAGATCACTGTGAAGGTTTCACTTAGATTGTTACTTATTGAGCATATAATTCTTGTGGAGCTTTTGAATTCTTGGAGGATTACTGATGCAATACTCACTCACACACACTAACACATTCAAACTAAGAGAGAGTATAGAGAGAGAAAAGTAGAGAGGGAAAAAGGAGAGGAACATAGAACAGAGGGGGAGGGGGAAGACAAAAATGAGAAACTAGAAGGGGAAGCTTTATCTGAATACTCAAACATTTATTCATTCACCAAGTCTCCTTACAAATGCCAACACAAGCTATTTATAGATTGAGCTTTCTTCACATGAAGGAAAGCTCTCAACTTGTCAACTTGCAATATAAAATTAAAATACAAAAGCAAGTGATCAAAAAGTCAATCTTTAGGTTTCCTTCACGAGAAGGAAACTTAAAAATATAACTACAATTAGTCAATTCTTTCTAAAATAAAATTTCACATATTTTCTATCAATTCCCGCTGTTTTAAAGAACTCTCATTTGGAAAGGTAAAGAGTTAATAGGCATCCAACAAGGCAGGATCAAGTTGACAGAATTCATCTTCTAATATCCACGTGGCATCTTCATCTAAACGAACCTTCCAATAAATCAAGTGGCAGTGGAGGGGCCCCTCAAGGATAAGGACAACTTGATCATCCATAATGGTCTCAATTTCTTCCATTGATGGTGAGATAGATGGCAACGATAGAACTAACATAAGAGACAGCAGCGCACATGTAAAATCAACAAAAAGCAAAAAGGGATGCTCAAAAGTTTCATGGTAAGGCATAAGATCCTCTATATTAAAGCTAGACTTATGGCCATGTCGAGAGGTAATTCTAAAAGATAAACATTAAGTTCTAAGTTCTTAGATATGCGAAAAGGTCCAGAAGCTCAAGCACATATCTTTTTAAAAGCATATTTAGGATAACATGTTAGACACATAACATAGTCACGTACATAAAAGCTTTGAAATTAATGATGAGTATTAGACGATAACTTACATTGATCAATGCTCATCGCTAATTTGCATCTAATTTAAGCGTGTAATTCATGATGGTGATTGGCAAAAAATTTTGCAGATACAAAAGTACGGATGGTCAAAAGGATTTGCATAAGGTCAATAAATTGTCTAGGATAAAAACCTCAAACAATCTAGAAGGGGCACATGCTTGTAGACCTATTCACCGAATTATTGTATGCAAAAACCAGCAGTTGGTAGAACTAAATCCCAATTCTTTGGCTTGTCTCCGACTAAACTTCTAAGCAAATTACCTAAACTATAGCTGGACAAATTGAAGTTACCAACCGTAGTTTGGGTAATTGCTTAGAAGTTTAGTCGGAGACAAATCAAAGAATTGGGATTTAGTTCTACCAACTGCTGGTTTTTGCATACAATAATTCAGTGAAAAGGTCTATAGGGATGTTTCCCTTCCAGATTGTTGAAAGTTTTTATCCTAGACAACCTATTGACCTTATACAAATCTCTTTGACTATCCATACTTCTGAATCTACAAAATTCTTTGCCAATAGCCTTCATGAATAACATGTTGAATTTAGGCACAAATTAGTGATGAGCAATTATCAATATAAGTTCTCTACTAATATTCATCGCCAATTTCAAAGTTTTGATGTAGGTGCCTACGTTATGGCTCAAATTCATTGAGAATGTTATCCTAAACACGTTTAAAAAGTTGCACACTTGAGCTTCTAGACTTTTTCGTACATCTAAGAAATTAGGATTTAAAACTTATCTTTTAGAACTACCTCCTAACATGACCACAAATCCAATTTTTAATGCGGAGGACTTGATGTCTTATTGGGAAACTTTTGATCCTCCTTGTTTGCTTTCTGATGATCCTGCAGGCACTTGGCCTTTTCATGTGCCAATTCTATCATTGTCATCTGTTTCACCATTAATTGAAGAAATATATACCATTATGGATGATCAAATTGTTCATACCCCTGAATGGCCCCTCCACTACTACTTGGTTCATTGGAAGGGTCATTTAGATGAAGATGCCACTTGGATCTCAGAAGATAAGTCCCTATAGCTTGATCCTTCCTTGTTGGAAGCTTGTCAACTCTCTACCTCTCCAAAGGAGAGTTCTTTGAAGGAGAGGGAATTAATAGAAAATATGAAAAATATTACCTTAGAAGTAAATAGCTTTTATGTTACTTTTATGATTTAACTACTTTTTTGTTGTTGTAAGTTTCCTTCTTATGAAGGAAACTAGCAAGTGGGATTTTTTTTTTTTTTAAATTATGTTATAGCAAGTGGGTGGAGGTTTCCTTACGGGGAAGGAAATCTCGTGCTTATAGATAGGTTGCTTTGTGTGCTTTGAATCAGATTGGAATGAATGATAATTTTCTGCCTGAGATTTAGTTTTCTCTTCTCCCTTTGTCTCTTCCGTTCGTTCTGCCTCTTCTCTACTCCTCTGTTCTTGCTTCATCCCTCAATTTGAATGTGTTAGTGTGAGTGAGTGTTGCATCAACAACTTGAACCTAAGGGCCAGAGAATAGCTCTATTCTTACCAACAGGTTGGCCCACAATCAAATTTTTGACGTCCTGGAACTTAGGAAAGGAACAGTTAAACCAGAATCAATAAACAACTTAGTTCTTCTCTCTCTATATGGCTGCCCAAGAATGTAAATATACCTGAACAAAATTATGAAAAAATCACATTTGTTGTTTGCAAAGGGTGAAAGAACAGTTTGTTTAGCACAATTCTACCATGACATTTGCCTTTAATGGTGTGTTTGTTTTATAGAAAGGTTATTTGAAGGAGGAAGGTCAGGGAAAGTGTTTTTACTGTGTTCAGTAGATGACAAAGAAGCTTTGTAGGAATGAAAGCTTCCCATGTTTATAGGAGAGAACTTTCCCATTCCCATTCCTTTCTCATTCCCATTTTGTACAAATGGGCTCTAAATAGTATTGGTGTCACTTCTGACTCAATCACATAATCATCAATGTTTAATTCATCATTATGTGAGTCTATGTTAATCACGACAGTAAGATGTCCAATTAAATGACAAATACTTGGCCAAAAAAATGACAAATACAAGTGCTTAGCACTTTCAGAACAAATGTTTGTAGTCATGGAACTCACCACTTGATATTGCCTCATACGCTAATTGAGGGCATATAAAATGCACATGACAGTCTATGCCTCCAGCTGTTACAATTAACCCTTCCCCAGAAATAACTTCAGTGCTGGCCTACATATGGATAACATGTACATAAACAATGCTAAGATATGATGTATAAATTCCACCATGGCTTCTCTAGAGGGGGGAGAAAAAACTCATTGTTTTGGGTCTCTGAAAGGGCACTTACTGCAATATCCATATTAGGAGATACACCATTCATGACGTCTGGATTTCCTGCTTTTCCAATTGATACAATAAGGCCATTTTTAATACCAATATCAGCTTTGATAATTCCACGGTAATCAATGATCACTGCATTTGTAATTACAGTGTCCAAGGTGCAAGAAGATAGATGCCCGCATGACTGACCCATGCCATCTCTTATAACTTTCCCACCTCCAAAAACACATTCATCACCATAGACAGAAAAGTCTTTTTCAATTTCAGCAAACAAGTCAGTGTCACCAAGACGGATTTTGTCACCAGTGGTAGGACCATACATGTTGGCATATTTCTCATAAGAAATTCTTGTGGTGAAAGAAGCATCTCGTCCTGTAATACCTTCACTGAAATATCATAGTTGAGGAAACAAATAATTATTCTATTTATTCATAAAGGTGGAGCTAGCAAAGGAGTAAACATACATATAATTATTGCTCGATCACCTTGCATTTTCATCTTCCATGTGCCCGAATTTCCTTATGCTCACAGCCTCCATGGCTGCTTCCAAATTGGAATCATTAACTGGTCCATCAGCAATGCAATTACCACCTGTGATGACTTTGTCACCTCCGATGCTTACAAGTGTAACGTTTTTACTTTCCCCTGGCTGGCAAGAGGAGATATGCTTCAGTTAAAGATGATAAACCTCAAAGGATAAAACAATTCACAATCCCACCTCAAAGCGTGTTGCAGTCCCGGCTGCTATATTAAGATGCATGCCATAAGCTTTCCTTCGATCAAATACTAAGTAGGGATTTACTTCAATGAAGTGATAGTGGCTGCCAACCTGAAAATTGTCTGAAATATTACAAAATTGTCTCTTCTATAAATTTCTCATGAACCAACATAAAAGAAATTAATCAGCTTGAACTTTACGACTGAGCTTTAAAAATAATATTACAGTCGCTTTATTTATTGCTTTAAATTGGTTTCTTAAGTTTCAAATTCACCTCATTAAAATTCTTTACAATGAAATTCTTCTATAACTTAGCTGCTGTGGAATCCAGGTATCTTTATTGTTAGTTAATGGTGATGCAGCAGATGAATCAACATTTATCTAAATAAAATAAAAAAAATGAAATATCGAAACATAGTATAACAAAGCATGGCATTCATCTCTCCCATTGATTTGTTCTTCTCATTCTTTATTTCTGGTTCTGCCATGGATAACACCTCCAAAATCATCCAAAACCCCATCTTTTATTTACCCAGGCATCCAGCCAATTGACAAAAGAATAAAACCTCTGTGGGGCTTGAACAGAATCTTCCTTTGTTGCTCCATGTATGTTCCACTCAGAACTTCACTTCCCATACCATAATTAATTAACAGGTCACAAACTCACAATCCCCCAGTGCAACAAACAAATATCATTATGTGAATATCAGTTTCAAACCACAGTTTTTAAATTTTGCAACTTACCAAAAAATTAAGGTCATTTGTTGAGGTGTTCACTGAGATTTGAAACTCTTTCTTATTTATGCAATTAATCTTCAGTAGTTGAGTTGCACATTCATGTTGTTGAACATATCTGAATAGAGATTATGGCAAAGCACATCAATCATTACTCTAATCGAATCCTCTGTCAAATGAGAGAACCAGAGAATTTTTGAATCATGGTCCAAGGGATTTGACATGATGACATTAGCAGTTCGAGTGGGGTTTCTCAAAGCATCATAAGCTTGCTGGTAATACTTATCAAGGCTATTTACCTCTTTTGGTTCATTTATTGGTTCTATAGCTGTTAGACTTGTTCTGTTTCCTTTTCTGCCAACAACTTAAAGTATCATCAAATAACCACCTTAAAATAGAGAAGACCATATAAATAATGTCAGGAAAACACTCCATAGATTTCCTTGCCATCGTCAATCAGCTGGATGCTACCATAGATGAGGTCTGGATGATCATAGTGGTGTTATTCATGGCAGAGCTAGAAACACAAAAAGGAAAGGAAGAAATAATGGAAGCATAGAACAAGGTTTTGTTCTGTTTTGTCTCAATTTTTTTCTGTGTTCATTTAGATAGATGCTATTTAGTCTGCTAACTAATCATTGAATAACAATAACAAGGCATAAATAAATTTCAATAAAAGGGACTTTCAACAAAAATTTAAAACTTAATGGGAAATTTTGGAATGGTTCAAATTTAAGAGTCCATTTTGAAACAATAAATAAAGTTAACGGGTCAGAGTTTTTTTTGTCTCCCCAAGTAAATATTCAGGAAAGCTCCAATTGTTTGAAATAATATTGAGCCTGAGCAATAAATATTTGAAAGTTCATAGATCCTGAAATGTTTTATGAACCAAGGATTGCAATACCCAAATTTAAAGACCTTACTGGCACTGATCAACTTCATGATAGTAATTAAAGCAGACTATCTTCAAACCGTCTAAATCCTACAATAAATAATCAAAAAACAAAGCAAGGAACTAGTACAAAGTTAGTACTTCTTATTCATCCCACTTCATTAATTCACAAGTTTCAGATTTAGAATGCTCAAGAAATCAGCTTATCCTGACTAATTTAAGAAGGGCGGGCACTTCATGACAAAATTTAAAGTTATGCATTTCAATGCCACCAAAAAAAATAAAAATGTAGATGTTTAATTTAACTTAGAATGCCAAGCTGGAAGGAGCAACATGATCACAAACATCTTCCAGCTGCTGACCCTAAAAAGGATCTGAAAGACAATTGAAAAAACCTGTATTGGCCTGTCCCCAATGTTGACAACTTTGAGAAGAACTGCTTTCCTTCCAGGGTTAAGAGTCAGATTTCCACCTCCAGAAATTATCTCACCAGGTATTATATTATCTTCTGTTGGGGGAAACTTGTCAAGTGAAGGTACTGCAAAAAAAATTTCCCAACAGAGAAGCTAATATAAGTACAGGCTCAACCCCAAATTTCTACTTTAGTACATCCTCAAGTCAAATCTAAAAAAAAATTTCAACCAATATAACAGGAGATTACAAATTTCATAAAGAGCATTGAACCTTTTTATTTCTGTATATTTTGATTAAGATGAATCTGAAAGGAATATTAACTCAAGTGAAAGGTTGTGACGACTAAGTGTTTTAGGTAATGATAGACAGCGAAGCTATTTCACTCAAAACCAGAGACCATATCTTCGTTGGTAAATCAAGGATCTTTTCTCACAAAATTCCCATTAAGTTGGTTTTAAAATTATTCATCTTCCAAGAATTCTTGAAGGAGAGAAGAAGAACCTAATTTCTCTCATTAATAATGCAAATCAGATTATGAACCAAAATGGTAAAAATTATACAAAAGTTTGTTAATGAATGGACGACAGATAAGGATAAACTTAGCAAAGTCATGTCATAAATTCAATCTGATCCGCAAATACACAAAATGAATTTTGCATATTTACATGAATCATATTAGTTTCACAATGGCATAGCATGGTCTTGGGTGAAAGCACTTAGGCCTTAGCCAAAACATCCAGCAAAAAATACAGTCCAAAGATCAAAATAAGGGCATACCTGGAAGAAAAGAACCATATAATGCCAGTTCTAGGTCACCATTCTCTCTAGCAATTGCATCATGAACGGTGACTAACTTAGTCCCATCAGGAAATGTGGCTTCAACCTTGATGAAAATTTAAGCTGTAAGTTAATAACAACATATGGGTGAAGTTTTTTTATTTCTCCTTCTTCAAGGGAATTACAGAAGGCAACTACCAAGGCTTTTTCTACTTTTAGGAACAGTTAATCAGGCAAGTGGTTAGCAGTGGTTAATGCAATAGCTATACATTTACTTCATTAACCGCCTGTCCAGTTAATCATCTAGAAACTGTGAAGATCTTTGCCAGATGTTCCAGTGTTTTTGAGGGGTGGTAGCCAGTGCATAGAACAAAGTTTTAGTGGAACTTGTCCATTTGAAGTTTTAAAAGCAGTTGCATAGAGATAAAAATAGACCTTAGTTTAAAAACATTTTTGGTCTGAGATTCAAAAACAATTCAAAATCCAAACAACGTAGATCAAGTGCTTCCTATTTATAACAGAAAAGGATTCTCACATAAATCAAGCTCACCCACACCCTTGCACACACGTGTAGCTTCTCTCTCAACTAACTAACAAGGTTAACTTTTGGATCTAACCTCGTACTCTATTCCCAAACTCAGTCCCCTAAGTCACACGTAACAATTAAGTCGTAACAATTAAGTTAAATTACCAGGTAATATGACCTATATAGTTTGATTTATAGAGGGGGAAAAAGTTTCTTGTAATGTTCGAAAAATCGTTGGGCACAGAACATTAAAATACACATCAGTAACTAGCTAACAATTCTACTGACTTTATGCAATTTGATGAAACACGCAAGAGGCTAGGCAGAATTAGAATAGAGGCTACCTGAACAGAATCCAAGAGATGTGGTACGGCCGGAAGAACTTGTCTCCTGTTATACATATATATATATATATATATTAAAAAAAAAAGGAAGAAAAGTTTAGATGCTTAAGATAGTTCATTCTGCATTTTGTACTCGCTAGTATAAAAAGCTGAAATCCAGTCATCAATTGAAGAGATGAACTTATTTTCCAAAAATGGGGAAAATAGAGGGAGTAGGCTTTCCTCTGGAGGGATCACAGCAAATCTGAACCGTTAAATTGGATTTGATGATTTAAATTTGATAACTTTTAAAAGCACCTATTTAATTTGAACGGTTCAGAGAGGGGATACAATTTACCTGGGATTGAAATGGCATTGAAATAGAACATGATATGAAAAGATTAAAAATGACGCAATTTAATACCTTCCCAAGAGTCGTTTCCCAATGTCCATTAATTCAGCAACGGTCTTTTCACCATCACGAGTGAATTCTAAAATCTATGGGAAAGAAGGGAGAAATAAAATACAAATAGATACTCCAATTTGGATTTTTTCCGCGTTATATGAATGAAGAAAGGATCGGAAATTTATAACAGGAGGAATAGAAACAATCAAACAAACCTGTGTGGCTATAAGAGCGACAGCTTCAGTATGATTGAGTCTTAAACCACGAGCAAGACGTTTCTGTGCAAGGTAACCCGCATTATGCAGGATCAGCTTGTCGGCCTCTCTCGGAAGCAGTTTCATTTTTCAGTATTCACAGTGCTGCTAACCGCAAGGAGGTGCAAAAGGAGCTTCACTGAACTAAAAAGTAAAATGAGAATTCAAAGAAGAAAAGAAAAGAGACGAAAAGGGTATGAATCTAAACTGAAAGTGAAATAAGTCAACGATTTATTTAACAATCTTACAGTAAAAACTGAAACCTTTTAGAAGTCAGAAGCTCCAGGGAGGTGCCTCCTATTATCAGGAAAGAAATAAGGTCAATCTCGTGACTGTGATTGATATGAACTGGCCGCTAGAAATTTTTGTCTTTTAATTCATGTAGTTTTGCTCCCCCTGATGCTGCCGAGCAGATGATACGATTCTTGTTGCCATCTGTCTTTTGCATTGGTTTTAAATTCGACACTTGACCATTTGGCCGAAAAAGAATTCGACACTTCACCATGATATACAAGTCCGTTTAGATTTCATTTGAATATAATAATTATAAAAATAATTAATTAAGTGATAAATTTTAATCATAATTGATTATGTTATAACGCAATCTGTTTGTATACTCATGCTAGTAATTTTTTTAAAGATTCAAATTTTATTAAGAAAAAAAAATTTTGTTTTAGTTTTATTAAATTTTATGCCTTTTATGTGATTTTTTTTTTGAACTTTTTATGTAATTTACTCATATAAGTTTGCAAACAAAACACGCAAAGAGTGGAGAAGCTGAGATTTGGAGCGTTGGGAAAAAATCAATTTTAAAAAAAGTGAGTGGTTGGATAAATTATGACTTAATTAATTTTTTTGCTCCTAAAATCAATTAAGTCCTTAATCCAAACAGCAGACAATTTTCAGACGTAACTGCGTCTGAAGTTGAGTGGAGGCTGAAGGAGCAGGAAATTGAATTTTGCTTCCTTTTTTGGTACGTGAAATTTGTTTATTGAGAGAATGATAGCCAAATCCTAAAAAAAATTAATTTATTCAACAGTAATCCTAAATAATTTTAGAATACCAAGTTTTTTAGTCTTTAAATGACATTACTCCAAGTCTCCAAATACAGAGACATGTGACTTTATATCCGATTTTGTAATTTCTTTCATAATAAATTTATAACTTATTTTCTGGATTTTAATAAAGAACACAATTTGAAAGATGGGCATCCAATTTTGCAACATCAAACTAATGATTCGTGACTTATTTTCTAATTTTAAAAGGAAAATAGATGTTAATGTTTAAAATTGAAAAATAAAAAAATTATTATTCTAACAACTCTATAAATTTACAAGTCTGGTTTTTAATTTTGTAATTTTAAATTGATAAATTTATAATTTATTTTTTAAATTTTAAGAGGAAACACAAGTGTTACTATTTAAAATTGAAAACTAACAAAGTTATTACTTTAATAGCTCTAGAAATTTACAAATTTAACTCTTAATTTTATAACTTTAAATTAATAAATTTATAATTTATTTTACAAATATTAAGAGGAAACAGAAACACAAATGTTAATTTTTAATTAAAAAATAAGTTATAAATTGGATGCCCATTAAAAAATATAAGACATTTTTAATTAAATCTCATCCTCAATAAAGTAGTTATCTATTTTCTAACTAACCCTATCTTTTCATATTTACCCCTATCAAACCACCTACAATAAATATAAAGTCATTATCAATAGGGATATTTTAAAAAAAAAGGCAATAATTACATATCAAAAAATTAAAAATACCTTATATTTTTTGAATATTCAACTACTTAAAAAATACTTTATATTTTTTAACGAAAGAAGTAGTTATTATTCTAACAGTTTAAAAGATTTGCATGTTTGACTTCAAATTTTGCAACTTCAAATTAATAAACTTACAACTTTTTTTAAATTTTAATGATATCTTTAAATTAAGGGTATTTAAGTTAATTTATTTATAAATCATAATTGTCAAAAAAAGGCATGCAATTTTATTGGTATTTTGAAATTGGTTAGAACTTTAATTGAATTAATTAGCTTCATCTAGATTTAATTGTCATTCTCCTTTTGAAATTTGTTTCTTTATTTCACAAGAAGAATGACATCCTAAAAAATTAAATTATTAATAATTAAGTTTTGATGTATTTTTTTTAAAAATAAGTTAAAAAAATTCATTTAAACAATTACAAATTCAAAATTTTTAATTATAAATTAAATTATTTAATTTATAAGTGTGATTCTGATATTGTAACTACAGAATTCTTATTGTATTTTTAGTGTCTACACACATATACCCAAATAATTATAACTCTTTTTAAAAAAAATAATTTGTTGAGACTGGTTAAAAAAAAAAACGATTTGTTGAGACCTAAATATAATTTATTTAACCGTTTGAAATCTGGGTATCATTTTCACTATTTCATATATATTGTTTTTCCTTTAAATCTACAATGTTATTGTCAAATATAGAGTAATATAACATTAATTTTTACAAAAAAATTTTAATTATCAATTCAATTTCTAAATTTTAATTATAATCAATTATATCCTTGTAATTTTCTAAAGAGAAAATTAATTTACAAGTATTTATAGTTTTACATTATTTTAAATTAGGTCCTAATGGTTTATTTTATTCTAATTAAACCTTTATAATTTGATCAATTAAATATGTTAGTCTCTTATTATTAAAATTCTTTAATTTCTCTTTTAAAAAATAAAATTAATCACTTCTATATGTTTATTAAAAGATTGTATAATTTTAAAATTAATTTCTCAATTTTCCTAATTCAAAATTTATATAATTAGGGTATGTTTTCTAAATAACTTTTATATATATATATATATAAATTTAATTAAAAAATTAATCAAATGTTTAATATTATATTAAATCAAATTTTTTTGGCTAAAAATATTGAATCAAATTTTCTATAAATTTTAAAAGTGTTCTTATTTGAAAAATTCAATATTCATTAATAATTTTAACTTTATTAGACTAATTAAATTATAAGAGCTTGATTAAAATAAAATAAATTATAGGTACCTAATTCAAAGATGAAAAAAACTTGAATAACCTATAGATTAATCTTTCCTTTACTAAATATAGAATATTATTAGATATGGCAACACACTCCAGAGGGGGTGAATTGACAGTTTAAGAAATTTTTTATTCTTTTAAAATTTTTCAGTAAAACTAGGTGTAAAGAAAAGTTTAGATAAATTTAAGTTCTAAATTTTGTTTGTAAGAATGCTAAAGTAATCTTCATAAGCTTAATATGTATAAAATTAATTTCTAAATAAAAGTTTAAGTAAAAGCATGTAGATATATCAAATTTAATTTTGTACACTAAAATATAGTATAAACTAAAATTGCTAAAAATATAAAGAGTTAAGAAAAAAGAGAGTGCAAATTATGATTTATCCTGGTTTAGCTCTACCAATTAAGCCTACATTTAATCCCCAAGAAACTATTTGAAATTTTTTTACTATAACACAAGTTTACGTGAGTGCTTGCTATCACAGTACAGTCATAAGTTTAGTTCAGATACTAGTAAGCTTTTACAGTAAGTCACTTTACTGGTGAGCTTCTTTTTCCTAGAGAATAACATCTCTTAGTTACCAAAAAAAAAAACATCTCTCCCTCACCTTGACAATGATTTTGACTATGTAAATCACTTAGTTGAAACTCTCTCTAAGAGTAATGCTGATTACAATGAAGCTCTAATACTTAAATAATGAAGATATAGATGATATTAGCTCAACAACAATAATTTTTGTATAATAAGAGTAATATGAATATGAATTTCATAACTTGATAATTTCTGAGCTTAATCACGTCTTTAAGATAAGTTTAGAATGTTATATTTATAGCCTATGAAGTGAAATAAATGTTAGAGGCATAATATGATTGTTTACAGTCATTGCATAATGATTATAACCGTTGATGATATTTCTTATGTGGAACAAAACTCATTTACACATGAAATGGCATATGCATAGGTGACAAATTTCGCTTGAAACTTGACAAATTATGCTTGAAACATCATGTGATATTGCAAAGGTGACAAATCTTACTTGAAACATGACAAATCATGCTTAAAATGTCATGTGATATTGCATAGGTGATAAATCACACATGGACAAAAAGTTATTCACACTTGACAGCAGCTATTGAGTAAAAACAAGGCTTCTGGAGGCTAATTCATGTATGAATGCAATGAGAATTCATGCTTGAATTGGACACTAAAGTTTGTTGAGGACATTTCAGATGTGTGTCCCTCTTTCATTCGCTCGTGATTTGAAGGGTTTCACTGCACAGAATTTCATAAGACTATAACTCTCTCAATACAACTCCAAATCAAACAAACTATATATCATTAGAAAGCTCTTGAAGTCTAATTTTTAATAAGAAAAAAGTTTTACACTTAAATTAAATGTAACTTTTGAGATCCGATCAAAAGAGTAAACAAAGGTCAACTCTAAATGCTATGCAGAATTAGTATATCAATACTCCAATTCTAAAATTCGTATATTTCTCAATCGAACTCTATTTTGAATAAATCAATTATTATTGAAAATCTGTTGGAGTCTAGTTTCAAATGAAATATGTTTCACATTAAAATAATCTGTGTAATGAGAAATATGACTAAAACATGACTAACGATCAAATTTAATTTTCTATAGAGATCTCATTTCAAAGTTTAGACTTCAAGTGTTTGTAACTTTTTCAACTTAACTCCTTTTTGAGTAAAAAGAGTAGCTTTAAAAACTTTACGGCAAGGGTGGAGAGAGGAGGAATTGGTAGGGGCTATGGCTCCCCTAACTTTTTATTTTTTTCTTAATAAAATATAGGAGTCATATATTTTTGGTTCCCTTAAATTAATACATTATAAAAGTTAGGAAATATTAGATGAAATTCTCACTTTAATTCTATATGTAGTTTTTTACATATGATAGAGCAACTATTTTAGTAACTTGAATTATAACTGAAATATTTTGTTGTTGTTGTTGTTAAAGATTGCTATGAATTTTTTATGATTATGAGTATTTTTATTATATTAATTGAATTTATCAAGATGAAATGAATTATTATCTCTTATACAAGAAAAAAAAAAGTAAATGAGTATTGAACTATCGAGATCAGTCTCCTGATTCTAAGGACCAAATCTTGCTCTATTAATTTTCAGGTTACAACTGAAGTAGACCAGACTACAATTTGCTTAATCAAATCTAATTCTATTAATCTTTAAGTGATTTTCATTACTAAGTTGTTTAATTAAGTAATTGGGTTGGTTAAATTGTTCAATTAATCATCCTAAATCAAAAGTTTGAGTCTTTAAGCTTTGTATCAACCACTTAGTTGTTTGGATTAACGAGTTCAATTACTGAAATCCAATGCAAATTAAACAGGTTGACTCTGTGATTGCTAGTTGAGAAATTTCTGTTGTAATTGAACTTGATTTTAACCAAATTTTTGGCAAAAATTAAGTTCAATTACAACTGAAATTTTTGTAAACTTCAGTTTAAAACTATCATGAGCAATGCCCACCATACTCTTTTTTCCTTTCTCCTTTTTCTTTAGTAATCTTTAATTTGCAATTTTCTTTCTACCTTATTAATATATTCATTTGCCTTTTTGCCCAAAAAAAAAACCTTGAACTTGATTTTTCTTATTATTTGATTTGGGAACCGGACTTTTTGACCTAATTTAACCATTTTCCTAGGTCCTATAACCATTTAAATTCATTCATAAAAAGCAAAACTCAAATTGCATTTTTCATTCAAAGAAAAATGATAATAAAATTTCTTAAATTATATAAATAATAATTTAATTTTTTAAAAATTTCATAATTTCACTTAATTCTTAGGGACTTCTATATTAATAAATTTTTAATTGAAAATATTATTTTACCTTTATTAACAAATTATAATTTCTTATTTAATTTTTGTAATTTTTTAAATAAAACTTGTTATTCCTTAAATAAAAGTTGTGATCGGAGTTTGTTGTTTTAAAAATTATTTTTTAATAAAAAAATTATACTTAACAAGTTATGATTTCTCATTCAATTTTTTCTATTTATAGAATAAAAGTTGTTATTTTTAAATAAAAGTTGTGATTGAAACTTGTTTTTCAATAATATAAATTACACTTAATAAGTTATAATTTTTTATTTTACTTTTTGCGATTCACAAAATAAAAGTTATTTTTTCTTAAGTAAAAGTTGTGATTAGAGCTTATTATTTTTAATAATGGTAAAATAATATTTTTACTTTAAAATTTATTGACATAGAAGCCCCTAAAAATTTTAGTAAAACTATGACATTTTAAGAGATTAAATTATTATTTATAAAATTAAAGGGAATTTTATGGTCATTTTCCCTTCATTCAAAGTCCACTTTTAAGTTAAAAGTTGCATAAGAATACGAGGCTACAATTATGAACTTGTAGAATAGCTCGAAAATTTCATTCAACGTGTAAAGAATGTGTTACGTAGATGTTCCTTTAAAACAAGCATGAAAAGAATCTAAAACCCCAACTTGAAAACTAAGCTAAGAAAACCATCATCAATAAGGTAGAGTCAGGATTTTTTTATTATTAGAAGTTGAGATGATAAAGTATATATATGATAATTAAAGAAAGGTTAAATATATATATATATATATATATATGATATAAATATTTCAATATATATTTATATTTAATTTTACACCTGTATAACAATATATATATATATATATATATATTAAGTTTTGCTCATTGATTTTTTATAATATAAAAATTATTAGTTACTGTGTTGACGATAAATTTTTTAACAATTTTTTTCTCAATATGAATTATCATTAAATTGGTGAAAATTTTATTATTCCTATAAGCATTAAATGATTTAAATACATCATTGAAATCTAAAGTTTTGTTCAATATAATAAGTTATATTACTTGCTTATTGAATTTATTATTTAATTTTTTAATTAATAACTGTAGTAAATAAATATATTAACACATTAATAATGCTCAATTGTCATAAAATCTTTATGTCAATAAGATCAAATTATATAAGAGTAAAAACTATTCGCATCATAAATTTCAATAGTTTGATTATTTTAAAAAAGTAATTTTTTTCAAAAAACATCTTCACTAAACTTCTTAACTTTTGGATAAGTGATTTTATAATAGATATTAAGCACATAGAATTTAATATATCTTAAAATTTTTGTTGCAATGCTTAACAAAGTTTATTAATAATAATTCTCTCAATTTCTTTCATTAAATATAAAATAAAAGTAAAATAAAATGACCTTAACATCTTAAGATCATGTATAGCATTATCTTGTTGACAATAAGTAAATCCTATAACAACCATATCTTAAAGCTACTAAAATATTTGCTTTATACATATATAAAAGACTATATATAAAGTTAAAATAAAAATTTCATCTAATGTTTTATAACTTCTATAATGTACCAATTTAAAGGGACTGAAAATATATAATCCCTACATTTTACTAAGAAAAAAATTAAAAAGTTAGGGGGGCCATGGCCCCTATCGGTCGCCCCCTCCACCCCTGATCATTGAAATCCTATTTAAGCTATACTGCTTGAACATATAGGCCAATAATGCTAAATGCCTCTAAATAATAAAAATGAAAATACATGATAAGATTAAAATATAATGATTAACAAAGATCACAGGACATTAATTAATCAACCTTTATTTATTCAAGTCTCTAATCTGTCACTAAGAAATTAAAGACAACAATTGAACTTAAACGTCTTCTTCAAGTTCTCAAGCCCAACTCATGGCCATATTCATGCCCTTTTAAATTTTAGTTGGGTATAATAAATTATGAAAATAATTGATTAAGTGGTATATTTTAATCATAATTGATTATATTATAACGCAATCTATTTGGATGCTGTTTTTCTAAAATTAATTTTAGCAGAATTGAAGATGTTTGGATAATTTTTTCAGAATTAAATTTAGCTATATAAATTACTATAAAAAACATTACTTTTTAAAATTAAATTATTGATAAATTTGTATCTAATATTATTAAAGTTGTTACATTTTATTTAAGAAGTAAAATATATTATTTAAACTACATATATAATTAATTAAAAATTTAAATTATATTAATATTAACATTTAAGTTTATGTAAATAAGTAACTAAATATATCTTACTTAAAATAAATTCAACAAAAGATAAGAAAATTAAATTCTTAAATATGAAACATTAATTTGATAACAACTAATGAAGATGATAATATATAAGTTGATCCCTAATAATAACACGAAATACTAGTCATAGTTGATGGTAAGGATGAATATTCATCAATGTCATGGTCTTCTTGATCCTCATGGTCTTCCTGATCTTCCCTCTCATGGCGCATAAAATCAAAATCAAAGTTAGAGTGTCTTTTAATGAAATTATGTATCACCATTGATGCAACAACAATTTGAACTTGTATATCATAGTCATAGCTAGGCATGTTACGTAAAATTGCAAATTTGTTCTTCCAAACTCCAAATGTTCTTTCTATTGTGCATCGTAAACTTGAATGAAAATAATTAAAGACCTCATTATTATTTGCAAATCCAGTTGATCTTCTAAAATTAGGAAGATGGTAGCGTTCCTATCTATACGGATCAAGATATCCATTTGGTGTTGGATAGCCAGCATCCACCAAATAATATTTACCTTATAAAAAAAGATTACTATTAATGTCTGTAAGTTGGAAAGTCTAACACAAATAAATTGAACAAATAAATATACCTAAAGGCGGATGTGGAAAGTTCATGAATCGAGTTCTTAAAGCATGTTGAAAAAAGCGAGCATCATGTGTAGTACCCTCTCATCCAGCCAAGACAAAAGTAAATGACATGTCCCAATCACACACAGCCATTACATTTTTTATAAGGATTCCTTTTCTTCCAATATATTTTGATTTTTCACTAATAAGGACTACACATGGAATATGTGTGCCATCAATTGCTCCAATGGCATTTTTAAAGAATAGCTAATATTGCTTATCATTTTCTATTTTGTTTGATATGTGACGAAAGAACCTGTCTTATGGTTTGATATATTCCATTGCAAGTTTCGAGCAAGCCATTAAAACTTCATGGAAATGTCTATGAATAATCTCTCCTGAATGTTGAAATCTTTCTTGTGCTATCCTGTTTCCCAACCCATGTCCAATTGTATTTAAAAAAATTGCAACCATCTCTTGTACTCTTATTTGCCCAGTATCCTTTAGTTCATGCTATGTCAATTCACTGCATAATTGATGAAACACATGTAGTTCTATTCTAAACATTTCATAGTGACAAACTGGGTGTCCCTCTAAAACTTCATTCACCCACAAATAACCTGTATATTCATTATTTCTTTATGGCTCTTTGCATAAATGTTTTGTTACATACAACCCAATGAAAGCACTAACTTTTTAGGCTCTCTTTAACCTTTTTTTAGATGACTCTTCTATATGTCTTGCTACCTGTAGCCAAACACATAAATAATATGTGCACTTAATTTCAATTATAGATACATTTAAACAAGTCATCTATAAAAATACCAATAACCTTTCCAAAACATTTAATACTTCATTGTCATATATAAAAAGTACATAAGCAGTTCAAGAGGCTATATAAGTCAAATTCAACAATATAATACAAACATGTTAGACTACTCTTTAAGTAAGATCATATGCTCATAACAAGTTTTAAAACCCTAATAATCAACCATTTTGTGATATTCATATCTCAACCACTCCAAAACACTTTCTTTATCATCCTTCATTGTCAAAAACATCACCCTAACCTCTCGGGACATGAAGAGTGACATGCATCGTGAAACCGAATGTTTGTCAGTTGCAACTTCTTTCCATTGTTTGACTATAGACATGACTTCAAGAATTGATGTTTCCTTGGCTTGTTGAGATTCTTCCTTTGTTGTTTGAGCTATCACACTTATTGCATCTGCTATTTGACTTGTACTAAGTAACTTGTTCTTCTTTCTATTGTTACTGCTTTCACCCCTCTTCCTTTTACCATTGCCTCCACGTAAGATTCTTTGAGAAGCATTCAGAACTACTTTATTAAATTCACCGCTTACTCCAGTAGTTCTTAAGATCTCATCACTATCTCTTAAATGTTCCTCCAAATCAATACCCTCATTTGCCATATCTGGCCGATACACGTCTTCGTCCTCACCTTCATTCCTATTGTAAATGTTAACATGTTCTAGGTCCACTGGCAATGAAACCTTGAAACAACTCAATTAATTCATTAGCAAATGGTAATCTTGTCTGAATTTCTCATATAATGGATTTTCCTGCACATAAATTACCAATAATATTACAAAATACATAAATAAATAAAATAAATATAAAGTCTTACATAATAACATCATACCAATATCTTTTTCTCCTACCAATCATCTAAAGCATCCACAGTATTGTTTGTGTAATCCCAACCCAATCCTGTCTTACTTGAAACTAACTTATCCCACAGTACCTATTCTTTTCTCATATTATCCCACTTCTTCTTGAATTGTTGTCTATTATATTTTTGCCCAGTCCTCTCATTGAAGGTAGAAATTATACTGAGCCATCTTGCTTTGGTAAAACTACCACCATTTCTTTGTGATTTTTAAACTTGGTCCAAATAGATGTCAATAAATATTCTAGTATTTCTTTGATCCCATGAAGCTTTTGACTTATTGTTACTCATTATATTATATAAAAATTGATTGTATGAGAGTATAAAAAACTAATATGTTAATTATAAGAATTGTAATTAAAATATTACATGACAAAAACTTGACAATTTTCAGAGGAGCTAAATTCAACATTCAACAGACACTGAAACGGCACAAAATTTGACTAAATGACCCTTATATATGCAAAACATACTGGTTGAGAATAAACCTCTAGTAATTAGTGATTACAAAGACCAAAACCAGCACAGAGTTTGACTAGGCACAAAACTAACTTTTAAAAGCTTTCCATAATTTGCAAATGTACAAGAGTTTGACTAAAATCAGGTTTCAATAGCTAAAATCAACTTTCAACAGTTCTCTTATATCTAGCACAGAGTTCAATTAGGCACAAAACCAGCATAAAAATAACATGAAAAATTAGCTTTCACCTACAGTATTATTTTCAAATGTACAAGAGTTGTAATGGCCGAAGTAATGGTTCAGTTTAACTAATAAAGAGCAGTAAATGGTTCAAACCACACAACTAAGCTAGCAATCGCAAGAAGAAATCCACATATATAGAACAGAGTGAAAAAGAAAATAGCGTCTGACTAAGATCAAACATTACGCCTGACCAAGATTGTCTAAAAAAATGGTCGGAGAAGATCATTTACCTTTCAGCCCAGTCAAAACTTCACTCAAACACAGATCACAGGAGATGGGAGACAAACACGGTGGACCACAAGCAAATCAAAAGACGGAGCGAGTAGATTGAGCCAAGAGAATGTGGATGGAGCTTACTACCTTCTTCGACTATAGTAGGAGATCACTGCTACTGGCCGCAACTCAAAGACAGCGAATGAAGGTCAATGATGCCACTAGGATTGCATAGCACAAGGACCACAAATATGCACACAGATCACAAGATGGCCGAAGATCATTGCCTTTAACCATAGATCGGGGACGACGGACGATGACTATGTTAGGGGTGGGTGGACAACGATAGAGAGATGGCACAATGAAGTCATAGATCGATAAGGGTAAGAGACGGCAGTCGAGATTGAAGACCGAATGAGAGAAATAGGAGATCAAAAATGAGAGAGAGATTTGCACATGAATGAGAGAAATGTGAGATCAGAACAATGAGATAGAGAGAGCACATGAAGAAGGGCAACATGAGTAGCTGAATATCTGACAAAAGAATTAATGCAATAACAGTAGAAAAATTTAAGATGAAAGTTGGTTTTCACAAATTATAAATTAATGCACGTTTTGCCTCATTGTTCGATTTTTGCATTTTTGTGGTGTTTGGATAATTTTGCTCAAAAAATTAATTATGGGATAAATAATCAATTTTATCTGCTATCCAAACACACACTTCATCCAATTATTCAATGTGGACTTTTGAAACAATTAAGTGATGTAAATGTACGTATATACTCGCTAGTTTATAAACTGATAACCATTTCACAATCTAAAAAAATTAATTGAAATCGTAATCTTCCAAAAAATGGTACATCTTTCCAATAACACCCTTAAGTAAAATAAATATAATATTTGTCTTATTTAAAATACCCTCATTAAATACTTTATATAATGATAATGGAAATTCTAATGAATTATTTTTTTAAAAGGAATAATAAATAAAATAAGGATATAATTGGAGAAATTATAAGAATTATTCAATACATTATATTTTAGATTAAACAAAATTTTAAGAGAATATCCTATATTAAGATTAGGAGGGACTGAGGAAGTAGTGTAATTGCCTTGGACATCTTGAACTTTCAAAGTTTCTTTTTCACCATTCACAATAATTATATTTAAAATATGATTGGCATTAAATATGAGCACTTCTTTCAGCTTGAATTTAAACAATGGTTTGTTATATTGTGAGAGACTAGTCTCTTCTATTAAATCTAATCTCTAATTGGTAAACCTACAAAGTTCATTGTAAAAGTTTTTTATTTAATCTTTTTTGGGCCTTGCCTTAGTGATTAGGCCCTTCCATATTTATTCTTGCCTTAATTATTGGTCCTTGCATAGTTATTGGGCTTACTGTTTATGTACCACAATGTGAACAGCTATAGATTTCCATGTAATTCGCTTCTAAGGGGATTTGAATTTATTGTTTCGTGTGTAGAAGATTGAGATTGCCTGGGTTCGAACTCGTGGCTTGGCTTTTGAAAGCCAACCACCTTTATCACCATGCCATAGGGTTCACCTTGTAAGAGAATTTGAATTTAGTGATCGTAAAAGTGTTTATATTATTTAAACTATTAAAATCTATATTAACGATTTAAATAAACTTATAAGTGAAACATAAATTTAAAACAATTAATATGAATTTTAATAATTTAAATGATACAAATACTTAATGTATGCACTAAATATAATCACCAAATTAAAATCCTTATTAAAGATGTCCCTCATTTAGGATGCTACATAGACATGGGATGTCACACAAGATGATACTTGCATTGGAATGCCACATTCGAAGAAGAGTGATGAAAATGAATGGTATTATCTGAAACTACTGCCATTGCCTGAGAGCTTAGGATTTTCAATATTATCCCCTTATTGAGTTAATTTATGTAAAAGAGTGAGAATAAATTCTTATTTCTGTTTTAGTTATATATATAAAGTTTGAAATGTAATGTTAATCGTTTTATCATCTATCTAATATATTACGTGTTGGTGAATTCTTACTTAAACATGTAGTACCAGAGGTGTTTCAACCTCACTAAGATTGGTTGTGAGTTCTTACTCTTTGTCACAATTTCTTTGAATTACCAAAATAAAAACTATAATAAATGAACTTAAGCAAAAATACTAGAGGACATAGACGATATAAGAGACCATGAATTTATACGAAAGTATATTTAATATTTGCAACTGTCAACTGGGGTGACATTAGATTTTGAAAAATTTTAGGGCAATCTCTAATATAAATAAGCAAGATTGCTTCGCTTGAAATATTTTTGTGAAGCTAATGGTTGTATTCAAATTTTAACCCATAGGTGTTGGGTTTAATCCTCCTTAAGCAAGATTAATTCTTAATTTGGATAGGAAGAAAGATAAGGAGAAGGGAAAACTAGGAGGAAAAATTTCTAAAAATAGTAAAAAAAAATGGGAAATTATAATTGTTGGTGTTATACTTTTAGTTTGTTTTGGAATTAATTTCTTTACTTTTTTTCATTATTTCAAATCTTTTAAGTTTTATTTGTTTACAATATTGGTTCTTGTCGTTACTGGCAAAGTTAATTGTGCCAATGTATATATAACTATGTTAATTTTGTTGCTGAGTTGATAAAATTATGATGTCTTGGATATCATTGGAGAAAACTAGCCATTTTAACTTTCTGCCTTTTGCCCTACCTATCATGTTTAGTTTTGATTTAACGTCCTGCTTCCTGATTTTTTTTTTCCATATACCAATTTTTATATATATAATTCATCATAATTTTAATATGTCAACATAATAAATAATATAATTTTTGCACACATTAGCCACTGTTAAATCCTTCTAATCACATTTTAAAATATAGGGACTAACATTGGTAACAAATAGAATTTAAAGTATTTAGAGCAACAAGGGGGAAAAAAAAAAGATAAGGACTGACATTAAAACATGTTAGAAGTATATGACAAACTATTATATTTTCCTAAAAATTGACTATTTATGGGAAAAAAATTCTTCTAATCTTATCCATTCCTTATTTTCTTCCTGTTTTTCTCTTTATCCAAACCAAGCTTAAGTGTTTGAATTTTGTAGATAAAAAATGTATAGTATGGGAAAACTACTTCAATTAAGTTTAACAATGTTGGAATTTGATCCAATAATACCAGATATCGTATAACTATATATATATATATATATTTTCACATTTCATGATTTCAAACAAAGATACGAAGGAGCTTAACTGTGCAATTGTAGTTAGACACAATTGCTTAGTTCACCACTAAAAAAGTATTGGTGTTTGTCATAGTCTAACTTCAACTCCACACTGCTTACATATAAACAATGTTTCTAGAAGCTAGGTTTTATACATGTATTACTTCTGATTTTTAACCACGGTTGCTTCAAGCATGATCTCAGTTGTTTCTGCCAAAGATGGCTTCTTTGGTGACCAATTTAATACCCCTCACCCACATCTGAGCCATTTCAGCACCACCCACACATACAAAATGAACCTCTTTCTTTTTTGTAGTGACCACATGGAACAATCCTGGCTCATCAACATCATACTTCCTTCTACGATTCCATCTGAATTTGTCACTAGGACCAATCTCAGCTGCTTTACAAACCACATTTCTTCTATTTGATTTTCCCCATCGTAGAATTCCAACACCATCCACCATTCTCAGTTCTTTACTATGCGGTGACCCTTTCCCACACCTTGTGTGCTTCTTTACTCGAGCCTCGGCTAGAACCAGTCTTCGAGCTAGCTCGTCGAATATTACGCGCTCTGCATCATTTCCTGCTCCATTTTTTCTAGCAAGTGAAAGAGCTGTCTCATGTCTCTTGTTGTGAATATCACATTTGGCACCACATGAGATTAGTAACTCGCACATTTTACTTTGGCTCTCTTTTGCTGCTAACATTAATGGTGTATATCCGTTGTGGTCGAAAGCATTTATATCGAATCTTCTTTTGATTAATTTATGAACCAGATCTGTGTCCCCATGGCGAGCAGCATGATGCAGAGGATTTAACGCAAGATTGGAGCAATTAGATTCGTTTTCAAGTGCAAATTCAAGCATTATTTTCTCAAAAGCTTTTCCAGATTTGTTCATGTTTATAAGGTCAAGAGCTGTCAAACCGTGCTTGTTTCTTAGCTTTAGAACATCAGCTCCAGCTTTAAGAAGCAACCTGAAAGCCTCTGCTTTACCTTCTATTACAGCTATCATGGTGGCTGAGAATCCATTTTCATCTTGTTCATCTAAATTTATGTTTCTACGTTCAATGAGTTCCTTCAAAGCCTGTGTGTCATTAGCACGAGTTGCAAAAATCAAAGAAGAAAATGTGGAGGCATTGCTCGATTTGACAACCTTTCCGCTTCGAATCAAGTCCAAGATTACTTTCTGGAAGACGTTTGTCCACTTAACAGACTTTGCAAACGACATCGCAGATTGACCAGATGAATTTACCATTCCCATATCAGCTCCTGCTGAGACCAACACTTTAAGGCAATCTTCATGCTTATGCCTTGTGGAGATCATTAATGCAGTATCCCCAGATTTTGTTTGGGAGTCCAAGTTACAACCAGCATCAAGTAGGCATTGAAGAATGTCGCGTAATCCAAGCCTTGTAGCCATGTGAATGGGGCATAAATTTGTTTCCTTAGTCATTTGCATGGCCAATTCTGTATTTGCACCGTAATTTAGGATCACAATCATAGCTTTTTTGTTATCACAAAGAATCGCATGGTGCAGAAGAGTCCTTCCAAAGTGAAAACTGTTGGGCGAGAGGTGAAATAGCAACATACTCAATATAGCTCCACTAGCTTCAAAATACTCCACAGCACACCAGGTGATTGGGTATGCCTCAGCTAATCCCACACCCACACGAAGTTCTTCTCCACTATCAGTTTCCCATGTCCAAGCCCCTAGTTTGGCCTTAATATCAGTCCTTACTCCAACCTGATTTACAAGAATAGGATTCATCAATCCACAGAACAGCTTGACTCAATGCATATATTGAAACAGTTAATATTTGGATTGAATAATAGATCACATCATGAACTGCTGGATAATTATATATTATATCTGGCTAATCCTTGAAACATATCAAAATGTTATACCATTAGATGTTATCTTTTGTGTGAGTACAAGAAATGTGTATTTTAGACCGGCGGCATTTAATCTCATATAAATATAAATCAGTATTCCTTCAAAGATTTGATCTCATGTGAAGAAGCTCGTTTAAAGTCAGAAACAAACCTGCAAGAGCAATCTCACAACATCGATCTGCCTGCTAACAACAGCTGCGAACAATGCATTGCAATTAACATTAGCGTGGAGAAATGGCTTTGAAGATTGAAGCAACGTCCTATCAATGGCATTGGCATCCACCCCATGCTGCCAAAGTTTAGAAACAAAGTCAATCTAATAATTATCGTCTCTATTTATTTTTTACGACATAATTTTTCAAAATCACCGCCCTTAATCAAGCTGAGATAAGGCAGATGATAAAAGTAGTGAGTGAATAAGAATTTTTGAAAATCAATAATAAATATCCCTTTAATTTTCTTAGAAGGTCTCATGTTAAATAACGATCAAGATCAGTCTTATAAATAGCAGCAGAAGGTATTGAGTTTACCTTGAGGAGTACATGGACAACATTTGTGAATCCTCGGCAAGAGGCAGAGACAAGAGCATGAACAGAAACTTGAGGACGTATCATGTTGGAATCCAAGAGCAGCTCAGCAAATGTAGGCCGATCCACGAGGCTTGCTTCCATCAGAGCCTCTTCACATGCCGGCTGAGCCGCTCCGGCATTGATGAGCATCTCCAGAACTTGTAGGTGGCCTTCCCTCACTGCTGCCGTTGTGGCATAGCCCCGGAACAATCTCTGATTCACATTACCTCCAACATTCTATCCAATCAAAACATCAATCTCTGTTAATAATAGACAACTAATCTTCAATAATCCTGCGGCTACAAACTTCTAAATTCCAAAGAAAACAAAAAGTAGAAATTAGTCCAGACTTTGAACTATCATTTATGAGAAATTCAGAATAAAGTTGAATTGAAAGAAGTGTGCACATGCATACATAGATACATACATATTCTCATATGCATGCTCCATTGTCATTGTGTTTCGCATAATTTATATTGTCTCTTGATTAGCCACCTCGGGATAGCACAGCAGAACGAAGTATTGAAATCACAAAATACAACACTAAAGAATAATTGACATTCAGATGCTTGTTTCTATTCATAATTCGAAAATTTAAAAAAAAAATGCAATAACTGATGTGCATCACCACGAGCTTTCTGAGCAGGATCAAATTCCCTGCATGAGCAGCAAGAAACAGTGCAGTGACCTCCGTTTTGAACTCCTCGTATCCGAATCGGACTTCATGAGACGACTCGTCGTGCAACACAATCTCCGTCGTTCTGGACCTGAGGTTCACCGTTCCGACGAAGTTGACGTCGACAAAAGGATCGGCAATACATTCTAAAGCAGCGTCGGTATCGCCGTCATGAGCAGCGTCGACGAGCCTTTGCGAAACCTCTGATTCATAATCAATAGGAACCACCTGCTTTCTGAGCCCTGAGCCTGAGCTTACGAGCACCATCATTTTATGCGGCCAAGCTCTTCACTGTGAAAGCTTTCGTCATAAACGAAGTGGAAACGAAGGTAGGAGATGCGTGATTTATGGAACTAAGTTCACATATTTAACAATTTAAAAACAGAAGTGAAGCAAAAGATAAATTGGTTGGGGCGTATTTTTTGACTTTGCAGAGAAAAGCGACGTTGAAGGGCGTTTAGCTGTTGGGACTACCAAGGATATATTGGTTAGCGAATGGAGGAAATGCGGACCATGATGCTCTAAGATAAAAGATAATAACCACGTTCAAAACTCAAATTACAAAATTATACGTTCAAAAAATATTTTTGAGAGTTGGATGTCAAAAATATAAACTATTTTAAATATTTGAAGATATAATTAAGAAAAAGCATAATCTTTTTAAAACTATAGAGTTTAAAAATACTAAAAAAATAATAAAAATTAAAAATAAAATTCAATAAAATTATAGGAATTAAAAATTATATTTTTCTTATAATTAATATACTTTTTCTAAAAATCAAATTAATAAATAAATTATTTTATTTTTATCTTTAAATGAAGATTCTATTAAATAAGATTATATATTAAAAAAATATGCTAGTTTGAATAAAGTTAACTAATTTAATGAAGTGAGATTTAATTAAAATTATTTATATTTTTTAACCGATAAAGTAATACTATGATATTTTTTAATTAATATATAATGATTATTTTAATTTACTCTTTTAATTCTATTCATAAGTTACTTTTAACATGTTTTACTGAAATAAAAAAAATTTAAAACTCATAAATTTTTTTAAAATTTAATAATTTTTTAACTTTACTCATATTAAATATACATATTTTAATAATATATTTTTTTTCTCAGAGAATAAATAAGAAAATTGAGATAAAAATTTAATAAAATAATTTATAAATAAGGTAAAAAATATTTTTTTTTAAATTCTATAAATAGAATGAGGGGAGTGAATTACAAGACATTTTACTAGCGGTTAGCTGTTGGGACTTCCAAGGTACATGTTGGTAAGCGAATGAAGGAACGTGGATGTTAGTTACCATGAGACATTTGGCTAGTGGTTAGTCCATTACTAGTTCAAAATGAAAGACATTTTGTGGAAGGAAAGACTAATAATAACATTAATAATAAGAATTTGTTATAAAATAAATAATATAAAAAAATATTTACTTGCCTTTATCTAATTTAAAATAAGAACTTTAAGTATATGGAATTAAATACATAAGTTTTGTTTTTGTAAAGAGTATAGTGTTAATTTTTTTGCACAAACGCATTTATTAATTATAATATAGAGATATGATAAAAGAAAAAAAATTGGATGTTATTAAAATAGACTTCCGGTAAAGAATTAGACACTCACAAATACAGAAGTCTCGATTTACATTACAAAACTTAATTGTTATTAATTCATGATTTGCAATTACAATTTTTATAATTATAAATGTTTGAATCAATAATTATAACTATCTCACAAAAAAATGTTTTGAAAAAAATCATTAAATTAATTGAAAAATGTAAAACCTAATTTATAAAAATCAGGATTTTAAAAACCAGATCAGTTGATTCAAATAATTGGATATGGAATTCGCTCCTAGCCCCATCAACCCCCATAAACTGAATAGTTGACTAACTGATTAACCCGACAAAAAGCCAGCTTAATTGATAACAAACCAAACCATATCTAAGAAGATTTTTAGACCCTTTTTTTTATCTCTAAATATAAAATATTATTAGCATTTTTTTAATAAATGAACCATTATATCTTTATTAATTTGGAAAGAGAAAAAAAATACTCTCATTAATTTACTTGAAAAAAAAATTATTTTTATTTACAATAATTAAAAGTAAAATTGAAATGTTGTTGTCCTTTTAATTAGATAATTAAATTTTATTAATTTTATGTGATTTAATTAAAAGCATATTATATAGAGGAACTGAGGGAGTAAAATGGGATCCATTTTTTTTTTATAACAACGTCTGCAATTTTTGAAGTCTCTCTCTGTTTTTTTTATCTAACTGTAAAGTTAAATTTTATTAATAGTATGAGCTACATTATAGTGTTTTTAAGAATTGAGGAAATAATTTATATAATAAATGAGTTCAGGGTTCAAGATACTAGTGGACCTATTTTTTTTTAAAAAAATTTCAAGTAAATATTGCATACTAATAAAGTAATATATCATAAAAAGTAAAAGTTTATTTAACCTTACTTTACAAAATGTAATGAAATGATACATTTATAAAATTTCATTTTTTTAATGTAACATTTATATATAAAATAAAAGCAATGATACTTTTATAGAGATAACGACCAGAAAAAGGAAAAAAATACGGACTAGAAAGTGACATTGTGAGAATGGACAACAAGAGCGGATGTCACTGGGCGGAATGTTCAACGTAAGCTCATTGCTACGGTTTGTTGTATTCTAAATAACCGGATTTCGCCTGCTCTATTAAGTTTATACATAAAAAATTCAGAAAATAAATCCAAATTCAGCATTAAAAGCATAAACTACGTCAATATCGGTTCCTTGATTTAAATGATAAAAAATTATACCAGACTACTAGTTTAATTAGAGGTTTTGAATTTGATACTAAAACAAAAAACATAAAATACATAAAGTGGATATTATAACTTTTTTAATATGGACAAAATGAATTTAAACATCTTTATGTGTAATATATAAAAGCTCAAATATATCGTAGGAGTCATAATAGTACAACTTTGTTTTCAATCATTTCTACAATATATGAAACCAATACTAATTTAACTAGCAATAATAAGCTTGATTTATTGGCATTTGCCATTTGTGTTTATAAGCTATGACTAATGTAACATTCTCCAGTGAACTCTTCTTCTTCTTCTTCTTCTTTTCTCATACATTTTGGTAGGTTTCATACAATTTTTTTTATTTCTACAATAATTCTGCATATATTTTAATTAGTATGTTTTTTTAATAGATTTTCAAAGATAAAATATGTCCTCTTTATAACTGTTAAATTTTTATCTTTGGTGGGTATTGCGAAAAAGAAAAGATGCCCAGTTTATAAGTCTATGAATGTTTTTTTTTAATTGAAAAAATGTTATTGTTTTTTTTTTTCACTTGCTCCCTCTCTATTTTCTGTTTTTTGTTTTTGGTAAAAATTGACTTATATGTCTATAGCACTTATTTGGATTTATCAAGTTAATAAATTAAATTAGTCATTAAATTGATCAAGACATAAGTTAAAGATATAATAATTAAAATTGTAATCGAATTATGATGAAACCCAATCATAAATAAAACATTTGATTAAACTTGCTAAGACACTAGTTGATTGGTTCAATTAGTGAGTTGACCTAAATTTTCATATCATGCAATTTATAACCCAGTCTTATGAAAATAATTATAACGTGGTTAGGAAATTTTTATGGGCTAGGTTGGTCATGTAACTCATTTAGAAACCTAAACAAATAATCAATTTTTCTCTCGGATTCCAAACTTGTCTTTCCCACCACGATTTGGCTGGCTCCTATCATCAGCTTTGTTGCATGTTGTCTTATTTTCTAATTGATTATAATTTTAGTATTCTTATTTCATTTTGATCTTTGATTCTTTAAGGAAATTTGTTATGAGTAAGAGATTACCCTTTTTTTTTAGGATAGGAGTTATATACTTACCCTTATATACTCAATATATTTTCATCAAAACAAATCAAGATATGTATATTTTAATATGTTAATAATATTAATAATAAGAATTTATTATAGAATAAATAATCTATAATAGATACACATATATTAATTTAATTGAAAATAAATATTTAAAATATATAATACTAAGTATATAATTTTCTTCCTTTTTTTTAATTTATATTGATCCATAGTGTCTTATCATAAACTTTTTCTCTTTTTTTCTTTTTACCTTGAATAGACTATTTCTCTTTAGCAGTGATAAATTTTAGATTAGATAATTAATATGCGACACACAATATATAAAAATATTAATTAAAATTTTCTTAAATAAATATGATGATATTAACTATTGAAATTAAATTTACAGTATTCACATTCGAATTTTTCCATATAATAGCATGTAAAAGTACTGTACTTTTGCTAGAGAATTTTAAGACAACTTTTAAGGGAAGGAAACAAAAAAAAAAAGGAAAATATCATTGAAGGATTACAGAGGGTAATTAGGTCTTTTTTGAATATTAAAAAAAGAATGAATTGAAAAAAAAATTAAGATAAAAATGAACTAAATTCTCCTTTCCTTTATATTAAGTATGATAAAACTCATTAATATATGCTAAAATGTAAGAATTGTCACACCCTTTAACAAATCTCATAAATTATAATTCTTAATCCTATGAATTAAATTACTTCTCTCCCTTATGTATATGCTCAATTATTCCCTTTGATCATTTTATTTTTATCTTTAATTTTTTCAATCCATTTCATTTCATTCCATTTCATCTTATTTTGGGTTGGCCATTGAAAATCATATTCTCAGTAGAAATGAAAAATAAGAACACCAATCTTAATCAATCTTAACTCTGATCATAAAATATGACGACAGACTTAAAAATTTTCAAGACACTGGAATGAAATGTGTATAGCATTATTTTTTATTTTATTTTATTTTATTGCGTATAGTTATAGAAGTAAATAAGTTTTAGATATGATTAAATATTAAATATGAGCATCTCTTTCAACATATATTAAAATTTTGGTACATACATTATGAGGAGCCAACCCTCTTGATCAGTTTCGTTTAGTTCCCAATAAGAATTTGGGCTTGATATTAGGATATTGGGCCTTTATTGGGCTGAGATACCTTCTGCCTGCCCGTGTCAACGTATATAAACAGAACCATTAATGCAAGTATCGCACGTTTGGTTCTTTTTTTTTTATTTTAAGTTTAATACAAGGGCGAATAATGACTTTTTTTTTTATTCTCATGTTGTATTAATAATAATTAAGGACCATAATTTTTAATATTTTTTTAAAAATAAACTCTTAATTAAATTATTTTTTTATTTGCTCTTAATTCATGGTATGTTTAGTTTCTGTTTTCAAAAACTATTTTCTATTTTTCAAAAAAAAAAATTGGACAAGTTCTTTTAAATTTGATTATTTTTAAAACTATTTTCATTTTATGTTTTTTTTAAAAAAATTAAAGCATCTAAAATGTTATTTTATTTTATTTTTCTTGTTTTCAAAACATATTATATTTAATTATTGGAAGATGCAGCTAGTTTGATTAATTTCTATCATAAACAACAACCATTAATTATATGCAATTATCATTATCAATCTACTTTTAATTCTAAACTGATTTTAAATTAAAATTTTATTTTATTTTACTTTGGAAAAATTCTAAAATTTATATTATAAAATATTTTTTTAAAAAAATCAAAACAAAAATCAAACAGGCTTTAGGTTTGAATTTTTTAGTACTCATTTTTAACATCATTTCAATAACTTCAAGGGTTTACAACTTTTTTTTTTTGGACCAGCAAAGGCCTACAACTTGATTGGACTTAATCTTGACAAAACCTGTTTGATAAAAACTTGAAAAAATTTTAGTGAAGGACCCTTGAACAAATATAATAAAAAAAAAAGAACCTTTAAATTTCTAAAATTTTATTGAAGGACTCGTATGGATTTTAGTTTGAATTTGTAATAGAAATGATAAAATTACTCTCATTTAAATGAATAACATGAACGACTCATTCCTATATTGTATGTTATTCATTTACTTATAGAATGCTATTTTTTTTCCTCATTTCATTTGTTTATAGTTCTAGTTTTGACTTTTATTTTAAGTGTTGATTTCAGGATAAGACGACTTATTCATTCTCATACTGTTTGTTGTTCATTTACTTATAAAATATTATTCGTTTTCCTACTTTACTTGTTTTTGACCTTAGAATGAAATCAAGTAAAAGTAATACTATCAACAAGTGAAGTAGAAAAATGAATGACATTTTGTAAGTAAATAAAAAACATGCAATATGAGAACGAATAAATTGTTTATGTTGTTCATTTAAATGAAGATAATTTTATCATTTCTGGAATAAGTTCAAATGAAAATCCATACAAATCCTTTAGTAAAATTTCAAAAATTTATGAATTCTTTTTTTCATTATATTTGGTCAAGGGTCACTTATGGAGGTTTTTTTCTAAAAACTTCAAGCTCAAATTGAAGGCTAAATTTATCTACTTAACCAAAGCTTGGTTTAATTTAACCTTTTTTTGTAATTTTATATCTGTACCAAAAAAAAAAACAAACTTTTTGTTTTGGTTAATTAAAGATATGGAAAAATTACTGTTTGGTCTCATACAACAATTTTAAAACCCAAAAATTCACCAAATTCATCAATAATTCTCAGAGGATTCTCCGAGACTTAAATGTAAATAAAATTGAAATTACAATTACCAAAATGTCCATGATGAAAACAAAACAAAAACGCACTATCTAACAGATGTCCGTACGACCACCTACGTTCCCTTTGTCACCTCTCTTTGTGATTAGTGGTAATTCACTGCTCTGTTTTGCAGAAGAAAAACAGGGGAAGAGCAGGTTGGTAGTATTTTAAACTATAACATGAAGAAATTCGATGTAATAATATTAGTAGTTTTGCCTAAGATTTTCTTGAAGCGCGGAAATTACATGTTATGATGGAGTGAGAATAAGTTGCTATGCTTAATTTAGTGAAGCTTGCAGTGATTCAAAACTCGCTAGTTTCAACTGTTACCCGACCCTTATTTGATAAGTTGAGTTATTGACGCCAAGAATTCCTTTCAAGAAATTATTGCAGCAACTACACAATGAAGTCGGCATAGACGATGATGCCACCAGACTGTCTTGGACATGGCCGTCAATTGCATTGTCTGAAGTCTATCAATAATGCCTGTGGAGAGAGGATAAGTGAGGACAGTAACGGGATTGCGTCAGAAGACTCATTAGAAGCTCCGAAAGGGATAGGAGTTACTGAGGAAGGAAATGGAGATGCAGTAAGACCAAACTTGAACAACTGCATCTTGTTTTGTTTCAATCCGTGGATATTTTGGTTATTATAATTTCAATCTTATTTACATTTAAGTTTTAAGGGACTTAAGAATTATTTATAAATTTGGTGGGACTTTTGGATATTTAAGGTTACTGTGTGAAACCTGCTGTGGTTTTCCCTAAATGTATTAGGAATTATGGTGATTGTTTTTTCGCCTTGAATCAATCCACTCCTTATATTGTAAGAAGTTGGTGGATAAATGAAAGGAGAGGATGTGTTTATATTATGTAATTATTTGTATTGAATGTAACATTATTTATTCAAATATAAAAAGGAGGAAAGCGCGCGCACATAAAACCACAATTACTAACAATTAATCATTTAATCCCGCAAAAAAAAAAAAAGAATAAATTGATAAAGAATAAAATGGACTAAATTAAGGTAACTGATTGATAGAGACATGATAATTATAATGAAAAGAGAGCCATGGAATGACAGAGAAGTGAGCGTAGGGATTGATACCTTATTCAAGTCAATCCCCATTTCCATCTTTATATCATTTTATTTCTTTCTCATAAACAGTTAATATTTCACTTAAATACACATTTTTTTAAAAAAATATAATTTAATATAATACATGGGTTCTCAACATATATATATATATATATATATATTTCATAATTCAAAATAGAGTTTCATATAACACATGAGGATTGCTTTGTAAAGATGCAAAAATAGTTTTAACTTTTTTTCTCTCTTGAATGGTTGTAACTCAATTTTGAATATAGCCTCTCTAATAACCTAATATGATCCTTCTCTAATTTATTTAGTGAGACTTACAATGAACTTCAATATTGGACATTTCTCAACATAGGAAGGGGGAGCAATCTCATTAACCTTAATTTTCCTCATAACACAATTTAATTCTCAATTAAATCTCATGATTTTTTTAATTAAATTCCTAAATAAAAATAGGATGTTACAACATATGCAAGTTGAAATTCCAAAAATTTGACCATCCATTGTGGCACCACATCATATGATACCTCTATCGTGGCAGATGGCACAAAGAGTGCCATGTTTGATTTTGCTCCTCTAACTTGGGCCTAATAACCCAATGCCCTTTTGGATAGAGGTGAGAAATGAGTGGGTTTGGCCCATATAGGCCTAGGCCCTAAAGCCTGATTTTTTTAAAATTGCCTGATTTTTAAAGCTACATTTATTCGAAGGGCTTAGGGCTGGGTCCATAAGCCCATTTTAGAAAAACAATGAAAAAATATAAGCATTACAAATTAAAACATAGAATTGATATCCACAATCAGATATTCCTAACACATTCATATATAATCAAGAAATAATAACACAACCCAGCTTCAGCCTTCATCACCAACTCAGAGAATCAACTAATAGAACAATTTTATGACCATCAAATGAGAATAGTAGTACACAAAACAAGAATCAAAATTGAGATCCAAACTTTATTAAAACTCACGAAGAAAAATTCTTAACAATAAAATCCTTAATAACTCAACAAAACCCCAATATCATTAGCCTCACATGCGTCAGAAGAAAATGAAGAGAAGTGAGGAGAGCAAGCAACCACCCTTACTTGAAGCCAAATCAAGAAAAAGAAGAGTGAGTAAGGTGATCAAGTAGTGAGCATTATGACTTGAAGGTGAGTTCGAGATTGAGCTAGCGATTAAGCATTGTGATGGCATGACATGTCATCATTAAGATCAAGATCAAGAGGAGTGAGAGGAAGAGCTAGTGATTGAGATCGAGAGGTGAAAGAACCTTAGCACCGTGAGTTCATGACTGTGTGAGGGAGAGCATTGTGATTGAGCACCCATAGTGTCACCTGAAGTCAAGTATCAGAGATTGCGAGACTAGAGTTGAGAGCACTGTGAGTCCTCTATAGAGATTGAGAGATCAAGAGTTGAGAGGGAGGAGAAGCCAAGATTGTGAGGAGAGGCCAGAAGGGAGAGTAATTCTATAATGTCGAATAGTGTGTGGCATGAGCGTGCTCAGGGTTTTCTTTTAGGTGCCAAGCCAAAGAGTGTGTGTGAAATGGGGAAGGAATAAAAAAAGGGGAGGAATTGGGCCTGAAAGGTATAAGTTTTCCTTATTAATTCATAATTAACTCTAAAAATTAAGGTAATCAAGGATTCAGCCAAATAGATTACCAAGTTTGTAAACTTTACAATAATAGAATCCCAAGTTTTCAAGTTTTTTAAAATATTCCAATATACTTATATAAATGACAAGTCAAAGTAGAGAATATCTATGGAAGCATGGGATTTCAATTTACATCAAAGCATTTCTATTTTGCTTGAGAAAATAGCTTATCACATCAAAATGTAAGGGTGCGTCGTGGTATGTTCCCTTTTATTTCATGCACTATGGTATAAGAGTCACGTGTCACGGTGCATTGCATAATTTTGACAGCAATAGGGGTGAAATTTTGACGCATCCTATTTCTTTATCTAACATCTAATCAAAGTGATCTAGGTGTCTACAGAGAGCTTTTTCTTAACTCTAGCTAATGGTATTGGTTTTACAATCAAATTATTTCTTAATAAAAAATTGGACACTCATTCCTCAACTCACTCCTCTTCACAATCCAAACATAACTAGGGTGCCCAAATTTCAATCTAAAAAATGCCAAAAGCCTAAATTACACTCTAGCCCACACTCAATAGATTATAACAGACTTTGCAATACACCACATCATACAAATAACATATTCAACACATTTTCAATCCTCAACCCTTAGTTGTAAAAATAGAAAGGAGAGTCTCAAATTCATCAATTATCATATCATTCAACATCAATCACATTTTTACTCTGTACTTGCATTAATATTTTGACCCTTTCTAGATTTCACAATTTAGTACATAAATACCTTATTGCTAAAATATACAACTTAGCTTAACAATTATATGGTGCAAGTAAGTAAATGTAAATTGTCCTAGCTAGCAATATCAAAATGAATTACACACATAATACTTAAAATAAATGAGGCCTATAATTTTAGGATACAAATCTCAAGCCTCAGACTGTTTCTCTCAATCTTATTTCGATAAGCTAGCACTTATAATATTAAAGAGAAATGGGTAAGTACAATTACTCAGTAACTAAAATATATTTAACTTATATTAATGCATGTCAATTGATTTAGATGCAAGTAGCAATTCATGATCATACCTATATTAGCATAGCATTTTCAAAAAGGTAATTGCATTTTACATCATTAATAACATATATTCATGAATTGTTAACATGATAATTTATCTTCACATTGATACTAAGCAATTCACATGATTTCATCACAAGGGTCACAACATAAACAATCATGCATCCTTTTTATTACAATATATATAATCATACCTCCCTTATATCCTCTTTATGCCTCTTGACATAAAACCATGTGCTACTTCACGAATGAGTTTGTCCATGTGATAAGACTACCCTAATTATTCACGCTTGAGTAGATATCCAGCCAAAGTTGCTTAACTAACTTTTCGGTTATAGTTTCCCCTAAGTCTCACGTAAAGGGGTGTCATTTTTCTTAAACTAGCTTCATAATAGAACAAGTGAAAAATTAAAGTAGGTTTAAGTCCCTTATGACAAAATAGGACATTCCCTCATTGACTAAGTGGGATAATAAAAATAATAATATCGAGGCAAAGCATCAAACTCTAATGGCAACCTTACCACATAGATTTTAACTCACTACTCCTATTTTTAAGTAAACTCTTGCCTCACATGATCATGCAATGCTTAGTTACAATATCACTTAGCATGTAAACTATACAATATACAAGCATTCTTAATATCATCATATAAATACATAACAACTAGTCATTGTACTCTACTCTATTTTACATCATTGAACTTTTTACTATAAAACATATTCATAACTCTACAAAATATCATATCATTGAAATCCTTATCATTGTAGAACTTACTAATTTCAACGTTTCATTCATCGTACAACAATCACACAACTATATTGTAATACTTGCCTTGAGTGTTATCCAAAAATTATACAATTCAAATAAACTAAGTGTGGTTAAGGAGTTAATTCTAAAACCAACTTAGGAAACAAACCATTTAAATCACAAAGCAGATGCACGATTGTAAAATAAACATTTAAAACTTTTTTTAAATAAATAATTTATAAGTTTTACCTATAGCGCACAAAAGTAAGTTAGGCAAAAGCGGGGTAAAAGATGCTGTCATGACACCCCTCCTAGGCCAACTTCCAAGAGGTGTCGTTCTGTCATTCGATACCCGATTGAAGTAATTTTAAAGCTCACACGTCACATTTAAAGGGTACTATAAGTGTACCAAATTTTAAAAATATCCAACTATTGGATTAAAAATTAGACATGTTAAAAGTTTGGTCATTTTTGCTATCATGATAGCTAAAAAGCTGTCATGACAGCATCTCCAGACTAACTTTTAGAGTACACCATTTCATCATCCGACCCCCGATCAGAGCAATTTCAAATCCCACATATCACTTTTAAATAATACTATTAGCATACCAAATTTTGAAAAGATCCAACGGACGGATTGAATTTCGTGCATGTTGTAACATCATCACTGTTGCTGTCGTAATAGCTCCTTCGGACCAAATTCTAGAGTGCATCGTTTCTCTGTTTGATGTTCGATTGGCATGATTCCAAATGTAACATCCCAAAATTTAACCCAAGATTAATTAAGTTAATCAAGGGTAAGTGAGTAATTTTGAAAGAATATTTAGAGATAAATAATTTTAATTAGGAGATTATTATTGGATTTAATTTAGCATAAATCCAAATTCTAAATTATGATTTTTAAGAAAATAGAAATAGTAATGATAATATTATAAAAAAAAAGAAGAAGGAAAAGGAACATAGAATAAATTAAAAATTTAAGAGGGGGAAGAGAAGTAATTTTTACTTTGGGTGTTGAGGTGTAAATAATGCAAAAAAAAAAGGGAGGCGAATGAATTACATTCACGGGTGTGCATTGAAGAGAACAAAGGAGAGAAAGTAGGGTGTGAAATTATTATATGGGACCCACACTTTTTTTTATTCAAACCAACATAGTCACCCTTTTGATCTCATTTTCTCTTCCCTTTCCTCATTTCTCTTCACGCATGGCAGTGAGAACGGATACAGAGTGAGTGCGTGTCGTCGATGGGAGCTGATTTAGAAGGTGATGCTTCATAATAGGATACTTCAGATGAGATTTTAAGTATTCAAAGACTAGGTAAGTGTTCTAAATATTTTCTTAGTCGTTTTTTTCTCTAAGACTGCAGATTCTGAGATTTTGAAAAATTTAGGGTTTGAAAGAGGGATGAATTTTTTGATGAGAAAATTTGGTTTTTGAGGTTATTAGTAGTGTAATAAATATTTTAGAGTATTATTTTGTTGATAGAATTGGAATTTGAGGCATTTGAGTTTATCCTTAGATCCCTATGGGTAGATTTTTAGTTAAATCTAAAAATATAAATTGATTTGTTGATATTTAGATGATTATTTGAGATGAAAAATAAATTATTATGGCTATAGAATAATGATTCTAGGTTTGAAATTAAGTTTGCAATTTCTGGATATTTTTTGTGCGAATTTTTAAAATAAAAAGAGAAATTTTGATATTAGAAAATTATTTGAATGAAATTATTGTGAAGAAGACTATTGAACCAAGTAGATAGGTTCAAATACATAAAATTAAATTTTAGAATTCAAGAGACTAAGACTAAATTCTTAAAACTATATATATATATAAATAAAATAAATATAAAATAAAATAAAATAAAATAAATACTTAGGTGTTAGAGTATGAGTGAAAATTGTGTTAATAATATTATTGACACATTGGATATGATCAATTGTAGATTAATTTTCTTTTGACACCATTCAAGCTTTGGAAAGCTTTGAAAGTGTTGTAACTTGAGGGGTAACCTTTGACCTCTCAAAGGTTGAGGTAACCGGGGGAAAAATCTAATTTATGCATTTGTATGTTAATTAATTAATTATGCTAGTGAAATAAAAGAAAATATATATATATATATATATCTAAATTTGAAATAGTTATTTGTAATGCACGTGACTTTGTTGAGACTCTATGACTTGTGAGTAATGAGATTGATGGTTGATGATTATGTGTACACTCTTGGTTATAAGTTGTGAATTATGCACAGTGATAAAAGTTGATGAGGATGTGGGATAATTTTTGAAATATATATATGAGTTTTTGAAATGCATTTTCTCATGAGCATGATCATATGGTGGGAGTTCGCCTTAGTGAAGGAGTTAGCGATTACACAAAATCCATATGGTACTTGGCTAACCAATAATCCTAGGGGTTATAGCCACTACTTACCTTGTAAGGTACTGTAGCATTGTTCCTATTAAGGGATTTGACCCTACTGGCCTACCTGGAGTTTTGGGTAGAGTTAGTTTTGGGTATGACACCCCATAGTGTGTGATTTGGGGAAAACCGTGTTCATAAGTGAGTAAGGTAACCCTGGCCCGGTAGCTCCTCATGATATGATTAAGGCTTTGGGTAGTCTCACCACATAGACAATCCCTTCCGGTTGTTGGCTCATGAATTTCATGTCAGAGGAAATAAGGGGGGAAATAAGGAAGAGATTGATCATGCATATTATTATTATCATGCCATTTGAGTGATTGATGGCTATGTTGAGAATGTGATTATAATTGTGGAAATGAGAATATGTATTAATTTTGTAAATAATGTATATATAGCCATTTGTGCAAAGTTTGTACTTGACTTTATTCTTGAGATTATTCACATGAGTTAGATGTTAATGTGATTAACATGTTATTAATGTGATTATTTACATAGTCACTTTGATAAACTTATTAGCCACTTGTATTCATGATTAATTACCATATATTTGTACAACTTAGATGTACCTTGGTTACTGAGTGGTTGTACTCATCCCTCTCTTTTAACATATTATAGGAGCTAACTCATCTGAGAAGAACAGAGGAAAGGAGCATTAGGCCAAGTGATAATAATCACTTCTGTAGGCCTCTCTCCTTTTATGTTGATATGTGTATTTAGTTTATGATATTGCCAATTAGGATAATATATTCTTAATCCACTTGCACTATGGGTTTTGTGTAGGATGGAAAGGTATTTTGGGCTCTTGAGAATGTGTTTTGATGCTTGTATTATATTAATGGACCAAAATATTTGTGTAAGTAAAAATAGTTATTATCATGCTTCCATATAAGTTTAATTGAATGATATGAGTTCTTAAAATATTTTAAAGACTTGGAATCCCTTTATATTAAATAGTTTAAAAAAAATACATATTAAGAATTCATTGAGGTTAATCTCATATTGGATAATCCATTTGGATTAGTCCTTGATTAACCATGGTTAGTATGATGATTAAGTCCTAATTTAGGACGCCCTTTACACCAAAGCCCACATGAAGCTTATCAAAAGTTTTACTTGTGACCCAAATTTTAGAGAAATTCAATGGTCGGATTAATATTTGGACACTCGGATGCAAAAGTGCAGTTTTTTTGATAAAAACCATTTTTAAAATTGTCCAAATCTCATGCTAATGGTCATAAACCTATGGGAATACTTTGGACACATCAAATAGGATTAAAAACACCTAATAGAACATTTAAATGATAGAAAAATCCTTTACACTAAAATTTGATCACCCGGGTGTCATTTCTCAAAATGGACCCTAAACTCTTAAAATGCATAAATTACACAAGAGTGGCCAAAAACTATTCTAAATATTATATACACATATAAATACACATGTTAAACATTTTCACTTGGCTCAGAGATCTCTGTGGGGCCCACGCACCCACTCTCTCTATCCAAAGTGTATGTTTGCCCATAGCACACTATTTGCAATGCAACTACTTTGCATTTACTAGTGGAATCACATATATACCAAAATAAATATTTTCTTGTAGTAAAAGTTTGGTGTATTAAATAAATCCATCAAAACCACACACCATAGCCAAGTATTCTAGCCACAAGTCTACAAGCAAACAAAAATTCATACACAAGCCATGCAATCCACACATACTCACACACATATACATAATCACATCCTACTGGCACCCTAATTTTAAATACATTACAATAGATTTGCTCAAAAGAAAGGGATTACAGTTCTTTACAATTCACAAACAATCCCTAGCTATGCTCTTTTTCCCGTCCTCCACTGGTTCCTTTGCCTGTACCTGAAAATATTAAAAAGAAAGGGGTGAGACAACCACAGTCTCAGTAATAAAGAAATCTACATTGATTATTACAAAGTAAGCTATAATCGAATAAATGAATAATAAATTCAACATAGTATATAATTTAACCATTTAAAATGTATGAATGCATAACATAGGCCGGTATGGCCTTTCATGACCAACAGAATGCCCCCTGGCACTCTTTAACTCGCAGGTAAACTTTATATCTACTTGTACCTCCATAAGCACAAAACATAATTTAAGGCATGATCTAATTCACCGAATTGCCTATACCCCTTCGACGTGAGCAGTCAAAGCTAACTCCCTCCTAGAGCCAGCTCGACTTACTCTCCATGTGAGGGCTATCTTAGCCTAGGCACTCAACCTCATACTTCATATCTTGGATTCTCTCCCCCACTAAGAGGTGTTGAACACTCAATACACTAACCACCTTAGTGCATTGAGCCCACAATATATAAGGCAATACTGAATACTGATAGTGTGCCATAGAATATCAAGAGTCCATACCTTCTCATTAGTGAACTCCCACCGAGATCATGCCTTTTATTTATGTCTACCTTTCCCGAGTATTGATCACTTCAACACTCTAAGGTAGTATAACATTTATAAATCTCTCTTAAACGGTTCCTTAGCCTATCTAAGGTACCTTACTTAGTTACACTTCCTCAGGTACAACTTCTATTCTTTATGATTACAATACATGCAAATAAATCTCGTTTTCATAAAAATATTGTTGTTAAATAATTAGAAAAAAATATTTGCACTATAATCAAAGTAGTACCCTATAACCCCTTATAAAGCACATTTAATATTTTAAAATATGTAATGCATGATAGCTAGTGATATTTATTCAAAAATAGCTAAAACAAAGTAATAAGAAATATAAATTCCCCTATTATCTCAACCCTTTAGTACCAAAAGAGTTCCTCTTGTATAAAATAGGACTTGACTTGTTCCTTAACTTCTTAATAAGTTCCACCAACAACTCCCTACAACATATAAGTGATTCACATCACTTATCATGACAAATAGCATTAATGAAGACTGCAACTCATACCACACAACTTGAGTTGATGAGTCATAATCTATCCTAATGGTCCATATATTAAACCAACCATTCATATAGTATCACTTAACCACCAAAACCATTTATTAGCCATCACTAGGCTAATTTTCAATTTATATAAATTTTAATCAATTAAAAACCTTCACTTAGTGTCACCAACTTTCACCATTAGTCTTTATAATGAAAACCAAACCTTAATTTAAATCTTATTGGGCTCAAATACCAAAATTATAACTAAATCAATAGGCTTAAACCATTGAGGAGCAAAACTCAATCTCTCAAGGTTTAAATTGTGCCCAAAACACCTCTTTTCATTCAATTATCCACTCAAAATATTAGATCACTATATAGAAACTCAAAACATCCTCCCTAGAATTCAAAGAAATAAAAGCTTACAAGAATAAAGCCTTTGGGATCAAAATTCAGAAATTTTCTCTTTCAAAAATTGAAGAAAATCAAGAGGGAAGGAAGAGGATTGAAGTAGGAAGTTTACCTATTATGTAGCAAAGCTTGCAATGGTTGTAAAGCCTTCTATATCCAAACCTAACTCCCTCTCTTTCTCCTCTCTTCTTCCTCTTACTCTTTCGTGCTCTTTGTTCTTTTTTTCTACGTTTTGCGTTCAGTTTCTCTTTAAAAAAGCTGATATAAGACTTTGGAGAAAATTACAAGAAAGGGTCTAACATTTTTTATTATAACCCAAAAGCCTGGGTCAACTTTAGTAATTTTTTCATAGTTAAAAATAAAATAAAACCCAACTTTTGCTTAGAAAAATTTAAACTCTGGACCTTTATTAAATTATTCTAAATTTTAGTTTAATCATATATATTTTATTTTTTTAATAAATCCGAGTCTTAAAATTTCGAGATATTACATATATCATTTCAAGACTTCCTATCATCATCAAAAGGAAAATGCAAATTTTTATATGCCATACTTGCATTACAAACAATTTCACAATTGAAAATTTAATTCACAATTCAAATAATTAATTAACACACAAGAGTATAAGAAGATTTTTTTCGATTACCTCAAACCTTTGAGAGGTTAAATGTTTACTCCTTAAATACACACTTTCAAAGCTATTATAAGCTTGAATGGTGCTAAGTAGTAATACTCTACATATATCCATATCAACAAAGCGTCAATACCCTCTTTAGGATAATTTCCAACATTTACTCAACACTTCCATCATTTAAAGTCACCAGTCCCTCATATTCAATCACACTATTGGGTTCACTAATGTCTATTAGGTCACATTAATTTTATTAAACTCTTAACTATCTATTGTTAAATATGGGAACGTACTCACGAGTGGGTGAATTGGGTGTTTATAAAATTTTTAATTTTTTTAATTTTTTTCAGCAAAACTGTGTGTAAAGGAAAGTTTAAGCAAATTCAAACAGTAAATTCTTATTGTAAGAATGCTAAAGTAATTTTCACAAGCTTAATATGTGTAAAATCAATTTCTAAGTGGAAGTTTAATTAAGGGCATGTAGATATATCAAATTCAATTTGTACATTAAAACATAGCATAAACTTAGATTGTCAGAAGTATAAAGATTTAAGGAAGAGAGAGTGTAGTCTACAATTTATCCTGGCTTAGTTCCACCACTTGAGCTTACGTCTAGTCGTTAAGCAATTGCTTAAGATTTCTTTACTATAACACAAGTTTAAGTGGATGCTTACTATCATAATATAACTATAAGTTTAGTTTAGGCACTTGTAAACCTTTATAGCAACTCACTTTACTGGTGAGTTTCTTTTCCCAAGAGAATAACCTCTCTTAATTACAATGGAAATCTTTCCTTCACCTTTACAAGAATTTTGACTCAATTGAAACTCTCTCTAAGAGCAATGTTGAGAGTACAATGAAGCTCTAATACTCAAATAATGAAAATATAAGTAATGTTGGCTCAAGAACAATAAATTTCATATAATAAGACTATAAAGAATGCAAATCTCATAACTCAATGATTTTTGGTATTAATTCCCTTATTAAGATAAGTTTGAAGTTGTTATAATTATAACCCATAAAGTAAAATAAGTGTTAGAGATATAACATGATCGTTTATAGTTGTTGTATAATGATTATAGTCATTGATGAAGTTTCAAGCTTGAAATAGACATATTCATACATGAAATGGACATTTCCCATGTACAAGTGACAAATCAAGCATACATCATTTCTAATTCAAGCTTGAAATGTCATGTGGCATACTCAAGTGACAATGTGCCATGTGGATCATTTTTGATTCAAACTTGAAATGTCATGTATAGGTGACAAATCAAGTATGGATCATTTTTGACTAAAGCTTGAAACGTCATGTAGTATGTCTAAGTGACAAATCAAGCTTAAATGCTCTTCACTCTCAAGCTTAAAATGGCAAGCAGAAACTCAAGCCATTCAAAATGACAAATCAAACTTAAATGCTCTTGTCTTTCAAGCATGGATTGTCATTATAATTCCCATTCTTCATTTATATGACAAATCATGTAAGGAACCTTAGTGTATTCAAGTGTGAATTGAATGAAAAAAGCATTTATCTTCTTTAGGTGACAAATCACACTTGAGCACATTACAAATCAAGCTTGAATTAATTCATAGAAGCTACTTAATGAAAAATAAGGCTCTGGAGGTCATTTCATATATAGATAAAAAATGATTCACGCTTGAATTAGATCAAAGAAGCTATTGAGTGAAAATGAGACTTCTGGATGACATTTCATGTGTGGATAGGAAGTCATTTATGCTTGAATTGCACACTGAAGCATTTTAAGGATTATTCACATGTATGTACTAGTTTCATTCACGCAAGTATTGGAGGGCTCTACTACATAGAATTTCATAAGGCTATACTTCAGTCAATACAACTCTAAATCTAACAAATATATATCATTGAAAAGTTCTTAAAGTCTAGATTTTAATAAAAATTGTTTTACACAAAATTCAATGTAACTTTTGAGATATGATAAAAAAAATAATCGAAGATCAACTATGAATACTGTGCAGAATCAATATTTCATCACTCAATTTCAAAAATTCATATCTTTCTTAATAGAACTCCATTTTGAATAAATAAACTATCATCGAAAAGCTATTGGATTCTATTTTGAAATCAAATATTTTCAAATTAAAATAATATGTTCAGTGAATGATATGACTAAAAATATGACTAAAGGTCAGATCTGATTTTCTGCACAATTCTCATTTTAAAGCTTAAATTTCAAGTGTTCATAACTTTTTCAACTTAACTCTATTTTAAGTTAATAGAATAACTTTGAGAACTTTATGGAGTAAACATTGTAAACATTGTAAACATTGTATGATATATATGGTTAATGATGAATAATATAGTTGTAGAAAAATATATCTCACTCTTTTTCTTAATATCTAAAATGCATATTTTGATTTAAAATAGCTTGGGCCAATATTGTGTATATAAATCAACGAGTTTAACGTAAAGACTTCTAATCTAATGATATTATATCTATCAAGTCTAAGGCTTTCAAGATACATCCATGTTTGTATGAATGTTATTATTTTTCTTAAGCTTTTCTTAGATCATCCTTCTCTTTATCTTTATGTTCTTCAATCATGAGTGTAGCATGCAAATTATGACTTCAACTTTCTTTCTCTTTATGTTATTTTCATTTTCACTTTGGACAACATTAAATGATATATTATGAACAAAATGGTTAGTCCAAATATCAATATACATATATCCAAGTTATGAAAGATGAAACTATGAACACTCTTAGATATATAATCAATTTAAGATGATAAAAAAATATAATAGTATAAAATAACTTTGACGCACACAAGTCATTTTTTCAAATCTTGTGTAATATAGAACAATATAAGTAAAAACACTTTAAAACACGTGTTTCATAGTCATAGTTAACTACTATATTTATATGAAAATAATTAGGTATAATTATAATTAACTTATTTATATTTGTTATCATCAAATTTAAATTAAACATAATGTCACAAGCCATTATGTCTAACAATTAGAACTCAAAACCTCATGTTATTCTTTTATTCCCTTGTATATACTTAAAAGCCTTTTCGTTAATGATAAATAGGGAGAGAAGTTATTATAAAAAATATGATCTGCTAAAAACTTATTTTCTATTATATAAGCATTTTTTTCATCCATTAATGGCTTCACATTGCTCCTACAACCACATTAATGGTGAATTTTCAAATATTAATGGCTCCCAACCATAAAAAATGAGGAAAGCTATTAATGTTAGGTTTAAATAACTTAAAAAAATTTTGTTAACTCTATTTAAGTTAATGAGTTTAAACTCATAACTTTTATGGACTAAAAATTATTTTTCTCAAACAAACCTTAATTCCAAACTCAAGAAAATGCAAGAGGAAGGAGAACAAACACTTGAAAAACTTACTTCTAGTGTTTATAAGCTTCAAAACACTCCTTAATGGTAACCCAATTCGTTCCCTAGAAGAGCTCTTGAGCTTCTCTTCATTTTTCTCTATTTCTTTCTTTTGTTTTCAAACTCTAATGCAAACTTATTTTTGCAAAATTTTGTTCATGCGTAGTAATGCATGTGGTACAAAGAAGCTCGAGTCTCATTCTAATGACTTGTGCACTGCGGCATGTCATGCAAGCATCACGACATGTGATACAAAGCCATTCCTTCATATTTTTCTTTGATTTCATGATTTGGGGGGCCTAACTTCACTCTAGACTCAATCTTAAGGTTGTAATTATAACTTAAAAAAGCCGTTAGCCCTCTGAAAGCACACATCACATTAATTTACTTAATAAGTCTCAATTTAAATCAACTAATTAAGGGTGAATTTTCAAGGATGTTACAAAGGGCTGAATCCAAAGAATCTATGCCCAATCCAATAGGCTTGTTGGCCATTATCAAACTAATTAATACCCAATTTTAACTAATTAAACTTAATTATTTAACATAATTCAGGATATTATAGATATCACCAAATCAGATAAGAGTAGGTAGGACCTGTAACACACCAATTTTTTTTAAATAATTTAACTCAACCATAGTTGGATTACAGCTACCCAACACATTTTATATCAATAATTTTGATATAAAAATATTTTATAATTGGTTTCAACTCGCACAATACAACATTTCAGCTAAATTTTTACCTCCCACATGCCATTAGGCTAAATCATATTTGTCCATTTTTATACTCCTAACAAATAAACTAAATCACATTTGTCCATCCTTATACTCCCAACAAGTAAAATAAATAATTTAGTCAATTTTCAAAACAAGTCAGTTATTTGGCCTCATAATCATGCCATTTTAACCAATCCAAAGTAAACCAAATATTAAAATTACAGTCATCCAAAGTGTATCAAAAATAGAAATATTTTGAAAGGCATGATTACATTTATATATTCATATAATTGTCAATAAACAACAAGCCCTAATATTGGCAATATAACACATTATAGATCATAAATCAAATACCCAAAAGAGATAGTGGATCTATGCCACTAAGCCTCTGGGACTCCTCCATGTGTCACTCGTGGCTCTTCTCTTGAAAATTATTAATCACATAATGAGACTCAAAAGTCCCAATAACCAAAGCCAATTTATGATAGTATATACCAACAGTTAAATGTGTGCTTATTAAGTGAGAATTAAAAATAATATAATTCCAACAAATATAAGAAATATTACAATACACACAAATAACCATCCTTATATCCCTCCATTAACCTCGAGCCGTAACCCTCACTCGGTGCTAAATTATCCGGCCAAAGGTAGATTAGCCCAAGCCCTTACAAGCCACCTATTGAGCTCCAATAGGGGCGTACCATGTGGCACATAAATACAACAACAATAGCAAGTCTCCCAACACCTCCCACAATAATCAAACAAATTCATAATAATATTGCACAATTATACAATATTACAAAATTCATAATTTTCTCAATAATCACCCAATTAACATGAAGTAACACTAATCACAAATTAAAAGCATGGTTATCTCGTGGCTTTTTCAATAAATTATTCCTTACAATTTCTCTCCCACCACAATTTTCACCAATAATACAATCTACAAATAACATATTTATAAATATTAGTTTCAATTTTTGAAACTAATAAAATAATTCTAATAATAGAATTAAAAATATAACATAATTCCTAATCTCAATCTTAATACAAATCTAGAGTTAATACTATTAAGTAAAATTTTTAACTCCTCTTTTACTCATCAATAAACATTAATAATCTAAAAATCAACTTCTAAACTAATTTCTATTATCAAAATTTTCTTTTTATTTCATAAATTCGCACCTAAAATACTCAAAAATTAAAAATTGAGTCTCTAGCTTAGAATCATAATCCTACAGCCATAATAATTCATTTTTCATCCCAAATAATAATCTAGACCTCAATAAATCAACATATATTTTCAGATCTAGCTTAGAATTTGATCCATAAGCCACAAATTCAAAGATCATCAACAAATTTATACTCTAGAACATTTATTATACTACTAACAATCTCATAAACCATATTCATTTAACATAAATTCATCCCTCTTCCAGATCATAAATTTTTTACCACCACAAAATCAGAAACCAAAGAGGAAGGATGACTAAGAAAATTTTTTAGAACACTTACTTAGTCTTGAAAAACTTAAAATCACACCCTAAATATCCTATTAAAAATTTTTACCTTAAAATCTCAGATCTCCCGCATCGGCGACTCACGCTCACTCTGCCTCAGCTCGCACATGAAGGAAAGAAGTGAAGAAACGAAGGAAACAGGTGAGTTTTTATAAAAATTCAGTGAGTTACACATTTTTTTTATTATTTCTTCTTTCCTCTCTCTTCTTTCCTTTTTTTATTATTTTATATGTAATCATTACGCGGCTGCCGAAAGCAATCTCATTCTTCTTCTTCTTCTTCCTTTTCTTTTTTTAATACCTTTTCTTTTTTTATTATAATAATAATAATTTAATAATATTTTTTTATTATTTTTTATTATTTTTTAATTTTAATTTAAAATTATATCCTAAGTTAGATTTAATAATTATCTCCTACTAATTTCCTTACCTCTAAATATTTTTTCAAAATTTCTATTAACTCAAATTAACTATTAAAATTTAAATTGGGATGTTACAGGACCTAGATAGATTCTAAGCCTAAGAAGGATGAATTTATTATAAATAAACCTCCTCAAAGTCTCACAAATCATCTGATCTCATATTTGAAAATTACGAGGCATATTATGGAATTTGAAGGAGTTCTTTTAAGTTAGGAGCTTTTTCTCTTCTCTTCTTCTTTAGATTCTATTTATATTTTTATTTGGGAATTTTATTTTGAGCTCAATAATTTGATTCTAAATTTCCAATTAGGATAGAGAGTAGCTTGATTAGGATAAATTTTTTTATTTTATTTGGTTTTATTTATTCTTCCCACTGAACTTAACTTCTTGTCTATGACAATGTTCATTTATATTTATATTTATATTTATCTCTTCTTTTAAATTGCTTTTTATATAGAATGATTGCTATATAATCTATCTGTGAGCTATTTGAAGAATTGAGGGGATGAAGAGTTAGCCTAGACTCAGAGAGATAGACTTAGATAACTGAATTAGAGATAGATTTATAATCTATGGTAGCTTATATTGTAGCTTCATCATATATTAAAGATCTCAATAGGATTAGCGAGAGATAATTCCACCTTAATTAAATATGCCCTAATATACTGGAGGTAATTAGGTACCTTAGTAATAATTATCACTATAAATAAATGGAAGATAATTAACTGAATTAGAGTAAACTATTCTTATAGGTAAATTCTAATCTCTAGCGCTTGTCTAATTGGTTGGTTTATCACTTTTATCATTTTTCTTATTTATTCATGTTGTTTAATTAGTTATTAAATCTCTTTTCAAAATAATGATTTGTTTTTATTAGATAACAAAGTTAACTATTTTTCTTTGAGTTCAACTCTTAGAATCTTATAAGATTTGTTATTATATCAGCCTTGTGCACTTACATGAGTGATCAATTTTTTGGCATCATTGCTAGGGAAGGCAAATACCAAAAGATATTTTCTTAGTTTTTAATTCTCTATTATTTTTTTTAAATTTTCTTTTGCATGTTTACTAGAAGCTCCAAAAGCCTTAATGATTTTGTGTTGACTCCTATTAATTTTGAAATTGAATGTGCTTGCAGAAAAAATCATAAGAAGAAGAGGTAGGTGAAAAACCAAAAGGAGCTTGAACAAGTGAATTTTGATCAAGTGAAGTCTCTAGAGGACATCTTTAATAATGAAATATCAATGGTTGATCACGAGCTAGTTGTTACACTTTGTTGGAGGGACATTGTCGTTCCTCACATAGTTGCTGGCCCTTTGTCCATTCGTATGAGCGCCTAGGCTAGAAACTATGAACTCAAGGCCCATTGTCAGAACGGCCTTCCATCATTTCATGGTAAGCCAACCAAAGACGCTCTTGCTTCCATTAAAAAATTCTTCCATGCTGTCTTTACATGAAGCTTATGAAAGATTTGACATGTTATTAAAGCAATGCTCACACCATGGCTTTGCCTTTTCGATGATTATAGACAAATTTTGTAAGGGGTTAATGATGGTATATCAGAACTTGATAGATATAAGTGCTAATGGCTATAAAGGATAAAGAATAGCATATCAGATGATGAACATTTATGAATGTATGCTTAGGAACTCAAGGCAAAAAGATGATAGTAGGAGGAAAGTCCAAGCCTGTAACATCCTATTTTTTCTTTGGGAATTTAATTATGAATGTAAATTAGAATTATCATCATCTTGAGCTTCAATTGAGGAATAAATTGTAATTTGAGGTTACTTGATCTTAATTTAATAGTTTGGAATGTGATTATAGTTTAAATTTGGCATAGAATCATGTACTAGGGTTAGTTGGGGTCTAAAATATGTCTTGAGAGCTAGATTGGGCTTAAATCTTGGGGCTTAAGTGATTAAACTTGAATTTATGCTATGCATCATGGCACATGTCCAAAAAATTGAAACAAATGTTATATCATGTGCCACAATAGAAGAGGAAGGTATGAAAATACTTGGCTCTTATATGGTTTGGTTCAAGGCTTGGATTGTTGATCAAGGCTAGTTGCCTACATCTCAAAATTTTAACTAGAATTAACCCTAAACATAGTAGAGGGTCAACCTAGGTCATCTCCTTAGTGACTGGCTAATATTTAATCTTAAGGTTAACTAGTGAAACAAAGGAACCAAGTGTTGGGATTGATTTATCTAAAACTACTAAACAAAGAACTAAATTCCAATCTAAAGTAAGTGAGTTGGAAATTTCCTTTCAAAGAGTTTGAATCCTGAAGATTGGTTGATATTGGAATTCTTATCTTCTTAATGAATTAAGTCAATTAAGTGCTTCCTATTCTCTTGTCCAAATTGTATTAGTCTAAGATAATTATCCTAAGCCAATTAATCTAACTAGTTCAATTCCCCGAGTCTTATATTAAAGTCCTTAGTTTATTTTTCTAATTGGTGCAAGTATTAGCTAAGTGAGACAATTAAATTACCTTCCCAAGAGCCACAGCCAAGCAAGAAAATATGAGCAACCAAAGGACTATGTAAAGCTACTCAAGTGCAAGCATAAATCTCATAAGATTATGTAATATCAATGCAAGCCATTCACTAAATGAAAAACACAGTTATATGCATTAATCATCAAGTGGCTCAATTAAGCCAAGAACAAATGAAAGACAATTCAATGTCACAAGCATCTTCTCTTTATATAAAAGACTAAATTCAAATTAGTTACAAGGCTATGACAATCAGATCCTCAATTAAGGCATCTAATCATCAAGTTAAAAGAGAAAAGCTAGAAAATAAGAAAAGCTCGGCTATGAAACTCATGATTTATCCTTCATCTTCTTCTCTTGAGGATTCCTCCAAAGTGCTTAACTTCTCATATCCATCTTCATAGTCTTCTTGATCTTCATGAGGTCCACTCTGCTACCGAACCTGTTGAATGACAGTAGGAGTTCATGAAGTTGTTCAAGTTCAAACAGAGGTTGAGGAATGGGTCCTTCAAAATCATTGTTGCTCAAGTAAAGCAAAATTATTGAGGAAGAAATAAATCCATCCAGCTGGCCACCACATTGGTCGTTTGAAACTTGTATGTTTTGCACAGATGGAAGCACAAATATGTATGAAGGGAACCATCCATTGATGGAATTATTTTGTAAATCAATTTCAACTAGATTCATAAGGCCTTCAAAGTGAGTGGATGGCAATGGACCAGTAAAGCTGTTACTCGAGAATATTGCACGAAAAAGTTGCTTGCGCTATTTTAGTGACGCGGGATTGAACCAGTAAATCTATTATCGGAAAAATCTAGCTCAACAAGTTGGGTGAGCTTCGACATAGAGACGGAAAGTGTTCCGCTGAACTGAGCATGAAAATAGATGTAATACAGAAAACTGCTTCAAATTACTAGTAGAATTTGGTATGGACCCAAACAAATTTGTCCCTGTCACTGTCAAGTACTTGAGAAAACCATTCAATGGAAAGTCTGGGAATGAACCATGAAGATCTTCATTCCGTGATATGTCAAAAAAGGACAGCTTTCATAGTTGAAAGGTCTTCTTTGGAACACTCCTCTCAAGCTGCAAGAAGAAAGGCTCAGGGTTGTTAGGTTTTCAGAGTTGGCAAAGGCTTCTGGAACTGAAGACAACAATCATTGTGGTCAAGACCAATCACCGAGAGATGTGCAATCTTTGCCAAGGAATCTAGAGGACTTGAGAGCCCACATTCTTGCATTCTCATTTCTTTTAGGTTAAAAAGTGACGACACAACATTCGACCATTCTTGTCCCTGCGCTGATACATCTACACCATCCAGATAAAGTTTCTTCAAACTGGTGAGATTTTGCACAAGGTTTTGCAGATTTGAAATTTCCAGTTCGATGACAATTAAAACAAGAGAGATCAAGAGTGACCAAATTTGTCAAGTGAGAAATCCAGATAGGAATTTGCCTCCTAAATGCAGCGTCAGACAAATTTAGATACAAGTTTTTGAGCTTGTGGAATCCAGAGGGAAAAGCAGAATCGAATTTGTTATACGCCAAATTTAAATCTTGCAAATATTCCAGATTGAATATCTCACCGGTGATGTCCTGCTCACTCAAGTGGAGACCAACAACATGACCATTGCTATCACGAGATATACCTTCCCACTCACAGCAACAAGGATGTTGATTCCGGGAAGTCAGATGGGGAGAATCCCAGTACGTGAGAGTGAGATCATTCCTCAGTTGAAGGAGTAAAGTTCGTTCATCTTCAACACATTGGCCATGTACCATAGAGACGTGCAAGCACAGAATTATCCAATGGAAGAATATGAATGGAAGCCGCGAAACAAACGGAATATTGCTAACTGAAATACGAAAAAGTGAGGATCTGAAGGCTCTCTAGGCACTTAGACTCATGCTACCAAAGAAGAAATTAGATAAAGAAAAAAGCTGTCTCAAATCTTTATGGTACTACTTTGTTTCCTTAAGTCGTCAATTGAATTATTTAGTGGAATGTTGATGTTGCGAGTTCTTTTATTTGTTCTAGTTCTTTTTTTTTTTTTTCACTTATAGTTTCTACTGTTTGAATCAAATATATATTAAAGATGCTACTGGAAAAAAAAAAAAAACCTCTACAACACTTGCTTAACAGCCCTCCAATATATAGAGGTTTTCATGGGATAGAAAGAGATCTAGACACCTTTATGCTGTGTCTCATCCTAAAAAATTATCAAAACTAAAATTTTTGTCCCATTTCTTATCCCGTTAGGAATAGGGATGAGATTGAAACAAAATTGGGACATCCTGACGTCTTGATAAAATAGATAATGTGGGAGAAAAGCTTAAATAATAACATTTATTAATTAAAATTTTAAATCACATAACTTATTAAGTTTAAAACTAAAATAGCACAAATATATAAATCATAACAATTATTGAATTACATTAATGACAACTATAAATGTACAAATTAAAGTCAAATATACATGAGACATAACACATTATGATGTCAATTACAACTCTATGCTATAAGAGTAATAACAACAGACAAGCCTAACATAATATCAAGTCATTGTTCTTTTTTTTAGTTAAAATATGTTAAGCTAATGACTTTTTCTAACATAAAGCAAGAAAGATGACATAAACAAATGTTATTAAATAGGTAGATATAATAATAAATTATACTAGTATAATTAATATATTATCAAGAAACATATTAACATGTACTGCTTGCTCTAAATAATTAAAATTATCAATATAAAAAACTTTTAATTTTAAATAAGAATAGCAAGCATTGAAATTATAATTAATATAAGTAGAACTTATATTAATATAATTAATATATTTAATGTATATTTTTTAATATATATATATATATATATCTATATAGTATTCGGGATGGGACATCCCAAGAGTAATCCTTGTCTCGTCTCATTCTAAACTCCTTTCCTATCCGATCTTATAAAGTCTCATCTTGATTATCTTCAAGTCAAGACAAGACTTGTCTTTATATGATCAAAATGAGACTATAATAAACGAGCAAATTGAATACATCTATTAAAATATATATATATATATATAGGAGCGCTTATAAAATATTACTCCTATATATATATATATATATACTCCTATATATATATATACATATATATGTATATATATAGGAGCGCTTATAAAATATTATTGTATAGATAGCGCATGGATTCCCATAGGCATCCCCCAACTTAAATTCTTGAAAAGACTTATGGCAGTGTGGGAAGTGTTTTGGTGGAGGAGGGCTTTCCTTTAAAATTGCTCCCGTAAGGTAATCTACAAGAATGCTTTTTATTTCAAGCGCTTTGGTAGATTAACTTTTTTTTTAAAATCATTTTGCATGCTATTTATACGCAGTATCTTAAAGATAAATATAGTGTGATAAAAAATATACTTCCATTAAAAATTTTAAAAATACAATGTTATTTTGATAACCACAACTTTAATTGACTACTCTAACCATAAAATGTGAATTTAATCTTCTAAAAATTACACTAAGTAAAAAATTAACTAAAAAGAAAAAAAAGACTGCCTTCAACAATAATACCAACATGCCAAAAACAAATTAAACGGAAGTTTTTGTCTCATCAACCAACGAAAAGTGGGAGTTGAAAAACAACACAGAGTGTAAAAGAAAATAATGTATAAAAAAAAACAAGTAATTTAAATTCAATATTTACTTTTGAATAATAAAGTATTTGTAATTATGACTTCAAGCAAAATTATCTTCTTGAAATTATGGGCAACCATGACTTCAAACAAAGTAATTGTACCAATTAGACTGATAGTAATGGTTTTTACACCCTTTTCCAATAGCAGCCTAGCAAAATATATATAATAGTATTAAATCTATAGATAAAGATGGAGATAAGAATATGTTATTGGAGTCAGCCATAGTGTGAAATATATGGAACTAGATAAAGAACGTAATGTTATTTAAAATTTAACCTTAAAGTATACAGGAGTATTTATTATTAGAAGTGCTTCGAAAGGCTTCTGCATCTATTTTTCAAAGTGTTTTTTACTTAAGCACTTTAAAACTCCCATTTGGTTATTTTGTAGTAGTGAAAATTATTTAGAATAAATAAATACATAAGACAAAAAGGAAAATAAATAATCTCATTCACACACTCCCATCATTTTAAGAAAAATGGTTACTTAATTAACTTAAATTTGTCAAGGTTGTCTCTAGAAAACTTGTTAGGGGGCAAATGCCACGGCTTTATTGGTACAATTTTTTTATGATAATATAAAATAATTAATCATTTAATCCTTATAATTTTAACTCAGTTGTAATTCAATTCTTAAATTTTGAGCCATTGCAATTTAATTTCTAAATTTTATTTCCTGCAACTCAGTCATTATATTTTTAATCATTAAATATTGATTCCTATATTTTAAAAAATAAAAATTATAAAGATTAAAATTATGTTAAAGTTTATTACTAATATTTTAAGATACTAAACCCTTTTAATCTTTATAAATATTATAAATATTAAAAGTTTATGAAATTTTTAATTTTTATAATTTTATTTTTTTACAATATAGGGATCAATATTTAAATAATTAAAACTATATGGATTGAGTTACAAAAGATAAAGTTTAAAAACTAATTACAATCGAGTTAAAATAAGAAGGACTGAATTATAAAGGGTCAAAATTTAAAAAATGAGTTACAATTAAGTTAAAACTATAAAAATTAAATGATTAATTTTCTCACAATATTAGCATTGCAATCTTTAGCATCAACTAGTCCAACACAATCAAACAAGCTTTATCTGATAATAAAATATTCCTCCATTTAAAAATATAAAATATTTTTTTGAGAAATTAGATGTTAAAAAGTGTAAAATATTTCTAATGTTTTTATGGTGTAATTATTATTTTTTTTCTAAAAGTGTCCTCATGAATAAAACACTTTTATATTTATTTTAAAGTGAAACACTTTATTAAAATAGAGATAAATATAAAAAGATGATATTAATGTGAAAATAAGTAAGTATTTTATTAAAGGATGAGATTTGATTAATAATATTATATATTTTTAAATAGAAAGAATAAGTATTACCAATATAACGCTGCAATGGATTTGATACAATGCGAGGCAAATAATCCTTTTTCGTTTTTCCTGCTTTACACGCAATCAAACATTGCAAGTTAACTTTTGATTCTGCGCGATTAAAACACCTATTTCAAACAAAAGAAAAAAGTTATATCCTTAACCAATTGTGTAAATTTTAAATTCAATAAATCTAGAACGTTCAACTTAAAATTTGATGGTTCAAATTTAATAATATTTATTTTATATTTTTAATATTCTTTATTTTGATAGACATACAATCTAAAATAAAAAATAACTTTGTAATTAACTGTTATTTTGTAGAAAAAAATTATTTTTCCATTTTTTACAAATCATAAATTAAAAAATCTTCAAGATTGAAAGCCATTATATAGCTAATGAATTGTATTGCAGCTTCCCCCCCCCCCCATGCAAACATGATCTTACTAAGTGATTTTTGAATTTAAAAATAAGCCAATAATATTTATAACAAGAAAAGCAAATGATACACTTGTCTTCATAAGCAAATATAATATGTAATCTCAAATATCTTAGGTCCTGCTTTGTTCAATCATGTCGGTTCCTGCGAATTAATTGGTTAACTCCTATGAGAAGTTGCTTGACTACTACTCCTTCCATTTTAAATTATAAAATATTTTTAAATAAAATTTTATATATTAATAAATTTTATTAAATACACTTAACAATCTTATCTTTTTAAAATAAAAATATAAACTTTTCAAAATACTCATCATTTAATATATTGAAAAGAGAAGTGATGGAAATTAATTATAAAGAAAGAAAAGACAATATTAAAATTGGTGTAGTTAATAAAACCTTAATCTACTCAAAATATTTTATATTTTGAAATAGAGAAACTTTTTTAAAAGTACTCTATAATTTAATATGACGGGAGTATTTTATTTCTCATAAAATTAAAAATATATTATTTTTTATTTGAAATGAAAAATACTAGAAAAGTAAAACTTACCCAAGTTAAATATGGTTTAATAAGTTACTTCCTTAATTGTGAAGGGAAGTTTGAGCCTTAATTTCTTGACACTTGAGACTTGCAGCAAACTAAATAAAATAGAGTTTCATGTTCCTGGCACTTAAGCCACATTTGCTTGCTAAAAAGAACGGAATAGATTGACAAAATAGGGAAAAAAAATAAGATAATCAAAGGGGATATGTGAGCATATTCATAAAGGGAGGGATAATTTAGTTCATACAGTTGAAAATTATGATTTATGAAATTTTTGAAGGGTGTAATAATTTTCACATTTATAATAAATATTGATAAATTTTATCATTCTTACCATGAATAGAAGGGTGGATTAGTTTATTTTTGTCTTAATTTTTTTAATCAATTTTATTCTATTCATTTCTAATAACCAAATGTGACCTTAGGCTTACCCTTCTCTACTTTCCTCCAGCCAAATAACCTTATATATATATATATATATATATTTAATTTACTTAAAAAATACCAAAAAAACCTATTTTTTTTTGAAAAAATATATCTTAGCTTTTTTCTTTGATAAAATCTCACTAGGTGAATTTTTAATTTATAAAAAAGTAAAAATATTAAAAATAATACTTAATTATAAAATAATTAATATATATAATATAAATTTACTTGTTTGTTGGTCTGAAATATATCATATATGTAAGCTTAAATACCGTAATTTTTTAAAAATTTACCAATAAATTTTCTAAAACGTAATAATAATTTTAATTTTAAAAATATTATAAATTTAAATTTATTGAATTTAAAAGTATCCTTATTCTCGGCTAATTAAGGGCATACATTTCCAAACCAATGGCATTGCAGCTGCCAATTATATTACAATGACTTGAATGGAGGGCTGTCAGGCTTCGTTTGGCATGATGAATGATTTTTGATGAAATGAGAATAAGAATAGTAATGGAAATAGCAATGCTCGTTATCTCACATGAATAATGGAATGATCATTCCCCATGCCAAACATTTAATTAGGGCCAATAATTTAGACTAAGTTTGATAGATTAGTTTGAATCTGTTTAAAAAAAAATTAGAGTTGAATTTAACAATATAAATTTTTTTATATTTTTAACTTAATTTAAATAAGTTGCATTTGAATTAGGCTTGAAACAAACTTATTTAAATTATCGACTCTACATTTAATACGCACATTTCATCACCCATTCTCACTACATCAGAGCCATTTCCTCGAACCAAACGTGGGCAGGGCTTAGTATCCCCATCCCTGTGGCACGTAATTATCCGCGCATTTCAATGTCGAGCGACGACGCCCTTCTTCATGACTTTTAAACAATTGCCGTACAGGCCGAAAAGTCATTGCTCTCTCCTGCGGGCCCGCCACCTTGCATCCACTTCTCAATTTCTCAGTTATGGGGCTTCGGGCTATTGCAAGGGAAATTGGGTAAATTTAAAATAATATCAAGAATGTAATTTAATTGTTAGTGAGTTTTAAAAGTTTGAAATTTTAGTTGAGTTTAGGAAGATAAAAGTAAAAAATAATTTTAATTTTAAAAAGATTAAAGTATGTTTCACTTGTTATATAGAATCATTAATTATTAATTTTCTTACTTTATTTATTAATTTGTTAATATTATTTATAAATTATCTTTGTTTGTCAAACAAATAGTACCATTAGTTGTTAATTTTTTAACTTTACTTGTTAATTTACTAATATTAATTGTAAATTATAAGATCTGTTAGTAATTTAAAATTAATGTTAGTAAATTACAAGACTTGTCAGTAATTTATAACTGATGTTAGTAAATTAACAAGTAATGTTAATAATTTAATAATTAATATTGCATTTTATTATTGAAGATCTAATATCAAGTCTTATATAATTATTGACATGTCAACTTATGTAATTTATCACCTATATTAATAAATTAATAAATGAAGTAAAAAAATTAACAACTAGTGATTATGCATAATAAATGAAAGGTACTTTAGTCTTTTGACAACTAAAATTATTTTTACTTTCATCCTCTACACAGAACTGAAGTTTTTATAATGTTTTGAGACCCGCTAACAATTAAGTCATATTCCTAGTTCTTATTTGAAATTCTTTCAATTTTTTACTATTTTTTTAATTAGAATACACTTATCTTGGGACAGAATACCTTTCTCCAAAGAAAAATATAAATTTCAAATTTTGTGATTAAAATGTTTATCTTCAATTATCCTTTTTTAATACAAGGTTGCTGATTTTTTTTTTTTAAAGACTGTAGATCTTCCAAGCAATTTTGTTTAGAGTGCATTATGTCATAGGAGAATATACATAAAAATCAATGCATAGTAATTAGCAATTACTGGAGCAATAATATAGTCAGCTACTGCTTCTGATTCTAATATTGACGCATTGTATGTGCCATAGGATATCTGCCTTGAAGGCTTGAATCACTATCCATTCAATTCCCTTGTACATACTTTCCCCAACGCATTGTAGTAATTCCTTAAAAAAGTTTTATGTTGACTCAGATGAAGCTAGAAATAACCTATATGTGCACGAAGCCACATTAAACTCATTTATATAAATTATTGCTTCCCAGCCATAAAGGCTCCATTATAAATTATTGGGTTTTGAATTTTTTTTTAAAGGTCAAATAGACCACAGTTACTCTCAATATGCCGTGGAAAAGTGATTCTCCTAATTTAATTTCATTGACTTGATTGAAGTGGAACCAGTAATCGATCAGTATGGTCAATCATGCAACAAGAGTTCAAAGTGGGGAAAAATTGATAAAAAGGATAGCAAGCTTCTTCTTCTTCTTCTTGTTTTTTTTCTTTTGGCCAATAAAAAGGATAGGAAGCTTCAATGAACAGGAAATAGTGCATATGACTAAAAGAAAAGCCAGTGCATGCATGCGACAATGGATATATCACTTATGCATAACCCCGATTTTTCAAAGAAAATGAGCAGATAGACAATCCTATTCAACATCTAAAAAAAAAAAAAATACTTATCTTGGCATTAATTTGGGAATTTGATGTTGGAAATTAATCTCACTCTCATATCAGATAAAAGATGCTAGATTTCCACACATTTTCATGAGATTAAATTAATAAATAAAACCACTTTAGTTAATAATAAAGTATTTGTCTTTGTTAGAAACAGGGAAGGACTGCTCAAAAACAGGCAAGAGTAGTAAAAGGATATCATCTTATTTTAAAATCTCCAAGTTTAAGTTTATGAGCTCTTCTTTTTTATTATATATTAGTTACTAGATCAATTTTATTTGATATGAGACTTCTTAGATTATTTTAAATCTACTCACAAATAACCTAATAATCTCCCTCTCAAGTATAAGCCTATAAGCCCCCCATATCAAGCACGACTTCAAGCACCAAGTCTCTACATTTTGTGGGTCAGCTCAATTTTTAAGGGTTTCAAATGGTGTGACATACATAGGTTTCTATTACAATTAAAATCAATCTCATTTTGAGATTCAAATGTGTGCGAAATAACAAATTTATAAGTTCTAGGTGAGACCTGATTTTGATACTACTTGTCAGAAATGGCAAGTGATTGCCTATAAACAAAAGATAAGAGAAACAAGTAAAAATAGTGGAAGGATGTAGCATTTTAATTCAAAACCAAACACCAAGTCCTTCTTTTAGGGAAGCATAATATTGTAAGATAATGAGCATGAGCCACAAATGCAAATTAGTGAGACTTCCACCTTAGAGCTCTGTAATTCTTCCCTCCACGGTGTTCATACACAAAGTCCAGCTGTGGGAAGATCCTATAAAGCAGGTCATCCATGCGTTGCCAGTACCATATTCTCCAAGGCTTCCAAAATGCTAGAGGCAAAAGAACAATCCCAATGCCAAAAACAAATCCCAATTCGGCGCTTATGAAATTCCAATCAATTGAACTCCCAGAGTGAGATGATCGTGACATACCTGGTGCTTCATCGCTACCACAATTTGGGGTCAAAGGAGGTCCACATAACCCGTCATTGCCAATGAACGAATATGCATCAAAAGATTGAATCTGAGTACCACTTGGAATTCTCCCCTCTAGATGATTATATGAGAGGTTCAAGAATGAAAGAAAATGCAAATCTGCCATCTGTGCTGGTATTTCCCCTGTCAATAAGTTGCTTGACAGGTCTAATGACTCAAGCTCCCTCAAATTCTCGATAGATGATGGTATTTGGCCGGAGAGAGCATTATTGGACAAGTTGAGAGTATATATTTCTTTAAAATTCATCAATTCTTCTGGTATTGGCCCTTCAAGAAAGTTGGATGAGAAGTCAATGGCAGTCACGAAGTTTAAAATTTTAAACCACTGCACAGTTTGGCCTTTACTACTAATAGTCACCGTATCCTGATAATAAACATCACCATCAATCTTATATTGTAGTATTTGTGCTTCGTCGGGCATCATTCCTTCCCACGTTGCCAGGGATTTCAATGCTAGTTTACCTGTAAAATTGTTGAAAGCTAGATCGGCAATGTGAAGCATATGCCAGATATCAATGGTGTTCGGGCATCCGATGGAACCATGGAACTTGTTTTGTCGCAAGACCAGGACACGAAGCATGGATATTTGCTTCAATGAACATGGAAAGACATCCATAATACGATTGTTTCGAAGGTCTAGCACCTCCAATGTCATGCAGTTTGACAGAGACTTTGGCATTGGTCCATTTAATTGATTTCCATGGAGGTCCGGTGTCCTTAAAGCACATATTGCTGAAAACTTGTCAGGTATGCCACCTGTAAGGTTGTTTTCCCGTAGAGTTAATACTCCAAGGGTCTCGCTCATTCCCGTTAAACATGGGGGAATTTTACCAGAAAAGTTATTGTGGGAAAGATCAAGCACTTCAAGACTTGAAAAATTGCACAAGAATTTAGGAATACTGCCTTGAAAAGAATTATTTGATAGGGAGATGAACACTGTGAAATCCCAGTAATCACTTGCATCAGCTGGGATTACAACGGAGTCGAATCTATTGGTTGAGTAGTCCAAATAGTCGGCAAACCTAGGCAAGAGAGGAATTGGCCCCTCGATATGGTTGTCATGAAGGTCGAGGACGATGAGTTGTGCAAAATTAGAACTCAAACTCGGCAACGGTCTTTCAAAATCAGTCAGCAGATTATGAGAAAGATTAAGGTAGCTGAGATTTTCAAGTTTCCAAATCCAGGTGGGTATCTGACCTCGGATTTGGTTATCCGAAAGATCCAGATGAATTAATTCGACCTGGTGTCTTAAGAAACCAGGGAAAGTCTCCAACTTGCAACGAGCCAATTTTAGGCTGGTAATATTAGGAAAGGGAGACAGGTGAGAATCTAACACGGTCATGTTGATTGACAAGTTGTTGTGCGACAAATCTAGTGAATGCAAATTTCTAAGTTCCGCAAGCATATCTAGCGGCATTGGCCCATTGAACTTGTTTGAAGAAAGTTGGAGAACAATGAGTGCTCTGAGTTGGAAGATAGACCATGGAATAAGACCTGATAAATTGTTACTGCTCAAATCAAGGGAATTTAATACGGAGGAAGGCACAGTTGAGAACTCATCCAATTGATTGAATTGATTGTTGGAAAGATCAATGATTTGCAAAGACGGAAGAGTAAAAAGAGAGGAAGGAATGCTGCCATTGATGGAGTTATTGCGCAACGTAATGCTGACTAAATTTTGTAGTCCTTCAAATCGACCAGGCGATGAAATTTGGCCACTCAAAACATTACCAGAAAGGTCCAAGTGCGTGAGTTTCTTGGCTGTACCGAACGATGGAATTGGACCTCTGAAATTGTTATTTGACAAGTCCAGATAAGAGAGTTCAGTGAGTTTTGAGATTGAGTGTGGAAGTCGTCCAGAAAATTGAGAATTTGAAAGATCTAATTTGGACAAGTTTGTCAGGTTACTGATAGAATTTGGTAAACCTCCTGTAAAATTTGTGCGACTCACTACCAAGGTCTGAAGAGATCCATTCAATGGGAAGTTTGGGAGAGAACCACTAAGACCAGTATTATAAGATATGTCAATGAAGGTCAATGTTTTTACCCGGAAGACATTTAGTGGAAATGTTCCACTCAACTCGCAAAAACTAAGGCCCAATCTTGTCAGATTTGAAAAATTACTAAAGAAGTCTGGCACCGTGGCTGACAAATTGTTCTGATCAAGACGAACTACTGAGAGGAGCTTCATTCTTTGGAGAGAAGAATCAATGGGACCTGAAAGATTGCAGTTTGAGAGGCTCAATTCTTGCAGACTAGTGAGAGATGATAAAGCATTGCCCCATTCGTGTCCTTGAGCTGATACAGTTACGCCATCTAGATACAATTGCTTAATGCTGGTAAGATCCTGAATAAGCATCCTCAAATTTGGATTCTCAAGTTTGAGCTTTTTCCCTGTTAAATATGAAAGAGACGAGATATCCAGAGTAACTAACCTGGTCAGTTGAGAAATTGCTTTTGGTATCTGCCCAACAAAGTCGGCATGTGACAAATTCAGGTGGGTCAAGTTCTTCAACTTGTATAACTCACTCGGGATCACAGAATTGAAATAATTGGAAGCCAAATTTAACAGCTGGAGATATTGGAGACTGAAAATACTGCTTGAACTGTCAAAACCACCAAAGATTGACTCCCCACTCAAATCAAGACCAATAACATGTCCTTGCTCATCACAAGTGACACCACTCCAATCACAGCAGGACAGGCCTTGATCCCAGGACACCAGTTTGATGGAACTTGATTCAGTGAAATTGAGGCTGTTCTTCAATTGGAGAAGCAATGATTTCTGGTCCTCAAGACATTTGCTTGATACCACATAGGTGTTGAAACACAGAAATATCCAAAAGCAGCAGGTTATGAAGGAACGCCATGAAACTGAACGAATTCTCATTGGATTCTGCAATGGTAGACACACTGCAACTAAAGACCTGACATGAAGAGTAGAGGAAATATAATACAAGATGTTGTGTGTCTGAGTAAAGTAAATTTTCACTGTAGAAGGCAGCGTCTAAAATGCAATGCCCCTTCTTGACGAAGTTTCCTTCTCCCTTTGAAAGTCAAGCACCTGTCGTTTCCCACCTTCTTTCAATCTTCCTCCATTGAGCACTCTCCATTGATATCATATAATTCGTTCTCATCTTTTATCTTATTTACCATTTTCCAATGATGAAAATTCGTATCACTCAGATGTCATTTTCTCGTTGGGAAAAAGAAAAAAATTGTGGAATTGACTTGGAAATGCTAGCTAGTGCATAGTTGTTGACATTGTTTAAATTGAACATAGATGAACATATAATGTATTAATAAAGTCTTGTGACATTCTAAATAAATTAATAAACTGATCTTTCGTCAATTTAAGCTTGCATGAAAGGTTGGGAGTTTGATTCTCAATTTTCATGGATGAAACTAGTCTCTTTTATCCACAAAAGATGCTTCAGATGTCTAAAAGAAAAATTGATAAAGCTTTCGGAATAAGTTCTATTTATCTCACAAGTTCATGTGTTGACATTTCATAGGAACGACAGATTACAGCCTTCACTTGGGACTTGAAAAGTACGCATAAAAAAAAAAAAAAGAACAACATCGCATTTGTGTTTTTTAAAAATAATGAATAGATGCAAGTCCTTTAAAAAAGAGAAATAGATAAGAAATGAGCCGGGGAAAGAAATTTCCAGAGTAATGTACGAGTTTTCATAACAAGGTTTTGCCAATATTATAATTTATAATAAAGTCATAAAGGAGCCTCCATGTCTTGACATTTTTTTCGAGGTTCAACAAATAAATTGAATGGAAGATTTTTTTTTTGTAAGTGAAAAGTCGTTCCCCTTTGCCACGGCACATTAATTGTTCCCCAGGAATATATTTTCCATTTGTCGGGCTTCTGAAATTGTCCAGGTGAAGCTTTTTAATCTTGTTTTTTATTTTAGAAGTATCTTTGGTAGAATATCCCTCTTTTAACATGCATGCGTGCATAGATGAATGCGATTGATGTTAACTTTTGGGATGACAAGAACATGCAGAGATTCACATGGTCCAAAAAAAAAAAAGGAACCAGTATCTTGTCAGCATGTATATGCAAAAACTAGGAAAATATTATTATCTGATGTTAACCTTTCACTTTGATTTTGAAGCATGCAAGCAGGAAAGGAAGCTTGGCAACTGCTGATATAGGATTTTGACCTGGGAATGTTAGGGTGTGCACTTCTACATCAAGGACACTTCAACTCCATGGACTGAAACTTGTCAACATCTTTCAAGGTTGCTCTCCTGTTATTAGAGACCTAATCAATTACATCTACTGAGTCACGAAAGAAATCGGTGTTGAGCGAGTTCCAGTGCTTCTTGTTCTTCAAATGTTTTGAGTCAAAGTCCTGGCTTATACCATGTAAATGTAGTTGTCGCATTGACGGAGCCTGCACAAGAATATGCTCCGCCAACAAAATTGAGTTCCAGTGGCCACTGAAAGGTTCAGACACCATGCACATAGGGTCTTGAACAGAGCATTAAAACCAAATGCATGAAAGAACTTTTCTCCCCTTTTATGTGATATCAGGAATTACATCTTGTTGGAAAATAACATACCAAAAACACATTTGCAAAGAACCCAACAATAAATCAAATACACCAATTGAATCCCATGACAAATCTAGGAGCTTTGAGCCCACGATCCCCATGTCTTATTCAAGCTGGCATCACTTTTTTTATTACTTGAATCTATATTTATGTCCTTTGTACCAGTAAAGTTCACTTCAACCTCATCCTGACTTCCCTCGTATTTCTTGCTTTTTTCAGATCCACGATCAACATCTCTCTTGCTCATTTGTTCTGTGCCAGTCCTTACAATTGATGCAAGAAAATATTATTTTGTAGGCTCTACCCTAATTTTGTTTTTGAATAAGTTTGGCTGGCTCATGAGACTTTTTCACTCGAATTATCAGCCCAATTCATTATCTTATGATGATTCCCCGAAACCTTTAATGTGGACAATTCTTCACCCATTCTCATTCTATCGGCACCCATTTCCTCAAACCAAACGACCGCAGAGCTCAGTGTCCCCACTTCTGCGGCACATAATTATCTGCGCGTTTCAATATAAACGCAAAAAAGTCATCACTCACTCCCATTGGCCCGGCCTCAATTTCTCAATCATGGGACTTCGGGTTAATGCAAGGAAAATTTTGTGGGGCGAATTTCAAAAAAATAAAAAATAAAAAAAAGTGAATGTGAGTTAGTCCATGTAAAAAAAAAAATTATTATCCTTTTTTTTTAAATCATAAATTAAAAAATCTTCAAGATTGAAACACATTATATAGCCAATGAATTGTAGTGCAGTTTTTTTTTTTCCAATGGAAACATGATCCCAATAAGTGAATTTTGAATTTAAAAATGATCCAATAATATTTATAACAAGAAAAGCAATTGATACACTTGTCTTCATAAGCATATATAATATGTAATCTTAAATATCTTGGGTCTCACTTTGTTCAATCATGTTGCTTCCTGCGAATTAATTGGTTAACTCCTATTATAAGTTGCTCGACTACTATTTTATTTCTCATAAAATTAAAAATATATTATTTTTTATTTGAAACGCAAAAAACCAGAAAAGTAAAACTTTCCCAATTTAAGTATTGTTCAATAAGTTACTTCCTTAATTGTGAAGGGAATTTTGAGCCTTAATTTCTTGACACTTGCAGCAAACTAAACAAAATAGATTTTCATGTTCCTGGCACTTAGACTTACCCTGCTTTACTTTCCTCCAACCAAATAACTTATTATATATATGTGTGTGTGTGTGTGTGATTTACTTAAAAAATACCAAAAAAACCTATTATTTGTTTTTTTAATAAAATACATCTTAGCTTTTTTCTTTGATAAAATCTCACCAGGTGAATTTTTTAATTTATAAAAAATAAAAAATGTAAAAAATAATACTTATAAAATAATTAATATATATAATATAAATTTACTTGTTTGTTGGTCTAAATTATATTAAATATCTAAGTTTAAATACCATAATTTTTTTTAAAAAAATTTATCAATAAATTTTCTAAAACGTAATAATAATTTTAATTTTAAAAATATTTTAAATTTAAATTCATTGAATTTAAAAGTATCCTTATTCTCGATTAATTAACAGCATACATTTCAAACCAATGGCAATGCAGCTGCCAATTACAAATGACTTGAATGGAGGACTTTCAGGCTTCGCTTGTCATGATAAATGATTTTTGATGAAATGAGAAAAAGAATAGTAATGAAAATAGGAGTGCTCATTATCTCACATGAATAATGTAATGGTGATTCCCCGTGCCAAATATTTTATTAAAGTTGGTAATTTAAAGTAAATTTGATAGATTAGTTTGAACTTGCTCCAAAAAAATTGAAGTTGGACTAAATTATATGAATTTTTTTATATTTTATATTTGATTTAAATAAATTTAATTTAAATTGAACTCAAAATAAGCTTGTGAATTATCAGTTCTACATTTAGTACGGACATATTTTCACCCATCCTCGCTCCATCAGCACTCATTTTCTCGAACAAAGCGTCAGCAGAGATTAGTATCCCCAGTACGACACGTAATTGTCCGCGCATTTCAATGTCGATCGACGACCCCCTTTATCATGACTTTTAAATAATGGCTGTAAAGGCCGAAAAGCCATTACTCTCTCCCACACCACACGGGCTAGAGGCACCTTGTTCTCACTACTCAATTTCTCATTTATGGGGCTTCGGGATATTGCAAGGGAAATTTCGTAAATTTAAAATAATATCAAGAATGTAATTTCATTATTAATGGGTTTTAAAAAGGTTTGAAATTTTAATTTTTCTAATTGTTAAGTTTCTTATTTTATTTATTAATTTATTAATATTACTTATAAATTACATTTGTTTGTCAAATAAATAATAACATTAGTTGTTAATTTGCTAATTTTACTTATTAATTTACTAACATTAATTATAAATTGTAAGAGTTGTTAGTAATTTAAAATTAATGTTATTAAATTACAAGACCTATCAATAATTTACAATGGATATTAATAAATTAACAAATACAGTTAATAATTTAGCAATTAATATTGTTGTTTATGATTGAACATCTAATGTTAAGTTTTATATAATTATTAACATGTCAACTTATTTAATTTGCCACGTATATTAGTAAATTAATAAAAAAAATAAAAAAATTAATAATTAGTGATTATGCATAATAAATGAAAGGTGCTTTAGTTTTTTCACAGCTAAAATTATTTTTATTTTTACCCTCTAGATAAAACTGAAGTTTTAAAATTTTTTAAAACTTGCTAATAATTAAGTCATATCCCTAGTTCTTATTCAAAATTCTTTCAAATTTTTGCTACTCTTTTTTAAAATTTATAATACACTTATCTTGGGACAAAATACCTTTCTCCAAAGAAAAATATAAATTTCAACTTTTGCGATTCAAGTGTTTATCTTCAATTATCCTTTTTTAATACAAGGTTACAGAATTTTTTTTTAAAACAGTGTAGATCTTCCAAGCAATTTTGTTTAGAGTGCTTTATGTCATAGGAGAATATACATAAAAATCAATGCATGGTAATTAGCAATTACTGGAGCAATAAAAAAGTCAACTATTGGTTCTGATTCTAATATTGACGCATCGTATGTGTCATAGAATATCTGCCTTGAAGGCTTGAATCACGATCCATTCAATGTCCTTGTACATACTTTCCCCAACTATTGTAGTAATTCCTAAAAAAAGTTTTATGTTGACTCAGATGAAGTTAGAAATAACCTATATGTGCAAGAAGCGACATTAAACTCATTTATATAAATTATTGCTTCCCAGCTATAAGGGTCCCATTAAAAATTATAGGTTTCGAAAGTTTTTTTTTTCTTTGGTTTTTTTAAAGGTCAAATAGACCACAATTACTCTTATTATGTCGTGGAAAAGTGATCCTTCTAATTTAATTTCATTGACTTGATTGAAGTGGAACCAGTAATCGATCAGTAAGGTCAATCATGTGACAAGCGTTCAAAGTGGGGGAAAAACGATGAAAAGGATAGGAAGCTTCAATGAACAGGAAATAGTGCATATGGCTAGAAGAAAAGCCAGTGCATGCATGTGTCAATGGATATGTCCCTTGTGCAGGGCCCTGAATTTTCCATGAAAATTAACAGATGCACCATTCCAATTCAACGTTTAAAAAAAAAAAACTTGTCTTAGCGTTAATTTGAGAATTTGATGTTGGAAATTAATCTCACTCTGATATCAGATAAAAGATGCTAGATTTCTGCACATTTACTTGAGATTAGATTAGTAAATAAAACCACTACAGGTAATAACAAAGTATTTTGTCTTTGTTAAATATGGGGAGAGACTACCAAAAAATGGGTAAGAGTAGTGGAAAGATATTGTATATTAACTCAAAATCTCTAGATTTAAGTTTATAAGTTCTTTTTTTTTTAATTATATAATAATTTCAAAACTAACTTTATTTGATATAAGACTTTTTGAATTATTTTATATTCACTCATAGACAACCTAATAATTTCCTTCTCAAGTATAAACTCATAAATTCTCCATATCAAATATGGCCTCAAGCACCAAGTCTCTACTTTTGTAAGATTAGCCCAATTTTTATGAATTTTAAATGATGTGACACGCACAAGTATCTAAAAATAGAAGATAAAAGAAACAGGAAAAGGTAATAAAAGGATATAATATTTTAATTCAAAACCAAACACCAAGGAAAGCATAATATTGGAAGATGATGAGAATGCGCCATAAATGCAGATTAGTGAGACTTCCACCTTAGAGTTCTGTAATTCTTCCCTCCACGACGTTCATACACAACATACAGTTGTGGGAAGATCTTATAAAGCAGGTCATCCATATGTTGCCAGTACCATATTCTCCAAGGCTTCCAAAAAGCTAGAGGCAAAAGAACAATGCCAATGCCAAAAACAAATCCCAATTCGACGCTTATGAAATTCCAATCAATTGAACTCCCAGAGTGAGATGATCGTGAAATCCCTGGTGTTTCATCGCTACTACAATTTGGGGTCAAAGGAGGTCCACATAACCCGACATTGCCTATGAACGAATATGCATCAAAAGATTGAATCTGAGTATTAGATGGAATTATCCCCTCTAGATGATTATATGAGAGGTTCAAGGATGAAGGAAAATACAAATTTGCCGTTTGTGCTGGTATTTCCTCCGTCAATGAGTTGTTTGACAGGTCTAATGACTCAAGCTCCCTCAAATTCTCAATAGATGATGGTATCTGGCCAGAGAGGGCATTATTCGACAAGTTGAGAGTATATATTGCTTTAAAATTCATCAATTCTTCTGGTATTGGCCCTTCAAGAAAGTTAGATGAGAAGTCAATAGCAATGGCGAAGTTTAAAATTTTAACCCACTGCACCATTTGACCTTTACTACTAATAGTCACCGTATCCTGATAATAAATATCCAAACCAACCAAAGTTGTAGTATTTGCAGTTGTTTGGGCATCATTCCTTCCCATGTTGCCAGGGATTTTAATGCTAGTTTACCAGTAAAATTGTTGAAAGCTAGATCGGCAATGTGAAGCATATGCCAGGTATCAATGGCATTTGGGCATCCGATGGAACCATGGAACCTGTTTTATCGCAAGACCAAGACATGAAGCATGGATATTTTCTTCAATGAACATGGAAAGCCATCTATAACACGATTGTTTCCAAGGTCTAGCACCTTCAATCTCATGCAATTAGCTAGAGACTTTGGCATTGATCCATCTAATTGATTTCCATGGAGATCCAGTGTCCTTAAAGCACACATTGTTGAAAATTTGTCAGGTATGCCACCTATAAGGTTGTTTTCTCACAGAGTTAATACTCCAAGGATCTCGCTCATTTTCGTTAAACATGGGGGAATTTTACCAGAAAAGTTATTGTGGGAAAGATCAAGCACTTCAAGACTTGAAAAATTGCACAAGAATTTAGGAATGCTACCTTGAAAAGAATTATTTGATAGAGAGATGAACATTGCGGAAGCCCAGTAAACACTTGCATTAGCTGGGATTACAACAGAGTCGAATCTATTGGTTGAGTAGTCCAAATAGACAGCACCCTTAGGCTAAAGAGGAATTGGCCCTCTGATACAGTTGTCATGAAGGTCGAGGACCAAGAGGGGTGCTAAATTAGAACTCAAAATTGATAACGGTCTTTCAAAATCAGTCAGTAGATTATGAGAAAGATTAAGGTAAATGAGACTTTGAAGTTTCCAAATCCAGGTGGGTATTTGACCTCGTATTTGGTTATCTGAAAGGTCCACATTAGTTAATTTGAGCTGGTATCTTAAGAAACTAGGGAAAGTCTCCAACTTGCAACGAGCCAATCTTAGGTGGGAAAGGAAGACAGGTGAGATTTTGACATGTTCATGTTGATTGACAAGCTATTGTGTGACAAATCTAGCGTAGTCAAATTTCTGAGATTCACAAGCATATCTAGTAGCATTGACCCATTGAACTTGTTTGAAGAAAGTTGGAGATCAATGATTCCTCTGGGTTAAAAGATAGACCATGGAATAAGACCTGATAAATCATTGTTGCTCAAATCGAGGGAATTTAATACCGAGGAAGGCACACTTGAGAACTCACCCAATTGATTGAATTGATTGTTGGAAAGATCAATGATTTGCAAAGATGGGAGCATAAAAAGAGAGGAAGGAATGCTGCCATTGATGGAGTTATTGTGCAACTTAATGCTGACTAGATTTTGTAGTCCTTCAAATTGACCAGGTAATGAAATTTGGCTACTTAAAACATTATCAGAAAGGTCCAAGTACGTGAGTTTCTTGGCTGTACCGAGCGAAGGAATTGGACCTCTAAAGTTGTTCATTGACAAGTCCAGATAAGTGAGTTTAGTGAGTTTTGAAATTGAGCATAGAAGTTGTCCAGAAAATTGAGAATATGAAAGATCTAATTCGGACAAGTTGGTCAGGTTACCGATAGAATCTGGTAAATCTCCTGTAAAATTTGTATGACTCACTACTATAGAAACAAAACTGGTTTAGCGTTTTAGAACCAATACATATTGGGCTTAGTTGCCTCATAAAGGCCCAATAGTGGACTTTACATTTAAAATGGTCCAGAATAGTTTTACCTACTATGTCTACCAATTTTAACCTTTTTGTACATACTCTGTATATTCCTTGTCTGCCATGTGGTAGGAATAGTAAACCTAAGGTGTTGTACATACACTATAAATAGCAATAAACTATTCAAGAGGCTACAAGCCATTATTACAAACAGATACCCTACTTTCTCTTCTTGGTATCAGAGTAAATAGTATCACTACAATGGTTGAATCACCATGCAAGTTTGCAGATGGCTCTTCTACTTTTACTGGAGCTGGGTCTCAATCCTTGGTCTCTGCAAACAACTTACCCAAGAACGTAAGGGGTTCAAATGGGATGAATCAACCATATGCTATCAAGCTGGATGGCACAAATTTTCTCACATGGCAGATGCATGTCTTACCTATTATCAAAGGGCATAAGCTTGAAGGGTTCCTAAATAGAACAGCCAAGTGTCCCCCTCAATTTGTTGTGGATAAAGATACTGTAACAATTAACCTAGATTTTGAAGACTGGGTAACTGCAGATCAGCTTTGGTTTGGATAGTTATTAAATACCATGAGCTTGAAGATTTCTTCACAGATGAATAGTGTCTCAACATTTGCTGGACTATAGAAAGCTGCACGAAAGCAAGCTGGAGCTCAGACTAAGGCAAGAGTTCTCATGCTAAAGGCTGAACTGCAACGCACAAGAAAAGGCACAATGAAAATGGCTGAATATTTGGCTAAAATGAAAAAATTATCTGAGCAACTTTCTATAGCTGGTAACCCTGTTTCACTTCCAGATCTGATTATTCAAATTTTAGTTGGACTTAATGCTGATTATAATCCTATAGTGGTTCAATTAAGTCGTGAAGCTAAAGAAATTACCTAGATAGAATTTTAGGTTGAACTACTTACTTATGAAAGTAGACAGGAACAGTTATAGCAAATTTTTCAGCTCTCTATTTTGACTAATATGGTTAATTATGCTAGTTCTGAGTTTGTTCCTCAGTACACCTAGTGAGGAAGATGTGGCTTTCATGGTTTTAGAGGTCGTGGCAGATCTAAAAGGGGTTTTAATAGCAAGAATTTAAAGTATAGTAATCACCCACAATGTCAACTGTGTGAAAAATGTGGGCATCAAGTTGATACTTGTTTCATCGCTATGACAGGACCTTCACAAAGCCAAATCAAAAGAAGCATCAATGCTCTAACTCAGGATCTAATTCTGGGACAACTAATAGTTTTAGTTCTCCCTTTTAGGCTTCACCTAAAATGGTTAATGATAATGCTTGGTACTTAGATAGTAGGGAAACCAGTCATGTTACCAATGACATAAATCATCTTAACAACCCTATAGATCCTAATGATAAAATGAATATTATTGTGGGTAATGGTGACAGAATAGGTGTTGAAAAGATTGATTCAACCAATCTTCAATCTAATATTCAGACACCTATCAAACTGACCAATGTTCTCTATTCTCCTTATATCAAAAAGAATCTGTTGAGTGTTTATAAAATTGCTACTGCCAATGATGCTGATATCATATTTAATAAACATGGTGTTTCTTTGAAGGATCAAGAAGCAGGTGTGATAATGCTTCAAGGGAAGCCTAGCGATGGTGGCATGTTTCAAATCTGTGAAAAAGGCAAAAAGAATGGTGGTACAGATGTCAAACTTATGTTTACTGCGGTAGAAAAAGTTGATTTTTTTAGCACTTAATCATTTACTTTCTAGTAAAGTTTTATGGCATTGTAGACCTGGACATCCTAATCCTAGGGTGTTAAATAGAATTATTAGTGTTTGTAATCTCAAAGTTTCAAGTAATGAGGATCTGTTTTGTGAATTATGCAAATACAAAAAGTTTCATACTTTGCCCTTTAAAATCTCTATCTCATGTGCCACCAAATCACTAGAGTTGGTTCACACAGATTTATGGGGTCCATCACCTCTTGTTTCTATAAATGGTTTTCAGTATTACATATTGTTTGTTGATGATTATAGTCGCTATTCTTGGATCTTTCCTTTAAAATCCAAGGATGAAGCTTTAAATACATTCATTCAGTTTAAAAAATTAGTAGAAAATTAGTTTGACACCAAAATCAAAATGATTCAGAGTAATTAGGGAGGAGAATACAGAAGCTTCACTAAGGAACTACAAAGACTCTAGTATTCGGTTCAGACATTCATGTTTACATACATCTACTCAAAATGAAAGAGCTAAAAGAAAACATAGACATGTTGTTGAAATGGGTCTATCTCTACTTGCTCAAGCTAAAATGCCTTTATTCTATTGGTGGGAAGCTTTCAGTACTACTAAAGAGCTTATTAATGTCTTGCCTTCTACTGTTCTAGGTGGTATATCTCCTTATTACTATCTATTTGGTACACACCCTGACTATCACAGATTGAAGGTTTTTGGTTCAGCTTATTATCCCTATCTTAGACCTTATAATCAGCATAAATTACAATTTCGATCAACCAAGTATGTTTTCATTGGATATAGCAGTGCTCATAAAGAATATAAGTGTCTTAAACCTATGGGCAGAATATATATATCTAGACATGTTATGTTTAATGAGGCTGAATTTCCTTTTGAAATAGGGTTTATTAACAAGTGAAACATACATAAAAATTAAGTTATTCATCCAGGAGCATTCTTTAAACAGAGTCTAGCTACTGTCTAAAGAAAATGTGCAAATGACATTGCTCGTTCTATTTCTTTTGGTGATATGAATTCAGAATCTGTCACAATAACACCTCCTACTTTTCGTGTATCAACAACATCTCCCTCAAGCTCATCACAAGGTGTTCTTACACCTATTGCATCTGAGACAAGTAAAGATGATAGTAATGTTAGTCTTGAACAAGATTCAGAATACTCAATTACTTCACCACAGTCACAGAATATTCAAGCTAATGATTCAGCAGATTCCAAAGATATGCAGCTTGTTTCTACAAACAAGCACTCTATGATAACTTAAAGTAAAACAAGCATTTCCAAACCTAAAGCACCCTATGTTGGTGCTATCACTACTGACACTCCCTTTGAACTATGTGAACCTAGATTAGTTGCAGAGGTCTTTTGGTCAGAAAGCTAGAAAAAGGCAATGTAAAGTGAATATGATGCTTTTCTTCTAAACAAGACATGGGAATTGGTACCCTATTCTGGTTAAAGGAATCTTATAGGCTGTAGATGGGTCTTTAAGATAAAACTTAATGCAGACGATTCACTTCAAAAACACAAGGCTAGACCGATGGCCAAAGGATTTTAGCAAAGTCCTAGTGTTGATTTTGATGAGACATTTAGTCCTGTTCTTAAAGTATCTACACTCAGATTTATTCTTACTATTGCAGTAACTTTCAGGTGGCAAATTCGATAACTGGACATCAATAATGTATTTCTCAATGGAGATTTGCTAGAGCAAGTCTTAATGTGATAACCTGAAGGGTTTGTTAATTTTAAATTTTCACATCATGTGTCTCTACTTAAAAAGGCAATTTATGGTTTAAAATAAGCACCAAGAGCTTGGTTTTTGATAAGCTTAAAAAGACTCTAATTGACTGGGGCTTTCTTTACTCAAAGTATAACTCATCAAAGTTCTTTCTAAAGCATGATAAAGTGATTATGTTTGTTCTGATTTATGTGAATGACATCATTATCACTGGTAATTTACCTATAGTCTTAAATCTGTTCATAAAGGAGCTCAATGGCTATTTTTCCTTAAAGGATCTAGGTCAACTTCACCATTTTCTAGGTATTGAGGCTTACAGAGATGAATCAGGACTATATCTAAAACAAGAATGATATATCTTAAATATTCTAAAGAAGTGTGGCATGTCAAATGTGTCCTCAGTTCCAACTCCTATGGTTGTAAATCATCATTTTTCTAGAGATGAAGGTACTCTTCTTAAAGATCCAACTCTTTACAGATAAATCAGAGGTTTACTATAATACTTAGTTCATACTCGACCGGATATAATGTTCTCTATAAACAAGTTGAGTCAATAGTTAAGTGCACCACGAGACACTCACTGGAAAGGACTGAAATGAGTATTAAGATATCTCAAGGGAACTAAAGATCTGAGGTTGTACATTAAACCAAGCAATCATCTCACCTTACAGGGGTTTTTGGATGCCGATTGGGCTGTTTGTCTAGATGATTGCCAATCGGTGGGGGGATACTGTGTTTTCTTTGGTAGCTCTTTAATTTCTTCGTCAGGCAAGAAACACTATGTGGTAGCCCGATCAAGTACTGAATTAAAGTACAGAGCCCTAGCAGATCTAGCTTCAAAACTTTCGTTGATTCAATCCTTTACCAAAGAACTCAGACTGTATCTTCGTGAACCTCCGATAGCATGGTACGATAATCTCAATGCTACTGCTCTTGCATTGAATCTAGTCTACCAAGCCAGATCGAAGCACATCGAGTTAGATGTCTACTTTGTTCGAGATAGAGTGCTTGGAAGACAACTCTCTGTACGTTATGTACCTTCCACTAAGCAAATCACAGACCTTTTTACAAAGGCCTTATCTCACTCGAAGCATTGGGCATTTCTGGTCAAACTTAGTCTTCAGAAGCCACCAATCCTTCAATTGCGAGGGCATGTAGAAACAAAACTGGTTCAGTGTTTTAGACCTAATACATATTGGGCTTAGTTGCCTCATAAAGGCCCAATAGTAGGCTTTACATTTAAAATGGTCCAGAACAATTTTACCTAGTTGTCTATGATTTTAACCTCTTTGTACATACTCTGTATATTCCTTATCTGCCATGTGGCAGGAATAGTAAATCTAGGGTTTTGTACATACACTATAAATAGTAATAAACTATTTAGAAGGCTGCAAGACACTATTACAAACAGATACCCTACTTTCTCTTCTACTACTAAGGTTTGGAGAGATCCATTCAATGGGAAGTTTGGGAGAGAACCATTAAGACCAATATTATAAGATATATCAATAAAGGTCAATGTTTTTACCAAGAAGACATTTAGTGGAAATCTTCCACTCAACCTACAAGAACGAAGGCCCAATCTTGCCAGATTTGAAAAATTACCAGAGAAGTCTGGCACCGTGGTTAACAAATCATTCAAACCAAGACGAATTATTGAGAGGAGCTTCATTATTTAGAGAAAAGAATCAATGGGACATGAAAGATTGTAGTTTAAGATGCTTAATTCTTGAAGACTAGTAAGAGATGACAAAGCATCACCCCATTCGTATCCCTGACCTGATATAGTTACACCATCTAGATAAAATTGCTTAATACTGGTAAGATCCTGAATAAGCATTCTCAAATTTGGATTCTCAAGTTTGAGCTCATTAATTATTGTTAACCATAAAAGAGACAAGACATCCAGAGTAACTAACTCGGTCAGTTAAGAAATCACTTTTGGTATCTGCCCAATAAAGCCGATGCATGACAAATTTAGGTAGGTCAATTTCTTTAACTTGTAGAACTCACTTAGGATCATAGAATTGAAATAATTAAAAGCTAAATTTAACAGTTAGAGATATTGGAGATTGAAAATATTGCTTGAATTGTCAAAACCACCAAATATTGACTCTATACTCAAATCACGACCAGTAACATGTCCTTGCTTAAATATTGGGAGTTGGACTATGTTAATTTTAAAGTTTCATTAGTTAGTTGTAATTGGGTTGATTATAAAAGTGGTCTTTAAATTGATGCGTCGTCTGGGTTCATACATGTGAATCTTACAAGGTATGGAAATAAAAATGAGCCTTTTATTTTAGTATCATAGGCTAAACAAGTATTTCATGTTTTTGATCCTACAAAGCAAAATTGGTCCATTTTTTTTATTGTTAAACAAAACAAATAGAGAGATGATTGATGTTGTTGAGGATGATCCATTTGAAGGAACTGCTCTTGAAAGCAATCTCATTGAAGATGATTCCAACTATATAAGACATGATCACAATAAAAGTATTTAGATTTCAAAGAGGGGCAAAAGAATGAAAGAGAAGATGAAGAAATTAAAGCAAGCTATCAAGGTAGAAAAAGTTCAAAAGAAGTCAAGGAAAAGAAAATAATCGACTTAATCTTGTAATGATCAATTGTTTTAATTACTATTTATGTTTTATTTGTGCTTTTTGTATTTTAATTTTCTTAATTACTATTTATATTTTATTTGTGCCTTGTGTGTTTTAATTTTTTTAATTACTATTCATGTTTTATCTTCTAAATATTTCATTACAAGTAAATGGCTCAAAAAATATCACCTAAGGGACTTAGTGACCCCACTCTAACCAATAACCTATTGGATACCTCCTAGTGCCACCAATTTGCCCCTTGACTCACCGATTGACACACTTCTTGACTCACTGACAGGTGATCATCCCTCTATTGGCTAAAAATGCTTAAGAAACTATGTCTACATCAATTAGAAAAGGCTTGATATTGATAGGTGAGGTTAATAAAAGATGGTTAGCTGGGCAAAAATATTCTCTTCAATAGAATTCAAAGGGTCAACCAATTAGGACTAACAAGCATAAATTCTCCAGTTATATCGAGGCTGTGACTAGGGGACATTTAGGATTATCAATTAATAATTGACACGATGTAGATTCAGCCTCGATGATTTCATATAGAAGCAGGTTGTGGTAATATATGTATTTATAATATTAATTAGTTTATTAAATGATTTATTATATTATCATGTCATTTTTCTAACTTACATCTTAAATTTGTTGATTGAACAGTCGGCATTTGAGATTGATGCTAGTCGAAGGCATTTTATCTATTGTTTATATGACCTTTTACTATATTTTAAACTTAATATAGGATAATATAACTAATTGTTTATTTTTTTCATTTAGGTACCTATATTAAAATTTTATCATCCTTAGTGATCTTGCATTAAAGTTTGTCTCTATCTATCCTCAAAATGTTTTTACTCATCACAACATCACTACCAAGGTATGGCATGGCCAAGCTCAAATATTAGCAAAGTACTTTGAGGCAAAGAACCCTACTATGGAGATGTTATTTCTAGTACCTTATGTATAAGGATGAATTTAGTGGTATCCTAATTAACTTATTTATCTTATCATTTTAAGTGTCATGACATGTGCTTTCAAATTGTTCTAAGAGCTACTAGATACTGATTAGCATTAAGCTGGCTACTGTTAAAATTGTAAAGTTTTACTATCTGAGTTTTGCTAGTAGATAACCAGATAATAGACCAAATATGATGGAATTATTTAACTTTTAAGATTATATTTTGATTAATATTTCTATTTTTTTCATTTTGAATTTCTAATTTCAACTTATTTTCTTTCTTATTAAGGCATGGTGCTTTATTACACTGAAAAGAACTTGCATGTACTATTAAGGTACAAGTCATATGAATTAGTCTACCCTAATTAGAAGATAATAACGATACTTATTAGTACTATTTTTAACAATCAATACTAATTTTTTTAATTAATTCAATAACATGTTTATTGGTTTTCTATGCAACGCCCATGACAAATAGCATATAATGACGATTGTAGATATTGCATGATAAGATTTCTCAAAGACATCATCACTCATGGGATGACTCTAATCCCCGCTACGATATTTATGTAATATAGATTCAATTATATGTGATTATGAATTTTAATTTTCTGAAGTAATTAATTTTGTTATCATATTACATTATTGTGGTATTATCCCAATTCATACTGGAAAGAATTTAAGAATTGTCACATTAACGAAGTTATTGAGGAATGGTTTGAGTGCATTTTTCAGTTGTGAGCCAAAAATAAGTGAAATGCATATTTTTATTTTAGTTTTCTCATTTATATTTTATAATTTAGAATAATTTTGTTTTAGTATAATAAACAACTTTATTTTACTTGGTATTATATTGAGCAATTGTATAAGAAATAATTTTTTTTATTTTAATAAAATTATTAGTTTACTATAATTGAATTTAATTTAGTATAATTATGTGTTGGACTGGATTGGATTGCACTCATATGTATTTACATTATATTGTTACAAGGGGTTGCAAGAAATGCAGCCAGGGTAGTAAAAAAATTTCAATATATTGGACGGTTATGACCACAACCATTCAATATTAGACAATATATTAGATGGTTATCATGATAGCTGGCTAATATGTTACTTATATTAGATAGTTCTGGTGATAACTGTCTAATATGTCACTTATATTGGACAGTTTTGGTGAATAACTGTCTAATATATACTTTTCCTTTACCACTCATTTGGACACTATATTAGACGGGTGTTTAAACTGTCCAATATTATAATATTGGATTGTAACTATTCAATATTTTTTTTTATCAATATATAACAGTGTCATGTTGAACAGTTTATAAGCATCCAATATAGGCAACAAAAAAACCATTCAATATTTCCTTTTTTGTAGTAGTGTCTCTAAAGGTGCCTGACATCTTAGAATTATTTTAAAGCATTTTTACTTTGAAAGTTTCAAAAATAAAGCATTTTTGCCCCACTATTAAAAATTCCTAACGTTAACCATTAAACTCAAGCTTGACCAAGAATATTTTTATATTTTTTTTCCTCTTTACTTCTATGTTTAGTCTCTAATTTCATTTTTTAGTGAATTCTTTAACTTTCCTTCTTCCAATGAATGAAAATGAAGACCAAAACACACAAAAACAAAGGAGGAAAAAATTATAAAATACCTTCTTCAAACTTCAGTTAACAGTCACCGTTAGAGATTTTTAATAATGGGGCAAAAGTGTTTTATTTTTAAAACTTGTAAAGTAAAAATGCTCTAAAAAAAGTTTAGGATGTAGGTGCCTTTAGAGAAAAAGTTTTTGAATATTTTTACCATTTAACCCAATTAAAATTAATAGATTTAGCTGACTTGTGAATATATTCAAATAGTTTATTGAAAGTTCTAAAAGCAAAAGTATGCGATGGGAAAGTCTTTGCTAATCAGATTGGAATAAACCAGGAAGCATGGCGTCAAATGGGCCAATTAGGAGTGAATACCCAAAACTTGGGCGATTTAGCAACCAATATAGAAAGACAATAATTGAACACAAATTGATATATGTATGTTGGCACAGAAACCAAATGGAAAGAAATACGCCCTCGAGCCAAATTTAGCATTATCGTTGTAACAACCATAAAATTTTAAGTTAAAATAATAATAAATGAATGAATGAAATAATAATGATAAATTATATAGGTAATAATTTGTTTTGAGTGTATTTTATTAATGTTAGGAATAATTATAATAAGGAGGAGTATTAGTGTAGTGAAAGTGGACAAATAATGTAATAACTAAAGAGTTTAAATTAGGATTAAAATTTATGATTGAGTATTTGATTATATTTTAATAATTCTTGGAACAACTATCTCAAGAGAAAATGTTGATCTTGTGAAAATTATAAATATAAAAAAATAAAAATAACCCATTAGCTCTTTGATTTTTTTTTTTCAAATTGCTTACATTTGAGAAGTGTTTTGTGCTTTAGGAAATTACTATTTTTATTAATAAAAAAACAAATTTTATATATATATATATATATATATACGTACATGTGCAAAAAAGGAAGGGCAGATTTTTCTTTTCTTCCTCTTCTCATTTTCTGGCTCTGGCAGTGACACGAGGGATTCGAGAGACTTCATCCACCGCCTTTCTTCCTCCTCATTTCTGCTCAGGTGCTATCGGCCGCTGGGGAGTCACCGTCCGTTCACTGTGGCGGTGGTTCAGGGAGCTGACAATCTTCCTTCTTCATTTTTTAAGACCATCCATTTCCTTCCCTGTGCAGCACGTCCCTTAGCTATTTTCTCTTCCATCCGACATCGGCGTCTGTGGGTGTGCGCGTGCTGCTGGAGACTTCATCTTCCTCCTCCGTCCAAGCAGCTATGAGTGTTCGCTGGAATATCCTTCCCCTGCATTGTGTTGCTGTGGTTAACTGCTGAAGGATTTTCGAAACCCAGCTCCTTCCTCCCCTGTTCACGCAGCAATTTTCCTTTCCTCTGCGTCTCTCGTCTCTTTTCTTCTCAGTCTTTGCTGTTACCTCTGTCACTCATATAATCACTAGCCATCATGGGATTGTCGTTGCGGAGCCATGCATGTCGTCTCTATGCTCGCTGTTTTGTCTTCCCTGTTTGCTGCATCATTTCTCTTCGTCTTTGTTTGTGCCAACGGTTGCTGTGGGATGCTAAGCTGTCGGGGAGGTAGTGCACGAAGGAGCTTCTGGTGCTACTGTTGGAAGTTTTCATTAGCCTCTTCTCTTCCCTTCTCCGTTGCTGCAATAACTAGAATTATTCCCTCCCCTGTTCAACGCACGTTTGGATTCTCCTTTCTTTTTCTGTCTTTATTTTGCATTATGAGGTATTAAATCATTTCTCTCTCTTGTTCCGTGTATGTGTGTGTATGTGTTATGATTGAGATGGTGATTCTTCTTCTTTTTTGCTGCTGTAACTATAGATTAGGAAGATAATTAATTTAAGTTGAAATTTGTAGTGTTAAGGGAAAGATAATAAGTGATGGACATGAGTTTTTAGAAGAAGACTTGTTGAGGTTTATATGTAGTTTGGATAGAGAATTAAGAAAAGTAAGAAGCTTGTTATATTAAATTTTTTCTCTTGCACATAAAGTGTTTGACAGAATGTTTGAGTGAAAATTTTCATATAAATGAGTGCTTAAACTTTACCAAATTAATCCTAGTTAAATTTTAATATTTAGGTCATTTAGTTTTTCTTAATATATGAATATGTTAATATGTGTCTTGTGAATATGTTTATATGGCTGGGATTGTAGATTTTCTTTTATTGTTTGTTCTGATTTTGCATATGCTTGAGTTATGAGAGGATTTAAATAAAAATAAAGATGGTTTGATTTAATGGTGTATAGGTTAGAGTTTGAACATGTTAGGTGAAATTTTAAAATTGTTAGATTAGTTTGGGTCTTGAAGCATAAGGAAACAAGGAAGAAATTTGTTATACCTGATGACGTTTATAATATTGAATTAAAGGTATTATAAGATTGGTTGTGGTTGTGTAAGGTAAGAAATTGTATTATTTTGAATAATGTGTACTTTATGAAGAATTATCCAAGAGCCTTAATGATAAATTATTTATTAGTTACTTTATGAACGCAATAGGAAGGATATAATTCTAAATATGGATGGTGGATTAAGGAGAAATAAGGATTAAGGACTTTAAATATGTTTTAGATTATATATGGGGTTCATGAATGTCAGTTAGAAATATATGAATTGGAGTTTTTATTAAAGAAAGTTGTTTATTCTTCTGGTCTAGGTAATAGTGTACCTAAAGGGAAATGGAGAGGTATTTAAAAAGCACACATTATTAATTTGGGAGTTATCAGGTAAGTGGATAGCGTCCCAACCGATATTTCATTAAAATATTCTTTATTCAAATATTACATTTTCATGCAAATTCTTTTTACGACAACAATGTGATTATAAGATATTTTGTTGATTAAATTACTTTATTTTATAAAATTATTTTATCAGAATTGATCATTTTAGTTAATCTGTAAATACAAGTTTGAATTCTAATTGTGGGATTTCATTTTGAAAATTATTGAATTGTTATGCAAAAATGACTCATGCGAGTTCAACATTGAGAGAAAAATTTGATTGAATAGTGATCAATTTCTCCCATGTTTGAAAATGATTTTAAAAAGAAACTTTATACAGAACACTGGTTGTTAATGGCAGTTCCGACAGCTCTTGGCGCATCATGGTACACCTAGCTAGCAGAGTGTTCATAGGAGGTGCTAGCCCCGTGCGATGGCCAATGCACGTGGAATGGAGGGATAATTATTTGTGAGCATTGTACTCACATTTGTTTCGTGGCTTTAAGTTGCGTTTGGTCAACATTACCCTCATGGACTGTGTATCCATGTTTGTTTCGTGGCTTTGGCTGCGTTTGGTTATTTATTCTCGTGAACTGGGTGTCCATGTTTGTCTTCGTGGCATAAGCCACGTTTGGTTATTTACCCTCGTGGACTGTGTGTCCACATTTGTTAATTGTTCTGATAAGTCCCTATGATTATAAATTAGATTATTTGGTGATTTTACATCTCATATTATTATTATTATTATTATTATTATTATCATTTATAAATTTGCTTACAATTATTTATTTTGTTTATTTGCTTTCTTGAAATCAAGTGACAATACTATTTCATTTGATAATTTAATGGTTTAAAATTTTAACTAAAGTTATATAGAGTTATTTTATTTTGAAGTTTACTAAATTTTTATGAAGATTATGGTTTGTTTGAACTTACATAATTATTTCAAACTTTTTTTATTTATGTCTAATTATTTATTGTTGGGACGTTATTCACTGAAAATATTTTTAGTCTCAGATAATACAACCGAGGACCTACCTTATGCTAATCTATGAGGTACTCCTTGTTGAATTGAGAAGAAGAGATCTTTCAAGTATATCTTTCTTGTGTGGTAAATGGTTAACTAGTTGTTATATTTTGAAATTGTAATTAGGTATACTCTACGTTAACTATATATAGGATTCTGAATTGTAGTATATTTATCTGTCTATTACGGAGGAGCAAAGCTTCGTATTTTTGTTTGTTTGAACTGTATATTGTTATTGTAGAGACTTCAGAAAGTGTTATTTAGAGTGGAGATTCTAGCGAAATTTTTATAAAAAAATTTACTAATCTTTTGTTTACATAAAAAATGTCACAATCATCTTCCATCATATTTCAAATAACCTAAAATACTAGATTAAAGTTTTTTTGATCAAGGCTTAAGGGATGTATATTTGTGCATATATCCCTTGCCAGTCACGTTTAACTTTTGGAAGCATGACAATCGTTGACGTAAGGCAATAGGTCAGCAATATTAAAGGTGGTAGACACTCCACAAGCATTAGGCAATTTGACTTTATAAGCATCGTTATTGATCTTTTGAACAATTTTAAATGGACCATCAGCTCTTGGATATAACTTGACATTTGGTTGTTTAGGAATCTTTCCTCAAATGTATCCAAACTAAGTCTCCTATATTAAAAGTTTGTTATATTTGATGCTTGTCATGTTAAGCCTTGTATCTCAAGTTTTATTCTTACATACGCTCATGAACTTGCTCATGCAACTTCTAATTTCCTTACCTTTTTAGTTAGCATCAAAACTATAAGTAAATTTCTTTTGTTGCTTATCAAGTAAAGTAGTCAAGTCTAATGGACTAAGGGGATGAGTACTGTAAACAACTTTAAACAGACACTTCCTAGTTGCTTGGTTGATAAAGTTATTATAAGAAAATTCAATTTGAGTAAGTATGAGGTCCCACTGCTTCAAATTCTTCCCTATGAAACTTCATAGAAAATTGCCAAGAACTTTGTTTATAGCTTCAATTTGACCATCCGTCTGAGGATGACTAGCACTGCTAAATTAAAGCTTAGTTTCCATCTTCTTCTATAGTATCTACTAAAAGTGGTTGAGAAACTTAACATCATGATCAAAAGTGATAGTCTTGGGAATGCCATGGAGACATATAATCTCTTTAAAGTATAAATTTGCTACTTGAATGGCATCATTTGTCTTTTGGCATGGAATGAAGTAGGCCACCTTCAGGAATCTATCTATGACTACTATGACAAAATCTTTATGTCTTTGGATTTGTGGTAAACTAAGAACAAAATCCATACTCACGTCTTCCCACAGTGCTTTTGAAACTTGCAACAGTATGTATAATCCTGTGTTTTGACTCTTGGTCTTAGCCAAATGACATATTTTACATCTTTGCATATATCGATTGACATCTCATTCAAGCCATAGCCAATAAAAATTCTCTTTGACTAAATCAATTGTTTTGTCTCTACCAAAATGACCAACTAGTCCTCCATCATGAGCTTCTTAAATTATGGCCTCTCTTAAAAAATCCTATGGAATGCATAAAGTTTTGCCTTGAAATAGAAATTATTTATGTCTGTAAAATTGGTGGAAATATTGATTTATAATTGCTTCCCATACTCCTAAAAAATTAGGATCATCTCCATAAAGCTCTTTGACAAGCTCAAATCTAACAACTTTAGTGTGCATTATTGTGAGCAACACATGTCGATGGCTAAGAGTATCAGCCAAATAGTTCAAATTTCTAGCCTTATGCTTAATAAGAAATGGATAAGACTATAAATTTCACCCTAATGGGCATGCCTACGGTGGATCTTTTGCTTAGAATTTAAATACTTAAGGGCCGTATGATTAGAAAAGAGTATGAACTCTTTATTCAGGAGATAGTGACTTTAATATTGAAGAACTCGTATAGCCATATAGAATTCTTTGTTATAGATAGAATACTTAAACTTAGCATTATTGAGTTTCTCACTAAAAAAGGTAATGGGATAGCCATCCTAACTTAAAACAACACCAATATTAGTGTTGGAAGCATCACAGCTAATTTCAAACACTTGGTCAAAATTAGAAAGAGCTAGGACTAGAGCTTAAGTCAACTTTTTCTTAAGCTCCTCAAAACTTTTATGAGCTTGCTTTGTCTATTAAAATTTATCTCCTTTGATGCAATTTGTAAGTGGTGCAACAATAGAAATAAAATTATAGATGAACCTCATGTAGAAAGAAGCTAATTCGTGAAAGCTTCAAACATCTTGAATAGATTTTGGAACTGGCTAGCTATCAATGGCTGCAACTTTACTTAAATCAACTCGAACACCCTCTACAGTAATGATGTAACTTAAGAACACAACTTTATTAATGAGGAAGGTACACTTCTTGAGATTAAAGCTTTTATTCTTACAAGGCTTATAAGACTTGCTGTAAGTTCTTTAAGTATTCTTCCTGACTCTTGATCTAAATAAGAATGTTATCAAATTAAATAACAACAAATTTTGGAGTCTCAATACCTGATTCATCAAGCACATAAACATGCTAGGGGTATTTGTCAATCCAAAAGGAATCACATTCCATTCATATAGCCCAACTCTTATCTTAAAAATGATTTTTCACTCACCTCTTGACCGAATTTTGATTTGGTGGCATGCACTATGAAGGTTAATTTTGAAAAAAGTGGTAACACCATACAATTTGTCTAATATGTCATCAAGTCAGAGTATCGAATATCAATACTTGATAGTGATCTTGTTGACAGCTCGATAATCAATGTACATTTTCTACTTCCATCCTTCTTAGGTACTAGAAGAATAGGTACAGTACAAGAGCTGACACTTTCTTAAATCACTCCTTTCTTCAATAACTCTTTAACTTGCCATTGAACTTTGGCGTGTTCCTAAAGACTCATCCTATAAGCAAACTTGTTAGGAATGACTATTCCTGGACCAAAGTTAATGGCATGCTATATATCTCATATGGGTGGCAACCCTGGTGGTATCTCATTAGATATCACATTTGGAAATTCAAATAATAAAAGGCATGACTCTTGGCGGGTTGGTGTACTCATCATTCATCTCAAGCACTAGAATGAAACTTATTGTTTGGACTTTAAATTTTGTCACCTTGAACTCCTCCTTAGACATCAAAGTCACTAATGGCTTAGATTTCTTTAAAGATTGGCTAATCTCACTGGGTAATAGAGATGCTGACGTGAACTTGACACCATCCTTTATGAAAGAATAGGTGTTTGCATGCCCATGATATATAGCATGTCGATCATATTGTCATGATCTTCCTAAAAAGTGACATGCATCTATTGGAACAACATTACACAAAACTTCATCACAATACATATTCCCAATTGAAAAAGTAACAAGGCATTACCTAAAAACTTTTATCTCATTCTCCTTATTAAGCCAATGAAGCTTGTAAGGATATGGATAGTCGTGCATTGGCAATTTTAATTTCTCTACCATGTAGTTAGATATTACATTTTCATAGCTTCTATTATTGATGATGACATTATAAACTTTTTCCCTGGGCTGTGCAACGAGTGTGAAAAATGTTGCATCGTAGCCAAGGTTCTTACTTAACTACAGTTTTCTGCTAACTTCATCTAATCACTAATGCTTCACCCTAATCTACAGGTGTAACCTCTTTATCATATATTGGATTAATTTCATAAGACTCAGTTTCCTCCTCATCTTCATCAGGTGCTTTATACACTTTCCTTTCCTTAATGGTGACACCCTTCGGGTATGACAATCCACAATAATATGGCTAAATCTATAGCATTTAAAGCATTTGGGTGCTTTAAAGCTAGATTCCTTGAGGACATTTAGTAGTGGCTTACGTGTAGCGCTAGATTACGGCTTGCTTAAAGGGATGGATTGTTGAAACATTGCCTTGCAGGCATCTGAATAACCCCTAAATGAAGAGGGCTGGAAAGATGATCTCTGCTTCTCAATACAAATGGCTAAACAAATTACATCATTCAAGGTCTAATAATACTGAAGCTAGACTGGGCGGCTGATGTCAGTGTTTAAGCCTATAAGTTATTAGGCTATTGTTTGCTTCCCATTCTCTTGAATGTCACACTTCATCATGAGTCTTTCAAACTCTCTGGTATATTTTTCTACAGATAAGGACTTTGTTAAAGATTTTGTAGCTAGAGAAAGTTATTGTGGTAGTAATGGTCTTGTAGGAATTTCCTGGTGAGTTGACATCTCATTTTTTCCCAGGTCTTAATCTTGCATTTCCCTTCACGTTCTCACTTCCTTTTAAGGTTTTCCCACTAAATGGAGGTATGTTTCTTGAGTTTGAGGGCAATAACCTTGACTTTCTATGCATTTGAAATCTCCTTGCATTCAAATATATGTTTAACAATTTAAAGCCAGCCTATACATTCATCTAGCTAAAGTCTTCCCTTGAATTTAAGAATGTCTACCTTGATATCATTAGGATAGAATGGTTGTTGTTAAGGACGGCAATGGTTGTTTGTGGATGACGAACTGCTGCTTCTCGAATCTCCTTTTGGATTTTCTCTGTTAGTGTCTAATAAAGCTCGCTGCATTTCTACAATAGCTTCCATCTCCTGTATTCTATGTCTCATCTCTTCTATCTCAACCTCGTGCACATTCTTACATCTTGGAGGCATTTTGTTCAGTATCATAGCTATAATAAGGAGTTTTTGGAAAAAATCAGGGTAAAATGGGAATTTTGATGAATTTAGGGGCAAATGGGAATATTGGAAAGGCCTAGGAGAAAATGGAAATTTTAGAAGGTTATAGGGGCATAATGAGATTTTTTGAAAGTATACGGGCAAAATGAAAATTTCAAAAAGTATAGGGGCAAAATAGGAATTTCAAAAATCATAGCAGTAAAATGGGAATTTCAAAAAGGATATGGGTTAAATTGTAATTTTGGAAAATTATGGGTTCAAAATGAAATTCATGAAAAGTTATGAGGTTAAAGTGTAATTTTTAGAAAGATTTAGGGCTAAAATGGAATTACAGAAAGTTATGTGTTGATGGGGGAGGATGACATGGCGAATGGGACACATGGTAGATTCTAGATGGGCTAACCTATCTTTGACTAGTCATAATAGGTGACATGGCGGATGACATCAGCATCTTCAACCTCCAACAGGTGCATATAGCTAGTAGATCAGCAACAAAGGCACATAGACTTCTAGTAGTGGCGCATGATGACACGTGAAGGTGTTTTTGGCTATAGGTTGACTCTTGTTCCACTATTTTTGACCTTCTAAGGATGATGGTATGGTTAGAATTTTTAGAAAATGATTGGAAATACAACTTCTGAGGGCGATAGTAAACTCCTTTACCAGCATCATCTTAGGTTTGCTTCTAAGGTATTTTTTTAGTATTCCCTATCTTTGAAACCTTGTTCTAATACCAAAATGGTACAGAAACCAAATGGAAAGAAATATTTTGCTTGTTATTCAATTTGACATCTACCTTAAATGAGAAACAAGGGTCCTATTCATACTATTATGGAGGAGACAGAGCTTTAACTCAGAATGGAAGAGTTACAACTGTTTAATAGAGGAGTTATGGAGGTTATCAGTTATGACTGAAGTTATATAGATGAAATTATAGATGGGAGGAGTTACAGGAGTGTTAGTGCTCAATATTCGTTTCACATATGACCTGTGAAGGATTATGATATCTTCTCAAATGTTTATGACTTTTTTTCTATAATTGTATAGATTAAGTCATAAGTATTAGTTATAATTAGATTGTTATATACACTAAATTTATAGAAAATTACTAGTCGACAGCATTAGCTATCACAGCACAGTGTAAGCCTCTTGTGGACTTAAGGCAAGTAATGTCCTCAATAAGTGTTAAAAACTTTTTAGGTTTTAAGTCTTTTTTAGAAGCTTTAGCTTTAACCAAAGACAAAATCTTTGAACCATGAGTTAAGTCAACTAGAAAGAATCTAGCATTCACAAGCTTATTTGAGAACTCCACAAATTTCTTCACAATAATATCAATTGCCTTCTCATGGTCAAATTGGAAATTAGATGCTGAAATAGATGGAAATGCTAAAGTGGGAGCATCACCCATGAAAGTAGGATCAACTTGAGAAATAGTGGAACTAACTAAGATTTTCTACATTCATTGAGTCTAAGATGGCTTTATCTGAATTTGGTGGAAAATTTTCCACATCTTTATGGCAGGGATCTATCATCCCATTACTTTTAGAAGTAAGATTTCCACCACAATTCTAGACTTAGTAAGCAACTGGGACCTCAAGATTTTTGAAAAACTTCATTATATCTAGTTGAACCTGGGCATCTTTACTTCTCTCTTTTCTTTATTCTTTTTATTTTGGTTATGTTTTCTATTGAAATGTTTTGTATTGACTCTACGAGTTGTTGTTAAACTCCCAGTCAAGGTTGGGAGTGGTACTAGGATGCATTTTATTCTTTTTATTTAGTTATTTATTTTTATCATTAAACTTAACATCTTGTCAATGAGATTTTAATGTTTCTATTTATATTTATCTTTCTCATGTTAATTATTTTTTATATAGACAGCCATTATCTATAATGGTCTGTGGGTAGTTTGATAAGCTAAAAGGTGATAAACCTATCTAAACCTAGAGAAATAGATGCAGATAATTAGATTAGGAATAATTTAGGAATCTATAGTTGTTTAAATTGTAGTTTCATAGTTTAGTTAGAGAGTAGAATTTAGTAAGCACTAAATTTAACTGTGGCTAAATGCATCCTGATCTACTGAAAGGTATTTAAGATACCTTAGAAACAATTATCACTATAAAAAAAGGGGAAGATAATTAATTGAATTACAATAATCCATCTTGGGAGGTGAATCTTAATCTCTTGTGCTCATTTAATTGGTTGTTTCATTGTTTTCATCGCTTTTATTATTTTTTTCGTACTCGCATTTTTTAAATTAGTTATCCTTTTAAAACTACTTCTTTCACTTTCTTGAAATAACAAAGTTGCTTTCCTCTGTGTTTGACTCCTAAAATATATCCAAATTTATTACTACATTGATCTCATACACTTGCGAGGCTAATCAAGGAACCTAAAAAAATAGCAAAAGTGGGGGAGATGAGAACGAAAGAGGACTACATAGGGACACTGTCCACTCCTTCAAGTATTGAGATGCCGATCACTCCTTTGATGCCTTAGATCACTTGGAATTCTTGCCTTTCGCTTTTAGAGAAGTCCTTGACACCATCGATATGCCCTCTCTGCTCTTTGCTCTTTGTGCAAATTCAAAGAGGATGAGGAAGGAGAGGAAGGAGGTGAGGATGGACAAGAATAATCAGGAAAGAAAGAGGTGATGAAGAATGACGGAGTAAGGAGAGTAAGAGGAAGTCAACGTCGAAATAGCAATAGCAGCAAAGAGGGGAGAGAAGAGGATTTGGTTTGGGCATTTGGGTCATTTGAAGCTCCGAAGTAATGCCAGCGAGGGAACTCAATTTGGAATCTCTCCCAAGTCATTCTCAACAAATTTAAATTTGGTCAAGTCTTTTTTGGCAATTTTTTCTGTTTTAAAATTAATTGATTTAGTTTCTTAAAAGTAAAGATTTTAACTTATATTGATTCAATAATTTAAGAGTAAATATCTTTTAAAATTATATTGATTTAATTGAATTCAATACTTCTTTTATTTTTGGGTATGGATAGGAATTGAAAACTATACAACCTTATATTTTAAAGAATGATCTTGTAACTTGGAGTATCCCAAGTTAATTTTAAGAAATTATTGACAAATTTTATGCTAAGGTTGTGATCGGCAATTACACTTACCTTGATCCTTCATCCTAATTTTATTTTTTATGGTCCTTTATAATAAAATTTAACAGTATTAAATCTCTCTCCTTAATTTTCCCTAAAATATAGATACCAATAAACTCCATTATTGTCAAACTTTTTTTTTTAGCTGACCTGAATGTAGCAAACGCTTCCTTTACATTATATACATATTTCTTCATAATATGGCATTTAAATTCCCTGTTGCTTCTTCCAAGGAATTTAACATTGCTTTGGACAAAAAAAAAATACAAAGACCATAAACAATAAAAAAAATAAAAAGCAAAGAGAAACCTATAACATTGAAAACAAAAGTCATTTTCTATGTCCCAGGGTTTCTTTGTGGAAGTTTTTCTCTCTCTGCTAGTGGAAATTCTTTTCTGTTGTGACCTTTCTCTCGTGCATATTTTTGGTAGCTTTTTCTGTGAGGGGGGTGTCCAGCATTAGGGGGTGTGGTTGGTTTTTATTCTTTAATTTTGTTTTTTTGCTGGTGTGTGTTGTTTCTTACTCATAAGTTGCTGAAAAGGAAATGGGGGTTCAATTGGCATTGGCGGGATAAAGGTTGTCTATATGAAGGAATCACAATTTGGGCAATAATGGTTAATCATGTCTTTTGTAGTGTCTTTTTGCGACTTTTTCATACAAGCTAAAAGATATGTGAGATTTTTTAAATATGGATTTTGATGATTTGGGTTTGTCAGTGAGAGTCTCAACTTGGGTTTCTTAATTCAATAGATGGTGGTTTGCAGTTGTTGTTGTTGGTTTTAGTTCTCTCTATATGAAATTTGATGTGTGAAGGTGGTAAATCTACTATCTGTGAAGCAATTATTGTTTACGTAAGGATGAAACCGTTCGGATGGTTCCATGAACTCCCATCCCGATCTACCGATGCTACTTATTGTCTCTTGGAGTTTTCATGAAAGCGGTACCATTACTTGCTTTCTATTTTTGTTTTAAGGCTTGGAATGATCCTCGTAGGTGTCTTTTTTTCCTTTGTATTGTTTTGCATTGGTTTTAGGGTTTTCTTTTTCTCATTGTGCTGTTTCTCTCATTTATGTTTTGTTCGTTATACTTAATTTGTCTTTATAAACCCTTTAGTTATCAATAATATGTCATGTTTTTGGGAAAAACAAAAATCCATAATTCATGCCAAGCATGAGCTCTGTATAATTAGAAAGAAATATAGACACACACACACACATTATGGCTTCCTTGCCTTTTTTTATTGTTCAATAATTCAGAAAACTGCCCTGGACTTTTGAACTCCAGAACGGAACTCATCACTATAGTTTTTTTTCTTTTTTAAATTTGGTATTGATTTAAATGAAAAATCCAAACCATTGTAATGCTTAAAAATGACACGCGTCATTGAATCGCCTCCTCCCACACATAAAACTACCTCTACTTGTCAAAACCAAAAGTAACAACGGTGATAAACTTTATTCCACAATTATTCCTTTAATATAATTTTCCTTTTTAAATAATTCTCAGCCTTTCAATCTTCAACCACTAAGATACACAAGAAACAATAATCTTCGGACTTGGATCTTTCTAAAGAAGAGGTTGCTCCGTGATCTGCGGAATCTAAAATTATGATTCCCAGCGTCTCTTCTTTCCTCGAGTTTACTAAAAATTAATCTAATCATTACAATTTACGATCTTCACATCCCCAAAATCAACTGGTATATATATGATTCCTATAATCTTCTTGATCTTTCTTTCATGATTTTCTTTCGATTTCTCGGAAAATGAGTTCAAGGCATCGACCATTATTCGCCTGCATTACATCAATCTTAGCAATGGCTGACATTGCCTCAAGAAAAGCTCAAGATCTCAATGGACCATTAGGTTCAACATTCAGAGCAACAGCAAAATTGGCTAAATTTGCGAGTCCTCTCATTATCATCATGAAATATCAATGCCTAATCATCATCTTCATCCTCGATTACCAGTTTCTGGCGGCCAAAAAGACGATCGAGATATTTTGGCCTTCCGCATCACGCGTGTTCGACAAGATCGAAGAAATTGTAGTCATGATAGAGTCCTTGCCTGAGAAATTCGATGACACGGTGGGCAAATTCCCGGCAATGATCTGCCAGTTCACATTCTCAATGAGACAATGGTCATTGCTTCATTTGATTTCATGGTTGAATTGGTTGGTGTCCACGTTGAATCAGATGGAACAGGAAAATTCGAGGATGAAAGAGATAGCAATTGATAATCGAAATATTCAGCTTGTATCATCAGAATCAGAATCTTTATATACAATTGAAAGTTTCTGCTCTGCAGCACAGTGTTTTCCAGCTGAGAGCTATAAGGATGTGGAAAAGATATTGGAACGGATTCACGATGATGAAAGTGAAAGAGAAAGAGAAAGAGAAGAGAATAAAAATATACATAGGAGTGGAAGTATTGTGAAATTTAAAGATACTGGAAAGCAAGTAATCAGGCAAGAAGAAGAACATCCGATTCTTCAATTGTTTGAGTCTAAATGGCTATCACATTAGGGTTTAATTTATAATGCCCTCGTATCGTTTATGAGAAGATATAAACACGTGTCTTTTTTCTCTCATGCAAATCATGCAACTTACAGGGGAGAATCAAAACTTGGTTATCATGAAGTGATGTTTGCCACCTTTAAGATGAAGCGAAACTCTAGCAAGCCAAGCCCTTTTTTGCTTTTTGTTTTTTAAATTCTTTCTTGTTCTGTTTGGTCTTTATTGTTTGATTATGACCTGAAATCTTCGAGAGAAGATGCTATCCTATGTAAAAAGAATTGTGTAAATATACAGATTGTCGTCGATGAATATATCATGCTTCTTATAATTAAGTTGTTAATGGTGTGTTTATGTATGGGCTAGAAGCCTCTTATATACCTTTCTCTAATACCCTTTGTAATATCCTAACTTTTCAATTTTGTTTTTTATTTTTTTTAGATCATTGACTTTTACATAAAATAAAAGACATTTGGATATTTTGATGTTCCAGAATAGTAAAGATTTGTATTTTTTTTAATTTTTTAAAGAAAAATATCACAAATACACCCTTTTATTTTTGAAAAATTATAAAAAATACAAATCTTCATCATTTTATGATATCAAGATATCCAAATATCTTTTATTTTACGTAGAAGCTAATGATCTAGAAAAAATAAAAAAAATTAAAAAGTTAGGGTATTACAAAGAATATTTGAGAATGGTACATTAAAAACTCCTAGCATATAATTAAAACTTCAAAGTATATATATTAAAGCTAGAACTAACATCACGCACTTTTAATTTGAAACTCTTAGGTTATGTTTTGATGGCCACGATATTTCATTAAAATTTAAATTTAAATATAAAGGTTAAGCATGGCATTCCCTCATGCTTTCTCTCCATAACAAGATATATTCTTTGTGCGATGCACGCGATCTTTTAATATTTAAAAGATAAAAATAAATATAAATATTCAAATTAAAATATATTCCCTTCATTAAAAAATATAAGACATTTTTAACTGAATCTCACCCTTTAATAAAGTAGTTATCTACTTTCAAACTAACTCTATCTTTTTATATTTACCTCTATTAAAAATTCTACAATAAATATAAAGTCATAGGAGCATTTTTGAAAAAAAAAACAATGATTACATCTCGAAAGACTAAAAATATTTTATATTTTTAAATATCTAATTTCTCAGAAAATATTTTATATTTTTGAACAGAGGGAGTATTTAGTATATTCATAATTTATTATTTTATGTAGATTGAAAATTAAATAAAAACTTATTCTATTTTAAAATTTGTTATACACATGCATGTTAAAAATATAAATAATAATTTATTTTATTAGAAAGTGTTGCCCAGTGTAAATTAATATTTTTTTAAAAATTCTATTTTACAATGCATTATCTTTATACATATTAAAAAATATAAATAATTTATCATAAAAATATACAAAAAATTAATATACAAGTCCTTATAGTTTTTTTAATTCCAAATTAGATTTTGATATTTTATTTTATTTGAATTGAACTCTTTATAGTTTTATATATGTTAATAAATGAAGGTTAAAATGATTGATGTATAGCTTTTTGCAAAATAAAAAAAATTTAAGTTTGTAGAATTTTTTATTTAATATAATTTTTAATTTTTATTAAAATTCTATATGCATAAACATTATTTAGAATACATAACCTAATTATATTAATTTTGAATTATAAAAATAATGAAATTAATTATAAAGCTATATAATTATTTAATAAAATATCAAAATTTTTAATTTTATTTTTCAAGGAACAATTCAAATATTTTAATATTCAAGAATTAACAAATCTGAGAAATCAAATTGTAAGAGCGCTCAATTGAAACAAAATAAACTATAAGGATCTACTCTCTTCATTCAAAAATGTAAGATATTTTTAATTAAATCTCACTCTCTAATAAAGTAGTTACCTACTTTTCAACTAATCCGACCTTTCTATATTTATCCTTATTAAACATCCTACAATAAATATAAAGTCACTCATCAATAGGGGTAATATTCAAAAAAGATAATAATTATACCTCAAAAGACTAAAAATGTCTTACATTTTTAAACATCCAATCTTCAAAAAATGCCTTAATTTTTTAACAAAGGGAGTAACTCAAAATTAAAGAAAATTATAAGGACTTACAAGTTAATTTTTCAAGAATATATAATTTTTTTTAATTTCTCACCTCATACAATTGAAATATAATTAACTTATTTTGTTTCAAATATTGTTGGCCCATACATCACCATAAAAAATAAAACATGTAATTATTGTCATAATATTATCAAAAAATTGTAATTATTGTCACTAATGAGAGTTGAGTCTAGTGAAAAGAGTTAGTTCCTCACAAGATAGCAAACCAAAGTTCACATCACTAATAGAGTTGAGTTTAGTAGAAGGAATTAGTCCCATATTTAGTGCCTGACTATATCATGAATAAGATTACGTCTATCAGGAGGATACTTATGAACAATAAAAATAACAATTATTGTAAAAAATAGAAATAGATAAAAAGTTATTTATATAAGAAGTAATGGCTTTAAATTAAGCAAATAGTATAATTGATATTGTGGTATTATTCATCGATCATATGTATGCACAAGACTATAAAAACAATAATTAAGAAAAGTCTAGAAAATGTACAATGGAAAATAAGTTCATCAACATTATATAATTATCTTTGAAGCACATAATTGCAAGACTGTTTTCCATATATTTCCAAACCATAGGCTTTTTGTATATATTAATAATATATATTCAACCTAGTGCACATAAAAGATATGAATAATAACTTGTTTTATTCCCACATAAATTATTTTATGACCTATTACCCATGCAAATAATAAACATAAAAAAAGTTTGTTGTCCCAGGCTTTGTCATGCTTACAAAAATTAAAATTTAAACATGTTTTATTTTATAATTTTTTATTTTAAAATAAAATTATATTTTATTTTTGATGCAATTATCCATTACTCATTAGCTAAGCTAGGTGAAACCACATTTGCTATGACAACTTTTTCATTTTATATTTCTTTATCCTTGTGCATACTGAAAATGTAAATAACATACCAATTCATATTAAAAATATAAACACCAACTCATTTTATTTTTACACAAATTTCTTTAAAATTTGTTATTTTGTGCATAGGAAAAATAGTACAAAGAATAATTAAACATATGAAAAATAGTACAAAGAATAATTAAAGTTTAAACAATAAAACATTTTATTTTATAATTTGTTACTTAGCTTTATATTTTGTATTGCATAAGAGTATATTATCTTTTCCGAGATCATTTTTTTTTATACACAATCAAGTATTAAATGTTGACACCTCTCATTTCAAGAATTTGAATGTTAATTAGTTTATTCATAATTTTTAATTAGTTTATCATATTGTGAATAATTATATATATATATATATATATATATTCCAAGATCCAACCTCCAACAAAAAAAATACAAGAGAGAAAATACATTAACATGCCTTCTATTATTTTATTATAAATACATATACTTTTTCCTCCATTTTTTAAAAATATGCAAACCCCCCTTAAAACTAATTGTCATTGAATTTTATCTCAAATATGAAGAATAATTTATTATTTTTGAAAGCGTTATCCCCACATAATTAAAAATTAAATTGCCAAAAAAAGTTAATTCAGTTAAATACATATTTATTTACACTTTATCTAAATTAAATTTGTAATTTCATTGTATATCCTATATTTAGGTCCTAGAACATGATAATTATGTCGGCAAAACTTAATAGTAAATTTATCTATATAATTATGTTTAATTTTATTGTGTCACGCCTAGAAAAGTTAAGGTGTTACCGTTATGAAATATACATAAAATTTCACATCCCTTAAACCTTCAAATGAAAAAAAAAAATCTAATTTTTAATCACAAACCCATTTCTCCTATAGAACAGAATTCTTTCAATATTATTATTGCTATTATTTTAGTCACAAGTTTCTCATACAAATTTCAACAAACTCTTCACTATAAATCAATGTTTTCAAAACCGGACCGGACATTAAATCAGAAAAGTCAGCGATTCACGGTTCGCATAGTTCAACTTGAACCAATGGTCCAACCGATGACATAATAATTAAATTAAAAAAAATTATATATGTATATAATAATTTAAATATAAGAAATACATATGAAATTACTATTTAATTTAAAAAACTTAAATATTTTAAGTTTGTCATGACTTAACAAGTTATATGATACAATATAATATCAAATGATTAAAAAAATTATTCATTTTTTAAAAAAATTTGATAAAAAATAAAAAAAAATTTTAGAACAGTCCGGTTTTTGAAAACTGAATCTGATTCTCGGTCCAACCGCCAGTTTGAAACGGCTCAACCCGACTCAACTCTTAAAACGGTTTTTTTCTTTGAACCAAACCGAAAACCAGATCGATCAACGGTCCGATCAGCCGGTCCGGTCCGGTTTTCAAAACAGTGCTATAAATAGAACCTCCAAGAAAAGAAAAACATCTATACAACAAGGTCAACTCATTTAATCAAAGAGGAGCCTTGCTCCATATCAACAGTCCTATGACACCACCTGATAAGGTAAGGAATCCTGCATATGGTCTACATGAAGACTCAAGAACTTAATTTACAAAATATAATAAATAAATTTACATTTTGCAACAAATAAGGAATAACCATAATAGCGCTTCAACTTCCAATTTGTGATAAACCCACAATGTTCAACTGAAGGTGCATGGCCAGCAGTATATTATCTGAGATCAAAATAAAATTTTTTCAGTGAATAACATCTCAATAGTAAAGTTAAAAGAATCAAGATGAGTAAATTCAAGTAACTATATGCAATTTAAAAAGAGAGCAATCAATATATTATAATTACTGACTTGGAGATTGAAAGATTCTATATAGCTTCAACGATACTAAACCATTAAAGTTACAATAGCAAAACAGCCTTAATCCTTAATCTAGTTAAATAAAATAGATTAAGAAAATGAATAAAAATAACATTTAATAATCAAAATCAATGAAGTGTACATTCAAAAATCGATTAAAAGCTAATACTTCGAAGACTTTGCAGAATAAGTAATAAATGTGGACACACAGTCCACAAAGATAAATAACCAAATACGACTGATGTCACAAAAACAAACGTGAACATATAGTTCACAAGAATAAATAACCAAATGTGACCTAAGTCATGAAAATAAATAAACACACAGTTCACAAAAATAATACTAACCAAACGCAGCTCAAAGCCATAAAATTTAACGTAGGTACAAAACCCACGAATAATAAATGTGAGTGCGATACTTACGAAAATCAAACTAACTAGTTATAACTATGGCACGCCAAGAACTAACAGAACTGTCGTTATCAACTAGTGTTTTGCATAAAGTCCTCTCAAAACTAATTTTCAAACATGCAAGAAAATAATCATTTATTAAAATATATTTTTCTCTTCTCAATAAAAAACTCACATAAATTATTTAAATCACCAATCCTTCCAAATATAAAAATTCACAATTAATGTTTCATAAACTTGCTTACCAATTTCCATATTTTTTTTACCCAAGAAAGGAGTACTAGAACTTGTAAAAGTATTTTCATCAATATTATAAATATATGTCATAACTTCAAGAGTTAAAGTAATTTAATTGACAAAAGTATTCAATGCTAAAGAAATATATACTAATAACTGCAAAATTGTTGAAAATAACATTTTTGATAAGAGGAAATTCAATAATATATAAATTAATTTGGATGTTATTTACTTAACAGAAGCATTCTCAAATATATATATAACTTACTTCTAGTTAGCCACTTTTAAAATATTGGCCGCTCCTTAATTCCCTAATACCCAATATAACACTATTGTCATTTTTACATACACTTTAGCTAAGTACAAACCCAGACTCTTTAAATTACTTGAGACTAATACTCAACACCCCCCCCAAAAAAAAATAAAAAACAAACAAACAAACAAATTCAATCTTGATATTACAAACCAGGTCACAAGTCTTACAACAAATTATGAAGGGGAAGAAAATCCATTAAATAGTGAACCCTCACCTTATACCACTCTAGCAATCCATCAAAACAATCCAGAACCAAGCTAAATGTATAATATAAAATCATCATTTTCATCTTTCAACAGCACAATCCAATCCCTAACTCAATCAAGAATCTTGCCAGTATTATACTCAACTAAATTTAGTTTTTCCTATACCAATGCTACCGTAAAGTCACAATTTCCAATATGAACTATTTAAAGTGAAACACAAAATGTTGTTTAAGATTTAATCTTCAAATGCAAACTTTGCTCAACTTCAAGTTGGAATGAGTTTAGTGTTTGAAGCTTCTTTTGACAATCCCCTTCTCTTAAGACCGGGCTTTAACCCAATTTCACCCTCTAAATCGTTGCACAGCCAACACCCATATTTTCCATTCCACTTCTAACTTTTTTAGTACAGCAAACATCAGACAAACATCACAGTCAACAAGGACAATATATACCACTTTAAAGTTGCCAAAGTTGTATTTTTGAGGAAACCAAACTAAGCATAGTTTCTTTCTAATATCGACGCATCCAAATTTGGAACCAATCATTGCTCAACACTGGAAAATATCAAGCATTAGAACTCATAAACATGTATTGTAGCAAGAATTACCAGCATCACAAATTCTATCACCCAAATCACAGGCTAAAAATTTAAACAAGAAGGGAAGAAGCTCCCTATACCAGAACAGGGATAAAGAAAGAGAGAGAAGAGTCGAATGTCAAACACGAAAAAGGGGAAGAGACGAAACAAGGTCGACGACGGCAAAGAAGAGAAGAGAAGATTTTTGACACACCCACGACACCGGCAAAGGCAATAAACAGAGGAACAAGAATGAAGGAGACGTTGCAAAGCAGAGAATAGAAAAGCAGAGCAAATAGACGCACACCCCTCCGCTGCTCGGGAAGGATTGAATAAAGCAACTCCACCACTCTCAAGGTCGTCGACGATGATGAACAAGAAAGAAGGCAGACAAGGTGCCGGCGATGAACAAGAAACACACAAGGGTTTCACTCTTTCTCTCTCTGCCGCAACTCACTCACGATCAGGGGAACAAAGGGACATTGATGAAAAATATTAATAAAAGCCGATGGGTTTATATATATATATATATATATATAAAGTAAGGGCACTATGGTAAATTCATAGCTTCACAACAAAAAAATTCTCTCCAGTTGGCAAAGATTCGAACTAAATGCATCCACTGAAAAAACAAATTATTAAATATAATTAAGTAGCTATCGTTGAATTTCAATTTTTATTAACATTTTTTTCTTCACAAATCAATATTATTTATTGCATAATAATTTTTTTTAATTCCCAAGCCATTACATATTGTAAGTGCCACATGATCCTACAAAGTCTAGAAATTTTAAAAAAATTATTTCAAAAAATTATTATTTATCAAACAAACAATTTTTGCACTTATTATCTTATAAAAAATAAAAGCACCAAATGATAAGGTCTTATGTACATTATTTTTATTATGGGTTTTACACATATCACTCATTTTTCAATGTAAACCTCACATTTGTTTTTAATATTAGATTAAAAAAATTTTGTTCATCCCGCGATAGATTTGAAGTAGGACAAAAACATTTTACATTATTATCTCATACATATAATAATATAAACACCAAATAATAAGATCTCACATCTATTATTTTTATTATGGGTCTCACATTTACTACTATTTTTTCCTATAAATGTCACACTTATTTTTACATTGTGGATTCCACATAATCTGTAAAAGTATATAAGATTAAAAAATTGTTGTTCATCTCACTATATATTTATAGTGGGACAAACACATTTTACATTATCTTATACATATAAAAATATAAGCACTTATTATTTTCATTGTGAGTCTCACATCTACTATTACTTTTTTGCTATAAACACCTCGTTCACTTTTATACTACAAGTCCCACATAATATTTAAAATATAAAAAATAAAAAAGGTTAAAATGTATAAAACATTTTAAATTTTGAGACAGTTACATATAATTTCTTTCATCTTTAAAAGTCTAAAATTAACCATTTTAATTTTTAATTTTATTTTTTTAAACCCCCTATTATTAATTATATTATTTTTTATGAGGATTAAAATGTCATTTAACTAAAAAATTATTAAACAAAATATTATATTGTACAACTATTTATAATAATTTTTTTTATATTTTTTGAATAGTTGAGAAATTAATAATAGCCAAAATAAATGTTATTATCATCATACAAAATTTTAAATATTTACTTTTGTGTTATTTTTTTATTTTTTTGTTATCAATGGTGAATATTTTTTTAGTATTAAAAGATAATTTAATCTAAAATAATAATATTTAAAATTTTAAATATTTTAATGATGTGCATTACATTAGTCTAACATGAAAACATAAATATAAATTTATTTTTTAAAACAATAAAATCATACACCATTGATAATAAAAAAATATGGATAAAAATAATATAAACATAACTATTTAAAATTTTATACAGTGACAATAATATTTTTTTATCAAAGCCTCAACTATTCAAAAAATATAAAAAATTTATTATAAAAAGTTATACAATATAATATTTTTATTTAATAATATTTTTTAGTTGAATGACATTTTAACTCTCATAAAAAATAATATAATTAATAATAGGGGGTTTTAAAAAATAAAATTAAATATTAAAAAAATTAATTTTAAATTTTTAAAGATAAAAAAAATTATTTACAGCTGTTTTAAAGATCAGAAAAATTTTATGCATTTTAGCTAATGAAAAAATAAAAATACTGTTCATTCGACTATAAATCTACAGTGAAATGATGCACTTTACTATAGATAACTAGTAAGTTACCCTATGCGATGCACGGGTGTTAAATAAGAAACAAAAAAAAATATTAATATTTTTTAAATTATTTTATAAGTATATGTAATTTTAAAAGTTTTATTTTTCAATTGTTATGTTTATATAAAATGTAAGAAGAGTGAAATGATGGGGAGGGGAGGATTGGCTCATAGAAAAACACTATTGCGACTTGTGAATAATTTCAGATTACCGTGGCACTCACACATGATACAAATGAAAGTGCATAGGTGAAAACACAAAAGGAACATATACCCAATTAATAAAAAATTTTTTTACTCAATAGAAAAGAAAAACAACTGCAAATATCGACAATACAAATGGATGGCATAAAGGGAAATATTTTCCCATCTCATTTACCTGTTTCGCACCCTCAATTTTTACCGTCAAGTTAAGAATAGATATTTAGAATATTTTCACCTTCAATATGTTCTTTCTTTATCCATATTTTGCACAACAAAATTAGCAATAATGACCTCAACAAAGAGTTGAAATAAAAATTTAATTTCATTGTATTGAAATGATGTTATGATCTCCAGATTAGCACTAGTATTCTAACAGCATAAAGAGGAAAAAGAGTTAACCCAACCCCCTATTTATCATTGCTAGCACTTTGTAGTCCAATCCAAGACTTTTTTCGATTTCACACATTGCATAGAAACCACAGAGATACCTCATACTAGATAGTGTTAAAAGAAATGAATAATAGAGGCATAGAGTCTAACTAAATTGGTAAAGCAAATTTGAGTTTAAGATGCATGTTGGGTTTAAGATATTAAGTTTACACATTTAATTTAGACACCAGACACAACTTTAATGCATATAAGTTTTTATTTATATTCATGATGAAGCTTCGGTGTTTACATAGAAAATTCAAAAGGTAGCTATCTCCAAGTAGCCACGGTGTTCAAAAGTGCAACAACTATAAGCATGAGCGAAAAGTTAGCTATCATCAAGTAGTTGGGATATTTGAAAGTTAGGGATGTTTAATCTGGACTCGTCTTAATTGGCCCGATATCATCCCGATCATATCGAAAAGGGTCTTGTCTCGGCTCGAAAATAATCGGGACGAGACTTTACGGGACTGAACAAGAAAAAAATTCGGGATGGGACGGGACACGAGATTACTATCGGGACGTCTCGTCCTGTCCCGAACATTATATATATTATTTTTTATTTTAAATATATTAATTATATTAATATAATTTTTACTTATATTAATTATATCAATTATAATTTTAATACTTGCAATTCTTATTTAAAACTAAAGTTTTTTTATATTGATAATTTTAATGGCATGGAGTAAACATGGTGATATCTTTCTTTATAATATATTAATTATATTAATATAATTTATTCTTACATCTATCTATTTAATAACTTTTATTTATAACATATTTCTTGCTTATTTTTAGAAGAGTAATTAGCTTAGTACATTATCATTAAAGTAGAAGAACAATGATTTGATGTTGTATTTGACTTGTCTGTTGTTGCTAATTTTATAACATAAAGATCACTTGTATTTGTTATTATAATATGTAGTTGTGATTAATATAATTCAATAATTGATTTTAAATTATTGTTATTTATGTGCTTGTGTTGTTTTGATTTTAAACTTAATAAATTATATGATTTAAAATTTTAATGAATGTTATTATTCAGATCTTTTTTCGATATTATTCCATTTATCGGGACGGCGGGACATCCCGATCTTATCCCGATTCTGTCCCAAATCTTAATGGGATGGGATGACTTTTGGGACGGAACACGGGATCAAAATTTAGTCCTGATCTTTTTTTTAGAACAAAATATGGGACGGGGTGTCTCAATCCCATCCCGTCCTATGAACATCCCTATTGAAAGTACAACAAATGTTGAAACTTCATGACTTCAAAAGATAGACACTCAATTGACATTTAGTCTTCTACTTTAGTCTTGATGTTTTGGGTTCCCTCAGCATCCATGAGTGAGAGCATGGCATTGGCTAAGAGAAGTTTTTTGTTGGGTTGAGTGTTGGCTTCCTCCTTTTTAATACCCAAAGGTCGTTTTATGACAAAGGTAGTGCTGGGTGTAGCTTTCACATTTGTCATCTGGGCCTTTATCACAGTAGTGCGTGTGCAAGCTGTCTTTTTCTCAACAATCAATTTTTCCTGTTGAAGATAATTATTATTATTTACATGTTCATGCAACACAAACTAAGGGTACATTATGAGTTTATATAATTTCACAGCTTGCGGTATAAACAATAAGAAAAATGAGTTTTGCAACGCACTTCTTCACAAAAAATAGGAAATGGCGCGAGAGCAGCATATGCTTAAAAAGCCAGGATAAAAAAGCAAACGAAATATTCCCCGTTCAGCTGTGTTTTTTTTTTTTTTTTTTCCCTGGATAAATCCCGTTCAACTTATCTCCACGTTCTCTACAGATTTGCACACAGCAGGTGTTGAGATGCAATGGGCTTTGGTAAGGGTTAAAAAAAAAGGATCCGTTTTCTAGATGGGCTAAAAAAAATCATCCCAAATCCTTCAACCATTGCACCCAAACTCAAGACATCACCCTAATTGTGGACCCACTACAAGAGCCCCCAGCAAAAAAAAAAAAGGGGAAAAAAAGCATCTTATTACTGTAGATTCAACTGTATATCTACAGTATTTAGATGCACTTTACTATATAAGTAGATGATGATGATGATGATCCCTGCTTTCGGCCCGAACATTCATTACACATGTGCATGCAAGTATGTCATTCGATTAACATGCAGGGGTGTCCAGGTAGTGTGAGCAAAAGCCCCTTGAGATTAAAAAATTGCATAGACGTTTTTTGAACCCAATGAAATATGGCCCAAATCAAACTAATAAACTTAACTAATATTTAATGCAAACCCCAAATCCTGCCTTGGTAACAAAGCCCACTAACAGAAATGAAGAAGCGATCCTCACCCAAGCAGAAAGAACCAAATCGGCAAAACCTCAATCCTCTAGAATGATTATTTCAAATAATAAAATCTAACAAAACTTAACTTTTAGAAATCATGCCCTAATTAGTTAGCCCTATACGCAAGAGAAGCAATGGCATACTCGCAGAAGAAGAGAACTGAATAACCGTAGAACTGGAGCTTTAGCAAAAGAAGAACACCAAGCCTAGGTAATTTAGTTTTTCTTGAATCATCTCTTTCATTATGAACACAGAGCAAGAAGTCAAGAGCTGAGACTTGAAAAAGTTTCACTTTCATTTTCGGATTACGGGAAATCATGGAGAGTGAGTGTTTGACAGGAAAAGGACGAGAAGGTCAGTAAAAAGAGAGAAGCTGAGAAAGAAAAATCATTGGAAAATGAGGCGGGCAGGTGGGAAGAAGATTGTAGAAACTTGTTTATTAGTTTTTAAATGATTATTTAATAGATTTACTTTTTGATAATGGCCCTTGAGTGTTGACTGTAGAATATTATCTTACTTTGCACATCCATATAGTTATACAGATGAATTCTAATTAAACAAATCTAATTGATAGCGGGGTTGCTTCTTTTTTGCGCTGAAAAGATACTTCGCATCTTGACATAGATTTTAAGGATAATTGGATAGTGGGATACCTATTTTTTTAATCATAAAATTAATTTCTATTTTTATTTAATTTTTTATGAGATATTTTTTAATATGTTGGTTAGATTATTTTGATTTACAATAGGTGAATCACAAATTATTTAAATTTTAAAAAGAAATAGAAAAGATGTTTAAAGAAAAAATTGTCATGTGAGAAGTGTCAATCTTCATCTACACATCACCAGTGAAAATCCCAACAACAACAATAATAAGAGAATCAATCTTTAGAAGAGTTGCCATCAAACATAGGAAAACATATTAAAATTTCATCCTATCATCTTAATGAGACGAGTAAGATACAAAGAGCTTATTTACAAAAGAAATCATGTCAATGTGACACTACTGTCAAATAATACCAAAATTAATAAAAATTAAATTTTACAGTAAAGCGCAACTTAGGTGATCTTCTTAACCCTTCGTTTGGATAAGAAGAAAAATTGAGAAGAAAGAAAATGAGAGAAAAGAAAATAAAGAGAAGAGAAAACTGGAAATAAAATATTATCACTTCTTATATTTGGATGAGCAAAGAAAAGTAAGGAGGAAAGAAAATGAGCAAACATCACAATGATTATAATTAATACCTTCATATCAAAATATATCATGTTTCATGTAATATTTTCATAAAAATAATTTGGAGACAAAAATTATATTAAAATAAACATCATAAAAAATAATTTAAAATCAAATTAGTTTTTGGTAAAAATACTTTTTTATTTTAATTATTTTAATTAGCACCATAAGCCTGCACCTCTTTTTGCCCAGAAGTATGTTTAAAAGGCTATTTATTTTCTCCTTTCAATACTTTATTTTAGCATTTGTAGTTTGTCTCACCGTACCATTTAATAAATAGATATGTATAGAAATTAGATGTTGACGATAGCAACTAACAAAAAAGGGGCATATATGTATAATGCTTTGCGAAGCAGAATTGGATACAAATATTAGTTAATCCAGGATATTTAACAATATAATGTCAATGAGAGATGTGAAAGAAAGTGGAAGATGCTGATGCAAGAGGGGGAGAGTGGCAAATATATTGTCTTGGGTGAAGAAGGCTCGAAAGTGATGGTGAAAATAGAGAGAATAAATTAAAGTAAGCAAGCATGAGAGCAAATTGTGGAATGAATTTTTCTTCTTAAAATCCCTCCATATGTGGAGAGAAAATTTGGAGAGAAAATGTGATGGATGCCACCCCTTATTTTCTTTCATACTTTTCCTTCCTCCCACTTTTCTTTCTTCATCCAAGTAGGAGAAAACTTGTTTTCTCCATTACTTTTCTTTCATCTCATATTTTCTCTTCATCCAAATAGAGCATAAGAGTCAATAGATTAACTACTTGAATTATAATTGTGAAAAACTAAATAATGGGGGATATTTTTATGGAGAAATTAATTTAAAAAAATGAATTAAAATTAAATAAATAAAAAAAATTTAACTGAAAAAATTATTAAAAACGAGTAGCGCAATCAATCACAATCTAATCACCTAAACTTAATTTTCCTCATCTTTAACTTTATTATTCTGATCTTATTATATATTTTTTAAATTATTATTCAAGAATTAAATAAAAAATTAAATTATAGATTAATTAAAATCTCCCTTAACGCTAAGCTTAACAACTGTTCTATGTTAGCCATATCAGAAATAAAGTGTGAGTAATTACTTAAGCCAAACCAAATTGCTATTATGTTACTATATCAATTGATTATAGCAAATAAAATCTCAGATAAAATTTCTAACCTAAAATTTACGCATTAAAGTTACTCTAAGCAACAATAGCAATTAAAGTATAAAATTTAAAAGTAAAGAAAAAAATAAATTAAAATAAAACTAAATATTTTCTGAATATTAAAGACTCTTATTCAAATTTAGGGTAATGGTTTGTGATATTACCAAGAAAATTAGTTCTCATAACTTGAGACTTATAAATCACAGCAACTAAAAAAGAAATCAGTGTCACCATCTTTGTTTCTCTCCTTCAATCCAAAAGTCGTCCGCTGCGTACTCTGCGGCTTGCTTTATATATAGACAATTGTTGGTCTCATGCACGATGTGCTGCCTTTTTATCAATTATTAAAGCCTAATAATTTATTAAAAGACAAAACTACCCTAAATTATAACCCGAAAACTACACTGAAATACCCACACTAAATATAAATAAAGTTTTAAAGATTTTATTCTTGACCTGATTTTCAAGTATGCATGTAAAAAATCAAAGATATCATTTATATTTTAAAGATTTTATCCAAAATAATCTCCATCAATATCTTTTAAATTAGATCTAGAAGATCTTCACAAATAAAATAAAATAAAATAAAATAGCAACTATGTAAAAAATCAAAGATATCATTTATATTTTAAAATCAAAGATTTAAATAGTTAAAATCTAAAAATTAAAGATTAGCTAATAAAATAAAATAATATCTAATTAAACTCAATTAGCCTCCATAGAATATTTAAAAGTATAAATTAAAGGGATAAAAATATATAAAATTATCATTTATCAATCAACCTACTCAACATAATTTTCTTCAAAGAAGAATTGGGAAGACTTTGAGAAGATTTTGTTCCTCTTAGTTTACTGAATTTGGTAATTGGTTAGAGTATAGCATAGAAAAAAAAGGCAATATTTTTCTTGTATTGTTATCTTTTTAGACCTAATTTTGAGAAGCAATTTGGTGCTAATTCATTTGTTATGGAAGGATTTATAAATTGAAACAAAAAAGAAAAAGAAAGGCTGTCATCTCATGTTGGAGATCCCTAATAGTGCTCACAATATTGCTTTGAAGAAATGTCAAGATTTGATGAATCAAACTCAACATATAGAAGTTGCAATTGCCAAGCAAGAAGAACAAGTTTGAGACTTATACCGAAAGTGATTGACAGCATCAATTGACTGCATTGGATTAGCTTTTCATAGTCAAAATGAATCATGTACATTAGCTAATAGAGGTAACTTCCTTAAACTTCTAAAATTTCTTGCTAATTATAATGAATCAATTAAAAATATTATCTTAGATAGGGCTCCCAAAAATAATCGTTTAACTGCTTATAAAATTCAAAAGGATATTTTTCATGCTACTATTATAGAAACCACTAATACAATTATTAATTATCTTGGAAATGAATTTTTTTCCATTATTTTTGATGAGGCACATGAAAATTCAAATAAGGAGTGAATGGTTGTTGCTTTGTGTTATGTTAATAAAGAGGGAAGTATTATGAAACGTTTTCTTAGACTAACGCATGTTAAAGATGCTACTGCTTTATCATTGAAAAGAGCAATTGACAAATTGTTTAGCATACAAGGGTTGAGTATATCTAGCATCCATGGACAAGGTTATGATGGTGCTGGTAACATGTAAGGTTATGATAGTATAATGCTATGAATTTGGTTAACATTGCAAAGAAACAATTACAAGTTATAATAGATAGTAGATGGTAGTCTTTATTGGATGAAGTAACTTTGTTTGGCAATGTGCATGATATTGATGTTCCAAATATGGAAGACCTTTTTTTTTTTTGTTTAAAGGGAGATCATGTTGCAAATGTGATCAAGATATTACAGTAGAACATCATTATCAAGTTAAATTATTTTATACTATTGTGAACATGCAGCTTCAAGAACTTAATGATCATTTCATCAAGACAAATACTGGATTGTTCTTTGCATGGCTTGTTTAAGTCCAACCAACTTGTTCTCTAGTTTTGATAAAAGCAAATTGATTGAATTTTCCAAATTTTATCTACATGACTTTTCTTCAACTAATTTAATGATGCTTGATAATCAGTTTGAGACTTACATAATTGATATGCTCACTAGTGTTGAATTTATGTCTCTAAAAGATATTAATAGTCATATAGAAAAATTAATTGAAATGGGAAGATATGTTGTTTGTCCACTTGCTTATCTTTTATTGAAGTTGGCAATAATTTAACCTATTGCTACAACAACAGTAGAAAGAGCATTCTTTGCTATGAAATTGTAAAAATTTGGTTATGTAACCGAATGAGGAATAAATAGATGAATGATTGCTTGGCGACCTACATTAAAAAGGATGTTTTTAATAGTGTTGACAATGAATTAATTATTTAATGTATGGTTTCAAAATATGAAACCACATTGACAACAACTATAAGGTACGTAAATATTTGAGTATATATAAATTTTACATGTGTTCACGTTCAGGAAATGAACTAACCAACCAGTCAAAAATATCATGCATGTTAGAGATACTGAGTTTCAAATAAATTGAATTTACAGGCTCCCTTACCTTAATTCACCTAAATGCAAAGATGCAAGTTAAGATAGAATGCAACAAGTTGGATTGAACTAGTGTGTGTGCACACAAATTACAATGGATAAATTCAATTAATAAGATAAACTAAATCAGAAGGTAAACTAAGACTAACGCTAATGATTGATAAAGCATGGAGCTTGCATGAGTTTGTAGGTATTTTTGCATAAGCTTATGTGATCCCTTTTCTTTGTTGCTGTTCTCATATTTATAATGTGCACAGGCCATTGTTAGCTATTTGTATCTAGTATCCACAAATGGAAATCACAATCTTGTGAGATTGGAGGCTTGTTGAGATCATGGTGTCTTGTGAGGCAATGGTCTAGATGGTGGTGCCGAATCTTAACGTATTCAAGGACCCCAACTTACTTAGCCAAGTCATTTTACCATGATGTGGACTAATCTTATCATTATTAGGTCTCTTGTTGGGCTTGATGCTTCATTCACTAGATCCAATTCTTGCTATAATCGTTGTGTCCTTTTGAATAAGCGTTGTTTCAGTTTTAACCCAAATAATATGATATTAATATAGTTTCCTATGATATGATAATCTTTATCTTTTCTTTCAAATAGATTGCCCATACTGGCCTAGGGTTCTAGGTCCACCACTGTTAACATGTAATATAACTTTTCATTAAAAAATCATTTATTTTTTTGAAAAGGGAAAAACTTTTGAAACTTTTTAGGATGTTTGTTTAAAATTTTAAAAATATATAATATAAGTTTGAGACGGGGAAAACTGATTTTTTTTAAAAAAATTACTTTGAGAAGTTATTTTGAATAGTTTCAAATTATTTTTAAAGGCAACTTAAAGTTAACTTTTTTGTATAAAACTAATTTTTTATTTTCATTAAATCTCTGAATAATAAATCATTTTTTAGAAAATATGGAAACCATTTATTTAAGTCTAAACAAACAGGCCCCAAACAAATGGGAAGTCATAAAACATGCTACTTATTTTAAGTTCCATGCAAATGTTTGAAAATATGTCTGTTTATGAAGTAGCAACGTTGTAGTGAAAACAATAACATCATTTCCGTGAGACTATTTAATGGGCATATGCACAAAATGGCCTTTTCAATCTCCAAGATTACATTACAATATCGTCTCCAAAGCTATCTTGCTCCAAACATGTTGCAAGTTATTTGATCCTTTTTAATTAAGATAGTTACGCCTCAAGGAGTCACCACTATGATCCCATAAAGACCTCTTGCAAGGTGATTGGCTCAATCTTGCAAATGTCATTTGCCAAATAAGTCACCTAATATATATATATATATATATATATATTAAATGAACACATAGAGCAAATAAAATGAGGGACGGGATCGAAGATGACAATGCCAAGGTATTGGTGATTCACTTATTTAATGGATATTAATTTTTTACATTATAAAGGAAATTAATTTAATTATAAATAAATATTTTATAACATATAAATGAAAACTATATTCAAATTATTTTGCTCCCTCAGATCCTAATTATAAAAGCCTTCTTGCAACTTTGTGTTGTGCATAAGACCTCTTTTCCAATTGTCTATACTGCTTTTATTATTTTTGACAGCAATATAATGTCCCAATTAACAACGGTATGTTCTCACATCAATTAAGTAGCCAAGAGACACAAGTTGTTCAACTACATTAGAGGGTATTTTTGGTAACATGGTGATTATTACTGAAATTTATTATTTTTAATTAAAATAATTAATCTCATTAATATTTAAAAGTAGTTTAAAAATTATTATAATTAGTTGTGAACGGAGTATAAAATAAAAAAAAATTCAAACCAAAAGTCAAAAATACATATAAAATTTAAAAATCTAGCCTCTCCTTGAAGCTAGGTTGCATCCAAACCCCTATAGGTTGGAAATTCGGCAATCCAAAAAAGAAATGGAAATTAATTTTTACTTCTACTAAATTTCCGAAAAATCTAAAGAGAATTAGTAGAGATTAATTATAGTTGAGTCAGTCTCTTAACATGCTAATTTTTGGGGTGCGCTGCTGGAGGAGCATGTCTTCAATTGGTGAGAAATTAATACCTAACTTCTAAGTGAAATCGTGAGTTCGCAGGGTCATTTACTATAATTTTCCTTGATGTAAGTGCTTATAAATAAAGTAAACGAAGAAAGAAGAATGAGAGAATGATAATTAGGTCCCGAAACTTTAATTAATGACACGTAAGTCCATAACAAAATTTTTTTAAAAAAAAGTTGAAAATATTAATCCAGATAATTGCAAATTCAAGAATTTTAACTGTAAATAAGTATTTAAGTATCAAATAAAATTCTTAAATAGTAAAAGAAATTTTTATTTATAATTGTTTGAATCGATAATTATAGTTCATTTTTAAAAAGTTTTGTTAGGATCAAACACTAGTGCAAAAATTATTTTTTGCCACAGTTAAAATGCATTTTTGGCGACGGAAGATGCTGTGCAGTAGAAAATCATGTGATAGTGAATAGACATTTTTTACCACAGGTCAAAAAAACTGTGGCGAAATATAATATTTTTCGCCACAGGTGCCATCTAACCTGTGGCAAAAAATATAGTGGTGAGAAATATAATTTTTCGCCATAGGTGGTCTCAGACCTGTGGCGAAAGACTCATCTTTCGCCACAGGTCCGAGACCACTTGTGACAAAAAATTATTCTAGAGCTCATTTATGGCCACAGTTCTATCAACAACTGTTGCCATAAATGGCTTTTTACCATAGTTAGTGTAACAACTGTGGCCGTAAATACAATAGTTTTTTTACTCGTACACTTATATCTATATACATTTTCTTACTTACAAAACCTGCATTAATTAAGAAACAACAGCTCCAAAAAAGACCAATATAAATATGCCTGGTACATGAACTAAACTTACATTTCCAATACAAAATATCTAGAAAGTTTTTACTCTAATCCTATTAATTCTAAGAAAAAACTAGACCACAAATTGCGTATATGTCTCAACTCTTGCTTATAATATGGCTTTAAAATTTGAAAGTGCTGCAAATTCAATAACAATATATGTATGAATAATAACTCAAGTATATGGAAAACTTCATAATTATAAATCATTATTTATAAATTATTACCTGATTAAATGAGTGAACAATACCTTGAGTGATGATTTCATATATAAAAATTATCACATAATAACCGCATTCTACACTTTCTGATTGTTCAGGACACTATAAATAAAATACAAATAATTAAATTCATTAAACCAATATTATAATCTTCATTCTAATTAAGGAATAAATTTGGAATACTTACTTCCATTGGTACAAATTTGATTTTATTTTTTTCTTGTCAACCATTCCCGCTAATGTTCAATATGTCGCTAAAGATCTATTTATCAAATATACACACTTAGAAAATATTACATATATATTATTAATAACACAATGGAATTATTTAAAAACTTCCCATATCTCTTCAATGACCCTAAAATATGATGAGGATGTCAATGTTGGATTTTTATATTTTGCACTAGAAAAATGAGTTGCTTCAGCTACTACCATTATCCTACTATTTTGCATGGTGCTATTGTCATCCTGTATTTTTGTGTAGAATGAATATCCGTTAATGTCATATGCACTCCAAGTAGTAACATCAAAGCTAGGCCCACTAGCTAACCATCTTATTGCTTCCGAAACATTAGACTTCTTACGATCCTCCTTTACCTTCACCTTAAACCAGAGTAAAAAATATCTATTGTGCTCACTTAGCAACCATTTATCAGCCTTTTTAGGATACTAATCTCATAATTCCTTTTTGTGTGCATCCAAATAATCTTGCACATCATTGGTGTTATTCAAGATGTACAAGTGTGCTTGTTGCATTTCTTCATGAGTCATGCACTTTACTTTCATGCTTCGTGTCCCTTGCCCTTCAACTCTCACTCCCTCATGGCGAGATTCAGGAACACTAATAGATTTGACTTCAGATAGGTATTCAGTGCAAAACTTGATAACCTCCTCAGCAACATATCTTTCAACAATAGAGGCTTCTGGATGATGGGGATTCTTCACATAGCCTTTAAGAATTTTCATGTACCGCTCAAATAGATACATCCAACGTAGATAGACAGGACCGGAAAACTTTACCTCCCTCACTAAATGTACAATTAAATGTATCATGATGTCAAAAAAGGAGAGAACAAAATACATTTCTAACTGACACAAGGTAATGACAACATCATTTTGCAACTCATCTAATTTCTCAAGATCAATTACTTTATTGCAAATTGTGTTGAAAAAGACACATAGTCTAATGATTGATTTTCTCACCTTTTCCTCTAAAATATCTTGAATAGCTACTGGTAACAATTGTTGTATTAGTACATGGCAATCGTGAGACTTTAAACTAACCAATTTTAAATCTTTCATTGATACAAGGTTCTTGACATTTGAAGAATATCCTTATGGCACTTTAACACCATGTAGACACTCGCAAAAACTTTTTTTCTCTCTTTTAGACAAAGTATGAGGAGCTGGGCTCATGTAAGTCTTCTTTCCTTCTGCTCTTGGACCTAAATTTGTTCATATTCCCATGTCAAGTAAGTCTAGTCTTGCTTTGACTCCATCCTTGGTCTTCCCCTTTATATCTAACAGTGTTCCAATAAGACTGTCACATATATTTTTTTCTACATGCATCACATCAATATTGTGTCTCACCTCAAGGGTGCTTCAATAAGGGAGATAAAAAAAAAAATTGACCTCTTCTTCCATGGATTCTTTTAAGCTTCCTTTTTCTGGCTCTTACCGAATACCACATTAATGTTTTTGACCCATTCATAAACCAAGCTTGCAGTTAATGGCTTTGGAGCTTCATCATACTCTTGATAGCCATTGAATGATTTCTTCTACCTACGATAAGGATGGTCTCGTCTCAAGAATCTTTGATGACCAAGATAGACTGTCTTCTTCCTATGTTTGAGTTATTGATAGGATGTATTTTCTTCATAGATAGGGCATGCTTTATGCCCTTTTCACACTATATCCAGACAGATTTCCATATACAGGAAAATCATTTATTATGCAAAAAATCATAGCTCGTAATTTGAAAGACTCATTTCGATATGAATAAAAAACATCTACACCTACCTCCCACATCATCTTCAAATCTTCAATCAATGGTGCTAAGTAAACATCTATATCATTTCCTGGTTGTTTAGGGCCTGAAATCATCAAAGACAGCATGATATATTTACGTTTCATGCACAACCATAGAGGAAGATTATAAGTTACTAATAGAACAGGCCACGAGCTATGTTGACTGCTAAGATTGCCATAAGGATTCATGCCATCTGTACATAGTCCAAGCCTGAGATTTCTAGGCTCATTGCCAAATTTAGGAAATGTTTAATCAATTCCTTTCTATTATGGAGAATCGGCTGGATGCCGGAGCATGCCATCAATTTATCTTTCATCAACATGCCATCGCAAGTTCTTGGCCTCATTTGGATTAGCAAACAAGTGCTTAAACCTCGGTATTATAGGAAGATACCACAATACCTTCGCTGGAGGCCTCTTAGTAATGGAATCATCACTACCGTCTATTTCTTTTACTTTATAACATGATGCCCTACAAACTCGGCACACATCCAACACTTCAAAATCATTTCTGTATAATATACAGTCATTAGGGCAAGCATGTATCTTTTGGTATCCTAAACCCATTGGATATAATATTTTTTTGGCTTCATAGTAACTACTCGGAAGTGTGTTACCCTTAAGAAGCATCTCTTTCAATAATTTAAGCAACTCTGTGAAACTCTTATTGCTCCACCCATATCTAGCTTTCAAGTTGAACAACTTTAGCATTGCTTGTCAGTTGTGTATATTTTGTACACCCTGGATACAAAGGAGTTTCTGAATTAGTGCACAAGCTATCATATTTGTGCACCTTTTTAACAGCTTCAATGCTAATGTCACATAACATATTCTCTATTTGATTACCAAAATCTATATCATCATTCTCAACTTGTGGTGTACTACATTTTCTAGATTCACCATACAATACCCACTATCTATATGCTTTGTAAAACCCAAAACAAATTAGGTGATCTTTAATCTCCATAGAACTTCGTCGCAACCCATTTAAGCACTTAACACAAGAACAATAGAACAATCCTTTGTTATTAGGAACATTGTTCTTTGCAAATTTCAAAAATTGATCTACCCCCTTCTTATATTCATCACTTGTTCGCAAAACATCTATCCAACTACGATTCATCATTACCTATTCCAAAAAAGCAAGATCTTATCCAACTACGGCATCATAACAATTTATAAAGCGAGATCTTTGAGATACTAAATCCTTCAATTCTATCAATTTAATGTTACTAAAATGCCAATTTCAAGAAATTTTAAAAATATCAATTATTCAACTACAAATTAATTATATTAAACATAAAGAAATTAATATCATGAAAATTTAAAAAAATGGCAGCATAATAAATTGTAAATTGAGAGTTTTTCGAGCACTGAACCTTCAATTTGATCAATTTAAGTAAACCACGATTGATATTTTGATAATTATCAACTCTAATCAATAATCAATATTATAATTTATGATAATGGGGTTCACAATCCATCCCAACAAACAAACTTAAAAAGAAATTAATTATATTAAACCTAAAGAAATTAATATCATGAAATTTTAAAAAAAAAAATTAACAGCATAATAACTTGTAAATTGAGATTTTCTCGAGCACTAAACCCTCAATTTGATCAATTTAAGTAAACCATGATTGATATTTTGATAATTATCAACTCTAATCAATAATCAATAGTATAATTTATGATATGGGGTTCACAATTCATCCCAACAAACAAACTTAAAAAGAAATTAATTATACTAAAATAAAGAAATTAATATCATGAAAATTTTAAAAAAAATTGACAGCATAATAACTTATAAATTGAGATTTTTCAAGCACCAAACTCTCAATTTGATCAATTTAAGTAAATTTTAATAACTATCAACTCTAATCAACAATCAATAGTATAATTCTTTGAAGAAAAAAATTTAAAAAAACTTAAAAAATAACAAGAGGCAAGCTGTAATAAAAAAAATAAACTAATTAAGTAATAAATAATAATTAGTAACAATCAAAATTTAACCCAACAAATAAACTTAAAAAGAAAAAAAATAGTAGGAAAAGAAAATAAAAAAATTGTAAAAAAATTAGAAGCTAAAAATAATTAAGTACAAAAAGTAGCTAAAAAATTGCTCAAAAAAAGACCTTATAGATGAAATCCGGAAGAGATAGCAGTTGGAAGCGGCGGCAGCGGCGACTGGAGAGGCGGAGAGTGGAGCTATGGGAAATGCAGCTGGAGGTGAGCTGTGGGAAAGGCAACTGGACGGCGAAGCTGCGGAGCTGGGGAAGAAGACGAGCTAAGGGAAAATGAGCTGAGGGGAAAGAGCTAAGGATGACGGTAGCGACGGCAGCTGAGGGAAATGAGCTGAGGGAAATGAGCTAAGGGAAACGAGCTAAGGGAAATGAGCTGAAAGAAAGGGAGGTCTAGACGAAACGTGCGGCGCTGTGGCTATCTCTAATGAAGATGTCTGAATTCAGACATATTGATGTTTGAATTCAGACATCTTCGACAACGGTCACGAGGGCGCCTGTCGTCGAAGATGTCTGAATTTTATACATATTAATTATATTTGAAATTCAGACATAATTAATATGTCTGAAATTCAGATATATTAACCTAAAATAAGATAAATTAATTTCAAAAAATACTTAATTAATTTAATTTATTTAAGAAAAATTAATTTACCTAAAATAAGAAATACAAATGAACATAATTTATTAGAATTATATTATTAATTACTAAATTTTATTTTAATTTATTAGAATTAAAATTTTTAAATAAATAATTTACGTATTTATGTCTTAATTAATTTAATTTATTATAGTTATTTTTAAAATTAATTATATTTAGGTAATAAACAATTGAGTCATAATTTACTTTAACTAATTAATTAAATTAAATGATTTAATTTTTTAAAATTAATTAAATTAATTTACTTTAACTAATTTCATTTATAGCGACAATTAATCTTAGGACTGTGGCTATAAATGAAATACATAAACATTTAATTATAAAAAAGCTACTTGCGCATATATTGCCACAGGTTTTTGAGAAATTGTGGTGAAAAATGTGTCATTAAAATTCTATTTTGTACTAATGAAATTGTCATTATCCTAAGAAAGATGGAGAAAAATGGAAGAATTGCATGGTGAGAGTAGACATTATGATATTGATAATGATATAAAAAGAAATTGCAAGAAATGTAAGATGAAAAATGAAAAGAAAAGTGCTAGAGTGTTGTTACTAATGTCCTATTGGGAGTTGTGTGCTCTATTGGTAGCTGGCAAATTAAACTCGCTGCTCTCTACTTGATACGTGCTGCTATGAGGGAATTATGTCTAATTTGCTAAAGAAAGATTCATCTAATTTGATTAAACCAAGTGCTGAATTGATGTGTTATTCACTACTAGAAAAATGCAAATTAGCAAGAAAATTTAGCGAGGGATCATCTATTCCTCTCTAAAATACCAAATTAGTGAGGAAATTAGTGAAGGATGTTGATTTCATAGCTTGATTTAAAATTAGCGAGGAAATTAGCAAGAGACTATCAATCCCTCTCTAAAATAAGAGAATTAGGGAGGAAAATAGCCTGGGACTATCAATCATTTTCTAAAATAAGAGAATTAGAAAGAAAAATAACGAAAGACTGTCAATCCCTCTTTACAATAAGAGAATTAGTGAGGAAAATAGTGAGGAATTGCCAATCCCTCTCTAAAATAAAATAATTAGCGAGGGATTTAACAAGGGATTCTATCCCTAACTAATTACTACAAAAAAAATTAACTTTTGATAATGACTTTTAATTATAACATTTAATTATTTTCATTTAAAAATAATAATTAAATTTAAAAATTAACTAAAATATTCATAATAAAATTATTTAATATTTTATTTATTTTAAGTTGATTTTCATTAATAAAACAATATTTTATTAAAAATATAATATAACAAATAATTTAAATAAAATATAAATATTTTTAACATATTAATAATTGAAAATAAAATTTAATATGAATATGTGTATATTTTTATAATATATTATTTGATATATTTATATAGTTAAATAATATATATATACATATTTAATTTCTCATATAATGATTGCAAGTGCCTTTCAGTTCAACTAACAAAGAAGAAGAGCATAAAGCGTGAAAGGTATGAGGTCAAGGATTCAAACCTTGGCTTTGGTATAAACATGATGAACATATGATATGGTAAGGAGCAAGTGACAAGACGGAAGGTGAACAATGACGTGTCATGAGTTGTTGCACATGTGATGGGTGATAAGGTGCAAGATGGTAGGTGACATGATGGTTGACAAAGCGTGAGGTTGTTGATGACATGTCACTAGTTGATATCACACATGGCGATTGATGTGGCATAGTTATTTTTAAATATAAGCATATTTAGCGAGAGATTAGTGAGGGACTAATTCCTCGCTAAAGTTATCAAATTTTAAATAGTATTAAAGAGGGATTAGCGAGGGATTTAGTCCCTAACTAATTTTAGCAAGGGATTCATTCCTCACTAATTAGCAAGAAAAATATAATTTCTCACTAAATTTAACGAGTTCTTTTTTAGCTATGAATTTAGTAAGGGATAAAATTCGTGGCTAAAATATAATTTAGCTACGAAAAATGGCATTTAGTGAGGGATTCGTCCCTCACTAAATTTCATTTTTCTAGTAGTGATTGAGTTGAATGGAATTATAGTTGTTGAAAAGATTAGAGAGGTCTTGTATGCATTGAGGCTTTTCTTTTATAGACATAAAGGGCAATTTTCACGTGGCTCCATACTCTTTTTTTTTTTGGCCATTATTTGTGGTCATTTCTAGAACTTCCTCCACTTTAGAAGAATTTGGTGGACATAGGCAATAATTAAGAGGCTTTAGTCCAAATAATTGGGCTTGGGATCCAATTTAGATTTTAGCATGCAAACACTAATATTTAGAGAAATCTTGTGATCCGATTTGTTAAAAGCTCATTTGACAAAAATAAGTTTATACTCTTCTGATTTTACTTATAAGTCACTTTTAATATATTTCATCAAAACTAAAAAAAATCTTAAAACTCATTAACTCTATCTAAAAATTAAATTTAACAAGTTTTTAATTTTATCCGTATTAAATAAATATACACACTGTAATAACATATTTTTTCTTTCCAACATTTAATGGAGAGCAAAAGGAAAAATTTGCAATGAAAATTTATTTATGTGACTTATAAATAGAATCCAAAAAAAATTTTCCCTCACTGCCCTAAAAATATGATCGGAGAGAGTATTAAAAGTCAATTGTCACATTGAAATTTGTGTTAATTAGGATACATTTTTTTAAAAATCAGCTTGGTAAATTTAAAGTTTCTTTTGAATGTACAAGTATCAAAAAGAAAAAGAACAATAATTTTTATAATTTGTAATTTTTGTTATACAAGTATTTTACATTAACAATCTTTAAAAATATATGTAACAAGAATTTAAATAACATAAAATTTGTTAAATAATATTCCCTCTGTCTCAAATTATAAAAAAATATTTAAAGAAATTTGGTGTCCTAAAATATTAAATACTTTAAAAAAAATAAGGTTTCGTTGATGATGCTTTTCCAATGTTATCATTTCTATTATATTCTCTCTTTAATATTCTTTCATATATAAATGAAGTATTAAATAAAAGGTATTTTCAAAAGTTTAAATTTTTGAAAAAATAAAGTTATAAAGTATATTTAATGAACTTAAGTTATTGGAATGTGCAATTTTGTTTAAAAGTATCTTATAATTTGAGAGAAAATATGAATAAGAAATATAAAGTTTGATATATTGGATAAAAATTACATAAATAGTTCAATATACACTAATATTGAAAATTAAAAAGATTAATTGTTCAATTCAACCAACAAAGCTAAGGTTGGTTCAATTAATTTGGATTTGGCCCATAACCCATAAGATCATGGGTTCAAATTTCGCTTCTGTTGTGAGGACCTCTCTAATACCTCTTGTAAGCACTTTTTGAATCTAAAAGCACGCCCTAACCTTGGTGAGCTTTTAAAATCCAACTCACCTTTATTTTTTATAATAAAAAATTGTTCATTTTATAATGTACAATCTAATATTTAAAATATTTTTAAAAATATTTGTTTGGAATTCACTTATATTTTAATTTTCTTAATTTTTTCCAACCATCCATCCCTATTCTTTTTTTCCCCGTCAAAACCATCAATCCTTATTTGCTAAAACTTGAACTCATCTTTGAATAGTATTCTATTGTCACGTACGATGAAGTATGGGCAGAAGCAAATAACAAGGGATAGAGAACATTAGGAAAGAGAGAAGCAAGATGTGGGAAATAAAGATAACCTGGTCAAATAAAAACTAGATACACATCTATTCTCTCTATTAAATATACAACATCCCACTTTCAATTTCAAAAGCTCCATATTTTCTCTTTTTGGCCAAGTACACTTTCTTCCTCATTGAATGTGCTTTTCCATAAATTAATTTGGATAACAATTGGTACTTGATGTACATAAATATGTAATGGATTCTGCAAGTGTACGGTTTGTAAGATAGTAAGTGATAAATTAAGGTAGTTCCCATAGAGAATCAAGTTAATTAGTGATTAGGCAATAAATTTTTCATTTTCATTCAAGTTGAGCAAAACAAAAATTGGATTTAATTTCGTGAATTAAGAAATTGAAATTATAGGAATGCACTAAAATAAAAGTTCTAACAACCATAAATAATTAAGGCAACCTAAGGTAGCTAATCCTTTCTTCAATTCATAGAGCATGCAATTACCTAAATAAATTCACTTAATATTAATTTGTTAATCTAGAATATTAAAAGGAATAATTATATTTTGATTAGTTACACCCCTCTCTTGAATTAATATGCTATTCCCAACACAAATACCTAAGAGAGAAAAAGCACAAACTCACTCTAATGTGATTATATGAGTCCAATAGGTATATTCCTATCTTATTGGCAAATTGAAAATAATTCTAATCTCACATTACTCAATCTAATGATCTAATCTAGATTTTGCTCTTCCAAGGCAAAACCTAAGCCTTCAAGTACTAAATAGATAAATAAGCACAAGATTAAGTAAATAAAATTAATATTAAGCTCAATAAATAGTTTAAACATGCTCTAATTCAAGAATCAATTTATAGTTACCTTAGATTAAGAGAAAATCAATCACATAAGGCTCTAATGAAAGTAAAAATTAGCAACATATACAGTAAAGTAAAGAGAAGAAGGAGGAGAAAAGCTTAATCGGAGCAATCTTGAGTAAAATCTTTAATTTTATACTAATTAAACCCACGCTTCTCCAACCCTTGTTTGGCTCTTTTTCTCTCCTTGGATGTTCTGCAACTCAAAGTAAAGAATGGTAAAAAATGAGGTCTCAAAATCCTAAAAGTTTACTGAAGATCAAAATTGTGTCTTTTACTAAAATTCCATCAGCGAACATGACTTGCACATATTGTCTTTTTAGATTTATTTCCTTAGATTTGGGCTCTAAAATTTTTACTTTTGTGCCTATAAATTGGGCCTCCCTACATGTATAACACCCATAATTAATACTAGAATTGATTCACTAACTTTCAATTACATTTCCATGTCCATTTTCACACATAGTCATCCACTTAATCATATTTTTGCCAATAAATTCAAAGAAATGACTTTCAATTGCATTAAAAACACTAATAAATTCAGTAAAATATTGGAAGTCATCAGTACCCAAATAACATCTCACTTTTTATAAGTGGGAAAGTATCTCGTAAATGTAAAAAGTTGTAAAACCAAACAGGGCATTAAATAAGAATTTGCTCGTAATGATTTTGGAGATCTATGTTATTTTCTTGGTAGAGAAGTTTCGAGGTTGAAAGATGGAGGCTTGTTTCTATTCTAGGCCAAGTATATCAAAAACCTAACTCAAGATAAAGTTGGTTTTTTGAAGACAAAGGGGGAGAAAACACTTATATGACATTTAGTCTCAAGTTGTATAAGGAAGGAACAAATGTAATGACTAATATTGTGGCATTCTATAGAACTATCACTACAAAAAAGATAGCTGTCTATGGCTAATTAGTAAAAATTCTGTTGTCAAATGTATTAACGATGAAATATATTCATTTGTAAAAACACTATCACTAATTTGTTAGCAATAAAATTTTCATTTTGTCCATAATTAGTGACGAAATAGTGATGGAAAATTTCCATCACTAAATAAGGATATGATATTCTGAAGTAAATTTTTTAATGGACTTATTTCATCGTTAATTCTATCGCCAATTTTTAGGTGGACCAAAATGTCATTGCCACATCACTCGATAGACCAATGCACCTCACCATCGCCTTGTCACCCATTGGATCAATGCTACCTCATCACCACGTCCACTACTACTAAAAGTTAAATATAAGATACCAAAAAATATGATAGTCAAAAGAAAATACATCATATATCAGAGAGGCGAGTGATGATCAGGAAATAAATTACAAATTTTAAAACTAAAACCGTCATTTATTATCACTACTAAAAATGCAAATTAGTGAGAGAATTTATTGAAGGATTATCTATCTCTATCTAAAATGCCAAATTAGTGAGGAAATTAGTAAGAAATGTTGGTTTTGTAACTAGATTTAAAATTTGTTAGGAAAATAGCTAAGGAATGTCAATCCCTCTCCAAAATATGATAATTAGTGAGGGACAATCAATCCACCTTGAAAATAAGATAATTAGTGAGAAAATAGTGAGAAACAATCATCCCTCTCTAAAGTTTAAATAATTAGCAAGGGATTTTGTCCCTAGCTAATTACTGTAAAAAAATTAACTTTTAGAAATAACTTTTAATTAATTTTATATTTAATTATTTTCATTTAAAAATAAAAATCAATTTTGAAAATTAACTAAAATATTCATAATAAAGTTATTTAATATTTTATTTATTTTAAATTCATTTTCCTTCCAAACAAATAACATTTTTGTTGAAAATATAATACGAAGAGTTATATAAATATAAATATAAATATTTTTAACATATTAATAATTTAACATAATATATAATATACATATTTATTTTTATGATATATTATTTGATATATCTATATAATTAAATAATATATATTTAATTTCTTATATAATGACTGCAGGTGTATTTCAGTTTAATTGAAAAAGAAGAAAAACATAAGGCTTGGGGAAAATAAGAAGTTAAGGGTTTAAGTTTTGGCGTTGACATAAACATAATTAATAAGTGACATGGCATGAGCAGGTGATTTGGTGTGCAGTGGAGGATGACATGGCATGAGTTGTAGCACACATGGCGGGTGATGAGGAATGGGATGGTAAGTGACATGACATGAGATGACATACAAATGGCTAGTGACGAGGCATAAGTGATGTGGCATTATGTGTCCATTTTTAAATATAGGCATTTTTAGAAAGGAATTTGCTTTAGTGAGGGAATGTATTTTATCGCTAAATTTAGTGAGACTGTTTTTTGCAATGAAATTAGCGAGAGATATATTCTATTTTGCGAAAGATTAGTCCCTTGCTAAATTAATTTTTTTCCAGTAGTGTTTATTCAAATAAATGATGGGAATTATAAAAACCTATCATATGATGTTTAAAATTTAGATTTTACAAAATATTATGACGGGTGTTTAAAACACTTGTTATTTAAGTTTATAATGTTTTAGTTTTTTGATTAAAAAAGAAAAAAATATTAAAATTTAAATGATGAGTGTTTTAAACACCCGTCATTTAAAGCTCTATAAATATATGACACGTGTTTGACATACTTGTTATATATTGATTCCTAATGTTTCAATTTTTTGCTTAAAAAAAGAAAAAAAATTAAAACTTTAAATAACAGGTATTTAATGTCTCAATTTTTGCTTAAAAATAGAAAAAAAAATTAAAACTTTAAATGACGGGTGTTTTAAACACCTGTCATTTAAAGTTCTGCAAATATATGACCGGTGTTTCAAACACCCATGATATATGTGGGATACATGATGGGCATTTAAACAACTATCATATTTCCCTTTTAATATACATTTCTGCTTTCATTTTTTAGTTCGTGCCTGATCATCTTTTTTTCTCTTCTCTTTACTTGCACATGAAATAAAAAAAATAAAAATCACAAAATCTTCGTCCATTGCTATCATCGACCATCGTAGATTGCTCCAACATGAAGCTGATGCCTCCGACATAGTCATTCATCGTCTCTCACCATCTTGATTTCTTCCTCTTTGGGTTTCTTTTCTCTTTGCTTAAAGGCATGATTTATTTGTTTTTTTCTTCATTTTCCTCCATTATCTATAGGTTTCTAGGTTATGGGAATGATTTATTTAATATTATGGATAGTTTCATTAGTTTATTTTTCTTGTATAAATTTTTGCTCATTTGTTGCCCATTTTGCATTTGTGGAGTTTCAAAAATTGTTTATGTTTGATGTGTTATGGACTTGTGAATGCTAATAGATGATATAGGCTGCCTTAGGATTATTATTTTGTGAGGATTTTGTTGCTATTATGATTGTATATAGTTAAAATTAGTTTGTTAAGTGAGATGCCACAATTGAGAGAAGGAATTGAGTCTAGAAAATACTTTCTCTATGCCATTATGCTACCTTTTTTTGGCGATTGAAGGAATAAGTGAATGCTCATGTATTGTGACTCATGATTCATTAATTACTCTATATTATATGTAGAGCAGGCAATTTCTTTTTTTATAATCTTTCTATTATTCCTTTCCCTCTATATTCATGGGTCATTGATCATATTTTCTTGAATGAATTTTTTACTAAATTAAAGTTATAGATAAAGAATGGATGTTTACCAATTGATTAAGTAAGAAGTATTTTAATTGGTGTGAAAGAGTTTATAGGATTTTCTCTCAAACATGTAAAAGACCTTAGAAGAATAGTGTGCCATTGTGTAACATGTGGTCTTGTAAAGAAAATTAGTTCATATGAGTTAGAAGACCATTTAGTGTGCCATCGAATTGATGAAATTATAAATGTTGGCATACACATGGAGAGACTAGAGATGATGAGTGTATTAGTAATTGTGAGTATAAAGGAAGTTTTAAATTGAATAATTGTGATACTGATACTTATGAGGGTGATCATCTTGAAGAGATGGCCTGAGATTGAAATGAAACTTGAGGATTGTCTTGAAGTGTTAAAGGTGTTGAAAAGTGACATAAAGAAGCCCTTGTATTGAATTCACAAAGTTGTCGGTGATGTTAAAATTGTACAACTTTAAAGTGAGCAATGGATGGAGTAATAAGAGTTTTACAAAAAAAATCTTACACTTATAAAACAACTTCTACCTTCGAACAACAAACTTTCAAGGACTATGTATGAGGTAAAACAAATGCTATGCTCCACTGGCATGAGTTATGAGAAAATACATGCCTATCCTAATGATTGCATATTATTTAAAAATGAATATGCATCATTAACGAAGTGCCCAAAATGTAATGCCTTACGCTATAAAGAGAACTAGAAGAGTCTAGAGAAGGTGTTATGGTACTTTTCCATTGTACTTAGATTTGACAGCTATATAGTAGTGCAAAAAATGCAAAAAAAAAAAAAAAATTAGCATGGCATATAGATGAATAGATCAAAGATAGGAAGCTTCGACATCCAGTTGACTCTTCTCAATGAAAAAAAAATAATTTCAATTACCTTGACTTTGGAGCAGAAGACAAAAACCTTTGCCTCATATTATCTATTGATAGAATGAATCCATATGGGCTTCAAAGTAGCACTCACAATACATGGCCAATTATTTTGGTAATTTACAACTTACCTCCATGGTTATGTATGAAGCAAAAATATATAATGTTATACATTCTAATTTTAGGGCCAAAACAGTTGGGAAATGACATAGACATCTATTTGGCTCCTTTAATTGAAGATTTGAAATTGTTGTGGGAGAACAGTGTTGAAGTATATGATGGACATAGAGAAAAAAGGTTCAAGTTGAGAGCATTGTTGTTTGGTACAATTAATAATTTTCAAAGATAAAATATAAAATGTGTCCTTTACATTATTTTAAAAACTTCTAGAAAGCAAAATATTTTTGAGATTTTAAAATTTGCAATTTTTTCAAAAAAATTAGACAATTTACAAACATGTACAATAATTCCTAACAAAAAAAAAACAAAATAAAACTCAAAGACAAGCAATGTAACAAAAGTGAACACAATCACTCCCTCCCCCACACTTAAATTGCACATTGCCCCAATGTGTAAAACACATAAACATAAAGAGAGGAAGGGACACTAGTACTCCCCTAACAACTCATGCTAACAAACACATAGACTAAGCGATGGCAGACAACAAACATAGCCTAAGTGGGAGAAGACATTGCACTTGTGGCATGATAATAGTAGAGAAAGTGGATAAGTTCCAAAGTTTACTACACATGATAGGTCAAGTTAGCAAGACAGGATATTCAATTTCAATTTATTGACCTAATAATGAATACAGAGGCAGTTATAGGAATCAAAATATAGCACCACAGATAGTTTCAGTGAAACATATAGAAATCCTAAAAACAAAAGCAATAAGAAAAGATAATAATAAAGTAAAAGAAGTCAGGGGTACTGGTGCTCACATAGTAGCCCTCAGTAGCCACTAAGTATTCAGACTAGGAGAAGAAACGGGATTAGCCAAGACATGTAAAGGGAGGTAATTAAGAGCCTCCAAAATTTGTTGCTGCTATGCTAACACCTATGTCAACTGCTCTCTTGTAGTTTGGTTCTACTTATTCAAAAGAGCAAACTACTGGCAAATCCAAGTATTAGATTTCTCTCTCAGGCTTTGCTTCTTTATTCGACACCTCAGGATTATTAGGATGGCAAAGGGATTCATACTTAATAAGGCCCTCAAGTAGATCTTGAGGCTCAAAATCTTCATTAGGCACTCTAACAACTAAGAGAATATTTGTAATCACGTGAGGGAAGACTAGAGTGGTGGTTTCCCCTTTAAAGATGTAAGCCTTTAAGGATTTAAAAATCAATGGCACTAGATCAATCAATTTCCCAATCATTATGCAATAAGTAAGGAGGGCAATATTGGTAGTCATCAATGGAGGAGCCACATGTAATTGTGGGGGGCATATGCCCCCTCATTTAGAAAAGATGACATGTTTGGATTATAAATTTTTATATTTTATAATTTATACCCTTTACTTATTATTAAGGTTGTAAATAGGTGAGTACGGGCCACTTGTGGCCATACCCATAACCCACCCATTTATGGGTATACGGTTGACCACCTGCCCATACCCACTTATACCTATTTGCACCTTTAAATAGGTATAGCTAGGAATGGGCTGCCTATTTATAATAGAGCAACCAAGGGTAGGGAGAAGTTGAAGAACAGGATGACCAGTATATGATCCGAATGTGGTAAAAGGGAACCTATTTTAGGTATTTCACAAAATTAGAATTTACTCATCATCAGTCATCAAAACTTCAAGATCATGGGCAAAATTGTGAAAAAAAATAAAATACACAAAGTCATGAATAGCAATAATGAGAGATAATGAGAGGAAGCTAAAGTTAAAGTTCTTGGCTTCTTGTACTAACTGATTTAAAGTTCTAATGAAGTTGAAGCTAAAGGTCAATCAATGATGAAGCTGAAAGCTCTCACTTGACTTAGGCAACTAAGGGAGAAGTTGAAGTATAGTGTGAACCGGTGAATTGCTACTGTGAACAGTAGAAGGAGTGGAGCTCTTTTGTGACTCAGGCAAATAGGGGAGAGGTTGAAGAACAAGGCAAACCAGTAAAGTGCAATAGTAAATGATAGAATGAGTAGAGTCGTCAGGACTTAGGGCTCACACTTAGTCACTCAGGCAGACACAATGCGAAAGCCAAAATTGTAGATTCAAATCTCATGAATGGCAAGTCAGTAAATGCGATCACGTAGGGATGCTTGTTCTTTTTTGAAGATTGAAGTTCCTTCCTTTTTGGGTCTAGGCTTTTTTCATTTTTGTTTCTGACTTTTTAGGCTATTGTTTTCTTTTTTTTTTATGAATTCTAGGCTAGTGTTTTTAGAATCAGGAGACTAAAAAAATTTTAAAAAATATATAGTATAAATGAGTGGGTACGAGCCACCTGTGGCCTTACCCGTTACTTGCCCGTTTATCCATATATGGTAAATACTCACCCACACCCATTTTTCTTTCAATTGAATGGGTATAGGCTGACCTGTTTATAAACAGGTCAAGCGAATATGCAGTTCAATGGGTAAAATGTACACCCTTACTTATTATACTTTGCACCACTTATTTTCATATTTTAAGTTTTAAACGTATTTCAATCTTACTTTTTTAGTATAGATCCATTCAATTTTTTTTAACTCAAAGCCTCGTGAATATTATAAATTACACAATACCTAAATACAATATTATTTATTAATCTTTAAAAAAATAGAAAAAAAATCTAATTTGACTTAACTAGACCCGCATGGTCCTTATCCTACTACTTAAGAACTAGTCAAAACTAGTCAAAAAAAAAGGCAATGATAAATGAAGATTCAAGATTCGACTAAATTCATTGAATGTCTTTTATTAGCTCGCTGCACTTACAAGTTTACAATTGAAAATTGAATTGAGAAACAAAGAAAGAAAAAAAGAAAGGAAGAAAAATAGTGGATTTGGAAGAGATAGAAAGATCTTCCTCCATGTACCAAGGATCCTAACTCTGTCATTGCCCTCTCTGACCCAAAATCCTGGCTCCGCCACTGGTGATCATCCCTGTGGAGTTGGCACTAGGCATAGTATCAGCAGAGGTAAAATGAATCCAAAATACAGTCTAATTAAATGAGCTTTCCAAAATCCTTTTGTCGTGACTGCTTGTTCCTTAGCTTTCCGAAATCCAAAAAACATGTGATTTTCATTTGCACAATTGCACAGCTTCATTAATTTTGAGTTCATGAAGAAAACATCTTATGTATTTAGAATCTCTTATGGCAGTTGAATCCAGATGTTTAGATTTTTTTTAATCAAAAATTTCATAATTTGTTAAGTGAAAAATGGAGCTGGGTAGAATTAAAAAGAAATAAATGCCAAGATGGTCATGGTAGAAGCAGCATAGAAATTAATTATATAAAATTTGAATTCTCATGTAGAAAAAATATTTAAATTATAATTGACTATATAGATGGTGCAATATAAATCATATTTATAAAATTTGAACTCTCATGTCTCATGTAGAGAAAGACTAAAATGATGTACTTCTATAATAAAAATAAAATGATATACTTCCTCTCAATTTTTTCTTAAGACATTGTTAACTACTTTATTGAAATTAAGAAATTTATTTAAACGTTAAAAATAATTACATCCTTTTCAAATTACCTGTTGTTTGGTATAGTTTAGCAGCAAGGGAGGGAGGGAGGAGATAATGGGAAAACCGTTGAGAGTGGAAAAGTCAAGTTGGCCATGAAAACAAAAAAAAAAAATAGAGAGAGAGAGAGAGAGAGAGAGAGTGAAAAAGTGATGAGCATTTTTCAATTTCAGTCGCAGAGGTCTCATAAAATTTTATAAAGAATCTTGTATTAAAGATGAAAGAATAGTGTTATATTAGAGAGAGTAACTAACAACAGACTTTGTAAGATTATTAAATTTGAACTCTCACATAGATAGACTAAAATGTAATCAACTAATACAGATCGCGTGGGGACAAATTAATTGTGCGCGTGTAGACAAAAATGACAGTATCTGAACACGTAGACAAAGACAAAAACAATATTGTAATCGGTCATTAGCTGCATGCATGAATTACAGTACGTCATCTCGTGGCTATACAAAACGCAAAGAATGAGAGAGAGCATTTGCGAATTAATGAAGCTGAGACAGGCCGGCAAGCATCTCGGAGGCACATGTCCTAGGAATATATTCTTCATTTCTTCATTTCCATTTTTCAACAAAAATATAAATCAAACTACCACATGATCTATTTTGAGACTAAAAGATTTAAAGTCTCAAATTAGGACTAACGGTCCTTTAATGATTTGAGACCAAATTTACTGAAATATCCCCAGTACCAAGTGAGGACTTTGAGCTGCAAATTATTAAATAAAAAATTGTAAAACAGGGAAAATTGATTAATTCTAAATAGTGTCATAGATATATATTTCTTGAATAGTTATGCTTAATCTTTCTGTTAAAAAATATAAAATATTTTTAACTAAATAAATTAGTTATCTGTCTTCAAACTGATATCATCTTTTTATATTTTTTCTCATTTAATAGGGTATAAGATGTTTTTTTTTGGGAAAATGACAATTGCAGATCTTATAAGATGATTAATTACAATTATAGACCTCCAATTATTGAAATACCATTTAAGAACCATGTTCCCTATTTGTAGTCAAAAAGAATTTGATTGGACTGAAATGCCCATAAGATTAATTGAATAAAACAACTCGGTTTGGACTATCCGTTAATTTTTCCGTCTCGTTATCATCGTCGTCATTCCTTACCTCTCCACTACCATCGAAAGTGACTTATACACTAGAAATTCTCTGTAACTCTACTTCTTGTTGGTTGGTTTTCAATTTATCTTTGCAATTTCATTTTCGCCAATTGTTTCCTTCATTTTTTTTTTTTGCGTTTTTTCCTTATTTTGTAATGTTCCGTTTTTTAAATACCTGTTCACATTTAGCTTGCATTGTAATGACCCAAAAATTTTAAAATTTAATAAATTCTCTCTCAATTAATATTTAATTTATTTATTTTAATTTTAAGACAAACAAAGAATAATAGTTTAGCAAATTTGATACTGTTATGATGATTTAGAGTTCAAATCTTACTTAAGTTAAATGTTAATTTATTTTCTTTTACTAGAAGAAAGTGCTAATATGCCTTTGCCTTTTATAATAATAATAATGATAATAATGATAATGATAATGCTAATGATAATGATAATGATAAAATAAAATTCTGAGGGGTCTTCGTTTGTAATTTTCCCATCAACTTTTATACGTCATTTTTGTTTCCTCCTTTGTCGGTCAGCTGCAGAAAAGAGAGAGAGAACTTGAACCCTGCATCTAGAAATTTTGGCGATCTCAACTCTTCTCTCCACAGTCCACAGTCCAACTTGTCACCGGTGATGTGGGTCACCGGAAATATTCTCTTTCCCTTCTGTCCTTCGCTCCTTCTCCTCTGTTCGTTTTTATGTTATGGGTGTTATCGGAGCTTCTCTTCCGTCTGAGAGCAAGAGAAATTTGTTGCTCAGAAGCTTCAAATCCTCGATCCAGCCACCTCTGTCCCATGCAATTCAACACGCTGTTGATGAGAATAGGAGTTCCACTTGCCGTTGCTATGATGTCCGCCCAGAACCACAGTGTTGTGGTGCAAATGGTGAGTTCTTCCCTCCCTTGTTTTGTGTTGAATTTCATCTTTTTTCTTCTTTGATCTATGCTTGCCATGAACCTCCATTGTCAAGCATGGAAATCAAACATGACTCTTTTTCTCTGCCTTGTCATAGCTGTTCGTGATGTGAGCCTTTAAACCCTTAGCCTTCATGATTTTGTTGAGTTTGTGTGGGTAATTAAGTGAATAAAATTGTAAACTCTCCTCTTGTGCGTGCTATAATAGTTGCGGCTATGAAGGCTGTGAAATTCCTCTTGTTTTGTGATACTGTATATGCTTGAATATAAAAAGAGAAATTGATTTAAGCTAAAATTTTAGTATAAAGAACAAAATGATGATGTTTTGGATTTGAGTTTTGGTTGAGCTTGATCTGATTATTTGATGCTGATAAATTTTTGGGAAGCAAAATTGATGTGGAAGATATTGGTATTAGTTTAAAGATTAATATTCATAAGGTATTTGATGAAATGCCCATTAGAAGAGTTTTGCTTAATTTTGGTATCTTTCTGAAATTTTATTGATTATTGTGAGAAGTATGTTTTGTATGGGTGTCATTGATCTATAAACTTATTTTAAAGGTTGAAAAGAAAATTTGATTATGAAATTAATATGTAATTATTCAAATTTTGGGAGTGCATGGTTGTTGATTAAATTATTATAGGAAATAATTATTGCTATAATGAAAGTTGAAGAGAGAATTAGAGGATTTTTGGAAGTGGTATTTGATATATAAATTAAGGGTCAAGTTAGTTGTTCTTATGTTAGCTTTTAGGATGTCGATAGAGTACTTGATGATGAAAGTAATGAAATTGGACGTACATGAAGTGGTAACATTGACGCTTAGAAGCTATGAAAATTATGTATATGTATGTGTATATTGTCGTGGTTAAAGTTGGCTGCCATAATGAATCGTGAAGCATATAAATTAAGGAGAAAATAAAAAATTCTTTCACATTTGATGGATCAAATTTATGGTGTATATATAAACTCTTGATTAAAATTTAGTTGTATGTGTTATAGAAGAGTTGGAAGGACAAGTTAAAAAGTGTCAAATAAAAAGAAAGATATGCAATCTTGAAGAAATTGAGATTTGGTTTATTAAATTATAATGATTTAGAATCCGATTAATTATAGCATGAGTAATATCGGAAGCTAATCTATTTAATTAGAGTAAGTCCATTAAATATTTTTTTTCTTTATATTGAATAGGGTGCTTAGAGGACGGAAGAGTTGATTAAAGTCTTAAGAAATGAACTCTAGTACTTGAGCATATTATAAGTAAGTGAATAACGTCTCAGCTAATTTATCAATAAAATTCTTTTTTCAAGATATTTTTTTACATAGATCATTCTATAACAATTATATTACATATTTAATACTTTATTAATTAAATTATTTTTATTTTTATCTTAAGAAATTATAAAGAGATGTTGAAAGATATTTGAATTATGACATTTGTATATGTTTTTCCTTATGAAGAATACTTTCAAGACTAATAAGAATATTTCTATCAATTCTGATTTTTTTTGGTTACTCAATAAATGTTAAACATGGATATCAGTTACGAAATTTTATTTTGGTAAAGTTTTTAATGCTCAAAACTATTCATGCAAGTTTGACTTTGAAAAATGGGAACTGTATTTATCATTGATGATTGTCTTGCATGTTTGAAAATAGATTTGATGGAAATTTTATATAGGACACTGGTTATTAGCAACAATTCTTTAGCCCTTGGTGCCTTGGTTAATGACTAACTAGTTTGTTTTCACGAGCTTTGTTCTCACGGTTGTTATTCATGGGTCTCGTAGTCATGTTTGTTTTTGTGGCTTCAAATCATGTTTGGTTAGCATTACCATCGTGGACTGTGTATCTGCATTTACTTCTTAACATGTTTGAAAATGAATTTGAAGGGGCTTTTATATAAGACACTAATTGCTAATAGTAGTTCTGTTAGCCCTTGGCGCCTTAGTTAATGACTAGCTAGTTTGTTTTCATGAGCTTCGTTCTCACATTTGTTATTCATAGGTCTTGTACTCATGTTTGTTTTTGTGACTTCAAGCCACATTTAGTTAGCATTACCCTCGTGAACTGTATGTTCATGTTTGTTTCGTAACTCAAGTTGCGTTTGGTTACTTATCCTCGTGAACTGTATGTCCACGTTTGTTTTTTTGGCATAAGCTGCGTTTGATTATTTATCCTCGTGGATTGTGTGTCTATATTTGTAAATTGTTCTAATAAATCTTTAAAAATATGAATTCTTAATTAATTGGTGATTTCATATTTAATGATCTTCAATTAGTAAATATTGTTATTCTTATTTATTATTTAATCATTTTGATTCATCAAGATCAAATATTAAAGCTACTTTTTCATTATAGATTTAAATGTTCTGATTATTGAAGTTATATAGAATTTTTATTTCAAGTTTTAAAATTTGTTTATATAGAATTGCTTTCTCATTTCATTTATATAACTATTGTATTTTATTCATTTTGATTCTACAAAATGTTATGGTTGGGATATCATTTACTGCAAAGTTATTTTGGTCTTAGATAACATAGCTGACACTGTACATCTTACTTTTTAATTAGGAAATTTTTGGTAAGCTTGGTGGAGATTTGTTCTGTAAATATTTCCTATTGATGTAATTATGAATTTATGAATTATGTCACAAAAAATATGATTAGATGCTCCATATAGACTATAGTCAGGGTCCTGATTCTCTTTATTATATTGTCTATCTATTGCTGAGGAATAGAGCTCTGTATTGCTGGGTATAAATTGTAAAATTTTTGTTGCAAAGATTTTAGAAAATCCTACTTATAGGGAAGGTATTGCTGAAATTTTTACAAAAAATTTGACATTTTGATTATGTGAAAAGTAAAGTTAGATTTATACAATTAGGTAGATAGTAAGTCAACTATATTAATTAAGAACTTTCCTTAATTGAGATTTTTAAAGGATGAGTGTTTATGTTGCACCTAAAAATTTAACGTGACCAGTACGGGATATAGGCACAAATACACATGTCCTAAGCCTTGATTAAGGAAGTTCTGAATTGATACATCTAATACACTATCAGCTTGATCATATGTATCTAATTTGCTTTTCACATACATCAAAATATCAAACTTTTTGTAAAAATTTTGAGAGCACCTTCCCTATAAGTAGAATCTCTCGAAATCTTTGCAATAGAAATTTTATAATATACACCCAGCACTACAAAGCTCTGCTCCTTAAAACCAAATAGACAACATAACAAAAGAGAGTCAAGATCCTAACTAGAGTGAATGTAGAGCATCATATGCCTTGTTTGTTTCCAAAACATAAAACATAAATTTTAGAATTTACATAAAAAGGAAGACATTATCAAAAACCAATCTTCTAGTCAATTCAACAATGAGTCGGTCAAAGGTCAGTGGGAGGTACCATGTCAACTATGCTATCTGAGACCAAATAAAATATTTTTCAGTAAATAACGTCCCAACCATAATATTTAAAAGCATAAAAATGAATAATTTGGCAACTGTTATGGAAATTACAAAAAAACAATTCAATATGATAAAATTTGTAAATTTGGAATAAAAATTTCTATACAACTTCAATAGCATGAACCTTTAGATCTTCATAATAAAGTAACTTTAACATATAAGCTTGATAAAACAAATAGATTAAATAAATAAATAAATAACATTTGCAATTTTAAAAACCATTTAAATATGAAATCATCAATTAATAAAAAATTTGTATTTTTGGAGATTTATCAAAACAACTCACAAATGTAGACACACAATCTACAAAGGTAAATAACCAAATATAGCTTATGCCACGAAAACAAACACGAATACACAATCCACGAGAGTAAGAAACTAAACATAGCATGAGCTACAAAACAAAAGTAGACACACAATTCATAAGGATAATACTAACCAAATGTGACTTAAAGCCATGAAAACGAACAAGAGTATAAGACCTATGAATAACAAATGTGAGAATAAGGCTCATGAAAATTAAATTAGCTAATCATTAGTCATAGCGTATTGAGGACTAACGAAACTGTCGTTGGCAACTAGTGTTCTGTATAAAATTCCCTCCAAATTCATTTTCAAACATACGAGAAAGTCATCATTATTAAAATACAGTTTCCATTCTCAAAGTCAAACTCACATGAATAGTTTTGAGCATTTAAAAACTAATGAAACTAAAATTTTGTAACTAATGTCCATGTTTGGCATTTATTAAGTAATTCAAAAATAACCAGAATTGATAAAAATAATCTCATCAATTTTGAAAGTATCGTTGGTAAGGAAAAACACATATGCATGCCATAATTCAAATATCCTTCAACATTTCTTTCTAATTTCTCGAGATAAAAATAAAAATAAAAATAAAAATAATTTATTAATAAAATATTAAATATGTAATATAATTTTATTGACAAATCAGTTGAGATGTTATTCATTTACTTGGAAAGCTCATAAGATGAAAATTTGCTCCTTCTGAGCACCTCTCAGTTGCCTTTTGGCTACTCTAATTATCTAAATTAGAAGAATGAATAAATTTATTTAACAATAACTCGACTTCATATACTACCAATAAAACTTATCAATCTATTATCTTGTCCAGAACTTATCAAATTTTTCTAAATCAATATTTGTCCCTAACCCAACAGCCATATTTAAAATATTTTATTTCTTTCTCTAACTAGCAATGATACCCTTATGTTGCGCTTATACCATCTTTCCTTGGTAAGGAGCAAATGACTTATCATTTATAATCATTAACCATATAATGTCCCAATATCTAATTTGTCTCACAATAGCTTCACAATCAAAAATCTTCACCAAACTCAAGTAAATTTTGTAAATAATTAACACCCAAATCAAATATGTCCTTTTCTCTTCCAATCTCCTCATCATATACAATAAAATTTTATTGAACTTCCTACAAATCCAACAAACTTCCTCTCGGACCTCTCAGACATTGCCACAACCTTACATAGATATTTCAAATAGCAATTTAGTACTTGAATTATCAATGAAAATATTCTCTTCAAAATCTCTACTTTTAATTTCAACTTTCTTTTAAACATTTTATCGAATATCTTATATGCATCAAAATTCAAATAAATACCAAATCTCTTGTTCATTATTATTCTTTCCAACATTTTTTCAAATATCAATATATAGATTAAACAAGTTTCTCAAATCCCCACCCTTTAAGAGGGAAAAAAACAAGAATCAACTTTTAACTTTAAGAGTAAAACCCAAATTTACATTCATCTCCATCAATCATAACCTAAAATAACCAAACTAAAATTATTTAATGGAAATGTTTAACTAACTCTTAAATTTCAGATTAATCCAATCCCCCCCCCCCACACAATCATATAGGGTAGTTGAACAAGAGAAAACATTACAACCATTTTTCATAATTTTTTTCCAATGGCAACAATAAAATTAACCAATCTTCTCCTTCAACATAAATCCATTTTAATGCTGGAATAAAATTAAATCTGCATCCACGTTACTTTCAGCAGCGAAGAAAGGAGGGAGAAAATTCCACAATCTCAACCAACAATGCACACCAAGCAGCAAGGAAGAGGAGGATTGAAATGCCTCACCTTTGATCATTAACGACACATAAAGGAAGGAGAGAGAAAGAAGATAACAGCACTGAACAGGGGAAGCACGAAGAAATTACAGTTCTAATGAGGATGCCAACGTAGCGACAGAAAATGGCCAAACACTCACCGGAACTACTTGCAGTGATGAATGGACGGGACTCCAGCAGCGATGGCGATGAACAGACAGGCTAGACGACTGGCTACGTTGAGTTATCTGTGACGCAAAACAGGGGAGATGATGAAGAACTCTGCTCCTGCATGGCGGCATGACAAGGAAAGCTCCTCGTTCACGGTCGCCATCCTCAATCACCATGGGAAATCAAAGGTATATCGGAGAAGAGGCAAATGCTACTAAGTTGATCCTGGAGCTTTCGAAAATGAACAATGGAAAGGAAGAGGAGTTGCCTGATTCTTTTATTTGTCTCATTAATTTTTTTAAAAAAAAAGATACAGAGGAGCAAAATTGTAACTCCATAAAAAATTAGAGTGGGAATAAATAGAACTTCTCTCTTGTATGAGAGAGATTCGATCCAAGGACCTAGTGGATAAATTGTTAACACAATTTCCCCTAAACCAACATTTTCTCTTGCTTTGTCCATACCACAAATTAATAGAAATAAAATCAAAATACCTTAATATCAGTTTATGTATGATTATTTTTATTATTATTTTTTATAACTATTGAAAGTAATAATGATGATGATGATGATGATAAAATATAATTAGAATACTTAGTCTCTCACACACACATAGAAATATATATATATATATGTATATATATATTATTAACTTCAAATTTTAGGTTATTATAGTTTAAATGCATATCCCATACCAGTCACTCTCATATTTTAGGATGTGACATGCATGATCTGTATAGATTTTAGATTTAAAATTAGTGGTGGGTTTGTTTACTTTTGAGATCTTGTTGCCCCACATAAATTATGCATTATTCATACTGAAATTCTATATTTCAATACTTATGTTATATGCATTTTTCAGTGCTTTATATTGTGGATTTTCAACGGTGATGTTTTGTATTTTCAGTACTTATGTATATTTTCTTAGTACTTGGATCATATATAATTAGTAGTGGCGTTTTAGTGCTTTCGTATTTTTCCAGTACTTATATTATGGATTTTCAATAGTAACGTTCTATTTTTTTCTTCAATAGTTATGTTGCAAGTTTTCACTAGTAACATTTTATTTTTAGCTCTTACTTAATGTATATTCACTACCTTGTATAAAGCTTTTTAGTAATTATTTTGTGTTATTTGTTGTTGCACATGAGAAGAAATCGTGAAGATGCAATGAGATAATGCATTGGTTGTTGACTCATCTCCCAAATCAAGTCTTTTCAAAATCTTTGATGTCCATTCAAAAGGCAAACAACGAGGAAGACCAAAAAAAAAAAAACAGAGAGAGAGAAGTGAAATGACAAATTATAGGCTCTTTTTGTTTGTGGCATTTTCTTCCTTCTTTTTTAGTGTTTTTGTTACATTCTGAAACATGATTGATGTAATTGATATTTATATCAAAAGTCCTGTAAATTATCAAGTGTACATTCTGAAATCATGGTATAAGGTTACTTTTAAAATTTTGGGAACCCATTTAAAAAAAGGTTATCTTAGATTGCCTAACATTAAGTTTAGAACATGGTTTCTTATAAAATAAATTTATGACAATTAAAATCTTCTAACATGGGATGGAAATCATGGTAGAATCACTTTTGAAATCATGAAAACTTAATTGGTTTTGTGAAATCCTCATATAATAATATTCGAAGGTTTGCATAGCACAAAGTTTTCTTTCAATAGCAACTATATATTCACTATTAAACCTCCTAATTAACATCAGTTGTTATTTTCTAGAGAGTTACATGTGACAACCAAGTAACTTACTTGGTAATGTATATTCTTATGCAATGAAATAATATTTGGTTACACACTTTATACTCTGGCTTCATTACTATTGAAAACAAAGTGGTAACAATTAGATTAATCAGAATTATATCATTTTGTATATAACAAAAATGAATATGTACACAGCTTTTGAGATTAACAACTTAGTAAATATCAATTACATAAGCCATCCTTTTAACCGTAGCAAAAACTACTTTACAAAAAGAAGCAAGAAAATGTCAATAACAAAGAGAAGCCTATTATTTGTGCCTTCAATTTTTACTTCTTCTTTGTTTGGCCTTTGAAATGAGCTTTAAGACTTTTCAACCAACTTGAATTAGGGAACAGATTCGCTAACCAATGCATAATCTTAAAACACACAAATTAAAGGCTCAATTATTTTCTTCTGTGATGAATTTCCTTTTGCCTTCACCATTTCTTCTCATCTACAAATACCAATGACATAGAAAAAGGATAAGCGAAAGCATTTGGGAAGCTTTATTATCTAAAGTACTAAGTGCACAGGTGGTATGAAAAAATTAAACATTGCTACTGAAAACACATAACTATCGAGAAAACAAAATATCGCTACTCAAAATCCATATCTCAGGCATTGAAAAATATACATGAATGCTGAAGAAATAATAAATCAGTTTGCATGAATTGCGTGTGTACTTAAAAATTATATTTCACATTTGCTCCTTAAAGTGCGTCATCACAGTGACATACAAATTAAATGCAGAGGATTGACTAATGAAGAGGAGATTGGACAGCGAGCATCTCGGGGGAACATGGCTTTGGATCTAAAACGTGAAAGCTTTGATCACTACAATAATTGACTAATTCACGCGTTTTCAATCGATTAATTAATAAGGACGTCCTTATTGCGCATGGCTTTGTCTGTCTATAAATAGACACCCATATAGGAGAGACACACACCAACACATCAACCTGATTTAGAGCTTCATATCATCAACTCTCAACAAATTCATCCAATCAAATGGTATGACACTAACCATATATCCATCAGGTTTTTTCTGTTGTCTTCTCTGATAAGTGATATTACATGCTCATGGATTCACATGTTCCGGTGACCATTAATGGTTTTGGCTTACTCAGGCATCTATGAAGGGAATCATTTCATTTGGACCATGGGGAGGTCCAGGTGGCAACCGTTGGAGTTTCAAGACTGATGGTGGGATAGCTGGAATAACCATCAATTTTGGAGATAATATTAAGTCCATTTCATTCAAAGATGCTAGTGGTGCTGTTTCCGGAACATTTCGTGGCAGGAACCCAAATGACTGGGGTGAAGAGATAAAGGTGACTTTGGTTAAGAAATATGTTAATAGATCATCACCATATACTAATAATGATCATCATTATATTATTGTATAATATCATGTGCAGATTGAATTTAGTTGGCCTTTAGAGAAATTGAAATCCGTGAGCGGAACTTATGGACATTACAAGGGCTTGTTAGTAATCATGTCCCTCTCACTTACTACAAATTTCAACAGTTATGGACCTTTTGGAACGCCCACCGGTGAGCATTTCTCTGTTTCGATAGAAGACGGTGACATTGTCGGGTTCCATGGGAGATGTGGTCATTATCTTGATGCACTTGGCATTTTTGTGCAACCAGTAAGTACTTCATTCAACTATACATAATATTATTAAACCATGCATTAGATCTTCTTAATCATTCTCAAAATACAGCAGTGAAGTTTTCTGATGATGGGTCAATTGGAAATATATTAAGCCTCCTACATTTCTTAATGCAGGGAGATTCAAGTATTTCATTGGGGCCTTGGGGAGGTTCTGGTGGAGATCCTTTTATTTTTAAGGTGGCGGGTTGGATAAGAGAGATAATTGTTCATGAAAGTGGCTGTATCAATTCCATCGCTTTTAAAAATGCCATTGGTGACGACTGTATAAAGTTTGGTGGGCGTGACCCACATGACACTGGTGTGAAAAGAACAGTAAGTCTAGTATTGATTTTATTCATGGCCAAGCAAATTGTTTGTCATGTTTGTGTGAGCTGACTAGGTACTTGCATTCCACGTGTAGATTGAGATTAATGGGCCTTCGGAGTATCTGACAGACATAGCTGGGACGTACGGATATTACAAGGACCACATGGTGATCACATCACTATCTTTCACGACAAATATTACCACATATGGACCTTTTGGAACTGCGAGCGGCACTTCTTTCTCATCCATGCCAGCGCAAGGAGGTGTGGTGGCTGGATTCCATGGAAGAGATGGCTATTATATTGATGCAATCGGCATCCACGTGAAACCTTTGCATTAATACAAATATAATTTCTAATAAACCAAGAAATAACGATGTTGCTCTTGAACAATGAATGCTCCACGCATTTTCTGCTGTAGTGTGTGGATGTGCAAGTGTTGAGTTTCTTCTTGTGTTGTTTACATGGGCTTTCATAGCTCTTGCTTTGTTTCGATTTCCCTGATGGTTGTACTGCGTGTTCCTCTCATGATTTTGTGGAATAAATTGTTCTTTCATAGCTCTTGATCTTATTTATGCAGCTTGAATTTAATTTGTCACACCCTGCCTAGTGTCCTCAACATGAGAGGTAGTGAAATCTTGTTTAATCATTTTTTTTTAAAAAAAACAAATCTTATTTAATGAAAGGTTTAAGAAAAGAATTGGGAAACGATATTTTAATTGATTAATTTGGATTAAGAATTAATACCAGGGCATGTATGATGGGCAAGTGACCCTGCTACATGCTCCAGCCATTGATTTTTTAAAGCATGAAGTTATACTCTCACTATGACCTGAATAAATGCTTTAATGATGACGTTGAAATTTCGATTGACTATTTCTAAAAAACATAATAAATAAAGTAAAGATATAATTTAAAAAAATTATAAAAAATATTTTATGCCTTATATTATTTTAAACCAAACGAGACTTTTAAAAAGTGGCATTTATAATTATGGATAGGAGGGAGTAACATATAATAAACATTATTTACTCATGCACGTAATTGGACCATTCAAGCATCTCACAGCCTTGCTTACCATCACTTAGCTACTATAACATTATATTTGTCACTTTCAATAACTTTGGCTATATAATTTAACTCTGGACATATTTTCTTACACAAATTGCCATGAAGAATATTCAATGGCACAATCCTTTTCAAGAAAATATCGAAGCTACTGACTAAAACTCCTTATCTATCATCTAACAAATAGTTTTAACATGTGATCGATGGACGTGAATTAGAGTAGAGTTACAAAGATTTCTCTAAATATTAGTGTTTGTGTTAGAACCGGTAATTCAGACAGACTAGGCTTATTCGAGTTGAGCTCAATTCGAGCCAAACTTATTTGGATTAGAGTTAAAAGTATCATACCTCTTTTAAAAAATCCATATAACCAAATCCGACCCTAATACCTTCAGGCTTCGGGTTTATTCAATTCTACCTGAATGTTTGAAACTTTTTAAAAATATTTTTTTCTTTATTTTTTGAACTAATTTTAATTTTTAAATAATTCTATAAAGCATAAAATATTATTTTAGCTTTAAAAGAATAAAATAAAAATTAATAACTTATTAACTTTGTACTTAAGTAACTCTGTTACCTTTTATCATGTATAATTTATTCATGGACGTTTCATTTACTTGTAAATTAATATCTTGGTTATTTAAATATTTCTCTTATCATGGTCATATATAAATATTTTATATATTTTAATTAAATTATATTATTTTAATTACAATCAAGTTATCTCAATTTAATCATGGTTAGACTACTAAGTTAAAATTATTATTCCAATTAGTTTAAAGTTTTTAATAACTTTGGATAAACTGTACTTTTTATCTTTTAGAATATAAAAAAATAGCCATCATTTTATTATATGAAACAAAATTATTTAATTATGAGTAAAATATTTTTTTGGAATTATTTTTTCTTTAAACTTTTTATGTTGTTTAACCCTTACATACAAGGAGTTTTTACTCTAGTTTATTCTTATTTTTTAACAAGTTTGGCATGAACGATAACCAAATAATTATTTAATAATATTATTTTATTTATTATGTTTATCTAGTAATAGAGTCGGGAATCCATACATGTCTAAATTTTATTTTCAAAATTTTTTAATTAATTACCTTAAAATTAATTATATTATTTTATAAAAAATATAAAATATATTTTTTTGAATAGAAAATGATGTATAAGACTCAAAAAAGTTTTAAAAAAATTGGGTCTTAAAATATAAAAATAAGTATTAAAATATATTTTAAATATTATCTTGAGATATCCTATTAATTAAAAATATTAAAATATGAAAATATAAAAATTTTAATTTTTTCTAAAATAACTATAGTAATGCACATATTTTAGTATAAAATGACATAAAACTTAAAAAATTAATTAATATTTATTGTATTTCATATAATTTTTATGTTTTTTTATTTGAGAATTCTGGCCAAACCCGAACCCAATTATTTGGACTAAAGCCTTGTAGAAGGGAGGTGGTTGTAGCCTAATTATTTGTGTAGCCCTTCATATTTCTTTTTGTACAATACACAATCATTAGGGCAAGCGTGCATTTTTTTTATATTGCATATCCATTGGGCACAAAATTTTCTTGGCCTTGCTGTTGACGGTTGGGAAGCGTATTACCATGAGGAAACATATCTGTTAACAATTCAAGCAACCAAGTAAAACTCACATTGATCCGCTCACATCTTGCTTTCAAGTTGACTAATTTTAACACACCCATTAAACATGTATATTTTTCACACCCCAGATATAAAGACTTCTTTACATCACTCTACAAGCTCTTATATGCATATCCTTGTGCAAAGGATTCCATTGCAAGAACATATATATTATTTCAAAGCCATGAACTTTGATGAAATGAGACTGATCACATTTATTGCTAACAAACCCCAAATGATGTAAGACTAACAGTCACTCAAACCAAACATGTGCTTTATCAAGGCGACACGGTAGAGCTTTATTTTGACTTTCCAATAATTAACCAATTCACGCGTTTTCAATGGATTAATGAGGACGTCCTTTTTGTGCATGGATTCGTGATCTGTCTATATACAGAGCCCATAAAGGAGAGACACACACAAACACACCGACCAGATTTAGGGCTGGGAGCATATCAACTGTGAAAATATTAATTCATCCAATCAAATGGGATGACACTGTAGATAATATTATTTCCATTTCATTCAAAGAATCAAAAGGTGATATTTCCGGAACATTTGTCAGGAAACCAAATGAATTCGGTGAACAAAAAACAAAAGGTGACTTTGGTTCATAATATATTAATAGATTTGATCATTATTGTTGCCGTCGTCGTCGTCATTTTAATTACCTTGTCTGCATAATTGTCTATATCATGCGCAGATTGAATTTAATTGGCCTTCAGGGCAATTGAGATCCGTAAGAGGAACTTGAAAATCTCACAAGAACGTAATAGTAATCATGTCCCTCTCATTTACTACAAATCCAAACAATTACGGACCTTTTGGAAGTACACCTACCGATGTCAATTAGTATTTCTGTTTCGATAGAAGACGGTGACATTGTCGGGTTCCATGGGAGATTTGGTTATTATCTTGATGGACTTGGTATTTTTGTTTAACCAGCAAGTAAATTTATTCGACTATAACATAATATTAGTAAACCATGCATTAGATCTTCTTAATCATTCTCAAAATACATCATTGAAGTTTTCTAATGATGGGTTGATTGGAAATATTAAGGGCCAGTTTGGCAATCAGTTCTGGAAATAATTTCTATTATTCAAAATAAAGAATAAAAAAATTTATTTGATAACGTACTTTTAAAAAGTGTTTTAAAGAATAAAAAAATAAAATATTTTTTTAGAGAATAGAAAAATGAAAACAACTTTTAAGTGTTTTGGGATTATTGCTCTAAAGAATAAGGGAGAATAATTAAAACATCTATTTTTATTATTTTTTTGGTTTTCAAAATATGCTCTACAAAATACCAGTTCTTAAAATAATAAAATAAAAAATAATTTCAAATAGGCCCTAAGCCTTCTAAGTTTTTTAATGCAGGAAGATTCAAGTATTTTATTGGGGCCTTGGGGAGGTTGTGGTGGAGGTCCTTTTAGTTTTAAGGTGGCGAATTAGATAAAAGACACACTATTATCTGGATTCAACTGCCGTAAGAGATTCTAAATACATAAGATGTTTTCATGAACTCATAATTAAAGAAGCTGTGCAATTGTGCAAATGAAAATCATGCATTTCATTTGGTGGAAAAAAAAAATTTTTTCTTTGTTTTTAGCCAGCTTCACGATTTAAAAGCTGTTTTCTCTTCCTAAATTTTATTGTTTAAAAGACTGAAAAAACTTTTAAAAAAATTAAACCATTCAAATTAAATATAAGTTCTGTTAACCTTCAGAATTTCATATCATTTCAACACAATTTCCTTGAGTTCTAATATATTTTAATGCAATTGTATATATTTTGATTATCCAAGTTAAGAAAATGTGCATCTTACCTTGGGTTTGCATATTTAGCTTTATTTTGTTATTTTTGGATTTAATCTATGCTATTTTGGTTTAAGGTTTGGTGGGAAGCATTTCTAGACCCTTTATGATGCTTTTGGAAGGTTTTTAGGTGAAGAAATTAAGTGTAAAGATGATTAGTGATACTGGCTAATTGAAAGAAGAATGTAAAATTTGCCAAAGTCATCACCAAAGTACGAGAGAGGGAGACTAGTGAAATTTGATGGAAATTACACATTAGACTTCATTTTTTAAAAAAAAAGTAACAAATGTTTGTTTTAATTTAACGGTAGGAGTGAAATTGTTTCAAATTTAATTATTTAAAGTTTAAAATATATCATATACAAGTTTAATGGGCCTTCTGAGTATCTGACATCCACAACTGGGACGTACGGACATTACAAGGACAATTTGGTGATCACATCACTATCTTTCACAACGAACATTACCACACATGGACTTATTTGGAACTGCTAGCGGCACTTCTTTCTCATCCATGCCGGTCGAAGGATGTGTGGCGGCTGGATTCCATGGAAGAGGTGGCTATTATATTGATGCAATTGGCATCCACATGAAACCTTTGCATTAATATAAATATAATTTCTAATAAACAAAGAAATAACGATGTTGCTCTTGAATAATGAATGCTCCATGCATTTTTCTGCTGTAGTGTGTGGATGTGCAAGTTTTGAGTTTCTTCTTGTGTTGTTTACATGGGCTTTCATAGCTCTTCTTTGTTTCGATTTCCCTGATGGTTGTACTACGTGTTTGTCTCATGATTTTGTGGAATAAATTGTTCTTTCATAGATCTTGATCCTATTTATGCAGCTTGAATTTGTCACACCCCAGCTAGTCCTCAACATGAGAGGTAGTGAAATCTCGTTTAATCAAGTTTAACCCCAAAAAAAAAAAAGATCTTATTTAATGAAAGGCTTAAGAAAAGAATTGGTAAATGCGATTTTAATTGATTATGCACAATGTTAAGGATAATGGGCGAAGTGTCCATACTTGCTTCGGCCAAAAAGCAAAGAGCTTTGTGATAGCTAGGCATTGACAAAACCTTCTTATCTGAGTTAATCAATCTGGTTAGTTTAGTACTGTTACAACATTTATGATTCACCCAACCATACAAAAACTATATGGTTAACTTAACCATTCTAGTTATAACAAATTAACTGTCATTATTACAACTTTAGTTACTTCTCTAACATTCCCCCACAATTCAAGGTACATCTCCGATCCCTAGACTTTTCTTAAAATTTTCAAACTGTATACTGGAAATAGCTTCAGTCAAGCCATCTGCAACTTGGCCAGATGCCTAAGGAATATGTAAGAAGTGTATTTCTTGTTTGATTGCACACCCTTTAACAAAGTGAAGATCAAGCTCAATTTACTTTGTTCAAGATATAGGTCCCACAATATCACACAATATCTGAGGAACATGCACAAGCTTAACACATAATTCACTCAACAAGGACTTAATCCATAATACTTCAGCAGCAACCAGTGCCATGCTTCTGCGTATTCAACTTCAGTACTAGGCCTAGCCACAGTCATCCGTTTCTTAGAAGACCCCAGGAAATCAAATTCCTACTAAAATAAGCACAATATATACCTTGTAGTGCTCTTCCTGTCATTGCAATCACTGGCCCAATCAGCATCAGAATAAGCCACTAGCTAGAGCGCGATCTTTAGATGGTTTAAGATGTAAACCTTGAGTCAAAGTACCAGCAAGATATCTGAGTGTGTGTTTCTATGCCTTCCAGTGTTTTTTGAGAGGATTCTACATAAATTGGTAGACTTTAGTTGACAGCGAAAACTTATCTTAGGTCTGGTAATGGTTGCAGACTGAGGTAATTTTACAATAGTTCTATAGAATGCCTCTATATTACTCATTACATTTGTTCCTTCCTTTATACAACTTAGAGACTAAATGTCATAAAAGTGTTGTCTCCCCCTTCGTCTTCAAAAAACCAACTTTCTTGAGTTAGGTCTAATTTGATATACTTGGCCCAGAATAGAGACAAGCCTCCATCTTTCAACCTCCTGAACTTCTATACCAAGAAAATAACTTAGATCTCCAACATCTTTAAGAGCAAATTCTTTGTTTGCCCATTTGGTTTTACAACTTTTTACATTTAGGAGATACTTTCCCACTTTTAAAAAGTGAGATGTTATTTGGATACCAATTGTTATCCAAATTAATTTACGAAAAAGCACATTCAAATGAGATGGAAAGTGAATTTGGCCAACGAGAAAAATTTGAGATTTTGAAATTGAAAGTTGAATGTTTTATATTTAATAGAGAGAATAAATTAAATGTATACCTAATTTTTATTTGACCAAGCTATTGTATTTTCCCACATCTTTTATCTCTCTATTGTATTTGACAACGAACCAGGCCACTATTTAAAATTCACCAAAAAAAAAACATAGAATACTATTTATAGATGTTCAAGTTTTGGAAAATAAGGATGGATGGTTTTGATGGAAAAGAAAAAAGAAAAGGGCTGGATTGTTGGAAAAATTTAAAATATAAGTGAATTCCATACAAATATTTTTAAAAATAAATTAGATATTAGATTGTAAATTATAAACTAAAAATTTTTTTATTATAACAATATAAGTGTTTTATAATTTAAAACGGAGGAAATATTATTTAACATTTTAAATTTTATTAATTAAATTTTTATTACACATATTTTTTAAACATTTTTAATGTATAATGTGAAATATTTGTACAACAAAAATTAAAAATTATAAAAATCAATGTTCTTTTTTATAATTATCATTCAAAAACACTTTAAATTATATGTGATTCAAGTAACTTTTAATTTATCAAACTAACTTTTAAAAAAATATAACCTAATTAACATGAATTTTATTATGACAATTAATTTTTAATATAAACTTACTTTTACTAAATAAATTTTTAATAAAGTAACTTTTGGCCAACAACCTTAAATCTAATATAATACCTATAATTTTCACTGAGGAGTTCCCAATGACTATATAAATCATCAAAATAGGCAATGAAGTGAGGCAAATCACATTTATTGCTAATAAACATGGACAGAGTTACAGGTAGAAGTGGGGGCACTTGGGAAAAATGATATGTATGGGTTATGAATTTTTGTATTTTGCAGTTTGTACCCTCTCTTTCTTATACTTACATTTTTAGCCCATATTTTAAACTTTAAACTCATTTCAATCTTACTTTTTAGCCTATATCAAAAATTTATTTATTTTTTAGCTCAAAAGTATGGTGAATACTAGCCCGTAATTTCACTATACTTACATATCAATATTATTTATTAATTAATCTTTAAAAATAGGGGGAAACCTAATTTGACTAAACTAAAACCATATCATCCTCATTCCAAATACTAGATAGAGGCTAGTAAAAAAAAAGATAATGAAGAATGAAGTTTTAATATTCTAGAATAAACTCATTGATTTAATGCTTTTTGCTGACTTGTTGCGCTTGCAATGTTAAATTAAAAAATAAATAAAAGAAAAAAAGAAAAGAGAAATAGTAATGAATTTAAAAAAGATAGAAAAGTTTCTTGTATGTTGAGGATCTGGCTTCACCACTGCCTCCCTGACCTTGGATTCTGAATCCACCACTGTGAACAAACCCCAAATGATGTAAAACTAATTAAGGACGGTCGCTCAAGCTAAACATGTGGGGTTTGTTTGAAACCATACAGTGCTTTATCAAGGCGACACGCTAGAGCTTCATTTTGACTTTCCAATAATTAACTAATTCACTCGTTTTCAATGGATTAATAAGGACATCCTTATTGTGCATGGCTTCCCAATCTGTCTAAGAGCCCATAAAGAAGAGACATACACCAACACACCAACCAGATTTAGAGCTGCGTGCATATCAATTCTCAAAATATTCATCCAATCAAATGGTATGACACTATAAATCTGTCAAGTTTTATCTTTTTTTTCTCTTCTCTGATAATTACATGCTGATAGATTCAAATGTTTCGGTGACTATTGGTTTTGGCTTACTCAAGCATCTGCGAAGGAAGGGAATCATTTCGATCATTTAGACTATGGGGAGGTTCAGGTGGTGACGGTTTGGAGTTTCATGACGTGTGATAGCTAGAATATCTATCAACGTTGGAGATAATATTAGGGAAAATCACAACATAGAACATGAAACACTATAAAAAAATTGATTTTTGGTGATAACAAAAAGTCGCCGCCAAAAATTCAAAAGTCACCGCTAAAAAGTTTTAGCGGCGACTTTCCGCCACTAAAAATCATCACTATAACAACCGTCGCTAATAATTTTTTGTGGCGACAAATATTATCGCCGCCAAAAGTATACTTTTAGCGACAACAAATGTCGCTGCCAAAACTTTTTTTAAGAAATAATAATTTATTTTATACTACATTACTCTGCCACGTGTGCATTAAGTGATACCACATCACCTACCATATATGCAACAGATTATGCCACGTCACTTGCCATCTTGTGTCACGTCACAGTCCACGTGTTCAACAGATAATGCCACATCACTTAGCCATCTCATGCCATGTCACATGACACATGTGCACTTCCTCAAGCCACCTCATGTGCCACGCCACCATCTCGTGGCCACATCACCTGTCACGTGTGTGCCCCCTCAAGCTACCTCATGTGCCACGTCACTATCTTGTGCCACATCACCTGTCACGTGTGTGCCTTCTCAAAGCAACTCACATGCCACATAACCACCATGCGTCACATGACATACTTCCTCAAGCCACCTCATGTGCCATGCCACCATCTCGTGGCCACATCACCTATCACGTGTGTGCCCTCTCAAGCTACCTCATGTGCCACGCTACTATCTCGTGTCACATCACCTGTCACGTGTGTGCCTTCTCAAAGCACTTCACATGCCACATCACCACCACGCGCCGCATGACATATTTGTTGTAAAATATGACAAAGCTAAGGTTTGAACTCTTGACCTCTCCCTCCTTCAAGCCTTAAACCTCTCTTCTTTGTCAATTGAACTGAAATATGCCTACAGTTATTATATGCGAAATTAAATATATATTATGTAACTGCATACACATATATCAAATAATATATGATTAAAAAGATATACATATATTTTATTTTATTTTCAATTATTAATATGACAAAATGATTTATATGAATATTTAAATTATAATTTTAATAAAATATTATTTTTTACTAGTAAATATTATTTTTTTAGGAAAATGAACTTAAAATAAACAATTTTAAAATATTAAAATAATATTCTTATATACATTGTAATAAATTTTTAAATTATATTTTTATTTTTTAAATGAAAATTAATAAAATTTATTTATAAATATGTATTATATTATTTTATGTTAAATATCTTTTACTTTTTTTTTCTCCATATTTTTCTCAAAAATTGATAAACTAAATGATTAAATTTTTATCTTCTCTCAAAATAGCTAAATATTTCCCCCTCTTTTAATAAAAATATATTTTATAGATAATTTTTCAATATCTTAAAAAATTATTTTAATAAAAAACTAATTTTAACCATGTAAATTTTGTTAATAGTCATTTTGAATAATTTTAAAAATGAATACTAATAACTTTTGAAATATATGATAGTTACAAGAATATCATATATGATCAATCTAGTTAATATCTAATCATCTTCAATCTTATAGAAAGGTGGATTTGAGTAGTTATTCATATTATTCTTAGTAATAATTAGTTATAAAATATTATTATAGCAATGAAAACCTAAATATACTAGGAGGAATTACATGAAATCCTTGTCCAAAAGTCATTAGAGCTCAGTAGAAGAAGTAAATACCATATGTATATTAAGTTAAGCATAAAGTGTGTAATATGCTAAGTAGTCTATAATATCATTAGTATCTCACAATGTTTATACAACTTTAAGGCCATGTTTGGTAGCATTGAATTGGCAAAGTAGAAATAGAATCAAAGATGGAATACTAATTTAAGCATGATTGGTATGCAAGAGTTACAATTCCTAAGAATCATAATTCCATCAAAAATGCTAGAATCCAATTCCATCATATTGACCATGCAATTGCTTTAATTCTCTTGAATTCAATTTGTGGACCCCACTATCCTCATCTTTTTTATCCATTTATAACAAGATAGGTCTTTTTAATTTAAAAAAAGGGCAATTTAGTCTTTTTCTATTTTAAGTACATATATAAATTAATATTATATTAGAATTCCATCTTCATACCAAACGCACTTTTAAAACTCAATTCTATTTCGATTCTGATTTCGATTCGAATTCCGATTCTGATTCCGATTCCATTAAAAACTTTTCCATCATACCAAACGAGGCCTAACTTTCTAATACCATTTATGTATTTGATTGTAAGTAATAATTTATGTATAACTTAACCTAATTATAATTGAAGTAATAACCCATTAAGATTTTAATATATCATATTAAAATACTAGCTTAATAACATAATTCTTAAAAAAATATGAGCTATATATGTCTAAAAAATGATTATGAATAATATCAAATTGAAAAAATTTAATAATTAAACTTAGCACACTTTAACTATTATTTTTTTATTTCATGTTCTTAGATATAATTTATTTCTAATTCTATACATAAAATAAGAAATTTAATTTCATAAATATATTTTGAATAATTTTATGTAATTATTTTTTAATTTTTAAATTATTTTTTATAAAAATAGCCGCCAAAATAAATTATATTAATTATTTTTTAATTTTTAAATTATTTTTTATAAAAATATTTTTAGTGGCGACAAATGTCAAAAGTAAATTATATTAATTATTTTTAATTTTTAATTTATTTTTTATAAAAATATTTTTGGCGGCGACAAATCAAAGTCGCCGCCAAAACTTTTGGCAGTAACTTTGATTTGCTGCCACCAAAAAATCTACTTTTGGCAGCGACTTTGATTTGTCGTCGCTAAAAGTCCACTTTTAGTAGCGACTTTTTTAGTCGCCATTAAAAGTTGTCGCTAAAAGTTATATTTTTTGTAGTGAAAAGAACATTTATTGCCAACAAAAACCAAATAATTTTAAAATTGTCCCGCAAGATTAGGGAACATAAATGTAATTAAAATTTATTATGAAAAGACAAAACACCCACGTGTATATATATATATATATATTTTGTTGTAATGGATAATTGATTGTTGTCAAAATAGAAATAAAACTTTTTTTTTCTTGAATGGGGACTTATTCATCATATTACAATACTTTATCACTATTACCAAATTAATATTTTGGAGTTGTTAATGAGTGAATAGATTGTTGTTAAAATGAAAATGAAATGAGAAGTTGTTAAAAGAGTTGTGTGTGTGTGTGTGTGTGTGTGTGTGTGAGGGACAATTTTATCTTTTCATGATAAATTTTTATTACATTTAAATCTTCTGATCCTGCAAAGCAATTTCAGAATTGTAATTTGATACTTGTTTGCAATAAATGTTCTTTCCAAGTGTTCTATTATGATTTTCCCATAATATTAAGTCCATTTCATTCAAAGACTCTAAAGGTGATGTTTCCGAAACAATTGGCGGCAAGAACCCAAATGAATTTGGTGAAGATAAAAAGGTCACTTTGGTTCATAATATGTATTGAAACATCACTACTTATTAAAAAGGCTAAAAAAAATTGACCTCTAAATTATAAGTTTAAAAATGTCTGAAATTTTAAATTTTTTCTATAATGTTTCCCTTTAATTTTTTCTATAACGTTTTCCTCTAAATGATGCAATTTAATCCCTACCATTGACAAAAATTAACTTTAACTATTTGTTAATTAGAAAATGATAGAAAAGGACATTAAAAATTACAAAAAAGGACCAATAAAATTTTCTTGGTCCTCTTATATAATTATTTAATCCTTATCTACAATTTTTGGGTCTCTTATTGTAATTTTTGATTATTTTCTGTAATTTTTCATGCCCTTTTCTATTATTTTTTAATTAATTAATGATCAAAATTAACTTTAATTAATAGTAGTGTCATATTGCATCACTTTTAAAAATTAAAGGAAAACATTGTATGAAAAATAAATTTAAGATCTTAAATGCTCTTAAACTTATAGTTTGGAGACTCAATTTGCTCTGTTATCCCATTAATAATTATCATTATTATTGTCATTTTACTTAACGACCTTGTCCATTTGCAGATATTGAATTTAGTTGGCCTTCAGAGTAATTGAAATCCGTAAGAGGAACTTATAAATCTTACAAGAATGTAATAGCAATCATGTCCCTCTCATTTACTACAAATCTCAACAATTATGGACCTTTTGGAAGTACACCAGCCGATGCCGATCAGTATTTCTCTGTTTCGATAGAAGACAGTGACATTGCCAGGTTCCATGGGAGATGTGGTTATTATCTTGATGCACTTGGTATTTTGTGTGCAACCAGTAAGTGATTTATTCAACTATAATTAAACCATGCATTAGATCTTCTTATTCTAAAGCAGTGAAGTTTTTTAATGATTGCGTCATTGGAAATATAAAGCATTCTAAATTTTGATGATCTATTAGTTGCATTATGCTTCCGGCTTACATATGTTGGGATGTGACTTGATAGCTATGTGTAACACTAGGCAATGTTTACTTATATTCTATATAATTAGTCATTTTTTTCCATTAAGCATGTTAATTATATATTTTCATTTAAAATTTATTACTTACTTATATAATCAGTCATTAAGAAAAGTGATATGAAAATAAATAAATATTACTCCTTCTGATCTCTATTATAAGACGTTTCAGCAACTTCAGTAGAATTAAGGAATAATACTTAACTCATTTAATTTGTATTGAAATGAAAAGAAAAAAAATTCAACTTTACTCCCTATTAAAAATAGAAAGAGGGGGATATACAGTATATATTATAAGCTATTAAATTAAATTAACAATAAAGGAAAAATTGGAAAATGGTAATTAAGATGGCCAATTATGTTGTATGTGTGTCAAAAGTATGTGTGTGTTAAAGTCCCACATTGACTACAGGAAGGAATCTCCTAGTGTATATATACTAAGGAATGAAGTGGGCTAGTAAAATAAGCTTGGAGGAGAAGTGGTCTCGTGCACATGAGACAAGCTAACTCAGGACAATCGCAATTGAAATCAGCTGATTTGCCCCCTTGCGTGCGAGTTCAAGAGATAATGGGTTTTTTTTATTGAATTTTTTTTTACAAAATAAATAATTATTTTTGCCTTGCTGGAGAAACTCATTTTAACTCATTTTTTGACAGTGTCCTCCCGAGCACGACTCAAGCAATTCGTACCTTACCGTTCGCATTTCTGCCGGTGCCACCAACAATTAATGTGTTGGGTTTGGGACGGAATATTAAGGTTAAAGTCTGTCTCCAAATTTATAAAAATACTAATTGATTGCTTGCCAAGCATACAAGAAAGATTTGAACTAACAATTTTGTGGGTTAAAAATTAAATCTTTACTAACTAGACATAAGATGTAAAAGAAGATTTTTTTATCATATTTATAAGATATATTATTGACTTTTTATCATAAGTTTTTCTTTTTATACTCTACTGCATGTTATTATTAATTTTTAGATATAAGTTTTAGATTCCAATAAAATATATTGAAAGTCACTAAACTCATACCTAATAATATCTTCCACAACTGTTCTTCCTTCATCCAAATGCATACAACTCACGATACACGACAAACACTAATTAAAAGCTGATTGATTTCTTACATATCATGTTGTTGAGACTGTAAAATTTGAATTATACCACTCACTCACATCATAGCAAAAAGTTACGCATATGCTTGAGACAGAAAAAAGTACAGTCAAGACGAGTGGATAATAATGGCAAATCTTATTCTCAAAATCCATGAAAAACGGTGGTGAATTGGATACAAGGATTGTTGCTCATGAAAAGATGGCGATGCTCCAAGTTTGGAAAGTTTGATGGTGATGATCCAAATGACGCTGGTGTGGAAAGAATAGTAAATCTGGCATTTATATTATTTTATTTATGGCCAAGCAAATTCTTTTTCATTTTTGTGTGAGCTAACTACTTACATTCAATATTATGAAATTGGTGGTAACGAATAGATTGAGATTAATGGGCCTTCTGATGAGTTTCTGACATCCATATCTGCGACTTGCGAACATTACAAGGGCAACATGACGATCACATCACTATCTTTCACTGCAAATATTACCAGACATGGACCTTTTGGAACTGTTAGTGGCACTTCTTTCTCATCCATACCAGCAGAAGGATGTGTGGTGACTGGATTCCATGTAAGAGGTGGCTATTATATTGATGCAATTGGCATCTATGTGAAACCTTACCATTAATCGACTTGCCAATAAACAAAGAAATAATTATGTTTTGCTTGAATAATGCTCCATGCATTTTCTGCTATAATGTGTGGATGTGCAAGTGTTGAGTTTGTCCTCTTGTGTTGTTTACGAGGGCTTTCATGTATAGCTCTTGCTTGGTTTCCATTTCCTGATGTTTGTATTCTGTATCCATTTCATGACTTTGTGGAATGAATTTTGCTAAAATTATTCCTCCGTAATTTCCTCGTGTTACTCTTTACATTGCAACATGCAGGGAAAATAATATGATATTTTGGTCATTTCATTATAAAATTCTATTTTTTTTTTGGGTGAAATTCTATTTCAATTTAAACCCAACATCTTATAGTGAAATTTTAGAATAGAATCAATAATTTAGATGAGTCGCATTTAAAATACCTAAATATATAAAAAAACCCGTATAACTCTTAGACTTTGGTCCGAATTTGAGTTTATTCGGACCGGCTCAAATATTCAATTTGTAATTTTTTTCATTTTTTTAAATTTCAATTTACATTTAAATTAATTATTTTAATTATTATAAAAAATAAAAAAATATATATTGGAATACATAAACAATGTAGACGACTCAATATTTTTTAAAAATATTGTGAGTCTTAAAGTTTAAAAATTAATATTAAAATACATTTTCAATATTATTTTAAGATATTTTATATATTAAAAAAATAAAAATATAACAATATTAATTTTTCTAAAAAAATATCTATAATATGATTTTTTAAGTATAAAACAAGCTAAGATTTAAAGGATAAATCAATATTTAATTTATATTGTATATTTAAAAAAACTGTAAAATGCTCTATAGGTTCCTAATTTTTTTGAGCTAATTTGTTAAATTTGACTTAAGTTACCAGCTCTATTTTAAATTATCTTGGCCTAATTTGAAAATATGTAACTGTGTAATTCTTAGATGAAATTCTTCCCCAAAAAAAATATTACATCAAAAAAAATTCTTCCAAAAATAAATTGATGACAACGGGAAGAGTGAGAGAAGAAACTAAAAAACCATAACTACGCTGCCCTGTACATCTCGTGGCTTCCCACAGAAAATGATAGTAGCACCAATTAATGTGGACTGGAAAGAGGGAAAGACGGAAGCAAGCCAAGTATATAGAATAGATACAGAGATTATTCAATTAATTTTCAACCATTGAAGCTTAAATCTGGAAAATAGAATAACTCTTGCTTTTGGAGAAAAATCTAAAGGGCTTCTCAATTATTCTTCTAGACAAGGACTTGATCATCACAGGTTTGGTTTCTGGAGGAGGATGAACATGAACAGCCACATTATTACTCTTCTTAGCTTCAGGAGCAGCAACAGGAGGGGGACACAAACGCGTCTTAACAGGCGAAGGATCTCGTTGTCGTTGCTCTCGAAAGAGCATCAAAAGTTTCTGAGCCTTTTCTTTCCCTCTTGGTGTTCCATTCACAGACATCAAAACCAATGCAGGTATTATACCTTCTCTTAGGACCATGCGGCTACATTTCTCATACCCATTACACAGTACTAAAAGACAAGACACAGCTTGTTCCTGCTCTAAGAGCTCACTAGATTCTAGTTTCTTAGCCAGTATGTTAATGAGTCCAGGGGCTGAGACTATTTGCTCTTTTCCCATATGAGAAGCAGCCAAGTTTATCAGAACATGAATGCATTTCTCTGTCCACGTGCTATTATTAGTATTATCATTATTATCACTCTGGCCTGAGAGAAGAGATGAGAGGCCACTGATGATTCCAGATGAAATGAGGTTTGGAATATTTGAAGGGACAGTGGAGAGATTGTAGAGAGCATGGAGGGAATCTTGCTTGCATTGAACCTCGGTGTTGGTTTGGAGGAGATGGATTAGGAATTGGACAGCATGTGTCTTGCCAATCTTGGTCTTGGCTTCTTCAAGGCATGAGAGATTCAGATAGAGGGCCGTGGCATAACCATATGAACTTGAGCTAGAAATTTCCTCCAGCAATGGTAATACTCCTGCTGATAACATAATTGCCTTGTTTCTGTTCAAAATAAAATAAATAAATATCTATGTGAATGATGCTCCAGAAGAATTTAGAAAAGAACCATTTTTTAAGTTTACAGCACAAACATGGCTTACACAAATATCATAATAGTCATATCTTTGGAAACTTCAGTCACATCCTGGAACTGAAAAATAATATCCAACTTAAGTATTTTCTTGATAGAATATGGTAATAAGGAGCACAAGCCTAATTACCGAAGGAACTATATGGTTGTAAAAAAGTATATATGATGTTCTAAAATCATATGCATGTCTTCCCATTTTTTCCTTGTGAGAGCGTTTTTCTTTTACAAGTGCTACGATGATTAAACAGCTAGAGAACATGAAATTTATTTCCTTATCAGTACAGAAGAATTTACAGAAACAACTGTCATGTCTCCTGTGATGAGCAGTTAGGAATGTTGTGAGTGCTACAGTTCACAATAAGACAAGATATGATATCCACTACAGAATGCCTGACTGGTCTGATCTTGTAATAAATTTCAAGCAGCCTCTCTCAATTTTAAGAAGGGAAATTATGAATAGATCTCATGATGGGAATTTATTTACAACTAAATCTCACAAAATTCAGAAATTGCAGCTAAATCCTTTCAGACCTGAGTGTAATTTGAAGTTATGGTGCAAAGATAATATTGCCCTTATTAATTTAGTTTTTCCTTCCAACTACAGCTATATAATTTACAAGTAAAAATTCATAATTCACACAACAAATTTCTTGTTTAAAACTTAATATAATCACAAATTACATTCAAGTCTCAAAAGACTTGGATACAGTTTTTGAATTTCACGAGGGTTATTAGTATATAAGTCTGCTATGCAGGACCTATTTGTAATTTTCCCTTTTAAGAGACTGCCAAGACTAGATCAGATAGTACGCACCTGTTGTTATTCACAGCAAGGTTGAACAGAGCCATTGCTCCACTTTCCTGTGCTTTCTGATTCCCTTCAGACACAGCTGACTTTAGAAACCGCAGAAGCGCCTCAACCAACCCATGAGCTCCCATATAATTCCTGGCTTCCTCATTATCCCTCAATAATATCCTTAATTGTTCAACAACATTGCACTTTGTCATGTAATTGGTCTCTTCGACCAAAACTTTCAGAAACCCAAGATATTGCTCAGTGTCTTTCTCCTGTGCAGACAAACCTTCCATTTTATCTACTCTGGATTCTTCTGAGATACTGCTCTCTTCTAAAGGAACCACTTTGACACCCTTCAACTTGCATGAGTTCAAAGAGTTTACAGATTTTGAATTGGTTGATTCTGGCTCTGACGAAGCCAATCTCGAGTAGTTAATATCAAAAGATTCAGGAGGGCCATCGGGAACAGAAACTCCATTCTGTTCACACCAGGTAATGACAAGACCCTTAACGCAGTAATTTGGAATCAACAAAAGTTGCTCGAGTTTCTGTTGAGTCTTGGGGCAAGTGTTGTGTCCATCTCTGAACCATTTCTCAATGCAAACCCTTTCATATGTTTGTCCGGAAACAATGATGACAGGATCATACATAAGCTGCAAAGATATTGGACACCTCAACTCTCGAGGCGGAAGAGGAATCTGTCCTGATTTCCTATTAATTGGATTTAAACTAATGGCACAACGTTTTGAAATCTCTCTCTTGAGGGCCTGAGATTGACAGCTAGGAACGCTGCACTCAACAGGTCCTTGTGTAGTGGGAGAACAAGGAGCAGAACCCTGTGAATCATTATCATCTGAAATTTCACTTTTAAATAACTTCGAATATTTCCTCATAAGGTGTAAAAGATATGCAACAATTGTTTCCTTTTGCTCGTCTTCTTCAGCCCTAGCTCTTTCTATGAGTTTCTTGAGAGCTCTTCTTTCTGTAAGAGCTTCTCTTGAAGATGTGATTCCAAGTTTAATAGCACACTGGTGAAAACATTCAAGCTCACTACCATCATTATTAGAGCCGCTACATTGTCTCCCTTGCTGAAGCAGTGCAATTAAATCACCGCCAACTTGCTTCTCCAATGGGTCAAGTGCAAATTCTATACTATCAAATTCATTCACAATCTCCTGAATTTAAAAAAAAAAAAATTATAAAGAGGGTTCAAATACCTTTCCAATTACAATAACAGAAAAAGGCAACATTCATGTGCATATATGCATACAACGGGAGGAGATTCTCTCCTGGTCATTTCCATCATGTCCCCTCTTGCCCCCACATGGGCATGGTGATGGTGGGGGTGGGACCCCCTTTTTTATTTTGAAAAAAACAGTGGGTCCCACCGACACCATGTGAGGGTAGGAGGGGACAGGAGGGAAATGAGGAGGAGAGAGTATTGGTCCACATACAAACGTCAGTATTGAGAAAACACAACTGAATTATTAATAAGAAAGGATGATCTACCTCAGTTTTTACAAAATATTGCCAAATAGTTAAAACTTAGATGGGATTCCATTAGTTTGAAAGGATGACATTAAACGTTAAGAATAGGCCCCCACTCTCTCACGCACAAAAAGGCAGTAACCTTGGTTTATCAGTAACCTCCACTTGCCCCTATTAAGGTTGAAAACTATAATAACAGTTAAAATGTCAAAACATGCTTCACCCACATACGCAATACTCCAACATGTGCATGCAACTCAAATAAGAAAAGCAAACTATAAAGCCATATTGTTCAAGTACCTGACACTGACATGCAATAGATCGCGGAACAATATCTTCCACCTGCTTAAGGCTGTCTTTAATAGCAGATTTAGCCTTCTGAGATTTTAGAAGAACAGTATCCGCAGTTATAGCCTGCATAAATAAAATAATGCATTTCAGAAAAAGTGACTTCATCAACCAATAATTGAAAAGCAATCCTGTGGAGTAAGATTTAAATCCAGTTTTTATACTTGAGACATAAGGAAAGAAATAAAGGAATGAAGACCCATACCAAGTAAAGTTTACTACACTCTGAGCAGTGCTGAAGAACATTCTTGGCCTTCTCTAAGGCTACATGCAATGAACATAAAGCCTCAATGCCAGATTTGCTCCTAGGCTTAGCTGCTTCTAAAGATGGAAACATCGACGATACTTTGCAATACATTATAGAGAGAGCCTTGCACATTTCTCCATGTAACTGCATGAGAAACCAAATTCGCATTGGTTAGACTACATTATCAGACATGTACAGGAAAGAAACTAGCAACAGCTTGCGAAGCAATGCCTCTAAAAACCAGAACAAAAAAAAAAAAAAAGTAGAATGTATCATCATACCTTGGCATCACTTGCTGCAAACAGATTTTCTTCAACCTCGGCAGCATCCATCATTCACTTCTTGGTGCTAAATGATCTCAACTACTTTAACTGGGATCATAACGCAGAAATATATAAGTTAGCCAAGGGGGCGAAAAGATATCATTGCATATTATTTTATAAATAATAGCAGTATTTCATAGTTTGGTAACGCCCGTTAAAGTAAGCAGAATAAAATGTTGAAGACGATGACTAACAGAAATTTACCGGACAAGCAAAGAAAAAACATATATCGTTTTTAGGGCACGGTGTTCACCTCACAAACTCACCTAATGCAATGAACACAAAGAACAATGCAAGGTAACTTCTATCAGGCAGTATGCTCATCCGCAGTCCCATTTCGGACGTAATCCATAAGGACGGTAAGAAAAGTTAATTAATAATAATAATATAAGGGTGGTCTATCTATATATAAATCAGTTAATCACGTACAAATGGAAAAAGTAAATGAAGCTAGAATAAATCATATGAATGTCTTTGTGGAAGAATGATCCTCAGATGGCAATAAATATGAGAAATTCCAAAAAAAAAAAAAAACAAGCAAATCAATTAAGACATTCCAATATTTGATCGAATAGTCCATGGAACGCAGAACATTGACTAAGAATAAGAAAAAACAGAGCAATGAAATCATTATAATTATTTCGCTATAAGTGTAATACAAACAACAGTTCAGACAAGATACAAATTAAACACTAGAGACTTGAAAACGGAATTGCTAGCTCCAACGTCGACTAGAACAGTTTCCACAAATGAAACGTCCAGCAATACAAATTCCAAAATGCAAGAAAAGAACAAGAACCCTTCGTTGCAGGAAATGAGCAGTGAAACATTTTGTCGCCATGAAAACTCTGATTCAGAAGCAAAACAGAGATCCCCGAATGGGGGGAAAGGGAAGAGAGAAATTTCAGACACAAATAACAATAGAATCAGTAAATGCGGATGGAGAAGCAAGATTAGGATTCAGAACAAATACGTACCCACAAATGTCCCTTCATCTACGTCCGAATCGAAGAGCAAATTTCTCAGAGCACCCATACACGGAAACAGAGAACATCGTCAAAGGGAATGGAGACAGGGATTCGATTATTCAGGTTAAAATTGTAAGAAAAATATGGAAATCGTTTGAATTAGAACTTGGGTTTGATTAATTTGCATGAAAATAACACAAGCACGATGATTTGTAGTTTTTTAAATTTCATATTTCATAATTTCATTTTGGGGAACGAGTAGTTGTATTGTTCTTATCTTAAATAAAACTTTCGCGGCTTTAATCTCTCCAGTTTCCGGCCATCAGTTGTTAACCTCCTCGTTTATCGCCGAGCAAAAGTTGCCATAACCGTAATTAATTAATTACGGTCCAAACGAGAAAAAATTAGTTCCTTTTCAGCTTTTTTTGAATTTTTTTTTTAGTTCTTTTAAAGATTTTTTTTCCTGCATGGTTCTTTTTAAGCTTTGCTTCTTTAAATTAGTACTCTATTTATAAATTTTAAAAAATAAAATAAATTGATAAATGACAAAATTTAAAATTCTTAACTGTTTTAATAAATTGATAATTGATAATATTGCATGATTAATTATTTCACATGTGATTTGATCTCTTTAATGTGGGTAGACAATTAATATATATATTTATATATTTGTGTAACTCATTTTTTTAAATTAAAGTATACTTTTAATCTATTAACTTTATATAAAATTTTATTTTAGTTCTTTAATTTTATAAAATATATTTTTAATCCTTTAATTCTAACACAATTTATTTTATTACAAAGAATAAAATTTACGTTAACTTTTTAAATATTGATAAAATAATTCTCAAATGTTAATATATTAAATTTAATTTTTTTAATTAATAATAATTAACACAAAAAATAATAATTTAAAGCTGACAATGTTATAGAGACAGAAAATATATTTTATAAAATTAAAAGACTAACTTAAAATTTTATGTAATGTTAAAGAATTAAAAAAATATTTTAATTTTTTTTATAGTTACATGTTAAATATATATATATATATATATATATGGATAATAAATTAATATTTTAGGGATGAGCGTAATTCGGGCAAATACACAAAAGTCAAACAGAGATCAACTTATAAGGCCATCCAAAACTGCTTTGGCTTAAACCTAAGGTTAGGATGAAGCCTCTTTTTGGCCATTCATGCTGGTAAATTTGGCGCTCACGTTGCAGAGGCAAGCTTTTTCGACGAAGGAGCACAAGGTGAAAATCAACTCCAGAGGTGGAATGTTACTTGCTCTTTTAATCTTATTTATAAAACACTTTTAATATATTTTAACATAATTTAAAAAATTAAAATTTAATAATTTTATTTAAAAATTTAATAATTTATCAACTTTTCTCTTATTAAATATAAATATTTTAATAATATATTTTTTCTCTTCAACATTTAATAAAGATCAAATGAAAAAAATTTACAATAAAAATTTGATAAAATGGTTTATAAATAGAATAAAAAAAATATTCTCCATTTGTTTTATAAATAAGATTGGAGGACATATTGTAGGTGAAGTTGAATTGGATGTGGATTGCTAGAAATAGCAATGTTGATTGGTTAATTGATTTCAATGCAAATACAGGCTATCATCCTCTCGCTATTAATCAAGCCATTGGCATCATATATGGACTACAAAAATGCTGGAATTGTATCTTGAAAAAATCAATTTTCCTCTGGGAACTCCATTTTGCTCCAAGCTGTTTATTTGAATATTTTTAAGAAAATCTTGGTTAGGATTTTATAATTGATTTTGACATATAATAGAAATATTTAGAAGATAAAATCTTTTCTTTTGTGAAATATAATCTTTACTACTGTTTGTTCTACAGTAAAAACAACGGTAACATTTTTTAAAAAAAAGAAACATCAATAAAATTGACCCATCCTGTGTATCACATTGGGGCATAATCTAGTTATGATTTTATAAAAATATATTTAAATATTTCTATTATATGTCAATTTTATATAACATGATATAAATATTATTTCTTACTTATATTAAAGGTCAAAATATGATTTTGACCAATTATTATTTTATGGACTTAATTGATATTAATTTTTTCATGGGATATTCATTTGCAATTTAAATTATCCTTTTGTGTAATTTTTTATGTCCCTTTTGTATTTTTTTTGTTAATTAAGTATCAAAATTAACTTTTTAAATTATAGCGTGCCTAATAATCCATTTTCAAATTAAAAGAAAAAATTACACCATATATAAGTTTAAGATGCCAAACATTCCTAAATAAACAGTTGAGAAGTAAAAATGTCATTTACCTTAAAAGAATTTAATTATGTAATTAAACATAATTTTTATAAGGGAAAATGACAATTAGGGATTCTGTAAAAACATTAATGACAATTACATACCTTAAATTATTGAAATTTTAATAACAAATTATAGTATTTACTTATTGTAAATTATCTCTTATTGATTAACTTGAGATTCACAGTAAACTTTAATAAACTCTCCTTTTTGTAATTGTGTACCCAAGTGATCTGTGTGTGCAGATAATAATTTCAATCATATTATTTGCTATAATATATCTTTTTTTTTTGCCAAAGATTTGCTATAATATATCTAATTAAGTAATACCTTTCAGTAATTATTATATGCATTAATTTTATTGTATATATTAAACAACACTTTTGAACTAGAGTCTAGCCAAGTGGGCTCGTTCAACCCCATTTAAATCACGAGTCAGACGCAACACTTGTATAATTTTAGGATTATCAATCTTAGACAAGTCGGCCTATTTATACTCATGTAATTTTTTTCAAAAAAAAAAATAACCTAAATTATTGTTGAATAGCAGACTAGGGAAAGAGAGAGATAGAGAGAGAGAGAGAATTTCAAATATAAATTAAGGATATGACTTAATTACTAGTGGGTTTAAAAAAATTCTAAAATTTTAGTTGAGTCTAGGAGAATAAAGGTGAAATTTTCAACTGTGAAAAAGATCAAAATACTCTTCATTTGCTATGCAGAATCACTAGTTATGAATTTTTTTTACTTCATATGTTAATTTATTAATATCGTTTGTAAATTACATTCATTTGTCAAACAAGTAGTAACATGAGTTATTAATTTGCTAACATTAGTTATAAATTATAAGTCCTGTTAATAATTTATAATTGATATTAGTAAATTATAAGATTTGTCAATAATTTATAACTAATGTTAGTAAATTAATAAGTAAAGTTAGCAATTTAACAATTGATGTTGCTGTTTATGATTGAACAATTGATATTAAGCCTTATATAATTATTGACATATCAATTCGTATAATTTGCAACTCATATTAATAAATTAATAAGTGAAGTAAGAAAATTAATAATTAGTGATTTTGAATAACAATGAAAGATACTTTTTTGAACAGTCTGATTTTTGAAAACCAATCTGGTTTCTGGTCTGACTGTTAGTCCGAAATGACTCAATTTAGCTAAACTCCCAAAACAATTTTTACATGCTAATTGAGCTAAAAATCAAATCAATGGATGGTCAAACCAATCCAACCATATGACTTTTTAATCATTAGTTATTAATGTTTAGCACTTAGTTTCTATTTCTACCTTTTAAGCTTCTGCTTGCCTTTGTATCTCCAAAAAAAAAAAAAGTATGCTACAAGCTTGATGGGTTCCAAGTGGTGTAGAGTCTTTATTGAGAACCTGGAGGTTTGGAGAACTTCGATTAAGGATGTGTTTAAGAGTGGGTTAAGGCATGGAGAAGTGATTAAATAAGGGCAAAATGGTCTAAAATTTTAGCTCCTCTCCAAAAGAAAATCTCAAATTGAAGGGAAGTAATACAAGGAGAGGGGAGGAAAAATTTTGGCTCTCCTTCCCTTTAAAATTTCTTAACCAAATCATCCTCCTTTCTTTCAAAATTTCTCGACTAAATACTCTTAAAGATTTATAGTTGTTATTTGAATAAAATATTTTTAAAAATAAATGAATGCTAGAATTGCAATATCTTAATGGAGAGTCATGATTGAGGGTGGAGTAGTTTTATAATTTTTAAATTAAAAATTTGAAATTTTGAATAAGTTAAATTAGAAAGTTTGAACATGAAAGGCATGTGACATTACTATATTGCTAGCTATTCTACATTTATATATATATATATATATATTACAAAATTGAAGTTGATTATTATTTTTGTAATTATTATAAATTTAAAATTAAGTTGGGATAATGGAGAGAGAGGGGGGAGAGAGAGAGAAGGTGATTTTGTTTATTTTTAAAACAAACAATAAATTATAAAATCATAAAGAATACATGATATCATTAAAGGACCCGTGATGTCACCAAACATAAACTTATGATTCTATTCATTTACATACATATATACATACGTACATACATACATACATACATACATACATACATACATACATATATATATATATATATTTGTATTATAAATATTATATTATAGATGTCTATAACTTATAAATTTTTAGGATTCTTTTATTCTTAATGTTTTCATGAATGGCATGAAAAGAGTTTCTTAGTCTTAATAGCTTATAATCTTCAAAGGTTACATAATGCAGTATTATATGTCTCATTATATCCTTATAACATTAGGATAGAATTTGAATAGTTGATGCCTATAAATAGAGATTATGTCCAAAATATATGTACACTAGTGAATAAGAATTTTCCTCCATTATTTTCTTTCCATTTCTTGTATTGCTTTGTCTTTTTCTACTCTTCATATTAACTATATTTTATAACAAGTTATTAGCACGAATTGACTCTGAAAATAAGGTATGAGCTTTTAGTTAAATTAATGTGTTCTTATATTATATATATATATATAATATAAAATATATATAATTATATTTTATATTATTGTTTTATTAACATTCATGGTTATGTTGTTCTTATATTTTATTATTTTATTTTCCTATCATTTCATTTTCTTAGTTATAAAGTAATTTTAAATTTCTCCATTTATCCATTTGAAAATAATCATGTAATTAGTGATTTAATTTAATCAAGCCTCATTTGAAATTATTTTCTTTATTTTTATTATTTGTTGTTATATATATTTTTATTAAGATTGATATATTTAGTTTTCTTTCTTTATATTTATGTATTTGATGTCATTGTCATGATTACTATTACTATTACTATTATTATTATTATTATTATTATTATTATTATTATTATTCATTGCTTTATTATTTATTTATTTATTTATTATTTTTATTATCATTTTACTCCTCCATTAAATTAATACTATATATACATATTATATATTTTGTGTTTGTTTATGTGTGTGTGTATTGATCAATTTATGTTGTTGATATAATTTATTTTATCATATGAATTATTTGTTTTATCCGTCAATTTATTTGCTTTACTGCATTTTTTATCTTTATTATGCTTTATTTGTTTAGTAAGTTTGGTTATTTATATTTTTGTTTCTTTATATTGTGCCTCTTTCTATTATATTGTATTATAAATTATATTTTAGCATGTGTGTGTGAAATATTTTTTTACTATAAAATTTATTTATTATGCTTTATTTATTAATTTTGTTATAATTCTAATTGTTATTATTATTTTAGTTTGAATCATGGCAAATCTTATCAAACTTGAATTTACGACTCTTAATATTACGGAAAAGAATTATTTATTATGGGTGCTAGATGCTGAAATTTACCTAAACGCCAAAAGTATAGGAAGTGTAATTTAACCTAGAAATCAAGCAAGTAGTCAAGATAAGGCCAAGGCAATGATATTCTTTTGTCATCATCTTCATGAAGGGCTAAAAGCCAAGTAACTTACAATAAAAGATCCACTTAAAATTGTGGATTAACCTAAAATAAAGGTATGCTCACCAAAAATAGTAATTTTACCTCAAACCCAATTTGAATGAATGTATTTGAGGTTGCAAGATTTTAAAACTATAAGTGAATATAATTCAGCAGTTTTTAAAATAAGTCCTCACTTAAAATTATATGGTGAGAAAATCAATTATGAGGACTTATTAGAGAAGATATTTTTAACTTTTCATGCTTCAAATGTGCTCCTGCAGCAGCAATGTCGTAAAAAAGGTTTTAAAAGGTATTCTAAATTAATTTCTTATTTTCTTGTGGTTAACCAAAATAACGATCTGCTGATGAAAAATCATGAAATTCATCTCACTAGATCAGCTCCATTCCCTAAAGCAAATGTGACTATACATAGTAATTACCATGATCGTGGCCGTGGACGTGGTCGTGGCAGGAAACATGCTAATTACCACTATAATAGTGATAGTGGTACTAGTTATAATCCTAATACCTATCAAAAGAAGAAAAATAATGAAGGGCAGAAAAGAGATAAGAGCAGCCCTTCTAAAACTGTTAAAAATCAATGTGATCAGTGTGGTATAAAGGGGCATTGGTCACGTACCTGTCATATGCCTAAGCATCTAGCAAAGCTTTATCAAGCCTCTTTCAAAAAAAATTCAAATAATGTGAAATCAAATTTCACTTTTTAAAATGATGATGTTAAGGCACATTTTACATACAAAAATGATGATACCAATAAGTTGGATGATATTAATCATCTTGATGCTATGGCACACTTGGAGGTGAATGATTTCTTTAAAAATCAGGATTAGATAAGTTTGGTTGAAAAATAATTAGAATAATTTGGATTATGTTTCATTTATGTTTCTTGTTTTCTTGTAATTTAAGTTATGTTTCATTTAACTTTCTTGTTTTCTTGCAGTAAAAGCATTATTGCTATGAATAAATTTTATTTTATTGAGTATTTATTTTAATATATTTTCTTTCTTTTGTTGAAGAATATGGATATTTCATTTTCTTTCATTGGACATAAGAATGAAGATATATGTCTCGTGGATAGTGCTACAACGCACATTACTCTTAAAGATAAAAAATATTTTACTTATTTAACAATAAGAGATGAAAGCGCCAATACCATAACAAGTAATCCTAAATTAATCAATGGTTCTAGAAGAGCAATTATAATATTATCTGAAGGAACAAAAATTATTATAGATGATACATTATATTCATCTAAATCTCAAAGAAATTTATTAAGCTTTAAAGATATCCATCGAAATGGGTATCATATTGAGACTACAAATGATAAAGATATTGAATATCTACATATTATAAATTTTAAATCCAGAAAGAAATGTGTTCTAGAGAAATTATCCACATTATTTTTTAGTTTGTACTACACAACTATTAGTACAGTCGAAATAAATATAATAGTCAACAAGAAATTTACCAATCAAGATATATTTATCATTTGGCATGATCACTTAGACCATCTCAGTTTAACTATGGTGCGAAGAATTATTGCAAAAATTCACATGGACATCCATTGAAGAACCAAAAAATTCTTTAATCTAAAAATTTTTCATGTGCAGCTTGTTCTCAAAGAAAATTAATTAAAAGACCTTCAATTATAAAAGTGAGAATTGAATCTCCTGCTTTTCTTGAACGTATCTAAGGGGATATATGTGGACCTATCCATCCGCCATGTAGACCATTCAGATATTTTATGGTTTTAATAGATGCATCTACAAGATGATCACATGTGTGTTTGTTATCAATATGTAATTTAACATTTGCTAGATTACTTGTCCAAATAATTTGATTAAGAGCATAGTTTTCAAATTATACAATTAAGACGATTCATTTTAATAATGCAAGTAAATTTTTATTGCAAATTTTTGATGAGTATTGCATATCAACTGGAATAATAGTTGAAAAATTTGTTGCCCAAGTTCACACTCAAAATGATTTAGCAAAATCATTCATTAAATGCCTCCAATTGATAGCTAGACAATGATCTTAAGGACAAACTTCCTATTTCTATAGGGGGACATGTGATTTTACATGCAACAGCACTTGTGCGCATCAGGCCAATAAGTTATCATAATTTTTTCCTATTACAATTGACTTTTTAGTTAGGAGCCAAATATTTTTCATATTAGAATTTTTGAATATGTGGTGTTTATTCCTATTGCTCCACCATAACGCACAAAGATAGGACCTCAAAGAAGGGTGGGAATATGTGTTGGTTCTAAATCTCCTTATATAATCAAGTATCTAGAATTATTAACTGGAGATTTATTTACTACACGTTTTGACAATTGCCATTTTGATGAAACAATTTTTTCAACATTAGGGGGAGAAAATAAGTAGTTGGAGAAAAAAAATTATATGAAATGAGTAATAATTATCTCATCTAGATCTTCATACAAAGTAATATGAACTTAAAGTTAAAAAAATAATTCATCTGCAAAATATTGTAAATCAATTGCTAAATACATTTACTGACCTTCAAAGAATTACCAAATCTCATATTCCAGCTGAAAATGTTCCTATTAGAATTGATGTCCCAGTAAGATAATTAAAAAGTGTAAATGAATCTAAGCCACATTTGAAACATGGTAGATCAATTGGTTCCAAAAATAAAATTCTTAGAAAGAAGAAAGGAATACAAAATAAAAATGACATAGTAAAGGAGGCTGGTACTTTAGAAGAGTACGGAGACATAACTAATCAAAACACCCCATAAAAGGTCCTGGCACTTGAACATAATGAAGAGATCTTGATAAGTTATGTCACTATAAGAAAAAGATGAAATCAAAAAAATACAATCGTCAATGACATATTTTCATATAATGTTGCTGTGAAAATAATGAATCAAAATGAGAATCTAGAATCAAAATTGATTGAAGAATGTAGATATAGAAATGATTGGCTAAAATGACAAGATGCAATTCAAGCGGAATTAAACTCACTTTCAAAACATGAAGGTTTTGGATCTGTAGTCTAAATACTTAATAGTGTAAAACCAGTTGGATATAGATGGATATTTGTGCGAAAACTAAATGAGAAAAATGAAGTCGTTAGATAAAAAGCATGACTAGTAGCACAAGGATCTTCATAAAAACTTGGTATTGATTATGAAGAGACTATTCTCCTATAATGGATGCAATCACTTTAAGGTATCTAATCAGTCTGGCAGTACACAGAAAACTTGATCTGCACCTAATGAATGTTGTTACAGCCTATCTATAAGGCTCTTTAAATACAAAAATTTATATGAAAATCCCTAAAGAATTCAAATTGCCAGAAGCATGTAAAGATTCTTGAGAAAAATATGCAATTCATTTGCATAAATCTTTGTATAGACTAAAACAATCTAAAAGAATGTGGTACAATCGTCTCAGTGAATATTTATTGAATGAAAGTTATAAAAATGATCCAATCTCTCCGTGTATTTTTATAAAGAGAAATGGGTCAAAGTTTGTTATAATTACTATCTATATGGATGATTTAAATATAATTAGAACTTTTGAAGAGTTTTAAAAGGTAGTTGATTGTTTAAAAAAAATTTGAAATGAAAAATCATGGAAGAACAAAATTTTTCCTTGTTTATAAATCGAGTCTTAGCAAATGAAATTTTTCTTCATCAATCAACTTACATTAAAAAAATATTAAAGTGATTTTACATGGACAAAGCACATTCATTAACTATTCTGATAGTTGTGAGATCTCTTAATGAGAAAAAAGATCCTTTTCACCCTCAAAAGAAAGATGAAGAACTTCTTGGTCTTGAAGTACCATATCTTAGTGCTATAGGTACATTAATATACCTTGCTAATTTAACAAGACTTGATATTACATTTGCTGTAAATTTATTCGCAAGATTTAGTTCTTCCCTAACAAAAAAACATTGAAATGGAGTTAAACACCTATTTCGATATTTTCAAGGGGCAATTGATATGGGTTTATTCTATTCTAATGAATTTGGATTACTACTTATTGGTTATGCAGATGTAGGATTTTAATCAGATGCAAATAAAGGTAGATCATAAACTGGATATTTATTTAGTTGTAAGGGTATAGCAATATCTTAGCGTTCAACAAAACAAACTTTAGCTGTTTAGCTGCTACCTCATCAAATCACATAGAAATAATTGCAATTCACGAAACAAGTGGAGAATGTGTTTGGTTAAGGTCAATGATCTATCATATCCAAAAGATGTATGGTTTATTGTTGAAAAAAAAGATTCCAACAATATTATTTGAGGATAACACAGTGCGCATAACTCAATTGAAAGGAGGATATATCAAAAAAGACAGAACAAAACATATTTTTCCAAATTTTTTTTCACTCATGATGTTTAATAATTTTACTCATGTGACAATCTTATAGATTTGTTTATTAAGACACTACTCACTTCAACATTTGAGAAGTTAATGTATGGAATTAGAATGTACAGACTCAGAAACATAAAGTGATGATGTCATCAGGGGGAATGAAGTGATATTATTATCAAGAGGAAACTATGAAGAGTAAATATTATGCTGTACTCTTTTTTCCTTTCTAAGGTTTTACCCCATTGAGTTTTCTTAAGAAAGTTTTTAATGAGGCAACATTAATGAGCATTTAAAATATTATGTATTCTTTTTCTTTCATTAGGTTTTTATCCCATTGGTTTCTTCTAGTAAGGTTTTAATGAGGCATAATATTTGTTATGAATATTCAAGGGGGAGTATTATAAATATTATGTTATGAATGTCCATAACTCATAGCCCTGAGGATTCCTTTATCTTTAATGTCTTCATGAATGACATGGAAGGAGTTTTTTAATCTTAATAGCTTATAACCTTCAAAGGTTACATGATGCACCATTATATATTTCATTATATATTTGTAACATTAGGACAGGATTTGAATAGTTAGATGCCTATATAGAGGTCATGTTCAAAGTTATGTACACTAGTAAATAAGAATTCCTCTCCACTATTTTCTCTCCATTTTTTATATTGTCTTGTCCTTTTCTACTCTTTATATTAACTATATTTTACAACAATTTGATTATTATTACTTTTTAATTTAGGAGAAATATTTTCTTTAAAGTAAAATCAGTTCTTTTTCAATACTTTTGTTCTGATTTTATTAAGATTCTCTTAAGTATTTTTTTTTAGTTAATTAGATGTCTTATTTATTTATTTATATAAAACGCGATTTGGGATTAACAGAAGCTATTTTCTTAAAAAAAAAGAACATAAAATATTATTGTTCATTGATTTTGAATTATTTTTATTGTAATAATATGTGATGGGTGATTTTTTTTTTCATTTGAAAAAATTATTTATTTTTTAAAATTGCTTTAAAAATGTTGTAACGTTTGTTTAAGTTTTTAAATATTCCAATTCTAAAATAAAAAAACATATTTTAGATTTTTTTTTAACTTTAAATTGTTTTAAAAATAATCAAATAAAAATTTGTAAATGATGTTTGATTTATATCAATAAAGATAAAGATTTCTTTTTCATCTTAATCATCTTCATCGTTGACATCCCAGCAGTCTCCACCGCCAGAGCCTCCATCAGAGAGCCAATCCAAACCCTCTTCGCTGCGAATAGCAGAAACCGCCATCCTCGAAAACCAAGATTGGTAGAGGTCAAGGTAAAAAACTGTAAAGTTAAATTAAACCCTAAACCAGAGGATAAAGGTAAAGATTTAAATATCATAGGGATACTGTATCATCTTTTTTGATTATTACAGAATCGCTTTAAAATACCGAATCATATCCATCTTCTCTCTGTTTCTGTTTCTCTCAAACTTTTCCAAAGCTCTAAAGATTGAAACTCAAACTCAAGCTGTCATATGCTTCATTTCCATCTCTCAATTTGCTCAAGGCTTAAGGTCGGCAACTAGTCAAGTGAAAGGTCCTTCTACTTCATTGTCTGCTCAAGCTTTGTAATAAAACATCTTTCATTTTCATTTTGCTCCCAATGGTTGATTGGGTGTTCTGCTACTGTCGTCCCCATGTTTTTTTTTTAATATTCTAAATCAAATGTCCCCTTCAGCATTTCTTGTCTCACTCCTTAACCGAATTAGCTAACCGAATCGAATAATACTTCGCTTCGGTGTTGCTTTAGTTTACAGATGAAATATGGTTCGGTCCGGTTTGGTCCATATAATAAGTTTGTCGGTTTTGAGCAATTTGGCACCGAACCGAAGGAACCGAAGCTCCCCCCATTTGAACTATTATCTTTTTTGTTTTTTTAATCAAAACTTTAAACTACTATCCTAGTTGCTTTTAGTTTTCGTCTCTTAAAACGTTTCGGATTTGTGTTGACAGGAAGGAACCTCAACGAACCACCAACGCGAGATCGTTCTAGGGTTCTTGTCTTCATGGAGGTCAGTATTTAATTCACTAATATTGCAATTTTATGTTTTCCCCCCTAGACAATCACAATCGAAATTTACTTTATTAATTTCTTTGAGTAGAAAGGAGATGGTGCTGCAATCCTTGACCTGGACAAGACAACAGTTACGTTGGAACCAGAGAAGTCCATTGGCGGCGGCCTGTATGTTCCTGGGAAGGATAAGGTGGTTTACATCCCTCAAGAAAGAAAATCTCGTTTAGGTATACTTTTTCATTGTGTTAATTTACTTTGATAATTTTGTATGTATATTGTATGTTGTATGGTGTTATTGATAAACGATGTAACAGGACTAGATGTCCTTGCCAATGCAAAGCGGGGAGGATCTCAGCTTGATGGGGGATTCAAGGTACCAAAAGAAAAGATAACTTCTATGGCAGCATCTGCGGAGGAAGAAGAAAGGCCCGAGATTTCTGCTGTGGATGAAGGTACTAATGTTAGATCTGTTAGTTCGAAGAAGCATGCTAATAGGAGATACCGTGAAGTGACTAGTGAATCGTCGCAAGCAGGTATTTATTTGTATAATTAATTTAATCTCATCTCTTGTTCTTCATTATACAATTTATTTGTTATGGATGTGCTTATTGTTAGTGTGCAACTGTATGCCTTCATATGAGCAATCAGTTTGAATTTTGATTCAATCAAATCTTCGTTGCTTCAAACAAATAATAATATCAAAAGTTTATATGATTTATTCTGCAGAAAGTTCTGTGACTGAAGATCAGTATAGAACTCGTCCAAGTGAGCATATGGTTTCAGATGTAAGATATTCTATCCTATCTCTCTCTCTCTCTTTATCTTTAATGATGTTAATCTGGTTAAGTTGTTATTTTGTGGTTTAGAAACATTGTTTTAATTGGTGACTTGTCTCGTCAATATTTTACTCGAATATCTATCTCTTGGCTAAGATTTGATTTTCCCTCCCCTCCTCTCCAAACAAACATAGTGTAAAAATTTATAGTCGATAGCATTTATAGTATGAGTATCCTAGTTCTTATTGCTTTAGGTATAATCTTTTAACTTATCCTATTTTCTGGGAGGTAATCCCTGCTTTGGTTTTTCTGATGTAAAACCAAAATGTATTGCATATATGTTATGGTGTGTTTACAAAGTTGGCCAAAGTTGAAATTTTGGGTACTGGACGGTGAGTCCTACTCATTATCATCCTTGAAGATCAGAAAATTAAAAAAATTAATTTTAAAAGGACTTATAATGCAGTTTTGTATTGTGTATTTTTTAAGTTCCCATTTCTATGTTGGCTAAGATATGTCATGAAGGTCTTAAAAGGTGGTTTGAGAAGATTTTTGGTGACATTGTTAATATATGCTTTTGTTGATACCTTTGATAAAGGTGTTTTGATGGGTACATTAGTGGGATGGGAATCTTACCCCAAAAGCTAGCCGTTAAGGTGGGAGAATCAACCCACTTAAATATTCCGTTGAGCATCCCATATTACTCAATGTGGGACTTGATAGCAATATTCTATGCTATCAAGTTTCCATCAATTGGCTCCTCATAGAAAGCTGATGTGCTGCACTCCGATGCACTCAACTTGACCTCTTGTTGGTCAAAACCCTCTAGGGATAGCATTTTTCAGAACTGCTAACAACTTGGCTCTAATGTCAATTGATAGGTGCTTAAGTGGGATGGGGAACCTTACCCTCAAAGCTAGCTCTTGAGGTGAAAGAACCAATTTACTTAAATGTTCCATTGAGCATCCCATACTACTCAATGTGAGACTTGGTATCTCATATTATCAAGTCTCTATCATGCGTCATTACACAGAAATGACATTTCATTTTTTGCAATTGGCATTTTTCATTAAAAAAAGATTCTTATTGTGAATATCATGATGAGAGCCTAACTTTATGGTGCCGCTTGTTTAGGGTCCTGCTTCACCTTCTAAATATGAAAAGGAGGATCATAGAAGTGAGAGAAGACATCTCAAGCATGATTCAAGAAGTGACGGTAGAAGCATACATCATAGAAGCTACAATGATAGTAGGGAACGGTATTCAGAAAGGGAAAGGGATTCGCATGGCAGATATGATTATGAATATGGTAGAAAGAGAAACAGATATGAAAGTTCCAGGAGAGCACCAGGTGTGTAACAGCTCTACCCTGTGTTTTTGTTTTATGTTTTGTTTTTTTATTTTTTTACCCCAAGGAAGTTCTGATTTAATCCAAATTCTGAAGCCAGCCAAGTAAATGTCATTTATTTTTCCTGTTTATTATGTTTAATATTCTAATGGTCAAATGTTTCAAATCTTACAGGCAGGTCTGACTGGGATGATGGTAGATGGGAATGGGAAGAGACTCCACGAAGGGACAGTGCCTCTTATTCTTCTAAGCGTCATCAACCTTCACCATCGCCAATGTTTGTTGGTGCCTCACCTGATGCACGATTAGTTTCTCCATGGTTGGGGGGTCATACTTCACATTCATCCTGTATGTTATTTCATATCTTCTAGTGAATGTTATAAAGTTTTTTTTTTTTTTTTCCCTTTTGCCTGCATTTGACATGATTGACTCAGATGATACTAGTCTTTGTTAAGCAGTTTTAATCTAATTCATCATGAATACAATGCAGTTGCTTCATCTTCTCCCTGGGACCATGTATCTCCATCTCCAGTTCCAATACGTGCTTCTGGATCTTCAGCCAAATCTTCTGGAGCCAGGCATAGTGGAAGGTCCTATCGCCTAACTTTTTCTTCGGAAAATTCGAAGTCATATGAGGTATTTTTGGCTCCTCGTTTCTGTCATAAATGATATAAAACGTTTTAATGATTATGGCTTACTTTCATTGGTATGCATGCTATAATTGTATTGTTAATTTCTATTTTATTTGTGAAGGATGAAACTGCAGATAATGCTAATTTGGGTGAAGAACACCACTATGAGATTTCTGAAAGCATGCGTCTAGAGATGGAATATGATGCTGACCGAGCATGGTAAATAATATTTGTTCTAGACAAGCTCCCCCCACCCCCCCCCAAAAAAAAAAAAACAAAAACCATTTTGAAGCTGAAACTGCTATATTCGAATAAACTACTGTTGTAGTTATAGATTGTGTTTCGCCATATGTAATTATAGATTAGGAGAACTTAAATGCTTAAAAATAGCATCTGGTGAATGATATGGTGGTTCCTTTTATAATCTTCCAGAAATTGTAGGGTCTGTTTGAAACTGTTTTTGTTTTATCATTTTGAGAACTGGTGTTTTATAGAAAATGTTTTGAGAACCAAAAAAAAAAGAAAAAATTAATAATGAAAATAGGCTTTTTTTTCATTCTTTTTTATTCTCCAAATCCAGAATTCTAAAACACTTAAAAGATGTTTCCGTTTTTCTATTCTCCAAAACTATTTTGTTTTGTTTTGTTTTTTTTTTTGTTTTCCAAAACACTTTTTGAAAACGCGTTACCAAACAGGTTGTTTTTTATTCTAAAAAGCAGAAAACTGTTCGTAGAACAAGTTGCCAAACAGCCCGTAGTAGTTAAATTTTTCTTCATTGGCTATGTCTAAATATTGACTCCTCATTTTTAATTTAGTACTCATGTAACCGATGTTGAAGACAATTATGTCTAACCTCATAATACTTCATAGTCACCAATTCTTTGGGTTTCTGTTATCCTTTCATTCCATCTTATTCTAATTCAGATGGTTCTCTTTTATGTAGGTATGATAGAGAGGAAGGGAGTACCCTTGATGCAGATAACTCATCAGTTTTTCTGGGAGACGAGGCTTCCTTTCAGAAAAAAGAAGCAGAGTTGGCCAAAAGACTGGTATTTGTTAAGAACAAGTTAATTATAATTATGAGGTTAGACATAATTATGAAAAGGACTAACATGAAAGAGTTTAGAAAGCATATGAGAGACTTTGAAACATTATTACATGCTGTTGAATTGAATTGTTTAGGAATCATATGAAAGAGTTTTACTTTTTATAATTGTTGTCTCATAATGTTCTAATATGTTTCTTTTATTCAAATAATTACTAAACTAGCCCTTAAACTAGAAAAAGAAGTACCATGGTTGACTAATTTTTTTTTTAATAAAAAAAAATATAAGCATAGACAATTGTTTTTTTGGATGCAATAGTAAAGGGAAAATATTTTAACGTTAAGTTGATGCATATTTTAAAGAAATCTAGAACTATTTTAAAATATTAAATTTTTTTTAATCGAATTTGTATATGACAGTAAATCAAATATGAAATGATGTCCAGGGTGCCAAATCTCGTTAGAAATATATGAAAAAAACTGGCCATTGGTTGATTTAATGCCAGTACACCCACTTTTTGATGGATGAGATGGATGACTTTTTGTTCTTTTAGAACTTTAAGTATCATTTGCAAAATGATCACGATCAAGTTATTTTTAAGATAATCATGCCCCTGTGTTAATTGTGATCATCATGAGTAGTTTGTGCATTGGATACCGTTTATGTTTTAGATTTGAATTATTCACAATTTCAAAGTTTTAGCTGTATTGAACAATTTACTTCAGCACAAGTTGGCTGCTGCTTGCTCGCAAATTAACTGAATCATTATCAATAACAGGTCCGAAGAGACGGGACAAAGATGTCCCTTGCTCAGAGCAAAAGGCTGTCTCAACTCACAGCTGATAATGCTCAGTGGGAGGACCGGCAACTGCTGAGATCGGGAGCTGTTAGAGGTACAGAAGTTCAAACTGAATTTGATGAAGAGGAAGAACGCAAGGTTATCCTTCTCGTGCATGGTATGACTACTTTCTGACAAATTTTCATTTGAAAAACTGTGGAAATGTAGCTCTTTTTGTGTTGATGATTATCTTTCTTTTTATCTGATTATCTTGCCTTTTTGGGAACAGATACAAAGCCACCTTTCTTAGATGGAAGAGTTGTTTTTACAAAGCAGGCAGAGCCTATAATGCCAATAAAAGATCCTACATCTGATATGGCTATAATTTCTCGCAAAGGATCCACTCTAGTAAGAGAAGTCCATGAAAAGCAAAGCCAGAATAAGTCTCGTCAACGCTTTTGGGAGCTTGCGGGATCAAAACTGGGTGACATCCTAGGGGTTGAGAAAACAGCTGAGCAGGTATTTTTCTTGGATAATTCGTATTTCTGCTGTCTTCTATGTTTAAAAAAAAAATTGTGGTCTTATTTGAATGTATTTCCTCTTGCAGATTGATGCAGATACTGCTGTGGTGGGTGAACAAGGAGAAATTGATTTCAAGGAGGATGCCAAGTTTGCCCAGCATTTGAAGAAGGGAGAAGCTGTGAGTGACTTTGCGAAGTCAAAAAGCATTTCTGAGCAAAGACAATATTTACCCATATTTTCTGTGCGTGAAGAGCTGTTACAGGTTAGCTAGCCTTTTTTATTTTCTTAACCTGATGACTGTTAGCTTGATTGCTTTCTGCTGAAAATATAAAATTATGTGGGGAATGACAGCTTTTGACTTGGAAGTATTTTCTAATTACAACCAATTTGTCGAATTTCAAAATTATTACCTTGATTAGTTTTACCATTAACAACTACATCACATATCTCTTTCATAAGTAACTGGGTTATGTTATATTGATTGTATTATTTATGTTGCTTTCATTATATTAAACACTTGGCTTTGTTGATTAAAGCTTGTAAATATTGTCATGTGTATTTTCTTATAATTTGTTTTGGGTATACAATGTATAGGTAATTCGAGAGAATCAGGTGGTGGTGGTGGTGGGAGAAACAGGCTCTGGAAAGACAACACAATTGACACAGGTTTGGCCTCCAATTCTCTATGCTTTATTATATTTTTAGTTTCGCAGCCTCCATTCTCCAAGCAAGAAGGGGGGGGGGGGATGAAATAGGTTTGTTGGAAAGTAGTGTATGCACTAACAGTGGAAATTTGATATTTGGCTTTGTGGACAGTATCTGCATGAGGATGGCTATACTAAAGGTGGTATAGTAGGCTGCACCCAACCAAGGCGTGTGGCAGCCATGAGTGTTGCTAAGAGAGTCAGTGAGGAGATGGAGACAGAGTTGGGTGATAAAGTTGGCTATGCAATACGTTTTGAGGATGTAACGGGGCCAGATACTGTTATCAAGGTAGTTGCTATCTTATTATATGGGTATGTGGTTATCAATTCCTAATATGGTCTGAAGTCTAACCCCTGTGGTTTACTTTTGCAGTACATGACTGATGGGGTGCTTCTTCGGGAAACACTAAAAGACTCTGATTTAGACAAGTATAGGTATGGTAATTCTGAATTAAGATAATGAAAAATTCTCCCCCCTTGATTTATGCTTCATTCCTTTGTGCTGTCATACAATGTTACTGATCTTCAGAATTTAAAATATTGCAGGGTCGTTGTCATGGATGAAGCCCATGAAAGGTCACTTAGCACAGATGTTCTATTTGGAATATTGAAGAAAGTGGTTGCCCACCGTCTTGATTTCAAGCTGATCGTCACATCTGCAACTCTAAATGCACAAAAGTTTTCAAATTTCTTCGGAAGGTAAATTTGAATCCTCCCCCCCCCCCCCCTTTTGGGCCAAAGAATTTGTATCCTTGACTATGCATGTTTGCCTTGGAACAACTTACTCAGTTCAACTAACTTTGGGCATCCTTGCAGTGTGCCAATATTCCACATTCCCGGGAGAACATTTCCTGTTAATATATTATGGAGTAAAACTCCATGCGAAGACTACGTCGAAGCAGCAGTGAAGCAGGCGATGACTATTCATATAACCAGCCCACCAGGTGACATTCTTATTTTCATGACTGGCCAAGATGAGATTGAGGCAGCGTGTTATGCCCTTGCTGAGAGAATGGAACAGGTGGTATCATCTTCGAGTAGAGAGGTCCCTAAACTCCTGATTCTTCCCATATACTCTCAGCTGCCTGCGGACTTGCAAGCAAAGATATTCCAGAAAGCAGAAGACGGAGCTCGCAAGTGCATTGTAGCCACTAATATTGCTGAGACATCCTTGACTGTGGATGGTATTTTTTACGTCATCGACACAGGGTATGGTAAAATGAAGGTGTATAACCCTAGGATGGGTATGGATGCTCTTCAAGTATTCCCTGTCAGCCGTGCTGCTGCTGACCAGCGTGCTGGGCGAGCTGGTAGAACCGGCCCCGGTACATGTTATCGGCTGTATACAGAGAATGCCTACCTCAATGAGATGTTGCCTAGCCCTGTACCAGAGATCCAAAGGACCAACCTAGGCAATGTGGTCTTGTTGCTCAAATCTCTTAAAGTTGATAACTTGCTTGATTTTGACTTCATGGATCCACCTCCCCAAGATAATATTCTCAACTCTATGTATCAGTTATGGGTGTTGGGCGCGCTTAATAATGTCGGCAGCTTAACTGATCTCGGATGGAAGATGGTTGAGTTTCCATTGGACCCACCCCTTGCTAAGATGCTTTTGATGGGTGAACAGCTGGGTTGTGTGGAGGAGGTATTGACAATTGTTTCAATGCTTTCAGTTCCATCTGTTTTCTTCAGACCCAAGGACAGGGCAGAGGAGAGCGACGCGGCTCGTGAAAGATTTTTCGTGCCAGAATCTGATCATTTAACCCTGTACAATGTTTATCAGCAATGGAAACAACACGATTACAGGGGTGATTGGTGCAATGATCATTTTTTGCATGTTAAAGGTCTAAGAAAGGCCAGGGAGGTGAGATCCCAGCTGCTTGATATTCTCAAGACTTTAAAGATACCCCTAACATCATCTTGGCCGGATACCGACATCGTTCGGAAAGCTATCTGCTCAGCGTACTTTCACAATGCAGCAAGATTGAAGGGAGTGGGAGAGTATGTGAACTGCCGGAATGGAATGCCATGCCATCTCCATCCTAGCAGTGCCCTCTTCGGCATGGGCTGTACTCCGGAGTACGTGGTCTATCACGAGCTAGTCTTGACCTCGAAAGAGTATATGCAATGTGCCACGGCTGTGGAGCCCCAGTGGCTTGCTGAGCTGGGACCCATGTTCTTCTCTGTTAAGGAGTCTGATACGTCATTATTGGAGCACAAGAAGAGGCAGAAAGAAGAAAAAACAGCTATGGAAGAGGAGATGGAGAATTTAAAGAAGGCCCAGGTTGAGGCTGAGAGAGAAAGGAAGGAGAAGGAGAAGCAAAACAAGGCCAAGAATCAACAGCAAGTCTCTATGCCTGGTCTACGCAAGGGTTCATCCACATTTTTGAGACCAAAGAAGCTTGGTTTGTAAATGTAAATAGTATTAACTGTTGCCAAATGTTTTATTTGTAAACTCACCAGTGAATTCACGTTTAGCATAGGTGAGAGAGAAGAAAGCCTTGATTGTAATTTGTAGCCATTGAACATTGTACATTATTTGATCTCACACATGATAAGGAAAGAAATACCTTGCTCTATTTTCTGTTCTATGAATCCTTTTGGCGGTTTTGGTTCACCCCACGTCTCTTTCCCGGTCTGTTAAATCTGGTCATATTTAATTACCCTTTAATTTAATAAATCAAAAAGTGACAAATACGTCTAACATTAGAAAGGTTAAAATTTAAAAATGAACTCTTGACAAAATTGTCTTTTACTTTAAAAATATAAAATAATTAACTAAATTTGTTATGTCATTAAATTCTTAAAATTAAACATATATACTAATAATTTAATTTCCATATAAAATGAAGGTATATTTTTTTCTCAAACATAAATATACCTTTTCGGATGATAAAACTTGTTTATAACACAAAATCAATAAAACATTAAACACGACGTAACAATCATGTCTGTTCTGCAATTGATCCAGACAATCACCCATTCCATATAACCTATGCAGATACTAGTCTCCAGCAAGGACTGGCAGCATACACAGTAGACAGTTTTTTTTTCCCCATAGCAACAATAGAATTAGGTTCCTCAACAAAAACCCAAATGTTTCCACTGTTTTTTGAAGATGAAAAAGTTACATTGATCCAATACAAAAGCAATTAGTTCATGTAATAAGTCCTATTATTTTCATCATCATCATCTATCACCTCTTTGCCAAAAAGTAGCAATTGATTGAAAGCACAAAAGCTATCGACACAATATAGGCGCTCTCAGCAAGTAAGATGGGCATACAAATTTGCCTCTCTATACATAAAATGCAAGGACACCAATTTATACTGACTTAAACACTCCTTGCATGCTCAATTATGTCTTTAAAAGCTTGATAGCTTACATTAGTCCTAATAAACAGGTTGAAAGCTTCAGCAAGATCAGTGAAACACTCTAACTCTCTAAAAGTCCAAGTGACAACAAAGATCAAATCCTTGGATAATACCAATGATCTTAGTAATAGTAGGAGGATATTGACCAACATTATAATGAAACTCAACAATCCACTCAGCTTGACTGTTTTGAATCATACCTCCACATTTAAATGTGTGCCATTCTTATTGGATCCATAAGTGTCCGATTGGAGGTCATTTTCATCAGGTTTATACCAATGATAATGAGTCTTTCGAGAAGGTTTAGACAAAGTGACAAATGAAATTAATAGGCACCAATTGGTCTTGGCTTTCTATAATGTTATCTCTTTCGAACAAGTTCTCTTAACTTCCTCATTAGAGAGCATATTTTTGAATCTAGAGCACCAGATATCCTAGTAAATGTAATATTGAAATATAAATAGAATACAAGATTTATTAGTTTATTACAATATGTTGGTTATTTATTAAATCTTCACTTCTAAAAATAAAAATGATACTTGATATTTATATTATACATGTTATCTTTCCAATTAAGTCGTTTATATCACATATCATTATTGTAAAGTTGAGCAATTATATCAATACACATTTATTTTTTGTTATTTAATATATATAATCTTAATTAAGCTTAGTTTGAGTATGTAAAGCACATTTTTAAAAAAATTCTATAAAATTATCTTTTCTTAAGATAAATATATAGATAGAGGTGACACTTTCTATGTTGTTAATATTTTTAAAACTGTTATGTATAACCATATACAATTATCAGTTGGTCATCATTTTTAAGTCAGTAAAATTACTTTTCAAAAGCTATGTAAACTAATAGTCAGTGTGTGTGTATTAATTTGTCCCCCAAGGTCACAGTGCTGGTTACGCCTAAACAATAACTTAATGAGGATGGTTATGGAGGTACTCGTGAGAGGGTTCAAATGGTATTCATGGAGGTTGCAAATGCGAGGAGGTAATGGATCCACATCAGTATTTTTGACCTGAACTATTTTATGAGAAACACTAATTATCCTAAACTATTCATTAGAGCAATATCCTTCCTTAAGTGTCAAATTCGTTGTAATGTTGCCATTTGACTAACGGACATTGATGTTGATTGTTAACTCCATAATGATCTTAGATTAAAGAGCGTTGTTATTTCTAAAGTATTCATGGAGAAGTAAATTGGCACCGTAAAGTTCAAAAAATATGGAACAATTGATGCTTTTTTTTTCCCCACCTAAACATGTGATATCGTGTCTAAAGTATTACATGACTTGCAACCTATGTATTCATCAGTCAAAAAAAAAGTTTAGTATCCCAGACTAACAATAAACATGCAATACTTTTACAAATTATATATACTTATCTTGAATTGTCAACGAGGAATTTGTAACTAAAAAAAATTCCTCTCAACTTGTAGTAATAATTAACGTCAAAACATGATATACACATGTTTCGATTAAAAAGTAAGAGTAAGAAATGGATGTTACTTGACTTGCAAACAAAGCAATCATTGATAAAAAACAGAAAAATGTATATCAGCCCACACTTAACTATAATAGTTTAGCAACAGGTAGTGTTTGGATTTGTTTATTTGGATTTGAAACATTTCAAATCTTAAATTTCAAATCCATGTATTTCAAATCTTTTGTTTGAGTAATTAAAAAGTTTCAAATCTTAATATTAAAATTCTTTGTTTGGATTGTGCAAGAAATTTTAAATAACCATAATCAAATTCTGTTTTAATTTTCTTTTTTATTTTGTATTTAAATTATCAACCAAAATTCTTGCCCTTCAACCATCTTATCTTAATCATTTTTTAGAAAATTTGATAAATAGAAAAAAACTAAAAATTTAATTTAAAATGATGAATTATAGAATTGATTTATTATTCAACAATAAAACAAAATACTAAGAACATTGTTAAAATTTTGAAACAACAACAAGCCTTTATCCCACTAGGTGGGGTCGGCTACATGGATTGCAAGACGCCATTGTGCTCTATCATTTATCAAGCTTTTAGGAATATTATTAATTAAGAGATCGCGTTCAACAACTTCCAAGAATGTTCTCTTAAGCCTTCCTCTACCCCTCTTAATCGGACTCAAAGTTATATGTTCCACTTTTCTAACTGGTGCCTCCCTTGGTCTTCTTTGTACATGCCTAAACCATCTCAACCGATTTTTTACCATTTTTTCCTCAATAGGTGCTACCCTCACTTTTTTGCGTGCGTGTTCATTTCGAATTTTATCTTTACGTGTATCTCCGTACATCCATCGTAATATTCTCATCTTTGCTACTCCAACTTTATGCTTTTGCTGTCCTTTTAGAGTCCAGTATTCACTACTATATATCATTGCCGGTCTGATAGCAGTGCGATAAAACTTTCCTTTAAGTTTATTAGACACTTTACGGTCGCAAATAACTCCTTTAGCTTTTCTCCAATTAAACCACCCAACTTGAATCCTATGTGAAATATCTCCACTGATTTTGCCATCATTTTGAATAATGGCTCCCAAATATCTAAACTTTTCCACTTGAGGTATAATTTGATCTCCCAATTTTACTTCCAAATTATTGTCGAATAATCTCTTATCAAATTTATAATATAAATATTCTGTCTTACTCTTACTCAGACGGAAACCTTTCAACTCCAATGTCTTCCTCCATAATTCAAGTTTGCAATTAACCTCTTCTCTTGTCTCTGCTATAAGAACTATATCATCCGCGAAAATTTTGAAACACTAAAACTAAATATTCTCAATACCAAGTAAAGCAAAATATTAAGAATATTACCAAAATTTTCAACACCAAAACAAAATTCTATCTGTACAAATCCAATCTCCAAGAAGCGAAAGTAATATTAAGAACACAGCTGGAAGGATAGGAAGTGATGCACATGTTGATCAACATGTCCAACGCCCGACAAATGCACAAGACAAAAAGCAGAAAGATCTCAGACAAGTTGACAGCAAGTCCTTCTTCTCGATTTGTCACATGATATCCAATATCAAACAACCATACCAATACAGTCTTGATGGGAAAGGCCGATAATTTATGAGAAGTGCAAGTCTCAATGCTTGGTGGCATGCTTAGAATTGTCTTGTAGAGTTACAAGGTTCTAAATCAAAATTAAAAAACGCAAGGAAATTAATGAGCTGAGTGAGATAACTTTGTTGTAGTGATATAATATACAGTACTATAAGACGGGGGGAAGAGTAGGCTGAATACGTCTCTAGAATTTAATATCATTGTGGGCAAGAGAAATGGTTGCCAAACAGCTTGCCAACTTAAAGCTAATAACTATTTCAAATGTAAGCCATGGTGAAATTATGGAAGAGACTGTTCGCATATGATACACCACGAGACGACTAAAGGCTAATATATTCCAACTCCTTTAAGCATATTTCATACCAAGAAGAAGAAAATTACACTTCATCAAAAAAGAAGACGAAGAAGAAGAAAAAATTACACAAACAGATATCTGAGTGCCCTGTAACCACCCCTAAACCTCAAAGAAAGAACCAAACTCTAAATAGGAACAAGAAAAATGGCTAGTATGAAGGCCATCTCATAAACAGAAAATGAATGCAGACTCATACATAAGCCTTAAGCATATATACATTCCACATTTTCTAAGGCCTGCCAACTTTAAGTCACAAGCACTACATCAACTCATCATTTAAATTTACTCTATGGCATCCCATATAGGCAGCAAACAACTACATACAAATGACTAGCACACTAAAAATATTTCATAGAACTAGAATAAGAAAAATCAGAGTGGAAAGAGATTGAAAACTTATATTGCTCTATCAACTTGATATTCATTCCGCATTTATAAAGCTAAAGTATCTCTATATTGTATAGTATTGATGTCAAATAAAGTGGAAAATGGGCATGTTTTAACAACTAGCATAATGTTGAATGCTATCAACTTTCAAGAAAAAAATCAAAACCACTCTTTTTTGTCATCGTTGGGAAGGGACTTGATTAAATTAAACACTTCTAGATCACCCTTTATTAGCTTTCTAATAGCTTGAAAACTTCAAATTTTTGAAGTCCTTGAATTTGGGAGACTACAGCATGAACTTCTTCTCCACTAAGCTTTTTTTTTTTTCTTACTTTGCAAATATTCTTTGAATCAGTTTGCTATCTACATTACTGCATCAGCTAAAGGATCTTTTCTAACTCTTTTAACTCTTCTAGAACTTTGTGAAATTTGACCTTGAAGTATCTTGATCTTCTAAATTGATATTAGATTGTACTTTATTTCCTTCTTGATCTGTTTCCTCATTAACATCTTGAAAATTTACAGCACCTTCACTAGTGGCTTTATCACTCCCATATAACATGACAATGTCATCCTAATTCACTATTATTCTATTTTGAAAGCCACTTGCTTTAGGAAAAGTCTAGGAAAAAATAAAAGTTATTAAATGAAACATTAATAACAATTAAAACTTTGTATACCTCAAATTTCAAAATAAATTTCATGCCATTAAAACTCTACATACCTCAACATATTCATTCCAAATTCCTTATAATCCAAATTTTAGAATCTGAACTTGTCTTGCTTAATCCAAAAGCAAGAACAAGCTCACTGAATATTAGAGTAGAACATATAAATTCATATAATCTTAGCTAAAACAGAAAAAACAATAAAGGGAGAAATCTCAAATAAAATTTAAAATCTTAAAACCAGTTCACCCAACATATATAGACTTACTCAATCTAAAACATACTTAGAGAATTAAGAGAAACAAGGTAAGAGAAGAGGGAAGGAAGAAGAGACAAAAGATGATAGTGACAATGTGTGTTAGATGAAATGAAGAGAAGCTTTATGAGGACACTCACTTGAGTGAAAGAGACGAGAACGGCACCTGAGTGAGAGAGATGAGAACGATAGAGAAAACAAGATGACTAAGCAAGAGAAGACTGATGAGGACGAATGTGATGCGGGACAAGAGATGAGAGATTTGAAATAATAGGGTCTGAGAGAATATTTTAAATTATAAAGAAATTACAATGTGACTTGAATTTAGATTTAGATCAAATTCAAATTCATATATTTTTAAATACCCAAATAAAGGATTTGGCCCACATCCTAATCCAAATCCAAATCCAAATCTATAGGCATTCAAACACAGCCTTAGTTAATCATTAATATGGATTGATGCTTTTTTTTTTTATTTATGAATACCTAGTTGGTAAGCCATGTAACACTTTTAATATGATATGGCATGTTTATGGGTTGAAGTGCATTTTTTTTTTCTTTTCAACTATTCTATAAGGAGCACAAGATACCATGAACTATTTATTAATCAATGTCGCCTCTCAAGTGACAAGATCATTACAATGTCATTCCTTAACCAAAAGACATTGATGTTGTTCATTAACTTTTAGTTGACTTTTGGTTAAAGAATATTTTTGCACTTAAAGTATTTATACAAAAAAAACTAACACCCTAAAATTCAGTTATGTGGAGGAATGTGTACCCCTTTATTTAGAAAAATGACACCTAAGTCCCACAAAAAGAGAAGTTATTACTAAGAGGTGTTATAAAATTTACAGAATACTTTAAATTTTAAATTTTGTGTATTTACAACTTGACAACGGACATTTACAACTGGCAACTGACATTTACAACTTGTAAGGGAAAATAATTTTTAATAGTAAGTTATAAATACTCATTATCTAGTTATAAATGCTTTTTTGCTAAGTTGCAAATAAGCAAGATTTGAAACTTATAAATATTTTGTAAATTTCATGAAACCTCTTAACAATAAAATTTCTTTTGTGGAACCTTGGTGTCATTCCCCCCTCCCCCCCTTTTTTTTTATTGAAACATATGGCATTGTGTTTAAAATATCACGTTTTTTCAGCTATGTATTCATTAGTCAAAAGATACTGGGCTTACTTTAAAAAGAATGTATAGGAATTATAGATGATACTCATCAGTATACATGTCCCAATATATAAGCAGATACCTTTTTAAAATAGGAAATAATTACTTGAAATGGAAAATTTTCTTCTCTCTAAAGAAGAGAACGTGGAAACACTTTAAATTTCTTGATATAAATTTATTAACTTTGATATTGATATTGTTGTGCACTTTTCGTCTTTTGTAGTTAGCTGATTGGGTTTTTTTATGTAATGTTTATAGGAACAATAAGAACTATATGAAGCATATTTAGAACCAAAAGAATAGAGTCAACTCAATTGATTTGTTCTTCAGAAACATTACCTCAACCTCAATCACAACTTCAGAGTAACGATATGATGCTATTGGAGAATTGGATTTGATAATGGATTTAGTTTAGATGAATCCAAATTCATCACAAATCTCTCATGCTTCTTCTAATCCTCCATCACTCAGAGAATCCGAAAGTGAGATGTCAAGTTTTGATGATGATGGGATTCAATAGGTTTTTTCGACAATTTAGATATGGAAGATTACAGTATTCCATACATGCTTCATCCTCTGGAACATAACTGCGTAAAAGCATACCCCAAAAATAGAGCCTTTAATATTATAAAGGATTAAAATTTATTTTTGCTTCTAAATTATTTTTGTAGAAACATTTAGTGTCGCAAACTCTTTATAGTAACAATTTTATTCTTAAAATAATTACATTATAGTAATGTTACTCCTAATATTAATTGAGTAAACGCTGACTGTCAACTTAGTATTAGGGATAGCATTGTTATAATTTAATTTTTTTTCAAGCATAAAATTGCTACAACTTAATTATTTCAAGGGCAATATTGATATGATTTGAGTTAAACTTATTTCTAAGTCAGTTAAGTTTATAAATAATGTTTGTCCATTTAATATTAGGGGTAATATTGTGACGATTTAATTATTTCAAAAGTAATATTGTTACAATAAAGAGTTTTTGACACTGGATGATTTTAAAAAAAATAATTAAAGTGTAAAAATCAACCTTAACAGCCAACTAAAGATTTTTATACTTTGGAGCAATAATGGTTGATTGACTATCGCCGTAGGACCAAAAAATTTGTAAATTAACTTACCCAGGGTGTAGTACGGATCATAGCGTGGCTGAAATTGAAATGTGAAAATAATTTTTATTAGCTTTTTTATTACACGTATGCAATTAAAAGGTTAATAATTACAAATTGCAACATTCTAAAAATCCAACCGAATGTAAGATCGACAAGATTAGCGGATATCAATTTTTATAGTCTAATGAGTTAAACTAATAGTTAAATCAATAATATAATAATTAAATAAATAATATTATTATTATATATATACACAATATTTATGTGTGTGTGGGTGGGTGTGTGTGAGAGAGAAAATTATATCCGTAATGTCTCATTGTTAATAAAATAACATAGATAACCATAAATCAATGAGAAAATAACAATTAGGGATTTCATAAGAGCTATAATTATAAATCTTAATAACAGATTATAGTCCTTACTTTCAATTAAAAAAAAAATTGTGAGTTGAAAAATCTACTAAACACATTTAGGATTATTTTAAATGTCAATTGAAAATTTACGAGTTAATTATGAATGTTAATTTTTTACTATAGATAAATTTCTAAAAAAAATTAAATGAATACACTAAAAATTATTTATAATATTAGTTAAGAATTTATGAAAGTCAATTATAAATTACAAATTAATTATTTATTATTTTTTTGCTATCAATATAGAGGCAATTTGTTTTAACTTATTTCAAAGGAAAATCACTTTTGTTTTCTTAAATCTATTTTGTATGTCTTTATTATATTTGTTTAAACTTTTAAAAATGATCAAAATTGCCATAAAAAAATTTCTGATTATTTTAAAAAAATTGGTTTGAATAACTTCTAAAAGTAATTTAATATAATAGATGAAAAAAGTGTTTTAAAGAAATGAAATACACGAAAATATCATAAAATTTTAAAATAACATAACAATAAATTATTTTTATAAAACAATGGTAAAGAAAGATATCATAACATTTAAAAATAACTAATTAATAATTATTTTTTATTATTACAACTAAATATAAAATAATATTTGCTTTTTATAAAATATCTACAAAATAAATTTTTTTATAAATTTTTAAACTACTTAAAAATTACTTATTTTTTAATCTTAAACAAAAAAATTCATAAATAAATCACTTAAAAAAACTCATTAAATACATTTAAAATTATTTTTAAAGAATTTTCATGAATCACTTGTAAATCACAAACTTATTATTTGTGAAAAAATCAATAAAAAAATTTAAAAATCTTCATATCTTTAATTGGGTCTTTTTAATCTTAAAATCAATTAACAAAAAATAATTTATAATCTATTATTAAAATTTCAATAATTAATTACCTATAATTATCAATTAATGTTCTTGTGAATCCTAATTGTCATTTTCCCTAAATCAACTGTTAGAAGAAATTGAGAAATTCAAGAGCAGGAAGCATTTTAGTCCTTTAATTTATCCTTCTAGGAACCCTGCCTCTTTCCAATCCATTGATCTATGGAATAAGCTTACCCAGAAGGATGAACCCAATGTTGAGCATGGAATGATTTTTGAAGAAATCAACCGAACATGCCCTTGTAAGGAATGAGAAAATTCTAAAAACCAAATGGTAGTGCTGAACTCGTCTGAATTCTGAAAACGAGCCATATCAGGATAAAGTTGAGCAATCTTTGAAGAATGAACTTTATTTAAATAAAATAAACTGAAACATTTAAATTTTGAATTTAATAAAAACAAATGGAGACAATATGATTTTAATTATGATTATTAATATAAATTATCTTCTGTTTTCTCATCCTGTATTCATTCTCTCTTTACTTCCTACCAAATATAAAATCCAAGGCAATCAAGGCCCAAAATACGTGAACAAATCAAGAGAGCTAGATAGGCATCTCATGTTCTAAATCAAAATTTAATATTACGCTCTAAACAACAAGTATCCCAACAGAGTAACGAACCAACCAATCAGGTGGTTTAGCACGTTATGTTCTCACGAAGATCTGATCAACTCGAAGTATGAGACAAAACACAACTCTTCTAAGAAAAGCTCAATGCCAAATGTAAACAACAAGTAAAAATCACAAAACTCTTATGTCAGCAGCAATTGATGATGACGCAACACTGCAAAAAGCTTAGGCTTTCTTGCCTGTTGCCAACTGGGTCTCCGGCTACAAAACAAAGAAAGCACAACAAACATTAGATGAACAAAGCTGAAAAGGAATCAACATCCAAAAGACAGATGATCATAATTCATACCTCCTTCCTCACAGGCTCTTCTTTTTCAGATAGTATCAATTCTATGTGGCATGGAGATGACATGTAGGCTGCAAAAACAGTCTTCAATAAGTGATGGCACACAGCGAAAATATTAAAATTAACATCTCAAGGTTTTAAACATACGGTTGATTCTTCCATGAGCACGGTAGGTTCTGCGTCTTTGCTTCTGTGCTTGATTAACCTGGATGTGAGAAATGTAGAGAGCATCTACATCCAAGCCTTTCACCTGGAAGGATGCCAGAAACAGTTAAGTTGATAGGCAAATGTTAACATAAAAAAATCGTAAATAAGCATATTAATACGACATACTTCAGCATTACTTTCTGCATTCTTGAGCAAATCAAGAATGAATTTAGCTGACTTCACAGGCCAGCGCCCTTGTCCATTAGAATGTCTGTTCTTTGCCTGAGCTGTCCTCCCAACACCGCCACAGAACCTTCTGAATGGAATAGCCTGTTTGTGGGCTATCACATCTTCCAAGTACCTTTTTGCCTTCGCCAAGGGCAACTTCCTAATGGCAAAGGCTGTCTCCCTAGTGTTCTGTAAAAGTTAGACAAAAAGTAAATAGCACGAGTATTGTTTAGGTTTCATCTTTCACTAAAACTTATTACAAATAGTCAAGACGAATCACACAATAACAAATTGCATATAGCTTAAGTTTTAAGCCGTATAAAGTAAGTAGAATAAATGACTTCTTTTGCAAGCCAATGTTGTTAATGAGATCGACTATCAAAAAAATTAAACAAATAATCCATTAGATGAGGGGATAAATCATTTCACTCAACTTTAGACGCACTAATGTATCCTTAAATAATAAGAAATCTTTAACTAAAATGGCAACAAAGAGATTAGCCAATGCAATCAACTAAAAGACATGTTCCATCATTTACTGAACCTTCAATGACAAAATACACACAGGTTCACCCAATAACAATGGTGACTATGTCCCTGAAGTTTACGAGTGAACTGCTCACAAAGGCAACAGATCCTGCTTTTTTCCATCAGGTTTTCTTATTTCTTCTTAGTACTTCATGTTGACATTTAAAATGGCCTAATTTCAGTTTCTATTAGGAAAGATGCCGTCAGTTATCAACTGTGTCTGGGACTAAAAGCTTCAGAGAACTTTAGAAATACAACACGCACCATGATTGCATCCAGTAACACCGGAAAATTTCATGCTCAAGAATTATTACTGTTTAAAAGAAAAGGTGAGCCTACTGCTAGCACTCTCATACCCTAGGAACGTTAAACGGCGATTCCATTTCAAACTCAATTGAAGACAATTCACATCATAAAGAAGACCAAGATAGCAGATACAGTACCTTAAAATGGACTCTAAGGTCGGAGCCTCTCGCCTTGCAGGCTGCAGCGTATATGGTCACATGTTAGAACCAAATAAAGAAAACAAAACTCAACAGTTTGAAACCATACAAGTTCGCACCAAAACACAAGGAAACCAATTTATGCACAAAAAATATAAAAAACAAAGATATAAAAAACATGCAAAGGAGTAATTCTAACGCGATCTACTCGAAACGCAGAAACAATAGATGATTCCACAATGTAAAGGACTTTGGAAGGCAAAACTGCACTTACACTTCGTGGTATTGTCGGGTTCTCTGGAGTACTTCACCTAACAAATAGGAAATTAATAACATGTAAATCAAAAGTGTGCGATTAATTACAAACAATGAATTGGAGAAGAGAAGAGAATCGGAAGGAAGAGGCTTGTCTCTACCATGGCGGCTGGCTTGTGCTGATGCTCCTGCCCTAGCTAGCTTGAAGGCCGAAGAAGGAATAAATATGACGCTCACAATTTATAAAAGCAAAAAATATAAAGCAACCAACAAACCTGAGCGCTCTGGCCCATAAACCCTCGTAATAGGTTTGGTTATTGGGCTTTAATCAGATCTGGCCAATTCATGAGTAATGGGCCAAACTAAATCCGGACCAGGCCTATAAATATTTTCACACGTGGCACCAAATATTATCACATCAATTAATTATTAATTAATTAATTAATTACACGTGAGATATTTCTTGGCCAACGAACATGATCCGTCAGATCGATTAAAGTGGTACTGTCGGTCAAGAGAGCAACATAACGTCTCTTTCAACTAATTTGTCGAAGTTCAGGGATCTCCTTATTCTCTCTTTTGATTCAGAAGGGTCTTAGGTTTTCCTCTTTGGTCTTCGTCTTCATCTTCGTCTTTCTTTCTCGTTCAGTTTTAAATTTCTCTGTGATCCTTTTCTTTCCTCTTCGGAGTTACATTTTCTTGGAGGCATTCTTGACCAGTGATATATACAAATCTTTGCGAAACGCTTCAATCTTTTCATGTCGGAGCGAGTTTATCACATGATTGACGCTGGACAAATCGATAATGTTGGTTAGAATTTCCAATTCTTTCGCTTTTGATTCAGAACTGTAATTGGTATTCCTGAATCGGATGGCTTTCTTCGAACAGAGCCTGGGTCGAAGAACTGGGAAGAGCTAGGTTTTATGAAGAGTTCCATCACTGAGACTTGACTCGCCTTGAGTTTGTCGAAAATAGCCATTGCAGGGAAACAGAGACGTATGAGCTTCTTTTCCATATCGGAATGTTGGAATCTTCAAGGCAGAGTTAATAATTATTCAATATTAATTTTTAGCGTCACACTTTATTAATGTCTTTGGAAGATTCACCTCCAAATTTACGTGAATCATGGATGGTGTACTTCACGTTTAGAGGAATAAGAAGGCAATTTTCTTCCTCCAATAAAATTTCAAACAGTGAAAAAACATGTTTGGAAAAGTGGTTCTTTCTTCCATTTTCGTGGTCCTACTCATAGCCTCATATACAGTTTTCAAAGGTGACATTAATATTCGATCTCATTTCTCCTTGTCATTAAATTCTTCGTCTCCATGTCCGGCGTCTGGCCCTCCTTTCCGGATCTACATGTACGATCTTCCTCGCCGATTCAATGTCGGGATGCTTGATAGGAATAATTCGGCGGAAACTCCGGTCACCGCCCAGGATTGGCCGCCGTATCCGATGAATGCTGGGCTGAGGAAGCAACACAGCGTAGAGTACTGGATGATGGGTTCGCTTATCTATGATGGAGACAAAGACCAGCCCGAAGCAATAAGGGTTTCGGATCCTGAACTTGCCGATGCCTTCTTTGTGCCATTTTTTTCTTCTGTGAGTAATAATTTACATGGACATCAGATGAGTGGTCCAGCTGCGGAGGCTGATCATCAATTACAGGTGTTTAATTCAAAGTAAAATTTGATCCATTTTTTTTAGCGTATATAATTAATTAACATTATCTTCTCTGTGTTCGCCAATGTGACTGATTTCACCGTATAAATTTGTCCTTTGCTTGTACGGAGGTGAACTCTGGCTCTTCAAAATTGCTACCATAAGTAAAATAACAGGAAGTTTTAAAAGTAATATTATAATTTGTTATCTGAAGGAAATGATTCCGGCTTGTTACTGATTTCAGAGAGATGTAGTTGAATTCTTGAGAAAATCTCAATATTGGCAAAGGTCAGGAGGCAGAGATCATGTTATTCCTATGACACACCCAAATGCCTTTAAGTTCCTGCGAAATCAGGTTAATACGACTATTGAGATTGTTGTCGATTTCGGTCGCTACTCCAAACGTGTTTCTAATTTGAGGAAGGACGTGGTGGCCCCTTATGTGCATGTTGTGGACGCTTTCACAGATGATGACCCGCAAGATCCATATCAGTCTCGCAAGACGTTGCTTTTCTTTCGAGGAGGAACAAAACGAAAGGATGTATGTTTTGTTTAAGAGTTAATTTAAAGAACTCGGTAACTATTTCTTCAAATACTAACGAACGTGAAGTTGATTTTCTGTGTTCTGTGATGTTGCAGGAAGGTACCATCCGTCTTAAATTAGCTAAACTACTGGCTGGTAAATATGATGATGTTCGCTATGAGCAGAGTGTTGCGTCAGCAGATAACATAAAAGAGGTATGTTATGTAGAAGGAAGTTAATATGTTTAATTTACGCCTCCTTAGTTGGCAAAATTTCTAGCATTAAGATTTTTCTTTGCCTTGTAACCAAGAAGCAAGTTTCATTGCACAAAGGAAATAATACTGTTTATGACTTGTAAACAGTTTGCTGCAGATTTTATATTTTATATTGACGAGATTGATATATTGATATATAGTGTTATGGGGATGTTTGAGATTTTGAAACTTTCTGTGTAATATAAACAGAGAATTGCTATCATTGCTGTTGATTTCAATATTCGTTTTTGCTGTGACAACAGGCTTCTGTGGAGATGCGTTCATCGAAGTTTTGTTTGGATCCAGCAGGAGACACACCATCGTCGTGTCGTCTGTTTGATGCAATTGTGAGTCACTGTGTTCCTGTGATAGTGAGTGATAAGATAGAACTCCCATTTGAGGATGAGATTGATTACACCAAGTTCTCAGTGTTCTTCTCCTTCAAAGAAGCATTAGAACCAGGTTACATGGTGGATCAGCTACGAAAATTTCCGAAGGAGAAATGGATTGAAATGTGGAGGCAGCTCAAGAACATTTCCCATTATTATGAATTTCATTACCCACCAAAGAAGGAAGATGCTGTTAATATGCTATGGAGACAGGTGAGGCATAAGCTTCCTGAGGTCAGACTTTCTGTTCATAGAAGCCGCAGATTAAAAATCCCTGATTGGTGGCGTCGTAGATAATTTTAATGCAAGTTGTGAACGTTGTGATGTTATAAAATAAGTAGGTACTTTTTTTTTTTTGGCAAGAAAAAGAAATTACCAAGCTCTAATTCACAGCCGACTTTACCACTTATTCTGATTCAGCTAGGATCTTCTCAAGTGATGTTCTTTGAACATGAATAAAGCTGGTTGAGTTTTACTGCTTCCTTCCTTGCAATTTATAACTGGATTCTTGAGGTACATTTGTAATGTTAAATTGGGGACTTGGATTAAAGATCAAAGGTCATTTTGGATCCAAGAAAAATGTGATTTTGCCAGTGATGAGTTCCAACATTATTAATAGGGAGAATGACAACTAAGTGTCAAGGGCATTAATTTATTCGACTAAAGTTTCAATGAGTTTCCAGCGACTCCAAGATACTAAGCAAGTCATTGCTCTTATAAAAGTCGACTTAGGTGAAAATTTTTACTTGCAAATTTGGTTTCTCATTTTGCAACTTTGAAATAATAAATTTATAATTCATTTTTTAAATTTTAAAAGAGAATGCGGATGTTAACATTGAAATTTGAAAAGTAATAAAAACATTATTCTAACAGTTCTAAAAATTTGCATGTTTGGCTATTTTCAATATTTTAAAAGAGAAACAAGTGCTAATACTTAAAGTTAAAAAGTAATAAAGTTATTATTTTAATTGTTTTAAAGATTTACAAGTTTAGTTTTCAATTTTATAACTTTAAAATGATGAATTTTTTAACTTATTTTTAAAACTTTAATTATATATTTAACTTTAGTGTTTAAGTTAATTTCTTTATAAGTCAGATTTGTAAAAAACAAAAGCATAAAACTTTGTTAATATTTTAAAATTGGTTGAAATTTAAGTTGAATTAATTGATTCTTTAAGATTTAGTTGTCATTTTCTCTCATGAACAAGTCATTCTAAACATTGGATTGGAATCCATGTTATATTGGTTAAAAATTAAAGAGAATTACATTTAAAAACCACTCAATTATAGATAAGGATTAATAATAAGTTTTACTAAAAAAGGACAAGTTTACATTTTCATTTTAATAGCAATTTATTTCATATTGATTTTTATCCATAAATAATTTGTCTAAATGATCCTTGAACGTGACCTAAAAATTACTCTCACTGTGAGGTTCCAAGCATGGTCAACAACAATTTCAGGCTGGACAATTGCAAAAGAATCAACCTACCAATAATCAACATTATCAATCTATTCCCACAACATAAACAATTATTTATAAATCAAATCTTCTACAATTGTAAGGTCATACATTTGAACGAGAATGAATTCGAAAAAGCAAGAATTTACGTCCTTTTACACTTGTATTTTCTCTCTGGTTTTTCAATATTTTCGAATACACTGTGCACAGTATTTTTTTTTTTTAAATCGCTGCAGATATTTTGACCGCAAGTATCCATGTGTAACTCTAATTATCGAAACCTCTTCTTTCGCGGTATCCACATGATTTTATATATATATATATATATATATATATATATATTAGCCCGTATGCCAAATCCAGCCCCAAAAAAGTGCAACCTGAAAGAATTTAGATATCTGCAAGCTAAGCCAAACGAGTAATGTATGTTGTCTTGCTCTTTTGACCTTAGCTGAGGTTTATATAATTATATATGGGGGTGAAAAACAAGTCATTTTTATTAATTATTAAAAAAAAACCAAATACAAACACCAATAGTCAAAGCTAAAAAACATTTAGAAAAATCTATAACATTACAACCTAAACCCACAACTTTGTTTAGGGATTGAGAGATGGGGGGTTTAATTTTTGTTTTCAATTTATGTTGATAATTTCTTTCCTCAATAGTGTTACTATGAATGATGATATGATGTTGAGTCTTCTCTTAGTCTGATCACTTTAATTGGTTTTTCCTTAGTTAAAAAATGATATTTATTAGGCATCGTTGGTTTGATAGATTTGTTTTTAGGTAAAAACGATGTTTGCATTTGTTGGCTTGTTTATATGAATTTTATGTGGTTTCATTCGGAATATACATTATTTTACCCAAGAATTTTCTTCATGTCATCATGGGGAAGGGAGTAGCACTATTTGGATAGGGCAGCTCGATGTTGCCTATAACCAAAGAATGTGAGGACATTCTACAAGCATGATTAAGTAGTAGGCTACAAAATATAGTCCATTTACCTTCCATTCATCCTTCGAGCTAGACATTAAATGGCATGTTCTCTCCTCGAAAGCTTCTCGAGTCTTAAAGGTTAGCATTGCTTTGCACCTTTTTCCCTTAGGTAATGTTTGTTATGTAGGATTGAATAAGTGGGATTAGGTTTGAAATTGGACAATACTAAGTTTTTATGTTTGATAAGTGAGAATGAAAAATTTATTCCTAAGCCCAATCCTATCTAGGTGGATATACATAGTACCACCTTCCTTTTGATATTAGAAAATTAATCCTAGGACTACAAATTTTCAAGCCAAATTGCCCCTTCACACCATTCCCCTTCCTCATTCAAGTCATCTCCCACCTCCACCTTTGCCATTGACAGTGATGCTATGCTCCTTGCTAGCGATGCTTTGTCTTAGGATTGAAAGAAGTAGAAAGATCTTTGCCAAGCCTCAATTCATCACAAGGTACATAGTGGCATAGATCGATGCTACTCAAACAAGATTGAGTTTGAGTTCAAGTTCAACATTAATGGGTTCAAGTTTGAGTTTGTTAGATCTGGGTTCATCTTCCTCCCACCATCGATATCCATATTAAGTCACATGTTTGAGTTCACCATTGATGGGTTTGAGTTCATCTTTTTCTAGATCTAGGTTTGAGTTACAAATTGATGGGTTCAATGTCCCAAAATTGATGGGTTCAAGTTTCATATCTGGGTTCAAGTCTTCCCTCCACTTTGATTGTGTTAGATTTGAGTTCAAGTTCATCCTCTTCCTCATGTAGATCTATTCATCTTTTTCCCCACTCTCCCACCGACTGTGTATTAATGATAAAGGCATTATAGTATTTTGATGATTTTTGATGGATTATAAAATAAAATTAATGCAAGTATTCCATCCAAATATTACTTCATATCAACCATACTTTTAAAACTTCAATCCCAATCAATTCCAATTCTAATCTCAACGTCAATCCAATCACAAGCCATCAAAATTCATACTTGCATTCCAAACAAGGCCTTAGTTCATTGGACTGTGCAACCATAATTAGATTGTTGGTTTGTCTATTGGTGTTTTAAAGAGACCTTAGTAAAGAGTGTCCTTAATTGATGCATGTTGTATTATTAATCTTGTTTAAAATAAATTTGTCATTCTTTTTAGGGTCCTCTGCTTTTCTCCACAAATATGTTTGGGGTTTGGAGAATAAAAATATATAGTTATTTTTTTATTATAATTATTTATTTGTAACTATCTATAGAATTTTATTTCACACTTTCTGGAAATTATTATTTTTCGTAACATTATGAAATTAATTTTACTCATATTATTATTTATTTGTTGGGAGGTGGGATTTTAATGAATTCAATTTTAGAAAAATGAAGAATTGTGGCTAGAAAGTTTTTAATTGATGTTTTCTTTTAATTTTTTTCTCTGACATCTCTCAAATAAAATCTTACAGCACACTTTTTCTGGATGAAAATTTTATGACATGCTTGTCCATTAAAAAAAATTGATCGAACTCACTAAAATCCCCTCTTTTCTTCTACTTTTTTAATTCTCTTTAAACAAAAAATGAAAGTTAAAATTATCAGGCATTGCATTTCACAGATATAAAATCTAGTTAACAATAAAATTTTGACATTGTATAGACTATAGGGAATCAACAACTTTTGTCATGTCCTCCTCTTTTCCTCATGTGCAATTGATAAGTTCTTTCAGACTTTTCTTGAAAATTAATATTGTAAAAATTGAATCAAAAATAAAAAAATAAGGACCAATAAATCATTTTCATTTATTGTAATTTATTTAATTCAATGATCACATGTCACAAGGCAACTTCTGATCCAACTAACCATATATAGCGCCATCACCATGTGGAAGTAGAAACAGAGATCTGAGGGAAAGGAAGCGATGTAATTGAGCATCTCTATTTTTTTTTTTTTGGACATACAAAAGACAGGCTACAGCTTGGATAAAATTCACCGAGCAAGTAATATGAGATTTATTATCCCAATAGAAAGTAGAGAAGTCAACAATAGGTTCCATCAAATTGTAGAAATCTTCCTCTCTGTTGAGCATCTTTGGTCGGGAAGTTGGCCACTTATAAATTCTCTCGGTTATAATAAAAAACTTTCACTTCCCAATTAGAGTGTAGCCAGTTCAGTGCATCAATAATATTTGATCACAAAGAGGGCGTCAATCCTCCCCCAGTTCGAAGCAAGTGGGGTGCTTCTAGAGAGTCCATATTACGATGAATTTTATTTAATTGGAATTGTTTATAAAAAGTTAGAATTGAGGTAAGAGCAAAACATTCAGCTATAATAGGGAGAAAGAAACCCAATCTTTTTTGAAATCTTAGGATCCAATTGCCCAATAAATCTCTAACAACTCCTCTGCATGTGGCATAACCATATTAATTGACCAATCCATCGACATCTAAATCTTAGATAACTAATAAATTGTATTTAATACACACTTTTTCTTACTATTAGTGACCAAAAGTCATATTATATTTGCTCAAGTTCCACATTTATTGCATTAACTATAAAAAATTACTTAAGTGTAGGATTTAGTGCATATTAGAAGCATTTTAGATCATTTGAGTCAATTTTGTAATTTTCAAAACTTTTTGGGGCAAAATGCACATTTCTAGAAGTTTAAGGGTAAAACTGTAGTTTTTGAAAATTAATTCAGAAAAATAGAAAGCTCATCATTTGTTAATTTTTAGTTCTTCATTAATCTCATGAGCTTAATTTGAGTTAATTTAACTTAGATTGTGAGTTATTCACTAAAACATCCTTTAAAATGCATACTTTTTATATTTTAATTGTATTTTCCATAAGCTTCGGAAGTGTATTAGGTTTAGTTTTTACAATAAAAAAACTCTTAGAAAACTTCTCATAACTAAATTCATCTCTTAATCTTTCATTTAATTACTTTAATTCACTTCACCATATTTTCATAATTTACACCTAAGTTGGATAAATTCATGAGACACATGGAATTATTTATATACAACTTACTATTTAATGAGTTCATTATGTGTTTTAGGCTATTGAAAGCTCTTGGATGATTATGGCAGCCCCCTTACACGAAATTAGAATCTTGGATGAGCTGTTTTGATGATCAAAAGGTCACAAATGATTGATGAAATTTTAAGAAAACACAAAGACAATCATAACAATTCCATCTTCCAAAATTAATTCAATTTTTTCTTATTTTTATTATGCATTTTTCCATAATTCCGATCATGATATTTTTGAAATTCTCCTTCCATTTTTAGATTATTAGTTCTCTTTCATTTCCATTTATTGTCATTTAAATAGTTCATTTCCAAAATTTATGGTTATACATAAAACACCATATGAAAGAATTCTTAGATGCACACAAGGTTCGCATCACTTTAAGGTACTTGGTAGGCATAATTCCTAGCTATTAGATTGATCTAAATGAGTTTCAAACACTGCAAAATAGTTTGAATTTTGTGCTCCATAATCACAGCCCCCTCATTCACATTTTTCACTTATCTTCTACCTCCATTCATCTTCATCTTTTCTCTCAAAAGAGACCTATGAACCCTAGAGCCTCTTCCACCATTTCTTCATCTTAAAACCCTCCACTTCACCATCTAAATTCACCATTCTTCTTCTCTCACCTCACACTTCTGTTGAACCCTGATTTTGATGATTACAAAATAAGAGAAGATTGTGTTCGACAGGTTTAATAATCATGAATCAATGACTTGTAAGGGAATTAATCAACTTAAATTTAAATTTTTGAAGAACTCACTATTCCGAAATAATTGCTTTCTTCCCAAATAGGTAGAAACACGTAAAATCTTCTTTAATCTTCTTACGTCGCGTTTCTCACAAAAGATTAAGTATTTGACTTAATCTTAATCTCTTATACTACCTAAATGGTGTCTCAAGCTTTTTTGAATCAAAATCTTATCGTCTGTATGCCTTTATTGTTTTCCTAATCATTAGTCCTTATTTCAAAATAGTGACCTTATTCCAGAAGAGCTTATTCCTAAGTAAGTTTCCTTTCTTCCTAAGTATCATCCTTTCTGCCTATTTAGGAATAGTCTATTTTGGAGTAGTAGTCCTTATTCTAGAATAGTGGTTTGATCTTCGTAAGCATTAAGTCTTTCTGAAGTTTAGCTTGTTCGGGAATAGCCTAGTGAAGAATAACTTATTTGGGAATAGTCCTTCTTATTCCCAAAAAAAGTTTTTGAGATCATCGTCTCATAACTTTATTCTGATATATGCTAGTTACTTCAAAATAAGCTCTCTACATTTTCATTTAATATATTCTTCCTTATTCCTAAAGAGCCTCGCTTATTCAGAAACAATCACACAAATTCATACTCTATTTCATGCGAGAAAAACAAAGGTTTTCATAACCTTTGCTGAATCTTTTCCTTTCACGTTTTGAGTGTTATAGTAATCATATAATGTCTCTAGAATAATTCTAAATGTGTTCTAGGGATAAGTTGAGCTCAATTTGATCTTACTCATAAAATCCTCATTCCTAAATAAGCTTCTCTCTTCTAAAATAGCTTTCTCACCTACCTTGTTAGAATATTTAATGAAAAGTTGCGTTACTTTCCTTACTTACCGTAATAGAGAAAGCTTCACCGAAAAGCACTATTTCATTATCTCAATTCAATGATTGTTTAGATATCTTAAAGAAAAGAAGCCGTTGACTCTAATGGCTATATTCATAAGAGTAACGGATCCTCAATGAGCTTCAACCATAAATACAAATATTTATGAAGATGGAAGAGACATGAAGAAATATGAAAAAGCTCAAGTGATTCATATTATCATTCATCAAACTTCTGAGCGTATATTCATTTTCAGTAAGCTTCATTGATTATATATCAACTTCGAGTGAGAGTATTTAACAGTTGTTGTTCACTTTTGAATATACTCTGTTTGCCTCTGTTTTACTGATTAATAACAGAGCAACTTAAATTCAGAAAGTTTAAGTAGGTTACTTCATTAGTTTTATAAGGGGGAGTGAGACAGACTTTAGTTGAAGTTTGAGATTATGCTGAGGCTACCAAGAGCTTGGATTAATCTTAGTGAAGTTAGTAGAGAAATCTCAAGGAGAACTTGAGGACTAGATGTAGGCTTAAGTAGTTGGAGCTGAATCAGGATAAATATGTGAGCAAGCTTATTCTTCTTTATCTTCTCTCTGCTTGGTGATATCTCTTTAAACTCTCCTTCTTATTTTAGTTATCATTTATCAAATTTTTATATCACCCCCCTCTTGGGTTGACTTCAACTTCAAATCCTAATGCTTTATTTCTTAGTTTGGCTTCAAAATCTTCAAGGTGTTCAGGAAGTATGGTTTGACCAAGGGGAAGAGTTATGTTCAAGTGGATTCCAAGATGACTAAAGGCTAAATCTACAAGGAGTACTAGGAGGGAAGGATGCTAAAGGAGTCTTGAAGTGTCTCAAGAAAAGTAAAGGGTTATGGCCACTCTCCATTAAACCTAAGTTGATTTAATCTTGTTCTTAAAGTTAGAAGTATTTTTATATCTTGTTCTTATTAACCAAAATATTTGATTTGTTAGTTTAATGTTTTTCCACTTGATTTCCCTTTGAGTAGCTGATGAAAATTTTCTCCAATACATTATAATTCACATAAATATATGTTTTATGTGTGTTGAATGTGCCTTATATTATTTAGGCATATATATATTGGGTTGGTGTTTGATAAAATGTCTTGTGTACAAAATTGTGCACTTGGCTTACCCAAGGTCGAGCTATGCTATGGGGAACTAAGGGGAATTTTTGATCACTTTGCACCTAGTTAAAGAATTGATTAGGAACTTGTATAAAATTGTACAAGAATTTGGTTAATTGAATTGATTAGGAAGGTACACTTATGAAAAATTGTATAAGGGGTTTAATTCAGTTAAATGAGTAGAAGTTAACCTAAGTCTAGTTAAAAAGAATAGACAAATAATCTAACATCCCATAACTCTTAGGACTCCATCTTAGAAAGGTTTAAACACTCATATTTCCATTTCACTATTAATTAGGTTTTTAATCAAATCTGTCCATTTAGTTTAATTAGTTAAAATCGATCAACTTTAATTAGTTTAATTCACTAGTTTAGCCTCAATTAACCTTAGTTAGCCTCCTTAATGAAAAACGACCTAAGTTGTCACTGGTACTATATTAATGTTAACTTAGCTATTTTAGAGTGTAACCGACTCATCACTCTAATAACCCAGCATTAGTGGTCTCCATTTGTCTTTCGTCTCCTTCATATTGTGAAACATCTTATGCTTGAGTAGTTCATTCTCAGCTACTTCATTAAGTTGATACATTGGTTATGATATAAGTCAAGAGCTTCAAGTCTCATCCCCTCAAGCACCTATTTTTCCATAGTAGCCAGCAGACAATACAAAAAGTCTTCAACCATGTTTTGGTGTTGTTATATCTCACACCATAATTATTTTGCACATTTACTTTAATCCACACCTACAAGTCTGAAGAGAAGAAAGATTATATATGTAAATAGTTAGTAATAAAAGCCCACACATTTTTTGCAATCTCATAATCTCTCAAAATATGTATAATAGGCTCCTCATTGGAATACCCAAAGGGGCATGTTTCACTCAAAGAAAGGCCTCTCTTAGCTCTAAGTGAATTAGTGGGGAGCTTTCATGAAGAACTTGCCAGAAGAAGTGTTTAATCTTATCAGGGATGGGTCACCACTAAAGTTTCCTCTATAATGGCTCCCTGAGATGATCCCTAGAATTTTGCAAAGAAAAATAAGTTGATTTAACACTAAAATTTCCATTAGAAGAAGCTCTTCAAGTGAAACAATCTTCAAAATTTCTATTTGATCATTTAACCATACTTATTTTCCTGACAACCCATAAAGGTAGGCATTTATTCTATTCTGTCGAGTTCCATTCTCTATCAGGTTGAATAAAGTGATCCACTGTAGTTGTGGGGTTTAAAAGATGGCGATTCTTGTCAATGTATTGGATTAAGGGGGCTCCAAGAGGTGTCCATAAATCCTACTATAACTTGATAGTTGTGCCATTGTGAATTTTCCTACCCACTTTGGATAAGAAATTGTCTTAAACATCCACAATGCTAGTCTAAACTTGAGAAGATTTTTTCTTTTTTATGACAAAAGGGTGCACATTATCCTCACATTTGTACTTGGCTTTCAAAACTTAGTCAACAAACCTAGGGGGCATTAGACTTAAGTCAACAAATCCCAACATAATTTCATGATAAAACCCACATTTTGTTTTTAATGGTCCCTAAAGTCTAACCCTCTGTCATTTCTATCTTATTTCAAAGTATCCCAAGCTATAAGGTGTATTTTTCTACCCTCTATCCTTGATTCTAATAAATATTCCTATTAATCTTCCCAATCTCATTCAAGATGCCTTTGGGAAGGAGGGTAGTATGCATTAAATAACTAGGCACAGCAGAAAACATAGACTTAATCAAAATAGCTCTTCCAACTAGAGAAAGAAATTTATGAAAATAGCTTACTACGAACTTTCTGAAGAATGAGATGATAGGTATGAAATAATCATATTGAGTATTGAGAAGGCAAAGGGAATGAAAAGAAGCATTTTTTTTTTTTTGCAGGAATGTTATTGATCAAGTTAGGATGTTTTTGTATAGGGATTGCTTGGTTTCCTTTGAGTTTTGTTTACAAGGAAGCAAGTTTACATTTTTCCAATTATATCTTCATTAAATATCTTATATATATGCTCCCATCCTTATATATAAGATATTTTCTAGAAGCTTATTTTTTCCTTAAATATATAAGGTGTCAATAATATTTTTTAGTAATTAAATAATTTTTCCATTATCTTAAAAAATGGAGAAGATATTAATTATGTACTTTTTCAACTACCATCATGATATTAATTGTGGCATTATCAAGGGCAAAACTAAAAAAATTATTGTAATTTTGTGTGATTTTAACAAAATAACACTTTTATTGGTATGCGAGATTTGGTTAGCAATAACATTTTTATAGGGACATAGGGAGGGAGTACCTGTTTTGATAATGATAATTAAAATTTTAATATATCATTTTTCAAAAAGAATAATAAATAAAACAAAGGTATAGTTAGAAAAATAATTATAAAAATTATCTAATGTTATATATTTTGAATTTCGCATAACTTTTAGAAGATGTCTTATATTGTGATCTCGTAGGAGTAGCAACCAAGTCTTTGATTAATCTTGTATAAAGGTGGTGCATAATGAAATGAAGTCTCTTACTACCAATTAGTTTGTAATCTTTTTTTAATTAATAGTTTAGTTTTTCATTAAAAAAATGAATTTGTAATGCCTTTAAAAATATAAAATATGTGTTATATATAGAATAGGAATTATAGATAAATTTGGAGAGGAATATTAAATTTTAAAATCGGATTTTCTTTTCAAATTTTCTTTATCTTAATATAATGGGCCAAAAAATTTTTTTTTGTTGATGATGATATCTTTTAGGATGTGTTTAGTTGAAGTTATTGGAAGAAAGATGAGATAAGGGAAAGTGAGGAGAGGTACTCCCCTTCCCTTGTTTGGTTGGTATTTCATAAAGGGAGGGAAGGGGAATGCCTTGTTTGATTAAAAAAAAAAATGAAGGAAAAGGGCCTTCCCCTTCAATTTGGGATTTTTTTGAAGGGAAGATGAGATAATTTTTTTATTAAATTACTTATTTATTATTTTAAAAATTTTAAACTATGTTTGATATTAAAAAAATTATGTATTATTTTTGCCCCTCTCTGTTATAATTAAATAAATTTTATCACTTTATAAAAATTAATATATAATTTTTATTGTCTGACATTTTAACATTTTTTCTTTGGATATACTGATAAAATATAGTATTAATGTATTTATTCCTCAAAAAAAATTTATTAATATAAGTTCATATCCTTAAAATAATATAGTTACTAAAGAATAATATTACTATTTTTAATAATAAATCAAAGCAAAAAATAAAAATCAACTAAAAATTGATAAGAATAAAATTATTAACTTATTATTGGTTTCCTTCCCATCCCTTTCTAAACTAAATAAAGGTTCATCAAAATCCCTCCCCTTTATCCCCCTTCCCTTCCTCTTGAACCAAACACATCTTTTACTAAGAAAATATTAAATAGGTACTCATGAAAGAATTTAATATTTGATAAAGACCCTATATAGATTAGATACTTTTTAAAACAATAATTTCACTTATTAATTTATTAATATTTAATTGTTAGAAATTCTTATCAAATATATTTTCAGGACCACAATATAAGGTGTATTCTCAAAGCTTTGCTTGGTCTAAAATGTAAGTTATTGGATAATTTTTATAATTATTTTTTTAACTATACTCATATTTTATTGATTACTTTTTTTGAAAAAAAATGATGTATTGAATTGCAATTGCTATTATCAAGGTACTTTATTTAATAAATGTATAATTGAAAAGATGATTTTTTTAAAAAAATTAAAGTTTTAACTAACATTTTTCAAGAATCATAAATTAATTATCAATGTCTTATGTGATCTAGAGGGAGTATTAATTTTTTTTTTGGAAGTCTTTAATTAATATTCTCCCTCTTTAAATTGTTAACTGAAATGGTTGTTAAAAAATGATTCTCCAAGTATCTTACAATTTAAATCTTAATTTGATTTAAACGATTTCTGCCAATTAGCTTTGTCATCTTTATTCTCTAAAATTCTTTAATACAATCATCTCTCTAGATCTAAGTGTGATATAATCATATGAATTTTCTCCCTCTCTCAAATTTGACAATTAGTGAATCTTAAAATTAGGACGTGGTGGTGTCAATTATTCAACTTGAAATGGGAAAATGAAATAGGCTTGCATATTCCTATAAATTTTCCAAAGTGATATGAAGCTTGACAAAGCTACTCTATCTAGTCCTATTTTTAAGCGCAGATTTTTTTTTTAATTTTATTTATAAGTCATATTAATAATTTTTTTAAATTTTTTTACCCTTCATTAAATGTAAGAGAAAAAATGTATTGTTAAAATTTAATAAAGTTAATAAAAATTTATTAAATTTTTATATAGATTTAATAAATTTTAAAATTTTTCTTAATTTTGATAGAATATATTAAAAGTAATTTATAAATATGATTATATTTTTGGCCAAGAAAAAATATCAGATTTGATGGGCAAATCTTCACTTAGAGAAGCATTCGTATTTAATACGGAAAAAAATAAACAAAGCAAATAGGTCTTGTCTTCCTTCTCTTTCGATGGTTTGTAGTAAATTTACTCTGATCCCTTTTTTTATCACCTTATATAAGATGTTTTACAAAGTTAAAAATAGTCCTAATTATAAAATGTCTTACAAAAACATGAAACAATGTTTCATTTTTTATTGAGAAAGCATGAATTTGCACAAATAATAAAGCGTTTGCTGGTCTTTCCCAAGTTATATTTTGCATAATCATATTCATATTCATTTAATTAATAAGAGTATAGTTAAGAAATTAACATTTTTTAACAAATAAAATAACATAACAAATTTTTTAATGAATAAAATGTCCTTAAACCCCTTGCACCTAATATAATAAGGGACCTGATAAAGTATATTTGATGTTGATTGATTTAGTTCCATCAGTTCAGAGTTGGATTTTCTTTTCAGCAAAGAAGAGTAAGGGAGAAATCAGTGTAAATTTATATTTAAAAATTTAAATTTGATAATTTTTAAAACTATAAATTTAATTTTAATAGTCTAGATTTATGATGGAAAGGCAGTGGAAAAAAAAAATAAAGAAGAAAAACTCACCCCATCAAGCTCATGTCATAAATTAAGTAGAGTTGATAATTTAAGTCAAATTTAATAAGTTAACTTAAATTTATTCAAAAAACTATTAGGATTGGATTTGATTATGTGTGTATTTTTAAGAAGGTAAGATTCTTCAAGTTAATTTAAATAAGTTTAATTGTTGAAATTTTTAATTTTATATATATATAAAGTATGTAATTTTGCTTAAGTTGTATGGGCCAGGTTGAATCTGACAAAAAAAAAAATTAAAGTTAGATTTAGTTATGTGAGTTTTTTTAATAGGATAATACACTTAAATTCAAATCAAATAAGCTCAATCCAGCCGAATAACAGGGCCTGAAACTAAGCGGGGATAACGGTAAATTTTCATAAAGAAAATGGTTTAATGTGTAATTTTGATGTTGGAGCCAGAAATGTCGAGACAGAATCGACGCTCAGATAACGCTACCACTGGTGTTCGTTCTTCGTACGTTGTAACCGCAAAGCAACAATAAGACTGCATGATTGGGCTTCGCCGGCCGCGCCGCCGAAACCGTGACCGATCGATTAATTAAGCCCTCAGATTTCATGACTCTCGTCGGGTCCCGGCACACCGTGGACGCCATTCCTTCTCTCTCTTCTCCTTCCTCCGCGATCTCCGATTCTCGATTCACTCATGCTTCAGGTAGTACTACTCTTCCTCCCTCTTGCCTTACCTCCATTGCTTTTTAGTTTTGTTTTTTTTTTTGGTTAGTTTTAATTTACAGATGAAATCTAGAATTGCATTGGATTCCTGTTTTGGCTGTTTCGTTTGTCAGTGTTTCTCGGTCTTTTCCGCTTGATTGTTTGCTTAATGTAATTTGGGTATTCGTTGCGGTCAGAGAGGAAAAAATAATTAATAGTATATTGTTTTGGAGTATCCAAAGCAGAGGAGATGATGATATTTTACGTACTGAATCGTTAAAAAAACACAGAGAGATAGATTAAATCAATTTTAGTGCCGGATACGATGGAATTCGGGACTTATCGGCGGCGAAACTGAGATGCGCTTATTCTAATCAAAATAATAAACAATCCATGCGAAGGGAAGTGGGACCCGCTTGTGAGCACATTTAATCCTATGCAGACTACCCCCTTGGATTGGTGAAAAAGATGGCCATCTATGAAGCTACATAGCGTATCAATGCATTTGCTTCTTTTTTTAATTGTTATTTTTTTTCTTTTGCTTTTTTTTTTATTTTAAATTTTTCCTTTGATCTTATCCCACTGAAAATCTGGTAAACATGGAGAGGGTGTGGCCAGCGTATTCAAAAACTTACCAACATGGAAAGAAGACGGAAAAGAGGATCTATTTCTCAGAAGGACACAAGGTATAATCTTCCCACGTGGTCGGTTGGGTCCCACTTCCAATGTCCGCGCATCCCAGCTCATTGCTGATCTATGTCGTTTTGCTTTATCTTTGTCGGGCAAAAGACGACAACACAAACTGCTGAAATTACTACACCTCCACTGTGCACGACTTAATTATGTCCCCTTCCGTTCGGTTGATTACTGTTTCTGTTTGATCGATTCAATCTCAAAAGACATTTATTTATGCTAGGGAATAGCTTTTACTGTTTGGTGGAGTTGATGATTTAGTTCAGTTTCTGATGCCCAACTCGTAAAAAAGATCTTTCTTTTGATTCAATATTTGCTTTGGCTGAAGCGCTAGCTTGAATGAGGAACTCCACTGATTGCTTATATGCAGATGGTTCAACGTGCGGTACCCCTGCTTGGATTGGTAAAGGACTCACTTGTGTTTGCTTCAAGCGTAGGGGAAGCTATGAACGAATATGCATGACTTTGACCCCTTTGCAGGTGAGTAATTCGCAGGTTAGAGTGTTAGACCGTGAAGCTCTGCATAATTAAGTTCTTCCAATACTATTTACCTAATATTATGTATTTTTTAAATGGATCATCTGTTTTTTGATCCCATGGGACTGTTTGTCATACGTTGAGCAACCTTGTTGCAAGTTTCCTGATTTAAAACGGTTGCCTTTGTCTTTATGTTATCATTACATAGATGGCGAAAAAGCATGTCCTTTTAAAATTACTGTTGTAGCAGTACTTAACGACGGGAGTGTGTCCAATTTGACATTTGTATGCAAGCTTGAGTGGTTGGATAATCTCTGTTTCTACTTTCTATGTTGTTCCTCCCCTTCTCTTGTCGAGAGGTGTATTTTTACTAGTGCAAAATACCTATCAGACTCTGATTATCGTGAAATGTGTTTACAAATTAATTGGAAGCTTTGGACTTGTTTTCTTATTTGTTTTCTGAAAATAACTCCATCATCACTGTTCAATGTTCTACATGATGATAAATGAGTTTATACTTGAAGTTCCTATCCTTTTAGCTCATGTTTGCTTGTCTTGATAATTCAACAAAATCAGCTTTATACAAAATTTGCAGGAGGAAAGACTGAGAAGATTGAAGCACAGGATGAAAATTTACTTTGATGCTTCCAGGCCAGATCACCAGGTTTAAAACTTCACAATTTATACATATATCTTGAGTTATCCGTATTCTTTCATATTTTTAGCAATTTTGTTGGAAGTCAGTTATCTGGAATATTTTTTAAGGATAGGAGGCTTTGAGAGCTCTGTGGTCTGCCACATTCCCTGGTCAGGAGCTCCATGGTTTGATATCTGATCAATGGAAAGAAATGGGGTGGCAAGGAAGAGATCCATCCACTGACTTTAGGTTCTGTTTATTGCACCATCCATTTGCCTTTCTCCTTTATGGTTTTGATTCTAGTATTAACTTAGTTTACTTGCTCTGCTCTTCTTGACCAATTTACCTGAACAGAGGAGCTGGCTTCATTTCCTTGGAGAACCTCCTGTTTTTCGCCAAGACATTTTCAGTAAGATCCTATCCTGGTTTTTATCTTCAACTTTGGCAGTATCACGTTTCTATCTAAGACTAGAAAAAGGGTTTAGAGGCCGTCGCTAAGTTCCTCTGTGCAATATGTGACAATGTTCTTTGAAATAATGGTTTTTCTGTGTTCAAAATGATACTCTAAAAATGGAATAGCTTTCTATTATATGTTGCAGACTTCTTTTCAACGACTATTAAAGAAGCAAGGAGAAAGAGGAGCTGCCTGGGAATATCCCTTTGCTGTTGCTGGTGTAAATATCACGTTCATGATGATGCAAATGTTGGACCTTGATGCCAGTACGTTATGCACCTTTTGTCTTAAACTCTCTAGTGCATTTTACGCTGAAAAAGTTATTTGAGTAACAAGTTAACAATTAAAAACTGGTTTTCATCTGCTTAAACTTGAGCCTGTGAGATTCAATTGTCTAAGGAGAGTCACACTAAACAGGTCATGATCATCTTAGGGGAAACGAACGTAGAATTTTTCAAATTCATTTAAAAAAGTTCCTAATGCAAGGTAGTATTTCTCACATGCAGCTAAACCCAGGTCTTTTGTTAGACCGATCTTTCTGCAAATTCTTTCAGGTCAGAATCAGTAACTCTCTTTGTATTGTTAAGTTGATTGATGACTGATAATTGAACCCAATTTTTACTTGACAATATCTTTCATAACATGAACATTCCCATCGTCTGACAACCATTCTTATGATATTTCTCTTACGATTACAGAAGATGAGTGGGCATTTGACTTGCTTTACTGTGTGGCTTTTGTGGTGATGGACAAACAGTGGCTGGAGAGAAATGCTACATATATGGAGTTTAACGTAAGAATTCACTTTGTATGAAGATTGTAGATTCATATTATATATCAAAGTTGCAAGATGAATTTTGGTTCCACATGAAATCATTTAGTGATTTCTAATGTAAATCCGGACGTGCAATAAAGTAGACATGATTTGAACATGTCCTTGTCATTTTATTTACAGGATATTTTGAAATGCACTCGAGTCCAGCTTGAGAAAGAATTATTGATGGACGATGTCCTTCGAATTGAAGACATGCCTTCTTACGGTCTTCTTTGTTGACACTTGACGGTGATAGAAAACCACCCTTATGATATTTAGGAAGGCCTTATCTTTAGTAAGTGATAATATCTTACATTTTAATGATATCTCTAATGAATGTATCTAGTGCTGAAGATATTTTCACGGTAATTCCTTTTCAAAGCTCAAAGTTTTCCCTTTTGCCATTTAACGTAGATGTGTGTACCAGGTGTTAGGTTTTTTGTTTTTGTTTTTGTTTTTTCCCTGGTTGATAGTAGGGTTATTTTTATTTTATCTAGTTTGACTTTGAGTTCAAAATTTTCGTAGTTTTAGAGCTTTGTAAATGTAAAGTGATCTTTGTTTTTCATCTTTCTTGATCATATGTTGTTCTATGCAAAATAAAATAACTAGTGAATCAATGCTTAAAATATATATATATATATATATATATTTAACGATAAAATACTGGAATTATGTAGCAGTTCCATTGATGCAAAACATCATGACCTCTACCTACTATTAGTATTAGACTATTTGATATTTGGTGATATCGCCAGTTTGTCTTGAGTCTTGTAACTCAAATAACACCTCAGGCTCCCCTCAAATGAGAGAGGTGGTGAGATCGAACCCTGAGGGATACAAGAGTGGATTGTGTGTGGGCTACATACCTGCTCACTTATCTCAACATCACTTGCCCTTCCTCATGGGGAAAAGTTTTTTGACTCACATATATTTTCTTACTAGAGGTAATTCTATTTGAGGCACTATCAAATATTAAACATGAGTATATCTCTCAATAGATATTCAAATCTTAATTCGCTATGTTGTGGTAGACTAGCCTCTTTCATTAGATCCAATCCTTGTTGGTTAAGAGTTAGAATAGTTATGTGTGTAAAATTGATTCACACACACACAAAATAATCAAGTTGTTAGGGCCTTCTATCATTCATTCCAATTGTATTACTGCTGTTACCCCTGTTATTAATAGACCTTTGATTTGGATCCGTAATCTTTTCAAGTCCATCAAATAAGGAACAACTTGATTCTCTTGTCTGAAGAAAAATCTTCCACAAAGTAACAACAATAATAAAACCTTCTTGTTACCAAAAATAAAATATTAAAGCCGTCTTAAAAGTCAGAATAAACATTAAGAACCGTGTTTTAATCACAATCAATCTATACAAGTAAAGGGATATGAAAATGTCAAAAAAAAAAAGAAAAAAGAAGAAAATAGATATTCCTTGCTACATGTTTAATGTTCCATGATGAACCTATATTTTGGCCGAATAAGGTGCGAGGATGAGACGTTATATCACATTGCACTCCTTTAATACTTATCTGAAAATAATTTTATGAGAAAAGACATAATTACCCCTGTTCATGAAAGAGAAAATACTAAACGGTGAAGCAGGAACAGGTCTGCAAGCGAAGGAGGAGCAGAGCTGCTAAGTGAAAAATCCAGATTCCTCCATTGTTGTCTTGATGGCCATCCTTCATCCTCATTCTCTTGCTCTTGCTGATTAATCTGATGATGATTCCCTTTCGACCCTAAATAACTCAGATTCCCTGCAAATATTCTGATTATAATAATCGCCTTCAACTTCAAGTCTGAAATTAATCCACCAAAACTCTGTTGTTGTTGCTGATCTTGTTTTGACGGGTGGTGATGAGTTGCAGCAGGAAACATGGTCATGTTGCTTTAGCACTACCCTCCGGTGACTTCTCCGGCGATCTGCTCCCTCTAAAGAGCGAAACCTGCCAAACATTCACACATGATATCATTTAATTTTACAAGAGTCAGCATTTTACAGGAAAACAAGAAGATTCTACAAAGATGACAACTTCTGAGAAATGTTCTGAGCATGAAATAAGTAATAGAAAAATGAAATGCTCATGCAAGAATCAAAGATATTAAGCACGCACCAGTGTGAAATTTGCTGTTACTGATTTAGTGCAAGTTGTAATTATAGTCATCATCATTCTTCAATGGGTTGTTGTTAATTAAGAATAGGTAGTTAGCAAAACTTAAATGGATACTTATTTATGCCAAACTAACACTTGTTCAATTCAACTTGTCTTATTAGTTTTTTTAACTACTTCATTTTCAAATGAATTGTTATTATGCATGATTAATACTCGTCTAATTCAACCCGTTCTATCAATTTTTTTAATTTGTTCATTTCTGAACGAGTTGTTAATTACAAGAGTTATTGTTAAAAACTAAATGCATTATTATTTTAAACTTTAGGAGTAATTAAGTTTTTTTTTTAAAAAATTATTTTCAAATAAGTACCATGGGGTGTAGTGTAATATTAGAATCTTAAGATCCTTAACTGATATAAAAATTTTTCAAGGTCCTCAATTGATATTTTCCCATTTTTTTAAATTTCTAATATCCCCTTTATTCAAATTTATTATAAATGAGGTTTAATTCAAAAAAGTTTTAAAAATCGGACCGAACAATAAATTGAAAAGGTCATTTGGTTACTATTCTCTTAATTTAACTAGTTAGATCGGTGGTTGAATTGATGACATAATAATTAAAAAATAATATTTAAATGAAAAAATGGGTCAAAATGATCCAACTATTGCAAGTCCCAAGTTTTTCTCTAAATCTTTAAAAATTGCCCAAGTCAATTGTTAGAATAGATTAAATGGTTGAATTAAACTGCTTTTCTCTCTAGACAACAATCTAATCTTCTGGATTGGTCTGTGATTGAAAACACTATTAATTGATGGCTTAAACTTGTAAAAAGATAGATAAATGTAAGCATATTTTTTCCCAAATAGGGACAATTTATCAAGAAGACAGTGAAGAATTTAACAAGTATTTTTAAATTATTTTAAAGGTTTATAGTTGTTTCCTATGAATATTTGAATACATACCTAAATTATTTATCTGCGAAAACTTATAACTAACGTTGATTAAAGCAAATGCATATGAGAACTCAAAATAACAAAAGAGTTCAAACTGTTTTCACCTCCTTTAAAACAAAAATTTGTATTCATTTATGTACATTAAATATAATTTCTACTTAACAATTATTTTTGTTTTATTATTTATTTGTATCCTCCCCTATTGAAGGTAATTCTATTTGAAATACATTTAAATGTTAAATGTGAATACATCTCTCAATGAAAAATTTAAATTTTAGTTTACTACGTTATAAGGAATTGGCTCCTTCCATTAAACACGATCTCATTAATATTTAAAAATTACATTACTCACTCGCAAAAAGAAAAAATTGGCGGAAAGATAAGGTGTTGAGCGGGCATGTAATATCGGAATCGAACAAATCATTTCATTGCCTAAGTTATAAGCATCTAATACCCATATCAAGAGACTCGTGGATTTCGTTTTCGGCTAGAGATCTAATCTCTTTGATGTTATTATGGGCAGTTTCGTTTTCATTTGAAGCTTCTAAACGATTAAAGAATAATGCCCATATCAAGAGACTCGTGGCTTTCTTTTTCGGCTAAAGATCTAATCACTTTGATGTTTTTATTGGCAATTGCTTTTTCATTTGAAGCTTCTAAACGATTAAAGAATGCCATATTGTATTTTTATTTTATTATGTCTTTTGTACTTTGCACTCTTGGTATCTAAATCTTCCCTTTTTGGGTTAAATCAACCACTCAATTATAAGTTTCATGCTTCTTATTAGTCAAAAACTCAGCTTCTTACTAAATTAAACAAATTCAATTTTTTAATTTAACACATTCTTTTGGTTCTCTTTATAAGTCATTTTTACCAATCTTATTAATATCAATGCCAAAAAAGTATAAAAAATAAAAATCTATGAAATTGTAAATATGCCCTTGTATAACAAATTTAAAAGTAATATTATGTTATTTTTTTCTTATGAGAAGTAATTTTAAAAATATTTTTTAAATATTATTTAAAAAATAGCACTATGATTTATAAATGAGATCAAATAAATATTTTAAAACATACCTTGTAAATAGGACTGGAGGGAATATTTCTTAATTGACTATCAACTGCCCAAAAAAAAAAATCTATTATAAAAATGGTTTACTTGTCCGTAAATCATTGCTGTTCTATCTCCAAATACATACAAAATAAGACCATTGTATACGTCTGAAAATGACAATTAATGGACTATAAGAAAAACCCAACTCAAAAATAATACCCCCTTCTATCCTTGTTATAAGTCACTTAAAACTAATTCACAAGAATCACGAAAAGTTAATTACATCATTAACATTGTCTAAAAATTGCTTTAATTTTTATTTTTAACCCTAATAAATACCACAAGTTTTTTTTTTAAAAAAAACATGCTCTATCTCCTCATTGGAAATTGAGAAGAAAGGTATATTTAGAAAAGAAAAAAAAAATTAATGCTACACATTTTCTTTTTTAAAGTAACTCATTCGGAACCGTATAACTTTCCAGTAAACAACTAATATATAGAACCAGGAGAAAAGTGTGTGTATGTGAGTTACACATGAGTACAACTCACACACACACAAACACACACACGAGTGGCACTATTAATAGTACTATGCACTGTGTAAACTCACATGGCATTGTAGTTCATTAAAAAATGATAACGATGTGCAACAAACTGATCAAGTTTCATTGCTTGATGTACAAAAGAAATAACGAGGTTCTAGTTTTGGACATTGTTAGATTAGGAATCAAGACCTAAGTCACATGAACAAATGATTCACAGGGCGTAGGGGAAAGTCACGTATCACATCTCTGAATACGAAAGTCTATCAATTTTAGGTTTAAAGAAGAGACAGTTATACTTCTAATTTCAACCCTACGAAAGAGAAAAACAAAAAGTTGAAGGAGAGGATCAAATATGGAAAGAATATGCGTACCATTCTTGAACCCAAAGCTTACATTACCCACCTCTGTCAGTCATCCTTGTCTTTTAAGCAAAATCTTATACCCAATGCTCCCACCACTTGCACCAGAACCTTCTTTCCGAGCTTCCTCTTTCATACCTTACTTGTTTGTCTTTGAAAATCCAACTCAGTGATTGTTTGAGTTCCATCTGCATTGAACAGTACCAAAGAAATCAAAATGGGTTCATTCCAGACACCAATTGGAATGAGAAGTGCTTCAATGGTGGAAACTTCATGTGGGTTTCTGCTGCAAGAATTGCAGGCAAGTAGTGTCATAGATTCCTTAGATTAAGTAATGACTTAACTTACTATAATGCAGGGTTTTGAATCTGATCAGCTGCATTTTCTTTTCTTTTCTTTTCTGACGTGAAATAATGGAACCAGAAAATATGGGATGAAGTTGGAGAAGATCAGTTTGAGAGAGGAAAGATTCTGCTGGATTTGGAGCAAGAGTGTCTCGAAGTTTATAGAAGAAAAGTAGACAGGGCAAATATTTCCAGAGCTCGTCTCCATCAGGAATTAGTAGAAGCAGAGGCTGAATTTACCCATCTTCTTTTGACTCTTGGTGAACGATCATTTCCTGGATGGGTAACTATACATTATACTCACTTCGATTAGTTGATAACACCTATCAAAACCTGCAATTATTTTGAGCATATAAGATATTATTTCATATGCTGCTTACTCTGATGATAGATTCATTCTCGTTCTAATACTATCTGACAATACAACATTGCAAGAATATCATAGTTTTATAGATAAATGTGACTTACGATGATGAATGTTCTGGTACTGTACCAACTGTGTCCTGCAATAAAGCATTATTGAGCATGAAAAACTGATACAAATGCAATGTCACTTGAACAGCCAGAGAAAAGAGTAGGAACACTGAAGGAGCAATTGAAATCAATCACGCCAGCACTTGAGGAGATGTGCTTGAGGAAAGAAGAGAGGTTAAACCAGTTCCGAACTGTACAAGAACAAATACAAAAAATAAGAACTGAATTTGCAGGTAACTCTGAAGTAGAAGCTTCCCCAAGCATTGTTGTGAATGAGAGTGATCTTTCACTGAAAAAGCTTGAAGAGTATCAAACTGAGCTGCAACGGCTCTACGATGAGAAGGTACTACACAGTATTCTGTGGTTCAAACGCCCCCATTTGCAAAATCTCAGGCAGTAATATACTTTACGTTCTTATTATACTTGTTTTGTTCACATTTGAAGAATGAAAGACTACAGAAGATGGAGAAATATATAGAGGTAATGCATAACTTGTCCAGCATCTTGGGGAAGGACCCCTCTGTAATCATCAGCAAAGTTCATCCAAGCTTGAATGATTTGAATGGAATGTCCAAAAACACAAGTGACAGTATCTTGACTAAACTCAATAGCACAGTGGAGTCCCTCATGGAAGAAAAGCGAGATCGGCTTGACAAGGTAAAATGATGCAGCTCTTCTAGTTTTCAGTTTTGCAGCACCTACTTTAACTACAGTAGGCGGTACTTATTATGTTTAATCTATCCATAGAAAAACACAAAATATAAGGAATTCAAAGGAATCTTGCTCAATGGACCCAACTTCAGTAAATTTAAATATAAAACAATTGCTTCAGTCTACTATAGTTTCTTTTGATTTTTAATATTAGATTTTTAGAAATTGTATTCTTGACAAACGCAGCTTCACTATCTTGGTAAAGCACTGACAGATTTGTGGAATCTCATGGATACGCCAAATGATGATCGACTGTCTTTTTCCCATATAACTGGCTTGCTGTCAGTCTCATCATTGAAAGCATTGGATCCAGGAATTCTTTCTCTAGATATCATCCAGCAGGTCAGTGCAACATTGATGATTTTCAGAACATTAGAAATCGTCTGATGTTACAAAGATCTTAAATTATTTTTAAGGCTGAAGCTGAAGTCAAAAGACTGGATCAGCTAAAAGCAAGCAAGATGAAAGACATATTTTTGAAGAAACAAGATGAACTTCATCTGATATGTAAAAAATCGCATATGGAGATACCTACACAATCAGAGATGAATCATATCTTCAACCTCATAAACTCAGGTGAGTCTAGGCAATATGTCTGTCATTAAAAAAATGTGACACTTAGTTTAATCAGCCATGAAATTGACTTAAATGTACGAAAGGGGAGATTGAACATTCCGATCTCCTCAAGAGCATGGATGAACAGATATCAAGAGCAAAAGAAGAGGCTGCCAGCAGGAAGGCTATAATGGAGAAAGTGGAAAAGTGGATTTTGGCATGTGATGAGGAGCGCTGGCTTGAAGAATATAACAGGGTTAGAATCTCATTATTCACCGATCTTGACAATGATTAAGTTTAAGAAATGATTGCATCTGTTCTATATTCACTACCTAAGTATGGCTGCAGGATGAAAACCGATACTCAGTCAGTAGAGGAGCTCACAAGAACTTGAGACGAGCTGAACGTGCCCGAATAATGGTCAGCAGGATACCAGGTACGTATAATGAGACCATAATGATATTGAACCCAAGTGGAATCTAACTAATCATGTGATTTCCCTTTGTTTCATATTTGCAGCTTTGGTAGAAATGCTAATGGCAATGACCAAGAGTTGGGAAGAAGAGAGAAATAAAGTTTTCTTATATGATCAGGTAGAACAATTTATATTTTGCAATACATGGAAATGTTACAATTCTTCACGCACAAAAAAGCGTGCGCGTGCACACACAGATTCCCCATCTACAAATGGCTTCCATGTGCTGCAGTGTTCAAGGCATATACTAACCTAACATGCCTGATGCAAGCTTAGTGGCAACTAACTGATAATCACGTGGAAGCGGATAGAACTAAGAATTTTCCCCCCTAAATTGCTTGCAGAAAATAACAATAATAATGATCATATTATTCAGCACTAATGCCTCAGCCTTTTTCTTAAACGCATAAGTTTGCATTGGAAAAATGTAGACTCAGGCACATGAGAAAAGCAAACTCAGAAAGGATATTTCAAATTAAAAGCCACATATTATATAGAATTTTTTTTTCATCAATAAAAAATCCATAAATCATACCTTCTTGATTGGAATAGAAAGCTGCTACAATATAATCTAACCTTTCAAAAATGTAAAACCCCCCAGGGGCAGGGGGTTCCTCTTTTTACTAAATATGCCCCAATTACAAGGACTTCTAAGATATGCTATCGCCATGAGCTATCTAATTACACTTTTTGGCCCCAAAAATAAAAAAAAAATGGTTATCGGAAAGTTATGCCTCACATGTCAGCAAAAGCCTTCAGAATTCCAAGAAGCCAAACATATTAAGCAGTTCCAGCATGATTTAGCCTGACATAGAATGGTTTGAGAAGTCAAAGGCTGTTAGAGTTTCCTTAATCATGGCCCACTTAATGTATTTCCTAATAGAATAAATTTGCATCCATCTGTAGGCACCTTTATTGGCAATACTGGAAGACTATTACATGGTAAGGCAGGAAAAGGAAGAAGAGAAGAAAAGACAACAGGTTAGTTTTTGGAAGTACAGTGACAACTTCACACATCAAGTCAAAAGTCAAAACAACAAATACTGAACCCTGGGTATGATTTTATCATTACCTCCCCTTTCATTATTTGATTTTCACCAGCAGGGAAAGAAGAAAGTTCAAAGCCGGTTAGTAGTTCAGCAAGATAATATATATGCTTCCAGAACAGGCATCGGCAGCAGGCGTCTTCCAATCTAAAGCTTGAATGGAGGTCTAGAATATACAGCACCCTTGAACAGAAGGCTTGCTCTGGGTATCCAACAGCTGGAATGAAATCACATAAATTCAGAAAATGAAGCCATATCCTTCTTCATGGAAAGAAGGTACCAAAAAGCAGATTTTTGGTTACCCAAACCAAGCCATGCTTCTCATATTCAAATCAGAGATGAAAAGTCTTCATTGTTGTCAATCCATCCTAGACCATTATCACCTTCATTTTCTTATTTTACAAGAAAAATAGGTTATGACTGAAATTCGTTTGCCATAAAACTATTGTAGACCTATAAAAGAATAAATTTGAAATTTGTAGCGTAGAAGAAATTTGAGTGTATTCACGTTTTTGCACATGCTGCCCACAATAGATAGACTTAAGTTGGTCAAGTGCAAATAAAACAAGTTATTGTTCAGTGTTCATATGGCACAAATATTTGTTATAGCTAAAATCCTTTTTCTGGTTAAAGGGTTTGGTTAAGAAAACCTCAATTTCACACTGAAACCGTCACATGATTCCTCAGATCCCAAACATCTCTAGCTGAACCAAAGGAATTTTATTTATGTTAAATGAATCAAACATTTATGTCTACATCCATATCTATAGATAATATAAAATTTAGAAGAAGCCATATTATTGATAAGTCATAAGCTTTATGTAGAACACAATCCCACATGGTTTAGCTGTCCAAAATGCATCATAGGTTTACACAATCATAGGTGTCACTGTTGCGAAGTTCGAATAAAGATAATGTTTTTGTAGATGAATAAACAACATGGCCATAGGGATTAAAATAGATTTAGGTGCCAAATTAGTGTAAATAATCAAATCTTCCGGCAATATTTATAGTGTCGAGTCTTTGTATGCCCGCATAGAAGGAAACATCAAAGGAGAAGTGCATCATCATTACATTAAGCTAGTAAATTGACATCAAATTACAAATCTCCTCTTATAATTCTGAAAACAGGCCATTCTTGGATTGCAGGACACGATGTGCATCATAATCTTAATCCAAAAACCAAGATAAACTAATCTAATAACGTTGTAGAAAGAGAACATCCGTTTATGGGAGTTTGAATCTCATCTTCGTGCTTATACCAAGTCATCTCAGCTTTAGTGACGATATAAAGCAAAAAAACGTCTCTGCTCCCCTTCTTGCTTGTTCCGTCATATGGACATAACCTAAGGTTCATCCCTCGGTTCTGACGCTTCGTCTTCGGGCTTTCGGAAGAAATGATCAATACGGCGAGCACCTGGTGGAGGTGGCTTATCAGCATCCTTAGATTGACTCCGATCTTTGGTCGGGCGATCAACGGGCAGAGACGGCAGAGGAAGAGAATCAAGCAGAAAATCGCTGGTTGGTTGGTGCCTCTTGACAGCGATTCTTAGGTGTTCAAGCTTCACAATCTTGCGCTTCTTCTCGACGGCGACTTGTGCAGACTTTTCAGCCATGAATCGGAGGAAGAGCTCGGTGGAGCATGATACCAGGAACAAGGCTTCTGAACTTACTCTCTGGATTTCGGGATCCAGCTTCATGATTTTCTTCACCCGACCAGTCGGAAATTCTGGTTGCATTGAGCTCTCTCTCTCTTCTTCCGCCATTTACTGGTTTGGAGAAATGAGTGGACTCATTGGCATTGAACATGGACAGAAGATAGGGTTTCCAAATGGTGGGAACAATGCGCATTCGTTTTCCCGCCATGGTTTCGGCTAATATACAATTGGCTTTTTAAACAACTTAATTAATTAATTAATTAATTATATTTTAAAAAAATAACAATAAAATATTTTTAAATTATATAAATGATAAATTTGTCTATTAAAATGTTACAATATCAATAAAATTTTAAATATTTTTTATCATTAAAGAATTAATATAAATAATTAAATTTTTTTAATTAAATATCAATTGCTGTTCACAAATTTTATTTCAAAATTTATAACTTTTTTTTTAAATTATAAGGATTTAATATTAATTTATAAGTTTATATTTAAAATTTTGATATTTCTCAAGTGTTGCAAATATCAATTATTATTCACAAGTTTTGTTTTAAGATTCACAACTTTTCTTTTTAAAATTATAAGAATGTAATAGCAATTTGTAAGTTCACATTTAAAATTTGAATTAAGGACAATTTGATCATTTATATTAATTTATTAATGGCAAAAATGTCTGTAGAGACTATATCAGTATTATGACATTTTGAGAGATTAAATTATTATTTACATAATTGAAAGGGATTTTATTATTATTTTCCTTTATATTTTCTTATTTATTAATTTAACAAAAATTAGAGTTCCCACCTGAAAACTTGAACGTCAATGTTAATAACAGTATAAAAAAATCAAAATATTTTCTCTATTTAAATATAAAAGATATTTTTAATTAAATTTTACCCTTTAATAAAGTAGTCACTTGTTTTTAAACTAACTTTATCTCTTTATATTTACCCTTATTTAGTAGGATGTTTCATCCTAAAACAAATATAAAGTATTTATTTAATAAGAGTACTTAAAAAAAAAGGTGATGATTACACAAACTAAAACTGTCTTATATTTTTTAACATATAACCTCTTAAAAAATACCTTATATTTTTAAATAGAGAGAGTAATAATTAGGTCTTAAAAATTAAATTGATAACAGTTAAGTTTCTGACAAGTTCAAGAATTTTAATAATAAATGAGATATTTTAATTTTAAATATAACAATTAGATTGTAACTAAAATTCATATTTGTAATTGTTTGGAAGTAATTTTTACAATTTTTTTAAAATTTTTTATAGGAATCAATCTAACTGTCATTTTCCCAAAACTTAATATATATATATATATATATATATTATAATAATAAATTTTATAACGTTGCATTGGAAAGAATTATATTTAACAAATATATCTTATTAAATTTAAATAATTTATTTCATTCTAGGAAATAATTTCAAAAATTGGAGGTCCCTATAAATGATTAATTTCAGTCTTTGGATCCTTTTTTAATTCTATTTAAATTAAATCACACAGGAATGCATAAAATATTAAAATTCAATTCTTCTAGTTTCACCACCGAAAAAAAAAAAAAGACAATTCCTTCTAGTTTCACAGATTTCATTAACGAAAAATTGAAAAATTGAAAAAGTCCATGAGATCAATGGCAGCCCACTTTCAATACAGACCACGAGAGTTTGGGCCATCCTTCATTGGCGTCTAAAACTGAATGTCATATTTCATTCATTTAATATTATAAAATAAAAAAAAAGAAAAAAAAATTATAAGATACGCAGCTGCGCTGTGAGCGCAAAATGAACCATTCTTTTGCCTTTTACCGAAAAAAAAAATTATAAGATAATTTTTAAAATATTATTTAATATTATAAGATATTTCTTAAAATGTTGCATTAAAAATATAAGGTATTTTAATTATTTTAAAATATACTTAATAATTTTTTTTTGGAAAAATGCCTTTAATTAAAGGTAATTAACAAAGTTTTCAAACTAAAAATACTCTATTAAATAAAGATAAATATAAAAATAATATATTATTTTAAAAAAATATTTAACTAACTCATTAAAAATGTAATTCGAATAAAAAATATCTTATAAACTAAATGGAGAGAGTAATCTTTTATAATAATAATATAAAAAAGAGTAAGCACTGAAATTTTGTATAAGAAGCAGCTTGTTATATATAAAAAATCATATTATTTAAAAGTAAAAAAAATGTGACTCACAACAAACTTTGTGTATTTCATTCAAATTGACAATAATAATTTGTATATGTTTAGAAAATTCTGCTAATTTGATCAAAAGTGAAATTTCAGACCATTCATGAACGGAAAACAAAAAATATTTTTTGCTTGATCAAGATTAGTACGTATATTCGATTGAGTTATAGTTCTATGAGCGCAGAGATCGATATAAAGTTTTTTATTTTTTTGGCTATTCTACTGCAAATGATGTTCAGTGACCAGAGTCTTAACTCTTAACTGACATTGATAATCTCGTGTGACCTAAATTTTTGTCTTTGTCATTTTAAGCCTTAAATTTGGATACTTCAGATAAGAAAATGATATTGATATCTAACAAGTGTGTGTTCAGAAATTCGTTCATCTTGATAAAGTCATGATTTAATTTTGATTAGAGCAATATAAGTATAGTCTTTGTTGGAAACTAAATACACCACTCACTCCGTTTTCAAATACTGCCACATCATTTCTATTTATATGGTAGAAAGGGAATTTTTTTTATCCTATTTATATGTCACATAATTAAATTTTCATCATAATTTTTTCACCATCTATTAAATGTTAGAAAGAAAAAATATGTTAATAGAGTTTGTATATTTAACAAGGCAAAGTTGAATACTAAATGCTCATACAGAGTTAAGGTTTTCTTTGGTTTCAATAAAACATATGTTGAAAGTAATTTATAAATAAAATAAGAGGAGTATAAGAGAATTATAATCAACTCACGCAATTTAATAAAATTAGTTAATCTTGTAATTATGTCTGAAATTGAAATGTTGGAAATAAAATGTCCTCATAATTAATGTTTACTTTTCTATCTAATTTAATGATACTATCCATTTATGAAGGACAATTTTAAAAAAATATAATTAGTACTTATTGAGATTTGTAATTTTACTTGAAATAAAAAACAGTAAATCATATTGTAATTTCTCTTATGTTTGAAAATGGAGAGAGTATATTGCAAAAGTACAGCTTAAATTTTAACAATATTTATAAGGATAATAAATCCTTATAAAACTTTAAAGATCTTAAATATACCTTAATTGATTCTTTAAATTTAATTTTTAAAATTTGTCTCCGCAATTGATTTAGTTTTATTGTTAAAAAAGTAACATTATATTATCAAGATCTGGACAATGGAATATTGAATTGGCAATAATGTATATTAATGAAAAAGTGTAATTATTTAGGAAATAAAAAAATAAAAAAAATATTAATTCTAAAAAATTAAAACACAGCATAAATGAATAGAATAAAAAAAATAGATTGGTTTGTGGGTTAATTTTTTCTCATATAATCTTATACATATCAAGTTATTAACATAACATACATAGATCAAATTAATTTCAGGATCAATTTATGTTACAAAACTCAAAAGACAAATGTGATAACTTAAGAAAAAAGGATTAAATTTATAAAATATTAAACTTAAGAAACCAAATAAATAATTAAGAAAAATTTTAAAAAATTAAAGATTTCATTATCCCATATTTATATTTGTAATTTGAAAAGTGGATCGGGAAATAAAAAAAAGCATCAGTATGAACGAGAAGTTTTTTCTTTTGTTTTTTTTAATAACAACTATGAATGAGAAGCTGGCTAGGCTGCGATTTCGTGAATGCCCACAAACTTTTTTTCCCCCCTCCTTTCGTGGCAAGTAGTGCGAGAAAAGTGGAAGATGCAGACTGGTTACCTTTCTATTAAGGGAAAGGAATCTTATCTTGGACCTCATATAATGGCCATTAACGTCCAAATATTATTGTAGTGGAGAATATGTGTCAATGTTAGATCATAGAGACACATATTTTATTTATTATAAACAAAGTAGTTTTCTCGTAGACGTGTCTCTTCAAGGGATCGTGAGACCAAAGAGAACAAGACAATCTGTTTTCTCTCTTTCTATTATAAAACATTTTTAATTATCTCAAGGTATGAGATTAAAAAAAAAAAGTTTAAGTCGTTGATATTTTCTGAAAATATTATAATAAACTTTCAATATTATAATTTATATATAATTTAGAATTTTTATTAGCTTTCTTCAAATTCTAGGTTTTCATGATTGAAGAGCGTGTCAAAACTTTCTTAGCATGAAGAGATTTTTTTTTTAATCTTACGGTTAATTGTGACTTTTGTGGTTCCTTAACAATAAAAAATAAAAAATTGATCCATGCATATAGGTCATTTGGTGTAATTTCTGCGTGTTTGATAATAGCGTGAGATATATATGATACTCAAGTTTAATTATATAAGTTGATAATTGATCAGTGTTTATATAGCAGGAATTCAACAAATATTTGGGGATTGTTTAGCCTATAATCCATAAAGTGTTCACATTCAAACCATACTTACCTTGGCTTTCATATCACGTCCTTGAGGTCAGGCGCGCACCCTCAGAAAATAATGTGTTGATATATTCTCATAGTCCTATAATAAAATCACAAATTTAAACTACACAGTAACTTACATATCATCAAGAGAAATGTTTTGCAGAAACAAACTTGTGTGTCCATCATCTTCTTTAAATCCTTTCCCAGTTTATATATATTAAACGAATCAGAAGAAGATGTCCTAGGGTTTCTTAGATGACAAAGAAGCAATAACTGCCAATGATCTTGGCAAAATAGAAAATAAATTAAATTATGCAAATTCATAGTAGCATATTATATCAACTACAAACTTAGTTTTTCTTATCCATGCATTCTTCACAAAACATTCGTGATCACTCAACACTACCTTGCAAGATTCGTGGCATGTCAGATAATGCTTTTGTGTCCACTCAATGATCTGTCATACCTAGGTGCTTCAAGTCTTAAAGGTCACATTGAGTACGTGCATGGCATGACTCTTTCTAGGAACAAATTGAGCCTTATCTTCGTTTAGGCTAATGCTTTGTTAGGCCCAAATAATGCCTCTGCGTGTGAGTGGCTAATAGTCGTAGGCCATATGGCATGTTTGAATGGGAAGCGTTTGGGCATTTTGTTTCTTCAAGTCCTTGGGACTATAAACTTCTCTTTTTGTATAAGTCATTTCTTCTACCACTTTTCACTCTCCACTCTTCCTTTTCCTTCATGTTTTTGCTATTCTACCTCTTTACATTCCTTCTTGTTTGTCTTCTTTGACAATGGCATCTCAATTTGATGCTGCTTAGGTTTCTCAAGCCATTATCCCCGCCACTCTTCTTGAGGACTTGGTCACTGTGTGTAATCCACTTGGGCCTCCTCAAGATGCTACTCTAGTATGCATGACTCTTTTTGTGTTTCTTCTTCTAAGTCATTTCCTTTTCTTGATATTAGCTTTCTTTATTCAGGAATCCTCATCCTTGGCGATGCTTCCTGCATCTATTCGCTTCTAGTAAGTTTCCTTCTAATTGTGTACTTCTTTTTTGATTTTTTACTTTCCCCTGGTTCTAACTTCTTTCTTTTGATTTTCTAGGTAAAATGCTCCTAGTTGCAGCTTCACCATTACTATTGGAACTAATGTCATAGCCCCTAAGGTCACTAATCTAGAGGCCCCCATGATCCCTAACTTGTGGCCTCTATCCATGATTCGGGAGCTGTTATTGGCTAGGGAGACTACCTCTTTCAAGGAGTTTTCTTACAGAAAGCTCCACAATTGGCCTTGGTCCCCATTTGCTTGGGCTAACTAGGTGAAGCATCATAAGAAACACATAAAATTTTTGGCTTGGCTCCAGCTATTTATTCATATGGTCTTAAATCCAGCATAGAACCTCTACAATAGGTTTGTTGGATACAATAAGAGGATTAGCATTCTTGTTGCCTACTTTTGATTTGGGACTCACACTACTGTTACTTGTGGTTATCAGCACTATGTGCTCACGATATGTACTTGTTCCAATGTCGAGAACCATTGGCTCTAACCTTGTATGTGCAGAGTTTTCTTTTGATTTGTGAAAACCAGCACTTGTTTCATCAATCTTGTTCTCCTTGCGTGGTCTTAGCATCTTTGTCACGCTTGTCCTACTAGGCGTGCCACAAATTTTTGTTTACAAGTTGGATGCTATGTTTGAACAACAAAAAGCTAAGTGTGCTAGAGACACAAAGTCTAAAAAATAACTCTAAGGTCCTCGAGTTTCCTTAATTACCTTAGTTAATCTAGATGCAAAGAGATTGGTGTAAAAAAGGTGTTTTTGATTACTAGGAAAAGAAGGTACAAGTTTGTAGTGATTACAACTTATAATTGAAAACAAATCTAAGTCTAAATATGGAGTATAAGGTAATCTAGTGTGAGTTATGATTGTTTCTAATGTTGATGATGATGGTTGATAATGCCCCCTTACCATTAGTTTGAGCTCCTTTTATAATCGTTTGCTTGAGATCATTGTGCTCATAAAATTTGGAGCTTATGTACAAAATATCAGTGACCACTTAACATTGCCCCATGTGATTCATGCATGTCAAATAATGCTCTCGTGTCCACTCAATGGTCTCCCATACCCAATCACTCTGAGTCTTAAGGGTCACACTAAATATGGCACAACTCTTTCTAGGAATGGGTCAAGCTTTGTTTTCATTTGAGCTTGTCATTTTAGTTTTCCTTCCTTTTTTGCCGCTTTGGGTTGACACTTCATTTTAAATCCAAACACCATGATATGATGTCTAATCTCTTTTATTGTCTTCACAAAGCCCTCTTTTGAAGGTGCTCAGCTCTTAACTCAAGGGCGTTTCCCTAACAAACTTAAGATATAATTGTTTTTCTATAACAAGAGTCAAGATATCATTTTTTCCCCCTCAGGAATGAAAGTCCCGTCAGTTTTATGTTGGGAAAATGGTTAGAGTCTTCTTTTTCTTTCAAGAGATGGAATGTTCAAATCCATGGGGATGAAAATTCAAATTTCAGGTATTAAAAATTTGTGCAACGATTCTTAAATGTCACACATGTCTAAGTGATAAACAAACATTTGAAAACTATTATAATATGTTGATGTGAAAATTGTTACCTACAATATGAGAAGTAATAATTTTTGCAAAGTACTGTTGCCGAAAAGGTAACAACTGTTGCATAAGATATTCACAACAATATTTGAAAAATATCTCCTAAAGTCATAGGAAAAAGTTTTATGGGCACAGTAATATGTTTGAATTGTTATAAAGCAGAAGTTACACTTCTGAAGAGCATTCTTCAACATATTAATAACAAATATAATTAATAAAATATTATATTACTATAAAGTAAAGAAAATAATTATATTGTTACTTAATTATAATCTTCTCAACAACTATGCACGGCATCGTATAGCCTCTCTCTCTATTTTTTTTTTTTTTAATTCTCGTCCTATCATTTGTCTTCACAAGGGATTGGAGATGGTGCAGAGAAAAATTCAAGGATTGGACTGAGTTTGGTCATCTAGTTTCTTCTACTTCCAATTATAACCTAAAAACACAATTCCTAGTGCATCATCCCTAATTTCTAACGTACACTTCCAATAGCAAAAGAAATTCATACTAAACATTAAGGTTTGGTTTGGTTGGGGTTTTTGGAGGGGAGAGGAAGGAAGGGGAGTTGTTTGGTTTGAAAAATTGAAGGGGAGGGTAAGCAAATTTCATGACTAAAATATTCTTATTAATTTTATTACATTCTAAATATCATTGCTTCAGTTAAATAAAAAGCATGACACCACTTCTACGTGCCATTGATTATCTATTATTAGCTACAATATATATATGTGTGTGCGTGTGTGTGTCTTCAATTCCAACTCGAATATATTTTTCTAATAAAAATATATTTAAAATTAATAAGATGATTAGTTAAAATTAATCAAATAACCCTTTTTTAAAAAAATTACTATACTTTATTATAATTAATTTTCTAGTTGAATATCATTAATGGATGAGACAAAATATTTTTAGATTCAAAAATAAAAAAATGAATTTTGATATAGACACTCTTTTTTTGTAAAAGAAAAGGATAAAAATAATATAAAAGAATATATGTCATTTTATAATTAACTCTCCTTCCCCCGAGCCAAATAAAAAATTATTTATACTACACCACCATCATAATATACTACACAAATTTTTTTTAACCCTCAACCCCTTAATACTATACACAAAAACGGAAAGGTTTAGCATTGCATTTAATCAAAATAATCCAATGTTTGAGGTATAACAATTATCTCTACACTTATGCTAGTATTTTATCCCCATAAAAAATCAACACATGGTTACACAATAACTCAAAGGGCCCAAAATATAACAACACAGTCATGTAAATTTCATAGTGCAAGTATAAAACAAATATGACACTAGTTGGCAATCATCATCTTAATAACATGTGAATCAAAATAAGAATAGAGACTTTAAAGTAGGAATATAAAAATCCATAAGCCTCTGTAGCCTTCTTTTTATCTGCACTTGAACTAAAGCCTGAAAAATATTAAAAGAGAGGAGTGAATACAACTACTCAGTAATCAAGGTACATTTATCTTTTGCAATTGCTTGTTAATTAACAACTCAACATGTGCTATTAATTAACCACTCAACATGGACAAATACTCATAAACATATAAATTTCTCAACTTGGAAGAAAATTCACATTTAACCATACTAGAAATTCAAGTAATTACATTACCATTTTCCACAGTCATTTTATAATGCACATTGTCACAATAATAACAACCATTGACACTGAAAAAAGCAATTATCATAACCTATCACAAACTTAGCAACCATATGACACAATATTGGATAAGAATACATGATCTAACAATTCTTATATCCTCCTTATACAATTTGATTGAAATCATAAGCTATAATTCAAATATGGTCCATCTGTGTGAATAGACTATCCAATGTCACCAATTATGAGGAGTGACTCAGCCAAAGATCACTAAACTCACTATTGGACCATAGTTTCCCCCATTTTCTAATCACTAGAGTATTATAAACTCTAGGCTAATCTCCTTAACAAACTGGTAGAGTTAGCTAGGTTCAAGTCTTTCGACAAACAGTAAGACAGTTCCTCGACAAATAGTAGGATAGGACTGCTCTTCAATTGTAACGATTGGCAACCAAGATCGTGTGGATTTTATTTACTCCTCTCCCTAATAGCCAAAAATGATCATGCTATGTGTCATGCCCCATCCAAAATTTCGCCCCATCCAAAATTTCTGAAACAAGGAAAATCAAATAAAAAAATTTAGGAGTCACCACCAAAATTTTGAAGGATAATTTAGGAAACCTCTTTGACATGCGGTCAACATATACAGAAATGGTATGGGAGTTAATAGTGTGTGGGAAAAATGTTGAACACCCCATAATACTCATTCATATAAATGGTTATCTTGAGCTAACTATATAAATTTATATGAGCTTAAAAGAATATATTAATTATCCTACAAAAATAAGTTAAAATGGTAAGAACAACAAAAGGAAAAATTTTATTCATTTATAAGTTGGACTTGATCTATGATAAAATCTTGTGGCCTATGTATTCTTTTGGGGGTCAAAGTCTATATAGTTTGGGGCAAAAATATGTGTCTCTTGGTTAAGATATTTTTTAGAGAAAATATTTATTACTTTTTAAAATGATTTTAAAATTGCTTTTTTTTAATTATGAAAATAATTTATTTCCTTATTTCTAACAAGATTTTGGAAAATAATTTAGAGAAAAAATTTTGATAAGATTTATGAAAACCTTGTACACTCACCTTTCAAAAATTGATTTATTTTATTTTATTTATTTAAGAATAAAATATTTTGAAATATATACTTACGATAATTTATTGCTACTTATCATTAAATTACAAGCCTGTGTGGACTCTGAAAGTCTTATGTAGCAGATAAAATAAATTAGCCATAATAACTGATCACCACAGATAATAAATTAGTTAACTTAAAAGCCTGCAAAAACTCTAAAAGTATCACATAGTTAGAAGAATATAAAACACTTTTAATGACGTAGTATGATAATTTATCACCACACATGATAAAATAATTAACTTAAAAATTGTTTGATGACTCTAAAAGTCTCACATGATTAAAAGAATATAAACTTGTGAGAACTCTAAAAGTCTCACGTACACAATATTCAATCATGTGAAGGCAAAAGATTGCAATTCAATTAAAGAAGAAATCATGTACAGGAGCTCCCATGCAGCAAGTATTTAAAAGGATCTTGACTCAAGCTTTAAAACTTGATTTTATGAAATACTTGATTAATGTAAAAGCATGCATATTTAAAGTTTAAGGGAAGTGAATTTACCTCTATAAATTTTCATTAATTTATGTCTTCCTCCTACTTCCTCCTTGCTCTACCTTTGCTTTCCTTTATATATATCTCTGCATCTAGGGTTTCTTTATAATCTTAAATGTATCATGATTTTTTAATTTATACCATTATTTGTATGTATTCTTTGGCTATTATTATTTAGAGATTAGATATTATTTGTTATCTCACATATTATTATATCTTGATTATTATATTATTTTAGAATCTTTAAATTTTAATATTAGATATTATATTATATTATATTATCTTGAAATCTTCAAATCGTAACATTAAATATTAGATTAGATTATATTTTGATTATTATATTATTCAAATCCTTATAGCTCATACATTATTATATTAGATCATGATAATATTTGATTATATTTGTGTCATTTTTTTATTATCTTCAGATCAAATGTCTTTTCGCTTTTTATTTATTTATTTTTCATGTTAAAATATTTTCCTATTTTCATTCATATTATTTTATAATGATTTTTTATAAAATATTTTTCTAATTTTCATTTTCCATTATGTCTTTTTTATTCAATTTTATTATTTTATTATATATTTTTTACATTTTTTATTATACTTAGTTATCATTGTCTATTTTTATTATTTATATTTATGTTTTTATTGTTGGGGTTCGAATAATTTTATTACTTACTATTTATTATTTTTTACTATTTTTATATATACGTTATGTTATTTATCTATTAGGGTCTAGACGATTATTTTTTTTTATTGTTCAATTTTATTATTGTTTTATAGATGTTATCTTATTTACTTATGAGAGCTCGGACAAAAAATGGTATTCACACTATGTACTATACTCACTCATTTGACAAATTCACATGTACAATTTTAAGCTCATTGAATTCACACAATAAGCTATCTCATGTGAGCATCACAGTTTTCCTCTCTTATCACACACAATTCCTGTTCTCATTCTCATGTACTCATGTCACATTCACATTTTTTTCACTTTATTCATGCATTGTACTCAAACCAATGTGACAACACAATCATCTCATCAAAATACCAACTTCTTTTAAAAGCATAATTGTGATATTTTAAACATTTTAATTTCAAACATCACATTTATCACCAAATTGATCAACCAAAAATCCACATGTTTTGCACAAATTTATAATTATGTAATCTATTCATTCATATCAAATAATTCAATTTCAAAATATAAATTAATTAACAAACAACTATATAGAAAAGATTTTTCCAATAACCTCAAATTTTTAAGGGATCAAAGGTTTATCCCTTGCAAAAATTGGTTCCAAGCTTGCTCTTGCCACAATGGTGCATGGAATGATTAATCTACAATTAATCATGTCCTCAATTGTTAATATCACCATTTACCCAATTAAATACCTAGAGTATTTGTCTCTTGCATTCAAGCTTACCCATTGAGTTTATTAACTTTGTTTAGCTTGTATTAGTTTCATTAAACACTTAACCTATTATCAATGGCCCTCAACCAATTTCAACCTCCTCATTTATTACAAATTTTGGACATTAATGCCAAACAACCACCATAAATGTCTAAAACCTTCAATCATTAATTTAGACAACTTAAACCACTCCCATTAATCTTATTTAGGTCAATGGGTTTGGACTTATAATCTTTATGAATGGAAAATTGCTTCCCCAATACAAACCTTAACTTAAAATTTTTGAAAATGGTAGAGGAAGGAAGGAGGAGGACTAGAAAACTTATCTTAAGTGTTTACTAGCTTCAAAATGCTCCAAAATCCTTAAAGGAGCAAACCCTAGTAGAGCTCCACTTTTCTCTTCAACCTTCTTGTTTAAACTGTGTTTTCTCTCTCTTTTTCTCATTTGAAAATGATCTTATCATTGTCAGAATTTGGCCATGTGTCTCGATGCTTGTCACACGCACTGTGGCATGTGACACAAAGATGCTACCTTCATGTTTTTGGGCTCGTTGCACTGTAGCACAAGACGAACGAGCTACAGCATTTGACATGAAGTCATTCTTTTTTGTTTCCCACTTTTTAAGATCTAGGTGACCTGACTTTGCTTCAAATTTGAACTTGAGGCTGAAATCGTAACCTAAAACACTCATAATCCTCTTTGACCAACACTAAATTTACAAAATTACCCTTAGTTAGTCTGATTAATAGAAGATTAATTTTTAAAATGTTACATATTCTAAGTGTGATATTTGCACAAAGCCAAAAATCAATAGAGTTAGTGATAGTAAGATTAATGTTTGTAGTTTTATTAGTGCACTATTACTTGATATTAGTTGATACATTAGTTTAGTTTAGAAAACTAGATACATTGATTACTTGATAGATTAGAATAAGAGATTTAATTTTGTTCATTTTGCATTGAGATTACAATCCTTGTTCAATTGGTATTTCATATATGAAAATGTCAAAATTGTTATTTAGATATAGATTTTGTATGGTTGTTTTAGGAGGCTATTGTAAATAACAACTCTCCTTTTAAAAAAACCAATGAAAAAAATGGTTATTGAAATAACCATGAGTTTTTACATAATATATGATAGGTATTTTGTCATATATAATTAGAAAAACTGATGAGTAAACAACTTGAAGGGAAAGGGATGAACAAGGGAGACATTGGCAATTCATCCTAAACAAAATAGAAGGAGAAGAAAGAACTTTATTACTTTGTATGTCAAGGACCTCCTAGAATAAAGGATTATCCAAAGTTAGGGTCATTGTCTGCTTTAGTGCAAAGATAGAATGTATAAGAGGAGGAGATAAATCTCAAGATAGGATCAATTCAACTCATCAACACTCTTAAAGCCCATCCTCTATAAGGCAATGGGTTGATGCATGTGGAAGCAAAGTAAAATGAGAAGCTTGTTAGCATCATAGTGAATACTAGGGCAGACCACAACCTCATTTCTTCAAAAGAGGCTAGGAGGGTAGGTCTTAAGTTGAAAGAGTGGGAAGTTTATTGCAAATTGCCAATTCTCCTCCTCAACCATTAGTTTGCATTTCTTAAGGGGTTGAGCTATGTCTTAGGGATTGTCATGGAAAGGTAGATTTCTCTATTGTACATATGGATGACAGCAAGGTGGTGCTTGGTTTGGAGTTCATGCATAAGGTAAATTCCCTTATGATACCATATTATGATATATTCTGTATCCTCGAGAGAGAAGGTTCTTGCACAATGGCTACTTGGTGGATTTGCTTGGTTATCAACAATGTGAGTACTAAAGGAAGATAACATGCCAAAAGAACAATAAATGATCTCATCTTGTGGGAAGGTAGATCACAAGGTAACCAAGAATAAGAAGGATTTTTGCAAGAGGAATCCTTGGTATATGGAGTGAGTCAATAGTGAGGGTGTCACTGGATTATGTAGGGGGAAATGTCACAACCCTTGTATCTGAAAAGAGGAAAACTTGTGAGGTTAAGGTGCTTTTAAAGATTCCCAAGATGATAGAGAATTTCAGGAAAGTCTAGGACCTTTAAGAAGAATCTATTATGTCCCAAAATGTTCTAGGTACATCTAAAATAGTCTAAAAATATAGAGAGTAATCAAGAAGGATCTAAATACCTAGAAGGTTCTAGAAACTTATGAAGGAATATAAAGATGTATTATGCTGAGATATTTTAAGATGTTTTAGAATATTCCAAACATATATTGAATTTCATCCCTAGAAATGTCCTTGTAAATATTTATAACAGTTATTTAGATATTATCATAGAATATTCTAGAGAAGCATTGTAGATCATTAGATTGGATTGATTTCCACCATCCATTAAAGAAGCACAAAAATTTTGGAACAAGGAGGAAGTCTATAAATATCCCACACCCCTCATTTGTTACCATCCTTCAAGTAGTAAAAAACTTTTATTTCTCTCACACAAGTTCTCTACTCTTTTTTGTGTTCTAGCCTCTTTGCCTACAGTTTGAGGGTTCGGCTGATTTAATCAACATAAAGAGGTTAATCAAACTTAACCTGGCACAGTTCAAGAAAAAAGGAATTCCAAGGCTGTGACAACAAACCCTAATGTAAAAAGCTTATTTCGTAAAAACTTATAAGTTTGATATTGTTAATGTCTCATTTTTTTATAATTTTTAATTAAAGCTATTACTTTTCTTTTTGAAAAAATTGATGGTTAAAATATTGATCTTTATTTAAAATCAAAATAACTTGATCTTGTGTACTGGAGTCCTAAAGTAGAAGCCACATAGTAATAAAAGCTGAATTGTCATTAATTCAAATGAAATGTGCGTTGATTAAAAAAAAATGAAATGTGCGCAAAATTTCACTAACTCATATTACTCCCCCAATCTTAAATATTGTTACCTTTTCTCATGTTTCTAAATATACGATGACCTTTTAAAAACTACGAAGTAATATTTATTTGGAAAAATAATATTAAAAAACTAAACTATTGAATTAAACTTAAATAAAAAGAAAAAGATTTGAAAATTTAAATTAAGGACAAAAAATCCTTTTAGATATGGAGATTGGATTGATGAATTTGAATTTGAATTTTAAATTTAAAATATCACATTTAAAATTTATATATTTAAGATTATTTATTTGGATAGTGTAAAAAAATTCAAAAGAAGATAGACAAGTTGGGATTTGAAATGAAAACAAAAAATTGAGATAGCGACAAACTTACTTCTAATTTTTTATCTGCGAGATATAAGAATAAGAGGTGAAAGAATAGGCAAGAGTGGTAAACGTACCAATTGTAAAATGATTTGGGTATAAAGAAACTTTAAAATTACAAAGAAATTATAACATATGAGAAATATGGAATTCGAATTTGAATCCATAGATTTTAGATATGTAAATGGGAGATTTGGTCCAAATCTAAATACCTATTAGGGATAATGGGTAAGATTACTTTAGAATTTTTTTGCAAAAAGCACCTCATATCCTAAACTTTTTGTTGAAGTAATATCACCCTAAAACTTTTAAAAATGGTGCAATATTTTTGCCCCACCATTAGTGTTAACCATTAAATATGTTTATTTGACTAACAGATGTCCTTGTGACTATGCCTCTCTCCTCTTTATTCATGTGGTACTATTCCTCTCCTCAATTGGTAGTGAATGTCTATTGTTGTTGTATAAAGTCACACTTTAATGGTGACTTTAACTGTAGCTGCAGAAGGTCAAACTTTCAACATCAACTTCAATGGTCATTGCAGGTTGTTCACTTATTTTTCTTTACTTCTTTATCTTCATGGAGAACTAGATTTTGCTTGTAATCAGTTGCAGTAACTCTTGAGCTTAATATTCTGAATCTTTAGGCTTCATTAGAATCTGGTTTGGCTTGGTTCTTTTCATCTCTTCCTTGATTTACGTCTGTGAAATCATGTTCTATATTGCTTGGTCCGAATGGACTATAATGTTTCACGATTTTCGGTTTCTATTGCATGCTTTGAGGTTGCTAAGTTATTTAATTCAGTGATTAGCGACTAGGGATGATTGGGATGAGTTTAGATTTTTGTTTAATCTCTTTTCTTGGTGTGTTTTGTATTGGGACTGTCATTTGGTTACATGTTGGATGAGATTTCAGACAATATGTAACTCAAGTGTTGGTCAAATCGCTGGATGATTATTTAGGGTTTTTTCTTGTTTAAACCAAGAAATTAAGCTAAACTCTTTAGATTTAATAAATGTAGTGGATAAGGAAGGTTAGGCACAAGTGGGACAGATTGCAATTGATTATACAAATCTTGGTTGTTGATTTTTCTTATCATCACCTTATTTAGCTAAGTTTTGTGACCTCATTTTTTTATTTTTAGTTTCATAAAAAAAATCCCCCCTTTTCTAAATATTTTATTTGTCCATTTTTTTGCAATTAATTCTCTAATTTAATTGGTTAAGACACATGCTTATTCGGAGATGATATCGGTTGAGCTATACTGCAAATCTTAAACCTTGTTAATTTTGGTACTGTTTGACAATAGTATCAAAATTTGGTGCCATTACCAAGGAGCCAATTGTGTTAACTAGTTCGATTTGGAAGTTAAGTATTTTGTTTTGGTTCATGTGTGTTTGTATTATGTCTTATTAATGTTTTCTAGTTTTTTTTTAACTGAAAAAACGGATTGGAATGGTTACTTAGGTAGATCTAGGTTTCATTCTCCTATGCCTCATAATATGTCTAGTATGAGGATAGAGTAGATGAGCCAACCTCCTTTGTTAAGCAACTGAACTTTAGACAGGAACAGCCACAACAGTTTTACATGCATAATTATTTTTATTGTGAGATGTGTGGTTCGAATGCACATTATATTGAACAGTGTCTACAAATGCAAGTTGGCACCCTTCTTGAAAAGCAGCCACAACAGAATTATGATTTAAAAGAACTTATGAAGCAATTTGTTCTCAAGACTGATATAACACTCCAAAACATTGGAACTCAAATAAGTCAGATAGTTGCAGAGATTATAGTTGAAATCAAGAAGGCAATCCTCTGAGGGTGAATTCATATGTGGTAATACGCTTCCTTCTTCTAAGGCATTATACCCTATTGAGAACCCCTCTATTTTGCATCACAAAATGATTCATATCTTGACTAGTGAAGCATGTGAGGATATTTTTTTTTTCTGATTCCCTTGATAAGAGTTCTCAAGAAAATGTTTTGCTTGTAGAGATCACATTGTCTTAAATTGATGGTGAAGTTCGTAAGGAAACTCAGTTTGATTATATATCATTTATGAATGAGAAATGTGATGAGGCTTGGTTTGATTTGATTGCATAATTGCCTAATGTTGTTAATCATAAAAACATTATGCATTGTACATGTGATGGCTTATATAAATGTTTTGGCTATGTTGAAATAGATGAATTTTTGAACTCTAATGATTTTATGGATCCTCTTGTTTGCATCCACTCTATTGGGTGTAATATCCTTTTGTTTGTATTGATTCTGCTGAAGCTATTAGTCCATCTATGTGTGATAAGTCTTATGATTATGATGATACTTATGAGATTTTACATTCAGTTGGTCACCCAAATAGCATCGATTTTGCAATCCTTGTGGCTTTTTGTGATGGTATTGATAATACTAAAACTCATGGGATTATTGATTATACTGTGCATTCTAACTCTAATTGTGCTTGTGTAAAGGATTTTGTTGTTTTTGTTGAGCTTTATGAGTAGGTACTTGTGATTAGGCAAATAACTTCAATAACATTGAGGCTATTTAAAATGGAGATATCATCATGTGACCTTCAACTAGATAAAGGGAGGATGTTAATGGCTCCTTTTTCAAAAGCTTTGACTCTTACTGATGGGAGTCTAATCGATCTTTTTGGCTATTTCATATTTAGAGAGGGCTTAGTGTCTCATTTGCACAAACTTTGTTATACATCCTCTAGTATGACTTTTGATTATGTTGTTACTTTGATTATTGGAGAATATTTTGTTGTTGGCTTTATGCCTTTTTGTGTAGGTTCATTATTCTCTCAACCCTTTGAGTAACCAATGTGTGCCTTGTATTTTGGATCCTCTGCTAATTGATCCTGAGCCACTAGCTAAAGGAGCTTTTGATGAGCTTGGAGAGAAGAATATTTTGAACAAGTATTTATTCTCCATCAAAAAAGAGAATTTCAACTTTAAAAGCTTACGGAGATTTAAATTATTTAGTTGTCTTTTTTCCTTTTACTTTTACCTTACATTTTATATTTTATTAATAGATTAACTGGATTATTCTGAATTAAGTTGCATTGAGAACAATGCAAGATTTAAGTGTAAGGAAAGGGAATTGTCTTTCTTTGGAAAAGTTAAAAAACTCTTTTGAAAAGTTAAAAAATGGTCTTTTTTGTGTTTTCTTACTTTTTTTAAAAATGTTTTTAGTGTCTTTTTGGTGTAAAGTTACAAATTTAAGGCAATTCTTAGTTTGAAGCATCTTGGCTTGAAAAGAAATTGCTTATATCTTGAATTCAAGTTAAGTGGCAATGAGTTTGATTTTAATGAATTATAATGAATAGTCATTAGTTTGTGAGGATTTTAGCCTAAATTTTGCTCTTTCTTGTATGTACTCACCTATCATTGTCTCCACTTCAAAACTCGTCTTGATTCTTGATTGATATCACCTTTGCAAGCTGGATGATTATTCAGGGATTTTTTTCAAACAATATGTAACTCAAGTATTGGTCAAACCGCTGGATGATTATTCAGGGATTTTTCTTGTTTAAACCAAGAAATTAAGCGAAACTCTGGATTTGATAGATTTAGTGGATAAGGAAGGTCAGGCACAAGTGGGATAGATTCCAATTGATTACACAAATGTTGGTTGTCGATTTTCGTTGTCATAATCTTATTTAGCTTAATTTTGTTATCTCGTTTTTTTTATTTATAGTTTCATAAAAAAAAAAACTCCCCTTTTCTAAATATTTTATTTGTCCATCTTTTTTTGCAATTAATTCTCTAATTTAATTGGTTACGACATAGGCTCGTTGTGAGAAGATCTAGGTTGAGCTATATTACAAATCTTAAACCTAATTAATTTTAGTGCTATTTCACAATAGTGTCATTATATTCTACAAGTATTGGGAGTAATTGTTCCAAATCCTTAAGGAACGAAAAGATGTGTCGATTCCACTAATAAGAGCGAGAAAGAAAGCCAAGGAAGAGAATATGAGCAAAACTGTGGAGGACAAAATCAATAGATTGCATCGTTAAAAGACTTGAAGAAGAATAAGATACATGGCAATAACATCGCTTAAAAGGAGAATTTATGAGGCGGCCACTAGAAATATCTAGAGATGTGAAAATAAGTGGGTTCAATCTTTAAGGTTCGGGCCCTTGACCCTTTTCTCAAAAAATGACGTAAAATCATTTTATTTTTTAAAAAATTTAAAAAATAAAAAATCTAATAAAATAAATAAACATAAATACATATATAGAATCTTAATCAAGTTTCAAAATGAAGATTGAAATTTTCAATCTAAGTCAAGCTTATCAAATTTAATAAATACAAAAACTTGTGTATCATATAATATAATATTAATCAAAACCAATAAATAGACTTTACAAAGTAATTATGTTCAAGAAATTAATAAAAAATCTATAAATATTGTGTTAAAATAAATAGCAAAAGAGCTAACATCAATTATTTTAACAACATAACACATGAAAAATCATTGAGGTTTTGGTGAATTGGGCTTAAAAGGAAGCTTGAACTCGAGCCTTTTTTTTTTATAGTCTATTAGGGCTAAGCCTAAAAACCCAGTTTTCCAAAAGATATCAATTTCTTAAATCCAAATTCTTATTTAAATAGGGCTTTTAAGCTAGATATTTCAAGTCCGACCCACTCTAAAAATATCATCTCATTCTTTCATTATTATTAATTAATAATTAATGAGATGGATAGATTAAAAGGTGTGGCCCAGTAAGAGAATTTATTGGTTGGATTATTATTACAATGCCTCCAATAAATCAGCTTCCTCTTCTTCAGTTCCTTATCTAATTGCGTCATCCTCTTTCTCCTTTCTCATCTCTCTCTCTCATAGTCGATCCATCAGGGGAAGAAGAAAATAACAAAAATGCTTGCCATAGATTATCAAGGTTCTGTTAGTCAAAGAGAGTAATAGTGCCAATCAAACAAACATATTTAACAATCAACATTAATGGCAAAGCAAAATTGTATCCTTAGCTTTTTAAAAGTTTGGATTAACATTATTAATCCAACAAAAAATTTAGAATACCAAATGCCTCCTACAAAAAAGTTTCACATTCCATGATTTTCATCCCTTGAAACAAGACTTTGCAAGTAAAATTCATTAATTTGTAAATAAAAAAGGGAGAATGACAGTGAGAACCCACAGAGAAAAAAATGACAATGAGAGCTCACAACAAGTGAATGTTTATCTATGCACAAGTGAATTGATGAACCTAAAGTTCTATATAGATGAACCTTCAATTGTGCTTGACTCTCACTACTATTTTTTTCCCCCTTTGATGCCCTCACTGCCATTCTTCCAATAAAAAACTCCTCAAATATATCACCTTTTTTTAGTTATTTGCTACTCTCATACTAATTTTTTAACCTTCAAAACAAGAATTTGCAAGTAAAATTCATTAATTTTTGAAGAATTTTCAAATAATGTTATATTTGACAAGTTTTCCCTTTACAAAGTAATGAAGTTTAATTCCTTGCAAATTTTTGTTTTGAAGATCGATAAATCATATAACGAGAGTATCAAGCTTTAAAACCAATTCCTAAAGGACATTATATAGGTACTTATTTTAGATTTTCAATTAATGTGATAATACGTGAGGAAATAGAATCTACCTATTGTCTCACTTTTTTCTATTTGTAAAATAGAACAAGGGGTAGGCTTGGAAAAAGACTATGATTTTTGTAAAGATTAAGAGTATTAATTACCTTTAACTATATTTTTAATCCATTAGATTTGGTTATAATTTAGAATTGGAGAGAGTAGTATTAACAATTAATACTTTCAATTTCAAAAAAAGGTGAGGATTAATTCATTGTTATGTACCAATTAGCCTTTGGTTCAATTCGTCGAGGGAGTTGAATGAATATATTCTGTGATTTCGAGTTTGAGACTTGAGATATATAGTTACATTAAATAAATATAATAAAATCATTCTTAAAATAACAGACACACACTGAGAGTTCAGATTAGACAAGAGGTGGTAATATCCTAGATTTATCATGATATTGATTGATAAAAAAATATTTGTATTGGATCAAAAAAGAAAAAGTCCATTTGTTTATGTGTGAATGCATGTTGTTTTCACAATGATTGTGAAAGTAATTATCGCTGGTGATTGCCAGGTAATATGGTAGGTCCCCCGATGAGCAAAGCATCAGCTAGTAACATGTATTTAACAATTACAGATTTGATTGATACAATTTTGTAATAAAAATATTTCATGCCAGTGAGAGAGATTATAATCTCGCTTAAACAGGGGCCTCATGTTTGATTATATATAAATAAAAAAAATTAAGAAAATTACCCTCAATTCAACTCAACAAAATTTTTAATCTATCTCAATCAAATAACTATATAAAGAATATATTCTTATCACATCACAAATGAAAAGAAAACCCAAAAACTAGAATTTGAAGGGAGATTGATGATTGACCGCCACTGACAATATACGTGTCAAGCTTAGAGTTAAAATTTTGCATGCGCCCGCACAGTGTTTAAATCATTAAAAAAATAGAAGATATAAGAATAAAATAGTAATAAAATAAAGAGATGCATGGAATATAATTGAATCGAATAGAAGTGGCACTATTCATGTCGTGCGTAAAAGAATATATTATGGAAAGCTCACGCTATTTATAGTTTATAAAATTATATACTTTATATGAGATTAATAAAAAATATATAATATGTAACAAGCTATAATATTTTTTTAGTTATATATATACATAAAGAGAACTAGAAATGTAAACTGAGGGAGCTACCATATGATATAATATTCATGAATAGAGCCAATAATTTAGACCAAGGTCAATAGGTAGCCTCAGAAACATTTATGCCTAGGTTAAAAAAGATAGTTTTTTATATTCAAGTCTAGCCCAAATAGGCCTAAAAATATTTAGGCTAAGCATGATTAAGTTTGGGTTTAATTTGAATACTTGAATAAAAAATATTTATTTTTAAAAAATATATGAAATATGTAAGTGTTAATTAATTATTGAAGTTTTAAGTCATTTTATACTAAAATATTATATATTTGAATCCTATACATCATTCAAGTAATTTTAAAAATAAAATTTAGATATTTTGAGCAGCTTGAAGCTCGAAAAAATTCAGGTCAGATTTGACTATTCAGGCTTTTTTAGAGAGTCGAGCCTGTTCGGGTTGAGCTTATTCAGATTGAACCCAAAAAGGCTCGGCCTACCTAAATTCCCAACTCTATTCATGAATTCCATGTGATCAAAATGTATATATAAAATCTATATAAAGTTTATTTTTCATATGGGGAAAACTTATATACTTAAGGCACTTGTATCCAATTAAATTAAGACATTTGAATCTTCTATAAATTATTTTTTCATAATAAATTTTTTTATAATTAAATTAATACATTAAGATCAACATGTTATGATTTGATTTTATATAAGTATATTAAATATATAAGATTAAGTACATAAGTCTTACCATTTTCATATAATCTATATATGAACAATGCAACAAATGCAATTCACTTCAAAATATCTACAATGAAAAGCACAAGAGTCATATTTACTTCAGAAATTATTAATGAAAGACTCAAAATAATAATAATAATAATAATACCAAATAAGAACTTATAACAAGCAGCAAACATTAACAAGTTAACAAGTGAAATTATTGTCTTAACAAAAATATCCAATCACTTCGAGGTCACTATTAGATATCAAATTATTTCAAAAGTTGTTCATCAATATTCTCCTTATTTAGCTTTTTACTGTGTCTCAAGGAATGGCTGGAAATCATCAATATAATCAAAATAAATAAAATATGAAAATTATAAGGAGTTGTACTATTCATAAGTTGTATTATAAGAGCATGCACAGCACAAGTCAAGGAGAATTTGACAATATCTTTTAAACCAAAATCTCAAGGCAGTATATTCATGTATTTTCTATATCCTTTTACTTATATATATAAGATTATTTTCAGTCTAACTTTATTTAGTATAAGACTTTTTTATACTAACACTAATAACATTGATAAGAAATTCTAATAGTATTAGGAAAGGAAAATCTTCTTAGGATAAAAATCCTCTAGATTTAGTTTTTTCCGTCAGAAGGACAAAAATCCTCTAAATTTGACTGTCTAAAGTTATGTGAATTTAAAATAATATTAACTATTGATTAAACTAACTTTCATTATTGGGGATCACCTTATAAAATAAAGAATATGCTTTGTTAGAGTCATTGAGTGCTTTCAATACAATATTAATTTGGTAACTTATAAAAAACATTTGCTCTAGTTCTTTATTTGCATGACAATTTTATGCCATCAAAGGTTAATATTATATCAAATTCAAAAAACTTTAGAGAACCAACTTTAGGGTTTAGGCTACACTTAGCTGCATGAAGATTTGAATTAGGATTAAAATTTGAATCAAATTCTTTATTTAGAGATATAAAAGTCTTGATGGATTTCATATTTTAGTATAATTTTCTTGCAATTTCAATTTTTATCTAGATCTTATTATTTGACATTCCAGTTATTTCAACTTTCTCGTTTTCTTCATGTTTTTAATGTCAGTGTCTCTATTACTCTCACCTCTACTCTTCTCATTTTTCATCATTATCTCTCATCAATTAAAAAATAAAGATTAGCTCATCACTCCCAATCTTTTATTTTTACTTCAAATCTCAACTTGTCTATCTTCCTTTAAAATTTCTTACATCATCCAACAACAAAAAAATACATAAATTTTAAATTTTAAATTTTTTAAATCTAAAATTTATAAATTCAAATTTATCAATCCAAATGTTACCTTAGAATTTTAATCCATCTTCTTAACAAGCTAATTAATTAAATTAAGTAAAGAAAAGGCTCGTACACAAAGGAGAATCTAGCAATAATTAATTTGAGCACCCAAAAGCTAATAAAGTCGATTAAAGGATAATGTGTGGTCACTGTGTGTGTTTAGGGTCTTATTCTTTTCACTGTTTTTGTCTCTTGTAAGTGACTTTCTCTCTAGAACCCACTCCCATACCCATTAGTGAAGTCCTGCCCAGTCAAGTGGAAATTAATTAAAACAATCAATGAAGCACTAAGAACAATTTAATATACCAGATAAAAAGTGCAATTAAAAAGATCATATATACAAAAAATATTATATTTCTCCTCTATTCTTTATAGTCATAGGAAAACACGTTGATCAGCGCAATCCAATGAATAGAAAATCATGCAGTCAATTTAAATTGGTGACAAGAATGATATAAAGAAGCAAGTTGCCTTTTCTTTTCAATATCTTTTTTTATTTAATTTTTATTTTTTTACTATATACAATCAATTTTTTGTCATATAATATTTCTCAACGAACAAAAATAAAACATTTTTAGAAGCATCAATGGTGGTTTAATTAACCAATCTTGTTGAAACAAGTGGGGGTTATATGTTATATTTACGTATTGTATGCATTCAATTGGAGATTCTCAATATGATTTTTTCCCCATTTACGAGATTTGAATCTTCAATCTACTCAAGTGAACTTGAGTTTCTTTCATCCAACCCAGTTTACTTTTGTCATAGTCATTATTCTTTGATTTGGAATTTTTTTCCAAAATCAAACTAGATAAAATACTCATATTCATTATTTATTTTATACTCTTCAATATCTTAGAAGCTCTTTGATTTTTATTTTAAAAAACGTTTTTCTGTTTTACAAAATTATAAAAAAAATTTCTCAATAAATATTTTAGATTTAATATTTTCAAAATTTTTATTTTTTTTAAAAATAAAAAATAGAAATATCTTTAAAGTATTTTTTGTTTTATTTTAAAGTATACTATATTTTATTAACATAACTATATTTAACTATATATGAGTAATGCCACTAACATAGGCTACTGCTATTAACCACTAACATAAACTATTTTTGATTTTTTCTAACTCTAAAATTATAACTTTTAAATTAACATAATCAAAAAATTTGTTTTTTTGCTTTAGTTTGAAAAATAATTTTAAAATTAGTTTACATAATAATTTTGAAAAAAAAACTAGAAACAAAACCAAACTAACCCTTCATTTTCACGCCGGTGCTAGTGATCATATTCATTTACTCTTTGCTAGAAAAGTTTGATCATATAATTTTCACAGTAGTCTAAGATAAGTTTTCCTGTGTCCAACATGTTATCACCTTATCGCTCGAAAAGTTGGATCATGTATATCTGCATACACACCTCAAATATCTTCAATAATACTCATTTTCGTTGTAACGTTTTTTTTTTTAACTTTTAAAAATGATACAATGTTATTTTTACTATTAACAAAAGTTAACTTTAACATTTAATTAACAAACAGTAAAAAAAAAAGAAAAAAAACCTAAAAGCCTATAGAAAGAGATTAAGAAAATTACAGACAAAGACCTAAAAATTATATAAAGGGACCAAGAAAGTTTTCTTGATCATTTTCTGTAATTTTTTACACAATTTCTATAATCTTTTAGTCAACAAAAAGTTAAAATTAACATCTATTAATAGTAAGAGTAATATTATACTGTTTTTAAATGTTAATAAAAAATATTATATTAAAAATGAATTTAAAATTTTAAATGTTTATAGACCTATATACAATTTAACGGCAAATTTGTTATTTAGTTCAAAAAAATAATATTCCTTTTCATGGGGACCCAAGCTGTACTGAAGTAAAGCTACACAGAAGGTACAACAGCCACCAACATAATACCACTGTCATAGATATTAATTGGATGATTATATGTCATCTTCGTGAAAGCAGGAAGCACGCACGCTTTATTATTACACGACTAATGCTTTCAAGCTTCACTTAATTCCTCCTTCAGCTAAAGCAAGCGCAGACCGGGGAAAAAAAAATATCACCATGTACTTTTCTTTTCTTTTTTCTTTTTTTTCCGTTTATATTAAAAAATCTCTTGGTGTCATCACTTTTCACATATGTTTGACTTTTAAATTTAGATTCTCTAAAATTACTTCAAGTGAAATGAAGAAAAAGTAGAGAGAAAATTAATAGTGGGTTCTATTCCTGATATGATCATGTGTGGATTTTGTAAATCCATGATGACTTACAACAGAAAATGTCTGCATATTGACAGAAAAGAAAAAAGAAATCCAGGTTGGCATGACTGTGGCCTAACAGAAATCAATTAATTTGCTTGTGCGACATCTTTGAACATGTGTATTAATCACATGGTAAAGTTATATCATTATTCTTCTATATGTATATGAATTTAGGGAGGCAAGATGACAAAATATATATAATAATTGAAGAAAAGTTAGATCTATATATGTCATTGACTGACATAATATAAATATTTCAATGTAAATATTTATATTTAATTTCATAAATATATAACAAAGATAAATAAGTATTTTTATTTCTAAAATTTTATTCATCAATTTTTTCATGGCATAAGAATAATTAATTATCATATCTATAATAAATTTTTTAACAATTTTCTTCTAACTATAAACTGTTATTAGATTAGTGAAAATTTCATATTTTTCATGAGCATTGCATGATTTTATAAATGTATCCTTTGAATCTAAAATTTTGTTCAATCTAAGAAGGTTTATTAATTATTTTTAAAATTTACTATTTAATTTTTTTAATTGATAATTATAATAAATAAATATATTCTCAAAAGTTCTGAAGTTCTAATCAACATGGTAATGATATTCAATTGTCACAAAATCTTTATGTCAATAATATCAAATTATATCATATTAGAAACCATTCATGCAATAAATTTTAATAGTTTGGTTGTTATAGAAAAAAGCAATTTTTCTCTAGGAAAACATATCTTAACCATAATCTCTTAATCTTCAGATAAATGATTTTATGATAGATATCAAGTACATAGCATTTAATATGTTGGAATATTTTTTTTGCCATGCTATAAAACAAAAGCAAAATTAAATGACACAAATGTTTTAAGATCATATGTAGCATTATTTGGTTAAAAATAAGTAGATCATATAGTAACTATATGTTTAAACTACTAAAATAGTTATATAAGATATACATAAAAGATTACATATAAAATTAAAATGGGTATTTTATCTAATGTCTAAAGGCTTTTATAATGTGTCAATTTAGGAGGTCAAAATACACATAACCCTTACATTTTACTAAGAAAAAATTAACGAGTTAGGTGGTTTCAACCAATAACATATACGAACAATATAAGATATAAAATCAAGTACTAGCAGCGTATATGTGTATGAAGTTTTATGGCGAAATCAATAGCATCACTATGCCATTATTTTTCAATTACATAACTGTCTAAATTTTATATATTATTTTAAACAAGATATAAATAATAATTCTGTAACTGTAGTTTTCATAAAATAATGATTGAATGTAAATAGTATGAAATTCAGATTATTTAAAGCTAACCTAAATAATTCAGATTTATTAAAAAATGGCACTGTAGTCATCAGTAACAAAGGATCCGTAATAAGATATATATATATATATATATATATAAGGATATAAGGCGGTAGGGTAAATGCTAACCATAGTTAGCTTCCCAACCAGAGATCCTTAACCATGGTCACTTTCCAAACCATATGTATGTATATATATAACAGACGTCCATCTCTGGGCAATTCCACAAGCTAGCTATTGAGAAGTATCGAACTTTCTCTGTTATTTTACTCTTTAAACTCTCTTATTTCCAAACGCGAAGCCATGACAGTATCTTCTTCACCATCATCACTATCATTTGTTAACTCCTTCTTCTTGGTACTGTGTCTCGGAGCTGCAATATTATTCCATTTCGAAACTACCATCTTGCTTCGCTCCTATTGGCCTCTCACTTTATTTCTCTTCTCTTCTCTCACCCTCTTGGCTTTCTCTCTGAATTACTTGCTTGTTCCTGGAGGCTTTGCATGGAGGAATTACGATCATTGCAAAAGCCCTAATAATAAGTTTCGTGGTCCTACGGGTTGGCCCATATTGGGGATTTTGCCTCAGATGGGTTCTCGGGCTCACAGAAACCTAGCAGCCATGGCAAGTTCGTTGAACGCGAAAAGGCTCATGTCGTTTAGCCTAGGAACTACACCGGTTATCATAAGCAGCCACCCGGAGACGGCGAGGGAGATTCTATACAGCGTGTCGTTTTCGGATCGTCCCACTAAGCAATCGGCCCGCTTGCTGATGTTTGAGAGAGCCATAGGGTTTGCTTCCGCCGGGACTTACTGGCGCCACCTCCGGAAGATCGCCGGCTCCATGTTTTCTCCGAGGGGGATCTCTGGCATCGAGATTCTCCGGCAACACGTGGCCGATGAAATGGCGATGAGGGTTGAGAAGGAGATGGAGGACAAAAAAGTGGTGGAAGTTCGAGGAATATTGCAGAAAGGGTCGTTGAGTAATATTCTGGAGACTGTGTTTGGAAGCAGTTTGGGAGATCATGAGAAGAAAGAGTTAGGTACTATGGTTGAAGAGGGTTACGATTTGATTGCTGAGTTCAACTGGGAAGATTTTTTCCCGTTAAAATTTTTGGACGTTAAAGGTTTGAAGAGAAGGTGTCAGAAGTTGGCGGCTAAGGTAAGTGGTTTGATTGGTCAAATTGTGAAACATCGAAAAGCAGATCAGAATCAGAATCATGATCAGAATAATGATTTGCTCAGTACTTTGCTTTGCTTGCCTGTTGAGGAAAGATTGGATGATGCAGATATGGTAGCTGTTTTATGGGTAAGTACATATCTCTTAAGCACTTTCTTTTGGAAGATTATTTCTCTCCAACAAACAAACATTTACACACCCGGTGGACCTTTCTACAAATTAACTTAGATTAATTGGATAACCTTGAAAGTGTCAACTTACAATGCATGTGTGTCGGTTGGTCCGTACGTACTTGATTCCTTGTATCCTATTGGTCTTTCGTGGAGGATTCTATAAGTGTGTGTGCGCGTGTGTGTGTATATATATAAATATGATCCAGCAGATTGTTAGTTTAACTAAATATTTTATAAGATTCAGATTGTACTGCGTCACAATATAGAGTGTTATAACCTAACGATATTTAGAAATTTAATTTTTCTGCGTTCTGAAGAACTCACGTCTTTGTTAAAACACAGCTTAAGTAGTTTATATATATATATATATATTGATTTAATGATTTTCTCTTCTTTAATACTAAGTTAATAATTTTGACGTCTAGGAAATGATATTTCGCGGCACAGACACAGTTGCGATCCTTCTTGAATGGATCATGACCAGAATGGTTCTTCACCAAGACATACAACTGAAAGCTCGCCAAGAAATCGACACGTGCGTCGGAGAGAATGGTCACGTGCGAGAGTCCGACATTCCCAACCTCCCTTACCTTCAGGCCATTGTCAAAGAAAGTCTCCGCCTGCACCCACCAGGCCCGTTGCTGTCGTGGGCCCGCCTTGCTGTTAATGATGTCCACGTGGACAAGATGTTCGTGCCAGCTGGTACCACAGCAATGGTTAACATGTGGGCCATAACACATGATTCAGAGATCTGGGAGGACCCATGGGCCTTCAAACCCGAACGATTCATAAAAGAAGACGTGTCCATCATGGGCTCGGATCTGAGGCTAGCACCGTTCGGAGCGGGTCGTCGGGTGTGCCCTGGAAGAGCACTGGCCTTAGCCACGGTTCATCTGTGGCTCGCAAGGTTGCTTCACAACTTCATATGGGTTCCCACGTCGTCTCAACCCGTGGAGCTTTCAGAATGCTTGAGACTGTCTCTTGAGAAGACAAATCCTCTGAGATGCCAAGTGATTCGTAGAAGGTAGATGTGTGTGTGTCTGTGTCTGTGTGTTTGTACGTCGTATATTGTGAGATGTGTTGTAGTAATTTTTTTATTTCGATTGTGTTATGTTTTGTGAGGGAAAAAGAACTGAGAAATAAGCAGTTAAGTGTGATGCAGTGTGTGAAATGAAGCTACGTACGAAGAAACTGTAATTCTCTCAAATTAATAAATAATCTTGAAGTTAAGAGAGATGCATGGTGTAATTGATACAACTAACTACTAACTTATTGATTTAAATTCGGTGACTGTACTTAGTATTTGTATAATTTATATTGTTAAAATCTAGATTAATAGTTCTAAACTTATATTTTACTTGAAATTAATGAATGAATAAGTTTCTTTACACTATTAGTATGGATTTCAGTGACTTAGACGACATAGGTACTCAATGCTTATTATCACCAAATCCAAAACCCTACTTTACATTATTCTATTCTATCATGCATGACTCATAATTAACTAAAATGCTAAAACGAGAAAAATCACTAATTCTTGTGTTAATTATACCAATATCTTTGAGATTTTGATTTGCATATAATTCTATGAACAGTAAAGGTGCATTTTTATTCTTAAAGTATTTTTAAGAAGCACCCAACACTCTAACATTTTTATTGGAGCAATTTTACCTTTAAAGTTATTGAAATGAAGTAATTTTTCTCTTTTTATCAAATTTTCCAGCCGTCAATATTGAAATTTTGATAGAAATGGCAAAATTACTCCATTTTAATAATTTTAAAGGCAAAATTACTTTAACAAGAACGTTAAGATACTAAGTGCTTCTTGAAAAATACTTTAAGAATAAAAACACTACAAAAAAAATGACTTTCAGCGGTGTCACTAAAAAGTCGCCGCTGAAAGTCACACTTTCAGTGGCGACTTTTACTGTCACTGCTAAAAGTTGAGAATCAGCGGTGATTTTTTAATGTCGCCGCTGATTGTCAGCATTTTTTTATTTCTTTTAAAAAAATTATGTTGTAAGTTTTAACGGCGACATACAAGTCGCCGCTGATTGTCAGTATTTTTTAATTTCTTTTAAAACAATTATGTCGTAAGTTTCAGCGGCGACATACAAGTCGCAGCTGAAAGTCGACTTTCAACGGTGACTTTTTAGTGTCACCGCTGATTGTCAGTATTTTATAATTTTTTTTAAAAATTATGTTGCAAGTTTCAACGGTGACATAAAAGTCACTACTGAAAGTCGAGAATCAGCGGTGACTTTTTAGTGTCGCCGCTGATTGTCAGCATTTTTTAATTTCTTTTAAAAAAATTATGTTACAAGTTTTAGCGACGACATACAAGTCGCCGCTAAAAGTTAACTTTCAGCGGAAACTTTTTAGTGTCGCCACTGATTGTCAATATTTTTTTATTTCTTTTTAAAAAAATTATGTTGTAAGTTTCAGCGGCGACATACAAGTCATTGTTGAAAGTCGACTTTTAGAGGTGACTTTTTAGTATCTCCACTGATTGTCAGCATTTTTTTGTGTTTTCAAAATTAGATTAAAGTATTATTTATAGGAAAAAATATATTTTTATTTTACCAATTTCATGATATTCTTTTTATTTAAATTTTAATTTATTTTCATTTTTATTTATTTAACCAAGTCGTATGTATGTATACATAGATACACATCTATATCTTGTAATATTACAAGTGGAGAGAGGTTTATATTAAGAGATAGAGAAGGGGCCATTTAACTCAATGCTTATAAAATCAAAAGTCTTTTGATTTTATAAAAGTTTAGAAAAATCATGGTTAAATTAGCTCTTTTGATTTGCTTCACTTAATTACCTTTTTTTTTGTGCTTAAATTATTTTTTGACAAGATTCAACTCTTGTTTTTCTTTTGCTTTTTCTTTTTTTTCTTTTGTCATATTTGTTTTTCACCCATGATTTCTTGTGTCTTTTTCTATTTCAAAAAGAATTTGGATATATTTTGCACAAATATCTCTTTCAAATTTTTCTCTTATTTAATTTATTCTATTTTCTATTTTTGAGATTTCTATTTGTTTTTTAATTTTTTTATAATGTATTTCTTTATTTTTACCTTCTCTACTTTTCTTTCAGGTTCACTATTCTTATTTAGTTATAGACTAAAACTCTTAAGACTTATCTTATTCTTTTTTTTGACTTAGATCCTAATATCTTATCGAATCATCTTATATTTTTATTTCTACAAGTTTTATTTTCTATTGATATTGTTCTTCCTAGGCTTAATAGGAACACCACTACCTAACTTTCCTATTCTTTCATAGGATTTTTGAATATTATATTTTTTAAATATTCTGTGTTTGTTACTACACTTACTTGGCAATATTATTTTTTATAAGTTATATGTGATATTATGTTCATGTATCTTTATTGATTTATTTCAAAAGGGGTGTTATCTATTTCATTTTCTATATTTTCTTCTACTTTTATTTTACTAGTTATAATGAAGAATGATAAATTCTACTATTTTAACATATGGACAAATAATTAATATTATAAAATCTTTAGAAAAGATAATTTTAAAAAATATAAAATAGAAATAGTTTGTTATAAATGTGAAAGATTTGGCCATTTTTATAATTTTTTTAAAAAAATTATGTTGCAAGTTTCAGCAGAGACTTGTATGTCACCGCTGATTGTCAGCATTTTTTAATTTCTTTTAAAAAATTATGTTGCAAGTTTCAGTGGTGACATACAAGTCGCCGCTGAAAGTTGACTTTCAGTGGTGACTTTTGAGTATCGCCGCTGATTGTCAGTATTTTCATGGCACCACGTGGCGTGAGGTGGGGTGCCATATGGACGGTGACGTGGTGCCATGAGTATAAGTGAACCAACATTACTTTTCAGCGATAACTTTTTGGTAGCTTTGGCGGCGACAACTGTAGCCACTGATACTTAACATTCAGCGACGACAGAAATAGTCGCCGCTGATGCATGGTTTCTGCAGTGACAATTGTCACTGCTGATTCTCAACTTTCAGTGGCGACTTTTATTATCGCCATAGATTGAATTAGCAACAAGAGCTCTGGCGGCGATATTGTGGCGACTTTTTGTCGCCGCTGAAAACTTTCAATGGTGACTTTTTGACTTTCGGTGATGACAAATGTCGCCGCAGATTTTCAACTTTCAGCAGCGACTTTTTTTGTCGCCGCAGATTGAATCAATGACAGAAGCTCTCGCGGCGACATTGTGGTGACTTTTTATCGTCGCTGAAAGTCAATTTTTTTGTAGTGAAATACACATTTGCCCTTTCATAAATATGAGACCCATAGATGAAAAATCACAATTATTTAAAACAAATAAAATTTTGAAAATTAAATAATACAAACAAATAACATTTGCAGCCCCATTGCAGGTCGTGCCTATCAAATACCATTTATAAGTTACCAACTAATAAAAATTATATGATGATTATTTGATTATTCATTGTTTCCAAATGGGTTAAAGGACAAATTTGTTTTGGAAATTTTCCTTTAGGTACAACTGATATCTTTAACTTTGGATTAACATAATATTACTTTAGAGGTTTTAAAATGTAATGGTATCCTATAATAACGTTTAAACAATGATTGAAGATTATTCTGGGAGCTAAAGGGAAATTTTGCCTTTGAAATTTGTTTATTTAAAAAGAGCAATTGGCATTTAAAATTTTTGATTGGTGAAATACTTTTGGGTTATTAACTTTCAAACTAGAAGAAAGATCTAACAACCCGTCAGAACCTACAATCAAAAGATTTTATGTTTAATTATATTGAACATCTTTAAGTCAGAATTTGACCTAGTATATAGATTGTCCATGTGGAGGTTTGAACAAGTTTGCTTGCTCAAGCCAAAGCCCAACTCATGGACACATGTTTGGACTAGGTCATTTAAAAAGCAAGGATAATTCAGAACCCTACTCGATGAAAAGTTTGTGAAGCGCTTGGTTGATAGAAGTGGTTTTGCACCTAACCAACCTTCGGGATGGCCTCTTGTCAAAATTTAAAAAGGCAAATCATTTTTTAACATTAATAAATGGTTGTTATATTTTATTTATTTAAGCATAAATAACTCAAAAATATTGCACTAATCTAATATTCATGATAATAATTGATCCTTTAGAAAAACTTTTGAAATAGAATTGCTCATTAACTTTAGTTAGACTTTTTTGACTGACAGCCAGCGTTGGTCAATTGTTACTATAGAGAAACATTTGCACAATTTTTTTTCAAACTTTCAAATAATATTACACTAATCAAAAGGTAATGATACTACTTGTACCAGGTTGAAAACTTTTAGAACAAATTTACCTTTTAACCCTTTCCAGATAATAGAACTTCTCAATTTTAATATATTATATATAGATATACAATTACACCAACAACCTCTAAGAATCCCTAATCTAAAATTAAATGGGAATTGAAAAACGGCAATGGTGATAGAAAATTTCTCTCCTATGGGCAAGGTAAACTCTTTTCTTAACAAAGTTACCTTATCATTTATGAAACGTCGATCATAAAAATACTTTCCCTTGTCCCCCCCCCCCTAAATTCATTTATTATGTATCAAACCTAGCCTAAAGTGTAAAATATAGTGTTTACTTATTGAAGTTATTTTGGGGTTTATGTTATCTCTCTGTTACACAAGTCGGCATGTAGAACTATATGCATATAATCTTATATGAATGAAGTGGAAGAAAAATGATTTTCATATTGCTATTATAACAAATAAAAGATAGATTAGTTACTTGAGGCAATTTCAAATCATAAGGATGGGGTGGATTAAAAGTAATAATAATCAGACTTCAATCTCTATAGATACGTTAGAAAAAGAGAGGCAATTATTATGATATTATAACAAAATAAAATAAATATAAACAACCAATTTTTCTTCACATAAGGAAAATGGCAATTTTTCCCCTTCCACCTCTGTTTTACCGTATAATCAGATAAGGTTGGGGAAAATCTTTATTTATTTTTCTCATACTTCGACCAGCGATGCCCCCATTCTGTCGAAAGTTTTTTTTTGGGAAAATTATAATTAAGGACCCTATAAAACCATTAATTATAATTAAGGATCCTGAATTATTGAAATTCCAATAATAGATTATAGTTTATACTTGAAATTAAAACATACGAGTTTACAAAATTGTCTTCAAATATTAAAATTATTATTATGGGTTAGGACGATTGAAAAAACCAAGATCCATACTTGTGAATGAGATTAACAATAATTCTAATCCATAATAATATATACTTTTAACAGTCCCAACCCATAATACTTGGGATCTTAATTTTTTCAATTGAGATTAATAACAGTTGTGACTGATGATAGTAATTTCAGTAGTTTTTTTTCTTAATTTCAAGTGATTTACCTATATATTGGCAAGTATAAAAATTCACAAGTGATTGATTTTATATTCAAAAGTGACTTTTTGGTAAAGTGATTACCGCATATTCATAAGTGCATTTTAAAAGTTTCACAAGTGAAATTTGGATTCATACTAATTAAGACACAACCTATTTCCAAATGTAGATCCTGATTTTCTCAACTAAAATTAAGAATAGTTCAAACCCATTATAGTAATTTCAGTAGTATCGTTGTTGTTTGTTTTTTTAAATTTTTCAAGTGAAGACAATTTTATAAATACATACCCCTTCCGTCTTTCTATAAACTTATTTTGTTCCTCAATATAATTCTACAGTATATATAACGTAAACGTCATTTTTAAAATAAGACTACAAAATTATTTTTCGGTGTTATTTTATCCAAATTCAGTGCAATAACCAATGGGGCATGAAAAAAGAGGATTGCATCGATATCGTTTTCACAAGTTAATGTTGTTGGGGGACCAGAAAACCAACATTATAGGACCTATCTGCTGGCATTTTAATAATGTCCCACCACTAACCTAAGTTTAAGCACATCCATAAATTGACTATATATATATATATATATAAAATAGTAATATGAAGGTACTACTAATGATTCTCACTTTTTTCCATTTTTAGGTCTGTTTGGATAACTCTCAAAAATATATTCAAATAACATTTGACATGTGTTTTTATCAAATGTGACAAATAATTGAATCTTCAAATGAACTTTTGTTAGATTTAAACTTAAAACCAAACTCACGCATCATTTGTCATTTTACGTGAGTTTCAAAGGCTTTGCATATTTCTAAGGATGTATAGTTTAATTTCTATTGCTCAAATTTAATTTAAACTATTTGAATTGGAAATATAAAAATAGAAAAATATTAATTAAAATTATTTCTCCCTTAATTATTTAGACAGTTCAATTAAATGCATCCATGAAGCAAAATTCATGCTTATTGCTAAAAGCACATCAATCTAAAAGAAAAAAAAATATTATTATATATATTTCATCTCAGCCTATAGCTAATTGCTCTATGCTATTGTTTACATAGATGACAGAATATTCAAATTAGACAATAATTACCTAGTTTATTTCTCTGTTATTTTTCAGTAGGTTGATGCTTTCTTGCTTCTAGCTTTGTTCTTTTCATTTATTTTTATATTCTTTTGATTACAAACCTCTTTATCATGGGCATAAAACTTCGCTGCAAATGTTATTATATTCATGTTCTGAATTTCTCAAGGATAAGTTGCAGCGACGAACCTAGGAAATTTTATTTGTGGGGGCAAAATTTAAATCACATAAATATTACTCTCTTCGTTAAAAAATATAAGATATTTTTTTAAAAATTAAATTTTAAAAAATATAAAATATTTTTAATCTTTCGAGGTGTAATTATTGCCTTTTTTTAAAAGTATCTCTATTGATAATAATTTTATATTTATTGTAAGATGTTTAATGAGGATGAATATGAAAAGATTGGGTTAGTTTAAAAGTACGTAACTACTTATTGAAGGGTAAAATTTGATTAAAAATACCTTATATTTTTGAACAAAGAGAGTAATATTTTTGAAATATAATTCTAGCTATATATTAAATTAATTAAAAATAATAATTTATTTACACCAATAAAAATAAAAAAATATTTTTATTTAATACGTAAAAAATAAAAACAACTATAAAATTCTAATAATCTAAAAATAAAATTATCTTAATATAAGAAAAATTTATATTGTATCGAAAATGATATAATAAGTAGTAACTATTAATGTCATTTTCTCTCATGCTCTTTTTTTTATAGAAATAATTCTACTATTTTAGAATAAATATGTTCAATATAAACATTTAAACAGTAAAAAAATATAAAATTCTAATAATTTAAAAATAAAATTATCTTAATATAAGAGAATTTTATATTTTTACTGAAAATGATATAATAAATTATCATTCTCTCTAGTGCTCTTTTTTTTTTTATAAAAATAAATATACTCTTTTAGAATAAATGTTTTCAATATAAACAATTAACCAACATTATTTTCCTATTTTTCATTGTTTATAGGTATTCTTCTATTGGTTCGGCAATCAAACATAAAGCACTATTAAACACTAAGTATAAGCACCTTTGCTTCCAGGTATTTAAATTATCTTTTACTTTATTAGAATGTAATACCTTCAAGTATGCATGAGTAGAAATTAAAAACTAAAGAATCTAAATTCATTATCTTTTAGAAAATAAAGATTAGTATTTTAGTTGAGAAGTTGAAAAAATATTTAATAATATTTTATTATATTATTTCATTTATATAATATAAGCCAACATTATTTTTAGTTTCTCAAATTAATATCCATATCTCCTACAAAATTAGCATATAGATAACATTAACTTTCTTGATTGAATGAGTGAGAAAATGGAAAGGTGGTGAAAACTGAAATTTTTTAAAAAAATTAAGTCGTGCAAGAGCAATATTTGGGAGGAGGCAAGTGAAATTTTCCCCTTATTATATCTAAGAGATAGCATTGATTTTAGTGGGGGCAGCTGCCCCCATCCCCCTGAACGTAGATTCGTCTCTGATAAGTTGGTCGCTTCGCAAGTGTACTGATTTTAGACCATATTTGATTATATTGGTTAGTACTTTTTACCTATTGAACTAATTTCTATAGATTTTCCTCCTATCACTTAGTTATAAGATAAAGAGAAATCTTTGCTATAATATATGCTGATATCTATTTATTTTTATGTTTTGCACGAAAAATAATTATTGAAATCAAAGAGAGAAAAAAAAAGAATACACCCAGATATATACCAAGAATGAACTACCACACACACACACACACTAATCAAAGGGTAATTGCTCCAGGATATCGCCACGGACATTATTACATCAAGGAGGATCAAATGATATCTTGTGACTGCATTCAGCCGTGAATTATTTAGGGAAAATATGCGAAAAAGTCTGTAAAAAGGATCTTAGGCTCATTCAAAAAGGATCAAACTTAATATTTGAGAGCTAGAAGGTAGAGCACGGAATCTAGATGAGTTCCTCCAAGTTGAGAATTTTTCCTCCTGTTTATTCTTCTTATTTCGTCTATGTTTTCTATTGGGATATTTTGTATAAACTTTATGAGTCATTACTAAACTCTCAGTTAGGGTAGAGTAGCCGGACTGACATGGATTTTACTCTTTTATTTAATTATTTTATTTTTTTTTGTTGAACTTAATGTCTTGTCTATGAGATTTTAATGGTTCTATTTATATATATTTATCTCTCTCATTTTAATTACTTTTTATATAGATGGCCACTATATAAATTGTTTGCGAGTGGTTTGATAAACTGAAAGATAAAAAACTTACTTAAGCCTAGAGAGATAGACGTAGATAACTAGATTAAGAATAATTTAGGAACTTGTATTGCCTTATATCATAACTTTATGGTTTAATTAGATAGTAAAATTTAGTAAGAGCTAAATTAAATTCTGATTAAATACATCCTAATCTACTTAAAGGTAATTAGGACACCTTAAAAATGATTGTCACTATAAAAGAATAGAAGATAATTAACTGAATTAGAATAATACATCCTAGTAGATGAATCTTGATCATTGGAACTTATTTGATTGGTTGGTTAATCATTTTCATTGCTTTTATTGTTTCTTTTCATATTCACATTATTTAAATTAGTTATCAATTTTAAAACTACTTTTTTTTTTTGCTTTCCTAAAATGACAAAATTAATTGCTTTTCTCTAGGTCTGGCTCTTGAAACACTTTAGGATTTAATACTACATTGATCTCATGCATTTGCGAGGTTAATTATGTATGATCAAAATCAATGTAATTAATTAATTTGGAAAAATTACATTCAAGTCCCATAGAAGGAAGTTTATTACTGAGAGGTCTCATGAATTTTACAAAATACTCTCAAATTTCAAATCCTACACATTGAAAACTTGACTAAAAGTATTGATAATTTGCTATTATAAGTTGTTATTTTCCTTTACAAGTTATAAATGACCGTTACCCAATTGTCTATGCCCTTAGTCAAGTTGTTAATACGGAGGATTTAGGACATGAAAGTATTTTGTAAAATTTATAAGACCTCTCAATAATAAGCTTCCTTCTATAGGACTTGAATGTAATTTTTCCTAATAATTTTTGGAGCATTCCAAGAGTCAAACCCAAATAAAAACAATGATGATTGTTATTTTATAAAAAAATAAATAGTTTTTAAGAGAATTAATAACTAATTAAAGAATGCAGATAATGAGCAATGATAAAAAGTGATTAACTAATATTCATAACAAGCACTAAAAATGAGGATTCACCTATTGATATCGCTTTATCTAATTTTCACTTTTATTTATAGTGACAATCATTTCTAATGTATACTAATTGCCTTCCAGTAGCATTGAATAGGCTCTTATCTCATCTAACTCAAAGGCATTAATTAGATCTAGAAATTATGATTTAAGTAAACATAGATCCTAAATTATTCATACTTCAATTATTTGTGTTTATCTCTCTATGCTTAGATAAGTTCATCATCTCCTAGTTTGTCAAACTACCCATAAAAATATCACATAGCAACTGTCTATATAATAAGAAATTAAAATGAAAGAGATAAATATAATTAAAAAGTATGAATTCTCACAAGACTCATTGAGATAAATATTGTTGGCATCTTTTTACTCCCTTTCTTTGTAATTTACATAAAATATTTAGTAAAGCAATATATTCTTATTTTCCATCAATTTTATGCCATAATTAATTCAAATTGGGAGCTAAAACATATAAAAAAGTGGTGTATAAAATGGACCTATCATGAGTTGAAATTCTTTTAAAATTTAATAATTTCTTATAGTCTTATTCAAATAGAGATATGCGCCTGTAAAATTTATTTATGCATGTAATTGACCGATTCGAACTTCCTAGAGCCATAAAAGTAACCCTATATATTACATCCCAAACAATAAAAAAATGCAAATAAAGATAATGGACTTGAAACTTAATTATCCCTTTTTGTCATGTTCAAATGCTCGACAGAATCCAATTTGATAATTGTCATGTTACTTCTATACCAAGTTTGGAAACCAATCGGAGGAACAGCATATTCTTTGAAACCCAATAATATCATTTATACGTGCCAATAGTCTTTTAAACGGATTGCATAGAAGATAATGCATTTAAAAAAACTAATAATAATTAACTTATTTTTTATTTTCTTCATTTCCTTTTAGCTTTCTGGTTTCTCCTCTTCAGTAGTTAGTGCGAGATTTGGGAATCCCATTATGAACATTTTCCTCGTCATTAGATTCTCCAAATGGTGGGTCCATTACTCCATTTAATTTAACGATGAACAAGATGATTTGGACATACAGTTATGGACAAAAGCCAAGTTCTTTAAACTCTGGAAAGTAGTTATATATTGTAAAGATATTGAAGGCATGTGTCCCCAAAGTTTTAGGCTTTATAGATACAACTGTATATTGTGCTTTAATTTTCCTCAATCTCTTACATCAAGAAAGGCAAAACACTTTATACTTTTGAAGCACACACATACTCATACTTCCAATCAACAAGTTAATGCTCCACAAAACACTTGTATTATTGAATTGGGGTCCCCCCCCACGTATACATCACTCTAAAGTTAAAAGTCCTTTTGTTAGTGATAAGTTAAAAGTCCTTTTAATTAGGCGCATTAAGCCATTGTTTCTACATGTGTAATCGCAATGGATTCTTCATTATCATTTTCATTTAAAGAAAATATGGTGTAAATCCTCCAGGTCTTGTATGGATTATGATAATGAGTCATATTTTTCATTATATATATATATATATATAATGCAGTATTTATAGTGTTTATATTTTTATATTGATTATTTTTGTTGTTGTAAATTATGATTAGTATGTATATAGACATGTTTTGCAACTGTTGGTGTGAAATGATTATCGGAGTCACCTCATGCACGCCGGGTGTGCTAGCGAAGCACACGTCCTTAATTGAGATATTCGTAGGATTCTTTACCTCAATTTTCTTTGATCTCCAAGGTTTATACCACTTCTAATCTGTTGGGGCTCAAGCCAGGCAAGTTAAGAAATCAAATTGTATTAAAAGAAAAATTGACGAGAGAATTGCAAAGAGCAATACAACTACCCCTAGGTTGATCTATGCTAAGCTAACAGCATCACATAGTTCATAGTTGGGTGATGCTTTGTGATTGATTGAATTGTCTAAACTGTTTGGTCTAGGTCTTGTGGAACCTGTTTCAATGCTCATTATACAAATAAACATTGGAAGCTCATCATTTCTGAACCATTCAAATCGAATATGAATGATCCACATTTACATCTTTTTACTTTGATTTTTTTAAATTATTTTAATGCATATAGGATGTAAAATAAAAACAATATCTTAACTGTTATTTTTTTAAAAAAATATTTAAAAAATATCAGTTGAACTGGATCAAAAAATGATGAGATCATAGTGCTTATCTATATGTGATGAGTACTGAAACTGATTTTAAGTCTTGTCTTCGATCTTAATGTCATTCTTTGTCTTAAAAAGGGGCATAACAATTGGCTCTTTTTTCAAATATGTAATTGTTCCAGCCAATCGTTTAAGGTAACTGAAGAGCACTTGTTTCTCCTTGGCCAATGCGGCAATGCCCACTTATGGCCCGTAAAATATTAATTAGGCCGAACAACAACAAATAGCAAGTTAAAACCTTTAAGCTTTAGTTTGTGTTCAAAGGCTTAGTCTTCTCAGTTCTTATCACTTCTAACCATATACGAATACTGAGATCTGAATCTCAGCGTCTAAGATGTTTTCGGTCTTGACGTAATGTTCAAATTAATCTCGATCTTTCATTTTATACAAGTGTCTCTTCACTGAGCCGTGTGGTTGTTGAAAATTATATGATAGTATAATGGATTAAAGAAATAAAAATAAATTGACCGAAATATATATGGAGGGAAGATAGGTTAATTAAGTTCATAAAAAAAGAAGGGTAATTAAATTTATAAGGTTGAGAATCATGATTCATAAGATTTGTGAAGAGTGTAATGATTCTCACATTTTTTTTTTTCAAATATTGAGTTTTCCATAAGAAGGATAATCAATGACAAGATAAATGTGTAATCAATTTATTATACTAAAAACGAGAATTTATTTTTATTTTTTAAAATCTATTTCATTCTTATTATTTCTAGCTAGCAATCAAATAGTTTTGTAAAATGTGTGTATATATGCATATAATACATTGTTGTGATCATGACAATTGGAAGAGACTAGTGACGCTCAAACTATGCAAAATGCAGTCCCATAAAACAAGTACACACATGATCATTTGCTCGATACTAGAGGAAAGAAGAAGAAAATTTAGTCAAACCTTTTTCGTCAACTCTATATTGACATCATTTTTTTATGTATTGGTGTGCTTTTGTTGAAATATTTTGAAAATGAAGAAATGCCTTTTTTAAAAAGACATGTCATTACAAATTAAGAAATTTTTTATGAAGAGTTATGTAAGGAATTACAGTCACTAAAGTCATACCTTCCTAATTTCTAAAAATATAAATGGAATGTTATAAAGCTAAAAAGTGTCAACTGGTGAAAGAAAATGTTATTGCAAGAAAACTCTTACATATTAAAAGGATATTTTTTTTATGAAAAGTTATTATAAATAAACCTCGGTTAATATCAATAAGTAAAGAGTTTTATTACTTAAAAGGCATTACTTCAAAGTATCACTTCACACCATTACTTATTTCTAACACTAAACTCATTGTTTTTGTCTTTGAGTGCATTAAAAATAAAATAAAATTATCACTTGGTAAAAATTATTGTCGTTTTAGCTTGAGTTTTGAGAGTGCAAACCATATTCAAGAGTTTTCATTGTATTTTGAATGAGATTCACCATAATCCAATCTGCACTCAGATTAGAATGGGTGGGGACAAATTAAGTTTAAAGAAAAGTGTTGTTTACATCTTGAAGATATCGTGTACAAATTTCTTCTACTCTTCTAAGAACCATTCCCGCTAATAGTTTCCTTGATTGGAGGTGAGTTCAAGAGTAATGTAAATATGTGTTGAATTGGATTTGAAAATAAATTTTTAGTCCGAATGTTCAATTTTTTCACATAGTACAATAGAGTCTGAATGTTAAAACATTATACATACAAGCTTTTAAAATAAGAAATTATAATTTATTATTTATCTGGTTGTTTGCATGGGACAAGATATATAGTTAAGCTTGTAGTAAAAAGTATAAAATATTATTGTATCACCTCAAACTTTATTAAAATTCGCATGCATCTTTCACTACAAAAAAATGACTTTCAGTGGTGACTTTAAAAAGTTGCTGCTAATTCTCAATTTTCATTGGTGACAATAAAAGTCGCCGCTAAAAGTGTGACTTTCTACGGTGACAAGATATAGTCGCCGCTGATTGTCAGACTTTTAGCAGCAACAAGTGCATGTCACTGTAGAAAGTCACACTTTCAACAGTGACTTTTACTATCGCTGTTGAAAGTTGAGAATCAGTGGTGAATTTTAATATCGCCGCTAATTGTCAACATATTTTAAAATATATGATAATTTTTTTAAAAATTTTATGTTGTAAGTTCAGCGGCGACTTTTTAGTGTCGCTGCTAATTGTTAATATATTTTAAAATATGTTATAATTTTTTAAAAAAATTTATGTTGTAAGTTTTAGTGGTGACTTGAAAGATAAGAATCAGCGGTGACTTTTTAGTATCACCGCTGATTGTCAATATATTTTAAAATATGTTATAATTTTTTTAAAAAACTTATGTTGTAAGTTTCAGTGGCGACTTGAAAGTTGAGAATCAGCAGTGACTTTTTAGTGTTGCCATTGATTGTCAATAGATTTTAAAATATGTTCTGATTTTTTTAAAAAAACTTATGTTGTAAGTTTTAGCGGCGACTTTTACTATCGTCGCTAAAAGTTGAGAATCAGCGGTAACTTTTTCGTATCACTGTTGAAAATTAGCCTTTTAAGTTTAATTTTGTGTTATCATCATAAATTTTTTTATTTATCTAATATTTAATATTTTAAGACATTAATTTTGTTGTATTATTGTAATTTTATAATGGATATATAAAATAATAAAATGAGTTTTCATTTAATATATTTTATGGTTAAATTGTAACTTTAAGATAAGATTAATGTATTATTTAATGCTAATGAGCTAAAGTAAAGAATTAAGCCAAACCATATTATTTTATGTGTGTGTTTGTATCAAAAAATTTACAATTAAGGTTAAGATTCAACCGAGGTTAGCAAACTAAAGTTAGAAGAAAAGTCAATAAATGTAATTTGATTTATGTTTGGATATTTTTTTTTAGATTTTTGTTAGATAAACTAAAATTTGTTTGGATAATTTTATTCAAAAACTAATTGAGATGTTTAACGGCCAAAATAAGCATAAAATTTTTAATATATATTTTTTGACTAATTAATAACTGAAACAAATTAAATTTAAAAATATAAATAATAAGTAAAAAATCTTAAATATTCAGGATAGAAGCAAAGAGAAAGCATAAGTCATCGGATCAATATAGAAGTCAATAACACTACTTGTTTATAATAATTAAACATGTCATGCTTAAATTTATTTATTCATAAAATGATATTTCATCTAATCTAACTTTTTAATTTAAATTCTACATTTAACACTAGTAAATTTAAAGATTGATACTAGTTTAGAAACATAAATAATTATAAACTAATGTATGATCATCAATATTTTTACTATTTATTCTTAGATATTTTTATATCATAATTATAAATATGAATATTAAAATAAATAATATAACAACCTCAAAAAGTAAAATAAAATAAAATAAATAATACAAATGATATTGTATCAATTATATTTATAGTTTACTTTAAGCAAAATAAATAATATAATTTGTAATTTTATAAATTAAAAGAATTAAATTGAAGTATTTAAGTATAGTAATGATATTTTATAATATTTAATATTTAATATATGTGTGTATTTGTATAGTTTAATAATGTGTGTGTGTGTATTTAATTATGCAATAATAGACTACATGTTCATTCCAGCTCAATGGCAAAATGGTTAGACACAAAAGGAGGAGGTCATGGATTCAAACCTTAGAGGAGACAACTCTTAAAATAGAAATATAAATTGGTGACATGATGACACGTGGCGTGTGGTGAGAGCGACACATAGAGAGTGACATGGTGCCACGTGGCGTGAGGTGGGGCCGACACATGGAGGATGATATGGCACCACATAATGCGAGGTGGGGCCATATATAGTGGGTGACATGGCACCATATGGCGTGAGGTGGGGCACCATGTAGACGATGATGTGGTGCCATATGTGTACGTGAACCAACATTATTTTTCAGTGGCAACAAAAAAGTCGTCGCTAATTGGTAGCTTTCGTGGCGACAAATGTCACCACTGATACTTAACATTCAGCGACGACAAAATAGTTGCCGCTGATGTGTAGTTTTTACGATGACAAAATATCATCGTTGATTTTTAACTTTCAGTGGTGACTATCATTTAGTTGTGAAAAATTTTCTTTTTTGTGATGACATTTGTCATCGCCGATTCTCAACTTTCAGCGGCGACTTTTATTGTCGCCGCAGATTGAATCAGCGACAAGAGCTCTCGCGATGACATTGTGATGACTTTTAAAGTCAATTTTTTTACAGTATTTGTATACAGATGGTGTCCAAAAGGCTCAATTGATTTCATGTATTTTTGTTGATTTACAATCATATCTAACCCATTAGAAGGATAACATGAAACTTGAGAAATATCTATATCCTATATTCAAATGTCATGCAATCTATCACTTGGCATATGATGATTCACAATGCCTAATTTACCAAACAATGTTTCAAATTTCTCCTTGCGCTATGATTTCATAAACATGATTGCCACTTGTAGCTTTGTTTAGATTTTTATTATTTTTGTAACATCCTGAATTTTTCTAATTAAAATTAACTAAGGATATAAATTGTGAATAGGGAGTAATCAAGGTAAAGTTTTTGAAGTTTCAGAAGCTTTAAGAGTCACCTTGGAAGGGGAAAAGGGGAAAGTAAAAGGGGGCCACCTGGCACTAGCGGCCAAAATGGCCAAGTTTGTCAGAGAGTTTGAATCAGATTATCTTACTACAAAGTATTTAATATTTTCATATATTATAATTTGGTGTTATGTTTAAGTTAATTGACTACAATTGCAATAATTATTATTGTAGATTGATTTGATATTTATTATGATATCTCATTTTGTTTAATATAACCCTTATATGGTGACTGAATAAAAATGGCATAATTTACTCGTTCTTTTTGTTGTTGTGCCTTCTTTCTTTGACTATGCTTATTTCTTTAACTATATTTAAATTTTTTATGAAAAATTAAATATATATTATCGAATTACATGTCAACATTTCCTCCTTTTCTGATATTTTTTTAATATATTATATTATCTAATTAAAATGAATTTAGAAATATTAAAAATTTATAAAGTTATTTAGGTCAATTAATTATTTTATCAATGATTACAATAGGTCTCATTAATTTTTTCTCTAATCTCCTCTCTAATTAGAGGAGAATAAAATGTGCCTTGCTAATTTTCTCATTAATTAGAGATGAATAAATTGACATCTCTAATTTTTCTTGTTAATTGGAGAGAAATAAAAATTTTACGATAATTTCCTTGCTAAATTTAACTCCAAACACAAAATTTATTGTTCGTCCTTAATTTTGGCCCAAAAAAAAAGGAAAGAAAAATCCGCCACAAAAAAAAATCTCATTACTAAATCAAATTTTTCTAATAATGTTTTGAGTGTTTATTTGAGTTGTTTAGAGTATATTGAAACTTCCTCTTAGGTTATTTATTAATTTAATCAGTGAAATTGTAAAATTTTGAATTTTAAAGAAAACCATAAAGCAAAGTGTTCGGAATTTTGTTCCTATATGATGTTCGGAAACTTGAATTGATGGTACTGAAGAGCTTAATTCGGCTCTTGAGACACGATTTTGGCAATGGATAGGCAGTTTTTATGGTTTTGGAATTTTGGAGAATTATTTAAACAAATTTCATTGTAAGACTTTGAAATTCACTTTGATTATGGTTAACGCTACTGGGCATTTGGATCAACAAGTAATTAATGAGATTGATCCATCTTAACTAAAAGTCTCAAGTTCACACCCTGAGCATACAATAAGGATTAAATTCTTGACAGAAGTCGTGCCTCCAAAAGAAGTATCTATAATCTGTTAACCAGATTAATCTAGGTCATTAAAGACTTGAGATACCAAAGCTCCCACAAAAAAATGGCTCAAAGAACTTTATTGCTTTATATAGGTATCCTTGAAGTAAATGTTAATGGTACTTAAATTTCTTGGGTATTTAATGGCTCTTAGGACACTTGCCTACAAACTTAAGCATGGAGTTCACCTAGCTTTTCTTCTATTCTTATGCAATCTTAAAGCTTACTTTTGGAATAGGTGGCTTTGATCCTCATATTTAGATATGGAATATGGTTGTGGTTGAAAAAGAAAATGATGAGATTAATAGTCATTGTTAAATGTTAACTATTTAGGTTAGTTTAACTTTTTTAGTTAGAAGAGCAGTTAGCTTAACTATAGTTAGTTACATCTCTTATTTATATGTATAGACTTACACTTTAATGAGGTTTCCTTTCCTTTCTCCTCTTTTCTCTTGTCACACTTCCCATTCAACCTTGTTTCATGGTATCAAAGTAGTAAATGCTTCATCAAAATTATGGCACAATCTTCTTCATCTAGTGGTTTTAATTCATTAAGAGTTTATCTTTCACTTGTTAATCCTTTAGTGGATTCAGCAAGTTCCTATTATCCATCTAAATGAAAATCTTAGTTTTTTTTTTCTAGTGTCACTACTATTGAACGAACCAAACTACCATGCATGCTTTGGCAAGGGACATGCGTAAGGCTCTACTTTCCATAAACAACCAGAGTTTATTGACAAAATGCTCCCGATGCTATCCATTTTTGATCTTTTATTTCCTACTTGGAATTGTTGCAACAATCTTGGCTAGACTTAGAATACGAAGTCCCTTTCCTCTACAACTACTCAAAGTATTCTTTTATTAGATACTATATTGGATATATGGATTGACCTCCATTATCAATTCTCACATACTGATATGTTTCAAGTTGCAAAATTGCAAGAAGAGATTCATGCTCTGAAGCAAGGTGACCTTTATTTTCTAATTATTCACTAAACTTAAGATTTTATAGGATGACTATATGAATCTTCATCCTTTTAAACATTCAAATTGTTCTTATGAAGCTATTAAGAATTTCAAGTTATATTGAAATCAAGACTATGTCATTCATTTTCTTTATGGTCTTAGTGAACAATATTAGTTAGTCAAGTCCTAAATTATGTTGCTAGATTCATTACCTTCTATCAATAATGTATCTTTATTAGTCATTCAATAGGAGTGAGAACTCATTCCTACTCATGATTCTAAGATTCTATTTAAAAAGGTTCTTTCTAATCCTCCTCCTCCTCTAACTGGTCTAAGATTTGAGAATAATGGGAATGCAATGAAGGTTTCACCTTTTATGAAAAGGCCATATAATGGATACTTGCTATAAAAAATATGGCTATCTCCCATGGTTCAAAGGTAGATCTAACCATACCATCAATAATGTTTCTATTCAAGAGGTTTCATCTACATTGTCTAGCAGCATTTATACCTATTAGTACTACTCCATCAGGAACTCCTTCCCTTCATTTCACACTAGAGTAATATCACAAACTCCTTGCACTTGTGAAATCCACTAACTCTACTCTGTCTTATTCTTTTATTAATATATGTTCTGCTCCTATTTCTACTTAAGGTATTATGTCTAACTCATCTTAATTCTTTTCCTAATCCTAATTCTTTTTTAGATTCTTGAATAGTAGAGGTAGTAATATGTCTATTTCTCTTTATCTTGGTTTTCTTCTTATAAAGCCATTAGTTTAATTTTTGTAAAACTCCCTAATAATAGTTATAACATCTTGAATTTTAACTCCAAGATTAAATTAATTAATGAAGGGTAATTTGATAAAATTGAGTATTAACTGATTTAATGATGGTTAGTGATGGCTAAAGGCTTATTGGTTTTGGATAGCTTTTAAAATTAGGTCTAGAAGAATTTTAGGTTACCTGGGCCTAAATTAAAGGAGAAAATCAAACCAAGCACTCTCTATGCCAATCGTCGTAATGAATGCATCATATGCCGCAATAGATGGTCAAAAATTTTAAATGATAAGTTGCAATTTGCAACTATAAAAGAGAAGGAAAGGGGAAAAGACAAAGAGAGGAAACTTTTGTCTACTAGAGCAAGCATCTAGAGGCCATTCTATGTGGTTTAATCTTCAAGACTTTAAGGTAACCATCCTCCCCCTTTCTCCCTCTATTTTCATGAGTTTTGAGCTTAGGAATCTCTATAGGGTGATGAATTCAAACCATATAGCTATGTCCAAACCCATTAGTTCTAATAGGATTAATGAAAGATGATTAACCTTTCTATGCCTAGTTTTGAGGATTTAATAAAGTTGTGAGTTTGGTTCTAAGGTTTTGGACAAACTTTAGCCACTTTAATGAAGAATTTGCATTGTCAGGTGATATATTATTTGTTATTTAAGCTACTAAAAGTTAAATAGAGTTAATGAGAGTTAATAAACTCATTGGATATGAGTTTTATCATATAATCGAGAAGTTGAGTAATTAAAGTATGGGTTTAGGAGTTGAAAGTGGTGTTTATATTGATTATTAGTGATGATGGTGATTATTTAATTATAGATTAATGGTATATCATTTGAGCTCAACTTTAGCTTCACTCAGGAAGCAAGTTGTATAGGGTTCACCTTTGAGTTCTCAAATGTTTGAGGTAATCGAGGGAATTTCATGTCTTGTTATTGCTTGTTAGATTAGTTATGGTGTTTGTGAACATGATTTACATGTTTTGTATTCAAGCAAACTTGTTATTGTTCTTGAAAATAAAATGCAAGTGTGGCCTCTTGTATCAAATGAGAACAGTTATTATGGAAATGATATTGTATTATTGAAAATAAGAAGTTGATTGTTATGATTGAACATGAGATTTTGTGATAACATATGCATGCTTGCGTTAACCTGAGTATACTAAGAATTGTTAGTGTGCATGGTGATGCTTCAAGAATTGTTGCATGAACACATAATAGGCAAGAGGTTGCCCTAAGAGGAGTTAGTACTTTATTTCCACATAGAATATAACCAACACCATAAGTGGTCCTAGTGATTGGTTTAGAGTTGGGTGATCCTGAATCTTACTAAGAAATAGGTGTAAGTATAGATTACCTAAACTTTTAGCCCTTAACATCATCCTGGATTGGGTAAAAGGTAGGGCTTATGGCACCTTACTAAATTCGAGAATGGAGGAATTCAAGATTTGAGAGTAAACATAGCACCTTTGGCTAAGTGGATCTTCATGATTAATGATCTTAGACTAGTCCATTCACATGAATTTAGTCCTATTAAATTGTTAGCCATGTATTTAGTCAACAGTATATGGAAGAGATAAAGAGTGTTGATCATGCATTTGTGATATGTGACACTTGATATTGTGTTGCATATTTGAATGATTTTTAACACCCACTTTACATGATTTAATTGATTTAACTTACATGTTTATGATTTAGAATTTTCTTGGTTATTGAGTAGTTATACTCACCGCTATTTAACATTTTACAACTGCTAAATCTGGGAAAGACAAGGGAAAAGCACCATAGGCATAGGAATTTGTGATTCCTAATATAAGCCTCTTAATTTTGTTATTTATATATGTAATTTGATAATGAAATTGCCAGCTAGGACAATTCTTTTGTTACTTGCACCATTTGCATGCTATATGTGTTGATTGGTTGTATTTAGTGCTACAGGCTTTTGTGAATGGGCTGTAAAGATATAGTTAGGGCTTAAATATTGGTACAAGTATGGTCATGATTATTTTAATGGTTGTAGATGAATATTTAGTAAATGCATGCTATTTACCTCCCAATACCCTTTGATGAAATGGAGGCTGGGGGTGGAAATGTGAAATATACTACATATGTATGTTGTGATGCATTGCAAAATTGTCCTAAGTCCTATGGGTTTGGTCAAGGTAGTTGTGTAGGCTTTTAGCACTTGGTTTTAGTTTTGAATACTCTGGTAGTTTAAAAGCATGAAAAAGGAGTGTTTTTGGTCTTAGGTGTCCAACTGTATGATATGGTATAATTTAGAAATAAAACTAGTCCCATTAGCTTGATGTCTAAAATAGCTTTCTATGGGCATCTAAATCATCCTAATCAAACTTTGTATGGTGGCTCGGGGTATGTCAGAAGTTCTCCCCTAAATTTTTGCTTTAACAGCAAATATATTGTCATATTTTGTGTAATGCACTACGGCACATGGTGTATAGCACTAAGGAGGTCAGCAACGGAGGCTTCAAAATTGTTTTGAAATGTTAGTTGCAGTAAGAGCTCTAGAATTTTTTTTTAATTTTGATTTTCAAACTAAATAATATCTCATGCTTCCATATTCTTTTAAACTTTGACTTAAGTATGTTTAGTCCTTGAAATGTGTTGAAATATTTGTTCTACTTGGTATCCCTATGATTGGTTAAATTATACTTTATTATAAATGGGTTTTAATTTTTTTTTAGTATAGTAGTATCTACTATCTGAGTTTTAATCCTTTCTACCATAGTAGAATCTATTTTACTGTGGTCACATATATTTATTTTTGTATATTTTAAATTACAAATTATAAGTTTAATTCTGTTAATTATAGCAGACTTTCAACTTTAGTCTTTTTTATTATGATTAGCTCTTTTAATTGCAATTAAACCCTTTTACCTTAGTAAAATGATTAAGGTAGTTGTTCTCTAATTACAATGGCAATATGTGATTTTATGGTTATGTAATTGGAGTTAATTAGGTGATGTTATAATAGTTGTAAGACCACTTACTATTTTAATACTATTCATTTTTTTGCTTCTCTTTTTCTTCATAATGTTCTCTATATTCATAACTTTAAGTTTAATCTCATATATGTGTCTAAATTTAATTTATGCAAGCTCATTTTTTGGCCATTCGGATAAATAATTCACTGAAAACATTGGCAGAACTTTATATTAGAGAGCTAGTGTAGCTATATGGGGTATCGAGGGATATAGTCTCTAATTGTGATTTGAGATTTACATTTAAGTTTTAGGGATCTTTGTAGAGAGCAATGGGTACTGAGTTGAAGTTTAGTATGACATAGCACCCTCAGATTGATAGTCAAAAAGATATGTTGCGATCCTGTGTATTAGAGTTGAAAGGCAATAGGGACAACCATTTGCTATTGATTGAATTTGCTTACAATAATAGTTGTCACTCCAGTATTTAGATGACATCATATGAGACTTTGTATGGCAAAAAGTGTAAGCCACCTTTATGCTAGACTAAGCTAAGTGAAAGAAGTGTGTTAGGGCCAAACATTATTGATCGTACTATATAGAAGACTGAAATAATGAGATAGAAACTATTAAAGGCTCAAAATAGACAAAAGAGTTACACAGACAAGCATAAAAGGCTATCAGAATTTTAGTAAGAGATCACATATTTTTTAGAGTTACACTAGTAATTGAAATTAGGAAGTTAATCAAAGTTAAGAAGCTGACTCTTAAATTCATAGGTCCATTTAAGGTTCTAGAGAAGATTAAACCAGTTGCTTACTGGATTGCCTCATCGCTACAACTATCAAGTGTTCATGATGTGTTTCACACATCTTAGCTAAAGAGATACCAATTGAATCCTTCCTATGTGACTGAGCCAGAAGAAATTGAGCTCTAGGAAAATATAACTTATAAGACTAAACCAGAATGAATAGTGTATGTGAAAGATAAGCAACTTAGGAACAAGACTATGTGACTGGCAAAAGGTATTCTAGAAAAGTATGATTCCTGGTGATGCTACTTAGGAGATAGAGGATAAAATGAGATAGTAGTATCTATATTTATGTCCTTAGGTATGTGTTTATATGATTTTTTTTAAATTTTAGGGGCAATTCTTAAAAGGAGGAGAGAATTGTACCATCTTAAATTCTTAATTTGAGAAAAAATAATTCCTAATTAAGGGTAAACTAATAAAATAGTGAAATAATTAGATAAATGAGATTGTAGGATGGTGAATTGACTTTTTGCCTTGTTGGATGATTGAATGAATAGGGTTGTGTGGAAAAATTGTGGCCTAAGTTGAAGCATGGCAAGCAACAAGATTTTCCTCACTATGCCATGTAACACTTGCCCCAAGTGTTATTCAAAAATCACACAATTCAAATAAACTAAGTGTGGTTAAGGAATTAATCCTAAAACCAACTTAGGAAACAAACCATTTAAATCACTAAACAAATACACAATTGTAAATTAAACATTTAAAGCCTTTAAAAAATTTTACAGGTTCTACCTCTAGCGCACGGAAGCAAGTTAGATGAAAGAAGGGTAAAAATATGTTGTTATGACAGCATTAAATTGCTGTCATGACAGCCCTCCTGAGTCAACTTTAGGGAGGCACCGTTCTGTCTTCCGATCTCCGATCAAAAAAATTTTAAAGCTCACACGTCACATTCAAAGGGTACTATAAGTGTACCAAATTTCAAAAAGATCCAACAGTCGGATTAAAAATTGAACATGTTATAAATTTGGTCACTTTTGCTGTCATGACAGCTAAAAAGCTGTCATGACAGCACTTCCGGACCAACTTTCGGAGTGCACTATTTCATCATCCGACCTTCAATCGGAGTGATTCCAAAGCTCATATATCACTTTTTAAGAATACTATTAGCATACCAAATTTTCAAAAGATCCAACGGACGGATTGAATTTTGTGTAGGTTACAATATCACTACTGCAGCTATCATGACAGCAATGAAATGCTACCATGACAGCACCTCTAGACTAAATTCTGGAGTACGCCATTTCTCCATCTGATATCCAATCGATATGATTCCAAATCCCACATGAAACTTATAAAAATTTTTACTTGTGACCCAAATTTTAGAGAAATCCAACGGTCGGATTAAGACTTGGACACCCAGATGCAAAAGTGCAGCTTTTTGGTAAAAACCATTTTTAAATTGTTCAAATCTCATCCTAATGGTCACAAACCTGTGGGAACACTTTGGACACGTCAAATAAGATTAAAAACACCTAATAGAACATTCAAATGATGAAAAACCCCTATACATCAAAATTTGACCACTTGAGTGCCATTTCTCAAAATGGACCCTAAACCTGCAAAATGCACAAATCATACAAGAGTGGTCACAAATCAATCCAAATACCATGTATTTATATAAATACATATGCTAAACATTTTCACTTGGCTTAGAGTTCCTTATGGGGCCTATGCACCCACTCTCTCTATCCAAGGTGTATGCTTGCCCAAAGCACACCATTTGCAATGCAACCACTTTGCATTTGTTTATAGAATCACACACACACACACACACACACACACACACACACAGATATATATATATATATATATATCAAAATAAATATCTGCTTGTAATAGAAACTTGATCTACTAAGCAAAACCATCAAAACCACATACCATAACCAAGTTTCCTAGCCACAAGTCTACAAACAGACAAAAATTTATACACAAGCACACAATCCACACATATCCACACACACATACATAATCATATCCTACTGGCACCCTAATCCTAAATACATTACAATATATTTGCTCAAAAGAAAGGGGTTGCAGTTCTTTACAAATCACAAGCAAACCCCTAGCTTTGCTCCTTTCCCCGTCCACCACTGGATCCTTCGCTTGGACCTAGAATATTGAAAAGAAAGGGGTGAGATAACCACAGTCTTAGTAACAGAGAAATCTACATTGATTATTACAAAGCAAGCCATAATTAAATAAGCAAATAATAAATTCAACATTGTATATAATTTAGCCATTTAAAATGCATGAATGCATAACCTAGGCCGGTATGGCCTTTCATGAGCAACAGAATGCCCCTGGCACTCTTTAACTCGCAGGTAAACCTTACACCTACTTGTACCTCCACAAGCACAAAACATAATCTAAGGCATGATCTAATCCACCGAACCGCTTATGCCCCTTCGATGTGAATCCTAAGCAGTTAAAGCTAACTCTCTCCCAAAGCCAGCCTGACTTACTCTCCATGTGAAGGCTACCTTGGCCTAGGCACTCAACCTCACACTTCATATGTCGGATTCCCTCCCCCACTGAGAGGTGTCGAACACTCAATACACTAACCACTTTAGTGCACTGAGCCCATAATACATAAGGCAACACTGAGTACTGGCAGTGTGCCATAGAATATCAAAAGTACACACCTTCTCATTGGTGAACTCCCACCGAGATCATGCCTTTTATTCGTGTCTACTTTTTTCCAGTATTAACCACTTCAACACTCTAAGGTAGTATAACATTTATAAATCTTCCTTAAACGGTTCCTTAGCCTATCTAAGGTACCTTACTTAGTTACACTTCCTTAAGTTCAACTTCTATTCCTTATGATTAAAATACATGTAAACAAATCTTGTTTCCATAAAAACATTGTTGTTAAACAATTAGAAAACATATTTGCACTATAATCAAATTAGTACCCCATAACCCCTTATAAAGCACATTTAATCTTTTAAAACATGTAATGCATGATAGCTAGTAATATTTATTCAAAAATAGCTAAAACAGAGTAATAAGAAATATAAATTTTTCCTGTTACCTCAACCCTTTGGTACCAAAAGGGTTTCTCTTATACAAAATAAAACTTAGCTTGTTCCTTAACTTTCGAACGAATTCCACCAACAATCCCTACAACATATAAGTGATCCACATCACTTATCATGTCAAATAGAATTAATGAATACTATAACTCATACCACACAACTTAGGTCTATGAGCCATAATCCATCCCAATGGTCTATATATTAAACCAACCATTCACATAGTATCACTTAACTACCAAAACCCTTTAATAGCCATCACTAGGCTAATTTTTAATTTATATAATTTTTAATCAATTAAAAACCTTGACTTAGTGCCACCAACTTTCACCATTAGCCCTTATAATGAAAACCAAACCTTAATTTAAATCTTTTTGGGCTCAAATAGCAAAATTATAACTAAATCAATAGGCTTAAAATATTGAGGAGAAAAACCCAACCTCTTGGGGTTTGATTTGTGCCCAAAACACCTCTTTTCATCCAATTATCTACTCAAAATATTAGATCACTATATAAAAACTCAAAACATCCTCCCTAGGATCCAAAGAAATAAAAGCTTACAAGAATAAAGCCTTTGGGATCAAAATCCAAAAATTTTCTCTTCCATAAATTGAAGAAAATCAAGAGAAAGGGAAGAGGATTGAAGTAGAAAGTTTACCTATCGTGTAGCCGAGCTCGCAACGGTCGCAAAGACTCCTAGATCCAAGCCTAACTCCCTCCCTTTCTCTTCTCTTCTTCCTCTCTCCCTCTCGTGTGTTTCCTTTCCTTTCCTTTCCAATTTAGTTTCTGCATTTTCTATGTCAGTTTTGGTCTTTAAATTGCTGATCTAAAAGTTTAGGGAAAATTACAAGAAATGGCCCAACATTTTTTTATTATTGCACAAAAGCCCGGGTCAACTTTGGTAATTTTTTTCATAGTTAAAAATCAAATAAAACTAAAATTTTGCTTAGTAAAATTCAAATTCTAGGCCTCTATCAAATTATTCTAAATTTTAATTTAATTATAGATATTTTATTTTATTTTTTTAAAAATAAATTTGAGTCTTAAAATTTTTGGGATGTTACATGCCACGTGCCGCAACACATGGCATAGAAATTTGATTTATGATGTGTGGTCAGATACAGAAAATCAAAAGTAAAGGAGAGGGTAAACACAAAAGGAGAAGGAGAAGAGGGTGGCTTCTACTAGGGCAAGGCTTTATAGGGCACTGGGAGATATTTTTAACCTATCACCTACTGAGTAAGTTTTGTATTGCCCTAAGTTCCTATTCTACTTTAATTTCTCTTAATTTGAAATATAGAGAAATTGAATCAGGGAGTTTTAAAGAGTTAATTTCTTACCTTTTAGTAATAGAAAGACTCTTTAAAGTTAAACTAAGATTTTGCGATTGGTTAGGGAATCAAAACTTAAGCTTTTAATTTATAAGCTTAACTTAGCCTAAATAGAGAAGTTAGAAAGGGAAAAAGGTTAGTATGAGTTGTGTTTAAGTTAATAGAAGTGGTAAAAAGATTAGTAAAGACTTGGAATCATGAAGTATGGGAGAATAAGGAGTTAATTATGAATAACTATGGTTAATTATAGTAATTAGTGCTTTTAGTGAATTTAGTAATTGACCTTTAGCATTAATTATGTATATTACTATAGATTATGTGTTGCTTTATGAATGGAAGCTAAGACTTTGAGGAGTATCATAAGTAACATTTCTAGAAATAAAAGGGTTAAGGTAACTAGATAATTTATTATGTTTACTAACTAGTTTAACTGTTTATAAGTAAATATGATAAAATAATTTATGATTTTATATTGGCATGTTTTGCCACTTGCATGTTTTAGCATCAAAATAGAGGTTTGACATATTTGTTAAGTTATTTATAAGTGACTTTAAAAGGAGATTATGATATATATGTATGTATGTATATATATAGAGATGTGGAAATATGATTATATGCATGTGAATGGTGGCATGATCATATTCAAGGATAAGAGTTCACCCTGAGTGTGTGGAGATGTGTGAAAATAAAATCCATATAGTCAGGATGACATAATGGGACCTCCGGTGCAACAATGTATTCAATACTATTACCATGAGACATTCGGGCAGTCTGGCAACTCGTTAGTGCCCGTAAGGTTGTAGTTAGGAGTTAATGACATCCCTATTGTGTGTGTGAAAAGAGGAATCCGTAGTTTATATGTAGGATAGAATACCTTTGGCTAAGTGTTTCTATTACTGAAGGTGTGCTCAGATCAATGTTTACGTAATTGATTCAATAGAGCCTATAGGTTCAGTTACAAAGCATGGAGGTTCGATGGATGGATAATCATGTGAGCATGGCATGGTTTTGTGAAAATAGGTATAATTTTGTGTGTGTGTGTGTGTGTGTTACTATAAGACAATGATATAACTATTTTAGTTTACTTATTTAGAGTTATTCCTATTAATAGATATGGATGAATTATTTTGGTTGTTGAAATATTTATCTCACATATGCTTACTATTTTACAGGGTCCAATGTCAAGAGTAATGGAGGGAAAAAGTTAGGCTGAGAATAGTAGGACTGCTGATAGCCTTTCTTGATTAGTGTAATAAATTTGTTTATCTACGACTATTGTGATGTGCATAAGTTGCCACAAGATTGCATGTACATGTTAAGTTTAGGGAACTAGTGAAAGCATATGTTTAACTTAACCCTAATAGGTGTAAATGTTTGATATATGCATGATGAAGTTTTGTAAATGAGGCTAAGATACTATTTCAAGTACATGTTGTGTATGGTTGGAAATGGTAAGTGTGTGAAGTTTAGTCGTGAGTATACTTATGTGGGAAAGTGTGAAAATATCTCTTGGTGTGTGATAAAGGGCAATTTAATGGCTAAACTTGTATGTACATGTGATTTTGTTGATATATCTATTTAATCAGGTGATAAATGTCCTATTGAATGTGGTCAAGGTTCTAAAAATGGCTAATGACATGTGGTTTGAAATTGGGAGGCTCGAATGAGTAGAAGTGGCTTAAAATAGTCATTTTCCATTTAGGCATACAATTTTCAAATGGAATTTAAAATGAAATAAAATCAGTATTATTAGTTAGATTTTGAAATAGGCTTCGTGGTAGGCCTTAAATCACTCTAATTAGATATTGTATGTGAAAATAGTATATGTCAAAAATTCATATCAGTTGAGTTGTATGATAACAAAAATCTAATACATGCACTATAAAACATGGTGCATATGCCACGATGCATGGCATAAAGTGAGGGCTTGTGGTTTTGTACCACATGCCTCAGCATATGGCCTATTTTGTTGAAAATTACCATTTTGCCATATTTGCTTATTATTTGTAATTTATACAATTTGTTTGCTTCTATTGAGCGTAAATGTATACTTTTGATGGATTTCAAATGATTTTCAAAATATTTTCTTTTAGGATCCCAACCTTTACATTATTAAATTTTAAATGTTTCTGTATATATGTTAGAATTGAGTGTGCAGTACTGTGATATTAGGAAAGACATTACATAAAGCCTGTCTTGTCATAAAAGGCTATACCCCAATTGATGGTCTTGATTAACTAGACACTTTTTCTCTTGTGTCTAAGATAATTGTGCATCTTCTTCTTTTTATTATTGTAACTAAGAATTGGTTCCTTTACCAAATGGATGTTAACAACGCTTTTTTACAGGTGACCTTACAAAGAGGTCTATATAACTCTTCCTTTAGGTATTCACTGTTTTAATCCATCTAAGGTTTGTATATTGGAGAAGTTACTTTATAGGCTTAAGCAAGCTAGTTGACAATGGTTTGCTAAGGTCTCTTCTACCTTAACTTCTTATGGTTATGCTCAATCTTATGATAACTATTCATTGTTCGCATACCATACTTCTACTTTAGTTACTATAATCTTGGTTTATGTTGATGTTTTAATCTTGGTTGGTAATGATCTTGCTTATATTAGTGGAATTAAAGGACTCTTTGATGATGCATTCAAAATTAAAATTTTAGGTGATTTGAATTTTTTTGGAACTTAAGGTTGCTCATTCTTTTAAAGGTGTCTTGCTAAACCAATGAAAGTTTGCATTGGAATTACTTGATAAGTTAGGTTTTTTTTATTGTAAGCCTCATATATTTCTTATAGCTTATAATGACTCTCTTACTCAAGATAGTGGTAATTGTTGCTTGATCTTCTACCATATAGACATCTTATAGGCTGTTTATAATATATCAAAACTACTCAACCTAATATTAGCTTCTTTGTTAAGAAATTAAGTCAAATTTTGGCTACTGTTACTGATTTACAACTACATGCTTCTTATAGGATTCTCAAATTTCTTAAGAGTACTCCTACTATTCTTTCCATCTACTTCTAATCTTTGCATTAAGGGGCTTAATGATTCTAATTAGGCCACTTGCCCTTATACTCATTTTGTTATAGGTTTTTGTATATTTTTGGACCATTCTTTGATTTCCTAGAAATCAAAGAAGCAATTGATTGTATAACGATCTTCTTCCAAAGTGAAGTATCATGATCAACAATTTGTAAGATTTGTAACATCTTTACTTTTATTAGGAATGTGATTTAAGAGAAATGTATAATTGAGAAATTTAATTTGATGAATTAATCGAGATTGAGATTAATTAAACATCTAGGTACTTAATTATGACTTAAATTAGGTTTAGAATCATACATGAGGCTTATTTAGGATCTAAAATAGGTATTGGGCTGATTAAGACCCCATAATTTGGTCATAAGTGAGGATTTCCATTATTATACCGTTGACCATAGTGGAGGATTTCCACGGGGCCCATAATTTGCATTTATTATAAAATGAATAAAAAGGAAAGGAAGATTAGGATTTTTGTGCAATTTTCTTTGGCTCTACTAGGGTTTTGAGTTCTCCACTATTTGGGCATGAATTCTACAAAGCCCTTACTTAATCTGGACTTTATCATTATTAAATACGCTATTATTAAACAACAATTACATAATATAAGAGTAATAACCCTCGAATTGTTTTCAAAATGTGGGATTCCGACTTCGTAAAACATATGTTCAAATAAGAGGGCTCATAGAAATGCAAACACAACTCTAAGACTTAATAAAGCATAATATTTTTCCCTTGAAAAAGTGTCATGTGGCATGGCTCACACCACCATGCACATGGCATATAGTACAAAGCAATGTGTTTTATTTTTCTCTATGTCATGCACCGCGGTATGGCACACAATGCCCCATGACACTTATGATAGCATGATCTGCTGTCATATGGCAGTTTAGAAGGTAAACTTTTGTTGCACACAATTTTGACATCCAATGTTCGATTGAATTGATTCAAGTGTCCACATGAAACTCATAACATACTCTATCTAATAAGATAAGTTTGGAGTTGATCCAATGGTTTGATCTAAAATTGAATACCCGAGTGTAAAAAGTTACTTTTTTCTTTTAAAACTTACACCCTAAGTACTTAATTTTCATTCCTTATCTCATTAAACCACTCTAAGCCTTGAACCAAGTTCAAAAGAACCATATACACCTATTTGACACTTCTAATCACAAATGTTACATCAATTACTCAAATTGATCTCTCAATACCACTTTACATAATTGTGGGCTTATATGAGAAATACACAAACAATCACATATACACATAGACTTGTTTCACATTCAATCATCTGACTCTCACACATAAGGCTCCGCTTCACTATATGGTTGAGAATCTCAAATACACTCAACTCTTCTAAATGGGACTCTACCTCACCATTTGTGTCAAGTTCTCATATATACACATAAATTCACATAACGAAATCATATCAATATATAATGAAACAAGTTATAAAATAGCATACACTTGCTTGATTGGCATTTAGGCCTACCCATGTACCCACTACTGTGGTATCCTCAGCGAGATGCAATATTGCTTATCCAAGCAAGTTCACAATCACAACTCATACACATTCTCGTATTTATATTCACATACACTTTTGCATCCTAATTGGCAACTCAAATTCTAAATACAACTTTATAGATTCATTCTACACAATTGGTAGTCATACCACTTTCAAGTGAGGCTACTCTTTCCTCGCTTCATTTGCTAGCCTTCTTATGCTCTCTTCACCTTGTTAGGATAGGCTAGGCACTAAAAGGGGATGAATTAGGTAACATTTAAAACTTATGAAAACTTGAAAAGAGTAAAGAGCTAAAGAGTAAAGGAAGAAGATGACACACTCAAGATTTATATTGGTTCAGCCACAAACTTAGTTTACATCCAATCCTCAAGATTACACTTGAGATTTTCAACTAAAAACACAAGCTTCAATGGGTGCTTGTCACCACAATACAACTCTAAAGACTAACATTGTCTTGATTCACTTAACATACCTTGCTACAATTTAGTAAGTTGTTACAATACTTAAAAATTCCTTTTCAAGATTTCTAAGAAGATAATTAAAGCTTTTTATAGAAAACACTCTTGAAGAGTATATGAAAACATAAATGAAAGCTTATAAACCTTTGAGATTCTTTTTAAGAATAATGAATGAATGCAATGAGTAAAGTCACAATTTAAAAGCTCTTTTAAATGCACAAATGATAATTAGTTTGCTCAAGGATCATTAATTCTCGTTCTAGTTCAAAATGAATCACTTATATAGTTTTTAAAAGTTGATAGACTATTAAAATAGTGATTCTATCTATTGGTACATTATCTTGTGAGTGACCGGCATAACAACACTTGATTTTGCACTGAGGAAGTTTCACAAAACTAAATGTGACAAATCACACGTGAATACCTTGTCCTCTCACACGTGGTTTTACACTTTTAAATAATCGTTCAGTTCTGTGTGCTTAAACACGTGTGGTACCTTATTGCTCTTACACGTGGTTTAGCACTTATAGGTGCTAAAACTCATGTGGTACCATATTGCTCTCTCGTATGGCTTTGCACTTATGAATATACTAACATATCAAAGTGTTAAAACTTGTGAGTATACCATTTGCTCTCACACATGATTTTGCACATAATGAACTATTATTAGTTATGTGTGACAACTTATGCATGGCACCTCTACTCTCACACACATGAAATGGCTGGCAAAATGCTAAAGCCATTCTTTGTGACCAAAACTCTTATGCAACTAGAATGATATCATGCATGAAATTGCAAGCAATAATGTATAAACTTGTTTATGCATATTCATTCATAGAACAAAGAATAACTTAAGCAAGATTTTGCATGATCAAGAGATATAGATTTGTGAACTAATGATCATACATGTGAACAATTTTAGCTTGACTTGAGAAGATTTAAAACTCAACAAAACAAAATGTGATTGTTCAACAAGTAATAAATCATGTAGAGATAAAGCAAAAGGCAGCATACAACACAAGTACTCAATCACACATGAAGCACTTCTTTACACTCAGGTGATTTAGCTCTCAGTGTGCCTAACATGTAAGGACTTATGAGTGACTTGCAGAATCACACGTGATTCTGCCTCTTTACTATGCAAACTTTTTCCATGAAAAATCATATGCAAGAGAGACATTATTTACAAGATTTAACATACTTAGATAAGTCTGAATGTATATAAAAGAGACATATGATACATTCATTTAGTTATTAAAAAAAGTGATTAAGCTCTCTAAGTTTTTACATTGAATCTAAGAAAATTTAAATTATTTCTTCATCTTCTCTTCATTCTTCATACTCTTGAGGTTTTGTCTTCATCTATAATTCTTTATATTTTCACACATAACAAATACCTCTTCTTGTGGTTTTATAATCATCAAAACACATAATCCAACACACTTGTGTACAAAAGTAATGGAGTGAGACATACATCCCAGTAATTCAGATGTAACCCCAATTACCAGTTAGTAAGCAAAATTATATACAAGAGATAAAGTAGCATGTATTTTAGTAAAACTAATGCAATCTGCATATATACAAGAATTCATCTATATTCATCCATCATGCTCATGCATTCCTAGTTCTATCTAGCAGAGCAATATCTACGCTCAGACTAGGATTTCCAATCTTTCATAAAAAAGAACCCATTATACCACTATTCAGATCAGGTATCCTTTTCATGTATGGGTGATCTCCTAGGTTTATTGTGGCAGAGTCAAACCCTATACTCGAGACCTTCAAGATTTCCTATCCTTACACAGAGTAAGACCACCCTAGTCTAGGGTATACTCATAAATCATTGTCCTAGGTCCGTCGTGATAGAATCAAGCTCTACGCTTAAGATCTTCAAGATCTCCTAGGTCCTTCCTGGCAGAGTCAAGCTTTATGCTCAAGACCTTTAAGACTTCTTAAACTTACATAGAGTAGGACTGCAACCCTCGACCCTAGTCTAGTGTATACTCACAAATGCAATGTGCATGTCTATGTATATGTCTCTTCAGATTCATTTCCTACATTACTCACAAACCTACATATATGTATTTTCACAATACTGCTATCCTATCAGTTCATAATACAATGCATATAGTTATATAAAAATACTTGCAAATAATTTCACAAACGAACAAGTAAAAAGTTACTACAGTTACCTTTTACCCTTACTATTAAAGGTTACCAATCACAAAAGATGTAGATTCTCATGAGCAACTTCTTAAATGCTCAATCTACACAACATAATGTCCTTAGTCAATTCTTAGTACTCAATATAGGCATTGATTTGGCTAAATTGAATCCCTTAACATATAAAACAGTTTAATTAACATTTTTTGAATTCATAAATTCATTATCTATAGTCATTAGCCTTATAGGCTATTTAAATGACTATAATAACATCCTAACTCATTTACTCTCCCCATTTCATCCTTTTTAACCTAACTTTTTAAGCTAATTAAGCCTAAATCTTCAAAGCTCAACCATTCAACTCTAGACTAGTCACAAAACCTTAGTTCCATATTCAATAGCCCTTTTTTAACCTTTCTTTTAGATTCTAATATCTTAAAACTTCATGATTTAATTTCTTAACTGATCCAACTCAATAAAAATGGGATAGAAATAAAGCTTAGGGCTACACAATATTTACTCGACAAGTTACTAACCAAAGCAGACTCCCAAGCTCCCGTAAATCAATGCCCTAACAGAGTCAAGCTTCCTCTGCCTCTCACACAGGATTTCCTCAACCCCCTCTTTTGATTTCATGAGCTGATCATATCAACTTTAAGTGAATTCTATACCATGCACAGCAGCGTGTAGCATAGTGAGGTTAACCTCACTTGTGCTCACGCATTTCATCTCAAATTGCCATTTTACCCTTCAATCCTATCAATACAACAGCCAACTAATATAAAATATTAACTCAGCATCCAAAATATAGTCAATCCATTAATTATTAATTTATCTCTGATTAGCAACCAGTTTTCCTAGATTGAATTTCAAGATGTTACAAATTCTAAGTCCTAATCACTCAAGGTAATACTTATAATCCTCCTCCTACCCTCTAATCTCTTCTCTTAGTGAGTTTAAGTAGTGATTAAGGTTAAGGTTTGAATATGAAGCAACTCCAATCATGAGGTTCAAATTTTATAAGTTGTTTAAGGTATAATAAGTGCTATTTAGGTTGTTTATAGTGTTTATCATAATGGAGTGATTGAATCTAAAAACCCTAGCTTAGTTGAGTGATGATTAATGATAATTATTATGTTGAACCCTAGTTTTGATGATTACAAAAATAGAGAAGTTATTATTTTACAAATAAGTATTATTGGAAAACTTAAGGAAATAAGGTTTTCATGTGTAAAATCTTTTATTTTCCTTATCCTTAATTCACTTCTATTTATTTAGAGATAATTATTTGAATTACCTTTTGTCCTTGAATTGATTACATGTTGAATTAATTTGAATTAACTCATGTGTTGAAATCTTTCTTGGATATATTGGTAGAACTCATTCCTACCGATATGAGCAATACCTACCTAAATGTGCGCCTTCCTACCTAAATATCTCTCTCTATTCTTAGCCTCTCTTGTTTATAAGTTTTCTATCGATATATCTATGTTCTACCCAACTATCTTTTTCCTACCTAAATGTCTTAGCCTACCAAGTTCATGATGTTTCTATCAGTATAATAGACTTCTATCTAAATGTTTAACTTCTACCTAAATGTCTTTCAACCTTCCAATAGAAATCCTCTTGAATCAAAGTCTTTTACGATAAATTATTCTAGTATAACACTCATATAAAGCTCTATATTGTCTTTCATATTTCATTCATGCTTATACTAGTATGTCACTATTTCTACTGATATATGTTTGAACTTTTTACCTCTATTTCCTTGTTTCCAAAATAAAACATCTCAAAACTCATCTAACCATAATCCTTTTTAGCCTCCAAGTGTTATGTTCACTCTCTTATCATTCTAGAATACTCTTAAAACAATCATAGATGAAATTAATCTCTTTTCATTATTTGATTTATTATTTCTACCTATAAGTCTTTGCTATACTGGTAGTGCTCTTTTTTACCTTTTTTTAGAGCATTTAATGCAAAGAGTCGTTACTTTCCTTAAGGCACCACCAATAACACACTAACTCATCAGAAGTACTATTTTACTACCTTAAATAATGGGAAACTCGAAAGAAATAAAGATGAAGTCTTCAACAACAAACTTATGAGTCTAATAGATTTATTTCAAGAATCATCTATAAATAGGACTCATTTAGAAAGCTCAAGGAAAAAACAGAGAAGTTATTGAGCCAACTACTTGCATTCATTTTCTAACAACTTTCAAATATTGCATTTACTATTCTAACAGCTTCATTAATTGTACATTTACTCTAAAGAGAGAGTTTATATTACAATAGTGATTCATTATTAAATTCACTTTGTTCATCATTGTATGTCACTCTTGAAATAGAGTAACTTAAGCTCGGGGAGCTTAAGAGGATTTGTAATCACCTTTGTAGACTAAGAGTTTCAAACTTATAAGAAGTTTTTATTATATTGAGGTCATAAAGAGCCTAGTTTAATCTTGGTGAGTTTAGTGAAAAATCTCAAAGGTGCTTTGGAGACTGGACATAAGCTTGAGTAAATAGAGCTAAACTAAGATAAACTATTTGTGTAAAGCTTCTTTTCCTTTCACTCAGCTTTGTTTGGTGATATCGTTCCTTATTTATCTTTATATATGCTTAAATTGTTTTAATTTTTTAATTAGCCTAAGCCACCCCTTCTTGAGAGGATCTTACATGTTAGGATGATTAAGGTTTAAATTTATGATTAAGAAGTGTAATAAGGGTAAGTAAAACTAAGTTTGATGATTGAAATGTATGGGAGTGTATCAGGGTTGTGAGATTAATTAATCTAACCCTAGATAACACTTGCGCCATAGCAGATGGCATAAAGAGGGAAGCCCCCTCACTATGTCTTACACCATGGCGCTTGGTTTTTGGTCTGTGGTATACCTTTACCATTATGACAATACTTCGAGACTAACTTTCAGAGTATGATATTTTGCTATCCAACATTCAATTTGAGTGATTTAAGTGTTCACACAAAGTTATTTAAGCTATCTATATTTATTAGCACTAGTTTCACCATAAGACACTTCGCAATTTATAAATTCGATACCTAGGCGCCAAAATAAACTTTTTCATTTCCAAAACATACCCCAAAGATGTCTAAACCACCAAACAAGTGCAATAGCTCTAGGACCACTTGAACTAACTCAAACATACCACAATGTACCTAATTGAATAGGCAATTACATACACATATATTTTAAACATATACCGGCCATCAAAACCCTAATTCCACATTAATCAAAGGCATAAGCATAATTCACATATCAATCTCATGACCATTCATACATGTACAATCACTACAATAATGACACTTGCACTAGTATTTTAGCCTCTTACAATAGTTTTAATCACAATTATAATATCTTAAGCTGAAATACACCCAAAAAACCATATTCTCATGCAAGTGACCTAAAAATAATACACATCCTAAGTTGGTATAACAAACACACAAACACACACACGCATATTAAGTTACACAAAATACCCAATTTGTATACAAAACTATACCATTACAAGCTCTTTCAATTCCTAGTAGCATCATCCTTCCTTTTTTCCCTATCAAAGCAGTTACCTATAAAATATAACCACAGGGGCGAGATAGTGTCTAAGTAACTAAAAAATCTAATCTACCTACAAGTATGTTAAAATAGAACATGAGCATGTGAAGCAGCTAATAAAACCATTTATTCAAATACCATCAACATATGAATATATGCACATGTAAACATATGCATGATCAACATACTATCTTATATCTTTCTTGTTTCCTCCAACTAAATTTGTGAGCTAATAACTCAATAGGACTAAGTCCATGTGATTGGACTAGCCCAAGTTTACCAATTATAAGAGGCAGCCCAACCAAAGATGCCTTCGCCCATTTTTAAACCATAGATTCCCTCTCTCGAACATTTGGGTTGTTGTATACCCAATCTATCTCCAAGGAAGTCTTAGGATTTCTAAACAAGAATAAAATGAGCACCGAGGCCTCCAAGGTGCCAGTGTGTATCATATAGATTTTAAACAATATTATAACCCCTGGGGTGAATTCCTACCCACCACTTTTACGCGAGAGGTATTTCCAAATAATCACTAGCATAACAATTGATATCTTCACAAGTATATTCATATTCATGGTACTGGGATAACATTTACATAGACACACACACACACACAAAACACACACACACACACACACACAAAATCTCTCCACTTCACATGGGTTTTTAAACTAGAAACAAACATTCATATTAGTGTAATACAAGTTTAAAAATAATACATTATAGTCTTGTAAATCTCATAACTATCCAAACACACAAGTAAGAACATTAGATTATCCAATTACCTCAACCCTTTTCATTATAAAAAGAGTTATCGTGGCAATAAGTAATCTCCTTAGCTTTCATTAGATCAAAAGGTTCTAATCAATATTTAATCTACAAGATTAAACACTAATCTTTAATTTACAACTCTAAATAAACCCCTTTTAGCCTAAACTTGGGTACCCACATTACCCAAATTTCCTCTTTAACATCAATGATACTCCCACTATATCTCATTAATTCTATCTAATACTTAAACACTTAAACAACATCAATTTTCTACCTACATTATTCCCAATATTTGAATTTTCGCTTAGGGTTCATCCAAACCCTAGTTCAAAACTCCAAATCATTGTATAATCATCAAACTTATGTTTAGAAACTTAATTTAACTCTCTAAAGCTCTAACTAAGCTAATGGGTTTGATAATATCTTAAGGAGGGACAAAAACAACACCCAACTATATCTAAAATCACTAAGAATTTGCATAAGGAAGAGGGAGGATGAAAAGGAAGCTTACCAATATAGATTCCAAGCTTAAAATGCCTTTAGGATGACCAAATGTAGAAACCCTAGCCACCCACATGCTTCCCTCCATTGCCCCTCTCATTTTCTCTTTTCTCCTTCTTTAAAATCAGACATTGTTCGCATCTATTTTAACTTAAAAATTGGCCGTGTATCGTAGCAAATGGCATAGCAGGCCAATATGCCCATTTTAGCCACCACCTGAGACTAGTTAACCCGAACTCCATCCTAGTCTACTCTTAAATCTGTCCAAAAGCCTAACAATTTCATTAGTTTTTTAAAACACCATTAACTTAAAAAATGCACTATTTTACCATTTTACCTTTTATTTACTCTTAAATTTTAAGTTTAAAGTTTAAGGATGCTACATTGGGCATCAGGCACAGACATTGTTTTCGCACCCATAAATGCGATGTGGACAGCGTGAGAGCGGAGGTTCTGACATTCAGAAGGAAGATCGAAGAAATCGGAGTCACCACTAAGATTTTGAGGTAAATCTCAGAAAACCATTTAAAGGTGGATAAGGGTGGTCTGCAAAAATAGAAAATAGGTTCGGGAGTCAGTTGAGTATGGGGAACCACAACACCCATTCATAAGAATGGTTACGTGAAGTTTGTTGTGCTATATTAATATGGTTTTAAAATTATTTTAATTATCCCTTTTACATTCATGTGTTTGATATAAAAATGATGAGAATTAAGTGAGAAATATTTATTTATTTACGAGGGAGGACTTGACTCAGAATCTGACTCTGAGGCCTACGTATCCTATGATGGGATCAAAGTCCACGTAGTTTGGGAGTCGGTTGAGTGTGGGGAAGGTGTTAGGCACCCTACAACACCTATTCATAAGAACGGTTACCTGAAGTTTGTTGGTGAAAATATTTTTGAAGACAAATTAATTAGAAATAATTTACTATTTTGCAAATAAAATAATTTTTGAAATTTTGGTATGTGTGTTTTAAATTGCAAAAAGTGATTTAATTTCAATCATTTTCTCAATTTTTAAATTTTTTTGTTGAAATAAAGAAAAGAGTTTTAAAATTATTTTTCATGTTTTATTATTTTCTTAGAAAATTTAACTGCTATACCTGCAGAGCCTTCTTAGCTCATACAATAATACAGTTATTCTAAATATCGAAGATTTCAAAATCTCTCACGATAAAAGGGTAAAATAATGTAAATATTTTAAGTACATTTTTAATGTGTAATTATACAATTTACATTTTTAAATATAAAAATCTTAATCACTATACTTGCAAAGTCTTATTGACTTTCACGGTAAGATGATTATTCTAGAGGTCTAATAAGTCCTATTAACTTTCACCCCACAATATTGTAAACACTATATTTTGTCTGGACATTTTTTTAAATTTTATAATAAATAACCAAAAAAACATAAAAATACAAAAATGAAATTTAATCTTTTTTAGGATTATATTTTAAAAAAATAATAATTTTAACAAAATAAAAAAAATCTTGTTTAAATCTTTTAAAATCTCTCCTAAATTATCCCAACCATTCAAAAATATTGGGAATTAATTTTTTTTTGAGACTCAACTATTTTTAAATTTCTCTCCTTAAATTTTTTTTGTTTTTCATTTAAATATATATATATATTTTTTAAAATTAGACTTTTCTTTCTCTCCCTTAATCTAATTAATAATAATAAAAAAAGCATTAAAAAAAAGAAGAATGGCTAAAAAAAGGGACATGCACGTACGGAGCTTGAGCACAGAGCAGAAAATGCAGTCATGCACACTGCACACATGAAACACAGCCAAAAGACTTCAACTTTGTATTCAGTAAATAAATAAATGAATTTTTGTAAATAAAATTAAATATTTTTTATATAATTAAATTAATATATTAAACCTTTTGGTCATATGAGATTTTTAAATGTCTATAGACCTCTAGAATAATCATCTTATCGTGAAAGTCAATAAGATTTCGCAAGTATAGTGATTAAGATTTTTATGTTTAAAAATGTAAATTGTATAATTACACATTAAAAATGTACTTAAAATATTTACATTATTTCATCCTTTTATCGTGAGAGATTTTAAAATTTTTGTAGATATTTAGAATAACTGTATTATCATATGAGCTAATAAAGCTCTACAGGTATAGCAGTTAAATTTTCTAAGAAAATAATAAAACATGAAAAATAATTTTAAAACTCTTTTCTTTATTTCAACAAAAAAATTTAAAAATTGAGAAAATGATTGAAATTAAATCACTTTTTGCAATTTAAAACAAACATACCAAATTTTCAGAAATTGTTTTATTTGCAAAATGGCAAATTATTTCTAATTAATTTCTCTTCAAAAATATTTTGACCAATAAGCTTTAGGTAACCGTTCTTATGAACGGGTGTTGTGAGGTGCCTAATACCTTCCCCACACTCAACCAACTCCCAAACTACGTGGACTTTGATCCCATCACAGGGTATGTAGGTCTTAGAGTCAGATTCTAAGTCAAGTCCTCCCTTATAAATAAATAAATATTTCTCACTTAATTCTCATCATTTTTATATCAAACACATGAATGTAAAAGGGATAATTAAAATAATTTTAAAATCATATTAATATAGCGCAACAAACTTTGAGTAACCGTTCTTAAGAACGGTGTTGTGGGGTGCCTAAAAACTTTCCTACACTCAACCGACTCCCAAACTACGTGGACTTTGATCTCATCACAGGGTACGTAGGTCTCAGAGTCAGATTCTGAGTCAAGTCCTCCCTTGTAAATACATAAATATTTCTCACTTAATTCTCATCATTTTTATATCAAACACATGAATGTAAAAGGGATAATTAAAATAATTTTAAAACCATATTAATATGGCACAAAAAACTTTAGGTAACCGTTCTTATAAACGGGTATTGTGGGGTGCCTAACACCTTCCCCACACTCAACCGACTCCCGAACCTATTTTCTGTTTTCACCGACCACCCTTATCCACCTTTAAATGGTTTTCTGAGATTTACCTCAAAATCTTAGTGGCGACTCCCATTTCTCCGGTCTTCCTTCCGAGTACCGAAACCTCCGCTCTCACGCCGTCCGTGTCACATTTATGGGTGCGACAGTTGGCAACTCCGTTGGGGACAGGCTAGAGAGTCAAGCCTATATAAGTTTGTTGTGCTTAAAATACAATATGATTTTTTTTATTATTATCCTTTTTAATTTGTGTGTGCCTTTTTCCCCCTCTTTTCATCTTTTCTCTGTCTTCATTTTTCTATAATATGTCTTAGGATAGATAACATGCAAAATAAATCCTAGGATAGAAGACTTTTATTTGTACATATAATTACCTCTTTGTTTGATCTGATTAACAGATGAGGGTTGGGTAGCATATAGGAATAAGATAACATGCTTGCATGCTCCTATCAGACACTATGCACTCACACAATTCAACACACACGTTTTAGGCCCTATACCCGGGTTTATGAATATCATAGGTTAGTGGAGGTTATTAATAGTTTCCTTAAAGAGTTTTTGAACTCTCGGACATTACTATGAATGCCTCACCCAAGCTGTTACTTACTCAGTAAATTTGGTCCCTGAAGAGCTTATGTTCTCGAAGGGTCAAAATTACTAAGTAAGGTCTTCACCATGTAGTGAGGGCATCTTAAGAACCTTTTATCTATCAGGAATATAAATCTACCCTAGAGCTACACGTTTTAGATGAAAACCAATAGTCAATCATTTTAGCTCATACCTGATGATTATAAAGATAAATAGACTTAAGCTTCCAAAATAGGACACAAAGTGAGAGCATGTTTAATTGCATCATTATCATCATCATGACATATCATTTGTGCATGCTACCTTGAGGAAAATAGCTGTTGGGTACCTTATGCTAGAGCGAGTATTGAATATCATTACACTAATCAATGTTAATGTGTCACAAAGATGGCGCTAGCATTAAACAACTAAGTTTTGCCCATGGGTCTTTGACCCTAGTGACTATAAGTTCATTTCATAATATTGAAGAGTTGATGCATTTTTTTTTTTTGGCTAACTCTTGTTAAACAAATTTTCTTTGTTGCAGGGTAAAATAATACTTTTCATTTTGAAAGTGAAACATTAGCCATGTATTAGTTTTGACTGTTCATAGGTTAATTGTTAATCCTTTTCCCCTATAGTGCAATAATCACCTAGAGGAGATTGGAAACTTCTCATTTGCCTAAATGACAAATTAAGCTTTGTTTAATAAGAATTAGTTGACTCTTGTGCATCAATGACTGAAAACCAACTACCCTTAATTTTTTTTTTCTCTCCTTAAAAAAATAATAACAAGTTATAAGGTTATTATTCTCATGACTTTAATCATATAGGGATTTTAGTCCCTTGTAGGTTTATAGTCATTTCCATTTCCCTATAATGCAATAAGCATATGGAGGAAAGGGAATTTTGTTGGCATAAATGAGATAGCCTTGTTATCACTTAAGACAGTGTGCAAAATTACAATATATATATATATATATATATTTTAATATCCAAACTCTTTTATAGGGATTGCCGAATCATCTTATGCTTTCCTTAACATAAAGGTTTAAGGGCCAAGTAAGCACACTTGCTTATTTAACCCTTGTTTATAGACAAGCAGTAGAAATGATATCCAAAATTCTTCCAATTCGATCACAAACCCTACATCTCCAAGTGAGATTCAATTTTTTTTCTTTTTTTTTCAATTTGTCCCTTAAACCAGCGCAAGGTTGTAAATAAATTGATACTATACTTTACATCTTCTTATTCTGACCCCACTTGATTCCACAATAATCATCCATCAGAGCAAAGCCATATATGGCAAATAAATGCATTTGCATCCATACATTTTCATATCACATGTCATTATAAAAAGACTTTGAAATTTTTAAAATATAGGATTTTTGGATCCTTTACATGGAAAGGTCATGGTCCCCCACCTTACTTGCCACAATGCCAATCATTTTCTCGCTCCTTGCCTACTGTCATTATCTCATCCATTCAAAGCACACCAACATTTCACTATATACTTTCATACCCTTACCTTGACCATCAAAAATGATATGGCAGGTGTGGATGCTAGCATTCACTTAGGGCGTATAGTTTTTCTGATTGAGTTGTGAGGTCCAAAAAAAATAACAAAGAGGGAAGATAAAGAAATCAAGCCCAAATATCACATTCATTAATAAGATCATTCACCATTGAAGAGAGAATTCAAAGATATTATTTCTAATATCTATTATCTTTATTACGTAATGTCCGTATGGTCAAACTCTATCACTGGAAATGATTTTGTTTAACTCTGTCAATGTTGTAATCATACTTTTCCATTTGACACCTTTGTTTGCTTGTTCTATCCCTTGACCACAAAACTTCTCTTATCCTATGCATTACTCCCTTAATGTTTGGTATTCCCAATAAAAAAAATCACAATGGATATGGAAAAGATCAACTTGGAGAAAAATGCTCCTATTTCATGAAAATATAAAAAATCACCAAAAAGAGGAAAGAAAAAGAAAGAATGAATGAATTGAAGAAAAAGGAAAATAAATAAAGAGAAAAAGAGACTGATTGAAGAAATAAGATAGCATGCTCTATTAGCAAGTTAAGTCAAAGATATGAGGCATTTTTTTTCTCTCCTTTCCTAAATCTTGAAGGAGTTTCCCCTAGTCACCTATATTGAGCCAAGAGTAGTGTTTCTTTCATTCAGTTGTTTACAAATATCACTAGGGTAGGGTACTCGAACATATGTTTATACTAAATTTTCAAATTTCAAGAGAGGATCAAGGCTTTCTTTCACCCAATTGAAACCTTCTTTTTTACCCTCCAAAATTATCCATCCAAATAATTTCTTTCAATTTCCAAGCTTATGAAAGCAAAGCTCAAGAGCTAAGAATAAATACAAAAAAAACAAAAGAAGCAAAAAAAAAAGGAAAAAAGCATTCCTATTACTGAAAAAAAAAAAAGTTTATCCCTTCACTAGCATTCACTCATTGAATGGGACATGAAGAGGAAAATTGAAAAGGGAAGGAAGAAAAACAAAAGAAGAAAAGAAACAGAAAATGAATTTTTCTTCCTTTCCCAATGATAACCCCATAGAAATGCCAAGTCTTGCAAGATCACATGTCAAAAAAAATTCCATTGTGATTTTGCACCTATGTTTAGACCATCACATCCTTTCCATCCTCAACCTACAATTTTATCATATTCTGCTACATCACAATTCCTAAATATCCTCTCTTGTTAGATGAATTTTAGCATAATTTTATGCTAGAGTGGAAGAAGAAAAGGTTGAAGGAAGAATTTATATAAGAGCACAGAATTTTTGAGCCAAATATTCTTTTATTTTATAAGCCAATTTACCCAAGCCACATTACAAACCCCATAAGTTCTCATTGAGATTTAACTTGTTTGAAAATAATTGGGGCAATTTTCTTATTAGAGATCATTCCAAGATGCAGATTATTAAAATTGGGGCAAGTTTATAGCTCAACATAAGATCTTTTACTCAAAAATTGTGTCATTTTCAAAGGGACATACAAAACAAAGAGGGAACCCTTCTTTTAAGTTCCATATTCATTTCCTTTTATCTCTATACTATCCAAAGACCCATTATACAAAATTTGGGAAGTTCTTAATATTACCATTCCATCATTTGCCACTTCACACTTTGGCTTATCCACATGATGCCTATATTTTTTACGTTTCCTGCACCTAAAAGGGGACGTCTCTAAACATTCCCAACATTCCATTGATTGGCCACTCCATTTCATTTTCAAACCTGACCATTTATTTACAATGATTGTTTACATTGACATTGTTAAATAAAAATTAGTTCCTATTTCACTTATTGGCTATACAAGTATTGATGATAAAGATAGATAAGATGAAACATCCATGTCTAACAAGAATTTCATATGGGCAAACAAATTGTCTTGAAAATTCTCAATCTAGGTGGAATAAACAGTTTTAAATATCTGAAAGTGTGACCCTTCATGTCCAATTCTTGTGGCAAAAGTTGTTAAGTCATTGACTTGCAATTTCATTAGGGAGACCAACAACTTTCTTGTTGTAAATGACCAAGAGAACCCTAGCATTTTTCTAATTTCAAGTTTTGTTCCCCTCTTGCATCAAAATCCTGCAAATAAAAAGAAATACATTTTACAATTTTAAATGCATTGAGCATTCCATATCTTCACATGAATTGAAAAAAAAATTATTACATCTTTCATATCAAAATTGCCACAATTTAAATTCGGGGTAAAAAAAAAGAATTGAACTTTTGATATTAAAAAAACAGAAATCATCATGCATTGTGCATTATCCATCCATTATATGCTCAACATAAAAATCTGCCTCCATTTAGATTGGGGCAAATAAAAAATATTATACATTATGCATTTATCCACCCATTGCATACTTCACATAAAAATTGTCACAATTTCGATTGAGATAAATCAAAAGCAAATCATTCACTCTTCCATATCACTTATGGCATGCATTGCATCAAATTTGTCATAATTTAAATTGACGGAAAAAAAATTAAACTTTTGATCAAAAAAATCATGCATTATGCATTATCCATCCATTACTTGCTCAACATAAAAATTTTCCACCATTTATGTTGGGGCAAATAAAAAAAACATGCATTGCACATTACCTTATTGCATGCGTCACCACAGAAAGTGTGCCCTTTGGATTGGGGTAAAACAAAAATTTATAGAACCCAAGGAAGTAAGAGAAGACATAACAAACCTCACTTGTGAGTTTCTTATATTTTCCATGTGAGATGAAACATATTCTCACGCCTTTAAAGCCTAGCATCGATTGGCACAATTCTTCAAAGCCCTGTAAAGAGAGGCACTCACCAAAAGCCCTACATGGCTAGGCACTTCCACTCTGTTCAAAGCCCTGTAAAGACAGACACTTACCAAAAGCCTTACATGGCTAGGCACTTCCTTACCGTTCAAAGCCCTATAAAGACAGGCACTCACCAAAAGCCCTACATGGCTAGGCACTTCCTTACCGTTCAAAGCCCTGTAAAGACAGGAACTCACCAAAAGCCCTACATTGCTAAGCATATCCTTACCGTTCAAAGCCCTGTAAAGACAGGCACTCACCAAAAGCCCTACATGGCTAGGCACTTCCTTACCGTTCAAAGCCCTGTAAAGACAGGCACTCACTAAGAGCCCTACATGGCTAGGCACTTCCTTACCGTTCAAAGCCCTGTAAAGACAGGCACTCACCAAAAGCCCTACATGGCTAGGCACTTCCTTACCGTTCAAAGTCCTATAAAGATAGGCACTCACCAAAAGCCCTATATGGCTAGGCACTTCCTTACCGTTCAAAGCCCTGTAAAGACAGACACTCACCAAAAGCCCTACATAGTTAGGCACTTCCTTACCGTTCAAAGACCTGTAAAGACAGGCACTCACCAAAAGCCCTATATGGCTAGGCACTTCCTTACCGTTCAAAGCCCTATAAAGACAGGCACTCACCAAAAGCCCTATATGGCTAGGCACTTCCTTACCGTTCAAAGCCCTGTAAAGACAGACACTCACCAAAAGCCTTATATTGCTAGGCACTTCCTTACCATTTAAAGCCCTATAAAGACAGGCACTCACCAAAAGCCCTACATGGCTAGGCACTTCCTCATCGTTCAAAGCCCTGTAAAGACAGGCACTCACCAAAAGCCCTACATGGCTAGGCACTTCCTCACCGTTCAAAGCCCTGTAAAGACAGGCACTCACCAAAAGCCCTACATGGCTAGGCACTTCCTTACCGTTCAAAACCCTGTAAAGATAGAGACTCACCAAAGGCCCTACATTGATAGGCACTTCCTTACCATTCAAAGCCCTGTAAAGACAAGCACTCACTAAAAGCCCTACATGGCTTGGCATTTCCTCACCGTTCAAAGCCCTGTAAAGACAGGCACTCACTAAATGCCCTATATGGTTAGGCACTTCCTCACCGTTCAAAGCCCTATAAAGACAGGCACTCACCAAAAGCCCTACATGGCTAGGTACTTCCTCACCGTTCAAAGCCCTGTAAAGATAAGCACTCACCAAAAGCCCTATATGATTAGGCACTTCCTCACTGTTCAAAGCTCTGTAAAGACAAGCACTCACCGAAAGCCCTACATGGTTAGGCACTTCCTTACCGTTCAAAGCCCTGTAAAGATAGGCACTCACCAAAAGCCCTACATGGTTAGGCACTTCCTTACCATTCAAAACCCTGTAAAGACAGGCACTCACTAAAAGCCCTACATGATTAGGCACTTCCCTACCATTTAAAGCCCTGTAAAGACAGGCACCCACCAAAAGCCCTACATGACTAGGCACTTCCTTACCGCTTAAAACCCTGTAAAGATAGGCACCCACCAAAAGACCTACTTAGGTAGGCACTTCCTTATCATTTAAAGCGCTGTAAAGAAAGGAACTCACTAAAAGCCCTACTAGGGTAGGCACTTCCTTACCATTTAAAGCCCTGTAAAGACAGGTACTAACCAAAAGCCCTATATGGGTAGGCACTTCCTCTCTGCTTTCAGCCTTGTAAAGATAGGTACCCATCAATCAAAGAATCTAGGTTTTCGTAAAAGTCTTACTCCTCCCAACAAAATACATGTTTCTTTCTTCATTCATTTCTAAGAGAAGAATATCATCTCATGAAATTCTCACTTAGAAATCTAATGAAGGGGGGCATTTGATCAATATATGTTTTGTTTGGATCATTGTCACTTGTTTGCAACATCTTTTTATTTTTTTTATTTAGACATTTCCATTTGCATCACGTTTCCAAAAACAAAAAAAAAATTATTCTATTGTGTTTGTGATCCAATAGTCTTGCATTCTTTTATGTTGTTTGGTTATTTGCATCACACTGCTAAAACAAAAAAACATCAATAAAAAAAAGTCATTTCACTGTGTTTGTTATCCAATAGTCTTGCATTGTGTTTGGACCTTTGTCACTTGATCATTTTTATTTACATCACATTACCCCATCACATTGCTAAAAAAAAAAAATCAAATCATGTCACAGTGTTTGTTATGCAACAGTCTTGCATTTAATCATATCTTGTCTTGTCAGGGGTAATTAGGTCTTTTCATAGGTATTGCATGGCCGACCAAAATACATGTTCTATCTTTACTTGTCACTTATGTAAGAATTCAAAAACACACTTTTTCATGTACTTACATAAGAAATAAGTAAAAAGGGGCAATTGTGAACACAGTATTTTATCCGAGCATTTTTTAAATTTAATAATAAATAACCAAAAAACATAAAAATATAAAAATGAAATTTAATCTTTTTTAATATTATATTTTAAAAAAATAATAATTTTAACAAAATAAAAAAAATCTTGTTTAAATCTTTTAAAATCTCTCTTAAATTATCCCAACCATTCAAAAATATTAGGAATCAATTTTTTTTTTTTTGAGACTCAACTATTTTTAAATTTCTCTCCTTAAATTTTTTTTGTTTTTCATTTAAATATATATATTTTTTAAAATTAGACTTTTCTTTCTCTCCCTTAATCTAATTAATAATAATAATAATAATAAAGCATTAAAAAAAAGAAGAATGGCTAAAAAAAGGGACATGCTCGTACGGAGCTTCAGCACAGAGCAGAAAATGCAATCATGCACACTGAAGAAGCACACACGAAACACAGCCAAAAGACTTCAACCTTTCAAACCAGACATGACAGAAGGGAAAAGAAAGCCAAAAAGGCAGAAAAGAGAACCAGAGACACACATACAGCAGAAGGCAAGAAAGGAGAATGCAGAGAAGACCCTGAAAGCAAGCTGTGATCACAGAGGAGATGGCAGACGGAAATGAAGTCAGACACGTGAGCAAAATAGCAGAAGAGAGACACACACGTACGCATGCACGAGGCTTCCCCTTTAAAAATACAAGCACAGACGAGAAACGGAGGGATCCAAAAATGGAGGATAAATAGAGCAGAGAAAAGAGAGGGAAGAAACAACAGAAAAGAGAAGAAAGGAAGGAGAGAGCACGAGAACGAAGAAGAAAAACCAGGGACGTCAAAACAGAGAAAGAGAAGACTTGCAAGAGAGACCGAGAGAGGAGAAAACTGAAGCAAAAAAAGAGTACAACAAATAAAAAAATAGAGCACCGAGAAAGAGGGAGGAGAGACTGAAAAAAGAGAGCCAGAGACCGAGAAAGATGAGTTTTATTTTCTTAAAAAAAAGAGACTGGGAAGGAGGAGGAAGAAGAAAAAAAAGAGAGTCCGAGAAAAAAAAACAGAGATCGAGCAAACGAGAGAGCACAAAGGGAGGAGAAGTTCGAGAGAGACAAAGAGGGAGAGTGAGAGACCACGGAGAAGAGAAGTTGAACGAGAGAGAACACGGAGAAAGAAAAAAACGAGAGAGAGAGAGACCAGAAGCTGGAGGAGAATGCAAAGAAAAAAATAAAGACTGGAAACTGTGAACGAGAGAGCGAGAAGAAAAAACAAACGCATGCATGCACACTCACACGAGTTTGGGATGAAAAAAGAGCACAGGTTCTGGATGAAAAGGAGTGAGCAAAGCACATAACAAAAAATAAGAAAATGCAAAAATAGGAGCATACATATGCACATGGGTACTGAACGAGATCATCATCTTCTTCTTCCCTCAGTTGCACGGGTTCGTCTGCCAGCAATGTACAGGTTCTGATTTGGTCCATCAATTGGAGGAAGTGATATGGCTTCGAAGCACATCTTGAAGGAGCTTAAGGAATTGCAGAAAGATCCACTGACTTCATTCAACACAAGTTTTAATACAGGTTTTTCATAACTTTATGCAGCCTTACATTATATCATTTCCTAGCCTCAATGTATGCATAGCTTGTTATAAGATACTGTAGTTGAAGGTGATGGATATATATAATTAAAACTTAGACATACTTTTACAAATTAGATTATGTTAAGCTAAAAATCTTGATTACCTAACGAATATGTTTTTGAATAACTCATATCATAAGAGAAAATTTAAATCCCCACAAAATGATCCTATATCGTGAAAATCAATAAGATTTTACAGGTATGAGAATTAATTTTGTATATAATAATATGAGTTTTAAAGGCCCATCATTAAAATTAACTCTTTTTTTATATATAATTTAAATTAATAAAATATTTAAGTCTAATGAGAGATTTCAAGAATCTTCGTTGAGGTTTAAATTAAGTACATCATCGTGTGAGATAATAAATCCTCATAGATGATGTGATTATCACTTTGTCTTCAGTAAATAAATAAATGAATTTTTGTAAATAAAATTAGATATTTTTTATATAATAAAATTAATTAATTAAATTAATATATATTAAACCTTTTGGTCATATGAGATTTTTGAATGTCTATAGACCTCTAGAATAATCATCTTACCGTGAAAGTTAATAAGACTTCACAAGTATAGTGATCGAGATTTTTATGTTTAAAAATATAAATTATATAATTACACATTAAAATGTACTTAAAATATTTACATTATTTCACTCTTTTATCGTGAGAGATTTTGAAATCTTCATAGATATTTAGAATAACTGTATTATCATATGAGCTAATAAGGCTCTGCAGGTATAGCAATTAAATTTTCTAAGAAAATAATAAAACATGAAAAATAATTTTCAAACTCTTTTCTTTATTTCAACAAAAAAAATTCAAAAATTGAGAAAATGATTGAAATTAAATCACTTTTTGCAATTTAAAACACACATATTAAAATTTCAAAATTGTTTTATTTGCAAAATGGTAAATTATTTTTAATTAATTTTTCTTCAAAAATATTTTCACCAACAAACTTCAGGTAACCATTCTTATGAATGGGTGTTGTGGGGTGCCTAACACCTTCCCCACACTCAACCAACTCCCGAACTACATGGATTTTGATCCCATCACAAGGTACGTAGGCCTCAGAGTCAGATTCTGAGTCAAGTCCTCCCTCATAAATAAATAAATATTTCTCACTTAATTCTCATTATTTTTATATCAAACACATAAATGTAAAAGGGATAATTAAAATAATTTTAAAACTATATTAATATAGCACAATAAATTTCAGGTAACCGTTCTTATGAACGGGTGTTGTGGGGTGCCTAACACCTTTCCCACACTCAACCAACTCCTGAACCTATTTTCTATTTTTGCAGACCACCCTTATCCATCTTTAAACGATTTTCTGAGATTTACCTCAAAATCTTGGTGGCGACTCCTATTTCTCCGGTCTTCCTTCCAAATGCTGGAACCTCCGCTCTCGCGCCATCCGCATCGCGTTTATGGGTGCGACAATTGTGAAATATCTCCCTTCTAAACACAATTAAACACACAAACTAAGGTAATAATAAGATAAGCTCCCTTTTAGATTACTAAGTTTGAATTTCTAGGTATAGGATCTCAAATATTCATACTTTAAAATAAATCAAAATCATTTATCAAACTTTTAATCAGAGTAAAAAACTATTTCAAAAGCATGGACACCTCAAAGGAGTAAAAAGGTTAAAAACAATTGAAAAATAACAAGTTCTAAAAAATAGGGCATTGTGCCGTAAAATATGCACATGCATCACAACATGCACACACGTGTCGTGGCTTCCCACTCTCTGTACCATGTGCCATGTCATAGGCGCCATATGGCGTAGCATGTTGCATGCATCAGACAACTATATTGCTATCATTTGACAACAACTTGGGGCAACTTTTGATGTGTCCTATTTCTCTATATAGCATTCAAATGAGATTATCTAGGTGTTTATAGAAAAATATTTTCATAAATAAGTTAATGGCATGGCTTGACTTTCAAATTAAGTCACATAAGGAAGTTGGACACTCAAACCTATTTTCTAACTATTTTCACAACTTTCACAACTCCAGGGTGTCCAAAAGCCTACACAAGTGCTAAAAGTCATCCCTAACACTGAAATCATATTTAATAGACTTAGGACTACCTACACAACACACCATATGCATATAATCCCAACTAAACCAAATTTTTACTTCTCAACCCCTGTAACAACAAAATAGAAGGGGCAAGTATTTGCATTACATTTACCACAATTAATCAAAGTTGTGATTCAATTAACATTTCTATAATTGCACTAGTATTTGTTAACAATATTCATAAATCTCATTAATAGCATTACAAGGCCCATAATACATTTTGAAGATCATAAATAACAAAATTGTGCAAGTGTATAACAAATATAACTTAATTGGCAATATAACAAATATTAAAAAAAATAAGTGGAGTTAAGAGGCTATACAATAGGAATCATAGATTCCTAAGCCTTTTCCGTATCTACATAAGAACTAGAGCCTGTAAAATATTAAAAGAGAAGGGTGAGTCGACCCACTCAATAACCAATGTACACTTACCCTATATAGTTGTATATCAATTAATATAAACACACAAGAGTAAGTTGATTACTCAAAGATATCAAAATTACATATGACACAAGTTATAATTTCACAGAGTAATTCATTTTCATATTTCTCATCTCAAATCACAAAATACATTGCCATAAAACACACAAACATATGGCAATTATCCAATTCATTAGTTCCTGCTCATTGCCAAAATATAGACAACTATGTGATTATGGCACATTCATTATCATAACTTATTACAAACTTAACAATCACATGACACGTTAGATAAACACATATGCATAATCAATTCCACCTTATAGCCTCCATGTATCTTCAGAATAAAACTGTGGTCTATGATATTAAATAGGGCTCTGTTAGTGTGATTGGATTACCCTAGCTTATTGTGAAGTGTGACCCAACTAAAGATCATGAAACTCATTTTCGAACTATGATTTCCCCCACTCTCAAATCTCTAGTGTCACACCTAAAAAAAGAGGTGGGACTAGTGTAATGTCTACCTTGACATTACTAGAATATTGTTTGATTTAATAGAATATTGTCACACATCGTTGTAATAATTAGGATTTAATAAAATCCCCTACCAAAACTACCACAACTCAAGGGTTTGAAAATAATTAGTTTAAAAATATTAGGATTCCAAGAAAACTTTTTTTTAAAATATTGTTTGAGCTCAAACCATGGTTAACAATCAATTAAGCAATTACCAAAGCATGGAAATCAATTCAATTTGAAACAGACTAAAACAAGTCATTTCGCCCTTATCTGGTCCGTCCATTGTAGCATAAGCCGCAACCACTATGGCGGATGGCACAGAGGGATGAATCCCTCACAAGCCTCTTGTGCAGCGGTGCAACAATCATGCGCCATAGCATGCACTATTATCATGACAGCAGATTGCTGTCATGGCTTTTCTCTGAACTTCCGGAGCATGCCATTTTACCATCCGACATTCAATTTGAGCAGTTCAAGTGTCTACACAAAGCTCTTTAAGCCCTCTAGCTAATGGCACCAGTCTCACATTCAAACAATTACCCATTTAAAAGATGGACATTCAAATCCAAAATGGTTCATTTTTACAACAAAACACATACTATGGTATCCAACTCACAATACACAATGCCATTAGCCCCAGAGACACCTTGACCACCTCAAATAGACCACACATCACATAACAATTTATTCATATCACACAATTAAGAAATCACACTCAAAATGACCACCAAACCCCCATTGGTCAATAACACACCTAATCCATAACATCATTCGTAGACCAAGATATACAAACTTATCATAAGATTCACACAAGTAATATTCAAATAATGTCATGTTCCTAAGTTGGCAATATTTAGTGACAATATTTGTTATAAAACTAAAAAGGAGAAAGGAAAGTGTTATACTACAATGCTCTTCACTCTTCAAATGCTCCTTCCTTCCCTTTGCCCCTACTAGAGCCCTCACCTGTAAAATATAACCATAGGGTGAGATAAACATCTCAGTAACCAATATAGTTCATTAAATGTTTATTACCACAAATAATCATGAAAAAGTATCAAAATCATAGTAGTAACAAGCATACCATAATTAAGAGATAAATGTATCTTTTCACAACAACACATCATTGTACACTAACATGATCATCTAACCCCCGAACCTCCAATGCTCCCTGACATGAAATCATAGGCTCTCCTAGATCAACTACTTGTTGACCCGAGCATACTTTCGGTAGTAGAAATACCCAGCCAAAGGTAATCTAATCCGCCTACGAACTATGGTTTTTTCCTCTTCACATACTTGTGATAGAGGCGTTGTTGACTCCTAACTGCACCGTTATAGGTACTAGGTAGTTGCCAGACTACACAGATGTCTAATGGTAGTAGTCTTGTATAATGCTACACCGGATGTCCTATGGTGTCAACCCGACCATATGGATTTTTCCCTCACGTATCTCCACACACACATATCCTTACATATCTCAGGTGAATTCTCACCCCCTATGATCATGCTCTTTCATAATTTTCACTACTTTTCATCACATTTTCACATTGTAAACTTATATATATAGTATATACATTTCAATTAGAAACAATAACCATTTACAAAACACTTTTTCATGCTAAAAATCATTTACAATGTCAAATTATGCAAAAAAAAACTCTTTAAAACCACAACTTTACCATTTGTAATTATTTTTACACAGTTAAAATAGTTAATAAACACAATAAACTATATGGTTACCTCAACCCCTTTGTCATGCAAAAAAGGTTACCGTGGCTCAGTGTAAGCTCCACACATTCTATATGCATGATATGGCACAAGGAATACTCAATCTACATAACAAGTGACAATCGTCAATTCTCACTCCAAATAACTCTGAATTCACTAGGTTCTAAGTGCTTAAAATACTCAAATTCCTTTTCTAACAATACCAACCATTCTCACACATTCTAACCATCCTATTAAATGTCCCAACATACCCAATTCACTAATCAATATCCCACATTGTCTCAAAATCCTCAAATTATACTTAAAGTTCATCCAAACCCTTACTAAAAATTCTCAATCACCACAAAACTCATAAACTTAGGGTTAGAAGCTTAATTTAACTCTCCAAGATCTTAAATAAACTAATAGGTTTGGTCTAAACCCAAGGAAACTAAAATCAAAGCCCCCATTACCCAAAATGTTCAAATTTTCACATAAAAGAGGGATAAGAGGGAATGTACAACTTATCCAATAGTGATTCAAACTCCAAATGCCCTTAAAGTAGCCTAGGGATCGTGTCCTAACAGACAATAAGCTCTTCTCTGTTACTCTCTCGTTACCTCTCTTTTTCTCTTCTATTTTCAATATGTTTTTCACGTCTGATAAGTGCAGATTTTGCACGTGTGCCACGGCGCACTGACTTGCCCACCACGGCTCATGGCACAGAAAACTTCACAAAATTTTAAACTCCCTTCCGTGCCATGGCCTACTTGATCCTCGACCTAGCCCTCTTCTAAGACTGTCCAAGGATTCAAAAACTATATTAGTCTCCATAAACCTCGCTAAATAACACTTTATCTAAATTGATCAAATTACCCTTAAAAATATTGATAATTACTAACGAGGAAACTTATGATGTTAGAACTGGCATGAGATATGGGCACAAAACTCATATCCCTTAAGCCATGATCAGAAAAACTCTAAAGTTCATACGTTAAATAAACTAATAGGGTAAGTAGAAATGGTTACAATATTAAATTAGATATTCAATTTTAAAAGAAATATGAGGGTCCTACCTGTAGTCTACATAGAGCACTTAAGGCTAGACTCTAATTTAAGTGTAAAGTTCAAATTTTCATTAAATTAGGATTTGACTAAAATAATTTTTCACTTCAATTCAGCAATAAAACTCCTCAGTGGATACATCAAGTCACAAGTTCAACTATACCATTTGAGACCAAAATATCTTTTTTAGTGAATAACATCCTATCAATATATAATTGAACATGAATAAAAGAAAAGTTTGAAACAATTATGCAATTTAAAGTGGCAACAATCTTCGTAAAAAGTTAATAAACTTCAAAAATAAAAGGATTCTATAAAGTTTTAAATAAAATCTTCAACTATTAAAATATCATATCAAATATCAAATATTATTATCACTTGATTGCAAAGAGGTAAATAAATAAAATAAATAATTATAAATAATTTACTAATTAAAACCAATGGAATGTAAAATCATTAAAAAATCAAATTCATATTATAGGAACTTATCAGAATAATTAACAAATATGGACACACAGTTCACGAGAATAAGTAACTAAATGCAACCGAAGCCATGAAACAAACATAAGTATGATGCTCATGAATAACCATCCCTCCATTCCACATGTGTTGGCCATCGCACGACGCTAGCACCTCCTATAAGTACCCTGCTAGCTAGGTAAATCATGGCATGCCAAGGGCTAATGAAATTATCATTAGCAACCAGTGTTCTGTATAAAATTTATTTTTAAATCTACTTTCAGACATGTGAGGAAATCATTACTTGTAAAATATAATTGCTCTTCTTAGTATCAAACTCGTGTGAAATATGTAAAACATCATTCTTTGTAAATATGAAAATTCATAATTAATATTTCATAAATTGTTGACTAATTTCATGGTTAGCTATCAAATAACAGACTACTAAAATTTTTAAAAGCATTTTTCATCAATCTAAAAAGTATAAATCATGATTTTAAGAAATAAACAATTTAATTAACAAGAATAGCTAAAGCAAAAGAAATGCATAAATATCCATAAATTGTTAAAAAAATATTTTGACAAAGAAAATTTTCTAATATATATTGATTAGAATGTTATCTACTTACCTGTAGCGTTCCCAATTTTCAAAGATTTTCTCCTTTTAACTCCTATAAAAGTCATTTTCTTCCACGCCCCCTATAAGAAAATTAAATAATGAAAATTTAATTAAATTCCTATAAATTATAAAGATTTCTTTCCACTTCTAATTCAATTGCAATCAACTACCACCATTTAAAATTCAAAAACTAAAATTCATATCTTAAAGTTTGTCCAATTATCATCACTTATATCATTAATTTACTTCACATTGCTTTGGCCATGCCAATTTATTTACTTAAGATATAATTCTCTCTTAAGCTTTACATCAAACACCTCAAATACATTATTTCCAACCATTAAATAAAAATTTTCCAATATTCCATTTCTTGTCCAATAAATTATCAATAACCATATGATTCTCAAAATTTCAAATAATTTACAAATAGCTTCACAAACCAATCCCTACACAATACCACGCTCAATTCACAAAAAGAATAATATTATCCAAGTCAATTATGTCTCCCAAGAGATTTAATGAATTTTCAAAAATATAGAATCAAGCAACTCTCTTAAATGAACATTTCATCAAATGTCTTATGGGCACTAATCTTTAAATCATAAGTGCAGGCTCTTCTATCCAAATCTCATTCCAATCATCCTCTTCAACATCAACCAATTCAAAGGAAAATCAATTTAACTTAAAAGTTCAGATCCACATATATCATCATCATGCTTTCAATAAAAAAATTTTAGCTCAACTCAATTTCTCCTTACCTACACAGCCACAAACAAAAGCAACACAAGAGGGAAAAATTACAACTTCAACTAGTAATTCTCACGCACATGATTTATCAAGGGAAAGGAGAAGTGATCTAGGCTTCTCACCTTAAATGAATCATCAATGCACAAACAAGGAGGAAGAAAATTTTTGTGTCTGTATAGGGAACGAAGAGAAGATAGCTATCAAGCACAAAGAAAAGATGAGCAGATCAATGATTAATAAAATGATCAAGAGGAAAGACGCAATCTTAACACACCTATACAACCATAGCAATAGTAAAGGAGAAAGAGTCTAACTAACCTAGAATAAAATAGAGGAAAGAGGCCACAAGTTGATTGATAAGTGGTGAACGAATAGAGAGAAGGAAGAAGAGTCTTAAATACCAACAAGAGAAGGAAGAAGAACCTTAAATGCCAATAAGGCGACAAACAATAAGGAAAATAAAAGGGAAGAGAGACCTAAACATTCACATCATTACTCAGATAGAGGAAGAAAAAGGACATTGATGATCTAAAATAGGGAAGGAAGAAGAATACCATGAGCTTAGTAGAGCAGCGATGGAAGGAGCTCTGGCACACTCTCACATCCATGATGCTGAAGACAAAAGAAGATGGAAAAGGAAGGAAAATCAAAGAGCTCTTTCTCTATGATTTCTAGAGCATTCCACCAACAGAAAAAAGAAGAAAAAGGAGAAAAATAGAGAGTAAAGAAGCAACACGTGTTTTTGGTCTCTATCTTCTTGTTTTTGTTTTCTTTGTTGGATGAGGGCATTTTGGTAATTATATAAAGGCAAAAGAAGAATTAAAATAAAAAAAAATTCTACTCTTGGGTATATGAAGGTTCGAACCCATGACTTGTTGAATCTCTAACTTGTATAATTCCACTAAACCGCCACTATCTTTTGACATGTTTGTTCCAATAAAATAAAAATACAATCAAATTAGCTAAGCATAGATTTTATTTGATTAAAGTTTTTTGTTTGGGTTATTACATTCTTCCCCCCTTAAAAAATTTGGTCTTCTGAATTTAAATATGCTTACCTCAATCTCTAAATAGATATGGATACTTAGCATGCATATCACTTTCAACTTCCTATGTAGCTTCATCTTAAGAAAGGTTACATCACAACACTTTCACCAAAGCAATTTCTTTTGATCATAGTTTCTTTACTTGTCTATCCAGAATAGCCACATGAACTATTTTATATGATAAATTTGGGTGTATTTGGATCCCATGAGTCTTGATCACATGAGAAGGGTCACATAAGTAATTTTACAACATTGATATAAGAGAGATTGGGTAAATGCTCAATAGTTCAAGTAGCAATGTCAATCGATGAGTGACAGCACCAACTCTCTCTAACATTTCAAACAGGTTGATATACCTTGGTTTCAATTTACCTTTCTTCCCTAACCTTATCATCCCTTTCATAAGAGACACAATAAGAAATACTTGTCCTTGATCATAAATTCTAATTTTTGGCATCAATTATCAACATAAAATTTCTATTAACACTAGGCTACTATCAATCCTTCTCTAATTATTTTCACTTTCTTAATAGCATCTTGCATTAAATCCTATCCTAAAAGCTTAGTATCACCAACCTCAAATCAGCCGATAGAAGACCTACATTGCCTGCCATAAAGCACCTCCTACAAATCCATTTGAATGCTGGCTTGGTAATTAATGTAAGAAGTAAACTCCACCCTATGTCTGATAGTAATCTTAAGGCTGGTGCAAAAGTCAAATATTCCTTAACCTTTTAAAAACTTCCTTTTAAGATAGTCTTGTCTATAAAGTGGCTATTTTAGAAGAGTTTTTAACCAAAAAAAAAAGATAATAACTTGTAAGGCCTAAGAAACTTTAAATTCCATGTCTGCTGTGTATTATAGGCAATTATGTACTACTTCTACTTTAATTAGACCCACTTGAATACCATCTTTAAAAACGTGTTCCAATAAAGTAATTTTATTAAGTGAAAAATCACGCAAAATTTAACATAAAATTATTGTTCCCTCAAATCGCATAAGGTGGAACAAAAATTAGTTGAATGTCTTGAACTAAGTCAATGGTGAATTCAATCTCCTAATCAAGTGGTAATCTAGGCAATTCTTTTGGAAAAACATCAAGAAATTTTCAAACAACTACTATATGATTCAAACTAATGGTGGGCTTATCAACATTTCTCATTATAGCTAAGAACCTTTGACAACACTTCATTAGTAATTGTTGAGCTTCTAAGGTCAAAATTACATTAGCAAGTCTTTCTATAAAACTCTCTTGCAATGTAAAAGGAGTTCCACCTAAAATATCAAATTTTAGAACTTTAAGCAATAATCAATGGCAGCATAGCAAGAAGCTAATTAGTCCTTGCTCAATATCACATCAAAATTAATCATGTCAAATATTATCAAATTGATAAGGGTTTCTCTATCCTCAAGAGAGACTTCACAAGACTTATACATATAAGAGACAATTAAAGATCTTCTAACTGGAGTACTAAGTACAAATGAATTATTAAGTTTAGTAGGTTCTTTACCCAACCTCTTAAAAAAGTAAGCAAATACATATGAATAAGTTTCTCAAATTAAACAATGTATAAGCCTCATTAGAGCATACAGTAAAAGTACCTATAACCACAGCATTCAAAGCTCTCTCATCTTGCCTCATCATAACATATACTCTTGCTTGTCCTTACCTAGACAACTACCCTCGCTTTTCATTTTCCCTTCTTCACATTTCCTTACTAGCTGAAGCGAAAGTGGCCTTGACATATGGAGTTGAAGATGAAGTAGGGTGAGGAGGAGGTTGAATTGAATCATGACTTGACATAGATTGAATAAAGGGACAATCTCTTCTCAGATGACCTGTTTGTCCAGCCTTAAAGCATGCACAATCACCCTATAACATGGCCCCATATGATACTTCCCATAAATGGCACAAGAAACTCTAGTATAACCTGACCAATTCACCATTAATTAAGTTTAGGGTTTAATATTTCTAAAACTAAGAATAATAAGGGTATTTACTAATGAAGATTTGTATACCCTAGGCATACATGGAGGGGTATGAAAATGAGATTGACTCTAAAATCGATGGCCTTTAGAGGAAGAGCTTTGAAATTTCTCATCACTTTTTACTTTACATTTCCTAGAGATTGTCTCATCTTCCTTACGCCGATTTTCAATCCTCAATGCACTATCCACAACTTTAGCTTAGGTTTTAAAGTGATCCAGCATAAGAGCTACATAGTTGTGTATATACATTGGCAACCATGTATAAATTTACTAATATGTTGCCTTTCAGTCTGCACTATATAAGGAGCAAAAGAAGATAACTCTATAAATCTCTGATCATACTCCACTATCAACATTCCCTTACTATACTTTAAAGTTAAAAAAAATCTTCAATCTTTGCATCTTTAGTACTTCAGGCCAAATAATGCTTCAGAAAAATAGTCTTGAACTCATCCCATAACAAGGATGGTACTTCGGTTGCCATTATACTTGGCACAGTTTTTATCCAGGTATTTGCCACACCATAAAGCTGAAATATTGCAAATTCAACATATTGTACATCAGGGCATCTTAAAGCCTGACACCTCTTTTCAATACCTTTAAGAAACTCAATCGGGTCTTTTTGTGCATTAATAACAGAGAAAGAAGGTAGGTTTAACTTCATAAATTCTGACAATTTAACTGTAGGATTTTTCTCTTGAGTATTATATGTCAAAAGGGCAGTCTGTTCCTTAAACTGAGAACTTACATGTTTAGCTCTAGAAAGGATGTCTTGAAGAGGCCTAAGGATTTGACCACCCCTAATTCTACTTCTACCTCTATAATGCCCTCTACCCCTTAGTGGTAAATTATTAGGTAAAGGGATTATGTCCAAAGTCATTGATAAATGGCAATTTTATATATTTTTATCCTTTTAATTTAGACTTTTAAATATTCATTTGAAGCTAATTAAGTTTAATTAGATATCATTTGATTTTATTAGCCAATATTTAATTTTGGAATTTTAACTATCTAAATTTATGATTTTAAAATATAAATAATATCTTTATATTTTTACACAGTTGCTATTTAATTTTATCTTATTTATGTAGATTTTTTAGATTCAATCTGAAAGATGTTGATGGGAAATATTTTGGATAAGAAGAATATGGGTATGCTTGAAGATCAAATTAAGAATTAAATATTTAAAACCTTGTTTATATTTATTTTGGGTTTTCAGTGTTGTTTTAATTAGGGTTATTTAGGGTAGTTTTATCTTTTTAACAAATCATTAGGTTTTATTAGAAAAGAAAGAAAGAGAGACGCAATAGTTCATATCACTATATATATATATATATATAGCAAACACACAGCATAGAGGATCACGACTTTTACAGTGAGGAAAAAAAAGAAACAGAGTTGGCAGTAGGAATTAGGAAAAGGAGCAAAGGCGATAGCTTCATCTTTTTCTTTTCTACCTTTAACACAGGCGATGGCCTCTCATATTCTCACCTCATGCAATTTGATTTTTAATTTTATGGAGTTAATTTTTTAGTGTGATCAATTATAAACCATGATCTTAAACTTTAATCAAAATCTTTGATATTTAGGGAAGATTTAATTTTAGCTTTATTTCTATTTATTCTTCTTCTCTCTACCTCTGAATTTTATGCTTTAACTGCTATTACTGATTAGAGTAACTTTATTACATAATTTTGGGGTTATAAATTTTATATGAGGTTTTGCTTGCTATAATCGATTGATATAGCACCTTAAGAGTAATTTTAGCCTAGCTTGGATAATTATCTATGCTTTGTTTCTAGTATAGCTAACTTAGAATAGTTGTTAGGTTGTAGATTAAGGGAGATTTTAATTAATCTATAACTTAATTTCTTGTTTAATTCTTGAATGATAATTTAAGAAATGTATAATAAAATAGAATAATAAAGTTAAATAAAATTAATGTATTTGGTGGACAAGGAAGATTAAGTTTAGGTGATTGGGTTGTGATTAATTGTGCTACTTTTATTTGGTAATTTTTCTCAGTTGAACTTATTTTTATTTCTTTAATTTTAATTTAGTTTTTTTAATTAATTTCATCATAAAAAATCCCCCCATTACTTAGCTTTTCATAATCTTAATCCAAATAGTTAATCCATGACTCTTAGAGAGACAACCTAGTTTGCGTTATTGCAAAATCTAATTTTTATTGATTTTAGTGCTATTCGACAGTAATATCAGTCCTACTAGTAGTAGAACTTTCAGTATATGCTTGACGTTGAGGAAGCATTTTCATTAATCAAGGAAATATAGAAAATGTTTGACTCAACAAAATAAAACTTATATGTTAAGGGAAATCAAAGATAATGAAAGATGCAACATCCTAGAGCTCTCTAGAAGGCCTTCAATGATGCCTCAATTATGATTATGCCCAAGTTTATAATGATAATTAAAGCCTATTGAAGTGTCCTTACTCTATATAGCTATAAGAAAAACCTAGCTTTGATACCAATCTGTCACACCTTATTTTTAGGTGTGACATCTAGGGCATCAATAGGAAAACATAGTTAGGTTCTAGTCCCTCAACAAATAGTAAGATGAGGCTTAGCCTTCATGTACTAGAAGGCAGCCATATATATTATATGAATTTTATCTACTCCTCTCCATAGGGAACTCTCATTGAATGATCATGCAATATACAATGCTCATTTATTTCACAATTTCATTTACTCAATATCAACACATTAGGTTTATGATATCCACTACCTAAGTAAGCATCCATATTATTTTTACAGACATTCTTCATCTCAATTCTCAATTTTATAATACAATTCACATGTTGTTCTAGCCATACGTATCATAATCACATACTAATATAACCACATTATCATCACATCACATATCACACATTTCTTATTCTAACACATAGTTATAGATTTAAAAATCACTTTAAATTCAGCTCCAATTTTAATTCAAATAAGATTTCATACAATATCATATGGTCTATGGCATGCTTACACAATCACAATTTCAATCATGCATGCAATAGACACATTTTCACTTTAAAACTCAATTAATTAACAACTATTGTAATATCATGAATTTCAATCCAGGAAACTAATTGCTAATCAAGGGTAAATTAGTAATTAACGGATAAATTATGGTTTGGATGCTGAGTTGATATTTTGTGTTGATTGATTGTCATATTAATAGAATTAAAGGGTAGAACGACAATTTGAGACATAACACGCGAGTAGCAGTGAGAGTTTTTTTATTGTGCCATGCACCTTGGCAAAAGCTACATATACCACGACACATGGCACATAATTTTACATAAGACCTAAGTTAGAACATATAAAATTAGAAGAGGAAAGAGGTGGAAATGTATCAGAAGAGGAGAGGAAGTTCTCATTTGCTAGGACTTGCATTATGGGTGATTGGGAGTATGCTTTGACTATTGACTTGTTAAATAAGTATCGTACATCCCTAAACTTCATTTCTACCTCATTTTCATTAAATTTTATCAGTTGAGAAATTAAATCAGGACGTTTAAAGGTGTTAAAATTTAAAAGAAATGTTTAAAAATGGCTATCGAATATAAAACTAAGGTTTTGTAACTAGCCTAGAGTTAAATGGTTGAACTTTGTGAATGTAGCTCAATTAGCCTAAAAGTTAGGTTAAAATTTGAGAAAATTGTTTGAATAGAAAGTTGTTATAGTCATTTGAATAACCTATAGGGCTAATGACTATAGACAATAGACTTATGAATTCAAAAAGGTGTTAATTGAACTAGTTTGTGTATTGAGAGATTCAGTTTAGCCAAATCAATTCCTATACTAAGTATTAAGAATTGACTAAAGAACATTATATTGTGTAGATTGAGAATTTGTGAAGTTTCTCGTGAGAATCTACACCCTTAAAAGCTTAATTTGATTAGTAATCCTTAATGGTAAGGGTAAAAAGTAACTAAAGTAACCCTTTTACTTATTCATTTGTGAAATTATTTATAAGTATATTATATAACTATGTGTATTGTGATTTATGAACTGATCGAATAAGAACATTGCAAAAGTATATGTATGTGAGTGTGTAGGTAATGTTTGAAACACATGAGATGAGACATGTACATAGACATACACATCGCAACTACCATTAATGTCTAAACCTATAATTTCTAGGTTTAAATACTCAAAATAATTCTTATTAACTCAATTTGAGTCAATAGATTTAGACCCATAACCTATATGGACAGATAATCAACTCTACCCTTCAAACCCTAACTCAAATCCTTAAAAAAAATGGGTGGGGAAGGAAAAAGAAGTTAGGGGACCTAGTCTTGGATCTCGATATCCTTTAAATTCCTAAACCTTCTTAAAGCCAAAGCCCTAGCAGAGCAAACACGAGCTCTTTCATTTTCTCCTTCTTTCTCTTTTGAATTTTTTTTATCTATTCAAGTCTTGTTTCTATAGAATGCATACTGTGCACTGCAATGCCTATCCCTATATGCCACTGCATATGGTACAGAGAAGGTTATTTCATGTTCTAATGGCCCATGTGCCATAACATGCCGTGCACATGCCACAGCATATGGCACAAAGCCATTTCTCCTTGTTTTTCTTACTTTTTCATGCCCACGTGGCCCGATTTCACTCTGAACTCAATCCTAAAGCTGAAAACACAACCCAAAATACTTGTTAGCTCTTTATAACTACACACAACATAATTTTACCTAATTACCCTCATAATCTAATTTGTGGTTAAATTTTCCCATATGTTACACATTGGTCCAAGAAGTAAGGAGGAGATAAGTTGTAATTATGCATCATTTGTTATGTTTACTTACACATAAATTGTCTAGTGACATAGTTTGTTAGTTTGTATACTCACTTAACAATTACATGATTAGGTGCACGACATATATCATGGCATATTAGTATTGGTTACTAGAACTTTTGTATCTCATTCCTTATGGTTAACATTTTTATGAGTATTTTTAGTTGAAAAAGCACCGAAGGCATAGGGTGGTTTATGGTACACCTCTTATCTATTAGGCCTCATCTAGTGTTTAATGAAAAACTTGTCAATCATAGGAGCATGCTTTATGTATTAAGCAATATAACTCCATATTTTTTAATCAAACTTGTGTATGACTGTCATGAGTTAGTTTTTACATTCATGGCATTATATGGACAAAGTATTAACATGTGTTTGGAATGAAGGATTGTGTTATGCTAAATTTATATTTATTATATGATTTTAACTGTGTTCGGTGGCTATAACCCAACTATGAAAATTTTACACATACTTATACGGTTGCTGGTTTATAAGTGTTCATTGACATGTTTTGAATATGGTCAAGTGATCCACACATTAGTTTTGACTATAGTTTTATTTTGAGGAGTGAAATTGTTTGGGAAATATGTGTTTTTTCCTCTTAGGTTTATGTGAATAAAATCCTCATAGAGAAATTTGTGCACCAAACTAAAGCTATTAGCTAGTTTATGTAATAAGTTTCATGTAGACACTTGAATCACTCAATTTGGACAAGTATGCTGAAAGTTTTGCATATTTAAATTTGGTTGTTATTATTCATTCTATCAAAATGCAGTTAGTGTACTTCCACTATGGTGCATGGCATGTTTGGATGCAACATATGTGAAACAAAGGCAAAAGCGTCTCCTCTATGTCATCCACCGTCACAGCGAATGGCTCTTATTTCCATAAATGCCCTTATTTAGAATTTTGTTTTTAGAAATGTCCTTTTGGGATCTTTTACCCCTAATAAGCTTGTTTTTAGATTAAAATACCCTTTTCACATTTCCACATTTCATATTTGATCGCATTTTTATCTTTTTACAATGTAAATCATATTTTTGGAATCAAAATACCCTTGTTTATTTTATTTAAATATTATTTATAATTTTGACAATGTATTGGTTTATAAATTCTTAATGTTGAATGGGATTCCATTTGGTTCGCGTTTGATTGATCTAGCTTCTTCCTTAATTACCATGATAGGGTTCTTTTATTATTATATTTAATTCTATTTGCTATGGTAAATCATTTTCTGCTACAGTTGTTGACTTTGAAGAACCATTTTATTGTATGAAAAGTCCTTTCTTACCATGCTAATTTTCAAAAATTAATTTGGTTCTAAATTATCATAGTAGACTCCTTTCTATTATGGTAAGATTTTATAATAATATATTTTATTCATTCTACCATTTTAAGCCCTTTTCCTAACATGATAGTATTTATAAAAATTACTTTTACTCTTAATTACAATGGCAGACACTTTTCTTTCATGGTAAGTGTTGAAATTTGTATTTTGGAAATTAATTACCCTATTGTTGAAGAAAAATTGATTTAAAAATTGAGAGTGTCACAAGATTCAGTGATTACTGTATTTACTTGCTGACCTGCACATTCCTCACCTTTGGCCAGCTTCACTCTATTATGATAATCAATCTACACTCCAGATTGCATCCAATCCCACTTTCCATGAGTGTATTAAGCACATCGACATAGATTGTCATATTGTTCGTGAGAACGTTCAAGCTAAAGTTCTTCATTTGCTCCCCATCCATACTTGGAATCAACTTGCTGATGTTTTTACCAAAGCCTTGCATCCTTCTTCTTTTCTTATTGCTATTTCCAAGCTGGGTTTGCATGATATCCATGGACCAGCCCGCAGGGGCTAGCAGACATTGTTAAATGTTAACCATTTGGGTTAGTTTAACTTATTCAGTTAGAAGAGATATCAGCTTAACTAGAGTTAGTTGCAACTCTTGTATATATGTACAGGCTTACACTTGAATGAGGTTAGGCTATGGCTAAGTTATCAGTTCAAACCTTGTTTCTTGGATTTAATTAATCATAGAATCGGCATTATTTGATTGATTGTTATTGAGGCTTGTGTCTTGTCGTTAATAATTTCAACTTGGGCTCATGAATTGTTGGGCTTGAAGGACAACATTAGGCTGTCGCTTATTCGGTAATATTATGTCAAACGGTTAGAGAAATACTGGGGTGTTAACTTACTGTTCTCTTACCTAGAATTGAAGGTGTTCTGTATTACTAGGTATGCCTTAGCCTTTTGATTTACTTGCATTTTGAAATGGTGATTTGAAAATGATGTTGACCTCATTGAAAGTGTATGCTTCTAAGGTGTATATTAGACTATCTTGGAATGTATACTCTCTGTATTTATGTGTTGACTGCGCTATTCTTGTTTTCTCCAAGTGAAGGCACTGGAGAATAAAAATAACAAGGAGGAAGAAGAGGTTGAGAAGTGAGTCCTTCATCTTACGTGTAGGGGAACTTTGGGAAATGCATAGCCATGTTTCATGCATTATGGTATTCTAGATTGGAGCTGAGTGTAATTGAAACTAGTTCTACACTTTTTTTATTAAAAAAATTAAATGAATTGGATTCCGGGAGTTCACTCAGATAGTTCTACACCTTTTAATATAATACATGCATTATTGGCTGTCTAGTAATCATCCTTCCTCTTTAACGATGATCACTTTTTTCCCTTGTCGAAGTAGTGAAATGCAGTTTTATCTCCCTTTTTTTCCCTCTCACTTTTCTCTCCATAGGTTGTGTCAAAATTATGGATGAAAATATTTACATACTTACCAATTAAGATACTCGTTTTCAGTCAAATTAAGAGAGGTTAATTTTTATACATATGGTTTATTTTATAGCAAATTCTTGTTATTAAAATCACTTGTTCTTATTTGATTAGACATATAGTGTTAAATACCTAAATCTTCCCATATTATAAAATGATTACCTTCAAGACTTTAGAAAGCTACTACTTAAATGTCGTTTAGATTCTTTGAAGAGATTAGTACCCACAAATACCGACTGTAAAAATATCTTGGGTGACCAAAAAAAAATTCTTATGGTATTTGAACTCTACTATCATTATTTAATTAAGTAATAAAAGTAAAATGGTAAAAAAATAATTAATGGTTTATCTAAATTTAAAAAAAATTTATATAAATCCAAAGTTTAAGTGACAATCTTTATATCTATATTTCGTAATTATAAAATTTATTTTAAAAAATAATACTGACAATTATCTATCTACATACGCAAAAAGGGGGGGGCGGACAGAATCTCTTTCCAAAACTAAACAAAAATAAAAACGAATTCCCGTAATAGGAGTGCACTGAAAAATTGAAGTACAATTGAAAAAAAAAAAAAACGATTATTCCTAACGGGCTTTCTCAAATTTCAGTATGGGCTTGTTCCAAATTATCTTCAACTGGGCCTCTAATGCTCTCTGAGTCTCTGAGCGTAAACATATCACAGATGCACATGACCCAAAATATTTTCTTATTAAAAAAAAGAGAGAAAAAAAATGGGGAAGGGAGAGAATATGATTGTTACTCCCTTCATTCAAAAATATAAAATATTTTTAATTAAATCTCATATTTAATAAAATAATTACCTACTTTCAAACTAACCCTATTTTTTTATATTTATTTCTATTAAATACCATATAATAAATATAAAGTCATTCATTAATCGGGGCACTTCTTAAAAAAGAAAATGATTGCACTTTAAAAAACTAAAAATACTTTATATTTTTTAACATCTAATTCCTCAAAAAAAAAATGTTTTATATTTTTTAACGGAGTAGAGTATCTTACTTTTAATTTATTTTGCTGGCTTTAATTTACAACTATTTTTATAATTACACCAAATATGCCAAAGTAAGCAGTAAGGTACATAAAATAAGGTAATTATAATTATAATTATAATTATAATTATTAAATATGGTTAAATCCAAATCATCTCTTTCAAACTCAAAACAAACAGACGGGAATTAGCATTAGCACATATAATTATATTTCATTTACTTCAACATCTGTTGCATTTACCCTTCATTGCCTAAGTTGGAAACTTTAATTGAAAAATATTTAAATACTCCGTTTTATAATTTGATATCTCTTTATTTTTCCATTTCATCATACGCTGTTATTAATTTAATTTTGAGCTTATGATGAATGAAACAAGCATGATTAAGCGGTAAAATCTTAGTATCCTACAAGCAAGATTTTGAATTCAAGTTTTGGAGATAAAAAATATTCTGCTGACTCCTTATGATGGAGAATACTCTGTTGGGATGTAATTAGATATTAAGATTGTGTTTAGTAAAAGAATACTTATGAACAATATAAAAAAAAAAGAGTAAATGAGCAAACTACTTCATAAACTTTAGGTCAAATTGAATCATAGATTCTAAATTAGTTTATTATGTAAATTATTGTCTCAACTTTTAAATGTGGTACAATAACATTTGCTGTTAATAAAAATTAACTTTGACCGTTAGTTGATAAAAAAAATAACAAAAAAAGATTTTAAAAATTACAAAAAAGCACCCAAAAATCATAGACAAAGACTGAAAAATTTACTTGAAAGGACCAAAAAAATTATGTTCTTTTATGTAATTTTTGATGTCATCTTCTGTCATTTTTTAGTTAATTAATTGTCAAAATTAACTTTTGTTAATAGTATGAACTAAATTGTACTATTTTCAAAAGTTAAAGAAACAAATTGCACAATAAATAAATTTAAGGTGTATGATGTTATTGGACTTAAAATTCAAGAGATGGATAATTTTCTTATTTATCCCATTAAAAAAACACTTTTAATGCCAAAGGATTTTTTTTTTTTTTGCTCAATTAGAGTCCAATTAAACTTGAATTTGAATTAGTTGATACAGTAGCGTCATATTGCATATAAGATAATTTTTCAAAAAATAATTTAAAGATGTCACCGGATTGGATTCCCAAGTGCAATGATCAATTTCAATGCCATATATGGATTATGAATGTTGGTGTAAGCTACCAAGTCATGGATGATATTAATATAAATGAGACAATAAACACACATATTGCAGAGGATGATTGAGCTAGTGTTCAAGTTGCTTATATCTATTTTGAATTCTCTCCGTTATTGTTTAGTTTCTTTCTTTCTTTTTTCTTTTTTTTACAACTTATTGTTTATTTTCAATTATACAACTTCATGACCACTGCGTCTATACCAAAGTTGAAGTTGAAATCAGCCATATTATTTGGAAATTTTTAAATAATATAACTTCTTGTATATTTTATATTAATTATCAATTATATTTTGAATCTGAATGTCTTTTTTTATAATTAAATTGTAATTATTTAAATTGATATTTACAACTTATTTTTAAAACATAATTTATTAAGAACTTTACTATTATTTATTTTTCTTTTTAAGAGTTGACCCTCATTTTCTCAAAAAATAAGTATAACAATTATACAAGGATTTGAAAAAAGTCGTAGAGATATTTAACTTTTACCTACAGAAAATTCACATGTAGTTATTTATATTTGTAAATTGAAAAATCACTTGTCAATTTCATAGGATTCCCTACACAAATGCCTCATATCATACTTCCTTTTTTAAAAAAGAAAAAAACTTAGGCAATAAATCTCAAAATCCTAAAGTGATACACACATACACACAAAATATTAAAGGGAGTGGAATCTGACTAAAATTAATGTAATGATTCGGAAACAAATAATAAACAATAAAGAAAGAAAAGGGATTCAAATTTGCGATGCACCACATTGATGAGTGGCTGGCAAAGCTTAGATGCAAGTGAGAGTATTATTATTTTAAATTAATTATTATGAGCAATGAGGGTACATATACACGCAGGCAAGAAAAACACTAGTGGGGGCTCTCTCAGTCTCTCACCATATTTTCGGGAAACAAAAAAAATGAAAAGTAGAAAAGAAGTGGCCCCCACCACCAGCTGACTTTTTTTCCATTGAACAATAATTACAATATAATCCTAAATTATATTCCTCATTTGACATTATAGAGGTGTACGTTTATCATCGACATTTTCTCTACTACTTATTTATTTCATGACCACTCCAAAAAGATTTTCCAACACACTCATATATTCCTCCACTATGCTTCCAAATCGCACGTCTCTTCCACTCCTCCATCCCCCGTTTCTCTCTCTCCGTTTTTTTATTTTTAAGTTATCTAAGGTATCACCATAGCCTGCAGTCATAAATTAATTCTTCAAAAATTTTAAACATTATTTAAAAGATTTTTATTTTTTAAATAATTTTGTTTATATATATTTTTAAGAATCAAACTTTAAAATGACACTTATAATATATAAATCACTATCATTTATGTTACACTTTCTTGATCTCTCTTGTGTTGTTTTTCTTGTCTATGTTCAATCACTATTGCCTGGACTTAAACCATCAAGGCCCAAGAGAATAAACTTGCATGATTTCCTTGTGGGCTGATAATGATTTTTCTTTGGCTTATAATAATAATTTAAAAACTAAAGGTCTATTTAAAAACTTATTTTAAAAATAATTTTTTATTTTTTTTAAAAGAAGAGAATAAAAAAATTTATTTAATAACATATTTTTAAAAAGTGTTTTAAAAAATAAAAAAATAAAATATTTTTTTGAAGAACAAAAAAAAATAGAAAAAAATTTTAAATATTTTAGGATTATAGTTTTAAAGAACAAAAAAAATACAAAAATATTTATTTTTATTTTTATTTTTATTCTTAATACACGTTATACAAAACACTAATTCTCAAAATAATAAAATAAAACAAATTCAAACTACTCCGTATTGTTCTGTGCTACCATATATGTACATGTACATGTGCGCGTGAAAAAGTTATACTGACAAACTCGTTACTATAGATTACTCACACTTCATTTTGTTTATATGTATTATTTTCACTGTTTTTTTTTAATTTAGAAATTTTCGGATTACAAACAAGGTTAGACCATTCTAGCTAGTTGCTTTGATTGTACTTTTTATTGTTTTAAGCTTCACTGGTTTAATATATATATATATATATATATAGTTATATACACTTTGTTTTAAAAAATTTCATTCAATCATCACATGTTATTTACTTCAAGTAAAGCGATTTCGAAGTTAATGTAAGAACTCTCCTGGAGAAGAAAATAACAATTTTAGAATCAAAACAAAATTGTGATGTCACCAAATTGAAAGAAAGAAATAAAATTATTTTAAAATGCTCCTCCATGTCGTTTATTGGACGATAGTCCTGTGCCCTTGACATGGAAAAAAGAAGGAAAATTTGAGGAAGTCGACGACTACATATGCTGAAATCCAAGTTTTGGTAAAATGAAGAAATGAGAGAGACGAGTGATAATGAAATTTTTAATTTTTGATTTTTTTTTTTTTGTTTACAATTTCAAAAATTGACCAACATGAATTGGGGAAGCAGAGTGGAGAATTAGTCCACGCGTCACCGGCGAACTACTCTGACCACAATGCGTCGGTGTTCTGTCACCTCCGCCACACAGGCTCTTGTTTTTTTTTTTTTTAACAATTTTTCTCACCAAAAATAGCTTCATCTAACGTGGCCGTTACCGTTTAAGAAAAATAATCTAGCTATCTTCGGCCATCTCAACGTCGCCGTTAACTCCCCCCGCCTCTTCAACGGCCTCGTCGCCCTCGTCATCCACCCATCTCTCTACCGGTGTGCACTCTACCTTGTGCCGGAACTTCCAATCAAGCGCCTGACACGCGCGTGAGCAATAGTTCACCGTCCCACACACCGAACACCTCCGAAATTCATGCCGCCGCGTCTCGGGCCGGCCACACCCCACATGCGAACAAAGACGAAGACCAGGACCGGGAAACCCGCCCCGTGTTGCAAACCATTCTGTTAAGAACCGATTTGCTGGGTGGGCCTCTGGTGCTGGGACGTTGCACCCAAAATCACTAAGAAGCGGGCAACCCGACCTGGTTAGATGCCGGAGCTGAGAATGAGAGTGTTGAAGAGGGACTTGGTGTTGGTGGAGGTTCCACGTAAGCCAAGAGCGCGTGGGGTTACCAGGGGGAGCCGACGAGGAGAGCACGGCGGCCAGCTCCCGGGCGTTGGCTTGGACCAGGAAGCGCCGCCCCTCTATGATGTTTTGCCGGACGCCGTAGCCGTCTTGTAAGCAGTGGCCGAGCTCCCGCAGGGCGTCGATGTGGCCGAGGAAGGCGGCTCGAGCGCAGAGAGCCACGCCGGCTCTGAGGTCCTTGTCATTTTTGGTGCCGCCACTGCCGTTGAACTGTATTACGGCGAGGGAGTACAGCGCCGGCGCGTGAGAGTTAATCGCCGCCTTGGCTAGCAGCGAGGCTCCGCTCCCTCGGTTTTGCAAACAGTAGAAACGAATCTGCAAAGGCAAAACAGTCCACATTCAGTACTTTCATTACAAATGTGACGGATTCTGAAATTGAAATATCGCTTTCTTGAAAGACAGATTTCAAGTTTCAGAGAAAAGAAAGGAACATTTTCCACTAACCATTCCGAGAGTATAGCAGGCCTCGACGTTTCCGGCGTCGACGCACAGTTTCAGAAAATGATGAGCAGATTCGCACCAGTTCTTGGCTGTCACGGCCAAGGCTTTTGGCGAAGCTTTGGACAATACAGAAGAACTGATACCTAGTCCGTTCAGTCTCTTACACCTGTTTCCCAAAATCAATCACGTGAGATTCAAGATCAAAATGAATATTTCGATTAAAACAAGGAAATTTCCGACAGAGTGCGAAACATTGACATCACTGAAATTCCTATTCAGACACACAAATCTTGGTCCTATTTCAGACCAAATACAAGAATGTAGAAACGAAGTTAAATATTACGTACGTGATCAGGACATTGATGAAGTCGGAAGGGCAATCGGCGGAGGAACTAAGTTTGGAGAGAATAACGAGGATAAGGTCATCGTGCAAGGAATCAAAAAAAGAGTGGTCGCCGGAAGTATTTTCCGGTGATTTCTTTCGCCTTTTCCGGCTCAGAATAGAATCAATGTCCATGTCTTTCGCTCTCTTAGCAACGACTTTCAAATCTGAACACAGCCTTCCGACGGCGGCGGCTTCATTGGAACAAATGGTTGTTACGACTCGAGGATAATAGAGCCCTCCCCGGGTTCTCATGTCTCTTTGAGAGCCTTCTTCTCTGTTTGTATCTCTCTCTGAGAGATAAAGAGAGAACAAAGCAAAGTGGGAATTTATATGAGAGGAAAATGAATCACTCACTTGCAAAAGGCTAGAGGCTTCGACAACAGCTAGGACAAAGCCGAAGGTTTAAAAATTTAATATAGACAGCAACTACATTAAAAAATTAAAATTGATATTCTAATTAAAAAATTAAATGAAACCTATTACAAAAAATAAAAACATCAAACCTGCATGATCATGAACGAACATGCCTTTCGTCTCAGGAATATATACTTTCTTCTTTGGATTTAAGGAATGAATTACGTCGCTAAACCAAAACAAAATGAGATGAGAAAAAGCATTATAACTATATTTATTTTAACTTTTACATCAATAAAAATTGAAAAGTACTATATCCATTTAAAAATATAGAATATTTTTTTAGAGAAGTTGAATGTTAAAAATATAAAATTATTTTAATTTTTTAATATATAATTAATGAATTTTTTAAAAATATATTTAATAAATAAATTATTTAATTATTTATCTTTACATAAGACATCCAATAAAATAAAGGTAGACATAAAAAGATTATATTAATTTAAAATAATTAATTAACATATTGAAAGTGTAATTTAAATAAAAATGTCCTAATTTTTTTAAGAGAAAGAAGAATATATTATTAAATATAATCTATTAGTAAACATGAACTTAGAATTTATTAGTAGAAGAATAAGATTGTTAATGAACATGTTATAATAAATGTAAGAGTTAACTTGCATTTTGTAATTTTTTAAAATAATTCAATTTATAACACACTTCCTCTAATTTAAAATATAAGCATTTCTTCTTAATTAATATGAGTGCAAAATATAAGTAACCTGATACATATAAAAAAAATTCTTATCTTACCCTTTTATATTTATTAATCTAAATATTTATGTAAATATATTTTTTATTTATTATAAAATGTATTGGTAACAAAAAGGAGTATATATTAAAAGGAAATAGATGGATTATTTTAATCTAAAAAATGTGAAAAAAGGGGGGAAATCTTAAACAAAATTATCCAAGAGAGAGGGCGAGAAGGTATGTTATTACAAAAATGACCCTGGATTTGTCGTTATTGTGGTCAAAGGGAGTTGACCGAGATCCAGCAGCTCGTTGGTCATGGTCTCTGTCGCTCGTTTCCGTGTAGTGTGTACCGTAGAAATCCTTCACCCTTGTCTGCACGCCTTTTGAACAGTCTTTTTTTCTGCTTTTCCCTGTCTCCACTTCTTTATTCATGAAACCGCAAAATTAGACATAAAAAGAAATAGATTGGTTTCCGCGTACATTTTATTTTAGACAGTACAGTACATTTTATTTTTAAAATTAAATTAATTAAAAAGTATTTGAGGTTTAAGCTCTTTATTCTTCTTTCTAGCTTTCAAGTAATAATCTTCAAATTTTCCATGAATGGAAAGCAAACAGAGGCAAAACTATACACTATCTTTTGTTTGCACGCAAGAAATATTTTGCTAGTAAAAAAATTCAACCAATGAGAATGTGGTCTCAAGAGGAATGTGAATCTCGATATTGGAAATTTAAAATTTGAATTTAATGAGTAATCCAATTTATTTATTAAATAAATATTCTAATTATGATCATTAAATTTTATCAACACTTAAAAATTATTAAAATATATTTTTTAAAAATTGAAATTAATCCTCGTGATCAGAATATTCTTCATACATTGTTTCCACCAAAATTTCAAGATTTGATATTTTTTTAATATTATATGATAAAATTTCTAATAATAATTTAATTAAATTAATCATTGTTATAGTACACATCATTATTGGAGAATACAAATGATTTTTAAAATTAAATTAATTAAAAAGTACACGGGATTCAAGCTTTTTATTCTTCTTTCTAGCTTTAAAGTAATAATAATTTACAAATTTTCCATGGATGTAAAGTAAAGAGAGGACAAGGCAAGACAATAATACACTATCTCTTGTTTGCACGCAAGAGATATTTTGCTGGTATTTTGCTGGTAAAAAAATTCAATCAACAAGAATATGATCTCATGAGGGAGGTGAACGGTAACAATGGAAATATGGGATTTAAATTCACGAGTGGCATAAATTTATTCATTTAATAAATAGTTTAATTATTATTATTAAATTTTATCAACATTTAAAAATTATGAAGATATATTTTTGTTTAAAAATTAAAAACAATCATAACTATTAAAATACTCTTCATGTATATTGCTTCCTTCCAAAATTTGATATTTAGAATTTTTTTGAGTATTATATAATAAAATCTCTTGCAACAATTTGATTAAATTAAATTGTTGTCATCATATCACGTAAAACACTTATTAAATAAATAGATCCGTGCTATTCACTGAATACAAATTCAAAAATTCACAATATTTAAAATTTTCTTACTGTTGTATATCCTCAACCCTTAGAATATTTATGCAAAATTTTGCAATATATATGTTTTAATTTCAACTCTTCCTTAATTAAATCCTCACTTTAAATGTGAGTTTTTGTTATAGCTATTTTTGCAAATAATTTTGAAAAAATATCAATCAAGGATTGCTAGAGAAAATTTATATCAGTTAATGATCACTTGTTATAAAAACCTGAATGAATACTTGTTTGATTCGGGTTAATCTTTTATCAACAAGTATCTATTTTGATTTTAACAATAACTCATTTTAAATTAACAATAGTTTATTCGGGCTTGTTTTTCATTCAGGTTTTGACAACAACTGGTCTTTAACTAATATAAATTTTCTCCAACAATTCTTGATTGTTATTTTTTCAATAATTTGTTAGCAATGTCGCCACTTGAAGTGTGACAAGCCCTTAAACATGGCTCTGAGTGGTTTTTCTCTTCTCTCTCTTAGGTATCATGCTTGGCTTTTTCCTTCTGAAGTATGGTAGATGCATAGCAATGGAATGTCCTACCGGACTGTCTACTAGACGAAAGGTAAGATGACCAAAAGAAAATCAAAAAGGCCACACAAGCTATTATGGATGACCGGATGGATGAAAATAATGAAGAAAAAGAAGAAAGTTATGAGATGCCACCCACAATGAATGTGAAAACAAGTGGCAACAAAGGAGAGAGCACCAAAACTTCCCTATCCTATTGTGATTCTCTTCTGGGATTTAACGACATAGAAAATGGAGGTATAGTTTAGGAGGAAGATGATCTTTTCAAAGATGATAAAGATATCTATTGGAAATTTCTTGAGCCATCTAAAGAAGTCAAGAAAATGATGGAAATCTATTTGGTTGTTCCTATCTCTAAGAAGAAATGTGCCACTCTTCACCAACTAGAAGGTATTGATCAAAGTCAATGACTCTACCCTACTAATGGTCTCAAATGCCTTGGAGACAAATTATGATAGGATTATGTCAAATTATCGCACCAAGAAGAAATGATATGGTTTCAAAAATTCAGTTGCAAATGGCTCAAGTGGGGAGACAAAAATATAGGCTTTTTCCATGCATCTACTCTTGTGAGAAGAAAGTGCTAGAAAATTAAATGCTTTAAAGATGATGATAGTGTGCGGGTAAGTGATCAAACCAAGCTTAAACAAATGGTTGGTAATTTTTTGAAATCTCTCTATTCTAGAGACCCCACTTACTCCTTCCCTTCGGGTTGGTTTACTGCTTTTCCTCTTATCTATCCTTCAACCCTGAACTGGATTCATAGAAACATAGATGCTATTGAGATTAAGAACGCCACTTTCACTAAAAATGCTTTCAAAGCTCCAAGACCTAATGGTATTCAAGTTCACTTCTTCCAGATGCAGTGGGATACTGTTAGTTCTTCAATTTTCTCTTTAATCAAAGATATTTTTGCCAATCCTCAAAAAGTTAGTGAAATCAATCAGACTAATATTGTGCTCATTCTTAAGATTAACTCACCCTTGTCCCTAAAAGAGTTTTGGCCCATCTCACTTTGTAATGTTAGCTTTAAAATCATCATCAAGCTTCTAGCTAATAGACTTAAACCCATCATTGATAATCTAATTGGGCCTGAATAATGTAGTTTCATTGCTAGTAGATCTAGCTGTGATAATATCATCATCACTTAGGAAGCTATACATACCATGAGGACCAATAATAAGACAAATGGGCATGTTGTAGTTAAAGCAGATATGGAAAAAGCCTTTGATTGCCTCGATTGGCAATTTATTGAAGACATTCTTCATTGCATTGGTTTAGACCAACATCTTTATTCTCTTATTTTGTCCTACATATCAACTACTTTAATGAGAGTTTTATCGAATTGTGAAAATAGTGAGGAGTTTCATCTTACTTGAGGCATCAGATTAGAGGATTCGCTTATCCCTTACATCTTTGTGCTTTGCATGGAATGACTTGGGCGATACATTAAAGCAAAAATGTGTAGCTAAATGTTGGAAACTGCTTAAATTCAAAAGGAATAGCCCTTGTATTTCTTATTTCTTCTTTACAGATGACCTAATCTTCTTCTTTAAAGCCTTAACTAATCAAATTGAAGAAATGAGGAGAATTTTATGTTGTTTTTACTTAGCTTCTGGACAATAAAGTGAACCTAAACAAGTCAAAGATGTTTGTTTCAAAAAAAAATGTTAATTTCAACATGCAGGGAGAACTGAGTTAAATCTTGGGTATAGGAATCACAACAAACTTAGGAAAGTATCTTAGAGTACCAATAATCCATTCTCATGTCACTAAATCCTTATTTCACTCCTTGTTCAGAAAGTAAAGAAGCAATTATCAAGCTGGATCTCACCATAGTAGGAAGAAGTATCCTAATTAAAGCCACCCTATCTACAATTCCAAGTTACCAAATGTAGTCAACCCTCCTTCCTAAAGGGATTTTGGATGAACCTGAAAAACTAACCAAGAATTTTCTATAGTCTCAAGATGATAAAGTCAAAGGCATGCATTTGATTGCATGGGATAAAGTACTTATGGAAAAGAAAGAAAGAGGACTTGGTTTCAAATCCTTAGGGCAACAAAACAAGGAATTCATCCTCAAGCTTTGTTAGAGTCTAGTTACGAAGCAACATGCACTATGGGTTCAATGCTTGAAAGCCAATATGAATTTAATCCTTAATTATCCCTTGCAATTTTAAGAAAGCAGTGCTCCTCACTCACACAAAAGTCAATTTGTGAAGTGTGGGAAATATTTATGAATGGGATAAGTAAAAAGATCTCCAATGGTTGTAATACTTTTTTCTAGACAAATTCATGGACCTCACTTGACAAGCCTCTCACTTGTTATGTCATGCGGAATAATCATTTTTTAAACTTTACCGATAAGGTCAAGAATCTCACTAACCTTAGGGGTTGGAATATGTTATGCCTTAATCATCTTCTACTTGCTTGGCTCACAAATGTTTTAAGAAATATTCCACCTCCTATAGGAGATAGAGATTATGTTATTTGGTAGAGACTGGCCAAGGAAGGAGTCCTTATTGTAAAAAATGCGTATGGTTTTATCACCAGCTCAATCAGGGTTACTTTTAACCCCTTATAGGCACAGTTCTAGTGTCGATAGGTTTTAGAGAAAATAAAATTCTTTATGTGGCAAATTACCTATAAGAGCATTATGACAAACTCACTTAAAGCCAAGAGAAAATTAACAGCTTCATCATATTGCCTTTTTGAGTGTCATAAAGGGAAGAGTATCATTCATATGCTTCAAGACTTTGAGAGAGTGAAACAGACATGGTGTGAAATTCTAAATCCTAACTTTCTTTTAATTTTATTTTATGGTGATTCACAGGTCTGGCTTAAATGGGATTCTAAATCTAATCCTAGACAAGGCATTTTTAAGAGAGAGGCTTGGATGCGAGTTTTTAGTCTAGTTTGCTAGGACCTTTAGACATCCCGTTGCACCTATGTCTTTGAAGCCTAAAGTCTCACACCAAACGAGATCCTTCACAAGTGTACACATCTTCTCTAAGAGCAAGTAGTGAACAATGAATTGAAATACTCGGTCTTCCATGATGATGTCATCCCAACAAATACTTGGAGTCCGCCACCAATTGATAGTGTATGGGTTGATGTTGACGATTCTGTTTGGAATCATCAGTAGGCTTGCTTGTGGGGGTATTATTAGACATAACACTGGTAAATGGAAAATAGATTTTCATAATCTTGATACTAATCGAGTAATAGATGCTAAAATCTTAGCCATTAAAACCAGCCTCAAAGTTTGTCAAGAACTAAATTTCACCAAGATTCTCATTTACTCTGATTCTTTTGAGGCTATTACTATGTTGAAATGTGACAATGCGTTTGATTAGCCATTGAGAAATGAGATTGCTTTCATTAGGCTATATACTACTCAAGGGCGATGTGGAGCTCTGTCATTTTGCTAGGGACATCATTAACTGTGCTGATTTCATGGCCAAGAAGGGTCAAGGTAGTCCTTTTGAGATGACTTTGTTACCACCTGTACCGACTAATTGTCTAACTATGTATTTAAAAGACAAGAGCCTAATCTAGGCTCCTCTTCCTCCCCCATCTTTTCTTTTCGTTTTTTTCTTCCTTTTACTCAAGCTTTTACTTTGCTTGCCAATTGTATTTTATAAAAAAAAAAATTTGAGATGGGATGAAATCGAGACATCTCGATAAAACAAACCAAACATAAAAAGAGATTTAGGTAATAATATTTATTAAATTACATAACTTGTTATGTCAAAAATCAAAACAACACAAATATATAAATTCAATGATTAAATCATAGTAAATACAATTTGAAGTAAAAGAACACAATTACAACAACCACAATTTAAGGTCAAGTGCACAATAACCACAAATAACCTCTAAGTTGCAAATATTATAATAATAATAGAACTGTTGAGTTACATAACTTAAATGAGCAATTGATTTTGTTAAAAAGAAAAAAACATAAAATAAATGAACAAAAAATATATCCTTTGATTATAATAAATAAAGTACCCAATATTAATAAAAGAACATAAAAATTATAATAACATATTTCAGATGAGACATCCTAATAGTAATTCTTTGTTCCATCCTGTTTCAAACAAATATAGCTTTTGTTTCATTTCATAAAATCCTATTTTTTTTTAAAGATGAAATGGACTTGTTTCAATATGATTGAAATAAAATCAAATCAATTGATATAGGATAATCATAAATGCCTTTATTTTTTTTATTTTTTGCCAACTCATGAACGCCTTTACTTACATAATGAGCCCTCGAAATCTATCACAACTAGAAAATTTCATTCCATTAAAAAGGATTTAAAAATGGGCACCATTTGTTGCAGGGTGAAACAAAGTTTTTTGGTTACAAAAAGTAAAATGCAAATTTCAGTCCTTGGGTTTACAAGCAGCAAAGGTTATGATCACTTGCGCGTGGAAAGCAGTGGCTCCGTTTTTTCAATGCGACTTATTAGGGCGTGCACCACAAGCGATTGGAGTGAAAGTGGAGTAAATTACGGGCACCTTTAAAACAAATTCAGGTACCCATTTCTGGTCACTCACCCAACAACACACCTATTCAAAGTCAAACCTTTGATCTAGCTCAGGTTCAGTTACGCTCCTTTGTTTTACTTTGCCATTTTTTTTTTCTCTCTGTTTTTTCATATTTATTACTTTTTTCATTTTAAATTATAAAATATTTATAAATAAAATTTTACATATTAATAAACCTTATTAAATATATTTAATAATTTTATATTTTTAAAATAAAAATATAAAATTTTAAAATTATCTTTCACTTTAATATATTAAAAAAATAAAAATTAATTATAAAAAAAGAAAGGATAATATTAAAATTAATATATTTAATAAAAATTTAATCTATTTAAAATATTTTATGTTTTGAAATGAAAAAAATTTTTTTAAAAATATTTTATAATTTAAGATGAAGGGAGGAGTATAATAGAAATAATTAATTGATTTGAATCCGTGGGACACAAGGCTCATGATAGAACAGAATATTTGAAAATAAAAACCCTTATGAGACGTGAAATTGACCGTCTTAATTAAACCAATTTTGTTTTGGATTTCTTTAGTCATTTTTTTTTTTTTGTTTTCTATGATCATTTTTTGTACGGTAAGTTTTCTAACAATTGCTGACATGATCTAAAGTTCAGACTCAGGCCGGAAAAAATATCTAAATTTCAGACTGTGAAATACGGATCCTAACGGCTTTTTATTATTTATTTATTTATTTAAGATCATGAATGTTACTACCTCGATGCAAATTTGACTGTTATTGGTGACCTTTAGCGTTCACTCTGGGGCATGCGCCTGGCACTACAGTTGACCCAAAAAAAAAAAAAAAACAAGTGTGCATGCCAAGAAAATCGAGGACAAGTAAAGTTGAATAATATAATTTGTTATAATTTTCATATTATATAATATTCTATCTTGTCTAAATTATAGTATATTTTCTATCAAGTAATATTGATCCAAAATATAAAACACTTTATAAAATATTAATAACAATAGTTTCTATTTTTTCACAAATATTCTTGTTAATTGTGTTACGATAGAGATTATAACAAAGAAAGTATATGTAATTAATATATATATATATATATATATTGATTTTAATTGGAAGATAGTCTTTAAAAATTATGATAATTTTTTACTCATTTAATAATACAAATCATTTTTAACTATTTTTTTCTAATTCTTATGAAGCTAGTTGTTCTTTTGAATTGGGAGTATAAAATGTTTATCTATATACACGTATAGAAACATTACATATAGAATATATATATATATATATATATATTTATTTATGAAATACACATGAAATTCGAACATTACCGTGTTTTTACTTTTAAATATATATTTTTGGCGTGCACATGTTTTCTTTTCTTTTCTTTTTTTAAGTCAACACCCTGCCGTGCATTTGTGAAAAAAAAAACAGAGAAATATAGCTTAGAATTGGAATTAAACAAAATTGATGAATGACACGACACAAATAATAAAAAACGAGAGGCGAGGGAGGAGAGGAAAGGCATGAAATAATGTGTAAGATCATGATGTGTTGTAAAAAAAAAAAATTAGGAAATTAATTAATGAAAGGCCATGTTCCTCTTCTTTTTTTAGCCGAAACAAAGATCTCATCATAGTTAAAAAAAGAAGCATGAGCTGTACATATAATATATTATATATAAGCCACCAAATAATAATAATAATAATAATAATAATAATAATAATAATAATAATAATAATATCAAGCAACAATGTTAACAATTACGAGAATATAAGAGGTGTTATCACATGCCAACCACTAAGCATCTTACATCACAAATATATTTATAATCCTATACACATCCCCACGCCTCAACCTGTATTTGCCGTCAACTATTACAATTAACTATTAAAAAAATTATATATAATTATAAAAACATTTTATATGTACATTAATAACCTGTATATATAAGTATCTATACACACAGCTCTTTTAGGATATTTATAAACCATGCGAGCAATAGCATAATTGGCACTAGTAGGTAACGAGTTCTGTATACAAGACTTTGCATCGGTGAACATCACATTTTTATTTTTTTTATTTCATTTTTCAGTATTTTGGGAAACTTAAGAGAACTACCACTAGGAGTACCCCTGACATATTTTTAATATTTTTATTTAACATGATTATTTATTATGAGACTAAAACTTGAGACTTTAAAATAAGTTAACTCAATTTTTTCAATCAATTGAGCTAAAAGCTTCTCAGTAGGAGTAGACAACTTGATATCATAAAATAAACACACAGTCATGTTACAAAAGTTGTTGATCCAATTAGTAAAAAGTTGGTCCATAGCTTATAAGGTCGTGCGATTAAATATTATTGTTGATGTAAAAATTTTATTGGTAGACGAATTATAAGTATATCTTTATTGTTGATGTGAAAATTTTATTGGTAGACGAATTATAAGTATATCTATCATCAATTTTGAGTCTTAAAGCTTGTAATGATAATGGTGAATTTTCAATACCCAATTTGCCTAAATTTTTTGTTGTAAAAAAAAATTACATATAGGTCATGTGGAGCAAGCTTATTTATAGGTAAATCCCAAGAAATTCAAAAATGATAGGGACCTAAATGTAATTTGAAATTAAGATAAAAAATAGTAATGCCTCTATTAAATACATACATTGTATCAGTTAAATAATTTATAATTACTATAGCAGTAATCTATAATTACAACTTAAATTTTTTACAACTATAACTTCATATATTAAATGATTAAACTAGTTAGGTTAATAATTAAATATGTGAAGTTACAGTTGTAAAAAGTTAAAGTTATAGCTGTAAATTACTGATAAAGTAATTGTAAACAATTCATATTAAACTTTATTAGTAATATATGATTGTTTAACTATTAGATTTGTGAAGTTACAGTGATAAAAAATTGAGATTATAATTATAAATTGCTTATGAAGTAATTGTAAAATAATTATTTGATTGATGTAATGTATATTTAATAGAGGTATTATTATTTTTATAATTTAATTTTAAATTATACTCAGCTTTATAAAATTTGGTTGTAGTTTTTAAATTTTGTGATGTAAATAAATTTATTCTATGAGATTTATACATAATTTTTTCTAAAAAAACATACAGTCGTGTCATGGGATAAGGGAGATCAAGAATGAAAGGAAACGAATCTAAAACGGCAAGGAGGGGAACTGGATCAAATATAGAGATTTGGTAGGTGGGGCCCGCGTCTATCAATTTTGCATTATTAGAATTTAAATCTCACCGACCCCACTTAAAGGCATGCCTCATGTTCTGTTTCCTCAGCAATAAAGCGATCGGTTTCACCTTTTACCCCAATCTATTTACCCTCGGAATGTACTATAAAATGTTATGAACCAATTATACTATTTATAATTTGTAAATAGTAATTAATATATTGGTATATTAAAATTTTATATCTGACTTAATTTATTTGAATTCGAGTCAGGTTAACCAAAAAAAAAAAATTTATAAAGGAAATATTTTCTTATAGAATTTAATTTCTGCTTTAAAGAAGGCATATATATATGTATATATATATATAATCAATATGCTCTAAACTAAGAACATAAAAGAGAAAAAGACGTTCGGAATAAGAATACATAATAACGTTGATGCTTTAAAGTAAGAAGAAAATGTATAGATTTTATATTAACCAAGTAATAATGTATGTAATCATCATCATCATGCAATCAAAACGATTACGAGAATATCACATGCCGACCGCTAAGCATTTTACACGCAAATATATTTGATAAGAAAAATATTTTCCAAATATAATTTCAACTTTACAAAGACGGCATATAATAATATGCTTTAAAGTAAGAATATGTAAGGACGAAAAAGACGTTCAGAATAAGAATACATAATTGTCCGATAACATTATTACCATTTGCCGTTGACTATATATTTGTTAGTAGCTATAATGATAGGTACGTTTTGCAGTTGAGATACTGTGGTTAATTATACATTTATACTTTCTTGCAAGTTTGTCTCGAGGTAAACTTATAACGGGAATATTCATGAACTCATAAGAATTTATTTTTATTAATAAATAATAATTTAAATTATATTTTAAATAATTAAAATATAAAATATGAACATGATTTAATTTAAATATATTTTAAATTTAAATTATTGAATTTAAATTCATCTATATGGATAAATTATCATACTCAATATAAAAATTTTAAAATAGGGTAATTTATCTTTTATATTTCTTGCTTTCATTTTTTTTATTAGTATTAGCTTTTTTTTGAATTTTAATTTTCTTTGAATTAGGCCTTACAGCTCTTACTCAAACTTGCTCCCCTTGGTAACAAATTGGCAAGTTTTGTGAATTTAATTGATTTCGCATATAGTCTGAGTTTATGAATATGTTAATACAATTTTATAAATTAATATAAAAATAATAAATTTAAAGGTCAACTTATAAATTTAATTAAATTTATATCTAATTAGTTTAAATTTATGAGTGAGTTGATATAATTTTATAAATTAAAAATATAAAAATAATAAATTTAAAAAGTCAACTTACAATTTGACAATCATCAATGCTTCTCTGTAAAGTTTATCTTTCTATTATTTACGCGCTTCATACACTGTGAATATATTTCTATTGCTAGGTACAGGATTTCATATTTCGCTTTTAATATTAAATAAATTTAATGTGTGCAAGTAAAGTATATATTATTTATTAATACATTCTTGTAGCCTCACGTAATATATTGTGACCATTATTAATTATTAATAATAATTTGTTTCATGAATAGGAAAAGCTATTACAATTTTACAATGATTATTTTTCAAATTACATAAGTAACTTCGGAATAAAATACTACTATATATATAGTATTTAACTTTTATTCACATATTTGGAACACACAACTTCATCTGAGATATTTAGGTCAACAATCGGAACATTAATATCACCTCGATATTCTTTTTCAATATTTCTTCTATACGTAATCGATCACGTATATAGATATAAATTATTAAAAAATGGTACTGCGGAATTTGAATTTCGTACTGTTTTAAAAATGTTTTGTTAAATGAGTTAGATATAAATATTATAGATGACATTTTGTTTTTTTTGTTTTTTTGTTTTTTGGTTTCAACGGTGTTGGGTTTGGAGATCATTGTCATTAGAGGCAAGTCAACAACTCTGACTCGCGAAATATAGTGCATGCTTTTTAATTATTCTGATCATATAATGTTGCTTTGCGTTTTCAAACAAACCACATATATTGGACTTGTAAAACACTAAAACCGAAAGTAACCAAACCAGACAAAAAAAAAGGAAAAAAAGAATAAAAAAAATGAAAGTAATAAGACTTGACAAACCAACAAATGGAATAAAAGAAGGAGAAATAAAGAAATATTAGAATTGCTTATTGACGTGTGGCATACATGAGTATACCCCTCCATTAAAAAAATATAAGGTATTTTTTGAGGGGTTTGATATTAAAAAATGTAAGTCAGTTTTAGTTTTTTAAGATATAATTATTATCTTTTTTTTATCAAAAGTTTCCATATTGAATTGATTATTTTATATTTTTTAGAGTAAAACACTTTATTAAATATAAATAAATATGAAAAGATAAGGTTAGTTTAAATATAAGTAACTATTTTATTAGAGGTGAGATTCAATTAAAAATGTCTTACATTTTTTTTTAATAGAGAGTCTAATATATTGGAGAAAAGATAGCCAGAAACGTAAACCATCCAGAAAGATTCATGCATGCCATTTATAAAATCAAGATCCAAATTATGCTCTGCCTTTGATTGTAACTTGTAAGACATCAATATATATATCTCTCTCTCTCTCTCTATATATCCTTATATAATTAATAATTAAATACATTTTTCAGCATATATACTACTATTACATAAAGTTTAGTCTTTTTATTTAGAAATGTAAGATATTTTTAATTAAATCTTACCCTTAATAAATTAATTAACTGTATTTCAACTAACACCAAGTTTCTCTATTTATCCTTATTTAATAGAATATTTTATTTAAAAAATATAAAATAATTTATTTATCCAAGAGACATTAAAAAATACATTAATTACACATTGAAACACTAAAAAATACTTTAAATTTTTTTAACATCAAACCTTTTAAAAAATGACTAATATTTTTGAACAAGGGAGGGAATATAAAATGAATGACATTTTCTTGTCGTTAATATATGTGTGTCTGTAGCAAGAAAAACACACACACACACACACAAAATTGGGATTTAAGGAAGTTATAGTAACATAGTTGAATTTTTCTTGTGACCGATCTCCCCTGACCAAAGCACACACAAAGTGGCTCCCAACTATGGCTCCCAACTATATTATAATTACTCGCTAGTTAGTTATTTGTACTTTTAATGGAACAATTGAATTATGAGGAAAGTAATAAAGATTTTTTTTTGGTTATTAGCTATCTGTCTTTTTTTGAAAATAATCATTTGATAAAGAGAGTTAAATTAATTGGGATTTGTTTTGAGATCGATTACTACTAGTGTCTTGTAAAAAATGGATAAGGCAATGCTACTCCCTCCACCTTGTTTTTTTTTTTTTTAAGTTGTCTATGGTATCCTCACAACTGATTAGTTCCTCAAGAAAAGAATCTGAGTGTCAAGAATCAAACCTTGAAGTGATGTTTAAAGGCATCGTTACCATTTGTGCCACATCCATTTGGTTCCATCCGCCCTGTTTTAATTGTGCTTTCAGTAAAATATTAATTTTTGCTCACTTTGATTGTAATTTTATGGTATAAATTAATATTAATACTCCCTCTTTTAAATTAATTTTTATATTTTTTTAATTTCTGTGTCAAAATTTCAAATGATCCTTATTAATATGAGGAGTATTGTACAGGTCATGCATTACATTTACATGATGAGGAACATTATTAAAATTATCTGGAAATCACGATGAGAGTTTCGTTGATGCTTACGAACAGGGAGATTTTCTATTTATTTTCATGTATCAATATATAACATCAATGTTTTTGGTCAAATAATATATATATATATATAGAGGTATTTATGCATATAGTATTTTCTTTTACATTTTTTTGGGTCAACTCAAACTTGTGAGGGGGTGAATTTTAATCTTTGCCTAATGAGTGAGGTGGACCACTCCTCTCACGTGGAGAGGGACCCACTTGTTTCTCAAAATCAACGCTCTTATTTTAATTTGACAGATACTTTAACTATTAGTTTAGCTAATTGACCGGAAAAGTATGACAATTTTGGTATTAATAATTAAAAACTCCAATTTAGTTCAGATATTTTCGTAACAGAACCTGTAAATTAGACTTTAAGGAACCCGTTAGTTAGTTTAGTTATGTGACACTCTTGAATAGAGATTAGAAAGGCTGTCAACAGGAATTGGATTTAGTGAAGGGATCCAATCTCTCTCTACATGATAAACCGAAGTTTAAATTTTTATTAAAAAATTATTTACATTTATTGTTTACTTATCTCAAATATGATTGCTTTTAAAAAGAGGACATTTGTATGTAATTAAAATAAATTACAAAGGCTACCTTGTAATACACACACACAAACTCTCTCTTAATCTTTATTACAAGTAAGAATTTGCTAATAACTTCACATAGATTAAGAAAATAACTTATAAATAGTTAATATTTTTAAATTTTCATAATTAACCTCAATGAAACTTAAGAAATAATAGAGGATAATGAATTAGTTGTTGGTTAGTAGCCAAAATATCAAATGATGTCCCATTTTTACCCTATAATTTTCATAGTTTTCTTGGAACTTGAACAATAATGTATGATATAAGGTTCCTTTAATCAATATAAAGATTGGAACATTGGCATAACAACTTTTCCTAATATATTAAGGGCCTTGTAGTCTAGTGGCATGTAAGATTTTCTATAAGTGAAAGGTTGTGAGTTCAATCCCGCACTTAACTTTAAATCTTTAGTGCTTACTGCCACTCTAATTAAAAAGAGAAAAAAAAAAAGAGCAAGAGTTTATAAACACACACACACACACACGAGTTTATCAACACGCACACGCACACGCACACAGAGATAAATATATCAATGATCTAAGCTAATAATTACAAGAGGTAAAATAATTTTTTTGGGAGAATTATATTCAAGTCTTACTTGACACAATTAGTTATTTTCAAGTTTATTGACAATTGAGCTTAGAAAAATGACAATACATAATGTTATCAATAGACTTGGGAGTAATTAATTATATTGTGTGAGATCTTAAAGTAATTTTTTCAAAAATTTTGTTCATATGTACTTGGTTAGTTATATTTTAAACTTGAATTAATTGAGAGAAAATAATTATATTTTGAACTGAAGGGAGTATACATGCACATAGAGACACTATAAGGAGGAAATTAAAAGGTTCCTTGCGTGTTGAAGTAAGTGAAACTAAAGAGAGTGAAAATTAAAGGACAAAATAGGGTAAAATTAAAGGACAAAATAGGGTAAGCAAAGTAGGACCCATTTTGAAGTTTGTTGGGAGGTTTGGACGCAAGTAATTAGTTGTTCCCTCACGTACTCATGCTCGCCTCTTCTCCTTCTCACCACAGATTCTCCTCACAATAATATCACTTTCTTCATCTTTCAAATTACCTTATTACTTGTCCCTTCTTCTTCCCACACATTATTCTTTCTCATCCTTATCCTTCCCATTTTCTTCTTTTCTCAACTTCTATATTTACTAATAATAATTAAAACAGTTTCATATTCTCTCTCTATGTGTGTAATAATGGTGTATATTTTTTAAAGTTTGATTGGAATCGTTAAATTTATCAATTCTTGAGATGAGATTTCACAATGATCACCATATGTTATGAGTTCTATATTGAGAAATCTTATAAGTTAAGTGTGGTTTATATACAAGTTAAATGAGTTCTCATACTTAAGAAACTAATCTTTAGGGATGAACTCTATCTCCTTTTAAATTTGTGTTCATCATATTAGTATTTTTATTAAGAGTCTGGTGTCACAAAAATGGTTACTTGCAAAGCCTTTGACTAGTATGAAATTTGTCGTGGGTTTGATTCACCAAGGACGTTGTAATGAAAATATGTGATGGAAATTAAAAAATTCTTACAAATTAATTTTGTGTAGAATGTTTCATTGCGAATGAAGGCATTGCGTAAATTGTTTGCAAAGGATATGTAAGTCTTTCAAGTTTCATTGCAAATTCCGTCACAATTTTGTTTTGGTTTTGTTCTGGTTATCAATTTTTACAAAACCACAATTGATGTATCAATTAATTATACTATCATCGTTGGCAAAAAAATAAGTTAATTGTACCATCATATAATTATTGAAGTGGTACTTTTAAATATGTAAACATTATTGCATATTTTTTAATGTTTTTCTTAAAAAAAATTTGAATACCTCCTTATTGTGCAATGTGACGAAAAACATTTATAGTCTAAAAAAGTAAACATGAAAACAAATAATCAAAGAAGAGATCGATCTTATCTTATCCTGCTCATTCAAAACACATATGGGAAGTAAATATAAGGAAAGTTTAAGGTCATGTTTGCTTATTAAAATAAAATGGAATAAAATAGATTAAAAAAATCAAGATAAAATAAACTAAATCATCCTTTTTTCCATGTTAAGTATGATAAAACTCATTAACATTTACTAAAAATGTAGTAATCATCACATCTTTTAAAAATCACATGAAGTATGATTTCCAACTCCTTGAACTAAATTACCCCTGCTCTTATGAATGTGTTCACTTATCCCCTTTGATCATCTTATTTTTACCTTTATTTTTTTAATTTTTTTCATTTCATTCTATTTTAGTAAGCACATATGACCTAAGATCAACGAGACTGAAAAAAATGAAATATATGATTTAACCCCTTAACATAGACTGCGTTATATATATATATATATTCTTTTTTTTTTGTTTTCCTAATATTTCTCGACTGCTGGTAGCCATAAGAATAATCCCTCAAATAATTTGAGCATCATTTAAGGGGTTGTTCTCTTACAAGTGATGGTCCCCATACACATATCCAAGAATCAAATTCTAGAATGAAAACCGCGTTATATTGAAATTGCATGAATATCAAATAATGTTGGTATAAAAATAATTGAGTAATTCCTTTGCCTTTTGTTAAAAAAAAAAAAAGTCGGAGACACTCATGTGTACTGCATAGGCTGAAACTCCAAAGCATATAATAATGGATGTGAAAGCTACACAAATTAATGTTGCTACCTTGGTTTATCCTTTTCGTGGATGCGTGATGTTATAAAAAAATAATGCGATTTATTTTTAGATCCATAAAAAAAAACGTAAGCTCAAAATTTGTTAAAAATTTAAAAATATTGACATCATTATGATCACACTAAAGAAAAAGGATGAATAATTAGACAAGGATGGGAACCATGCATGACAATAAATAATGGAGTACTACATTATACACTTGACCCATTCATGTTGGACGGCTAATACTGCCTCTGTCATAATTTATATGATTTTTTCTTTGATACAATTAACATACCAATGAAGTTTGTTAAATATAAATTTCTAAAAATAGTCTTGATTAATAAGAGAGAAGGAAATAAATTTATATAAGGAGTGAAATGATAAGGGTAGTATTGGAAAAACTATAATTAATGTAGTGTTATGTTTATAAAAAATATCTTATATTGTGAGATATTAAATCACATTTAAAAATATTTTATAACAAGGGACGGAAAGAATATGCGCACGCGCACACATATATATAGAGAGTTTTATAGGGAAAATGACTATTTGGACCTTGTAAAGAGATTAATAATAATTAGAGATCTTGAAATATTAAAATGCCAAAAAATCACAACAAGTCACTCATGAATTCAAAAAAGTTGATTGTAAATTTTAAGAAAGATCACTTATGAATATATGAAAAGCCAATTGTGAATAAATAGATAGTTTCATGAATATATCATCACTTGAGAATTTAAGGAGAACTACTTGTAAATTTTCAAAAAATTACTTGTGAGTATATGGAGAATTAGTTGTGAATGTATATTCAAAAGCATGAGTGTCCTTAAATTATTGATTTACAATTAAGGCTATCCATATTCATTCACAACTGATGTTCTATATATTCAAAAGTAATGTTATTTAAATTCACAATTGACTATCTCTGAATCATAAATTATGCATGAATTCATAAAACTATCTATTTGTTCACAATTAAAAGTTTCATGAATTCACTATTAACCTTCCTAAATTCATAAATGATGATACATAAATTCATAAAACTATCTATCAATTTTCAATTGATTTCCCATTGATTCACAAGTGATATTATCTAAATTTACAATTAACTTTACTCAAATTCATGAGTCATATTTCATTAATTATTTTAACAATTATTTTTTTTAAATTATAAATAAAGGCCATAGTCCTTCCATGACATTTCAATAATTCAAATTGTTCAATCGTCATTATTAATATCTTTAATTCCTACGTACGTGACCATATCATTGCTATTCTTAGTAGACAAAGTAACTAATTATTAAAAAAAAAAGTATTTGTATGATTGCTGTCACGTTCTAAGACGGTGTGATGGTGATGATTTATAAATATGAGGTGGTTAACGTAGAAATATGTCAATATAGAGATCGATCCCTCATTCCGTACGCTGTGATTCATTACAAAGCCAAATTAGGTTAACCTCTTGAAGCAACCATATATATATATATGTGTGTGTAATTAATTAATTTAAACATATCACTTGGCCTTATTAATTTAATTTGTTAATTAATCGATCATATAACTTCGTGTAAATCGATCCCTTGTAACAATAATACAAATGCTGATCGTTGTTGCTTAACGCTTTTGCAAATGCTTCTTCATTGATCGATATCATCAACACAACACGCCCACATTCACCTTGAGTCTGCTCTAAGCTTCATTTTCCCTATTCATTTTAATTAACTTGTGCTATCTCATTGTTACGTGCACGAGTCTAAAGAAAGTATCCATTCCCAAATTAAAAAATAGCATGTGAGATAAGAAAGTCCTTTAAATTTATAAACACTACTTCACTTGTAAAGTTCCTCAATTAATACATTTTTTGCTCATAAATTGAAGAACAACTTGTGTTTCTATTCTAGCAAACACATGCAGATGCAAAAGAAATTGGGATGAGCAACGTAAGTCATGTATAAATTTTCCTTCCGCTGAACGAGTTAATCAATTAATATCAATATTTTCAGAAACTAAACATAAAATTATGGGATAATTATTAAATTAAATTATTATTCTAATTTATAATATACAAGTTTTTTCAGTGTCTCTTTGCTTTTTCGTGTATGAAAAGCTCAACTTTTGAATGGATGTATAGCTGAGGCTTGTGTGGAAACCAGTCAGTCGTGCATGTGGTTAGGCAGTGCATGTGGCCATGATGTTACTGCACGTGACATAAAAAATAAGAGAAGCGTACGTTCTCTTTCAAGAAAGCGAGTCATTGAAATGGTCCTATTTATCTTTTTCCCCCCTAACGTTAAAACTATGAAATCACTTACAAAGATGTTCATGTACTCATGGCGCAGAGAGAGAGAGACAGAGAGAGAGAGAGAGAGAGAGAGAGAGAGAGAGTATTTGGTGCATGTGGTTTTATTTAGGTGGCACTTCAATAATTATTGTATTTATTTTTATCCTTTTGCTCCACTTAAATCTTGAAAAGATTATTAAATGTTAGAGTATTTTGTTTTTAAAATATGTATATTTAATATGGGTAATGTTGGAAATAAAACTCGCACTTTTATGAGATCGACATAACATTTGTGAGCTGCTTCTCATTGGTTTCTTCTTGGTTCTTTAAAAATCATTCTTGGCTAAATTTTTTAGACCTTTTCATTTAGTATATTTATTATAATACTATATTTTACAATCGCCAGCACAAATGAAAAATCAACATCAGAGAATCCTTTTCCCATATATTCATTCTCCATCGATAACACAGAGAATTAACGGATTTTTTTGTCAAATAATTAGCCAACGTAAACCAACTAATTAAATTAATAATTCTTGATTATAATTGATACTCTTGCTGATCCTATTTATAAGTTACTTTCAACATATTTTACAAGAATTAAGAAAAATCTTAAATCTTATTAACTTTGACTTAAAATTAAACAAGTTTATACCTTTACCCCTAATAAATATTTTTAAATCTTATTACTGATATTTTTATTCAAAGCATTTAATAAGGGCAAAAATGTAAAGACGAGCATTGGGAATTAGCAACTACCATATAAATGACACTTAATTTTTTTCTCTCTCTTTACCTTATAAATAAGACCAGAGGCATATTTAAGAAAAACATCCTCTGAGAGATTTAACTAATTTTCCAGAAAATTCGGGTTTTATGTTCGTGACAAACCCTAGTTTTACATTCAGAAATTCTTTAACACTCACGAGTCTAAAAGTGTATGAAAATAGCACGTTTAGCCTTGAACACTAATGTGTCCATGTTTACTTTTTAACTGCACAAAATTTGTAGTCGAAAAAGTTCAAAATTTTTCTGACAGAGTAAAGCAAAGGACTAGGTTGCTTGCTGCCTCCTTTTCATGAGACAAACTGTCTCCTTCTCCTTCTCCTTCTTCTCTACTTTACGTGCATGCCAAGTGAACGAACTTCATGTGTTTATAACTACAAACACAGCAACACCATTGAAGCAACTTAAAATGGAAAGTACATAACAACTTTTTGAGGTTTCTATAGTTCCTTTATTATTAATTTGCTTATGGTGGCTGGCCAAAAACAGACACATCGCGATTGTTTCGGTGTCATCTTTAGTTTTGAATTCAGGCTTTTAGCGTTTGAATAACCTGTTCTTGTCTTCTGAAGTTGTCGTTCCAATTACTACAAGTAAACAAACTTCGAGAAGCAAAAATTAATCAAAGAACGAAAATTTATACGTTAAGGTGCGTCCAGTTGGTGGATGACGGACTACCTCATCCACACATAAATATCACTGAGTGCATTGGGATTGTGATTTTGTAATAACCCCACCTTTTACTATGCTCTTGGTATCCAAAATATAAGAATTTTTCTCTATTGAACTCGATGCAAAATATAAGCAACCATAAGTAATTGGGAGTACAGATAAAAAGAAAAAGCAATATATACTTTTTATGAGAATGAAGATTTTATTGGTATCTAATTTTTTTAAAAAATTGCTTATTTTTTATTTGGACCGAAGGGAGTACTCCTCTTGTTCTACTTATAAGATCTTAAAAAAATAAATTTTTGATTTTATTTTTAGGATATTTTTATAACTTTTACGTCTATGTTTATTTTTTTACCGAGATTTTGGAAAGGTGAGTAAATGCTGGAGTGTTTTACTTCCTCTAGTTTTATTTATAAGTTACTTCTTGTATTTGTCACTGAAATCAATAAAAACCTTAATTATCAGTAACTATATAAAAATTCAACAATTTTTTAATTTTACTTTAATTATATATATATATATATATGTGTACACATACACACACACTTTAAAAATAAAATATTCTAATATTTAATAATCTTCACAACATTTAATAGGGGCAAAAAAGGTAAAGATATATACAATAATTATTGAGGTGCTTATATATTTTCACTGTAAAAAAACAGCGGATTAGCAATAGAATAAATTTTTGTTGCTAATCCATCGCTAATTCTATCGCTAATTTAGCAACATCCATTTCTATCGCTAAAATTTTATCATTATTCCATCAAAAATAATTTATTGATGGAATTTATCAATGAAAATTTTTATCGCTAATGATCAAGATATCTTATTTTAATTTAGTGATAGAAAATTCCATCACAAAGCTTTCTGTCATAATTCCATCACTAATTCTGTCACAAATTATTTTTAAGTTAATTTTATTATTTATAATATATATATTTATATATAATTTATTGAATAATTTATTATCATGCCATAAATAAATTATTTAAAAATTATATTTAAAATAATTCATTATTTTAAATTATTTGTATATTATTAATAATAATTTAAATTGTATACATAATTATTCTCATTTAAAAATAAAAATAAAATAAGATAATTAAAAGATAAAAATTTAAAATATTATATTATATATATACAAATTATAATATAATATATAATGATAATAAAATATTTCTCAATTTAATATTTAATTTATTATCAAAAGTAATTTTTTAAAATAAAATATAATAGAAATAATTATTATATATAAATTAATTTTTTCATATTAATAAATAAATATAATGTCAAAAAATAAGTAAATTTAAATACTATATTTAATAATAATTTAAATAATATATTTATTAATATAAGTATGTGTGGTTAAGTATTATGTATTTAATTTATCAATGAAGACTGAAAATTTCTTTCAGCTCAATTTAATATTTAATTTATTGATAAATGCACTAGGGAGTATGAGGCTGCAAGTTCAAACCTAGCCAAGGCAAAATTAAAAGTAATAATATTTAATATGGCAGTGACAAATGACGTGGCGGTGACATGCCGATGAGGTGGCACTGGTCCACGTGACTAGATGGTGGTGAGGTGGTATTAGTCCACTAGGTGATATGGCAATGATATTTTGGTCTACTTAATAAATTAGTGACAGAATAAGCCGGTTGGAAAATTAGCGATGGAATATATTCCGTCGCAAAGTCAGAATAGCTTATCCTTATTTAATTACGGAAAATTTTTATCACTATTCCGTTGCTAATTAGCAATGAAATGCAATTTTGTCACTAAGTTCGTCACTAATTAGTGATGAAATTGCAAATTCTATTGCTAATGAATTAGTAACAGTATTTTTACCGACAAAAATATTTTATCGCTAATCCGTTTAGTGACAGAATTTTCAGTGATTAGCGACAGAAAATTCCATTACTAATTAACTATTTTTTGTAGTGTTTCTTTGCCCCATAACTAGGGCTGGAGGATTATTTTTAAAGTGTATATATATATATATATTTAATGAGGGTAAAATTAAAAGTTTGTTAAATTTTTAGACAAAATTAATAAGATTAAAGTGTTTTTAGTTCTTTATTATTTATTAAGATTTTGCACACTAGTTAAAATTGTAACAAAAATTAAAAATATGTGGCACTCTCTCCGTTTCAAAGTATAAGATATTTTTAAATAAAATTACACATATTAATAAAGCTTATTATATACACTTTACAACCTTATTTTTTAAAAAGACAAAAATATAAAATTTTTAAAAAGTTCTTTATTTAATACTCTATTGGTAAAAGAATATTGAAGAGAGAAAAAATATGGATATCAAAAAGTATATTATTAATAAAATTTTATTTTTATCAAATGGTTTTATATTTTGACATGCCAAATCTATTCCTAATTTACTGAGTTTTATTGGCAGATGTGATTTTATCTGAAAATTAATTTGGGATTTTAAAACTTTGTTCTATAATTAGGATTAGGACCGGATGGATTAGGATTTTTAAAATTTAATCATGAATTACAAATTCTAAGGAGGGAAAAGGACAATAAGTAAATTTCAACATGACCTTTAATTTAGTTTAAGCAATAAAAGGAATCATCATATGAAATACTTGAATGACGTTAGAGAAAGATAAAAACAGAAGAATATAGTGCGTCCCATTTATATGGCTCAGATCTCTCTAATTGTATTCTTTTGAATAATATTGTGAGCGTAGTAGACTAGTAGTTATTCTAAATGGAAGGATTACACTGTAATTAGATGCTCCCAACAAGGAAATGAACACACACACACACACACACACACACAGTTGTAGACAGGTAGTGGGATTCGATTCGGCAAATTAAAGGTGGATTCAGCGAAAGGAACAAAAGCTAAAGTCCAAATTAATAATCAATAATTAATTAATTAATGAAGAGAGATTATGGAAATAATTAAAGTGGGTGCTTCATGATTAAGTTCGTGTGATTATATTAAATCATTGCGCATAGTCGGTGACTAACCCTTACCAAAGATCACGGGATCGGTTTGCCATTCTTCATGCAACTTTTTTCAAAAACAATACCTCATATCCTTTCACAATTAATTTTAAACACAAAGTAACACTTCAAAATTTATATTTTTTTTAATGATAATAATTAATTATTTTCTTAAAAAATTATAGAAATAAGTTGGCATCATGATAATTTATTTCTATAATTTTGAGCGATGAAATTTCATTTTCTTATATCTTTTTAATTATCTATCTCTGTTCTGAGAAAGGACTTTAAATATATCGTTGTTTTCAAAAATCGAATAGAACCGAAGCTACTGATTTGATCGAGGAATCAAAATTTTCGATGTTTTCAATCTGAAATGCTTAAAAAATGGGTCCAAATTGAATGAGAACCAATAAAAGCTAGTTCTTTATGTAACATTTTCAAACATAAAATAAAAAATATGTTGATTTTAATTAAGAACAATTCTGATTATAAATCTAAAGTAGGCACCTGGGGTCACTGCTTGGATTCCATGCAATACGAAGCTGAGTATTATCATAAATAAAAACTATGTCTATGAATCTCAACTTTTTTACGATTTTAAACTAATTGGTGGTATTTCTTATACTCTTTTCATTCTTTATTATAAGTCACATATATATAATTATCTCATTATAACCAATGAAAGATGATTAATTCATTAATTTTGTCTAAAAAAAACTAACTTTTCTTTTAATTGAGAGCATGGAGATACATTACGTCAGGATTCAAATTTTCTCCTAACAATTTGCAAAAAATTAATAACTCAACAACTGATTTGTATATATGAGATTATCAATTCTTTCCAGAGAGCATCATTATAACGAACAAGTGAGAGTAAAATTCTATCAAATATTCCATTTATTTTTAAATATAAAAGAAATTATCCTATGCTTCTTTGTTTTTATATTATAAGCAAAACTATAACTTTCAACAAACATTAATTATATTTTTGCCAAATTGTCCTTATTGATGAATAGTATCATTAAATTAGAAGAAAAAAGTAAACATTAATTATAAAAATGTTTTAGTCCAAACATTTCGATTTCAAACATAATTATTAAGTTAACTATTTTTTTAAATTGTGTGAGTTGTTTGAAATTCTCTCATTCAAAAATAAAGGGAAATTCTCTATGTGGGCCACAATATAGGGCATTTGTAACTAATTCACAATTCTCAAAAAATACTAATTGAAACCTTAATTTTTTCTAAAAAAATTTACATTGCTTTCTAGTTTTACCCTCATTAAATATTTATGTGGACCAAAATATATGACATTGATAACTAATTCACAATTCTTAAAAAATGCTAATTCAAACTTTGATTTCTTAAAAAATTAATATCTTTTTAATTTTACCCTTATTAAATATCTTATGTAAGTTCTTTGATAATAATAATTAAAATTTTAATGTATCATTTTTTAAAAAAAGAATAAAAATAAAGTAGGGGTATGTTTGAAAAATAATTATAAAAGTTATCAATACGTCATAATTTGGATGAAACAAGATTTTTAAAAGATGATTTATATTGTAATTAGAAGGGAGAGAGTAAGATACACTCCATGGCATAGGTTAAAGAATAAGGGACTTGTGAAGGAAGCGTGAAATTGGATGTCATTGTTCATTTAATTGCCGAATATATACTCATAATTAGTACTAACAAATGTATAAAAATGCCGAGTATGAATTGGGATTAGAGAGAATTTAGCGTGACGAAGCATAAAAAATATGGAGAGGGAACATTTAATGTTGCTTTAACGCATTTAGGATTGGGATTCTATATGCTCTGTTATGCTTTCTTGATATTAGTGTCCTTTGCTTTGAAGTTGATGATGGTGGAAGAAGCTCTCGCGTGATCATTTTTTAATCAATTCATAATTTAAGAAAATTCATTAAACCTATTCAAAGTAAAATATTTGGACTAAACGACCCTTATATATAATTAATGAACCAAGTTTATTTCGAGAAAATAAACTTTAATTTATGAGACGCATTTTGAAAAAAAATTAATGATTGGTGTTGTCTACGAAAATCCCTTATTAAATGTATTTTCTTTTAAAAAATTTTCTATCATATGTAACATTTTACTCTAACATGAAAATTGTGTAAGGATGGGAAGAAAGTAATTAATAATTCTCTATTTTATGTAAAGTGGTTTATAAAAAAGATCATAAATTTTTTTCAAGAAGGTAATTTATATAGAGTTGGAGGGAGTATCTTGTATTATCAAGTTAAATTAGAGTATTACTAGATTCAATTAAATGTAGCTTTTTTTATAGCTCACAACTATTCTTTTATTAGGAGTCAATTATATTTGAATTATTGTTGGGACTTAAATGTAGCTTTTTTAATTATGTGAAAATTTTCTACCCAAAGCATAATTTTATTTAAAACACTTAAACTCGACTATCTCCTTCAAATTTTATATGTTATATTATATTATATTATATTAATAATAAATATAAAAAATATACTTAACTTTGCTGGTTAAGAGTTGGATGTGAAACTTTGGTCAAAAGTCAAATAAGCAAAGTTTTATTGGGAGCTACCTGCACCCACTAATGCTTCTCTTTTTACCGCCATCAAATCGCGATAATTGAAGCACGCCAAGTAATGAAAGGCAGAAAAATTGAAAATTAAATATTATGATGATGAAATAAATCAAAAGAATCTTCACAATAATTTGAATTTTTAAAAAAATTATGTACAGGTTTTATGAAATAAATTTATTTATCAATAAATTTTTTAAAATTTTAAAAAAAATTATAATTAAGTTTCTTGGGACTTGAGTCTAATTTAAAATTGGAGTGCAAATTAAAACAATAACCTCCTAATTAAAAATACATTATATTAATTAAGTAATTTATAATAATTTTATCAATAACTTACAACTATGACTATTTTAACTTTTTATAATTATAATTTTACATATTCAATAGTTAAATTAATTATGGCATTTGACATGTAAAGTTATAATTGTAAAAAGTTAAAGTGATAATTGTAAATTATTAATGAAGTAGTTGTAAATTATTTAATTATCGTAATGCATTTTTAATAAGGATATTATTTTCTTTGTATCCCAATTTTAAATTATACTCAAATTTTAAAGGACCTTGTTGTAATTTTTAAATTTTATAAGACTTATTTATAATAACTTCACTCCATAAGACACATAAGTAATTTCCCTTTGAATTTTTCTTTCTGTCTCTCTTTTCTATTGTTACTGTTAATTCGGTGGCGGAAAACTGAAATCCACAAGTGTAAGCTAATGTTTGACAAAGTCACAATATTCAGTGTGAAATTAAACCAAACGTGATATCTTGGAATAACATTAATTATTTGTTTATTGCTGGCAATTCTTGGGGCAATCTTTACGTGTCTGCCAAGTGAAGTTAATCTCTCCTCAATTATCTTATCACTCAAGATTAACAGCTAGATTAAAATTAAAGTCACTTAATTAATCATATTCGTAGCTCACATGCATCTAATTAAAATAAGTTATGTGTACTTCAACTCCGAGTTCACAGAATATCTTATTCTTTAATCTTCATATGAATATCTTTTTGCATATAAATTACGTAGAATGTGGTATATTTGATTTCAAACATATAATGACCCATCACCCATGTATCACATAAAATCCATAATATAGGACTTAAATGCCAGATTTACTTAGTAGAGCAAACTATATAATCACTTAAATATGGAGTTTCGTGTTGGGGTCTAAAGACACCTTTGGAAGTTCTTGATCTTAAATAATAAAATTATATAAAATAGTAAATCCAATGTTTCATTTTTTTCCTGTTTGCTGACACGCTAAAGACATCCATGTCTGACAAGACTTATTTTGTTTAATAACAAACATTACATACCCAAAATATAGTCAAATCATAATTACCTATATATTTTTTCATATGATGTGATGAAGGAATCCTATAAGTGATTGGTCACAACTTTACTCTTATTTTTACTAACCACTTTTAATGTGTTCCATGTTAAAAGGCCACGGATTCTTGAAGTGATTCGTTAGAATATTTATTGTTGGATTCACAATAGAAATCATATATATTATATTATTTTCCAAGACAAGCCTGAAAACCAGCATCATAAAATTCTTATTATGATCTTAGGAAGTGGATTTTATTGTATACTTTTTTGAGCCTATTTATAAATTATTTCTAACATGTTTTACCGGAACCAAAGAAAATATTAAAACTTATCAACTTTATTTAAAAATTTAATAAATTATCATCTTTGCCCCTATCATTGAATATATATACTTTAATAATATATTTTTTTTATCTCATTCTTTCCAATATTTAATGGAAGGTAGCATATAGCATACTTTCCAGCCTAAACATGAACAAGAAATATAAAATAAAAAGGCATCCACATAATTAAGGAATAAATTGTGGGCTTTGGGCTCTTTAGAACGCACATCATTATCATAATTTAAAAACAAAAACATGTCATATGTATCTATTGTTAAGTTAATCAGCCTTTTATTGTGCCGTATGCTTGCATGTTGAGATGGAACAAATTATAAGTCATAGTTGAGACTTGAAAGCTACCCTCTATCTAACTACATGCGCCTGCAAAATTTTAAATTTATTTATATCATGTTAATAGAGTAGTGCCTTTCAATTCAGATCCTTTCTAAGTTCTCATTACTGTATGTATGTATGTATATATGTATAACTAAGAAAAATAAATGCGGCTTTTGACCTAATTTATAAGATATTCATAGAGAAAATTTAACATTTCAAAATATAAGACACTTTAATAAAAATAAAATTTACTAATAATACTTTTAAATAATACCTTTCACATTATATTCTCTCTCTTTAAATAATGAAGGGTATTTTTAAAAATTTATATTTTTTTAAAAATAAGGTTGTAAAATATATTTAATGAGTTTTATTGATATAGATGATTTTGTCTAAAAATATCTAATAAATTGAGAAGGAGGGAATATACAATGGAAAATCCTATTTAATATATGGGAGCTATTAATCTATTATTAAGTCTTTACTTCCTCTGTATTTGACTAGGAGAAAATTACAAATTTACTCAGTTTAAGAAAATTAGTTAAGTTTAATAATTATATCTGAAATTAAAAAAATTGGACTAAATTATTATTGTAATTAATGAAACAAATTTATAGTGAAAATAAACATTAAATTTATGAGGGACAATTTGAAATAAACGTGATAAATGTTTCTTCAAATTTTTAGTTTTACTTATAAATGAAAACAAAGAGATGCGCGATAGTTTATCTCGTATTCGAAAATGGATCAAGGCATATTTCCTTATTTTAGTTGTACATACTGTACTATTTAATTAAGTAAGCCCACATATATTTCAATGGCTGAAATCATGCTTTGCAAATATTGTTGACGCATTATATAATATGAAAAATAACAAAATAAACAATTAGGTTAAAAAGAAACTCATCATGTTGTGTGTGGTTATAAAAATTAAATTTAACATAGTTTTGCTTGGTGATGTTATTTGGCCCCCCAAAAGATCATCAACAAGCTAGCCGCTGCATATTTTGAAAACTTAAAATGTATTTAACACCGAGAATAGGTTTAACAACTATATAAGCTCTATCTTTAGGTGTATGTACGCACACACACAAAGACACACTAGAATAGGATAATAGAAGCGTAATATTATGCGAAATGTTTTGGTCGGCATCTTATCTTCATTAATTATATATGCATGGGTCATATGTCTCGCTCGATAGGATTGTATACGTAATTAATATATTTTTGAATTTTGAAATTTGAATTATTCTTTCTATATTTATATGTGTGTGTATAAATGCAAGGAATCCCATTTGCTGAATTAATTTATCATGCAAACGTGCACGCACGCAACACATATATTTGTTGTTTTGGAACACCTTTCAAATGTAGGAGATAAAATGAAATGAATATTCTAACAGGTAGTTCTTTTGTTTAAAGCATTTTTAACTACTTTCTTTGTTCTAAAGTATAAGATATTTTTAAATAAAATCAAATATATCAATAAAGTTCATTAAATACACTTTACAATTTTGTTTTAAAAAAATATAAATTTTTTAAAATACCCTTCATTTAATATTTCATTTATGAAGGAATATTAAAGAGAGAGTATAAAATAAAAAGGATAATATTGGAAAAGCTTAATTAATGAAACCTTATTTTTATTAAAGTGTTTTATATTTTTTTAGTCCTAAATTATAAGACACTTTTAAACAAAATTACATATATTAATAAAGCTCATTAAATATATTTTCAATTTTACTTTTTCAAAAAAAAAATACAAAATTTTAAAAATATCATTAATCAAATACTCTATTTATAAAAGAACATTAAAGAAAGAGAATATAATGTAAAGGATAATATTAGAAAGGCATCAATAATGAAAACCTTATTTTTTTCAAAGTGCCTTTATATTTTGGACTCCAAATCTTTCTAAAAAATATCTTATAATTTGAGATGGAGGGAGTAATAATTTATACCTCTAATAAGTTGGTAAATGAAATTTGAAATTACATATTTTTTCCAAGCTTATTTTTATTTGATAGTGTCTCTCAATTAAAAAACTTTATTAATTACCCAAATTGAGGGTTTTTTTTTCTTGAAAAATCTTATTAATTATACATTGAAAGATAAAAAATGTCTTATATTTTCTTATCCTAATAGTTGTGAATTAGAAAAAATTATTCCTTTTTCTGTTTGTTTTTTCCAGGTAATTACAAATTAAACTAGTGTGAAGAAGGGTGAGTCAAAGTATTAAAGGAAAATAATAATAAAATCTCTCTGAAATATATAAATAATAATTTGATCCCCTCAAAATGCCATAATTCTCCAAGGACTTTTTTATTATTAATAAATTTATATACATTATCAAATTGTCCTTGTTAAAAATAAATGATTCATAACTTTTCTTCTTATATTCATAACTTTTTTTCTTAAATTCATAACAATGAAATAGAAAATCACAACTTTGTATGCCAAATTTTTTATTTGCTGTTATATTGTTGCTAATATAAGAAGAAAAGTTGTGAATAATTTATTTTTAATAAGAGTAATTTGGTAATTTATATAGGTCCATTAATGATAGGAAAGTTCTTAAAAACTTTAAAAAAATTATAACATTTTAAAAAATTAAATTAATATTTATATATTTTAAAGAAATTTTATTGTCATTCTTGCAAGTATCAAGTTACTCAAAAAGCAAAACTAAAAGAGGATTATGCCAGCAGTGCACAGAAAGGTGGAAATTGTGTCCACTAGGTTTTTTTTTTTTGATGAATTGTGTCCTCTAGTTTTTAACAATAAAGGCAGTTTATCGACCTGTCGTTCTAGGGAGAAATTAGAAGAGCTGAAAGCAACCTCGTACTACATAAAAATAATCGACAATTACAAAATTAATAATAATTCAAGAAAGAGAAAAAATATTAAATAATTAAGAGTACGCTTTGCTTAAACAATTAATTTTTGGTTTGAATGTTGCAGTTGGCATTATGGAAAATCTTTACGAATTCATGATAATTAACGAATCATTTTAGTCACTTAGGTTATAATGTCAATTGTATCCATTTGGATGATCATATTCATGCCTCTTTGTCAACTATATACTAAAGTATTTATCCCATTTTCTTGTCTGCCACAAAAATATTTATATCTCTTTGACTATTAATTATATATCGTACATTGAATTATGGAGTTTGATGATGGCCCTAGTTAACACATGGCCCCACTTTGATCATCTGACATATTTTGCATTTTAAACATTAAGATGACCATAAATGTATCAAGGAACAATATTATAACTTCAAGCTAAAAGTACCAAGTAACTATCAAGTGTGCACACAACATGTCTACAAAATTATGATGAAGAAGAACAAGATTTGATTCCAAAGTTTTTGATTCAAACGGATCAGAATTAGTATTGGCTTTGGCTGCTTAGTGGGTAAGTTTGTTTCATGTAATTATGGGATTTTCTCCAACCATATATTTTTGTAATTCGAGAGAAATTGACATAGTAATATATAATGGGCCAAAGGACCACATCATACTCAAGTGAATCCTTTTTTTTTTTGTTTTTTTGGTTTATAAATGATGAGTGAATCTTATTATTATGTCTATTTTTCTCTAACTACATCTTTAGATATTTCAGAAAATCTGAGTCGGTTAATATTTTATTAAACATAATAATGTGGTAAGTATTAAATTTGTATGGATAATTGGAACCTTAAAAGCTGTCGAATATCGACCTTATCTTTCTATATCTTTTTCTTCAACTTGAATCTTGCCTCGATTAGTATTATTTTCTCTATTAAAAAATATAAAATAATTTTAATCAAATCTCATCTTTTAATAAAGTAGTTACTTGTCTTCAAACTAATCATATTTTTTTATATTTATCCCAATTTAATGGGACATTTTATCCTAAAATAAATATAAAGTAATTTATTTAATAGGGGCACTCTTAGAAAAATAAAGGTAATAATTACACCTTAAAGATTAAAAAATATTTTTATATTTTTTAACATCTAACCCTTCAAAAAATATTTTATATTTTTTAATAGAGAGAGTAGTAAGAAGACTTAGATGGTTACTGCTAGAAAATAGAAATTTGACAAGGACAAATTCCTTGTTAAATAGTAATTTTGCTCTCACTAAATGAACTTAACAGTTAATAAGGAATAAATTCCCTCACTAATTTCATAGATAAAAAGCTACCCCCTCCATTTTTGAATATGGGAGAATTTCAAACCAGCCAACTCGCACAGTTTAAGCAAATTAGCTAATCATAATAATTACTATGTTTGAAATTGAAATGTTTGGACTAGAATGCCCATCTAATTAATGATATTTTTTATAAGGGACAATTTGGGGAAAACGTAATTACTGCTTCTTAAAATTTGTAATTTTGCTCATAATAAAAAATACAAAAATATTGGCCTGGGTAGTTTCTCTTATATTTAGAAATGGAGTAGTACTTACGAATTAGAAGCATCAATCAATGTATAGTTGGATATGTTCATTATGTTCATAATTGTTGGAGATGTCCAAGTTTACGTGAGTTTTTTTCCTTTTAATTTATTCGTGTTAATTCATGCATATAAGTAGAAGGAAATTTTGTCGTTCAATAATTGAACAAGCTAGATGAAGGAAAATTCTAGAATAACTTGACACATGAAGGAAGACCCACAATCTACAAATTATTGACAATTGATTGATAGAATCTCCGACAAATAGGGTTAGTTGGAGTCATATATCAGACCAACTGTACAGATTTCAAATTCTAAGGAAAAAAAAAAATATATATATATATATATTCTTGCTTTGAATTCACACAACCTATTAAATTAAACTCGTTCATGATTGGGTTTAAATGTGGCAATATAGCTTGTGGCCTTAAGATGTTCTCAGGGCCAAACAAATTGCCAAACCAGCATGCAACTATGTAATGAATGGTGTATGATCACACAAGAACTGAGAATACTGAACCATAGTTTTTTCTGGGACCAACAATTACCAAGAAACCGACAACATAATCACAGCTTTTCTCGTGGTTTTTCGGTAAAGGAATGGTTCATCATATTATATGAACCGAATGTTTCATAATTTTAGGACTCTCAGAAGGATGACTCATCAGTGTAGTGGTCACTGAGAGAGAATGTTGCTCTTTCTCACGCAAAGTCAATGATGTCTGAGTCTTGGATCGCTTGCTCTCTCCGCAACTAACAAATTAATGTGAGAAGGACCAAACAATGGACATGCATGTGTCCAAGTGTGAGACTTGAATATTAATTTGTCTCTTAATCATAAGATTTTTTGGACCACTCTAACAAAGGTTGATTCAATTAGTAAGGATTTTGCTCATAACTCATATAGCTGTGGGTTCAAATCCTACCACCGATGTGAGAAACTTATTAGAAGGCAATATGTAAAAGTACTTTTATAAGCATTTTTTAAGCCTAGAGACATACTTTGACCTTGGTGAGCCCCAAATATTCAACTCACCTAAACTTTTGGTTATGAAAAAAAGAAGAAGAGTTTGTGCACTTCAAATTCAGCAAGAGTAGTCATTATTAGGAGATTGTCTCAAAGCTTATATATACTGGTCATAAAATAGAAGCACTAATTGCAGCCACATGCTTGCATTAACAAATAAAATAGGTCATAATAATGGTCTCTCTCTCTCTCTCTCTCTCTCTCTACAAGGATTATTGCATGGCTAAAGCTAAAATATCCTACAAATGATGAAAGCTAGGGTTTGATTATGTTGGTAGACCTCAAACGTTCACTGATTGCTAACAACTATTTGCTTCCTTAAAAGGACTAGCTAGTTTCTTACCAAACGAGATTTCCTTGTCGGTGCTTTAATGCTCTGTAAGTAATCTGTCATCTGTGGTCCATATTGTGTGTGTGTGTGTGTATATATATATAATTCAAATCATATTATCAGAACCTTTCAAGATGAATGCATGAGATCTTGTGGTGTATGTGAGAGGCATTAGATAGAGAAAAGGAAGAGGAGAATATGTGGTGGAGGGTTTTGGGGTTGGGTCCACAGTACAGGGAAGGAAAGTGGCGGAGTTATGATTTGGCGTGAGGCAACAAGATAAGAATGAAGTTGTGGCATTCTCTTTGATAAAAGTAACAAGTAACAACAATGCCTTTATATTTATTTCTTTTCTTGGTATTTTCTTGCTCATTTTCTATTGATTGGGTTTGATATTTTTGGTTATTTATTATTATTATTATTATTATTATTATTATTATTATGATCATCATCATCCCCTTTGATATGCTAGAAAAGCTTTCAAATGATGTGGATATAGGGAAATTAAAGGAATATATACAGTGAATTTTATAAAAATGTGTTCGGTATGATAATATTAAAAAATTTAAAATGCTATTGCCAAAATATTTTTTGAAAAATAGATCTCTAGATCTATTGATGATGACACCACCCGCGAGCAAACAGATAATTCCCTATTTTTAGTGATATTTGTGTCATTTCCTAAGTTGATTGGAGAGTCAAAAGCGTAATTTATCATAATTTTAGATTCTTAATAAATTGAATCCTCATTTATTATGCCTTTATATATAAATATTGGTTTTCTTGGTCTGATTTATACTTTTAAGCATGTTATGCTTACTCATTAGGTCTTCTATCTTTGTAGGTACCTAAACATTGATGAGAATATTAGATGAAATAATGAAGAAAAGAGGAAAGTTGAGTGGAAACATTTATTAAATAAGGCCTAAAAGTTGGGAGAAAATAAAATTATGCCCCATTGTGATGGGTGCAAAATCCACCATGATAGGTTGCCCTGCCCTAGATATTTCCCATGCAAAAACTAGAGAAAGGAGGTGTCATTGCAGTTTTTAGGCCTAAACCAGTGTAAAAGTGTACACTTTCCACACTAATTTTAGAAACAGTGTGAAAAGTTAATTTTAACTGGTGTGAAAAGTGCTTTGTGTAATAGCCTTGAGAGGTGGCTTGTGGCTCAATTAATGGAGGTGGATTGAGGCTTTAATTGAGACTTTAAGATGCAAAAGATCAAGAGCACGGATGAAAATTAGAGCTTGTTTGATTGTGTTCTCATTTTTTGTTTTCAAAATATGTAAAATAGTCTTTATAATTGTTTTTCAAAACAAAATAAAATGAATAATTTGTTTCGTTATGTTAATATCAAAAACAATTTTAGAATTAAAAAATAAACTAATAATGATAGTCATTGGCAGCAAATGGTGGTAGCTTTATGATAATAATTAGTTAAGCTAACTGTAATTTTCAATAATAAAATGTAGTGTATTTTAAAAATGGAATGAAAACAAGTTTAAGATGTTTTTCTATTTGTTTTGCTTTTTAAAAACAAAAAATGAGAATAATTTAGAAAACAGTTAAATTCAAAACACTTATCCAAAAAAGTTTTAAATTTTTTTAAAAAAACATAAAACAATTTTAAAAAAACAGAAAAAAGATGCCCTTGGTTACTTATTACTAATATTTTGTTTTCATTTCTCTCCCTTTCTATATCTTCTGTTGTGTTTGGTTGGATTTGTATTTTGTTCTTGAGCATATTCAACTTATGTAGCAAAACCTTTGTTTTGCTTTATTAATTATATTGACTGGTTATAGATTAGTGGATGATGACTTCTACATTTAGTTGTATTAATGTTAAATGTTAACGTTATGTTTGTTGATTTAGTAGGGTGCTTCATTATCTGATTAGGACTTTTTTGGATGTTCTGAAAGAGTTCAGTAATAGAAAATTTAGACTAGACCTTTATATGATAGAAATAGTGGTCCTATATACAATCACATTTATACTTGAGCATAATCTAGTCAAATTAAATAATCACTTAAGGTAAAGGAATCATGGGGTTAATATATATGATTGGAAATTTGGAATGCTTTAATTAGTAGGTTGGAAGATGCAAAACATTCGGTCAATCATATTATCCTTAAGCTTAAGAATACGTGACAACTGAGAGGAAATTTAAACATGCAACACCCCTCAAAGAAAACATGAACTTAACCCCAAAAGACCACAAGTAACCACATATAATAATGCTTATTCAAACAATAATAAGCATTCTCATCAATGGTAAGTAAGGCCCAAAACTTATAGCCCCAAATCCAAAATTCTATCTTGAGAGGTTATATTCATAATACAAATATATCATACATTGATGATTCAAACATGCATGATTACCTTTAATGGAAAGATACATGCGAGTAACCAATATAGATATATATATAGAGGAGAGGGTTTTTGTTGTGATCAACAACCCACAATCAAATAGGGCTCATGGACAACAATTAAAAATGAAAAAGTTACATCACAACAATTCAAATGAATCCAAATACTACAACACTGGTACATTTGACCCAATACACTAATTAAAAATGTCCCAACCAAGAGGATCCAATGCCAATAAGCACCTAATCTTGACTTTGTGCGTAGAATTAAGACCACTGCCGTATGAGTTAAGAGTTCTCATATGAAAATAATGTTAGAAGCAGAGATGAAATATAAAATCTAAATAATTGATGAATAAATCTAAACAAGCATACCGAAATATAACATAACATTGAAAATTCATGTTCAAAATATGTGATACTAATAAGTCGTAGTACTTGGCCTACATTGATTATCTTTCTCATGTCAAAAACACATCACTTAATAAAAACTAGATTTACGCCCCACAAGATGCACGAGAATGTTGAGAAATATTTAGGTAAACTTGGTGTATCATGTCATTTATAATTTGTCTAATTAAAGTACTCCAAATATTTAAGTCAAATGTTAATGTTGTATAACATTTTTTAATTGCTTTTATTTTTATAACAAAATGTATATTTGATTTCTTGCACTTTCTCTCTCTATTATCATCAATATCAAAATTAATTATATTTAATATCATCTAAATATCATGCCTTTATTGAATAGATTACAAATGACACGGTGCATCTGATTTACTTAAATATTTCCCCTGAAATATTTTAGTTTTTAAGAATAAAAATAAATATAAATATTAAAAAATTATTTTAATATCCTTAAATTAAAATATATTACTTTTTCCTTTATTTTATCTTTAATTATAAATATTTTTTATTTTTAAAATCTATACAAATCTCTCTCAAAATCAATAATTAAGAGTTACAAAATACGAATATACCTTCTACTTTTAAATTTTTATTTTCATTTAGCCAATTATTTGTTGACAGTTAAGTCACATATATTGGACTAAAATACCAATCTCAATATATTATTTTAAATTTTTATGTTTATTTTAAATTTATTAGTCATACAGACTAATTTATTCAGTATGTTTTAAAAAATTAAATACATATCCTATATTTTTAAAAAAATATAAGATATTTTTAATTGAATCTCATCTCCAATAAATTAGTTATTTGTCTTCAAAATAACACCATATTTTCATATTTACTATTTCAATTGGGTGTCTTATTCTAAAATAAATATAAAATAATTTATTCATTGGAGACACTTTAAAAAAAAAGGGTAATGATTACACCTTTAAACACTAAAAATATCTTATATTTTTTAATATCCAACATCTAAGAAATAATTCTTAAAAAATGCCTTAAATTTTTAATGAAGGGAGAAAGTTTACTAAAATAATATTTCAAACATGTATATGCATAAAAATATTAATGTAATAAGAGATAAATTAGTCAATATAATTTATGTTTATTTTTATTTAAATTTTATAATTTTGGTAAAATATTTTTAAATTATTATCATACTTAATTTTTAAAAGTTTTTTGTGGCCAAAAAGTGTTTGAAGTTCCTTAAATTAGGAAGTGAGAGGATAGACAAATAGATTATAGGGGTAAATTAATATTTTAAATTTTTTCAACATGAATAAAAATAATAAATTAAGTATTTTAGAATATTTAACATAATATTCCTAACCATATTACAAATGAGACTAAATTATAAATTTTAAAAATAAAGAAGAAGTCTTTTATAATTCTAACAAAACAAAACAGAGGCCAGTGTATTTTACATCATAATTTATCAATTTGTGCAAATTAAAATCTAATGAATATTTTATTTTAAATTTTTTTATGTTTGCACGTATTTAAAATGTAAATAACAACTTATTTTATTTTATAATATATTGTCCCATGTAAGTTAAAATTTAAGGAAAAATTTCTCCTTATTCTTTTTTTTTTCTTATGGTATCCTCACATCCAGCAAGTATGAGGTTAAAATTTTAATAGGATGATATCTATAATAAACGACTTCTATTTTGTAATGTGATAATCTTATACATATTAAAAAATATCATTGTTTTTTAAAAAATATCATTATTTTTTAAAATTTCTTACCTCTTGCAATTTAAAATATAATTTAGCTTGTTCTTTTTCAAAATGTGTTGCCTCATGTATCACCTTAAGGAAAATAAAACGTATACTATAATAAATCATACTACAATTTATGTGATAATATTATTTATAAATAATAATTATAATGGTTCTAAATCAACCAAATAATATTATTCATGTTTTAATACCATTTATCAATCACATATACAAACATTACAAGTAATGCAATGACTAACTATTAAGAAAAGATTATGTGTGCAATGGAAAAATAAATTTTTTAATATTATATAATTAACTTGTAGTCTATAATTTTTTTTGCTCAGACTTGAGGCACATAACTACATCAATATTTTTATAGGTGTTCAAACTATAATCAATGTTTACAAATAAATAATAGAATAATAGATTTTTATGCCTTATGCATTTGAAAAATATAAACAAAAACTTATCATATATATGCATACTCACACAAACTATTTTTATTTGTTATCTTGTGTTAATAATAAATATATAGAAAATTATTTTTATCTAAATCGTGCTACCTCATATAAATTTTGTTATATATCTAACACCTATTATTTTTACTAAGAATCTTATATCCACCTATATTTTTTTACTATAGATCTTATATGATTTTTTAAAATATACAAATATTATTATTTTTTACACCTTATCTAAAATTTTATCATTTAAAAATGAAAATTTATATGGAAAATGTTTTTCATCCTACATAGATAAATTTTATTAATTAAATTACAGGTCCTACCATCATTTTTTTACCAATGGTAATTTCTTTACAGCACTCATATGGTTTTTATTTTTTTTACTTTTAAAATGTTAATTTTTTAATATAATATTGTAAAAAAGGTACCAAAAAAAAATAATGTGGGCCTATAGTAAAAGAGGTACATGTGAGACTTACAAAAAATAATAGGTAAAAAATAACAATATTACATTAAATAAAAAATTATATTACATATAAGATTAACAATAAAAAATTACCTCTTTTACCTACCAGCATAGGACGTATGCATAAATACATATCCCTTAAGTCTTGATTAGAAAATCTCTAATCTAATATCTAATTTTATATGGAATACAATTAAGAAATCATTGAAACATTTTCCTTTAGATAGCAAACTTCCTAAACTTTTTGAAGAAATTTCAGTGGAATCTCTCTTATAAATAGGATCTTCTAAAGTCTCTACATCAAGTATATATATACATAGTTCAAATTAGAAATATGGAGCTCAACTCCTCCACAACATTCATAAAAATAGATTACAGATGATAATCTCACCTATAATTAACATGGAGCAACTAATCATAAATTCAAAATACATAATTAAACATTTACATCTAAAGGAATGTAACCTCAAAAGATCTTTTAATCAATCCAACAATAAGCCCTCAAAGGCCAGCAGAAGGTACAGCATTAATTATGCTATTTGAGATCAAATAAATGCTTTTTAGTGAATAATGTCCTAATATTAATAAAATTTAAAAAGATAAAATGAATAAATGATAATGATTATATAAATTAAAGAGACAATGATTTCATATAAACTATTTTATAAACTTTGAACAATAGAAATTCTATATAGCCTTGAGTAAAATCTTAAACCATTAAATTTATAATACCAAATATCCTTATCACTTGATTTGGAGAAGACAAATAACTAAGATAAATAAATATAGTAACATTTACTAATTTAAGTCAATGGAGAATGAAATCACCAAATAATTAAAAATCATATTTCTAGATATTTATCTAAATAATTAACAAATGCGAACACACAGTTTATGAAAGTAAATAATTAAATATAATTTATGTCATGAAGACAGACTTCCCTCCCTCCCCTCTCTCCGTCCCTTCCTCACATGAACACTAATGACCACTCCCAAAATAGGAGAATCGAAAGCCTATGAATATGAAAGCTACTGGTGGCTGCTAGAGTTTCGTGGGATCCCAAAAATAGACTGCGACCCAAAAATTAACAAATTTCTAAATAATTTCCAAGACATTCAAATCAGCTCAAAATAATCATTAGAAGGATGGATAAAACATGGAACAAAGTAAGGTTAAAGGGTATTTTTTCCCTTAACTATTTGCTTAAGAACACCTGGTATCCTAAACTTTAATGTGATGTAATTTCTTACTTCAACTTTAAAAAATTGTGCATTGAGAAACTTATCATTAAAAAAGTTAACTTTGATCATTAATTGACTTTAAAATTATAGGAAATGTGATCGCTCTATCAAGTGCATGAAATTGATGGAGTTATAATTTTTTGAGTCTAACCTAGAGAAAAGCAATTAACTTTGTTATTTATAAAAAAGGATTTAATATTTAATCAAATAACAAAAATAAGAAAAACAATAAAAAGCAATGAACTAAATAATTGGACAAGTGTCAGGGATCAGAATTTACCTATTAGAATGGTTTACTCTAAATTAACTATTTAATTGTCTTCCCTTTATTTATAGTGACAATTGTTTTTAAACTATCCTAATTACCTCTCAGTATATTAGGTGTATTTATTTAAAGTTGAATTAACTCTAGCTAATCCTATTAAGATCCTAATTAAACCATGAAACTACATCTAAACCACCACTGATGCTAAATTATCTTTAATTTAGATATTTGTATTTATCTCTCTAGATCTAGGCTAACTTTTCACCTCCTAGTTCTTTGATTAGATCACAAACAGATTATATAAGAACCACATATTTAATAAGGCAAGAAAGAAAAGGAGAGATAAATATAAATAAAATAAAAATTTTCATAAACAAAAATTCATGTTCAACGAGAAAATAAAATAACCAAATAAAAGAGAAAAATCTTTTTTAGCTAGGTTGCTCCCTACCTTAACTGGGAGTTTAGAAACAACTCATAGAGTACAAACTAAAAATTCCAAATAAAAATTAAAAAAAAAAAATCTAAAGAAGAAGAGAAGAAAGAAAGCTCCCAACTAAAAAAAAAAACACCTTTGAACCTTGTAATATACCTCTTAGCCTTCATATATGAGATTGGATGATTTTTAGAGGGTTTTGGAAGGTTTATTTCACTACCTTAAGGAAAAACAGAATATAAAATGGTTATTTTTGCTAATACTAAACAGTTATGAACTGTTGAGTAATCTGATGCTAAATATTCTTAGAGTCTTTATTCACTGGTTTTTAACTGTTGAATATTCATTATTTATTCAACAAATTTTAACATAACATTGTTTAATATTTGTTTCACTAGTATAGAAAAAGGCTTTTACAATGGTTAAAAAGCACTTTTTACATTGGTTCAAGAGGCAATGTTATTCTAGAGGGTGAATGATTTTCTACATAGGTTATACAACTAATGTAAAAAGTTTATTTTTTACATCGAATCTATAACTGATGTAGAAAATATATCAAAAATAAAAAAAATAACAGGTCACTTTCTACATCAGTTGGGTTTTAGAACTGATGTAAAAAGTATGACTTTAACTGATGTAGAAAAGACACTTTCTACATTGGTTCTATAGCCTAACCGATGTAGAAAGTCTTTATCTTTTTTAATATTATATTTGTTTTTTAATTACTAGCCCTGTAGATGAAAATTATCACAGCCAGACAGCAAAATTCATTTACCATTTTTAATATAAATCACAATCTAATTTAACTATTCAAAACTAACAATTCACATAATTCATATAAAAAAAATGTAACAACTAAAATTCTCACAATTAACTATCAACATTGGTTGTCTACGACCCTGTGTAAGAACAAATTATAAGAAACCAATAAGAAATTATAATAATTGAACATGTTCATAAAGTATAGACTTAGTTACCTTTGGCTCGGTCCATGTGGAATCTTTGAGCTCATGTTTATGCTTCTTCATGGCCACTTTTTGATATGTTTTCATTGCCTTGTGATCAAATTCACCAAGTTAGTAACTAATATATTCAGAAAAAAATTAAATTGAATAGTTTTTGCATAAATATACTTATGAGTCTATCCTCTTCTTCATTTCTTTCTCAAGTTTGTAATGAAGGGAGCATAAGAAGAAGATAATATTACTCTATTTTCAAAAATTAAAGAAAAATATTGTAAAAAAACAAGTTTATAGTCCTATACTGATAATTTAGAGGCAAAGTTACAACGTAAGCCTTTCTTCTTTGAACCATCATATATCGTTGATCAAGTTGTGAGTGCATTTTTTGCGCTTTTGTGTTAGCGTGTCACCACATAATCGCATAAATATCAGAGGAATGAGGTTAAAGACCAGATTTCTCTATCAAAAATTGAAAATCAGATTTTTTTCCTTTTTGAATAAATTTTTTTCGAAACAATTATATTGGAAATAGAATTGGGTAGTAAATATAAAAACACATTTGAATTTTGGAACGTTCTAGGTTCTAGAAACTAACAGCTCCACTGTTAATGTTTTGGGTAAAAGTAAAATATTAAAATTACACGTATATAATACACAGTTTTAAATTTCGCCCAATATTTTTGGCCTTTTTTTTTTTTTTGCCCAGCATCAATCAATCAAATACAAGTTTATTTTCCGTCTATATATATATAAGCTCAAAATAAATAGCATTAAAATATCTGTTATTTGTTATTCATATATTATAAATAGAAAAAATCATATATAATCCATACATAAATTCCATGTATCTCAACTCTCCAATATACATAAAGCAACTCCATTTATCACTCAATGTATGTAAAACGAATCCTGAAAAATTAAACTAAAATTAAGTTAAATTTAATTAAATTCAACTATGATAATATATATATATATATAATTAAAATTGAAAAAAAAAGAAAGTAAAGAGAGCAAATGAGAAAATTCTTCAAGAACCACAGCTGGAGGAGGAGGAGGAGGAGGCCTGAGGGGGAGGATGGGGTGGACGAGGGAGGACAAGCGAAAAGAGAAATGGGTTTTGTTTTGGGTTATAGGGGGAGGATGGCAGCGAGGAAAAGGAGGAGGAGGGAGGAGGAAGACAAGCAGTGCTAACGGAGGAGGATGAAGAGATGATGACGCTGTGCAAAAATGGAAAGAGAGAAACTAAAGAAGGTGTGATGAAAAGAAAACAAAAGACATGACTAGTTATTTTAAATCACTTTTTACTCTATGTAGAAAGTGATTATTTTTTTATAAAAGGTCTTTTTACAGGCACCCGATGTAGAAAGTAATTATTTTTTTTATTTTTTTAAAATTCAAAGCACTTTTTATATTAGGTGTGAAGCACCAAATGTAGAAGGTACACTTTCCATATCGGGTGCAAAGGCACCCGATGTAAAACGTAACTATTTTTTTTATTTTTTTAAATTCAAAACACTTTTTACACTAGGTGTGAAGCATTTGATGTAGAAAGTACACTTTCTACATCAGACGATAATCATTCTTTTTTTATTTTTTTTAATTCAAAGCACTTTCTACAATGGGTGCAATGGTAGTTGATGTAGAAAGTAAATATTTTTTTATTTTTTAAAAATTCAAAGCACTTTCTACATCTGGAGCACCCGATATGGAAAGTCTAACAGTCAAGTGCAATATATTACAAAAATGCTACTAATTGGACTTTTTACATCTTTTGCATTTTAATCAATGTAAAAAGTCCCCTGTAAAATCAATAATTTGTACTAGTATTTGAGGCATTGAGTAGGGAAGTGGGAATAAAAATATTCAATAGTTATGTTGTCAGAACTGTTTAATATTGTGAGAATATTAAACATTTTTGTCTCTAGAACCATTGACTATTCTTAAATATTAAGCAATTTTGTTGCTAGAACACTTTCATGTTGTGTCACTCTTTATTTGGTCATAATAACTTATTTAATATTATGACAAAAATTTTTTAAATAGGGGGCTGCATTTATTGCAACCCCCTGCATTGTACATTACATAACCAAATTCTAGTGCCTAGAAATAGAAATTCCATCCAATAATAATCACATATACATGAAATATACATTATGAATTCCTACAAAAAAGTTATTTATAGTTTGAAGTTACTTAACTTAAATCAATTAGTGGCCAAATGAAGCTCCAAATTCCAAAATTTGGCCAAGTATACCTATATCATCTATGTCAATTAACTTTAAATCTATACTTATATAATCTATTTTTTCATTGTTGCTACTGTTGGTTATTATAGCTAAACCAAGCTTGAAAAATACTGTGTGCCAATTTTTTAAGGACTTCTTCTATTTGAGCCTTAGTAAATGTCATTGTATGCATCCTTATAGTTCTAAATGCAAAATCAACAAAAAATTAAAATTATATTAATTAATAAAAATAATAAAATCATGAGAAAGTTGAAAACATATATACATTGTTTGGAAGAGTCCTAGTAGGAGTATGTTAGATTATGTCCTTCATGTATTTTATGATAGTATACCCACAATCCCTAGCTTTGTCTGATTGTTTTGGGCATTGCGATCACACAATGGATAAAAAAATTCTGATAAGTTAATGATATGACATGACTTATAGTTATGTTAATAACATATATAATTAATGATAAATACATATACCTCGACAAATTTTCATGATGTCGCTATATCAAAGCAACTGTTACCCTTTATTAGTTATCGAAATTGTTGATCAACATCAGTGTAGTACATGACAACAGCCTTAACATGCAATAGAAAATTTAATATGAAAAATATTCATACAGAAAGAACCATAATTACATATGTATCTATATATGTACAAAATTTAGTCAACTCAATGATTAATCATATCCACTACATACGGCCTGTTGCTGGGATCAATTACTAATAAGGTCAAGGTACCATACTTTCCTTATAGTTGGACTGATCACAAGTAATATCCAGTGTCCCTTATGATAATGATTACAATTCAGAAGCGTCACATAATTTAATTTTAAAGAAAGTGAAGTATTGTAAATTGACTTACCCTTTACAACAAGGCACTATAAATATTCTGATCTTGTCAGTGCCACATTGTTGGAAGTACTTAGAAAGCTTTTGAACTATTTCTAGTCCTTACTTAGGATTCATTATCTCGTGGCCATGAGGAGAGACCATATGGGTATTCATGAGTGTAATTCTTTCTTTTATATCTCTTTCGAAAAGCATAGTGGTGTAAAGGTATCTTAAATGTTAAAATGAGTGGATCCATAAATGATTAAAGTATATATATAGCTAAACATTTAATGTAAGCTTTTAGAAATTTCCCTTATATGTAAGTTACACAGGGTAGTGGTAGCCTGTTCAGGATTGAATAAGTCAACCAGCACCTCATTATTGACTTGATTGACAGACTTTGGATCTACGTACATCTCTATAGGGAAAGGTAGCAACACTACTTTTTGCATATCTGCATAAGTCTTAAGCAACTTTTAATGTTTGTCAAGTATAATTATAGGATGCTAAGAGGTTGGAGGCTTAAGAGCTTGAGATTGAGGGGCTTAAGGTCGATGAGCTTGAGGTAGAGCTGGTACCTTCTTGAAAAATGTGAATGAGTCCTTGGATTTATTAGAATTCTTATCATTTCCCCCTTTTCAATTAGTCTTTGGTGCTTTCTTTCCCATCGGCTTATCAACAAGCTATTTTTTCCCCACACAAGTAGTTAGAGATTAAAAAAAAATACATGTAGGAAGAAGATTAAATTTTAGTTATAAGTTTAGTTGCTATACCTTTGGAGATGACGTTGAAATACATATGAGAGAAACCGGCTATGTTTGGCTTCCTAATGCATTTACTACTGTCCTTGCATCTTTAGTAGGGTAAGGTAGATCATAATTAGTGTAACATCCTAAATTTTAAATCCAAATTAATTAAGCTTAAATAAACTAATTAAGTGTATCTATGAGGTATGTGGCTAGAGAGGCCTAACGGGCGTGTTTGGTTTTGATTTCAGTTCTAAACGCGGGTTTGAAGGAGAATTGAATCACCTGAGAATATAAGAGGAAGAATTTCTAAAGGGAGTAATTCTGTACCACGTCTTGCGGCTTGTGGTTAGTTCGTCATGGTGCATGCATGACAACACGCCTGGAAGAGGCTCTTTATGCCATGCACCGTGGCGTATTATGCGTCCGCCGTGACGCATAGTTAGATTTTTGCAATCTTAAGTTGTAAATCTGAAGTGAAAAAGAAGAGAAAATAAAAGAAAATGAGAGAGTGGTGAAAAAGTTGAGCTAGGGCTTGAAGAAATTAAATATTGGGAGTAAATTGGAGCTCATAAACACTAAAGGTAAGCTTCCTTACTTAAATCTTCCTCTCTTTTCCCATTTTCTTAATGGTAAAGGTTAGGGTTTGATTTTTAATGATGATTTTTAGTCCATAAAAGTTATAGGCCTGAATCCATTGACTTAAATAAAGTTAATGAGAATAGATTGAGTTAAGTAAACTTAATATTTATGATTTTATGATGATTAGTAGTTGGAGGACATCAAATGTGTGAAATTCCAATACATTTAGTGGTTAGGAATAATGTGGCTTCATTAATGCCCATTTAAGAGCTCAATGTTATTAATGAGAGTTAAAGGAAGCTAAAAAGCCTTATAGGTACTTCTACATGAGTCTAGAATAAATCTTGAGTATTAAGAAATGATGAAATATTAGTGAAAAATAGCTCAAAATGGATACTGATGTTTTGCATGGTAAATGCTTGTAGTGTAACTACCATTAGCACCATTCAAGCTTTTTGGAAGCTTCAGGAGTTAATATTTTAGAGGTAAAACCTTTGACCTCTCAAAAGTTTGAGGTAAATAGGAGAATTCTATCTTATGCTTGTGTGTGTTTATTAGTTTATTGATTTATAATTTATTATTGGAATGCATAAAATAAAAAGAAAAGCAATTGTGGCTTACTTTGTGAAGAAATCCATTAGATCAAATTTGTGAATTTTATGCCTTGTGATGCAAAATTTTCCTTGAGGATAATAGTGGTGGATTTTCATATTAATGTTTATTAGGAGTTCAATGATTTTGCAAATTGTGAGGTATAATGATTGTGAATTGGGAGGTCAATGACTTGTTTGGTTTTGAAGTTCCATGATATGTGTTTGAGAAGTCTAATAATTATGTAATGAGGAAGTTCAATGAAAATTGATAATGTGAAGTTCTATGAATTGTATATGTGTGAATTATGGCATGAATGTGCATTGCATGGTCTTGTAAGGCGGGAGTTTGCTTAGAAAGTGGAGTAGATGATAAATCCACATGGTAAGGTCCCATTTGTGTGATCGTTTGCTTGGATTGATTCTATCAATATTGTCCCATGTATTCAACGAGAGACTATCCCATTGGTTCAACAAGGGGCTCAAACCTATCTAGCTATCCACCGGTTCAATGAGAAAGCTGATTAAAGTGTATGACACCCCATAGTGTGAGAAATGAGGAAATGTGATCCATAAATGAGTTGGGTATGCCTTGGTCGGGTAATCCCCTCACAAGTATTTAGGCTAGGAAAGTCAAGAAATATAGATTATCCTATTAAGTTATAGCCCACGGTTTCATGTTAGAGGAATAAGGAGAATATAAGAGATGTGTGATCATGCATATAGTGAGTAAATACACTTGTTGTCTATATTGAGTCCATAATGATGACATTTTGAGTTGAGTATTAATTCTTGCCATTTTACTTGTCAATGATTTGCATGATCAACATTATTTATACGAAAAGTGCTAAAAGCATTATCTTCCAAGTAGATGCTATTATAGGAGCTAAATTATGAATTTCTAATTTCAATTGTCTCATATGGGTTAAAGTATTAATATTAAATACCACTTGCTTTTAACCTAATTGATATGCATTAGTATGTGCTAGTCGAACCTTGATTATTGAGTAGTTGTACTCATTCCATTATCTTTAACATTATAAGGAATAGCTCAAGAAGTTAGATAGAGGAAAACACCCGAGGCTTAGGATCGCGATCCATTTGTAATAGGCCTCCTTATTTTGGGTAACTTATGTGTATGACAATTTCAATTGCCAACTAAGATTTCCTTTTTTGTTATTTACTTGCATTAAGTGAAATGTAAATTGTAATGGTATTTTGAGCCCTAGGGAGAGAGTTAATTATTATGTATTCTGATAATAGGGCCAAAATACTGATGCAAGTAATGGTGGAGATTATTATGTGATGATCTGAGAAATCTCGATGAAAATTATGGTAAACTCCCCCTTTTTATGTTTTTGAGTTTAAGGGGTTGAGTAGTAGAAATTTGATTTGGAAATATTGCTTGGGTTATGGTGCATTGCACAATTTGGTTTTGATGAATTGTATGTGGTCATATTTTTTTTGGTGGCTTATAGTCCTTGATATTTGGTTTGGACACTTGAGAATGTGAAATTTGTCATAATAGCCTAAGTTTTGAAAAGGGTGTCCAATTCTTGTTTAAAAAAAAAATTTGAGTCTGAGACCGATGCCATTAGTTAGAATTTGGAAAGAGCTTTCCATAGACTCCTAGTTCGTGTTAATCAAAAGTTGAACTAAGTTTTAGGGCACATCTGAAGTTGGCCCTAAAGCTGTTAAACTGATAGCAAAATTTAATGTCAAAATTCATGCAATTGTGCTGCGGCGCATAGTGTCACGAGCCGCAGCACACTTAATAGAGGCAAACACACTGCGGCTTAGGTTCAACGAGCCACAGCGCATGCCTTAAAATTTTTGAGAATTTTTCTTGTTTCAATTTCTTACACCAATGTACTCACTTATGCAATAATCCCTTGCTTCCGCATTTTTGCAAACTTTGATTTGTCTTATTGTAAGACTTGAAATGACTTTAGTTTTATAAACTTGGGGTCCCCATTTTGTTAACCAATAAGAATTCTATATTTGATGATTCCTATTATCTCATTTTCATAATTACTTGGGATTTGGGTTTAATTATGGGATTAGAAGGAGGAGTATATTACAACTAGGGTCCTTAGCTGTCTTTAAACTAACCTTCACTATCTCTTTAGAGATAGTCTAATTAGTAAAGCATCATTTGCCTAGCAACATTACACATATGTCCTAGTGCAATCACATGGCCTTCTTTTGCCAAGTAATCAACATTAGCCTCACCCTAAGGAAAAAAAAGAGAAAATCATTACATAATATGAATAACATTAAAAAGAGGACAGTGCCACAAAAATTTTGTAATCGTTAGGGGTGGAGTTTTTTTAAATTTCTTCAACTTCCTTTTAACCCTATAAAACAATATAACGTTCCTTATCAGTAGGTTCATGGACATAAAAGACTTATTTAATTGGGGATAGAAATATAAAGGATCCTCTTTATATTATTCCTTATCTAGATTCACCTTAATAAACCTAAAGTCATTGATTGCTAGCCCATTATTATTTTCAATCCATTTGTAATTGAAGACTGAAACTCAATAAGAGATGTAATCCAATTCTTAAATGTGCTCAAATACCTAAAGAAATGAATTTTCACATAGATTGGTTTTTTTTTATCTTTTGCATTGGAAATGTGCATAGAGTCAACTATGATAGATATACCATTATTTTTTATTGTGCTCTATTTATCATGCTCCTTCATATAGAACTTGTAGCCATTACTGATATTACTTATGTAAGAGAGGACATGTTTGTTTGGACCTTTTGCTAGTCATCTCAATCTATTAGAAATTGAATCAGGATTGACATTGTACTTCTCTTCAATATGCTCTTTCAACCATCATATAAATTATTTATTGTGCAATTTGGTGATCTAACTCTCTAATCGATGATGGTTATGCCTTGTGACTCTTTGTATACTTTTCAACCTCTAGAGATTCGTATAGCACATAAAGGTGTACTTTTCCCCATTGTTAGCTTGAGATAGTGATAACTTTTCTCCTCTTTGTCCTTTCTATATCTTCTTTACCAACATGCCTTGAACTCTTTAAGTATTGATTATAAGAGTGAATAGCCTATTTGCTAATATATAGTTTAACAATGCAATCTTTTAGTTAACTCCAACTTTTCACATACCTTTTCAATACTTTCATATTATGCTCAAATGGGTACATCCACCTTCAATAAGCAAAGCACATAATTATACTTCTATAACTAAGTGAATAGTTAGGTGGACTATACTATCAAAGAATGTATGAAACAAAATCATATCCAACTCACATAATGTTTGCACAATTCAACTTTATAACTTTAACAACTTGTTAAGGTTAATTACTTTACTATGAAGACATTTAAGGAAGTAGCATAGCTTTACACTTATAGCTTGCACAATCAGGTAAAATATCACAAATAGTCACTGGAATAAAATTCTTTTTCAAAACATGACAATTATGAGCCTTTAAATCTTTTGACTTTAGGTCCTTTATTGAGATAAGGTTCCTACATTTGAAGAGTAACCATATGGACCTTGACTATAGTAAGAAACCCATAGAAACATTTCTTTTCTAGGTAGTGTGGGAACTGTAATATGAAGATATGTACGAATTTGCTTCTCCTGTGATGCTAATTATTCTCTTATCCCCATCTCAACCATGCCTAACCTCGGATTGATGCCATCCTTGGCATTTCTTGGAATATGAAGTAATGTCCCAACAAAACTATCATACATGTTTTTCTCAATACGCATCAAATCGAGAAAGTATCTCACATTTAAGGTTTTTTGATATGGAAACTCAAAGAAAATTGACCTTTTTTTCCACTTGCTTGTTCCAACATGCTCACAAATGATTTGCCAAATTTAATATCAATGTCCTTTACCTTTTAAAACAAATCCTCACAAGTCAACTACTTTAGTAGCCTATCTTCTTCTAATTTTCTATCAAAAGATTTTTTTTTTTCCAATAATGATATCAATGTTTGTCACCTAACCAAATACAGTACCCAAGATACACATTCCTCACACCATGTTGCAACCTCACTGAATGTGTTCCTTCTTTACAAATAAGGCATCCAATTTGTCCTTTAATGCTATATCCTAATAGATTACCATAAGTCAGAAAGTTATTGATTGTACCAAAAAGCATAGTTCTAAAATTGAATATCTTTTCTCTATAGTCATCATATACCTCTATAATCATCTCTCATAATAGCTTCAAGTTTTCAATTAGTGATTCCATGTAAACATTTTTGTCAATCTTGAGTTGGCCTTGAGATTAGTAAGGATGACATCATATACTTTCACTTTAGGAAAAGATAGAGATAAAGGTTATAAATGACAACATCATAAGCCATGTACTGTAAGTACTGCTTTACATCTTATTCGGGTTCATCCCATCAGTAAATAATGCTAGGCATAGTTTCCTATCTTCTTTTCCGAACTCAAGGTACTTTTAGTAGAACCTGATGCATTTAAGCGAATTAGCAAGATATTGATCATTGTCATCTTTAATCCTTCCATTAGCATGCTATGTTAAATTCTTTGCCACTTGATGTATGCTACACAAGTGCCTAAATCTTGGAATAATAGGAAAATACTATCACCTTCTTCGGACTCTTCCCATTTTGCTTATAGTATGATGCCTCAAACTTTGGATAGTGGGTTAGCTCTTCATGTTCATTCCTGAAAAAGATGCAATCATTGGGGCAAGCATGTATCTTCTTATATCTCAAGCCAACTATGTGTAATAGCTTTTTTGCATAATATAACTGGCTCAAAAGCTTGTTATTCTTTGGTAGCATTTGTCTTATCAAAGAGAGAAAGTTTGAAAAGCTCGTATCACTCTACTCAATTGTAATTTTCAAGTTATATAATTCAAACACAACAAATAAAAGAGTGAACTCAGTATAACCCTCACTCAAATATAGCTCTACATCATTTTTCAACCTTTCAAACTTTTCTAAAAAATTCTCAAGTTTCCCTTCAATCACATCGGCCAATTCTTCAAGGTAATGGGCCTCGCATGCACATGTGTTAGAATCTAGTGATAATAAACAACTTTCCCTAAGCCCTTAGCTACTATTATTCACACCTTTAGGTGTCTTCCCATACTTTACCTAACATTTATAACTTTGATCACTTCTATACTTAAACAAGTGGAGTTTTCATGTTTTAGGAGAAAGTGACTTCACATTGCCACAGCTTAAATAAAGGAAAACAATTTGCCACAGTCTTTTGCTTTATTTATTGTAAACTAAACAAAGTATACCATCCAATGCTAATATTCTTTAGGTAGATGTTTGGCATACATCTACTCCTTATCCATAATGCTCTTGTTTAATTGAATAAAATGTTAAACTGTTTCAAAGAATTTCAAACAAAGCTCAAAATTGTTTTACATAATTGCAAAATAAAAACTTGAAAAAATTTTGGCAGCATAATGACTTAAAATTGGTGTTCTTTAAGCCTTATGCTTTCTATTTATATTAATTTAATCAAACAAAATGTTAAACTCTTTCAAAGAACTTCAATAAAGCTCATAGTTATCCTTGGCAAAGTTAGAATTTGAAAAAATTTCTGTAGTATGACAACATAAAATTGAGCATTTTTTTGGGCTTAATGCCTTCTTTTCACAAATTTAACATTAAACTAACAACAATTTCATAACAACATTCACATAGAGAAATTCCATTCAAATTAAATTTAAATGCATTTAACAATTTAATAACAAATATCTCAGAACACAATTTTAGAGCAATAGAAAGGTTACAAGGAACCATTTTATCTACAATCAATCACTCATTCACATGATGAAACAAGAGAAAATGAAATTGAACCATTAATCTAAATTTGGAAAAGCAAACTCTTAATATAAATTGAAATCAAATTCTCATACTTATATATACTTTTTTAAAAATAAAACTTACCTTTGTTGACAAGCAACCCATGATCAATGGAGGAAGATATGGAGAGAATTGCATAGCAATGACATCAAAAAATGAGAAAGAGAAGAGAGAACCATAGCAAGCTAATGACATCGAGCAAAATAGCCACTAAAGTCATGTGACGACCATGCACGGTTACTCAAAATAGCCATTCAGTAGTAGTGTAATTTTTTTTATTTTAAAACATCGGAGACTATTAAATAGTTGTCTCTAAGGAATTGTTTAATAGTCTCTTAAATGGTTTCTTATTGACAACTATTTAATAGAGACTACTTAATGGTTATCTATAAGTAATTGTTGAGTAGTTACTTTTAAAATTTTGAAAAGACCCTCCAATACCTGCTGTCATTCCCTTCTTCAATGTCTCTCGACTACTACAAAAAGGATTTTCTACTACCCTAATTTACATCCCATTTTGAAAATGTGACTTAAAAGAAATAAATCAACATCACACAAATAGGAGAGGGAAGTGGATTTAAGAATCCATGTCCCTTATTTGGGTGGGAGACGTATAATATGTTAATTTTTAGGCTTCACGCATACTTACTTTTTTATTTTTTAAAACCAGTATGTCAGCTCCCTATGCTCTTGTCTTTGTCTCCATTACAACTCCCTTTCTTGTCTCAGCTCCCTCATCTCTTGTCTCTATCTCAGTCTCAACTCCCTCCCTTACAAAACTCTCTTAGCTCTCAACTCCCTCATTTCTTATCTCTATCTCTCATCTCTGCTCCCTCCCTCATAGACGTTCTCATCCCTGTGTCTGCCTCTCTTTTCTTAACTCCCTTGCTTTCTCTCTCAGCTCTAATCGTCTATGTCTCTCATCTCTCAACTCCCTCCCTCACTCTTTATCTCTTATCTCCCAGCTTCCTTATTGCCTCTGTCTCTCTCGATAGCTTTGTAGACGAAGAAGCCCAGCTACTTATGACTGAGGACCTCTTCTCTTCTCTTCAGGTATTTTTTTTCTTCTTTTTTTATTTTCCTAAATCATCACTGGCTATTGGAAACTCTTTCACACACCCCATAGTCATTTGTTCACTTAAGTCCTCATCTTTTATATAAGGATCATTTGAAATATCATTAAAAACACCTTTTTGATTCAAAGACTCAAAGGTAGAAGCCATTTTACTAGCTTAGAGTGTTAAATTTTGAAGAGCCAATGCATGTTTATTAATTTTCTTTTCTTGCCAAGCTCTCATTTCATTTTGATTATCTAGGATACGTTGAAGCATATCCTCTATTGTTGACTTCTCCTCATGAATGTGGGTGCTTTCATCAACATGAGTATTGTGTGATGTATGAGGATGTGATGCATTTGAAGAAAGAGAATGAGTAAAATCCTAAGACAATGCTTGGTCATGATTCCATCTAGGGTCAAGAGTATTATCATGAAAGTTAGTTTGGGCCCTAGCGTAATCTTCCTCCATATAATTCAAAGGTGAGACATGGGAGCATTGCTCATTATAGTGATCAACCCCATAAAAATTACAACAAGTATAATCATATTGGGATTCACAAGTATTAGTGGCATAACTAGAATTTATATGAGTATCATACTTATATCCTCCGCTTGCCCCATTAGTCCACCAAGGAGAATCCATACACCAAGAGAACAAAAACACAAACTAATTCTTGGTGCAAGGAAAGCATAAGACAAAACTTTAGAAAACACAAAAACACACAAAAAGAACAAATATAAACAAGAACACAAGAAAACAAGCAATAAGAGGAAACACAAACACACAAGAAACAATATTTACAATGCTCGAGCGAAATCTACTATCACTAATCTAAGGTTGACCACAATATTTTCAAAAGCAAATCGCCGGCAACGGCGCCAAAAACTTATTGCTCACCGCAAGTGTACGGATCGTAGCAAGTAATATAATAAAAGTAAAGTATCGTTCCCTCGAGGATTTGTTCAAAAACAATGATCAAGCAAAAGATTAAGTAAATTTGATCAAGTTGAGCTACACAAAGTTAGGTGAAAATGATTTTGTAAATGAAATTAACTCTAGAAAATAAAGAAAAGTGAATGATTCATAAACTTTCAACACAAATTGAGACCTAGGATTATTTATCCCCCTTTGCATTTCATAACACCAAAATTACCTCCTCTCATAAATGCTTTTAATGAGAATAAGTGCTAACCTAGGGTTCTAAAAATACTTGGACAAGCTTTCTCAAGTCATGAACAAGTATTTAGTTAAATTAATTGCCCAATCTCTTGTTACAATTAATAAAACTCAATTTTGAACCAACCCTAATGTGGCTATATAAGGCTAGCAAGTATATCTCCATCTTATTAGCAAAACCATCGATTCAACATGCAAATATTAAGTTCTTGCACAATATTACCCAAGTTCTACACTCAACCTAGCCCTCTCAAGCATCAATTAAGTGAACCCAACATCTAAATAGTGGCCAATCAAGTAGAAGCATTAAGGAAAGAGTAAAATAAATAGATATATATCATTAATCACAAAAAGAGAGGAGAAATATAGTGTTAATCCATACAAGGGTTCTAAATAATCCTAGAACAAAGGATTTAGCTACTCATAATCATCCACAAGCTACAAATATACAAAATAAGTGGACCTATTTCAGATTACAAGAGAGGAAAGGGAAGAGGAATAGAAAAACCGAAGAAAATGAGCTCTAAATGTCTTCAAATCTTCAATCTCTTAATCCTAACTCTTCCAATGCCCAAACCCTAGTACAACCAAGCTCCAAAAGTGTCTAAAAGTTTGAAGAATATGTTCTGGGTCGAGCTCTTAGCTTATATGTATCCTAGCCAACTAATTTCTGATAAATGAAACACAGCGTTTTTCTGATAGCGGTGAAAGTCACGAATGAAAGTCACGATTTTGGGATGACTTTGGCAGTTTTGCACTGTTTTTACAGCTAACAAAAATCATTCATTTTACTCTTGATTTCTTCATCCAAAAGCCTTCCAAAGATATCCACAAAGCTCCAGAAATGCTTCTAATCAAAACTTCAATCAAAATAACATGAAATTAGGCTAAAAATATCAAATTAAAGCCAAGAACACAAGCCCAAAACAAAATACACATTTTCCTAAATTGAGCAATAAAAACATATACAATTAAACCAAAATGGATTAGAATCTAAGAAAAATGTGATGAAATAACATGAACTTCTAGAGGTTAACAGGTCTCCATACAAGAATGTGATTTTTGTTTTAACCCAAGAATGTGATCTATTAATTTTAGTTTTACATGATGTATATGATATTATGATGCTTAAATTTTGTTTAAGCCTATGAAAGTATGTACTTTGCTTGATTTTGAGATTAAAGGAAAATAATAATGTTGCTATCAAAAGTTCAAGGATTAAGTTTTATGTTACTAATTAAATTATATAATTATGATTTTTTTCTAATGCAATGATATTTTAGCAGAGAATTACATGCTTGACTATTGCACATATTTCTTTTGTTCTTTTGATTGTATGTACCGTGCAAGTTCAAGGCTTTGAAGATAGAGCCTTGCACTTAGAATCTACCTTAGATTCACATAATGGTTGGATATTGCTTATGTTTTAAATTTTTTTTATTTTCTTTTATACTTAATCTTGAGCTTGGATTTCCATTCAAAATGGAATATAATTCTACTAATTGTGTTGCATATTATTAAATCTTGTAAAGAGAAAATATACCATAATAATAATAAGGAAGGAAGGAAGGAAGGAGAAAATAAAATGCTCAAAGGAAAAAGTTATAAATGTTTAAAGTACTTAATATTTTAGATAATGTTATAATTATAGAATTATAATATTATCTAAAATATTATTAAATCTTGTGAAGAGAAAGTACACCATAATAATAGGAAGGAAGGAAGGAAAGAGAAAATGAAATGCTCAAAGGAAAAAGTTATAAATGTTTAAAATACTTAATATTTTAGATAATTTTATAATTATAGAATTATAAGTCCTCCTTGCATTAAAACCTTCCACCCAAAATAAATAAAAATAATACTTTAGATAATTTAGTTTGAGAATTAAGTTGGGTAGGAAATATTTGTTGAATTATTTACTGCGTCTATTGGTTCATAATTGGTGTAATTTTAGGATGTTCAATTTTTAAGGGGAGACTCTATTGATTTTTTATAATTTAGAAATTGAACCTGGATAAGTTTAAAGTTTGATATTTTCTACCTTTAATAGGTAAATATTTATTTAATTGCTTGTTGGTTCTATTGATTTTTTATTGTTGTAATTTTAGGATGTTCAATCTTTAAGGGGAGACTCTGTCAATTTTTTTTATTTAGAAATGAGTCTAATTGAAGCACAAGTAAGGTAGTAAATTGTTAATTTAATAGACTTTATGATGATTGGTTAGATAAAAGTAGAATGGATTATAGTTGGATGAATGCTAGTAGAATGACTGAGGCGTATAAGAATGGTGCAGATTGATTTCTTGAATTTGCTAGAGAAAATGTTCCTAGCAAAAATAAAAAGTATTGTTGTCCTTGTGTTAACTGCATGAATAAGATTGAATTGGGTATTGATGAAATAAAAGAGCATTTAATTTGTGATGGGATAAATTTAAGGTGTATAAGATGGATATGGCATAGGGAGGCAGGAACAACTTCTATGTCCTGAAATGAGTCAATTGTGAATGACTGGGATGATGTTATTTGCACAATTATTTGTACATGATAACTTGTATAGTGATGTAGGGAAACCCTTATACCCGAGATGTACTAATTTTACGCTCTTGACAGTTGTGTTGAGATTGTTTAACTTAAAATCAAGAAGTAGGTGGACTGATTTGAGTTTTATAGAGTTACTTGAATTCTTGAGTAAAATGCTTCCAACACATAATTTTCTTCCAAAATGTATGTATAAGGCAAAGAAAATCTTGCGTCTAATGGGTATGGTTTATAAAAGGATACATGCTTGTCTTAATGACTGCATACTATATAGAAATAAGTATGAAAGGCTACACAAGTGTTTGAAATGTGGGACTTTATGGTGCAAACTAAAGATGGATGATGATGTTGATCATGGTGATGAAATCATAACTAAAAGGCCTCCTATGAAGGTGATGTGGTATCTTCCAATAATACCACGGTTTCAACATTTGTTTGTTAATTTAATAGAAGTAAAGCATTTGATATGGTATTTTGATGAGAAAATATTTGATAGGAAACTTCGACACCCAGTTGATTCTTCTCAATGGAAGACAATAGATCACATGTTTCCTCAATTTGGCAGCAATCCGAGAAACCTTCAGCTTAGACTTTATATGGATGGAATCAACCCATATGGCAATTTTAGTAGCACACAAAGTGCATGGCCAGTTTTGTTAGTTATTTACAGCCTACCTCCTTAGTTGTGTATGAAGCATAAGTACATAATGTTGTCTTTGATGATTTCAGGACCAAAACAGCTAGGAAACAATATTGATATCTAGTTGACACCTTTGATTGAGGACTTGAAAATGCCATGGGAGGAAGGTGTAGATGTATTTAATGCTTATAAGTAATAGTACTTCAAGTTACGTGCCATGTTTTTTATGATAATAAATGCCTTTCTTGCATATGGATACTTGTTAGGATATAGTGTAAAAGGCCATAATGTATGTCCTATATGTGAAGAAGGCACACACTACTACTAACTTAAGCATGGAAGAAAAATAGTCTACTTTGGTCATTGAAGATTTCTTGATCAGTATCACCCTTATCATATAAATTGAAGAAGGTTTTTAATGGCTTGCAAGAGTATAGAACGGCTCTAAAGGCCTTAATCGAAGACCAAGTTTATCAACGTGTAGAAGGAATCAATGCCATTTTTTATTATGAATGAGATGCAGCTAGCTAATGAGCACAGCAAGACTTTTAAAAGATGGTTCAAGGAAAAGGTTATGAATAAGGCTAGTGTGTCTGATATAATAATATGATTGGTTGAGGGACCTCATTTTAAGGTTGTGTGTTGGGGTGGGTATGATATAAATGGATATTCCTTCTACACAAAAGCTTAGGATTATAAAAGTACTATACAAAATAGTGGGGTAATGGTAGAAGTTGAAGCTCAGCATTTTTTTAGTTTAAAAGATGATAATCCATTATTGGCTTGCACAGACTATTGTGGAGTGGTTGATGAGATATGAGAGGTGAACTGTACTAAATTCAAAGTACTTGTTTTTAAATGCAAGTAGGTTTACTTTAATGCTATTAAAGTAGATAAAGAATTTAGGTTTATTTTAGTTGATCTCAAGAGGCTTGGTTTTAAAGAGAAGCCTTTCATTTTAGCAAGTCAGGAAAAACAAGTATTTTATGTTACTAATCCAGCGAATAAATACCGTTCTATTATACTATAAGGCAAAAAATAAATTATTAATATGAAGGATGATGACTTAACTTTTAACCTTGATGAAACCCTATCTTTTAGTACAAATATGCCTAGATCAACTGAAGTAGATTTGGTTGATAACAAATATGACTACTATAAAAATACAAATTAGTAAGGCATTTAGCGAGGGATCATCTATTCCTCTTTAAAATACCAAATTAGTGAGGGATGTTGATTTCATAGTTTGACTTAAAATTAGTGAGAAAATTAGCGAGGGACTGTCAATCCCTTTCTAAAACAAGAGAATTAGTGAGAAAAAGAGCAAGAGACTACCAATCTCTCTCTAAAATAAGAGAATTAGTGAGAAAAATAGTGAAAGACTGTCAATCCCTCTCTAAAATAAGAGAATTAGCGAGGAAAATAGTGAGGGGCTACCAATTCCTCTATAAAATAAGAAAATTAGTAATGGATTTAGTGAGAGATTCTATCCCTAGCTAATTACTGCAAAAAAATTTAACTTTTGACAATGACTTTTAATTATATATTTAATTATTTTCATTTAAAAATAATAAATAAATTTAAAAATTAACTAAAATATCCATAATAAAATTATTTAATATTTTATTTATTTTAAGTTGATTTTCATTAATAAAATAATATTTTATTAAAAATATAATATAAAGAATAATTTAAATAAAATATAAATATTTTTAACAAATTAAAAATTGAAAATAAAATTTAATATGTATATGTATGTATTTTTATAATATATTATTTGATATATTTATGTATTTAAATAATATATATATATATACATATTTAATTTCTCATATAATGACTACGGGTGCCTTTTAGTTTAACTGGCAAAGAAGGAGAGTATAAGATTTGAAAGGTATGAGGTTAAGGGTTCAAGCCTTAGTTTTAGCATAAACATAATGAATATATGACATGGTAAGGAGTAAGTGATACGATACAAGGTGGATAATGACGTGTCATAAGTTGTCGCACATGTGGCGGGTGATAGGGTGTGAGATGGTAGGTGACATGGTGGTTGATAAGGCACGAGGTTGTGAGTGACATATCACAAGTTGACATCACACATGGCGGGTGATGTGGCATAATTATTTTTAAATATAGACATATTTAGCGAGGGATTAATGAGGGATTAATTCCTTGCTAAAGTTATCGAATTTAGAGAGGGATTAGTGAGGGATTTGGTCCCTAGCTAATTTTAGCGAGGGACTGAATCCCCCACTAATTAGAAAGGGAAATACAATTCCTTGTTAAATTTGGGAGCTCTTTTTTAGTTATGAATTTAACAAGGGACAAATTCCTCACTAAAATATAATTTAGCTATGAAAAATGGCATTTAGTGAGGGATTTGTCCCTCGCTAAATTTCATTTTTCTAGTAGTGGCACTTAGAGATGATTATTGTGAAGGAATTTGGGAGAATGAATAAAGTAAGAATTAATTAGTAAAGCATTGATATAATTGGTTCCTTTTATTCATATATTCATTTCATTTATTTATTTCTATATATTTAATTAATTAGTAATGCATATTTACGAAAGATATGATTTGAAATGATATTTTGGTATGTATATTTTTTATTTTTTTCTATTTTTTAGTTATATTAGATACTATTATCTTACTTCATAATTATGACACTTTGCAGCTTACTTCTGCTATATGAATTGGCTATTTCTATAGCACACTTTGGCAGATTCTATGTTGGTTGTAAAGGAAATGCCTATTGTACATATTAAAAAAAATTAAAGAAACCACGTCAGAAATATGAAAAGAGAGATATAATACATAACAAACTTGTCCCTCTTTTAAAATGGGGACATGGTTTCTCAATGCATAGAGTGGGCATAAGAAACCACATCCCTCTTTATTTAAGGTGATATGGATAAGCTATTATTTTAAGTCGTTCAGTATGATGTCCCCTTCAATTGTGATGTGGAAAGGTCTAAAAATGCAATGTGAAAAGTTTATTTTGTAGTAGTCGTTTAGACCTTATACCTATCACCGAGAACCTCTTTCCAACCAAAACACACACTTCATCACCATTTAATACTGTTGTATTAGTGAAAAATCTTCAAGTGAGGTATTTTATCTACACTACTACAAAAAAAGCTTTTTACATTGCTTTTTTAGGATATTTCACATTCTCATTGTGGGAGATATAAATTCAGGTGACATAAAAAGTGACTTATTCACATCACTTTTATATAGAAAAAATCATATTGCTTTTAGTCATAAAAGAGAAAAGGATTTTGGAGAAATCACGTCCTTTTTTTTACAAAAAGAGATATGGTTTTTGTCCACGTCCCATTTTTTTAAAAGCAATGTGGTTTCTGGAGAAACCACATCCTCTTTTTACAAAAAGCGATGTGGTTTCTTTGAAAACAAGATATTAAAATATTTTAAATTTAAATATCTAAAAAAATTAACGTTTATAAAAACAACATTAACTTACGTGTTAAACATTAGTTTAACATTAACATTAACTTGTAATTCCTATTTACCAATAAGACAAATGAATTTGACATTCCTGGGCATTTACAAAATAGATATCGTGTTTATATTAAGTCCTTCAATCTAAACCTAGCAACTGGCTTTACCTTACTACAAAATAATTAGCATAAACCAAAATAAAAATCATGCAAGAGAGAAAATAATATCAAAAATTAATATTTTAGTTGTTACTCATAGCTAATAACTTTTGTCATTCCCATTTAATCATTCCAGCTAGCCATGGATTTCACAGACCTAATTAACAAAATACAAGAAAAATAAAACCATACTAGATTAATTTACATTACACACACACACACATGTACACACACCCCCATGAGCAACTAATTACTTCACCAGAATCCATTACAGGAAAAAAATTCATTATCAAAACTACAACTCGCAAAGAAACAATATAAATTTTAAAATTTACTTCACTCAAAATCCCCTTCATCTCCTTCTTAGCCTACTCTCTCTCTCTCTCTCTCTCTCTCTATTTTTTTTAATGTAGTTGGAAGATTCATTAACTAGAGTAAAAACTGTACAAGGTTCAAATATATTAAATTTAAAGCAAAACAAATAAAAAATGATACCATAATTGATGAAGAAATCAAAACTAATGGAGAAGACTCAAGCAAAGGTTATAAATATCTACAAATAAAAATGGTTTATGGGGAAAAGTGACACTAACCAACTATTGCTCACTTTGTGGGTTTTAAGACTATCCATCAAATGGGGGAAAGAGGAGGAGACGAGGAGAAGAGAGAGTTGTTTATCGAATACTTGCCATTGAATGCTGGTCATGGGTCTTGATTCAGTTCGTTGGTCGTGGATCTTAATGTTATGGGTCTTGATGTCATGGGAAGGAGAAGAGAGAGTTGTTGTGAGGAGGAGAGGAAAGAGCTGTAGTAGGGAGGAGAAGAGAAAGGTGCTATTGTCAAAGGAAAAGAGGGAGAGGAGTTAGGTTTCAAAATATAGAATGATGGAGTGAGGGAGGAGCTTGATCTTATTTAAAAAAGCTGACTGAAAGTGATGTGGATTAGATAGAAAATTAATATTATTTAAAATAATTTATTTTCAATAATCCATGTTGCTTTCTAAAAAAGTGACATGAATAATGTCCAAAAATTAATAATTTAAAATAATTTATTTTTTATAATCCATGTTACTTTCTAAAAAAAGCGATATCCACATCTTTTTTTTGGAAAGCGATGTGGATCATGTCCAAAAATTAATAATTTAAATAATTTGACTTTCACAATCCATGTTATTCTCTATAAAACAACGTGGATTTAAATTTCTACATCATTTTTATAGAAAGTGATGTGGATAGTTTTACATATTTAACACTTATTTATAAAATTGCTACTGCCTCTATTTTTTATGTCACTTTTACAAAAAAGTAATATAAATTGAGGGACGTAAAATGTATATTTTGTAGTAATGCTAATTTTAGCTAGTATAAGAGCAAAAATTATATAGAAATTTAGGTAAAATACTCACCAAAAGTTATAGAAAAAAGACCCATAAAATTACACATAAGTACCATATAAGAAAATTAATATCAATTAAGTGCCCTAAATTACATATAAATTACAAGATACAATTGTTATTTCTTACTCACATAAAAGGCCAAAAAAAGGATTTTGACTAACCATTATTTTAAGGACTTAATTGATATTAATTCCTTTATAGGGTACTTATTTGGAATTTTATGGGTCTCTTTTTGTAATTTTTAGGCATTTTTTATAATTTTTCTGTCAATTAACTATTAAAGTTACCTTTTTTTCAATAGTAGGGTATTCAATGTATCATTTTAAAAAATTAAAAAAGAAATTATATTATATAAAAATTTAAGATATAAGATATTTCTGATTGAATAATTAAGGGGCAAAAATGCCCTTCAATTAAGTAAAATATCTATAAAATTGGCATTGATCACTAGCCATTGTTTTAATAAAGAGGAAAGGAAAAAGCCAAAAGGTCAAACATGATCATGAAATAAGCATCCATTTTATGAGAGTGTTACCGATTCTTTTTTCTTGCTAGAAAATTTTTAACACCAAATCCAATTTGACTATCGTTTTCTGTCCGATATTGGCACACTTGTTTCAAATTATCAAACTCAAGACCTAATTTCGAAGTAAAATCTGTATCCATCTAATCAAACCTACCCAATGGGGAAAAGATGACGGTGAGTAAAATCTACTACAATAATTATAGGATTAAATGGCAAATTGACTTTTAAATTATAGGTCCAGGAATGTTTAGGACCCTAAACTCATTTTTAGTTTAATGTTCTCTTTCAATGTTTCGAAGCAGTGTAATATATTGTCTTTACTATTAAAAAATGTTAACTTTACTACTAGTTAATAAAAAAAATTATCGCAAATGACCTCAGATATTTTAGAAAAGGATCAATAACATTTTTTTTGGTCATTTTGTACAATTTTTTGGGTCCTTATTCGTAATTTTTGGGTCATTTTAATTTTTTTGCCCATAGCTTTAACATAATGTTTGAGGTCATTTTATATTATTTTTTAGTCAACTAATAGTCGAAGTTAACTTTTATGAACGATAGGAGCAAGATTGTACTGTTTTCAAAAATTAAAGAGAAATATTGTACCAAAAATAAGTTTAGGGTTCTACACACTCTTGAACCTAATATAGGAGCCAATTTGGCATTTAATCCATAATTATATCTATTGTATGACTTCACTAATATAAATACACACGCACGATACTATTTGCGTCACATATTGTATCATGTTGACGTTGAAAATCTACTTCAACGTTTATAATTTTCCCAGCTATCCATTGTTATTCTTTTGTAATATGTTATTATCTAAGATAAATGATAAGCGAAAATTAATACATCAAACAAAAGAGCTTTATTGTTTCCTGTAAATGTGATTCCTATTTCCGCAAGTGCGTTTTGGCTAACTATATATAGAAGCCCAAATAATTTTGGTGTATATGTAATACACTTCTAAGGTTTTTAGTCTGCAAATACATTATTTAAAATATTTTTTATGAAACAAATTAAATTTTGGGGAGTAGAGATCTTGAAGATTTATCAGAGTTAGTACAAGTTTCATGTCATCTTACAAGATTATGTACTTGTTTATTTTTCACAAATGAGATCTTGAATCAATTCTTATCACGTGGACTAAACTTCGACGAGAAAACTTTTGTCTATTTAATCACATCATGATAAAGAAGAGATCAAAATGCCGTTCCGTTGAAATGTAATTGACAAAGGGGAGCAAGTGAAACTAGAGAGAGAAAAGTGTGAAAATTAAAGCTTAACGTGATGCACGAAAGAATCTGTTAAAGAGAGTGAATTGGGTAAGTACGTAGGACCCGTTTTTGTTGGGAGGTTTCAACACAAGCAAGTTGTTCCCTCTTCTTCATGCACGCCTCTTCCTCTTCCCACGTTATTGTCATCTTATCATCTCTCTCTTCCCACGTTTTGTTTTTTTAATCCTTTGCTTTCCTTTTACACACGCTTTCTATATTTTATGTCAACTCTTTGCCATAAAATTTCACATGATCGATTATTGATTCAGGTAGATATCGGAGACATGCATGTACTGGTTCGAAACTGCAAGTTGAATAATAATGGAGAAGCAGAGTGAAAGCTAACAAATAAAAATCTGGCCATCTTGGGTTTATCATTTTCATGGGGTCTGAATTGAAACTTGACAAATTCTGACATGACTGTGATCACACGAAATAGAAAGATCAATAATTTGACAATGGCGATGGGCATCAAGCACAACAATTAATAGAGTACTACAATGTATGTGTGTGTGTGAACCATCATTCATGTTATATATTGGCTTTGTTAGGATATTCAAGTGTGAGTGGATTTACAACTAATGTGAAAATTCTCACATCACATAAAGTTGGGCTTAATAATTAATATATAAATAAAAGAGAAAGACTTGTAAACTTGATCCTTAAGGTTTTAAGTTAAGATGTTATGTTACTTTGCTATTTTTACCTACTTATTCTCTCTCCCCCATTTCTAGGTAGTTGCTCCTTGTAACATCTTGCAAATTCACTTAGGAATAATTAGCTTAATTAAGGGGTAAGATGGTAAAGTGAGAGTTAATTAAGTTAGAAGCCATTATGGAGAACTAATGGGCTTATTGGACCCAATGGCAGCAGCCTTAAATTGGGTTGGGAGAAGTTATTGGGTCACATTGGGCCCAAATGGGTGACATAAAATGAGTTAGGCTTTGCTATGTCATCCACCGTGACGAATGGACCATGCACCATGGTGGTTAGACCATATGCATGGTAGATGGTTGATTTTGTGAAATAAACAGATCGAGGGAGAGGGAGAATGGTAAAGGCTTTGCTAGGGCTTACTTTTGGGAGCTATTGGAAGCCATTTGGGGCTTGAAAAACATTGGGTAAGTCTCTCCAACTTTTCTTCTTTCTTATTTGATTTTCAAGCCAGGTTTTAGGTAGAGGAAGATGATTTCGGTTATATGTAGGCATATGGCCAAACCTAAAGTCTAATGAGACTATTAGGATGTTATTTTATTTTCTAAGCTTATGGTTAGGGTTTATGTGGGATTATATGTTTGGATTTTGTTGACTTAGCAAACCCTAGTGATAAAATTGATAATGTGAAGATTGGATGAGTGGAAACTGGTTTTAGTTAGGCTCAAGGGAGTTTAAATGAGTAAATGGAACTAGTAAACACTCTAATTGTCAAGACGAATGAGTTTTAGAGGTTTTCAACTGCAATGAGTAGTTAGGAAAATGATGATATGATTAGGGAATTGATAATTATGAATTATGTACATTGTAGATTAACTATTTGGATTATTACTTGAGCATGTGAGGAAGCTTGAGTTGTGGATTATCCACAAGTACTATTTGCTAAACTCTAATGGTAGGGGTAACTGAGAACCTAAACTCACTCTTATGCTTAGTTAAGTGTTTTTGGTTATGTGAAAATGTGAAATTAGCCTTCGAAATATGAAAATGTTATTTTTTAGAAAATAGTGTGAAGTGGATGTGGAATTGATTTGATGAATGTTTGTTGATTTATGAAATAAATTAATGTTTGATGATTGAGAAGAGCATGATTTGAATTATATTGCATATGTATGTTTATGTGTGTGTATTGTATGAACATGAAATGAGAATCACTATGGTATGATTGTAAAATGAATTGGGTTGGAGTTCACTCAAAGGGGAGAAAGAAGAAGAATAAAACTGCATGATATTGTCAACACTTAGGTAGCTCTAGTGTTTCATTGTTGTTGTGTTTACCTTCTTCGATGGGAGGTTGGTGTGGTTTTGGCACAACCATGTTTACTATCTCATGTGAAGATTAGTATGGTCCCTATAATTATGACACCCTATGGGATTCAAGAGTGGGAAAGTTCATGGTCCATGTTTGAGAGTGGTGGCCTTTGGCCGAGCTACCTCTCAAATATTGGAGAGCTTGAGCTAGTTTGGTCATATAAATTGGTCTTGATATTATTTGGTCGCCCATGGACTTGATCAGAAGGAATAGGGAAGTGAGAAGGGGGATTTGGTTAATGATCATGCATGACTACATATGATATGATTTGTGACTTTCCCACTTTGCGTGCCCTCCAGTACTTTTCTTGCATATGTTAGAATTTAGTGCATTCTTGGTTACTAAAATAATATCTCACTCTCGTAGGTTAATATTTTATAGGTGAGAATTTGAATAGGAATGAGGAGAACGAGCTGGAAGCTAATACTTAATTAGTTAATTATAACTTGTAATGCTTCTTAAATATTTTGTGTAGAGGATTAGGAGTATATTTCCAACTATGGTATATTTGGCATTGCATTTGCATTAAATACTTGTAACTATTATTTAGTGTATTTCTAGACATGTCAAGTAATTAATTCAATAATACTTGATAGGCTCGAAATATTTATGCAAGTGTATATGAATGTGACTTGATGATTTTATGGATAATTAAGGAATTTTAAAATGTATGTTTGACTCCCTTGAATTGGTTGATTGGGAGGTCAATTGCTATTATATGCAGTTTTTATTGATTATAGTGTGTTGAACAAATGTTATAGAGTCCCTTGAGTGTGGTTTGATACCCTTGGGTGGCTATTGACTCGTGAATTTGGAATTGGACAGTTGGTTTGTAGAAAAGTGGGAAAATGCGGTTAAATAATGGTCCCCAGTGTCCAACATCCACAAACTATTTCATTTTACAATGAAAGCAAAATGAATAGCTAGAGATTGTAATAATTTTTGTGTGGGTATTTGAAGCACCTTAATAAGATGCTAGACGAAAAAAGTTGTGTGTCGAAACTTGGTTCCAGATTGTTGTGATATAGAACACCAATTTGTTGTCTTGAAGCATGTGTTATGGTGGATGCTCAGTTAGTCATAGCACATGACACAAGGCACATTGGCCATGGTAGATGACAAGATTAGTTGAGGTGGATATTCTCTGTGTCACATGCTATAGTGCATATTTGTACCTTTAATTGCAACAGATTGTTCCAAAACATGATTTTTGACCCTTTTACCTCTATTTTTGACTTCAGTGCATTTTAAATGATTTTCATCAGTAGCGGAGCTACATACATGTGTGGAGGGACAAACTCACCCCCTTATATGGAGAAAATTATATAAGGGTATATAAAACTAGTTTAAGAATTTTGAATCCTTTATACTTGATAAAAAATATTTGAGTTTAAAAACTTTTAAATTTATGATATTTTAACTCATATTCCATAAATTCAGGCAAGAAAATTTAAGCTTATTACCTAATATTAAAAAAATGGATCAAGATAGCTATTTATTTTGAAATAAAATCCAATCACTTGTTGATAAGGCATCCTTTCATTAATAGTTTTCTTTCTTTGTTTTTTTTTGTTTCCAAACCTAAACTCTATATCAATATTCTCAACATATTTTTTCCCAAACAAATTATCAATATATTTTTCCCAAATAAAAATATGCATAATTTTACTTATGTTATTATATTTTTTAACGTAATTATTTTTAAAATTCTTATATTATTTTTAAAATTTTGTTGTCCCGCACCCTCTGATTCCATGTCCTAGCTCCGCCATTGATTTCCATGCTTTCTAAATGCTTTCCATTCTAGTTTTGAATTGTAGAAACCATATTTAATGTAATTTTGGTTTTGAATACCTTTGGGATATATGCCATTTTCAAAGAGAATTGTATTTAGATACGTACTTTGAAATGGCCTTTCAATCATAGTAGATCTTGTTAACTGAGATTTGTTTCTTTTCTATTATGGTTAGCTTAGTTAACAATGGTTAAGCCTTTCTATCAGGATAATAGTTATTTTGAGTCATTAGCCTTAATTACCATGGTAGAAATAGATTAAATAGTGGGTTATTTTTATGTGATTTTACAATTTAGTATCTAATCTTGAGTTTTGAGATCTAGTTGAGTTTTATGTGAATCGTTCATCATGCATATAAAAGTGTTTTGCAATGTGTGTGTGTGTATTAATTCTTCATTTTCCTTCTCTCATTTTGATCAACTTTTGCCATATCTCATCCTCATTTCATCAATTAATATATATATATATATATATATGTATATATATCACCCTTTAGTGCTTCTTTTGACAAGCAAAGATTACCCTGTAACGTAGATTTTGTTCTTAAAATAAATCACAATTAACATATTCATTTTAACATAATAACCACAAATATGTGTATACGCGTGCGGGAGCATTCAGTGTTCGTAATTAAAATAAAGCACACTTCTAAACCAAAATTTTAGTTGTGAAATCCAAAAAATACATTGTAATCAGTGTTCATGATTTATAATTAACCTGCCGGATTTTATAATTCAAATAACGTAGCAATATGAAAACATGGTTTTATATAATTTATAATCGAGTTTGGTCTATTTACAGCTGAAACTCTATGTATTATTAATAATATTATTTATTTATAATATTCCTTCACCATATATAGCATTGTTATCATTTTTTCAGACAAGGAACTTGGTTACTTAGTGTTGTGATTATTCCAATCATATTATTCCTTCCATTATGAGGCAAGTTAATTATGATGATTGGGTTTTCCTTTGTCATGGTGGCTTTCTCACACTATAACTAAAGATGTGAAGGGATAACTTCAAAGTGAATACCACTTTCTCAATGTTTGTTTTTCCTCTCCTTCTCTTTCTCCTCAATGTTTTTTTTTTTTTTGCACCTTAGAACGTAATCTAATAGTTCGATCTTGTATGGGCAATTGGGTAGATTCTACTACAATAAGATCTAGTAACACCTTGATCCCAACTCCTTTTTTGGTATATAATGTATTCATAATATTCCTTCACCATATATGGCATTATTATCTTTTTTCCAGACAAGGAACTTGGTTATTTAGCGGTACTTTCAAAGTTTAAAGTCCTTAAGCATAATGATACATCTCCCAAGATCCTCAAATTTTAGCATGTCAATCAAAGTTTCTTTCAAGCATTCTTCATTGACGTCGTCATTGTAGTGACTGGACTTTTTGCTGATTTAACATTCATGAACCAAGTGACAATTCAATATTTCTTGAAGAAACAAAGAAGCATCCTCTGAGGATTTTTTACCCCAGAAAATTCAAATTCAGGTTTCCATTTCTTCGTGAGTTAGTGCACCTGCTAGGCATCCAAGTAACTTTTCATGCATATATTTTGCAGTTTATTATTTACATATTCTATTTATATGTACGCGCTTTATTCTAACAGTGAAAAGGGCTCTATGAAACCATGCAGTCCATCTATAATTGGAGAAATACAGTAAATGTTGCTTGGTTAACGATGCTCATCTTTGTCTCCATCTTTTATTCCTTTCATTTTTTTTAAGAATTGCGGGAATTATTTGTATACTTGAAAAAGGGTTAGCTAGATTGTTTACGGCTTACTTTTCAACAGCAAAATTGCCTACTTTACGTGCATGCCAAGAGATGAACTACTTCAACCTTTTTCTACATTCTCGCATTTTGCGTTTGAATGGCCTTACATTGTTTCTGACGTTGTAGGTCCAAATAGGTCGACACATTTCGAGAAGCAAAAAATAAAACAACTATAAAGTTGATGCATTAATGCAGCCTTTAGCGTCCCTCCCGACTTAGTCTGAATTAGTTGGGATCCAAAAGGCTCAGATACTATTTGGCTGCACACACAAAAAAAAAGAAAGGAAAAAAAAAAAGATGCGTTAAGGTCCCGATGTCACTATTGCATTGGTATTGTGAGTTTAGAAGTGTTGTGCGTCATTATGTTATGCAGATATTTATTTATGAATGATCCTAACTAAAGGTGAAAGTTAAAAAGAAAAAAAAGGTACATTTCAATATGGCATTTAATTTAGTTTATGTAAGGAATAGTAGAAATGCATCCTATGTGTGAGGAAATTAATTAAATGTGCAAATACTTCGGACAATAGCAAAATGCATGCAATGCGAACAATTATAAACAGAATATTTATATCTCGAGGGAGAAAAAAACAAATCTTTCTTTGTTTTTTTTTCTTTTTTTGGGGGGGGGGGTGGGGGAGGTGTTGTGAGCCACATAGTGGGATTCGACCTGGCAAAGCTGGAATTAGGCGAAAGAAACAAAAGCTAAAGTCCAAAATATGAGATTAATCAAACAATGAATTAATTAATTATTGAAGAGACATTATAGGAACATTGATCGGGTCCTAGGGTCGATTCATAAATATAATTAAGTTCGCGTGGGAAAAATTAAAGGGGGCTCATAATTAAATCATTGAACATAGTCCGTGACTAACACTAACCCCTACAAAAGGTCATGGGATCTGTTTGCCCCTCTTCATGGCACCTTCTTCAAAAATAAAGTCTCATCCTTTGCTGTACAACATTACTGTACAATGAATTTTGAAAGATAAATAGAGAGAGAAAATATAATAAGAAAGAAAAGGGCAATGCTGGAACAAGTATAATTAATAAAATTTAATTTTTATCAAAGTATTTTATATTTTAAAATATAGCATTACCTCCAAAAGTGTCTCATAAATTGAGATGAAAAGAATAAATAGATTTTAATGCCTCCTTGCTTAATTTGCGTGTTCTTTAATATTAAGAATTATATTTAGAGACAAAGTAAAACCGATTAATTTAGATTTGAGTTTGATCAATATCCAATTGAAGGATATCTCTTTCCTCGCACAAGAATGACTTTGTACTTTTTTTATTATAGAAAGTTACGATCACACATAACAATAGAAGGGTTATGGGGCAAATCTGTCCCGAAATTTGTTTTGTCAAGTACGCCTGATCTGCTGGTATTTCCTTAACTTTTTCTTAGAACAATGTTGGCTTCCAGTTTTCAAAAAGAAAGCAACGTCGTCCTACTGGTAACCTACATCAACCTTGATCGTTAAACAACGTTTTTTGACCAAAAAAAAAAAAAAACACTAATGTGACTAATTGAGTCAAGGTTCATTGACACGAGAAAAAATTCGCTGGCTTGTAACGCAAAATACCATTCTTTTCAATTTGAAAAAGCTGTTCCAAAAGCCTGACAATTCCAGATCCCAAAAACTTCTCTGACATGTTCAGAGGCAAAGGTCGAAGAAATGTTGAACTCTAGTTTTGATACTTACAAAAATAAAAAAGTTATTATTCTGCAGTTAAGTTTTATTAAAAGAAAATAAAGTTTATATGTTTAAAATCTTTAATATTCCCTATACTTAATTCTTTTATGTTTCTTTAGAAATAATTATTTGAATTATTTCTTATCCTTGGATTGATTACAGCTTGAATTGATTAGAATTTAAACTTGTGTTGTAATCTTTCTTGGATATACCAATAAAACTCATTCATACTGGTATAACCAATTCCTACCTGAAGACTTCTCTTCCTACCCGAATATCTCTTGTTCTCTTGTTCATAAGTTTTATAGTGATATATCTACTTTATGCCAGTATTACTCTATTTCTATTTATAAGAGAAACTAACACTTTTTACTTGTTTTTTTTATATAAGCAAAATTAGATATTTCAATAAGTAGTTGTTACACATTTTCTAAATTGCCTCTCATAATTTACATTAATGAAAAATAATTAATGCATGCTTATATTGATTAATATAGTGGCATTTTAGTCTAATTTCTTTATTTTTAGACATAATTATTATGGTTAACTAACTTTCTTAAACTATGTGATACAGTTTTTTTCTCTTATATATAGAAACAAAGGGAGTGTATCTTTTTCCTACCTAAAGATGTGTGTTCTACCCAAATGTCCTATCTCATTTTTTTTGGTCTTTTGTGTTCCTAGTATTTCTACCGGTATGTTGAACTTCTATCCAGATGTTTCTTTCCTACCCAAATGTCTTTAGTGCTACTAGTAGATGTCTTCATGAATCAACATCTTTTATGATAAATCATTTCAGTACATCTTTTTTCTACCCGTATGAAGCTCCTCACTGTCTTTCATAAATCATTCATACTTATACCAGTATGTCTCCACTTCAATCAATATATCTTTAAAGAATTTTGCTATATTTTTCATTGTTTGAGCAAAGCATCTTGAAGCTTTCTTAAACTCTAATCCTTTTAGCTTCATAGTCTTTTGGTCATCTTCTTATCATTGTAGAATACTCTTAAACACAACCATGGATGAAATCAAACTCTTATTCATTCCTTGATTTATTATTTCTGCATTTATGTCTTTGCTCTATCAGTATTATTCAATTTGGGAATTGTGGCATAGGTCCAAGCTTAACCTATGGCAAAAAGTGGAATTGTCAACATAAATGGATATTTTACCACAATCATGGTTATAGCTCTGGCTATATATATATATATATATATAAAGAATCACGTATAACTATATACATTCCTTACTTACAACACTTGCATTAATACATAAATAGTAGGTCCAGAGATTAGTACAAATATATCCAGTATGAACACATCAACTAAAAATCTACATTTTCAATGCAAATATCTAGAAAAACTCTACTCTAATCTTGTTAATTCTAGAAATAAAAACCAATATAGGTATGGCTTTAAACTTGTTTAGAATATAGCTTTAAACTTTTGAAATGCTACAAATTCAATAACAATATACGCATGAATAATAATTCAAGTATAGGTCGAGCTTCATACTATAAATCATTATTAATAAATTATTACCTGATCAAATAAATGAATAATACCTTGAGTGATAATTTCGTACATAAAAAGACATTACATAATAACCACACTATATTTCTTAGTTATTGAGGACACTATAAAACAATAAAAATAATTAAATTCATTAAAAAATATTATAATCTTTATTCTAATAAAGGAATACATTTGAAATATTTACTTGAATTTTCACCCACTTGATTTTAATTTTTTTTTATCCACCATTCCCGCTAATTTTCAATATGTCATTAAAAATTTATTTACCAAATATAAACACTTAAAAAATATTAAATATATATTATCAATAATACAAAATAGAGTTATTCAAAAGCTTATGATTCATCAATAACTTCATATCATTGCTTACTTTCTATTATAGTGAAAAAAACTAGTATATAATATTTTCATACAGGAAAATGATATAAAGCATCTAATGATGACTATAATATATTAATTTATATTAATATCACATCGTTAAGAAATTTTTTTATAAATTGAGTGATGAATTAAAAATTTAATACTTCTCAATAATTGATAAAAGCCAAATCCCTTGTTTTGCCTATAGATCATCTTTCCAATATAAGAAAATCTTAGATTCACTTTGCTGAATGTCGTTAAAAGTGGAAATAGGAACTCATAATTATCATCCACACTGAGTTCGGTGCATGTCTTGTGTATGTACCTTTGATAATAAGAAACATGTTTGCAATAAAATAAAAATATTAAATATTAACTTTGAAATAAAAATGAACACTTACATGATAAAAACTTGAATTATTGCTAAGTCCAACTACTCAACAATAATGAGATCATTAATGTCTTTTCTAGGAACTCTAAAAGTAAGTAAGGCTTCCTAACAATCTTTGGGCTTACATTTTTATTTTTTGATGTCTCTTACTCTAAAAGTAATAGGCTTCTCAATAATCTTTGACTTAAGTTTATTTCATCGAAAAATTCATTCATGTTAACTACCACTAAAGCCAACCATTTCAAATCATCTTGCACTAGTTGGGGATTGGAACCTAGAGATTCTTTTAATTATAGGTGTTTCTATAATTAATATATAATGAAAATTATAAATACTTATGCTGTTAATTAAGAAATATAAAAAATTATAACTTTTTCATACCTCATTAATAACCTGTTGAACTAGCTTTTGTACCAAATGATAAAATTTTGTTGAGTTTGTCCTACTGTTTGCACCTCCTCAATAGGGAATAGCATAAGAGCATTAGTATCTACAACCTCTTCAACAACTACCTTTACTTGGTTATGTTATATCTACTGATGGTGAACTATAGTTGCATGATTATACACTTTTTCATATGCAACTAATCATTTGTCATGGTCCTCCACATAAAGTATGCATGGCATTTCTTGCTCTGGCAGATTAAGATCACACACTAGATATGGAACTCCACCATATATTTTGGTGTTCATTGTGATTGCATCTGCAAATTAATGCATTTCCATCAACATTGATTGTTAAACAAGGTTTGTTGACCAAAAAACACTGATGTGACAATTTGAGTCAAGGTTGGTTGACATGGGAAAAAAACTCGCAGGCTTGTATCACAAAATACCATTCATTTGATTTGAGAAAGTTGTTCCAAAACTTGACAATTCCAGATCCCAAGAGCATCCCTGACATGTTCGGAGGCAAAGGATTAAAGAACGGAACTAGCTCTGTCTTCATAGTAAAGGTTGAACTTGGGCTTATGTCCTTTGCCGGAATCATGACTCAGCTAGTGAGGGGATCTGCGTGTAAATTCGTCCAAGAGGAGGTGAACTGGGCTTACTAAAAATTTGACTAATAATGCAAGATAAATGATAAGTTTAGAATGATATCAAGAAAATGTATAGAGAGAAGGGAAGAGAAGCTTGCACAGATTATTTATTCTAATTCAGCTTCAACCATTTGAGCCTATATCTAATCCCTAAGCCACACTTGAGATTTTTCACTTACACAACAAAGATTAAGTCAGGCTCTTAAAAATGATTAATCCCTTATAACTCTAAATCATGGACAATCACAAACTTCTACATATGTTTGAATCACTTTCCTTTATAAATGTAATAATTAATCCCTCTTAAGCTCCCCAAGCTTAAAATCCTCTATTTTAGATATGTAAAATAGGGATAAATAGAATAAGTTTAAGAATGAATTACTGCTATCAAATACTCTCTCTAGAAGTTGATTTATAATCAATGAAGCATACTTGTAATGAATATTACAATAGAAAGCGGGTGAACTAATAAATGAATAAGATCATGTAATAACTTGGCTTTTGTTACTTCTACTCTCTTTATAAATGTGCTTATTTACAGTTGATCTTCATGAATGATTCGTTAGACACATGAGAGTAACCTTTTAGATATCGTGTCTCCTCTCCTGCATGCTTTCTTCAAAAAAGAGGTGATGACACAGTCTTTTTTGGCTGAGTTACACTCCTACAGCAAATAAGGAAAAGAATGATTGAGTTTATACCAAAATAATGATCACTATACTGGTATAGTCAAGAACAATTGAAAAAAATGTATAGCATATTGAAATAACTCACTTTTATCAAAATAAGTCTTCATAAAGGACAATGATTTATTAGACACTAAATGAGAATAAAGAGTACCCAAATAAAGAATGTTATACCCATATAAGGATGTTTATTCTGGAAAAAAAGAAAATTATACTTGAAAAAGAAGCATTGTTCTGGAATAAAGATGACTTAATGAAGTCCTGAGAGAAGGACCACTATCCCAATATAAAGAAGCTTATGCCAATATAAACACATACATTTGGGAGTACGAGCAGAATAACGAGAGAGACAGGGGAATAAGAACTAGCTATATTGGAATAAGCTTAGCTATACTGATATGAAGGACTAAAAGGATCTAAGTTCGCAGAAGTTCTCAAGATTTGATTTTGATATCGAACAAAGGTTAAGACCTTCTGAAAAACTTTTTACATAATGAAATTGGTCCAAGGGAGAATCAAAGATGAGTCAAATACTGATTCTTTGAAAGGAAACTTAATCAAATAGAACTTTGGGACACTTAGAATTTCTTGGCTATTTCAGTATAAGGGATTTATACAAGATTAAGGAACTTTTAGTCAGATTTTAAAGCAAGTTAAGCCAATTACCATTAATCTTTATTAATTTTTCCTATAAAACAAAATCTTCTATTATTTTGTAATAATAAAAAATAGGGCTCAACATTTCTCATCGTTTTTATTATGACAAAATTTATGCACCATGTGAGTCCTGAGTGAGATTTTTCTCCCCCTTAAACACATAATAATCAATTACAATATAAGGAACAAAATAGAAGTTGAATAATGCACTTGTATTGAATAAACGAAACAAGTTAAATAATTACAAAGCAAACAGATATCACAAAAAGTAACAAAGACACAGCACTGAACAGAAATAAGGCTAGAAAGACTAAGGCTTGTTCTTCTTGACTTTTATAGACTCCATCTTTGCTAGGAAGTTTTTTAAGCTGGAGGAGGACTTTCTAAGTTAGAAGGTTTGGTGGAGGATTTTCAAAGTTAGAAGTTTTGGAGACATTGATAGGCAATAGCACATCATCCATAGAAACCTTTGGCCTAAATTTCCTTGGCCTACAAGTTGCACTCCTTTTCTTCCTTATTACTGGTTCCCCTTTGTGCTTGTACTTCCATCAGTCTTCAATAATCTCCACACTTTTCTCAAACTTTGCCTTTTTTACTTTCTCTTTCTTTGGCTCTTTTCCTTTATTCTCCCATTTTTTGTCATCATCAAGGGGCTTAAGAACCTATTCCACAGGCTTGAAAAACTGGGAGGACAAGGTTATAGGAGTAAGTAGACCTTCAACTTTGACCTTTGCCTTAATCTCATCAGATGAAGGCCGAGGAGTAAATTGTGGAGATCAGAATTGGATCCGTCTTTATAGTAAAAGCTTGAACCCGGGTCTCTGTCCTTCATCGGAGCACGAAATCATCAAAACCAAGGTTCAATACCATGGAGCATGACAACTGGATTAAGCATATATCAAGATCGCCGTCACTTCGACGATCGCCATCCTCAAGCAGGACACAAAGTCTATATATCTAGATATCCGATTCGTCTCCACTGCATAGTGGCACATGTTCACCACCGCACTATGGATGGAGCTTGTTGCTAGAGGCGGCATTCTACGGCCTTTCAATTTTGACATTTCCAATATTTTGGGAGCAGGTGCCAAACAATGAGAGGATAGTGGGGGAGTCAAGAGTGGACGGAGGGTGAGTAAGAGGACCAGGTAACATGTCAGTGTTTTTTGGGTCAAACTAACATATTTAACGGTCAACATTGGTGTGGCTCAGTGGTGGGAAGACTTTGCACTCTTTTTGAAAGTTGGAGGGCAACATTACTCTCACAAAAAGTTAAGGATATTGGACGCACCTAGAAAAAAGTCCTCCGGGAACAAATTTATCATTTAACTCAAAATAGAATAAAGAAAAAACAATTTTTTGAATATGTAAAATCAACTTCATTCATCAAATGGATAGATAATATTTAAATAATCATATTATTAAATTTAACATTAAAACTGAGTTGAACATCATGATAACGAAAAGATGGAAAATAAGATGATTGTTCTTTGTAAGAAAATTATTAACACTTCAACCTGTGTTTCAAAAAACGAATGATAATCTAGTACTCTATTTTAACCTTTTTAAAAGACCCTCTTACCTACTTTATTGAGATTTGGGAAATTAATTAAAAATTTGTTAAATGTAAAATTTTTTAGTACTTCTGAAAATTACTCTTACCGTGTGTTTGGATGAGGAAAAAATTCAATTTTTCCCCCAAAATCAATTTTTTTCCCCCAATTTACCCAAACAGTCATAAAAAGGATGAAAATTGATTCTGAGGCAGGACGTGCATTTTCCCATAAACTCCTTCCATCTGCCTTCTGCTGAAAATTTGTCAAAAATGTTGGGAAAAATTACAAAGATAGGCCCAAGAAAAAATTACAAAGAAAGCACATAATTTAATAAAAATAAAATTAAATTATCTTCTTTTCCATTTTTTTTAATAAAATTTAAACTTTGTATCTTCAAAAAATTAATATTTGGTATTTAAAAATTAAATTATGTAATAATTTATATAGCTAAAAATTAATTTTGATTAAATTATCCAAACATCTTCAATTTTAGAAAAATAATATCCAAACAGATTGCATTATAACATAATCAATATGATTAAAATCTACCACTTAATCAATTATTTTTATAATCTATTATACCTAATTAAAATCCAAACGGACACTTAATCAAATTAAAAGCATCATTTAAGCCAAGAGTGAAAGATATAAGGATTTTTTATTAAAAAAAATGAATAATAAATCTTTCATTATCGTTTGTAAATGGTCTTGTACTATTAAGGATTAATGACAATAAATAAGACCACATGGAATACTCCATTTGGTTCCGATTATATATAAAATATATCTAACTACCTCATCAGAATCAATGAAAGGGGAATTAAACCATTAACTTTGTTTAAAAATATAATAAACTTGCAATTGTGTCACTATTTAAACAAAAAAATTTTAAATTTGTATTACATTCTCTCATAATTGGTGAGTTTAAATAAGGGTTATATTAGAAAAATGTAATGAATACCCCACTAAGTGCTTTATATTAAGAACTAAAGAATTCTTTTAAAAAGCATTCTCTAATAAGGACAAGAGAGTACTCTTTTTTGTTCTATTTATAAGTCATTTCTAGCATGTTTTACCAAAATTAAAAAAAACCTTAAATTTCATTAATTTTATCTTAAAATTTTATAAGTTTTCACCTTTACCTTTAATAAATATTCTTAAATCTCATTGCTGATATTTTTATTTAAAGCATTTAATAAAGGTAAAAATGTAAAAAAGAGCATGGAAAATTGATAAGTATCCTATAAATAAGACCAAACTTTTTCTTCTCTCTTTACCCTATAAATAGGATTAGAAGAGTATATTATAAGCAACCCAATTAATGTTATTTTTCCAAGAAAAAATGGGAGTTGGTTTTGAAAGAGAGGAGAGTGATCAACGTTGTTTGTTTTAAAACCAAGAAAGTTCATTAAAGTAGTCAATAAATTTTGGAAGGGGCAATGATTGGTCAAAAGTTAAGCAGGAAAAGTTGTGTTGGTGCTGCCTTCATCCACTAATGCTTCTGCTTTTACTGTCATTAATTGATAATAATTGGAGTATGCCGAGTAAATTAAAGAAAGAAATATTATTAAAAGTCGTTGAATAATAATGTTGAAATATAAAGGATTTTGATTTGACTTGAATTCTGCTTGCTCGTTAGAATTCAACTTCTAGTTAACTTGTACTGTTAATCCAGAGCCGAAACTGTGATCCAGAAGTGAGCAAAAGGTTTAATGACAGTTGAATCTTCAAAGTTCTTAGTGTTAAACCTCTCAAAAAGAAAGAAATTATTCTTATTGCTTGATGAAATTAAACTGCAACAACATTCGCCTTATTTATACTAGTTTAGGAGGGCTGTTTTCGTCCAACTATAAGGGCAAAAAATTACCTCCAATGAGGTTGCAAGAATTATAAAGGAATAAATGAGTCAATTAACCCCTGAACTATAAATTCAGAAGTGTTTGGGACCTTAAACTTATACAATATTCCTCTTCAACTTTTAAAAATGGTGTAATTTAATCCCTGTCATTAATAAAAATTAATTTTAACTGTTAGTTGACTAGAAAATGACAAAAAAATACTTCAAAAATTATAGAAAAAGACCAAAATTAGTCATTTTTTATATGGTTTTGGATCCTTGTCCCCGTAATTTTTGGATTTTTTTTTTGAAATTTGTGAAGTCATTTTTTATTATTTTCTAATTATTATTAATAGTTAAAATTAACTTTTATTAATAACAAGCGATTCAATTGCACCGTTTTTTTATGTTGCAGCGGAACATTGCACAAATGATCATTAATATCCTTTTGTATACTTTGCCTTCTCTTTCATCAAAAGCTCAATCTTGTGTTAAAAAAAAAACTAATGAATAACTTTTTGTCTCATTCATACAATGAAAAATGTAAATGACATAAAAAATGCATCGAAAACTCCAAATTACCATGAAAAATGCTACAACAAATGAAAAAATATAGGAATTCATCAGAACTCCACACATGGCCAAACTAACGTTTCCATATTACTCCTTTTTTTTCCCTCAAACTAATATTTAGTGTCTAATATTACCTTTATTAACTTGGATTCAAGCTGAGTTAAGTGATGAATTCGGACATTTATGTTTGTATGTTTTATATTAAATACTTTCTGTTTAATATATACCTTCCATGAAACTTTAATTTAAAAAATTTTTGAGGCGAAGGAGCACTCAAAACTTAGAATAAAAACAAAGAGCAGCTTTATCGCAATATTCAACACTTGATTGTCTGCATTAGTTGCTATACATAGAGTACGCTTTGCCTCAGCAAGTCCTCAATGCTGCAGAAAAAATAGTTTTTGCAAGACGACACAAGTGAGGGTGGAAATAGGGAGGATTTAATAGCTTTCGTCAAGAGACAATAGCAAGACCTTGTTTGCAGTATTTTCTGTTGCGCGGGGTGCCAAATTTAAGTGTGTCCTCAAATGGTGTGATATACTAGAATCCTGAGTCCATGGGGTCTTTTGCCACAATTTTCTTGAATGCAAGTGTTTAAAAATAAAGAAATAAACACCAGAAAAAAAAATGAAAGAATTGCATGGTGAGAGTAAACATGATATTGATGTTGATACAAAAGAAATTACAAAAAATATAAAATGGAAAACTAAAAGAAAAACATTGAAGTGGTGATGTTATGTTGTTCTATTGGGTGATATCACTCAATTGGTTACTTACAGCTTGCTGCTCTCTATTAGATGTGTGTTGATCTAAGGAAACTACATCTCATACAACAAAAAGAAGTATCAACGTCTAAGTGTTGGTTGTTGTGTTGAGTTGATTGGAGTTGGAGAATCCACATATATGTGTCTTGCCTCCCCTTTTATAGATAAAAGATGGTAGTTTCCCCATGGCTCCACAATCAACTTTTTTAGGGCCATTAGTTGATTTTTTTCTCAAATTTCCTCAACTTCCTCTCATTTCTAAAGTGGTGTGTTGGTTGATTAAGTCCTCCCAAAACTTCCTCCCTTTTAGAAGCTTGAAGAGGGCTTTTATTACAAATATATATATATATATATATATAATTTTGTAGAAGTTTTTAAGCGTCTTTAGTAGATGTTTTAACAACTAATAGAAATGTTACTAGTGTTTCCAAAAACTGCTACAATGGCTACTGTAACTAGCAATATAGTAGTGTTTTTCAAAACTGCTATTGCAAAAGTCAAAATGCTATAGACATGGTAACAGTTTATGAAACTGCTACCAAAACTGACCTGAAATTTAGAAAATAAATCTGAATTTTTTTGGCAGGAAGCATGTAGCGGTTTCAAAAGTGCTACAACGTATGAAATTTGAATTTCACGCCTATGTTCATAGTACGTAGCGGTTTTCATATTGCTACCATGGCTCAAAATTTGAATTTTTGGTGGGATTGTTTGTTGTAGTTTTTGTAGCTATTTGCAACCACTACAATAGTGGGGGGGATTCGATTTTGAATCTTATATGGTTTCTGAACTACTCCAACGATCGTTGTGAGTGTGTAACGGGCAAAAAGTGATAGCAATTTAAAAACCACTACCAAGGTGAGGGGAATTTGAAATTTGGATACTACAGCGGTTTTCAAAACTACTATAAGAACCACAACCATTTTCATTACATTTTATAACATCAAATCAGATACTTATACTTTGTGTAAACGAATTTAATTAAACTTTTTTCATGACTAATTTAAAAAAATAATAACTAATTCAAAATAAAAATTCAAATATAAATTCAAGTAAATTTAAAATTTAAATAAAAACGAAATAAACAATATGTAAAACAAATTCAAATTAAAATATACAAATTTAAAAAGTTGTTTAATTATAGTCCCAAAAAAACCAAATAAAAGGCTAAGGCCTAGACATCTAGAGTAGAGGGATCTTGCTCCTCCTTGAGCTGACTCTGGCTGTCCTGAGTAGAGCTCAATCCCTGAAATACGTTTTATCATAGCTGTGTTGCCTTGAGTAATTGGTTGGCCATTCTAATTCTAGGACAACATCACATGGTGATTGTTTAGTAGGGTCCACACGTCATGCTTTTGCATTACCCTCTCAGAGGTATTGCCGGAAGAATATGTAAATAATTAATTAGAACAATAAAACATATGTAAATTAATACTTCCTCCGGTAGAAAATATAAAATATTTTTAATTAAATTTTATTCTTAATAAAGTAGTTATTTTTTTTTAATTAATTTTATCTTTTTATATTTATCCCTACTAAATATCATACAATAAATATAAAATTATTATCAATAAATATACTTTCAAAAAAAAAGACAATAATTACACCTTAAAAGATTAAAAATGTCTTATATTTTTTAACATTCAACTCCTCAAAAAATTTCTTACATTGTTGAATGGAGGGAGTAAAAATTAAAATTTCAAATTAAACATAAAAAATAAAGCTGTATATTAAAACAATCAATAAGTAATAAAAATAAACAATTAAATTTGGATTAATAATAATAAAAAAATTAATAATTACAGGAAAAAACATTTAAATTATTAATAATTAAAAAATTAAATTTAAAAAATTCAAGTTAAATTAAAGCTAGTAATAATTAATTATAACATATTAAATTTCATAAACTTAAAACAATTATTAATTACAAAGAATAATAAACACTGTAATGAATACAAATTAAACATTTAAATTAAACATAAAAACATTTAACTTTAATTTAGACTATTAATAATTAATAATAACATATAACATTTTAAATTATTAAATAAATTAATATTAAATTTTTAAAATACCTTGGACCGTCACTTTGAAGTCCTTCCCTGAGTGTTATTCTAGATAGAGGACATGTGGGAGACATTGATGTTCTCATCCATGAACCGCTCAACATTAGCCAAGTTGAGTGCATCCATCGTGTGCTCCTCCCTGGCCACGAAGATCTCATCACCGTTAGAGTCCTCGTCAGCAAGCTCCCCATGATCGAGCTCATAAGCTTCATCTCCGGTACTGCTCATACTAAAAAAAAATGTAGCAAAGTGGTTACAAAATATAATTAAAAACTATGAAAGTGTCAAAAAGAATAAATATTAAAAACGATGGTAAAACAAAATTAATAGGGGAAATCGCATTAAAGGTCTGTTTGATTCAAGGGGAGGGGGCTCCCCCCCAATTTAGGAGGAGGTTTTGGAGGGGAGGGGAGGGGAAATTTTAAAAATTTTCCCTCCCCTCCACCAAATCAAAGGAGGGGAGGGGAGGGGAGGGGCTCCCCTCCACCTAACCAAAGGAGGGGAGGGGAGGGGAGGCGGCTCGCCTCTCCCCCAACCAAACTCACCCTAAATACCTTGAAAAGATAGATTATTGCACTTTGAGCCTAAAAAATTTTGATATTGCACTACAAGCCCAAGATTCCTTGTTGAAATTTTCCTTAAGATCAAAAGTATGATTTTGCTCTTATGATTTGAAAACACAACCTGCGCGATAATGTACAACATAATATCTACTATGTACAACACAATGTTTATATATTATCAACTAAAAGTCCATATGTGTCTAGTTTATCAATAAGCTTAATACAATGTACAAGTTAGATAAATAATGTACAGCAGAATATTCACTATACACAACACAATATTCATATATTCTTAACTAAAAGTTTATGGTGTTTAGTTAACCAATAGGCTAGGCTTAACAAAATATACAAGTTATACAAACAATATATGACACAATATTCAATATGCACAACACAATGTTCATATATTTTCAACTGAAAGTCTATGCGTGTCTATTTACCAGTAAGTTAGGCTTAACAAAATATACAAGTTAGGCAAATAATGTACAATACAATATCTACTATGCACAATACAATATTTATATACTCTCAATTCAAAGTCCATGCATGTCTAGTTTATCAGTAGGTTATGCTTAACAAAATGTATAAATCGGGTAGACAATATACAACACAATATTTACTATACACAAGACAATCTTCATATATTCTCAATTGAAAGTCCATGTATGTCTAATTTATTAATAGGCTTAATACAATGTACAAGTTAAGCAAATAATATACAACACAATATTCACTATGCACGACACATTGTTTATATATTCTCAACTGAAAATTCATGCTTATCCAATTGATCAGTAGGCGAGGCTTAATAAAATATATAAGTTAAGCAAACAGTATATAACACAATATTCACTATGCACAATATAATATTTATATATTTTCAACTAAAAGTCTATGCATGTCTAGTTTATTAGTTAGCTAGGTTTAACAAAAAGTTTCTTAAGTTTATGAACAATAAAAAGTTTGTATATAACATGACAAGATTTATTTATTAGCAACACAATGTCCATCTATTTCACCTAGTTTGTGTTATTAAGTTGAACATTGAAAAAGTTTCTCAAGTTTATGAATAATAGAAAGTTTATATATAACATGAAAGTATCCATTTGTGAACAACATAATGTCCATCTATTTCACATGATCCATGTTGTTAAATTGAACATTTGTAAAAGTTTCTTGAGTTTATGAATAACAAAAAGTACGTACATAACGCGACAAGGTACATTTATTAACAATATAATATTCATATATTTCACATGGTCCATCTAGTTAAGTAGAAAATTTTCAAATAACATGATATGTTTCACATATTAACAACACAAGGTCCTTTTATATAGCACTCATGAACATTTGCACAAGATTTTTTCTATATTAACAATATATTTTCATTGAATTTTCAAGAACAAATACATCATATCTGGATAATTTACAACAAAATTCACAATTGAATATCCAACATTAACAAGATAATGCTCATGTTTTCACAACACATAATCTAATCTTTTGAGTATCAGAAGATCAGAAGTTAAAGTTCTTGGAAATGCTTACTGCACAGTGATATGTGTAACCCATCCTCCTTATAATTTAATTCATTAAGAGTTATAATTAACTAATTCACAACAGAATATCCATAAATAACATCAAAAGGTCTATATATTTATAACACAAGGTTTGTCTATATAATACACATAAACATCTACACCAATTAATTGCAAAACTTGCACAATGTAAACTCCGTAAATAACAACATAAATTTCATAAATAACATATACACCAAAACATGTATATCTGCTGTAGAAACATCTATATTAGAAACAAAAAAAAAGTCCATAAATAACTTATTTTTATTAAATGAACATGAACATGTACATTATGATTGGATAAAACTAATATAGCTCAAGCTCTCTCTATGTCTTCTTTTGATAAAATAAAGTTGTTCAGAAGTGGTGATGAGTTCACAATATGCAATAATTGCATTAGCTTCTATGCCAAAATCAACACACCATTTAATCCATTATTTCCACACCATGACGGATCGTTCCAAGAAGCTGGTTGGCATGAGAGGGATGCAGTTGGCCGAACGCCTAATCGTCCTCTCTACAGCCATTTGGATAAAAGTGGATCGCCAACTTATATCTGTTAAGCAAAAATGCTTCAAATGCAAGCTTGAGAAGAAAGAGAAAGAATGAAGAGGGAGGAAGAAGAGAGGAAACAGAGAAGTATGATGGGGAGGAAGATGAATTTGGTTATTGCATCGATATCGAAAAAGTAAGAGAGAGAAGGAAGAGGCAGGAATAAGAAAGTTGTCGTTCAACAGCTGGTTATGGGAGGGGAAAATTGGTTATTTCAGTAGAAAAATATAATTGCAAATGAAGTCTTTAGGTCCTCAGAATAATTTCAAATTCTATTAGGCCTTGTCTGCAAATTTCTTGCTTTTGAGGGCCTTAAATGTGATTCCCCCAAATTAATACTTACCTGAAGGCTAAAAGAAAGTTGCACGGGAGAGAGTTGGGCAGAGATGGGAGAGAGAACTTTAAGAGGGATCGTGATGGAAAATTTCCAAAAGTGGTAAAATCTAGAGGTGCATTGCTTACATAGACTTGTTGACGAGCAGTGGTTTTCATAATAAACATTACCACAACTATGACAAAAGGAAATCTTCTCTATTTTTGAGGCTATTGTCATTATTACCGCTATCTCTGGTTGCGGTTTCTCAAAACTACTACCTTAATGCGGAACCACCACGTTAAGTGATTCTATGGTTTCCATGCAACATCGTACCAGTTTGGTGTCCAACTGCTACCAAAAATTTCACGCCACTGAGCACCACTACTCGTAGCAATTTTGTGTAAACTACATACTATAATATTGATCACGATTATATTTTCAAAAGCACTACAACAATTGCTATGAACATTCATGCTAAAAGGTAGGAGTCAAAACGTGGCAAACTAGTAGTGATTTTCATTAAAATCACTAGAGAAGTTAATTAGGGCTTAGCTTGTTAGGCTAGTTCTTTTAATCATAAAAATTGCTAAGGTTGAGCCACTATTTAAATTAAAAAATGGTAATTCAGACCTTTTAGGCTCAAAAATAAAAGGCAGGCCCTTTTAGGGCTAGGGCCGATCTGTTTATTATTTTTTAAAATTTTAATCTAAAAAAATAAAATACTAAGCATTTAAGTAAAAGAAATGAAAAACCCTAGACTCATTCTTCTCCCCCTCATTCATTCAATAAGATTTAGGTCATGGTACTAGTAAAGTCTAATTTGTTTTTTTTTTTTGGGTGTTGATTTTGATGTTACTATTTGATAGACTTAGATAGTTTAGTTTTACATATTTGTTGTAGTGTAGATTAACTTAAATTTATTTTTCTAGACTTAATCTTATGTGTATATTTTTTAGGTTTTTAGATAGGAAAAAAATAGGGCTGAAACTTGCAAGTCCAAGCCTTTAACCCTTTGACGTAGGGTCAAGTCTTGCGAAATAGAGCCTTAAGGTATAACTAAGATCACTAGGGCTAGCCCATTTAGTCCCTCACCTTTTATGGGATGGCCCTAATTAACAGATTAAAAAACTACTGCCAAATTATTAAATAATAGCGGTTCCAGTGAACTACTACTAACCAACCGCTACGAAATGAGTTTTTTTTTTGTAATATTGGGACAAACTATATTTTAACCCAAACTATTTAACTCCCCCTCTAAGAAGCTTGAGGTGGGCTTAGGTTAAAAATTATATTTTAGTGCAAATAGATTTGTTTAGTTGTTTGAAAGAAATAGAATATAATGGAACGAATTGATAGATAATAAAATGGACTAAAATAAAATTGTTTTATAAAGATGTGGAATGATAGGGAGAGAAGAGTCATTGAATGATGGAATAATGAGAATCTAGATTGATAACCTTGTTCATGTCAATCCTTTTTTTTTTTAACTCTTTATCAGTTCTCCTCTCTCTCTCATTCACATATCTATCTGTCAACTCATAACCTTATTTTATTCCATTTTATTTTCTATCAACCCATTATATTCCATTCCATTCCTTTCCAAGATAACCAAACAGGCCTAACTTGTATGGAATGTTTAAGAGAGTGGCAAAGAGCCAATTAGCCAAAGTGATGAAGGAGAAGCTAAGATTTGAGGTAACGTGAGATTGAATTATGATTTTTGTGGTTAGGATAGAAATATTCCTAAAAATCTCACATAAATCGAATTAAAGTTGTGTAATTGGTAATGCGTCTTAATTAATTATCTAGTGAACTATATTATTTAGTTAGGATATATAGACCTATAAGCGATTCAAGAGATGTTTATAAGAAAATTAAATTTGTGTAACAAAGCTTATATTAATTGCCAGTAATCCAATGTTTTGAATCACTATAACCAAGGGATCAGTTACTCTAGAAGTCTAGGTTAATCTTCACTTTTATTTTAAGTTCACATAAATATTTGATTATGTCTTGCTGAACTGAAAACAAAAATGAAAATAATAGATGATGTTGACAGTTATATATTGAAAGAAGTAATAAGATAAAAAGGTGAAACAATGTATTAGTCAGAATCATATTTTTTATGCGTTTATGTTATTTTCTTACTTTTTATCCAACTAATTGTGTGTGTGTGTGTGTGTGTGTGTAATTTGATATCATAAAAATCAAAGAATTTTTTGAATTGTTTTCCTGGTAAATACTAATTAGCCAACGAGAGATGAATCAAAATTATTGAAAATCAATTTTATCTCTATAGCAAAAAGATAAATTTCCAGCATTACTCAAGGTGCTACTAATTTTGTCCACTAGTTTTAAAAATTAAGTCATTTATCTACCTCTCGTTCCACGGGCAAAAATAGAGAAAGAAAGTGATAACAACTGTTCGTCAAGAATTGTTCAGCAAAAACAAAAAGGAGTGTCACAGGACATGCCAGAGATACGGGGTTTCAAAATAATAGAAGAACCTGACTTTTAATTAAACATGGAGAATCCCAACTCTTTTATCACAGTTCACCCAAAGATGAGAATGCAAAATGAAGAAAATTAATATAAATATAAGAAAGCACATTAATTAAAGAAAAATGTGGCAAGCTATGCTAGCCGTACACTAATACAAAAGACAGTTTTAATGACACACTTTTAACCACAGTTATAGAACTAATTGTGGTTATAATATACTTAATGGCAATTTCAGTAATTAAAGCTAGAAACTATGTAATTATAACGATGGTTAATCAAAATATCTGTCATTATAACTACTAAAATTTTAATTATAAGTTTTTTCAAATTTTAGTTCTATATATAAATAAATTAATAAATTATTTAAATAAATTAAATGATATGAAAAAAATTAAAAAAAATTTTAAGAAAATAAAATATATCATGACCGTCCATAAAGGGCCTGTCATGATATCTATACCACAATTTGCAGAAAAAAGTAATTTCTTAAAAAATAAATGGTATCACCACAAGCCATCTATCGCCTGTCGAGGTAACTCAAAGCTTCGAATAAAAAGAAAAGAACTTTTTTTAAGAAATAAATGATGCCTACGTTTATAGGAATCTAAAGTAAAAAAAAAATTTTAAAAAATAAAGTATATCACGACAGGCCATTTCTGGACTGTTGTGATATCCCCAGCTATTAAAAAATATTGTGATATCACGACAGGCCATTAACGGCTTGTACTCATAATCATGCTTCATTGATTTTAGAAAAAAATAATTTTTGAAAGAAAATAAATATATCACGATAGGCATTAAAATACCTGTCATGATAACTATTAAATTTTAATTGCTTGTCGCGATATTCACATCTGATTTAAAAAAAATAATTTTTTTAAAATTAAATCACAATAATAATTAATGACAAGTCCAAAATGAACTTGTCATTAATACTTTAATTGATATCACGACAGACCATTAATGGCTTGTCGTGATATCTGCATCTGATATAAAAAAATATTTTAAAAAAAATTAATCTAACAATTAACTACAGGTCCGAGATGGACCTGTCGTTAATTGTAAATGTAACGATAATTTCTCCTTCCTTCCTAAATTGGGTCATTCTTAAATTTCCTTACTCCATAGCTCATTTTTTCCTTCCTTCCTTTAACTTGCCGCTCCCTCTCCACCTACAGCTCTCCTTTAGCCTTCAACTTTCATCCCCTCCAACTCTAGCTTGTGCCTTCAGCTCTTGTGGCCTCTACACCTTTAGCTAATATTTGGCGCATAGCTCACCCCACCCTTTAGCTCCAATTCTCTCCCTTCACCTTTAACTCCTTCTCTTTCAGCTCCTCCTTCCATCTTTAGCTCACATTCAGCACATTGTAGCTGTGGGTCCTCTTTGTTCAGCCTTTAGTTTGTACTTAGCTCCCCCGTAGCTATGGGTTCCTTTCCTCGGTGTCCAGCTCACCTATATGCAGGTGTTTGATCTGTTTTATTTTGTTTTTAACATTTTTTTTATCAGATGTCTTTTAATATTTATTTTTAATGTAAATTTCATATAAAATTTTTGAACATAATTTTAACACCCATTATGCATGTTTAGCTCTTTTTTCTTATATCTTTATTGGATTAATTATTTAATTTTAATATAAATTTGATGTAAATTTTTGGCAATAAAATAATTATTCTTATTTTAATTAGGTAATAATTTGTTAGCTTTAATTGGTTGTGGATTCTATCTATAATTATTGATTATTCATTTAGATTTATTGAAATTGGATAAATGAGGGTTTAGTGTCATGGGAATGTCCATTTTTAATTTGTTAGTAGTTAATTTTTAAAAATTTTAAAATATAAAACAATATGTATTCATATTTTAATTTGGTAATTATTTCATAACTTGAATTGGTTGTGAATTCTCAAGAGTGTAATTGTTGATTATCCATTTAGATTGGTTGCAATTATTTGATAGCTTGAATGTATGAAAAAATTTAAATTGGTTATGGATTAGAGTTTATAATTAGTTATTATGAATTGAGATTTGTTGAAATTGATCAAATGAGGGTTTAGTTCTCAGGGAATGTCAATTTATAAGGCGTTATGCTACCAAATTTTCTTTTTAATTCATAAGTTAAATTTGGTAATTATTTGATAGCTGGAATTGGTTGTGGATTCTCAAGAGTATAATTGTTGATTATCCATTTAGATTTGTTGCAATTATTTGATAGCTTGGATGTATAAAAAAGCTTGAATTGATTGTGGATTAGAGTTTATAATTGTTTATTATGCATTGAGATTTGTTGAAATTGGTCAAATGAGGGTCTAGTTCCCAAGAAATATCAATTTACAAGCCGTCATGCTACCAAATTTTTTTTATTTATAAGTTAAATTAGTTGTTCATATTTGAATTAGGTAATCATGAACCGTAGTTGGATAGATGCTTTGCGGACAAGTGATAAATATGAGAGAGGAGTAGACTAATTTTTGAAATTTGCAAAGAACAATGTTTCTAATAATAAAGGATTGTTCTATTATCCTTGTGTTAAATGCTTGAATGGATTGCGATGAAGTTTTGTGGAAATAAAGGATTACATAATTTGTTTTGGTTTCTATAAAGCATATGCACAATAGGCATTATATGGTGAATTCTGAAAACACAATGTAGTACCACAGGATGAGGATGATGATATTGATTTCTTTGATTAGATAGAGGATATGCTAAGTGATATTGGTGTTGAAGGTGTTGAGAAAGTACATAAATATGATAGCTTGTACAATGATTCGAAAAAGCCTTTGTATCCAAGGTGCATAAAGTATACATGACTAACAACGGTTTTGAAGTTGTTCAACTTGAAAGCAAAATATGGATGAAGCAATAAGAGTCTCATAAAGTTGCTTACACTATTAAAAGAGATGCTCTAGAGGGTAATGAACTTCTAAGTAGTTACTATCACTGTTATAAAAATATCTTATGGGAGCGCTTATTTTAGGCTTATTGAAGTGCTTTGGAAGTGCTCCCATTGCTAGTGCTCCTGTATATACGAGAGCGCTTATAAAGTGCTCCTGTAGGGGTAGGTTACAGGGGCGTTTTAAAAAAGCACTCCCACAAGCTATATACAGGAGCACTTTTAAAAAAAAAAGTGCTCTTATATAGTACCCATACAAGAGCACTTAATTAAGAAGCACTCTGGTAAGGTATTTTTATTTTTTAAAATTTAAAATTTTTTTCAATTTCTCCTACAAGATGACTAATCCATAATAATATCAAAAATAAAAAATAGAACCATAATAATATCAAAAATCAATCCAGCAATAATAAAATTCAATATTAGATGTATTCAATGAAAGAACTTTAAATTAAAACAAGATCAATTTTCTAACTTGTTTAATCTAGTCTAACGCTCTTTATAATTATGCACCTTAATATTTGTAGAGATAGCTGCTGCCAGCATTAATCAATACCTTGATAAAAGAGTGCTGGCAATTATTGTATTTTGAAATGAATCAACACATATCTTAGGGCCATCACTACTTTGCAAAACGTCATAAGCTGGAAGTCTGTAAGCATATGAGCCCTAAATTAGAACCATGAACTATATAATCAAATTAGAAGGAAAAAGTGAAGCGCAAAACAAGAGTAGCAACAATGCATAACGATTATCAAATCCAAAGAAGAATAAATTATGAGTGGTGCAGATACCAACTAGGGTGATCAATTTCAGCACAATAGCTCTGTAACTTTTACCTTCAATGTTCTACAAAGTGGTATCCCAAGGTATAGTGGGACATGTAAGTTCAAAAGGCCGCACCCACACATTCAACTATTGTTAATACTATAAAGTCACATGACAATTAGGCTTCTGAGGTTATGACAAATTCAAAAGAACACAAATAAGTTACTTGAACAAAATCCAAGTACTAACAGGGGGTATAGATCAGACCGTAAATTTTAGCGTTCTATTGTAGAGCATCACTAGGCTTGAGAAAAGCCTAACAGCATAATCTGCAATCTCCTCACTTTCATATTCTGTAAAGGCATATCCTTTAGGCTTTTCAAATTCCTTATCTCTAGGAATATACAGGTCCACCACTCATTCTACTTGAATTAATATATCATGTAAGATTCTCTTCGTGACCCTCTCATCTAGATTGCCTGAGTTTAATGAAAAGAACTAAACCAGCTCTTCACATACATAAGTTAGATATATTTTCAGAGAATCCAAAAGCCATTAACACTTGAATTGGCAAAAGAATAATAGGAGTCACAAGAGGTGTTTGATATACCATGATTTAGACACTATAATATCTAGAATTACATGATATGAGGAGCCAAATTATTCATAATACTTAAGTTTAGAGTGAAGATTGGTGGTATTTTATACATCTTGTATACATGAGAAAAATATTTGCAAGCTCTAATTAACTTTTCAAGATCCATGCAGAAGCATTAGTACTCAATATTAAGTTTGGAGTGTTAATTAGATCCAAATTCAAACCATACATAGATTAAAAAAAATCTTTCAAGGCAATATCACTGACGTTTTAACATTCATATGGCCAATATAAAAAGACTAGCAATATGTTTAGCAGGCAGTGCATACATCACATGCACAATCTCTTTTAATATCAAAACTCAAAAAAAGATTTTTAAAACAATTTCTTGTCCTAGTTGGGGATGGGTTGAGGACAAAAGGAAAAGAAATAAGGGCCTCACCTATGTAAACAGTGCAACTTGTGCTTCCAGAAATCACTGTATCTGGATCTACTGTGAAAGGTGAAAAAACCCCTACAATAATGAGCAATACCACTAAGAGCCCTTTACTTTAAAGACAAAAGGCAATCAATCGTAAAAGAGTACTAGAATCTTTTAAAAAGGTTAATAAACTTCATAATAGATGCTATTTTGAATTTGAACTTGAAAAGTGAAGAAATAAGCAATGAAAAGAGTTTCCACAATTGGTTCTTAGAAAAAATACTTATATGAGGACATAATTCCAAAAATTCTAGAAAATTTGAAACTATTTAGAACTTGATTTTACAAGAATAATACCAGCCATTACAAATGAATTCCAACTGCTACAACTGTAATAAATTAGAGACCAATAATTAGACAAACAATAATAAATTAGATGCAGATTGCTAAGCTTCATAACTGCCATCAGAATGTTATTATCAAAATAACAATCATTCCAAGCAAGGAAACCATACTATTCAAGATCAATTCTAGACAGGACAATAATTCATCTGCAGAGAGTAAATATTCTTATGGTCAAGATAGAATCACAGGTTTGATAAAATAATAATAATAATCGAACCCCGAAGCTATGGGTGGAGAGCAACACCACTTTTTTGAAAAATCTTGTGGTCATGGTTGGCGCAATCTAGGAGAACCGAGAATTGTGAATCCTAAAGTGCCACAACCTTCCGACGGCATCAACCCTATACTTCTTGCATTGGAACTCCTCCACGTATACCTTCTCGAGCTTCCAATCAACATCATGCAAGAAGATGACTTCAATTGCATCCTGAATGTGACGTTCTGAATGCCAGAATGACGACTTCAATTGTAGCCTAGAATGCGGCCTTCTAAATGATAGAATGACGACCTCGATGGAGACCTGAACGATACTCTAAATGGCAAGATTAACAATGAAGAACAGCACGGACGAATAGAGAACTTAGTGGCTAACTTCGATGGAAGTAGAAGAGGGAGATATATAGACTCATGAATGAAAGAAGGGCAATTGGATTGAGTTTTAGGGTATAGCGGAGCACTTTTGTAAAAGCGCTTCGTAATGGAAGGTTAACAGGAGCACTTATTTTTAAAGTGCTCCTGTATGTCATTATGTTTAATGTTAAGGGAGTGCTTCTAATAAAAGCGCTCTCGTATGTTATTATAATTTTTTTATTCTAAAAACCTACGAGAACGCTTGTATAAAAAACTCTCCCATAGAACTACCTATAGGAGCGCTTTACATAAAGCGCTCCCGTATGCTATGATTATTTTTTAAAAAATTTTCTTCCTACAACATTGGAGAACGCTTCTTGTAAAAGTGCTCTTGTAAGCTATTATATTTTTTTTAGATTTTCCTCTTATTATCTAAAGGATCGCTTTTAGTTTTAAGCACTCCTATATGTTACGATTTAAGAGTGCTCTTTAAAAAAGCGCTCCTAAAGGTTCCTCATCAAATTTTTAAGAGTGCTTTTTCTTAAAACGCTCTTAAATGGGTTCTCTTAAAAGCATCTTTTGTAGTAGTGTATGAAGTGAAAAAATTATTATGTCCAATGGGTTTGGGGTATGAAGAGATACATGCCTATCCCAATAACTATATATTGTACAAGAATGATTTTGAAGGGTTGGATGTGTGTCTAGCCTATAAGGTATCACACTACAAAATAAAAGAGGTGAATGATAATGATGATGATTTGATTAACCAAGAGGCCTTTGACAAAGGCGTTGTGGTATTTTCCACTAACATTGAGATTTAAATAGTTATTCTCTAATGAAAACAAGCCAAAGAACTTGAGATGGCATGCTGATAAAAGGAAAATTGATGGCATGCTACAACGTCCAACAGATTCTCCATAAAGGAACAAAACTAATTGATTATTTCTTAAATTTGGTAATGTGCTCCGAAATCTTAGGCTTGGATTTTGTACAAATAGGATGAATCCTTGTGGTAATCTTAGTAGTTAACATAGCTCATAGCTATTCTACTAGTGATTTATAATTTCCCCCATGGTTATACATGAAACGCAAATATATCATGTTGTATTTGATGAGGCTCCAAACAACCAGGAAATGACATAAGTGTTTACTTGGCTCCATTGATTGAAGATTTGAAGATGATGTGGGAGGCAGGTGTTGATGTGTTGGATTCTAATAATAATAAGTCTTTCAAATTATGAGCTATGATTTTTTGCATGATAAATGATTTTTTTGCAAATGAAAATATGTCTTGATACAATGTTAAGGGGCATAAAGCATGCTCTATGTGTGAATAAAACACATCCTATCAACAACTAAAACATGAGAAAAAGATAATCTATCATGGTCATCAAAGATTCCTAAGACAAGACCACCCTTATAATAGATAAAAGAAGACATTTAATGGCTTTTAAGAGTATAATGAACCTCCAAAGCCATTAACTGCAAGCTTGGTGCATCAACAAGTGAAAGAAATCAATGTGGTATTTCATAAGAGCCAAAAGAAATAGTCTCAAAATAATTCACGGAAGAAGAGGTCAATCTTCTTTGATCTCCCCTAATAGAGTAGCCTTGAGGTGAGGCATAATCTTGATGTGAAGCATGTGGAAAAAATATTTGTGATAGTCTAATTGGAACATTGTTAGATATAAAGGAAAAGACCAACGATGGAATCAAAATAAGATTGGACTTGCTTGACTTAGGAATACGAACAAACTTGGGTCCCAAAGTAGAAAGAAAGAGGACTCACATGAGTCCAGCCTATCATACTTTGTCTAAAAGAGAGAAAAAAAAATTTGTGAGTGTTTGCATGGTATTAAGGTGCCACAAGGATATTCTTCAAATGTCAAGAACCTTTTATTGATGAAAGATTTAAAATTAATAAGTATAAATCTCATAATTGCCATGTACTAATGCAACAATTGTTACCAGTGGCAATTCGAGACACATTGGAGGAAAAGTTGAGAAAGTCAATTATTAGATTATGTTTCTTCCTCAATGCAATTTGTAGCAAAGTTATTGATTTTAAGAAATTAGATGACTTGCAAAATAATGTTGTCATTACCTTATGTCAACTTGAAATGTATTTTGTTCCATCATTTTTTGACATAATGGTACACTTAATTGTACATTTAGTGAGAGAAATAAAGTTGTGTGGCCTTGTCTATCTACATTGGATGTATCCATTTGAGCAATATGTGAAAATTCTTAAAGGATATATGAAGAAACCTCATCATCCGGAAGCCTTTATTGTTGAAAGATATGTTACCAAGGAGGTTGTTGAGTTTTGTACCGATTATCTATTAGAAGTAAAATCCGTTAGAGTTCTTGAGTCTCGCCATGAGGGTATGAGGATTGAAGGTCAAGGGACGTGAGGGATGAAAGTAAAGCCCATGACATGTAAGGAAGTGCAACAAATACATCTGTCCATCTTGAATAATACCAATAAAGTTCAGGATTACTTAACTGCACATCAAGAGGAATTAAAGGTTCAGAACCCTAAAAGGACTGAGAAATAGTTGCTAAGTGAGCATAACAAACATTTCCTACTTTGGTTTAGGGTAAAAGTAAAGGAAGATCACAAAAAGTTAAATGTTTTTGATATATTAAGATGGTTAGCTAGTGGTTCTAACTTTAATGTTAAAACTTGGAGTGGATATAACATTAATGGGTATTCATTCTATACAAAAAATCAAGATGATAAAAGCACTATGTAAAATAATAGGGTCACAGCAATAGTTGAAGTAACATATTTTTCTAGTTCAAAAGATAAAAATCCAACACTAGCATCTAGGTCATATTTTGGAGTCATTAAAGAAATATAGGAAGTTGACTATTTCAAATTTAAGGAGCCAATTTTCAAATGTAGGTAGGTCGATATGAAATATCTTCAAACAAATAAGCTGGGTCTTACTTTGGTGGACCTTAATAAGGCAAGTCATAATGATAAACCTTTTATTATGGCTATTCATGCAAGACAAGTTTTTTATGTCATTGGTCCAGCAAATCAAAGTTTGTCTATGATTTTATTGGGAAAAAGTCTCCTTATTGTCAGTGAGAATGATGAATCAAGTTTTGATATTGATGAGATTCCTTTTTTATGCCAGCCCAGCTTGTGTTAGGTACTGAAGATAAAGAAGATTATGCATATGATATGAGAACTGATCATGATGAAGGTTTATGGGAGAATTAAAATATAGTTATAATGGTAATTAATATTATAGTATTAGAATAGTATTTTCTTTCTTGATGCTTTCATTTTTATAATAGTTTAATTAAATTTATTATATTATACTAACCTCATTATCTTATTTGTTTTAGGAGTAATATGGAAAATGTATCTAATACCTACACTGACAAAAACAAGCCCCAAAAAGTAGAAAAGGAACTACACAACTTATCAAGCTGGCCCAAATTAATGGAAAGATTCACTTTGATTTTGATGAGACAAGCGAACCAATTGATAGGAAAGAGAAAATATTTTTAAAAGTTATGTTGGATTTGTAGCACGTCAAAAAGTTAGCATCCTGGAGGATGAATGAAATAATGTAAGAGAAAGTGAAAGAGATGAAGTTTAGGACACTATACAGGTACATCTCTTAATTATTAGTAAATTCATATCTACATTTAAAAGTTATTATTTTCATATCATATCTATTTTTTGTTGTATCGAATTATCATTTGTTACTAAATTCGTTGTTGGCATTTGTTATTTTATAGATTACTTATGACATACGTAACACTTTTAAGCACAAGTGGCTTTCATATGTTGCGAGCCGATGGAGGGACTTTAAATCCAAACTTACTAGAGATTAAATGTTTCCCAAGATTGATAGTAAAAATGAAAATGGTAGTGATAATGATAGCAACAAACAACAACCATGAGAAATTATCCTTTCATTGATTATGAGACAAGGATAAAATTTGTCGAGAGTAAATATTAATCCTAAATTTTTGGTAGGTGAAAGAAAAATAGATATTCAATTGTTATTCTAAAATTCTTATTTTTAATGAATACTTTTTGTTATGTTCTTTAATAGGAAAAAAGTAAAAAAGGGTCAAGAGCATTGAAAGAAAAACCCATACAATCATACCATGTTTTGAGGAGGATATAAACATATTTAGGATATAAGACTTTAGGAGAAGTGGGTAGTTAAAAAACAAGTAGTAGGGGTTGATGATATTAGAGACATAGCCCCTCCATCCCCTATTATTCGTGCTAAAGCATGGATGTAATAACCCTGACTAAATTTAAAATAAATAAATAAATATATAGGTTAACTTGTTTAAAGTTTGTTTATATTAATTCTTGGGATAAATATAATAAGTTAGAGACTTGGTCTAGTGACAGCTGAGCAAGTCTTCATACATCATGTCCCTATTTTGAATCCAAAAGAGTCTAAAAGAAGAGTTAAATTTTTTCTTTTTCTGGCCATGTGAAATTACCAAATTGCCCTTAGTTCCATCAGATTTTTTAAATTCTTTCTTCCTTCTTTCTCAATGAATCTGGAGCAGAGAGAGATCTGAGGAGCACTGATATTTTTGCTCTGCCTTTCAACCGAAGCTATCTTCTTCCTCCTCCACCGAAGCTAGCACCATCATTCGTGTGGTCGCTGTTAATGTTGTGCTTATCCGTTCACCTCAGCTATGATTTTATTCACGAGTTGTTGCTGTTCGTTTGCCTCTGTTGCTGATTCAAGTATGAAAGATCTCTCTTTCTCTTAGCTTCTTGTTTGCATAGGTATAAATGGTCTGGGTGAGCTAAGATCTCTTCCTTTTGGGTTCGTTTTCTGATTACCGATGAGCTTACTCTTCTTCTTCATTCATGACAGCAACTCTTCTTCACTGTTTAGAATCATTTTCCTTCCTCTGTCCGTGCGTGTGAGTGGCTGAAGTGGTATTATGGTAATTATAAATCTTTGGTTGCTGTTGCTGTGCGTGAGGCTGCCATTTGCTCTGTGTGTGCGTGAAATTTTAGAAATTATGGTTGCTCTATTGTTGCCGTGTTGTTATAGGGAAGGGACAACTCAATATTGAGTTGGAAATTGATCTCAAAGATCAATGATGATATATTCATGGTTGAAATTAGAATTATTTGTAGAACCTTATTATTGCCGTACGTTGTAAGAAGATTTAGATTTAAGCTGAAAACTTGACTTAAGAATTGGTAGTGATATACATATGAGTCATAATTTTAAAGCTTGGTTTATTTTTAGTAAATTGTTAAAGGTTTTAAAGTGATAAGGTAGAAGTAAGGCGCCCAAGGTAAGTGGTGCAAAGATTGGAAGAAAACTTCTATTCCAAATATATATATATATATATAGAAAGGCATAGCTAAAGTTTTATGGAGAAAGTAAGAGGAATGAATGATAATGCTTGAATTAACTTCAAATCATAAATTTGGTTTTGAATTTTTGATGGCGGTTAATAAAGGATGTGTTATAAATTAAAAAGTTATAAAAATTATATATATTTATATTTTATAGGGTGTGTGGAAGAACAAGACTCTGACAAGACTTAAAAGAAGAATACTTTTGAGAATTTAAAACTTCAACAAGTAAGTGAATAGCATTCTTTATAAGTATTTATGGAAAATCTTTTATTGAAATATTTCATTTTTATGAATTATGTTAGTTTTAGAAATTTTGAAATAATGATGAAGAATAGTTATATTATGATTTGTGTATTTTCTCAAGATATATATTTCTAATATTGATGAAGGCACCTTTGCTTATTAAATTTCAAAATTTCTTAGTTACATGATTAGTGCAAGTTTGTACATTCGTTATGGTGTATCGATTTGGCAAGTTTCATATATTTGAAGCAATTCATGCAAGTTTGATCTTGAGAATGAAAATTTGACTTCAAAAATAATTATTTCTCTCGCATGTTTGAAACGAGATTTCTAAGAGAACTCTATACAGAACACTGCTGCTAACGGCAGTTCCGTTAGCCAATAGCGCACTATGGTTATACACTAGCTAGTTTGTTTCGTGATTTTTATTCGCACGTTTAGCATTTGTGAGCTTTGTACCCGCGTTTGATTTCGTGGCCTGAGCCATGTTTGGTTACTTACCCTCACGGGCTATGTGTCCACGTTTGTTTCGTAGGTTCGGCTGCGTTTGGTTACTTACCCTCATTGACCGGTGTGTCCATGTTTGTTTTTGTGGCATAAGCCGCGTTTGGTTATTTACCCTCATAGACTGAGTATCCACGTTTGTAACCTGTTATGTTGAGTTTTCAAAATTTTAAATGTTGATTAATATGTGTTTTCGCAATTTACCTAATTTTGACTAGTAATTTGTAGCACTTTGAGTTATATGAGAGCATATTGTTTTTTTTAAGCATGATAACATAAATTGTTTTCAATTTACTCTTATTTTACAAATATGATTATGACTTACATGCTTATAAATTTTGGGGAAATTACTTTTAATTATCTGACACCATTATTAGAGATTGTCAATTTAAATTTTAAGAATTTTACCATGGGAATGCTATTCACTGGAAAAAATTTTTGGCCTCAAATTAGTTAGCTGACGTCGATCCTACTAATGACCTCAAAAGGGCAGAATAGCTACAGTGGGTGAAAGTTTTTGGATTGGTATTGTTTCTTTTAATGTAACTATATAGCTCGTATGTCTTTTTGATTTAAAAAAAATTAGATGCTCCACATAGATTGTTGATGGACTTTATTTTGGTTTATATATTGGTTGCTGGCTGGAAGGACCTACGCTCCTGATTTATACTGTTATCTGTAAAAAAAAATTTTGTAGAATTTTTGAGAGATCCTAGTTACAGGAAAGGTTCTGTTGAAATTTCTACAAAAATATCGACACTTTCTTATATGATTTGATTAAATTTTGTTCTTTTTTTTTTGTAAAATGGAATAAATATTCACTTGAAGGCTTATGGGAATGTGAGAGTGGTTCATACCTGTGTCGATCACCCTCTATTTTTAGGGCGTGACAGTAGAAGAGAGGACAAATGAATAAAAAGGGAGAGTATTACTACTGAAGCTAAAGAAGTGGCTATGAAGATTGTAAGTATTTTAATAGTTAACATCTACATTATAAGATTTAAATATACTAATTGCATTGGTTGCTTGCATGTTCTAGGATTCTCTTACAAAAGTAGCATCTCAGGGGACCTTTACATCTACTAGCAGGAAGGATATATTGACCACAACCTTAGGGAGTGAAGAGCATCACGGCCGTGTTAGGGGAGTTCCAAAAGGTGTGGGTATAAGATAATATTTTAGAACACCACCCTCTAATAGTGTGCCAATACAGTAAGTATAAAAGATGATAGCAGAATGCAAATCAAGTTTGATGATAGAAATGCAATCAATGATTAGTTCAATGCATATGCAATCTTAACAAGCACAAAAATATAGTGGTGTTTCACAACCAGAGTATGATCCTAACTTTTTAGATCAAGGATTGTCATGCATAATTTATTTGGAAGAGCCAGAGTGTGGTTATTACGTGATGATTTTCTTGTATAAAATTACTATTTAAGGCATTACCCACTCATTTAAGAAGGTAATAATTTTTTAAAAATAATTTATATTTCACACTTTATCCTATACTTGAATTAATATTCATGCATCACTAGTGAAAAATAGCAATTTAATGACATATTTTTTACCACAGTTCATAAAAAAATTGTGGTAATACATGAGATAATGGCTTATTAGTAATCAACTTGAAAAGTAGATTATTTACGGCGACAGTTCTATGATAAACTATCGCCATAAATGCTTATGACAAATATTTAAATTAAATAATTAAAATAAATTATTACTTAAATGTTTATTACATAAGTGTAATTCATTTACAAAATAATTATAATTGAAATCAATTATTAATTATATTATTTATTATTTATTAATAATAAATTAATATTTTAGGAAAATTAATTTTTTATAAATTAAAAAATATTAAAATAACTTTATCTAGAAGATAATTATACTTCATTGAAATTATTTATTATATTCATAATTAATTATGTAATATTGAAGATAAATTAATTGTATCTAAAATAAAAAATATTAAATGAATTTTATTTAGAGACTATTATAATAAATAAAAATTATTTATTATATTGTAATAAATAATGTAATATCTAAGTTAAATTAATGGTGTCTAGATGAAAAAATATTAACAAATTTTATTTAATAACATTGAATAATTAATATATTTTTTAAAATTTAAATTTAAATTTTCCAAAAATCGGGCATATTAAAAATAGAAGACAAAATAAAATAAATCTTAAAATAATTAAATTAAATTAATTTTATATATTTTATTTATTTATTTATTTATGTCTGAATTCAGACATTTTGAATTGGCAACAGACGTCTGGGCATCTGTCGCCAAAAATATTGTCTTAATTCCAGAAAAATTAAAATTGTCTAGAATTCAGACAATATCTTTGGTGACAAGCGTCCTCAGGACTGTCGCCAACTTTGGCGGCAATTCCGAGGACGCTTGTCACCAAAGCCTTTTAAAAAAAAAACATTTACAGCGATAGTCCCCTGGGGATTTGTCACCATAAATATGTCTTTTTAAAGACATAAATATGTCTTGTTAAAGGCATATTTACAGTGACAGTCTCTTGGGGATTCGTCACCATAAATATGTCTTTTTAAAGACATAAAGACATATTTATAGTGACAGACCCCGAGGCATCTGTCGCTGTTATTAATTAATTAAAATAAAATCTTATTTTTAAAATAAAATAATATTTTATTTTAGGACACATTTAATATGTTTGAATTAAGACACATTAATGTGTCTTAATTACACATTAAATAAGACTTTTTAAATAAAATCTTATTTTTTAAAATTATATTTTTTAAGACAAATTTAATGTGTCTAAATTAAGACACATTAAATGTGTCTTAATTAGGTTAAATAAAATATTATTTTTAAAATAATATTTTATTTTAAGACACATTAAAAGTGTCTTAAAATAATTTTTTAAAAAAAAATGGTTTATGGTGATAGTTGCCCTGTGAACTGTCGCCATAAATGTGTCTCATCTTAAAATAATTTTTTTAAAAAAAATGGTTTACGGTGATAGTTGCCCTATGAACTATCGCCATAAATGTGTCTGAAATTGAGACACATTTATGGCGATAGGCGCAGTGGGTTAACTATTGCCCTTAATGCTGTTAAAAGACTTAATCCCTCAGCTCATGATCTCTTAGCTCGTGCCATCACTCTCCCCCACAACTCCAGCCATCACAGTCACCCACAGCTCGTCTTCCCCATAGCTCATCCTCAAGCACACTCATTCCCCCTTAGCTCGTAGCTCACTTCCTCATTCCCCTTTAGCTTGTAGCTCCAGCAACTTGAAGAGTGCCCATAACTCTAGCTCACCTTATCCCACAGCTCGCCGCTGCTTTTAGCTAGTGTTCCCTTAGCTCACCGCCGCCTTCAGCTTCTGTGCCCCCAGCTCACCGTCGCTGCCGCCTTTAGTTCAACTTCTCTTGCCCCCAGCACATCTCAACTTTCAAGTTTTTTCTTAATTTTTTAATTAGCTTTTTATGCTTCACAAAATTAATTTTTTTGCTGATTTTTTTATTTTCTTGTTCTTTTTTACTATTTTTTTAGGTTCTTTCTTGATAATTTTTAACACCTATTTCTAAGCACCGCTTTCATCATGTTTTCTTCCCTTGCCCCTTGCACATCTTAATTTTCAAGTTTTTTTAAATTTTTTAATTAGATTTTTATGCTTTACAAAATTAATTTTTTGCTGATTTTAATTTTGTTTTTTTGTTCTTTTTACTATTTTTTGTTTTTTTCTTAATAATTTTTAAACACCTACTATCATAAATTAATTAAAATGTTGTTTGATGGCTGTACGTGATAGTTTAAATTGGTTATTTATTAGGGTTAATAATTATTGACAATTCAATTGAATTTAATCATTAAAATTTGTTTAATTTTATTCAAATTGATGTTTTAGAAAGGTTAAATAGAACAATGTATTTCAATTATCCTTTTACGTCTACAAAAGTAAATTAGATTATTATTTGACGATTGTATGTGATAGCTGAATTGGTTATTGATTAGAGTTGATAATTTTGAAAATTCAATTGAGAGGTTAAATTGAACAAATTGAGGGGTCTAGTGCTTAGGAAATCTTGCTTTGTGAACTGTTATGCTGTCAAAATTTTTTTGAATTTCAAATTATAAATTATTTGTTGAAATTTAAAATAAGTAATGATGGACCATAGTTGGATAGATACTTTGCGAACAAGTGAAGAATATGAGAGGGGAGCAAATCATTTTTTGGAATTTGCAAAGAATAATGTTCCTAATAATAAAGGATTGTTTTATTGTCCTTGTGTTAAGTACTTGAATGGGTTACAATGAAGTCCTATAGAGATTAAGGATCACCTAATTTGTTTTGGGTTTTATAAAGCATATAGATAATGGGTATTACATGGTAAATCTAGAAAACGTGGTATGCCACAAGTTGAGAATGATTATATGGATTTTGGTGATCAAATAGAGGATATGTTATGTGATATGTTATTATATTTTTTGCTACTAACTTTATTTATCTTATATGTTTTAGGAAAAATATTCTAAAAGAGGTAAAAGAGGGGCCACATGACTTACTAAGTTGGCCCAAATACATGAAAAAATTCAACTTGATTTTGATGACAAAGGCCAACTAATTGATAAGAAGAAAGGAAACATTTTTAAGAGTTTTGTGGGTTTGGTGGACGTAAAAAAAAATCAGTATCTTGGAGGAAGAGGGGGATGATGTAAATGAAAGTGACAAAAATGATGTTTGGAAATCTATACTGGTATTTCTAATTGTTATATATCATATCTACTTTTTATTTTGACATTTATGTTGTTACTAAATTCTTTATTGATGTGTATGATTTTGCAGATTACTTATGATATTAAGGAAACTCCATTTTTAAAAGACAAGTGGCTAAAGTATGCTAGGAACCGATGGAGGGACTTTAAGTCCAAACTTACTAGAAAATATGTGTTTCATAAGAGTTGCAATGAAAATGATGATAGTGATAATGATGTCAACATGAAAAAACCTTGGGAGAAATATCCATTCATTGATTATGACACGTGGATGAAATTTGTTCATAGTAGACACGATCCCAAATTTTTGGTAAGTGAAACAAGAATATGATAATTTGTTTAGTATTAGTAAAAATTCATTTCTAACAAATGCTTTCCATTATTTGTTAATAGGAAAAAAGTCACAAAGGGTAAGAGCGTCGAAAGAAAAATCTATACAACCATATGATGTCTTGGGGAGGGTATGCATATATTTATGATATAATGACTCAAGAGAAGTGGGAAGCTAAAAGACAAGCGGTGGGGATAATATTGAAGATGTTTCTCCTCCATCTCTTATTAATAGTGCTCAAGCATGGAAGAGAGGACGGATGAATAAAAAAGGAGAGTTTATTTCCTTATAGGCTAGAGAAGTGGCTAAGAAAATTGTACGTATCTTTACAGTCAATATCTTAATCATATGATTGAAATTTTTTAACTATATTGATTTCTATTTGCTTGCATATTCTAGGATGCTCTTACAGAAGCATCCTCTGAGGGGATCTTTGTGTCTACTGGTAGAAAGGATATATTGACCACGGCCTTAGGGAGTGAAGAGCACCCCGACCGTGTTAGGGGTTTTTAAAAGGTGTGGGTTTCAGACAATATTTTAGACCTCCACCATCTAATTTTGTGCTAATACAACAAGTGCAAATGATGATAGCAGAATGTAAGTCAAGAATGATGATGGAAATGCAATTAATGATTAGCAGTCTGCAAATGCAACCACAACAAGCACCAAAATATGATGGTGGTACAAAGCCAGTGTGTGATCCTAGCCTATCAAATCAAGGAATGCCATGCATACTTTATGTGAAGGATCATGGCAAACGAGTAGTTGCATATGAAAAAGTATATAATGATACAGCTATAGTCCACCACCAGTAGATACAACATAACTAAGTAAAGGTGATGGTTGAAAAGGTTATGGATGCTAATGCTTCTGTTCTACTCCCTACTGAGAAGGTGCAAACAATAGGACAAGCTCAATATAATTTCATTATTTGGTTGAAAAAGCTAGTTCGACAAGTTACTGAAGAGGTATAAAAGTATTATAATTTTTTTATATTTAATTAATATCATATGTATTTCTAATTTTCATTATATATTAATCATAGGAACTTCTACAATCAAAAGAATCTTTGGGCTCCAGTCCTCAACCGATGCAAGATGATTTGAAACGGTTGGCTTCGGTGGTAGTAGACATGGATGAATTTTCTGATGAAATAAATGTAATCAAAAATATTGTTGGGAAGCATATTACATTTAGAGTCACCAGAAAAGACATTAATGATCTCATTATTTTTGAGTGGTTAGACTTGGGAATAATTCAAATTTTTATCATGTAAGTATTCATTTTTATTTCTAAATTAATATTTAATATTTTTTTATTGCTAACGTATTTCTTATTATCAAAGGTACCTCTACAAGATATGTAATGAACTTGGTGTTGACAATAATTATGGGTTCTTTTCTCCACTTTTAACTGCATGTGGAACGTGAACCAAAGAGCTTCTTATATTGGAAAGATGATGTGCAAGCAAAAGAAGATGTGTTAGTTTTTACCAATTATTGAGAAGTATTAAATTTTAAATTCATCCCTTAGTTTATAAATAAATTTCCTTAATGATGTGATATTAATATATTAATATATTGTAGTCATCATTAGATGCTTCCTATCATTTGCCCATATGAAAATACCATATACTAGTTTTGTTCACTACAAAGACAAATAAGCGACGATATGAAGACTTTGATTGAATTGTAAGTTTTTGAATAATTCTATTTTATGTTATTAATAACATATATTCAATATTTTTAAAGTTTTTTAAGTGTGTATATTTGGTAAATAGATCTTTAGCGACATATTGAAAATCAGCGAGAATGGTTGACAAGAAAAAAAAATGAAATCAAGTAGGTGCTAATGCAAGTATTTCAAATTTATTCCCTAATTAGAGTAAAGATTATAGTATTGATATAATAAATTTAATTATTTTTATTTTCTTCATAGTATCCTTAACAACCAAGAAGTGTAGAATGCAGTTATTATGTGATGATTTTCACGTATGAAATTATCACTCAGGGTATCACTCACTCATTTGATTAGGTAATAATTTTTTAATAATAATTTATAATTATGATGTTTGTTGTATACTTAAGTTATTATTCATACATATATTTCTATTTAATTTGCAGTACTTTCAAAGTTTAGAGCCATATTCTAAGCAAGAGTTGAGACATATTCGCAATATATGGTCTAGGTTTTTCTTAGAATTTACAGGATTAGATCTAGATATTTGTATTAAAAATGTAGACTTTTAGTTCATATATTTGTAACAGATATATTTGTACTGGTGTCAGGAGTTGCTGTTTATGTATTAATGTATGTTTTGTAATCAAAGGATGTATATATTTATTTGTAAATCTATAAAAAAAAATATAGTATTTACGGCCACAGTTATCGCTATAACTATGGTAAAACATGATATATGGCGATAGTTATAGAAACAACTGTCGCCATATATGAATTTCTAAACGTATCTTTCGCCACAGGTAAGCTCAAACCTGTGGCAAAAGATACTATCTTTCGCAACAGGTGAGCTAAGACCTGTGGCGAAAATTGATATGTTTTACTAATATATTTTTCACCACAGGTGAGCTGGAAAATGTGACAAAAGATATCATTTTTTGCCACAATTGAGCTGAAACTTATAGCGAAAAATGATATTTTTTACCACTGTATTTTTCGCCATAAGTGAGCTTAGATCTATGGCAAAAAATGATATCTTTCACCATAGTTTTGCTTGACCTGTGGCAAAAAATGTCTATTTACTACCATATGATTTTCTACTACAAAACTTTTTCTGTCGTGAAAAATGTGTTTCAACTGTGGTGAAAAATGCTTTTTGTACTAGTGCATATATTTTTATTGATATGTAGGATTGTAACAATTTAGAGTCATTTTTCAAACAAGAGTTGAGACATACACGGAATATGTGGTCTACTTACTTTTTAGAATTGATAAGTTAGAGTAAATAATTAGATAGATATTTATATTGGATATGTAGAAATTTCAATAGATATGTTTGTAATTGTCTTTAGAGCTATTATTTATATATAAATGTAGGCTTTTGTAAGATATTTAAAGCATATCAAATACGCATTTTTTTTTAAAAGGACACATTCTGTGATAGTTATGTATGAAACTATGGTAAAATGTAACTTTTCATGACAGTTATAACCAAAACTGTCACAAAAAGAACACTTTTTGTGATAGTTATGCACTCAACTGTCGCAAAAAGTTATGATTAAATCTTAATTTTTAGATAGTTTTTTGCAGTAGTTATAATAACAATTGTCATGAAAAGTTAAGGTTACAATGATAGTGATCTCAATAATTGTCGTTGGAACTATATATTTTTTCGTTACAGTGATTCATGGGATTATTGCGAAAGGTGTCAACTTACAACTACACTCGTTTCCACTACATGGCTTCTTGTGTCATGAAAGGTGATTTTCAACTGTCATAAAATATGCTTTTTGCACCAGTGTACAACAAAAAAATAAAGACTAACACTATAAGATAAAAGGAATAATAAAATAAAGTAGTAGACGTGGAGTCTGAAAATTGGACTGATAATTTGTTGATGCCAATAATGATTTGATAAGAGAGGGCTCTTCTTTCTATAGATGATCTTGGCTTCATACTTAAGCCTCATGATCGCCACTTTTCTTAAATTTAAGAAGCACTTCCTCCATCGTGGTAACTCATCATGGGCAGAGTATGGAGATAATGGCCTAGATCTGATTTTGACTTAGTAGCTAAAGCTTCATAAATATTTTTTTAATTATTTTAAGGCTGATTAAGTTGAGTTAAACCTGAGCCTCTAAATTTATAATTTGACTGCAAACAACAACTAACACACAAAAAAAATTTGGGAGAAAGAAAGAAAAATTAATTAGAATCATTAAAACATCTTTAGGAATTCATGATGAATGTATCTTTCCAGTTAATTGGATTCTAATTCTGTATTCAATTGGGGGCTCACATTCATGCCCTCATTGCCATGCTTAAGTATTTTTCCTTTCTTTCTTTTTTTCTCCCTTTTTTTGTTTTGCCAACAAGTATTTATATCACTTATGATTACCAATTATGTTGTACATTGAATTATATGGTGTTCAATGACAGCCATAATTAACTTGTTAGGACCCCACTTCGTCTAACATTGTTTACATTTTAAACATTGAGTAATGAGCATAAACGTTCCATGAAATAAAAGATCCTAGCAATGGGGTAAAATTATAAGATGAATATAATAATTATTGACATCTTTATAAATAGGATTAAAATAAATATACTCTCTCTACCCTATAAATAAAACTAGAGGAGTATCTAGCATGCATGCATGCATGCGCACACCACATATCTATGAGAATAGTCATGATTATCGTGCCTTGAGAAAATAAGGAGTTGTTTAGTTTTTGTTCTCCTTTTTTTTGTTTTGAAAAAATATTTTACAATATAGTTTTTAAAATTTTTTTTAAAACAAAAAACATATATATTTGGTGGTTGTGTTAATTTAAAAATAATTTTAGAATTAAAAAAGTAAATTGATAGTGACAGTCATTGTGATTAATGATGGTAGCTAGTGGCAAAACCAGACTTATGAATGAAGGGGGGCCAAATTTTTTTTTATAAAATAAATATGAATGTTTGAAAAATAGGATACAGATGTCTTCATCTGTCTTTAGATATTGATGTTTTAAACAAAAAAATTAGGATAGATAATGATAAATTTTTATTAAAAAAACAATGCATGCATTGAAAAATGAATGTTTGATAAATTTAAATTATTATTTACTAATATTGTGTTCAAATTTGAGTAACAAAAGCATTAAATACATGCTAATAAAAATAGTAATTTGTATGATAATTAATTCAATACTATTTATTAACATGTATATGTATATGTTATAAATATATAGTAGTTTTTTTGTTAATACAAAAAAACAACTAAATATAATATATTTTTTCTATTTAAACATGTAAATATAAGATATGGATGTTTGTTGAATAACATAGTTCAGGCAAAAAAAAAAAAAAAGAATTACACAGCAACACACATATAACAAATTGTCCTAGTGTCATTATGTTGCTTCCTTTGGGGAATGACTAACTTGACATAACTAGAAGTTCAAGGGTTGGGGGGGGCTCCCCCCCCCCCAAAGGACCAACGTGAGTCCACCTCTGATGGTAGCTTAAAATAATTATTAATCAAAGCAACTATAATTTTCAATAATTAAATGCAACATATTTTGAAAACAAGAAAAATAAAATGAAAATGACTTCATAATGTTTCAGTTTTTTGTTTTTTAAAAATAAAAAATAGAACATTTTAAAAAAAATTAAATTCAAAATACTCCTCAAACAAGTTTTTAATTTTTTTTGGAAAACATAATCTTTAATTCTTATAGTTTTATTGGGTTTTGTTTTTAGTACTTATAATTTGTTTTCAATGTTTTCAGTTCTTATAGTTTCAAAAATATTAGGTGATCTTTGTTTCACAATTCCCTATAGTTTTAATTTTTCTTTCAATGGTTTTAATAACTATAAGGACTGAAAACACTGAAAAAAATTATAAGAATTAAAAGCAAAATATGATGAAAATATGGGGACCCGAGATTATGTTTTCCAATTTTTTTCAAAGAGTAGAATTTATGTAATTCGGGACTTGATGTCAAGTTAGATTAATCACCATGTCTAAACCTCTCTTAAACTAACTGCATGTTTAGAGTAGGTAACCAAAAATCATGGTTAATTAATATTTTATCATTCCTAAGAATGAAATAAAAATATTAAACTTGTATAGTTAATTGGAATCTTACAAAGCTGCCAAGTCCCTTATCTTTCTATACATATCCTTTTATTCAAATTGAACCACAAGCCAACGAGTATCAATTAATAAGACCGAGCAAAGTTAGAGGGTTATTACTTACATTCCATGCATGGAATGAATATATAGTCAGATATACTAATAATTGCTGGAGATGTTCATATCTTCAGGGCTATTATCCTTATAATATATAGCAATTAAAAACTATTGTATATAGGCAAAAATAACTAATACACACACATAATAGTAGTGTGAAATTAATTCATGGATGAGTAAAGGAAGTTTTGTCTTTCAATAATTAAACAAGCTTTAAATATGCTCCTAGAACCTTCCAGCACGTAGACAAAAGGGAAAATTTGAACATAATTTGGCACATGAAGGAAGACCCACAACCTAAACATTACCATTACCTAGTGACAAAGATTAGCATAGTTACAGCCATATATTAGGCTAATTATATCAAAGATTTCAAATTCTAAGAATTCCAACATAAATGGAATATATATTATTGTTGCTTTGGATTCACACAACATGCTAAACTTGTTCATGATTGAGTTAAAGTTTGGGAAATTTTTCATGGCTTGGGGTCTTAGATGTTCAGGGAAAATTCGCAGATGTTCAGGGAAAAAGTAATGTCCTACCAGTATGCAACCTTATAATTAAAGAATAGTGTGATCACACAAGAACTGAGATCACCAAATGATAGTTTTTATTGGGACCAACTTACCAAGAAACCGACAAAATAATCGCAGCTTTTTTTCGTGGTTTTGGCAAAAGAATGGACTACTAGATGAACTGAATAATAATTTAGTACTCTCAGAACTTGGTCACTGAGAATGTTGTTCTTTATCCCACAAAAGTCAAAGATGTCTGCATCTTCAATCGCTTGCTCTCTCCGCAATTAACAAATTATACGAAAGACCAAACAATGGACATGCTTGCGTCTAACTGTGAGGCCATGAATTTGCCTCTTAAGAAGAAACTATTAATTCAGCAACAGACATAATCAGATGCTTATCTTGTTCCAGAGAATCTGTAAACAATAAGTCATCACAACAGCAGTAATTGCAGCCACATGCTTGCATTAAGAAATAAAGATAGGTCAAAAGATTATTTAGAATGTAAGTTTATGGTGTTGATAATGTTGGTCGAGTTCACTGATTGAATATATCAGACATACATCATTAATAGCAATCATTCGGTTCCTTAAAAGAACTAAATAGTCTCTCACCAAACCGTATTTCCTTGTCAGTGCTTTGATGAGCTGTAAGCAATTCGTGGTCCATATATATAATTCAGATCAAATCATAATTTCATGATCCGCCGAAAAAAGAAGGTGAATGAGATTCTGGAGTGTGGGGTATTGAATAGAGAAAAGACAGCTGCAATAATGTGTGGTTGAGGGTCAGTTTGTTTGGTACTGCATTTTTCCTTCGCCGAGCCTCGATTGCAAATTTGGACAATTCAGACTAAATTTTAATACAACAATAACAACAACAACAACAACAACAATAATAAGCCTTTATCTCATTAAGTGAGGTCGGCTATATAGATTGCAAGACGTCATTATGCTCTATCATTTATCAAGCTTTTAAGAATATTATTAATTAAGAGATCGCGTTCAATAACTTCTAAGAGTGTTCTCTTAGGCCTTCCTCTATCTCTCTTAATCAGACTCAGTTATATGTTCCACTCTTCTCACTGGTGCCTCCCTTGGTCTTCTTTGTACATGCCCAAACCATCTCAACCGATTTTCTACTATTTTTTCCTCAATAAGTGCTACCCTCACTTTTTCGTGTACGTACTCATTTCGAATTTTATAATAAAAATTAATTTATACTTTTTTAAAATATCAAATCTAAATCATTAAATCAAATTTAACGGTCTAGTTTTACAGTGCTTCCACTAAAGGTAGTGGAATCGAACTTATGATTTCATGTGAAAGCATGGAGATAACAATGAGGATGTGCTTCAGGGCTTGAACCAAATTACTCCCAATAGAAAAATACCTATAACAATGAAAACATTAAAAAAAAAAAAGAATGAGGTTGTGGCTTGCTCTTGAATCTCTAGCCGCACATTTATGAAGGATGTTCATCGTAAATTTGGTTTTATTCTGTTTTGAACAAAAACTAAATCTAACCAAACCAATTAGTTCAACTAAGCTTGGAATTTATTATTTCTTTACTTACTCAGTTTGGTTCAGTTTTCTTAATGATTTGGTTTTCTTTAGTTCAAGCACTACTAAAAAATTGCCTCTATATAGTAGTTATTTTTTTATCACCATATTACAGTTTTTAACCATTATATATTTTGGCATATTATAGTCTAAAAGAAATTCTATATTTATTTTTAACTGCTATATAATTGGCGTCTATATAATTGTTGTTTTCCATATAACTGTTATATAATTTATTCGAAGAGAACATTGGCCCAATGGCCATAAAAAATAGAGTTCTTAAAAATTATGAATGAGATTTTAAATATTTTGAAATACAATCCATCTACAAAATCAATTGAAGGTGATTTTTATTTTTTATCCACAAAATATATATATATATATATATATATAAAACATGCAGCAAAAACTTTTATATGAATTAGGTCAGGAATATATCTCGTATAACTGCATGATTTTAATGTTCAACTAAATTCGTTAGCCTTCATCTAACTGAATTGATTCCTTGCACATACGATCATCTTATTTCTCCCCCTTTCACAATCATTCCTTTCCTTTCTTGCCCCACGAGGATCACTATCAAATATTTCTCAACAGGATTATCCAATACTTGCAAGATTGATAATCAGATTCTAGTTTCTAGAAGTTAAACAGTAGGCCAAAATCTATTATTTATTATTCACCATCTTCATATTTCTCAGTAATATCTTCACCGAATAGTTTGTTCATTTTTTTCGTAGTGTATGATTTGTTGTCATTGATTATGAAACTTTGTTTGAATTATTACCAAAAAAACACATTTATTCTCTCATTGTTCATGATTTTTTATTTATTAATTTAGGTATTTGATTCTCTATGGCAAGCTAAGAGTCCAAAATTTTTTATAGATTGTGTTTAATCTATTTTGAGCAAATAATTATGTGTTTTTCATGTTACTAATATACAATACAACATCATTGATATAAGGCTATATAACAATGATAAACACATTTTTGTTTAATTGTTTGGATATGTTGATCTATGATAGTATATCATTGAGGTTGTGCAATCGTAACTATCTCATAGTTATACGAACTAGAAAATATGTTATTGAGACCCAAGAAATGTCTGAGTTAACTATAGAGACAAAAATATTTATACCACATATTGTTATGTGTCCATTCGATTCTAGGTTTTCATTTACTAGGAGAAGGAGGCAATTTTTCATTTTTGCAATGACCATTAATAAAAGCTAGAGTCAAATCCTATATATGTCATGTCAATGTGTACCTGCCTCATTTTGTTTTTACGCATGACTAGTTATATGTTGTTGTTTCTCATTTTTAAAGCAGGCAAGGTTTAAAATATTGATTCTTGATGAGGATGGTCAATCCACAAACAGAACTTCTAATATTGTTTATGAGAAAATCTTCAATAATTTGATCTAATTAATCATGAATTTTTGTTAATATGCTTCCTACCATATCCATTCAAACCATATGCATTAGTTTTTACATTTACTTAACTCTAATATGCATATTTAACATTAAAGATGATAATTACATAGCCTCATTATGTATAGGATGATATAGAGAGTATGCTACAAGTTATTATTTGGAAAAAGATTGTCGTGCAAAGCATGAGTACTTTACTAGTTTCGTTAAAGGAGAAGGAAGCAATGGAATAATATAGACAATATTTTTTTAAAAAAAGAAACCTATTTTGATTTGGGAAGAACCTTATAAAAACATTAATAATAATTATAGGCCCTAAATTATTAAAATTTTAATAACAGACTATGGTCCTTACTTGCAATTAAAAAATAAGAATATACAATTGGAAAATATACTAAATATATGTGGGGTTATTTGTAATGTCAGTTATGAATTTATGAAAGTTAGTTATGAATCTCAATTTTTTGCTATTAATGTAAAGATAAACTACTTAGGACATCAAGTAAGTACACTTAAAATTATTTGTAAAACTAGTGAGGAATGTACAAGAGTCAGTTGTGAATTACAAGCCAATTACTTATAATTTTTTTGCTTTCAATATATATATATAAATAACTGAAAAAATCTACTAAAAATACTTGAAATTATTTGTAACGTCAATTGAAAATTTACGAGTGAACTGTGAATCACAAGCTAATCATTTGTGAATTTTTTGCTATCGCTTGGGAAATTAACAAAAGATAGTTTCATACTCTTTATAGTGTTACTTGAGAATTTATTAAAGTTCATTGTAAATCTCAAAACAATCAATAAAAAGATAATTTATTACAAATAAGGACCAAATTGTTAGAATTAATATCATAAATTTTGTATAATTTTTATATTAATAAATACAAAATTTGAAATATTTAAAAATTAATTTAAAATGAATAGTAGAGATCATTTTAGATTAAAATGAAATGCCAATATTTAGCCACATATGATGGGTACTCAATGCTCATCACAACTGATAAGTACTAAATGCGAATGCTACTTTGCAAAAATAATTGCTGGTTGTATGGAAATGGGCAACAATTTCACATTGACTGATTACAATAGTTATATACCTGCCCACATTAAACAATATATATATACACACATATAGGGTAAAGGTGTAAATTTGGCCCATATTATTTTTTTAATAGCATCTGGTAACCAAAACTATCATATGGTGTAGAATAAATCACATACTTTCAAAAATGAAGCATCCAGTAGCCTATCATTAACTTCAATTGACGGACATTATGTGAGACTCACAATAACACGTGGCATAACATAGGCACGATACGTTAGCATGGTAAAGGTGCAAATTTAGTCACAAACTATTTTTTAAGGAACACTGGTAGCCTATACTATTAAAAAAAGAACCATCCAACATCTTCTCCTCAACTTTGACTAAACACCGTTTAGTTTCATACTTATGAGGCCCATAAAGTATTAATCTTTCTAATCTTCTTGCCTTCATTCTCAATCTCAGCTTGAAAAGAAGAGGTTTAAAGAGTTTTTATCTGAAAATATTTATGAAAATGATGCTAACAAAGTAGAAGAAATAATTCGCGACTAAATTAAGCTAGAATCAAGCTTCTCAAAATCAAGCTTTTACTTCATTGGCATCGTCCTTGTGAATGTCTTCAGATAAAAACTCATTGAACCTCTTTTTCTGGAGCTTATATTGAACGGAGGCAAGAAGATTGGAGATATTAATGCTTTGTGGGCCTCATAAATATAAAAATAAATGGTATTTGATCAAAATTGAGAGAAAGATGTTGGATGGTCCCTTTTTTATAGTAGAGGCTACCTAGTGCTTATTGAAAAATAGTTTGTGACTAAATTTGCACATTTACCATGCCAATATGTCATGCCACCTGTCATTGTAGGCCTCACATAACATCTATTAGCTAAAGTTAATGATGGGCTACTAATGCTCCATTTTTGAAAGTTCATAATTTTTTTGCACCATCTGATAGTTTAGGCTACCAGATGCTAGCATTAAACTAATTGATAAAAGACATAAATTTTCCTTAAGCTTAATTGCAATTATATATGTACTCCTTCTGAAGTCTGAATTATAACACATGGTATTTATTGTGGTTTAGACGATTAGTGAGAGTATTTATTAATTATAGTAACGAACTTTTGGAATGTAAATAAAGCTTAGGCTTGTGTACTTTGGCGACTAGTCACATATCTGATTTAATTTGGCATGGCATGTGTCATTGATGTTACCGCACATGACGATGTAAATCAATAGTATACGTTGAGAAAGAAAGAGAGTTAAATAGACAAACAGATTTTTTCTGCAGCCATGTAATTAATTAAAAAACCCATTTATTTGACTAATGGAATTAGGTATGGTGAAAGGAGTTCATTCTAATGGTCTTGTTTCTTAATTTCTTGTCCTTATAATCCACAATCTCTTTCGGTTCAGCTCTGAATGTCAAATTCTCCTTGAGTTCAATCTCCTCAGGTTCAATTATATGGGACGGATCTGGTTGATACTTCTTCAGTTGCGACACATGGAATACATTGTGTATACCAGCAATCTGGGGTGGTAATACTACTTGGTACGCTATTGGTCCAACTCGTTTTAAAATCTCAAAAGGCCCCATAAACCTTGATGTCAACTTCTTAGCCTTAATAGCTCTTCCAACACCAGTTAACGGAGAGATTTTCAAAAATACATGGTTACCTACTTCAAACTCAAGCGGTCTTCTCCTCTTATTTATATAACTCTTTTATCTACTTTGAGTAGTGAGTAACTTTTGCTTGATTAAAGCAATCTTTTAGGTAGTCTCATTAACAATGTCTGGCCCCAAAACAGTTCTCTCACTTAATTCTATCCAACACAGTGGCGATCTATATTTTCTTCCATACAATGCCTCATAAGGTGCCATCTGAATGCTAGAATGAAAACTATTATTGTAGGCAAATTCAGCTAATGGTAAGTGACTATCTCAATTACCTCCAAGCTCAATGGCACAAGCCTTCAATATATCTTCAAGAGTCTGTATTGTTCGTTCTGTCTGCCCATCAGTTTGGGGGTGGTAAGCGGTGCTAAAACTCAGACGAGTACCCATGGCTTCCTGTAATGAATTCAAAAAGTTTGATGTGAACCTCGGATCACGATCAGATACGATATTTGTCGGTACTCCATGCAATCTCACCACTTCTCTTATGTAGATTTCAGTTAATTTTTTAAGAGAATACGTGATATTGGTAGCAAAAAAATGAGCTGATTTGGTGAGTCGATCTACGATTACCCATATAGTGTCATGACCAGAAGATGTTCTAGGCAATCCTGTAATGAAGTCTATAGAAATGCTGTCCCATTTTCGCTCTAGAATATCAAAAGACTGTAGCATTCCGACTGGTTTTTGATACTCAATTTTGACTTTCTGGTAAGTCAAATAACAAGTTACATGTTCAGTTACATCTCTCTTCATCCTTGGCCACCACCAACCATGTCTTAAGTCATGATACATCTTAGTTGCTCCTGGGTGAATGGTATATCTACTCTGATGAGCCTCCTCAAGTAGGATATTTTTCAATCGAGCATCATTAGACACACACACTCTACCTTTATATCTTACGACATCATCATCAGTCACATCAAAATGTTCAGCCTTTCCAGCCCCAATCTCTACCCTAATCTTATTCAAATGATCGTCCTTCTGCTGTGAAATTCTGATTTCTTCCTAAAAATTATTCTCAAATTCAGTAATGTGTAGAGCAGCCAAATGATTCTCGATTACTTCTACATTTACTGCATGGAAACTACTCCATAATTCATGTTCTCTAACCATCATGTGAGCAGTATGTACAAGCTTCTTGCTCAGAGCGTCGGCGACTACATTAGCTTTCCCTGGATGATACTTCAACTCAAAATTATAATCCTTCAAAAACTCAATCCATCTACGTTGTCTCGTATTGAGTTCGTTTTGATCAAACAAATATTTTAAACTTTTATAATCACTGAAGACCTTAAAAGAAGAACCATAAAGATAGTGCCTCTAAATCTTCAAGGCAAATACCACAGCAGCAAGTTCTAAGTCATGAATAGGGTAATTTTCCTCATGAGGCCTCAACTATCGAGAGGCATAAGCCACTACTCGATCCTCCTGCATTAATACACAACCTAAACCTTTCTTAGAAGCATCAGTATACAAGGTATAAGGAGCAGTTGGAACAGGTAAGGTGAGCATCGGTGTGGTGGTCAACCTCTTTTTTAGCTCTTGGAAGGCAACTTCACACACGTTCGTCCAAATAAATGGAGCATCTTTCCTGGTCAACTTAGTTAAGGGCATTGCAATTTGTGAAAAACCTTTAATGAAACGACGATAGTAGCCTACAAGACCTAAGAAACTCCTAATCTTTGTCACACTTTGAGGTTGTTCCCATTTCATCACTGCATCTATCTTACTGGGGTCCATTGCTACCCCTTCTTCTGAAACAACATGGCCTAAGAACTTAACTTCTTTAAGCCAAAAAATTACATTTGCTCAGCTTGGCATAGAGCTTGTGCTCTCTTAATATCTCCAAAACAATTTTGAGATGTCTAGCATGGTCCACCTCATCCCGAGAATAAATAAGTATGTCATCAATAAAGACTACAACAAATTTATCGAGATAAGGCCTGAAGATTCGATTCATATAATCCATGAAGACAGCTGGGGCATTTGTTAACCCAAACGGCATCACCAGGAACTCATAGTGCCCATATCTAGTCCTGAAAGAGGTTTTAGGGACATCCTCTGCTTTAACCCTCAGTTGATGATACCCTGATCTTAGATCAATCTTAGAAAACACCGCTGAATTGACTAATTGGTCTAACAAATTATCAATTCGAGGTAAGGGGTACTTATTCTTGATGGTTACCTTATTCAATTGTCTATAATCAATACACAATTTAAGGCTTCCATCTTTCTTTTTCACAAACAGTACCGGTGACCCCCATGGCGATACACTCAGTCTGATAAACCCTATTTCTAACAACTCTTCAATTTGTCTCTTCAACTCAGTTAACTCTGACGGGGACATCCTATAAAGTGCCTTGGAAATAGGCCCCGTACCAAGTACGAGCTCAATCGAGAACTCAACCTCTCGTTCTGGAGGCAAACCGATTGCTTCATTAGGAAAGACGTCAGGGAATTCTCTCACTACTGAAATTTGATCTACACCTTCTTCAATCTCTGCCTTGATTAAGAAGAAAATCATAAAAGCTTGACAGCCCTTTCTTATACACTATTCTACTTGAGCGGCAGACAACAACATAAAACTTTGGGACTCTACAAGGGTTACAGTAAGAGCTGAGAGTAACACACTCTTTTTCTAAAAATCAAGTACAGCTCCATTTACAAACAACCAATCCATCCCCATAATAACATCAATCCCTGACAAAGACAAACAAATGAGATCTATGGTGGTCTTTCGACCCTCATACTCAACATCTACATTTAGACATGCCTTAACAGTCCTTATAATCAAACCAACAGGAGTAGAAATCTTCACATCAAAAGGTAAGGTACACACAAGCAATTTACATCTTTTCATACATTCATCAGACACAAAAGAGTGTGCAGCACCTGAATCAAATAAAGCACAAACATCATTATCAAGGATTCGGATTATACCTCGGATAGCATTAGGGTTGTTAGCAGCCTCCGGCCCAGAGAGGGCATACACTCGTGCTGGCACTGTAGGTCTCTAATCATTACCCCGATTCTGATTTTGATAGCAGAATCGAGCAATATGACCAGGCTTCTGGCAAATGTAACAAACCCAACAATCATCAGAATGAAACTTTCCATACTTACTGCATGCTTGATTACTAGCAGTACTAGAAGTAGAAGTAGAGGTAGCTGGGCTCCTATAGGACCCCTGACTCCCACTCTGATTCGCTCTGTAGCTCTAGCCCTTATGGTAGTAGCCCTTCTTCTTCTAATTTCTAAAGCCTTCAAAAACTTGGTTGCTCCTCTTCTCTACTCCACCAATAGGTCTAGTGTGGATATAGGGCTTCCCATGAGATTCTTTCCTCCTCTCTCTATCAGCTTCTAATCTAGCCTCTCTCTTCCTCCGAAAGACTATTCGAAGCTTATTGCACATCTCACTGAATGTCTTGATCTCAAAAGGGGCTAACTGTTCCCTTATATCAGGCCTCGCCTTCTCTATTAATCATTTAGCCATCCACTCCGTGTCTTCATGTTTCTGGAGGTAAGTAGAGTATTTAGATAATTTCGAGAATTGTTCAATAAATTCATCCTCATCTAGATCACCCTGGTGGAATGCATGAAACTCAGCCTCCTTTTCTGCTCTCAGTGCAGTATGAAAATAATTCTCGAATAATATGGCTTTAAAATCTTCCCAAGTAAGAGAGGAATCATCCTTTGGTCTTGATGTTTCCCACCGCTTCTTAGCACTCTTCTGTAACAGGAATATTGCCAGCTGCACCTTCTGATTAGAAGTGCACACAACCATACAAAAAATACTCTCCAATTGATCTATCCATTCTTCAACCACCGCTAGCTTAAGATTTCCATCGAAAGTAGAAGGATTAAACTTACGAAAAGTACTCCAGATCTTTGTGATCGTGGATGTCTGTTGCTCAGAGTAGAGATTCACATTCTTCGAACTAGTCTCATGGTGAGAATAGGAAGGTGAGCCTTCATCAGCAGATTGGCTCACATTGTATACCTTGGTATGACTTCCTTCTTGTTGGCCATTTCCCTCTCGGTTGGCATTCTCCTTATATTGTCTTAAAGCGGCTAACTCTTCTTCTTGCCTCTTCATGCTGTCACTAAGATTCTGTAGTAGATCCATCATTTGCCTCATGATTGGCTCACCCTGCCTTAGTTGTGACTGTATGGGCTCGCCCTACCTTATTTGTTGTTGTGTGGGCTCCGGTTGTGGTAGTGAAGGTATGTCATTTCCCACTGGCTCTATAGAATCACCGGTAATTTTGCCACCTCTTCTAGTTTTGGACACCATCTCTCCCCTTCTAAAGGATGCAAGTCACATAATTAAGTCAACACTAATCTCAAGACAAGAAAAATAATGGAGAAGCATTATGATTTAATAATGTATATTGCCAATAAACTAGGTTAATGTATAATAACTTCATAATTTATAAGAATCTTGAAACATGTAGCTCTGATACCAAGATTTGTAACACACCAAATTTTTTTTAAAATAATTTAACCCAACCATAGTTGGGTTACAGTCACCCAACACATTTTATATCAATAATTTCAATATAAAAATATTTTATAATTGGCTTCAACTCGCACAATACAACATTTTAGCTAAATTTTTACCTCTCACATGCTATTAGGCTAAATCAAATTTGTCCATCCTTATACTCCCAACAAGTAAAATAAATAATTTAGTCAATTTTCAAAACAAGCCAGTTATTTGGCCTCATAATCATGCTATTTTGACCAATCCAAAGTAAACCAAATATTAAAATTACAGTCATCCAAAGTGTACCAAAAATAGAAATAGTTTGAAAGACATGATTACATTTATATATTCATATAATTGTCAATAAACAAAATGCCCTAATATTGGCAATATAAAACATTATAAATCATAAATCAAATACCCAAAAGAGACAGTGGATTTATGCCACTAAGCTTTTGGGACTCCTCCACGTATCACTCGTGACTCTTCTCCTGAAAATTGTTAACCACATAATGAGACTTAAAAGTCTCAGTAACCAAAACCAATTTATGATAGTATATACAAACAGTTAAGTGTGTGCTTATTAAGTGAGAATTAAAAATAATATAATTTCAATAAATATAAGAAATATTACAATACACACAAATAACCATCCTTATATCCCTCCATTAACCTCGAGCCGTAGCCCTCACTCGGTGCTAAATTATCCGGTCAAAGGTAGATTAACCCGAGTCCTTACAAGCCACCTATTGAGCTCCAATAGGGGCGCACCACGTGATACATAAATACAACAACAATAGTAAGTCTCTCAACACTCCCACAATAATCAAACAAATTCATAATAATATTGCATAATTATACAATATTACAAAATTCATAATTTTTTCAATAATCACTCAATTAACATGAAGTAACACTAATCACAAATTAAAAGCATGGTTACCTCGTGGCTTTTTCAATAAATTATTCCTTACAAATTTCTCTCCCACCACAATCTTCACCAACAACACAATCTACAAATAACATATTATTTATAAATATTAGTTTCAATTATTGAAACTAATAAAATAATTCTAATAATAGAATTAAAAATATAACATAATTCCTAATCTAAATTTTAATACAAATCTAGAGTTAATACTATTAAGTAAAATTTTTAACTCCTCTTTTACTCATCAATAAACATTAATAATCTAAAAATCAACTTCTAAACTAATTTCTATTATCAAATTTTTTTTTTATTTCATAAATTCGCACCCAAAATACTCAAAAATTGAAAATTGAGTCTCAAGCTTAGAATCATAATCCTATAGCCATAATAATTCATTTCTCATCCCAAATAATCATCTAAACCTCAATAATTTAACATATATTTTCAAATTTAATAAAAATCTAGTTTAGAATTTGATCCTTAAGCCACAAATTCAAAGATTATCAATAAATTTATACTCTAGAATATTTATTATACTACTAACAACCTCAAAAACTATATTTATTCAACATAAATTCATCCCTCTTTCAAATCCTAAATTTTCTACCACCACAAACTCAAAAACCAAAGAGGAAGGATGGCTAAAAAAAATTTTTTAGAACACTTACTTAATCTTAAAAAGGTTAAAATCATACCCTAAATATCCTATTAAAAACTCTTACCTTAAAAACTCAGATCTCTTCTCGTCGGGAGACTTGCGCTCACTTTGCCTCAGCTCTCGCATGAAGAAAAGAAATGAAGAAACGAAGGAAAGAGGTGAGTTTTTTTTTTAAAATACTATGGGTCCCATATCTTTTTTTATTGTTTTCCTCTTTCCTCTCTCTTCTTTCTTTTTTTATATTATATATATATATATATATGTAATGATGGCACGCGAAAACGCGGAAAGCATCCATTCCTTCTCTTCGTCTTCTTTTTTTTTATACCTTTTCTTCCCTTTTTTTTAATAATAATAATAATAATTTAATTTTTTTAATTAATTTTTTTATTTTAATTTAGAATTATATCCTAAGTTAAATTTAATAATCATCTCCTACTAATTTGCTTACCTCTAAGTATTTTTTAAAATTTCTATTAACCCAAATTAACTATTAAAATTTAAATTGGGATGTTACAGAAAAAAATTTGTACTAAAAAATTATGAAACAAATTTTTAGAAATTTAAGAGTGTATTCGATTCACATTAATATATAAGGAGTTTATCAGTGATGTACAAAAGATTTATTATTAAAAATTTAAAAATTTATAACGGGTTTATGATTAATATACAACGGTATATCATTAACAAATATAATAAATTGAACATATGTAAAATACAAAAAATATTGAGTTGTCTACTTAATTTGGTCTAAAAAATTTCTATTTAATATCTAATTATGTTTTAAATAAAATTATCTAAAAAAATTTGTAATGCGTGTAAGCAATAAAAAGAAAAATGAATTACAAGATGAGCCTCCTAACCAGTGTTTTTAAAACTAGATCAGACTGGACAGTCAGAGCAGTCCGATCGTCAACCGGTTTGGATTTCGGTTTGGTTCATATGAAAAAATCATTTTAGGGGTTAAGCTGGGTTAGGCCATTTCGAACTGGCGGTTGAACTAGGAATCAAAATCAAGCCGGGAATCAGATTTGGTTTTCAAAAATCAGACTATTCAAAAAAAACTTTTTTTATCAATTTTTTAAAATGGCTAATTTTTTTAATCATTTGATATTATATTTTATCAAGTGGCTTGTTAAGTCATGATAAACTTAAATGATTTAGTTTTTTTAAGTTAGGTAGCAATTTCATATGTATTTCTTATATTTAGATTATTATATACATATATAATTTTTTTTAATTTAATTATTATGTCACCAGTTTGACCATTGGTCCAACCCGATTGAACCGTACGAACCGTGAACCGCTGACTTTTTCAGTTCAGTTTCTGATCCGGTTCTAAAAACATTGCTCCCAACACGCCATCATATAATTTCTTCATGTTCATTGACCATGAAGTGACAGGAAATTTAACATCCTCTAAGTAATTTTTTTTCCTGAAAATTTAGGTTTATAATTATGAAAAATATTAAATACAAATAATATCCGTGCAAATTCACTAGCATGCAATGCTCTCCTATTTTCAAATCATCAACAATGTATAGTTATGGAACTGTCTTCTACTCCCTCCAATAAAAAATATAAATATTTCCTCTTACCTAATCTTAATTCAAGATATAAACAATCTAATACATACAATTTTTTTTATTCTATTCCTTATATTCATTAATTTAAATCTTTGTATAAATATATTTCTCACTTATCATAGAATCCATTGGTAATTGTGACTGTAGGTAAAAGGGGGAAAAATTACTCCTTCCAGACCAAAATATACGGTATTGGTAACTAATTTATGATTTTTTAAAAAATACTTCTTCTATTCTAAATTATAAGACACTTTTAGATAAAATCTCACATACTAATAAACCTCATTAAATACACCTAACAACTTTATCTTTTAAAAATAAAAATATAAACTTTTCAAAATACCTATAATTTAATATATTGAAAAGAGGAGTGATGGAAATTAATTATAGAGAGAGAAAGGGTAATATTTAAATTAGAATATTTAATGAAACATTAATCTATTCAAAGGGACTTATATTTTGGGACAGAAAAACTCTTTCAAAAGTGCCCTATAATTTGGGATGGAGGGAGTATTAGTTAAAATCTTAATTTCTTAAAAAAATTACATCCTTCAAATTTTGCCTTTATTAAACACCCTATACAAGTGCTTTAATAATAATAATTAAAATTTCAATGCATCATTTTTTTAAAAGAATATAGTAATAAATAAAGTAGGGGTATAGTTAAAAAAATAATTATAAAACTTATTTAATGCTGTATATTATGAATCAATCAAGACTTCTAGAAGATGCTCTATATTGTGGTCTAAAATGAGAATATATTTTTATAGAAACAAGGACTTAATTAATATGCAAATTTTTCCTAAAAATTGTTTATATTTTGGATTAGAGGGAGTAAATGTTTAGCTATCATGAGTCATGATCTTTCGAGTATGTGAGTTAATTATCTTGTTATTCTTTTGGGAGAATGATAATAAAGTTCTAAAATTTGAAAGTTATAATAGTTAAGTTCCCGAGAAAATTTTTAAAAAATAACTTATAAATATTGATTAAAACAGTTGCAAATAGAAATCCTAACTTCTAAATTTTTGAATATTTCAATGATCAATATTTACAACTAACTTTTTAAAAAATTTTATCAGGGACTTAACTAATATAAATTCATTGGTTTAGGACTTCAATGTCATTCTCCCTGTTCTTTTTTCATCAAGTTATTACTTCCGTTTGTAATTAAAAAAAAAAACAAACTTAATTGAGATGAAGAAAATTTAAAATGATAAAAGTACATAATTCCTTTATTTTGTTAGATTAAAGTATAAATCTACCCTGATATTTTTTCAAAACAATTTTGACTGCCATTACAAAGGACCGACGTTGATTGTCATCTTTAGCTATTTGACTATTATCGTCCTTCAACCTCGCACGCCATGTTACTTGCCAAATTTGATGGGGTTATTTTAAAAATTAAAAATAAAAAATTGAAACTTATATTCTCTCTCCTCTTTTCCTCTCTCAAAGCGGTAGAAAAGCTGAGGGAGATGAAGACGAAGTTGCAAAGCACGAAAGAATACGACGAGTTGGAGATGGTGTGTTTCAGCTTTTTTTTTTTTGGTAAAAAAAAAAATTAAATAGCCCCATCAAATATAGCTATGGTGTGCCAAGTTGATTGATAATGGTCAAACATATAAAGATAAAAGTCAACATAGGCCTTCTGTAATGACAGGTCAAAATTGTTCCATTTTAAAAATGCCAAGATGATATTATATGTTTAAATACTTTAGACTCACTACTAAAAATTATAATTAGTGATAGACATGTAATCCATCTCTAATTATAGATATCAATGACAAAAAATTTGACTTTTTACAAGTGACTTTTTACATCGGTTGTCATAAATGATGTAGAAAATCAAAGTAGTGGCAATCTTATAATTATTAACTTGACTATTGGACTTTTAAAAAAGTAATATTTTTTACATCGGTTGCCCATCAACCAATCTAAAAAGTGTTTAAGATTTTTAAAATTTTAAAAATTAATTACTTTCTAGAAGCAATGTAAAAAAGTCTTTCAAATTTCTACATCACATTCCTTCTCTAGTGTAGACTTCATTTTTCATAATTTCTCACTCATAGACGCAATGTTCTCCTCAATCCTCACCATTTTCCTTACCTGAAATTACATATCTTCAATGATGTTGATCCTCCCCATCTATTCTTATCCTCTTCTAGAAACACCATCTTCCATTTCTTTGAAAATCTCCCTCCCCCTTCTTCATCTTCTTTGTTTTCAATTGTATTTGTGTTGGTTTCTTCAGCTGATTGGTCAAGGGTTTGGCGTAGGCACTAGTTCTAAGCATTTTTTTAGGCTCAAGTCAGTAAGGTAAGCTTGTCTATTCTCATGCCTACCCACTAATTTCTTCTTTAAACTAGTTTTTGTAGAGTTTATGGTTAAGGTTTTCATTTTTTGAGATATCTAACCATTAGGTCTGATGTTTGAGAGGCTAAATATGGGTATGTAAGTGTAATCATGATTATGATTATTAAATAAGGGTTTAGATGGATTTAACAGTATTGGCTAAATAATGGCATGTATATAGTATTGACTTAACAATATGAAAAATCATATGTGAATTTGAATTTAACAATGTTGGCTAAAGAAAAAGTATGATTATGATCTTTGTATATATCACTTTCAAACATTTAGCATATTTTATGTGATCTAATGCTGTATCACTTAGTATTATGTTTGCAATTCACAAGGCCAGCTTGTTTTTCATTGGGCATTGGAGCCTTTGAGGAAATTAGACCCTTCAAAGTGAACTCTAATGGAAAAGCTCTATTCCTTGACAAGTATGATTGAAGAAGCATTACTACAAAATAAGTCTACAGGAGCACTTTTTTTTGACCTTAAGGAGCACTTCAAAAGTGCTCTCGTATCAAGCGCTCTGAAATGTATAGGAGCGATTTTTTTAAGTGCTTGTTAACATCTAGAAGTTTATGTTATTTTATTATATTTTTCTTAGATTCTAATCCATTTTGGTTCAATTGTATATGTTTTTATTGCCCAAATTAGGAAAATGTGCATTTTGTTTTCGGCTTGTGTTCTTGGCTTTAATTTGATACTTTTAGCCTAATTTCATGTTATCTTGATTGAAGTTTTAATTAGAAGTATTTCTGGAGCTTTGTGGATATTTATGGAAGGCTTTTGGATGAAGAAATCAAGAGCAAAATAAATGATTTTCGTTAGCTGTAAAAACAGTGCAAAACTGCCAAAGTCGTCCCAAACTCGTGACTTTCGTTCGCAACTTTCGCCGTTGTCAGAAAAACGCTGCATTTCATTTATCAGAAATTAGTTGGCTAGGATATATATAAGCTGAGAGCTTGACCCAGAATGCATTCTTCAGACTTTTAGACATTTTTAGAGCTTGGTTGTGCTAGGGTTTGGGCATTGGAAAAGTTGGGATCAAGAGATTGAAGCTTTGAAGACATTTGGAGCTCATTTTCTTTGGTTTTTCTATTCCTCTTCCCTTTCCTCTCTTGTAATCTGAAATGGTTCTACTTATTTTGTATATTTATAGCTTGTGGATGATTATGAGTAGCTAAACCCTTTGTTCTAGGATTATTTGGAACCCTTGTATGGATTAACACTATATTTCTCCTCTCTTTTTGTGATTAATGATATATATATGTGTTTATTTTACTCTTTCCTTAATGCTTCTACTTGATTGACCACCATTTAGATGTTGGGTTCACTTAATTGATGCTTGAGAGGGCTAGGTTGAGTGTAGAACTTGGGTAAAATTGTGTAAGAACTTGATATTTGCATGTTGAATGGATGGTTTTGCTAGTAAGATAGAGATATACTTGCTAGCCTTGGATAGCCACATTAGGATTGGTGTTTAAAATTGAGTTTTATTAATTGTAACAAGAAATTGGGTAATTAATTTAACTAAACACTTGTTCATGACTTGAGAGAGCTTGTCCAAGTATTTTTAGAACCCTAGGTTAGCACTTATTTTCATTAAAAGCATTTATGAGAGGAGGTAATTTTGGTGTTATGAAATGCAAGGGGGATAATTAATCCTAGGTCTCAATTTGTGTTGGAAGTTTGTGAATCACTCACTTTCTTAATTTTCTAGTGTTAGTTTCATTTACAAAATCATTTTCACCTAACGTTGCGTAGCTTAACTTGATTGAATTTACTTAGTCTTTTACTTGATCATCGTTTTTGAATAAATCTTCGAGGGAACGATACTTTACTTTCATTATATTACTTGCTACGATCCGTGCAGTTGCGGTGAGCAACAGTGCTCCTATAAGTATGCTATACGGGAGAGCTTTTCGTGTATGTACACTATATAGGAGCGCTTTACGAAAAGCGCTCCTATAAGGGAGAGGGGAAAAATCACACACTAGAGCACCCTTTAGAAGAATGCTCCTGTATGCCGCCATATCGGAGCGTTCTTATAAAGAGCACTCTCGTATGCCCACCATACCAGAGTGCTCTATTAAAGAGTACTCCCATATGATCCATATAAGAGCGCTCTCTAGAAAAGCGCTCCCGTATATGGTGCTTAACAGGCACGCTCTTCAAATGAGCGCTCCTATATATTACTTTTATTTTTTTAAATCAGATTTTTTAAAATTTCTCGTTTTACATCTCTTTAACAATGGCAAATCATAATATCAAAAACTAATTTAAAATAATATCAACATAAAAATTTATATACGAGAAAAGAATTTGAAACTGATACAATAATTTTAATTTCCTAACTAACCTAGTTTAATTTCTAATAAGCGTAACAAATGAAACTATTGTTATTTTTTTGACATTGAAATCTAACTTCCTATCATAAACAGCCAATAATATATTCTAACCACTCTTCAACTAAATCTTCTATTTGCTCCATAGTAAAATGTGAATATCTTGCTCTAACAGAATACTACATAAGATATGAAAGCAATATATAAGTAATTAACATTATACTAACTTAATATCAAAGCTTTTGACTTACATTTTCAAGAATAATCAACTCTTGTTATGTGATTACTTCTCTCATAAACTTCATAACATAGTATCCACACTCCTAACCTTGTAATTGTGTAGGTACCTATAAAAAAATAAAAGATGTCATTATCAAAATATGATAGAAATAAATTCTAACTTAATTTAAAATACTTCAGCGATGAAGTTATATATATGATACAAGTATTTGCTGTCGAAAGTCCGGCAAAGTCTCCCCTATAACTTGGAAGTTTTAGAATTTTTCAAAAATTCTACATCAATCCAGAACAACATATTCAAAATAACAAATATAAAATATCAATCAAACAATCATTTAGATATGTACCAACTTGTTTTATTAAGATGATAATACAAACATTTGTTCTTTTCCATGAATGAAACTTAACAGGATCAGGTCTTTCGATGTTTGGAGGGAGACCTTCACCACCTTGATAACGTGCTACAACCTTATTATATAATGATTAAGCATACCAAGTAAAAACTAATTGTTATAATAAACATATATAAAGAATATAGAACTAAAAACTTACTAATTAAATAATATCCTCATAGATTTATAGTTCTTAAAATCACTATCTCTTAATGAATCAAGATAATAAATCACATAGATGAATGGATTGATACAAACAAGCATCCAAGGTTGCTTGAAAAAAACAAAATATTTCATTAACTAAAATATCAACTAAAGTTAAAAATAAACAATAATAACAATTTACCCTAGATTGTGAGGGCTAAAAATAACATGTTTCTTTTACCTTTGGCTTTGAATGCATCAGTAATCTTTTGAGAATGGTACTCAACACTGTAGGTACTAGTGTTGTACAGGCTAATAAATGAAAATTTTATTATCAATGAGCCTGGCACCACAAAAGTATGATATAAGTACCTAAAATGAAAAGAAATAGAATCATTCACAACTAAAAATAAATAAATACCACAATAAGTAATAAAATTGAGAAAGTATCTGATGTATAAACTAATTTGTGTGGTTTGTAACCAATCCTTGGTCAGAATCTTGTTAATATTTTCAACTGCTAATTTTTCGCTAATTATTTCACCATAAATCTCCTTTTCAAATTCTACTTCACGGATCTTATTTTTAAATGTTGTCTGCATAATCACTTCAAGTGCATTTTGATGAGGATATTTCAACTGAGTAGATTCTATGCTAGTCTTTCCTGCCTTAGTCACAGAGGTCGATCCTTTCAATGGCTTTCCTTTTGCTTTGATTGGTTTCTTTACAACTTCTTTAGATTTTAAGGACTACAAGATATAAAATGGATTGGTTAGTCCATAAGAAAACATGAATGATTTTAAAGAACCATCAATTATTATACTTGTAACTTAATGAGCTTTGTAGGCCAAGCCACATAAGTTCCAACGGCATCAAAAATCATGAATATATCTTCATCTTCTATTTGTACTGGCAACTCAACATCATTTTCTATTGGAATATTTATAATCACCTTTAAGTGATCAACAGGCAATGGTTTGAAGTGTATAGTAAACTATTATCATTATACACATATCCGAGTGCCACAACACGACAATGTGATGATTCTAATCATAATTGACATTGAGACTCGCAAAAAAATATGAAACATAATTTGTGAATAAAGAGAAGATAATATAAAGAAAAATTATAACCTTAGGAAAATCTTTTTTAGTATGGAATGAGCAACTATCTTTATCACTGGGGCTACCTTGTGGCACATTTACAACTCCAATCATTTGCTCAAATCTCTTTTCCATTTGAGCTTGAAATTTTTTTCCATTCTCACCTCTATTTCTACCATCCTTGCATTAAAATCATCTTCAGTAAAAATTTTGGACCGACGTCCAAAGTAGGTGCCCTAAGAAATGCCAAATCTAACTCCTCTAACACGACCAGAGACCTCTGGAGCTCCCAATGCCCTACCAAGGACATCCACATGTTCACCCACATCATCTTGTGATATTGATTATGATAATGCTTCCTGTTGAATAAATTGTAAACTGATTATTTAGTAAATAATGTAAATAAAGTAATACACTAAAATATTAATACTCACACAATCCTCCTAGACTTTTCAAGTGCGTTCATCAAGTAATTTGCCTTCTTTATATTCTCAGTAATCTTCCAAACAAGAGCTCAAGAAATTGGAGCATTTGGTCCAACTTCTTCTCTATATTTAAAGAAGATATTAGAATAATTAAAAAACATTTCCTTATATATATAAGTAATGTCAACAGAAGATATTAATTGAAAATTACCAAACCATGTTCAATATTTGGATAGCTCTTTCTTCCTGCTCTATATTGAAAAGGAGTACTTGCAGCTCTAGAGCGATTGACCTGGCTAATCTATTGAAATTCAGGCTATTGGCGCATTTTAATAAATTCATCCCAATGCTCTTGCTGGATCTCTGGATACATTTTAGGAGGATGAGGATTGAATTCTTCATTTGCATCTTTTAGATGATATGCTATGAGAGTAGCTCGAAACTTTCTATGAGCATATGCTACTTTTTTCATGATGTAATGCCTATAAGTCTCATCCAGGTTAAAAGATATACACAAATCTTCTCATATATTATTTTTTACTTTTTCAAGCTGTGGTTCATTTTTCTTTCTCTAGTCTGCAATGTAACAAGGAACATAATGACGAGCTAAGACCCCTATGTAACTGACCAACTAAGGAGACTAAACTAATTGGCCCCTATCATTCCAATTTACTGATAATTTACGACCAGCTGCTCGAGCCTATATAAATGCTTTCATAACAGTTTTACCCCATTTAACCTCCTTGAATGCTTCTTCTTCAGTGGGTGGAGCATCACCACTCTCAGGTGGGGTAGCCATATACCTAAAAGAAAAAAAGTAAATTTTTAGCAATAAAAAAAATTTAACAACTAAAAGTAAATTTTTAACAACTAAAAGAAAATTTAAATAAAGAACTTACAAGTGTTAAAATTTATTTTTCTTTTTTTTCTTTTGTGTGTTCTACATATCTCTCATCAATCTAAATCCCTTCTGCATGATCTTCTCTAATATAGAAGGCATTATCCCCAGTTGAAACATCAAATGTCCGTGATGTTCCTATAAAAGGGTCATCCTCAACATTGAAATCTTCATCCTCTTCACTACCCACTATTTTATTTCTTAAAAGAACAATCGACCAATTTTTATGCGCTGGATCTGGCACATAAAACACTTGTTGAGCTTATGATGCCAAAATGAATGGTTCATCTTTATGAGCCACCTTATTAAGATCTACTTGAATAAAACTCAAATCATCAATTCGAAAAGCCATTTTTATTGTCAACCTACGTGCAATAAAAGACAGATTCATGGAACTTGATATAATTCAATTCCCAAATGTGCTCTATAATCCTAAAATATGACATCATTGCATAAATTGGGTTCTTGTCTTTAAAACTAGAGATATGCATTGATTGATCTTTAAGCGTTACACCACTATTTTGCATAGTACTCCGAGCATCTTAACTTTTCGTATAAAATGTAAAGTCATTAATTACATAACCTGTATAAGAAAATACTTTAAATCCAGGACCCCTAGCCAAAAACCTCAACCTTTCTGATAGGTGAGACTCCTCAAAGATGCGAGCTCTAAACCAATATATAAAATGCTAGTTGTGATATGTTGCTAGCCAAGTTTCATTTTTACCTTTATTCTGACTCTTAACTATTGCCTTGTGTTCATTGATATATGGTTGAACTTCCTCAGTGTTGTGTCAAACATAGAAGTGAACTTGCTCCCATTGTGTCTTGTCCATGCTAATGAGTTTCTTCCTAATAATTCCACCTTGTTCACCTGTAGTGTCCTTTGTGTACTTTGGCAACCCAATGGCATCTACATTAGAGAGATATCCAGTGTATAATTTAACTGCTTCTTCCATGATGTACCTCTCAATAATACACCCCTCGGGTTAACTTTAATTTTTTACATATCCTTTTAATACTTTCAAGTAATGCTCTACTGGATACATCCATCTCAAATAAGCGAGGCCATATAACTTTATCTCTCTAACTAAGTGAAATGATATATGAACCATGATGTCGAAGAACAAAGGTGGAAAATACATTTCGAGCTCGCTTAAAATCTTAGCTATTTCATGTTCTAGCTTTGGCAATTTTTTCCGGGTCAATCGCCTTGCTACAAATTGTCTTGAAGAAGAAACAAAATCTAGTAATCATGGCTCGCACCTTCTTCTGCAAAATAGATTGTATACCTACCGATAACAAATTTTCCATGATGATATGACAATCATGAGTCTTGAGACCTACTAGTTTGAGGTCTTTCATGGATACAAGGCTACTTACATTTGAGGAATATCCTTCTGGCACTTTAACTTCATGCAAGAATTTACAAAAAAGCTAATTTTTCCTTTCTAGACAAGGTGTGAGCTACTGGAGGTAAAAAAGTGTATTTTCCCTTCCTCTCTGGTGCCAACTCTGCTCTTAATCCCATGCTAATCAAATCTATCCTTGCATTAATACCATCTTTACCCTTTCCTAAAATGTGGAGTAATGTGCCAATAAGACTATTACATACATTCTTTTCAATGTGCATTACATCCAAGAAATGCCTAACATCTAGGGTCTTCCAGTATGATAGCTCAAAGAATATGGATTTCTTTTTCCAACCATTCTTAACAATCTTACTTACAAATGGTTTTCCAAATTTAATATTTAAATATTTAACCTTTTCAAAGAGCTGCTCACTAGTTAATGGCACGAGAACTCTACCCTTCTCCGGGTGGCCATTGAAGGCCTTCTTCAGTCATCGGTAATGATGTGTTTGCGGCAAAAATCATCGATAACCAATGAAGACATTCTTCCTATAATGTTCCAATTGCACTGAATAAGTGTGATCCTCACATACTGGACATGCATCTCGTCCTTTGATACTATATGCTGATAAATTACCATAGGCAAGAAAGTCATTTATGGTGCCAAACAACATTGCTCACAAGATGAAATGTTCTTCTCTATACCCATCATAAACTTCCACACCTTTCTCCCACAAAATAACTCTTATCATTGTACTCAGGTAACATTTCATATAAGAGTTCAAGCAAATCCATGAAACTCTTATCGCTCCATCCATTCGCTGCTTTTAGGTTGTATAGTTTCAAAATAACTAATAGTTTTGTGAATTTTTTACAACCGAGGTATAATGGTTTATCAGCATCACTTTTCAACCTCTCAAACATCTCAGGACAATCTCTAAGATCCTCTTCAATCATATCAATCATTTCATCAAGATGGTCAACATCATATGTCCCACTATCACGATCAAATGTTAAGTAGCTCGCACTATCCCTCTAATCATTTGCACTATTCCTTGTCTTCCCATGCATGGTCCAACAAGTATAAGTTGGATCAATCCTATTACATATTAAATGATCTTTCAATTCTATTGGCTTTACTCTTTTTCTATAGCAACATTTCAAACAAGGACATATGACTCTACATGTGTCTTGATCACGACAAAATGCAAATTCAATGAATTCATCCACACCATCCCAATATTCTCTAGATAGTTGATTAACCGACATCTACTTACAATCCATATCACTAATATAATTATCAAAATTCAATAAACAAAAGACTTATATTTCTATAAAAAAAATTCAGCAACATCTTCCTTAAAAGAAGAACTTCCCAAATGATCAAACAAGTAAATTCCACAACACAATACATTTAAACTAAAAAAATCAATTCATCCAAATAAAAATTTAGTAGCATAATGCATTTAAATTATATCAATCAATTGTAATTTAATTAATAACAATAATCTCCCTTAGAAATATATTTCATAAATAAAATAAAAATGTTCAAGTAGTTTCCTCAACTTTAATCTAAATTATCAACTACAAATACTCCATAATTCTAATATAAATAACTTCAATTCATATATTATCTATAATATTGATTATTAAAAAAATATATATGAAATTTATTCTCAAATATATATCAATATATCAATATATTACATTTTAAATTAATTATTAAAAAAATACCTTCACAGTGTAGTCTTCACAACAGAAAAAGGCAGTCTTCACAACAGCAGTGGAAGTCTTTGGGGTGTCGCTTCCTCCGCTGTATAGCAACAACTCACGGCGGCAACTGAGGTCTTCACAGCGTCGCTTCCTCTAGTGTACAGCAGCGGCATAGATCTAGAACAGAGATGCAGATCTGAAACAGCAACGGTGACTGACGACATTTTGGAACAGAGAACAATAGCGATGGTGGCGACAGCAGTGCAGAAACAAAGACAGATGGCACAACACAACACAGAAATGAATGAACATCAGCAGATGATTTCTAAAATAGTGAACAGCGGTGGACGACTTTCTACACCAGCGAACAGCAACGGACGATGATTTGAACAACGAACAGCAACGGATGAAACACTGATACAACAATGATTTGGAAGTTGGGAACACACGGCCTCAGCAAATGAGAGAGAGGTTTTGAAAGAAACTCATGAATGAGAAAAAGAAAACTGACAGGGATAGAAAAATAAAAAGATCCGCGGGTACTCTTCCGGAGCGCTCCTTAATGAGCGCTCCAGAAGAGCTGCTCTTCTGGAGCACTCGTCTGATGAACGCTCTAAAAGATCTATTCTTTCGAAGTGCTCAATCACAAGCTCTTTGGAAGAAGGTGCTCTTCTGGAGCACTCATCAGACGAGCACTCCGGAAGATCGATTTCTTCCAGAGTACTTAACTATGAGTGCTCCCAAAGGTCTTTTTAAATTTTTAATATTTTATTTATATTAATTAGGAGCATTATCTTATTGAGAAGTCCTGACATACAGGAGCGCTTTAAAAAGTGCTCCAGTAAATTCTGCATTCACATTTTAGAGTGCTTTTTAAAGAAGCACTTCTAAATACCTGCTCCTAAAGATATATTCTGTATTAGTGAAGGTGAAATTCCCATGCACACACGCAAACACTTATACACACTTGCTAGTTTCTTTGTTTTTTTTCCCTTTCATTTTCAAGACTTGAAAAATTAATCATCTTCAAATCTATTATTACACGTATGTTCTGGTGCTAATGAATATATGCAATGACAAACATGTTGTTCTTAGAATCACTAGCTAGAGTAGGGTTTTTTTAGAATACACTATTTTACTCTAGTTCAAAAACTATTCAATTCAATTGTTTTCGGGATATATTAGTTATTAACTTCATGATATTGATCATAAGATAGTAAGAACATATCAAAACATGGTCCTTAAAAAGCGTGCATATGAGCTCAATAATCCTACGTGGGTCAAGCCAAAGGTAAATGAGGCTAATACTTTATAAACTTATTCACTAGTAAGATTGCTTTTGATAAAAGGATATTTTCTAATTATGAATTCTAATACCTTAAAGCTTGATATTAATTGCTAGTAAAAGTCATTTAAGAAAACAAAATAAAAGACAGGTTATTAATAGCCAGTCTAGCCTTCCATCTTTGCAATATTGGCATGTCGAGCCTTGAAAAAAGGGCTCCAATTTTGCTGGCCTGGCTTGCCAATTTTGACAGGTAAATGGACTAACTTGTTGGATTGAGCCCGTTTTTCTGACTCCAGTGTTAATAGCAAGGTGACAGCACTATTGTGAAATAATGTCAGGATAAAGAGTATTTTTGTCATGACAAACATTTTATTTTTTTTTTTTTAAGGATCGAGGTTCTTTGTAGTAATTTTTAAAATTTTGAGTTCTTTATTTGTAATTAAATTGCATTTTCATCCTAAATGCTTGGAGGAAACATAAAGAAAATTGTAGAATAATGTAAAACATAATTTTTTAAAATCGAGGCAATGTTATCATATTTTACCGTCAATGTTAAACCAATCATTTAGCGGGTCAGGAGACGTTTTTTAATCCAAGGTTGAAATGAAGTCAACTGTCCTGATTTTGAAAGATTATGTGTTGCATATTATTCTAGAAATTTTTTAGGGTGTCTATTGCTATTTTGAAAATATTGTTGTATGCGGATGTGGGATTTGACTTACAAAAAGTAAATAGAAATTAAACTTATACATTTAATGTACTTATTTTTAATTAAACTAAGACATTTGAGTATTTTATTTATTTTTATTATATGACAAATTCTTAATATTAACATTATTAGTATTTCAAAATTAACTTGTTTTGATTTGATTAAATAAAAATATATTAAAATATAAAACTAGGTAACTAGACCTTTTCATAATTTTTTAGGAAAAAGACAATAGAATCCCTCTAAATTATATAAATAATAATCTAGTCACTTAAAATGTCATAATTTTACTAAAATCTCTTGGGACTTTTTGTCAATAAATTTTAAATTGAAAAGATCATTTTATCCTTATCAAAAAAATTATGATTTCTTGTTCAATTATTGCAATTTTTTAAATAAAAGTTGTGATTCTTTAAAACAAAACTTGTGAATGTAGTTGTTATTTTGAGAACTTGGGTTTCAATAATATAAATTACACTTGACAAATTATGATTTCTTGTTCAACTCTTGTGATTCAAATAATAAAATTGTTATTTTTTAAGCAAAAATTGTGATTGAAACTTATTTTTCAATAAAAAAATTATATTTAATAAGTTATACTTTTTTGTTTAACTCTTGCAATTTACAAAATAAAAGATGTGATTCCTTAAATAAAAGTTGTGATTGGGGCTTATTATTTTCGGTAAAAGTAAAATAATTTTTTTACTTTAAAATTTATTAACAAAGAGATCCCTACGAACTTCATTAGAATTATGACATTTTAAAAGATTAAATTATTATTTATATAATTCAGAGGAATTTTATTTTTTTTTTTTGGCCAAAAGACCTTTTCATAATTAAGTTGAAAGGAATCATTGCTGATAGTCTGTTTTCCCACTCTTTATTCACTTTGTTTTTCAAAATCCCTTGCTATTGAATAATTAAATTAAAATATTCTTGAAAATATAGTATATAAATATATGAACATGTATGGACAAGGTGTGATCAAGAGTCAAGCAGGCAAATTTGTGTTGGGGCTACCTACACCCGCTCATGCTTCTCTTTTTTACTTTCATCAGATCATAATTAATGGCAGCACCGAGTAAAGTATGACAGAGACTAAAAGTTGAAATAATATAATGATGATAAAAAAGCATACTGATTTGAATTGAATTTTGCTTCTTGCTGGTAAGAATTTAAAAAAATATATATAATTTTTAATCCTTTAAATTTATTTCAATTATCAATTTAATTTATTAAGTTTAATTTTTATTAATTTAGTCCCCTGAATTTAATATAACTTAATTATTAATGTGGTTCTTATTGTTTAAAAAGAAAGTTACACTATTAAAATTTGATAATAGGATAATATAATATTGATGAAAGCTATGAGTTAATGAAAGGAAGTATAATTATTTAGATAGAAAAAACAGCCTCTAAAATTTTAAAAAACAAGAAAACAAAACATCATGTGAGGGATTATATTAATAAAAATTATATTAAACTAATTTGATGGTCAATTTTTTTTCATTTAGATACATATACGTGCCAAGTTATTAATATAATTTACACATTAGATTATTTCGATAATCAAATTTAAAGGACTCACATAATAATTTAAGGAAACATAAAGGATTAAATCAATAAAAATTAAACTTGAAGGACAAAATTAATAAATAAGACAAATTTGAGAGACTAAAAGTTTTATTACCCAATTTTAATATTCAAAGTGAGAAACCAAATAGGATGTAGAATGAGATTAATTGCTTATTTCCCGCAATTCTTGGGGCATTCTTTACTTCAATGCTAAGTGAAGGTAATCTCTCATTTCTTGTCACCCAAGATTTAACAGCTAGATTGGTTAATTGATTATATTAGTTATATGCATACGATGTGGCAGGCTATTTGGGACTGATTCATATAGTAAGGGTGTAAAGGGATATATAATAAAGTCGATTTGGCATTTCAGCATTGAACAATGTAAAGATTACACATAAGTTCTAAACAAGGGATACATTATTGCATTAAGGACTTTTAACAATAATTATTTTAAATTTTTTATATCGGTTATTAAAGAAAAATTAAAAAAAAAAAGAAAGTAAAAAGTTGACTTTCCATGTGGTTTTTTCTAATAACTGTTATGGAAAGTAACTTTTCACAATATTTATTTATAAATAACTGTTATTAAAAGTTTTTTTATAAGAATTTTTTATATAATCATTGTTAAAAGTTTAATTTTTAAAAAAAATTTGTTCATTTTTCTATACTTCTAGAACTTAAAACCTATAAATTTTATAGTCTAATAGCAAGTATAAATAGATAGCCAGTATAATCATAATGACAATACAATAAATTACAACTATACTAAATATATATGTAAAATGAACTGATATAATATTTGCCTGAATGTTGTCAATCTCTACTATAGTTTTAATGCTATGTTAGTCAACTAAATAATAAATGGAAACCCATAAAATTAATAAGAGAACAATCAAGTGTGTACCTTGCATAGCTATTAGAACTTGCAAGTTATGAAGCCCATTACCCATCCTAATATTCCTGTGAAAAACCCAAGCAAATCTTTACTAATAAAAACACATTAAGGAAGTAATGGAGTGCCAAACTTGAATATTTTTAGCATTCTAAAATTATATGTTATGATAATAAAATGTACAACAAACAAAATGATTTGAATTCACGCTCAAGAGAAGAGAAGAGGCACCTGCATCGCAACCATGTATGTTACTATGTAAAAGCTAAATTATTGAAAAATATTCTTGTGGATTGAATTTTATGCCATCAAGTAATTTTGATTTTTTGATGAAGATATATAGACCAGTAAAGGTTAGATAGAGAATGATAGACAAATAAGCAAGTCTCACACATAAAAAGATCATGTTATGCACAAAGATGAAATCACAAACCCTACACAAAACAAGCCATAGTTATTGATGCACCAATGCTGAAATTAAATACCTTTTTCCACCAAATGAGGTTTTTACAATCGTTTTGACATTTTTTTAAGAACTGACATGGAAACTAGCATTTTATTAATTTTTTTAAAAAAATTAAAATTTTCACGTTGGTTTTAGTTAGAACTGGAGCAGAAAAAATATTTTTACGTTGGTTTTTTCAAAAACCAATATTAAAACTCTAGCCTATAATTACAAAGATACCATCGTTTTTTTTTTTAACAACAGATTTTTGACAAACCAACATAAAATAGCGACGCAAATACTCTTTCTTTAGTAGTAATATTCGACTAATTTATCAAAATGTTTCTAGCCTCTTGAATTTTGGTTGTATTTAATTTTGTCTGTAAATGTCACATTTGTCCCGATCCTATGACTACCATTGATTTGTGTTGACCTGATGGTTGACTAGTTCCAATTGATCGATCATCGACTAATAGCTGTTGACTGGTCAAGAAACTAAATTTTTGGAAAATATTTTTATTGAAATTTTAATAGCTTACTATTTTACAAGTCAAACATAGTAGATTTACAAGTAAATCTTCAAAATGTATAAGTCAATTTTTAAAAAAAAAAAAATAAGTCAACCTCTTATGTAGAGTAAGATTTACAAGCTAAGTTAAACATCTTAAGTTTAGAAGTAAATATTAAAAAATTAATACTTTAATACTTTATATTTTTCTCCATCTGATTATACAGATCATTTAGAGATTATATAAAATTGAATTTCAGGTAATTAAGATTTTGAATATAAAATTTGTGAGAAATTCGTAGATAGACCAACCATCTAATAAAATCATGACATTCAATAGCATTAAATATAAATTAATCTGATATTAATGATAATATTAATAGAGAGAGAAAATGCAAGGAATTAAATAGGTCTTTGTTATAAAATAAATTCATTAAAAATAATGACACATAAAATTTTATTTAATTGAATTAATATAATTTTATTAGATGGACTATGGATGACATGGTGCGTCGGATCTATTTAAAATTTTCTCAAAATTTGTATAGATAATTTGAATCTTAGAAAGCTTCCAAATGCCGAGCTTTATCTTCCTCTATCTTTTTTCTTCAAATTGAAACAAAATGAGTATTTTTATTTAATGCGAGGTAATGGCATATAAGCAATTCAAAATAGAGAAATATCCTCAAGAGTATGAAAGCTCACACATTTTTTTTTTCGTACAATAAAGCTCAAGCATTTTAATCCTAAGAATATTGAAACACTCTAAACGAGACATGTAGCTAGCTAGTCAACAATAAAATCCACGTCATGATGGCATGTTCAGCAAGCTAATTGTTTGGGCCAAATATGCTAGTTAGTACAAGTTGGATTAATCTTCTAAGAACATGATCATAAGTGATAAGTTAATCCAGTTTCGCATGAGGATTTTTTTTTCCCCTTCTTTTAATCTCATTGGGGATCAGGTGGTTCACTGAATAATCTCTGTCAATAAGAGTTAGAGAACTTCCACCCTGTCATCAATCCTCAAAATTTTCCTTAAACCTTTGATAGCCAGCAAATCCATGCACGGAATTAATGAAAATATAGTTAATTAAATGCATTTATAATTGTTGGAGATGTTACAAAGTTTTTAGGAGTTTTATTTTCTTTATTTATTTGATAATTATTTTAGGGATGGTCAAGCAGAGGAGGGTTGTTTACCACCTGATGTTAGCTAGGTTTGTCGTTAGGATAGGTGAGGTATAAATAAAGGTCTTGAATTCATTTCTTCCTCATGTCAAAAAAACAAAATGACAAAAGAGGGCCTGTCTTTCATTTATTGAACAGCCTTTAAATATGCTTCTGGTTAGAACATTCCAGCTGCAAGTGAAATTTGGGGGAAAATTTCAAATAAATCCTGTATATAGTATACTAATTATTTATAAATAAATCTTGCAAAATTTAAAAATTACAATTAACCTCCTTGAGACTTGCATGTACTTTGTGATTGAAGTGCAAAGATAATACTGCAGCCTATCAATTTAACTTTTATTTAAAACTATAACTTAACAAAATCATGATAGGAATAGTATTGTCTTTTTACTCCAAGATTAAATTACACTAAGTTTTTAGGGGATTTGGCTATTGTTTATTTCGTGGGACTTACTTATAACTAAGTTTGTTGTGAGGATCTATCCATAATTTTTCCCAAAAAAATTGTGAAAATAACTTGACACGTGAAGGAAGACACACATTCTAAAAGTTAACAAGTGCTTGATAGATTCGCCGACAATAATTAGGGTTTGGTTCAGATTCTTAGAATTCCAACATACATACATGCATGCATACGTATATATATATATTGTTGCTTTGGATTCACACAACCTGTTAAACTTGTTCGAGGTTAGATTTTTCAAATTTTTCGTAGCTTGTATGGTGATATTCAGGGAAAAATTGTCTTCCACGATTCGACAGATAATGAATGGTTTGATCACACAAGATCTGAGTTCACTGAATGAGATCTAGCTCCTGCGACCGCGAGCGGCAATAAATAATCAAAAGGGTCAGTAATTATATGAAGCAAATCTTTCATAATTTAGCACTCCTAGAAGGTGGACTTAGTGTTTGGTCACTGAGAATGTTGTTCTTTATTCCACACAAGTCAATCATGTCTATGTCTTGGATCGTTTGCTCTCTCCGAAACAAACAAATTGCTACCAAAAGCCCAACCAATGGACATGCATGCGTCCAAATATGAGACCTAAATTTGCTTCTTAAGAATATTTTTTTGGACTTTTAGTTCAGCAAGAGACATACTTAGTTAAGAGAGTAAGTCATAATTGAGTTAAAAGTTCTCATAATTGAGTTAAAAGTTCAAAGATCAAATGACTTTATTTTCTTTATATGTACATATGCTTCCTCCGATTTTTGTTATAAAACATTTTCAATCGTTTCACTCATATTAAAAAAAGTTAGTTTTTTTTCTTAATATCATAAAAACAATAATATGTGCTTTATTCATTCGTACTCTTAGCTTTAAATCATGATATAACTATATTAAAAACCTTCAAATTAATCAAGAAGGGTAAAATTATAAAAAAAGTGATTTAATTATTAAAAGGTATTTTATATTTTGTACAAAAAATTACTTATAGAAGGTGTCCTATAATTGAAACTGGAGGGAGTATATATTAATTATTTTTGGTGATGTTTATGTTCCCACAGGTTATCTTTTATTTATTCAATATTAATTTAAGGATGGAAAAAAAAGAAGATTTGTCTTTCAATAATTGAACAAGCTTTAAAAAAAATGCTCCAAGGACCTTCCAGTACAATAGAAAGGAAAATGCGAGAATAACTTGGCACATGTATGAAGATCCACAATCAACAAATTACTAAGTGGTTATAAAATATCTGACATTTAGTACGTGTTTGATATATACAGAAAAGTGTTTTCTAGAAAAAAAAATGTATCTAGAAAAAAGTGGAATAGGTACAATTCTCAAGCCATATGTTAGGGTTTAGTTTGGAGCCATATATTAGGCCAACTGTATTAAAGATTTCAAATTCTAAAAATTCCAAGTTTGCAACGCATATGGATATATTATTGTTGCTTGGGATTCACACAACCTCTTAAACTTGTTCATGATTGAGTTCAAAGCTGGCAAATTTTCAAAGATTGTGGTCTTATATGTTCAGGGAAAAATGTCCTACGTCCCAGTTAGCAACAGCATGCAATGAATGGAGTGGAGTATCACTCTGGATAAGAGATCACTCAATAATAATTTTTGAGACCAACTTACCAAGAAACCGACAAAATAATGGCAACTTTTTTTCGTGGTTGAGACTCGCAGGAATATGGGTCATATATATAATTTAGTACTCTCAGAACTCTGTGATCACTGAGAATAAATTGTTGTTCTTTATCCCACACAAGTCAATGATCAATGTCTCTGCATCTTCAATCCCTTGCTCTCTCCGCAACTAACAAATTAACACAAAAAGGACCAAACAATAGACAAGCTTGCTTCCAACTTGTGAGACCTAAGTTTGCCTCTTAATCGGAATTCAACAAGAGACATGATTAGGTCATTGTTCCAAGGCATTTGTATATAAGTCAAAACAGCAGCACTAATTGCAGCCACATGCTTGCATTTACATGGGAAGATAGTCATATATAGTCTCTGTTTATAATTAAGGATTATTTTTTTAAGCTGAATATTCCAATGTTTGATAAAGTTGTTGGTTGAGTTCACTATTGATTGTATCAGACATATATAATTGCTAACAATTATTTGGTTCCTTAAAAGAACTAACTATTTTCTTACCAAACCATGTTTCCTGGTCGGTTCTTTAATGCGCTGTAAGCAATTGGTGATCCATATATGTAATTCAGATCATATCGGAATCAGACCCTTTCATGATCCGCAGAGAAAAAGAAGATGAAAGAGATTCTGGGGCGTGGGGCAGTGGATAGAGAAAAGAGCGTGATCCGGTGTGGTGGAGGCCGAGATGGAGTGAAACCTGAGTTATGGTTTTGTGTGAAGCATGAAGATATCAATGAGGCTGTGGCTTGCTATTGGATCTCTGACCCATACATTGAATATAATGAAAGCAAGAATAGCACCACATCAGCTGCCATCAGTTTTTACTTTTTATGTTCGTATGTTGAGGCAATGCAGCAATAATCTTTTTTTTTTTTTTTTGACGTTTCTCGGATATGGATCCTTGTTTTAGAACCCTTTAATCCATAAATAAAATACGCATAAGCACTGGCATAGCTGAAAGGGTTTAGGTAGTGTGGCTATAAAATAATAAAGAAATCATGATTATGTAACTCAATGCCTAAAAGGGTTCACTCTTGGCCTCTATCCTGAAAAGGAAATATATATATATATATATATATATTTGAGCTCAAATATATTGCTTTCAAAAATCCACAGAACACTTCGTGGATATGGAAAGGAATCCTAGATTGTTTTGACCTCATCACCTCTAAGCTCAAATGGAGTGTAGGCTCACGAAAGGATATTGAAGTCTCCGGTCCTTTTAAATACCTTAAAAGTCTCAGACCAAATGATCTCTTCCATCAATCCATGGCCCCCTATTACTTGGAATAAGAATCTTTTGATTTTCTTTTCCGACCTCATTTAGCTTCTACTGCGGAGTCTCTATTCCTATCCCCTTTTTTAATACCCCTGACTCTTTGGAATGGTTTGGAAGTTCTATTGGACATTCTAATGTTAAAGATGGGTTTAGATGTTTACATCCGTTAAATCCAACAGATTTTATTTGGAAAGTCATGTAGAAACTCAAGATTAAGCACAAACATATCCTACTTGTTTGGAAAATCTAGCTACCATGATGCTCTTCCCTCCAGTGAAGTTCTATCACAGCATTACTTGCCTTCTTTTGAACAGTGTGGGTTTGGTTGCCAAGTAGTAGAATCATCTCCTTTCCACTCATCCATTCTCAAATAGCAGTATGGTATAGCTGTCTCTCAATTAGATCAAATTTATTTGTAGCTGGTGGAAATTTCAATGGGCTTTTTTGCCTTTCTTAAACATCTTATGGAAGGCAAACTGGAAGATGAACTTGTCAAGTCCATTCTAGTTCTGAATACTTTCTGGCAAAAAAAAAAAAGGAATTGCACCATTCATAATAGCACAAGAATTTGTCTGCTGAAAGGAATATCAAAAGTTAATCAGTTTCATTTTTATCTAACACACATTTGTCACCGAAACATGATGATCTCAACTTATCTAGTGAAATCTTACAAGCATCTCAAATTCCCAAATTCCCTAAGCAGATCCTTCACCTCCCAAGATGGTTTCTTGTATGCAGGAAGAATAAATAAAGATAGTTTTTTTTTTTAATTATAAGATTAGCATGCAACTTATTTGAATGGAGAAGAGTTATAGAGTAGAACCCCGCAGATTAAGAAATTACAAAGTCATATCCTCTCTTTGCAATTGAAAAGAATATCTTATCTCTGTTCTTCTTTGGATTTAAAACCTCACAATAGACAAGATGATTCCGCTTCACTCCATCTTCATTGCTTGTTGTAACTCAATGTCCTTCTAGTTACAAGGACAACTATTATGGAGCACTCTATCATCAATGTAGATCTTGGCTGTCAATTAGGTTCTTATCGATTGATCTTGAAATCTTTTCAACTTTAAACCAAATGAACCCTTAATTTAAAAAAAAAATGAAAGTATAGAGTTTATCTACTCTCTCTCTCACCCACATATAATTTTTAATTAATACATTAAATTTAGACATGCAATTTTTTTTAAATTTTTATTCTTTTTTCCCGTCAACATTAAAATCTTGCTTAAAACTTCATTTTTATGTCAGTGTGGTTTTGATCCAAAGACCTGTGAGCTATGGGCCCACTACACTTCCGCTACGCCAATTAATGAATCATTAAGGCTTACACATAATATATTCCTGGCCATAAAGCGTACATTTTAATGGTTTTACATAATTAAGGACCACCACTCACCGTTTATGACTCGAAATAAAATAAAATTATTTTCAGTTTTTAATATTATCCTTTGTACTTTGTAAGTGGTTTATATTTATTTTTTTATATTTTGGGAGATATTTTCTTATTTATTGATATGCGTTTTGCAGTTAATTTTAACTATGTTCGTTGTAAAATAATTTTATAGTTTTTCCCAATGCTGTATGATAGTTTAAATGAAATGTAGTTTTTAATTATTTAAAAATTAAATGTGATCAGTGGGTTGTTAAACTTAATTAATCAAATTTAGATTTACAATTTTTGAAATTTTTTAATATTTATTCCCATCAATTTTTAAAAATTGCTAAAAATTAATTTTTAATATCAGATCCTGGTTTGATCCAGGGACCTGTAGGTTATGAGCCCACCATGCTTCCGCTGTGCCACTCTGATTATTTAATTATTATAGCTTACTAATAATATATAGCCCTAATACGTACATTTGAATTTTTAATATCACAATTAATGTTTTAAAATAGTTAATAAAAATCCATTATATTTAGACTATTTTATAGCATTGAAATAAAATAAAATAATTTAATGTAAGGATAATAAAAATTATTTCACGTATTGACCTTACAAGGAATTGAGTTTCTTTATGTAGTTATTTATATTTTATGTGGATCATAAACTGAAATTTGTAAGAAACTTTAACAATCTAAATTAATTAATTAATAAATATGACATAAAATTTTATAAGCTTATTGCAATCATATTTATTAATTATGAAAAATAAAATTACACTACTCTATAAAACACATTTTACATTCCTTATTTATGTTGGTTATGTTGAAAAACGATATATAAAAAGTGGCGGCATAATTGTAATTAAAAGGAAAACTTATAACGTGAGTTTTTTAAATTCTTGGACGACACTTCTAAATTGTAAATTCTAGTTTTGAAGAACATTAATATTTTTAAACACAAAAATAGAGATAAAATAGATTCAAATTTATAATCTACTCATTATTTACTTTTCCCGCCGGGATACAGACAAATTTTTGGAACGTAAAAAAGCTTAAGTTTACATTCATGAGGGGGAAAACAACTCAAGTTAGTGACCAGTCACACATACGTGATATGCCAATGCATGTGTCATTGATGTTAATTATTGCACGTGACCTTCAGAATTTAGAAGTGGCATCCAAGAAAGTGAGTCAGTGAGATAGGCAGATTTTTTAAGTAGGCATGCCAGTTTCCCATTTGTTTGAACAAATTTAACCCAACACCCTATAAGATTTTTTGATGAAGTTATAGAATTTTTGTCCTAACACGATTTATAAATAAACACAAGGTAATATAAATCAGATCGGTTATTAAATTAATTAATATATTAATTCAAAAATTAATAATTATAATTATAATTAAACTATGCTCAAATAAAAAACATGAATAAAATATTTTATTAAATCGATCAAGAACTGATTTAACATTCGCCGGTTTAATTGGACACATTGTCCAGGACTTTTATATTATGAACTGACACACCACTGGCTATTGTTTTGGGGTCAGCTTTCTTTTTTTCTTTTTTTCTTTTTGAATTCTGAATTTTGTTTCTTGTCATTGAAGTTTGATCCAAATAGAAAAAAGCATTTCGAGAAGCAAAAAAAAAAAAAAAGGAACGACAACTGTACGTCCAGACATGGCATATGTCACGACAGGGCATTGAGATCGTGATTTTGTAATTGTAATGGTAATGGTAAGTGATAAATATTATTATATCATGTAGATTTTTTGTTTAATTATGAATTTCAAACTAAAGGTGAAAAAGACAAAAGTAAGTTTTAACTTGACCCTTAATTTAATTGAAGGAAGGAATAGTTTGTAGATAAAATGCACAATCTAAATAATAAATAAAATATTTCTGTTACGAGGACAAGGGATTGAGGAAATTAAATAGGGAAAATGACATAAACAATGTTAATGTTTTTTTATAAAATGATTATAATATTTTTAACTTAAAATAAAAGGAGAAGCAAGGCAAAACTTATTATTTGCTATCCTATTTTAATCATTATCCAAAAAAAATCATTACTTAAATTAAAGTTGTAATTAATATTTATAACATTTAAATTTTAGTAATTAAAAAAATTTGCAAAGTAAAATTTATTAGTTATTATTATATTTTAGTCATTAAAGTGCGTAGGGTGGGCGGAGGATAGGTTACCTCATCCACACGTACATGTCACAAGTACATTGGGAATATGACTTCGTAGGTAGCATTTTATTAAAAAAATTATATCTAAATCTCATATAAAAAAATTTATTATTAAAAGATCTCAAAATATTTATAAAATATTCTTAAATTTTAAATTTTATGTATTTATAATTTAATTAAGGGTATTAACAACTAAACAACAATCATTTACAACTTATAGCAAGAGGTTTGGCGTAAATGTTAGCTATTTGACCCTGAGTGAATAGAAAGTAAATGGATAATGCCAACTTGAAGCTTATCATGATCAAGATGAAAATCCAACTAAATATGCTTAATGCACTCATGAAAAGTAGGATTAGACGCAATACGCACGGTAGACTAATTATCATAGACAACCAATGCATGAGAAAGATGAGGTATATAAAGGTCATACAACAAAAATAGTAATAATTGTAACTCGCAAGTCATAGAATCAAAAGCTCGATATTTAGCCTCAGAAGAGGAATGAGAAATTGTGGATTATTTCTTAGATTACCAAGAAATCAAAGATTTGTTAAGAAAAACACAAAAGCCAGCAATAGAGCAATGAGAATCAACGCAACTGGACCAATCAAACTCAGAGAAAGCCTTCAATTTGAGATCAAACATCACTATAAAAAAAATAAATGATGGTTATTTTAGTCCATAAATGACGGTTAATATGCGTCATTTATTTGGCTAATATTTAAAGTTCACCAATAAATAACAATTATAAAACCGTCATTTAAAATAAAATTTTTATAGAAGCAAAAGTGAAATGAGAATATAAATGACGGGTATCTTAGTTACCCATCATTTATATTAGTATAAATAACCATCATTTATTATATAATTTTTTTAATATGTGAGCTGTTTTTATACCAGCCCCCAGTAAAAAAAAATTAAAATAACAGCAGCCAGCCATTCCAAATTTAAACGTCAATGAAATTTATTATATTCAATTTTAAAATTAATCAATAAACAAATGTAATGACATCAAGTAAACTACTTTCAAAAATAAACTACCTATTAAAAATATAAACTTTCTATCTACTTTTTCAAGGTAGTTCTATTAATCTTCTTTGTATGAGGTCTACACTTAAAAAATGCATTGACACCATTCTTTAATTATCTCATTTATTTCTGCATCCTTGAATTCTTAACATAAGAATCATCATAATACTCCAATATGTAAATCATCCACTATATATTAATTTTAATACATTAAATATTTTTGTGATTTAAAAGTTAATATTGTTAACATACCATCTCGGGAATTATGCTCCCATTATGGATAATAATGTCCTTCATGAACCTTATGATACAGTAGTCACAATCCAAGTTAGTTTTCTTTTGTCTTGGATACTAAAAATTAAAGAATCGATGAATATGTATTAATGTATTAAATTTTAATTTAATAAATGATTTCAATTACCTTAATTATATTCTAAGTGTAGGCCGCATCAAAATTTGTAAAGGACCTTAGAATTGGTTATTTTATGTTAGTGCGGTATAACACAATCACCCTAATAAAACAATAAAAAATTATGTTAGTATGAAATTTAAATAATTAAATAAATATGTGAAATACTTTATGCACTTACGTATTAATCAATTACAATAAAATTTTTCTCCTCCCTAGTTCCCCTCCAAGAGAATCGAGATAATATATCTTTGGAGTGTTGCCGAATGGTTCAGTGGCGATCAACATCTAATGGTCTCTAATAGTATTAACAAGTGTTGCAAAATTATAATTAATCCATTAAATTAAAAAAAAAAATATTAAGATAAGTGAGAATTTTGTTACCCTTAACAATATGGTATTATGAATAATGTTCCCCCTCGAGTCCTTGCTTTGAATTTTTCACTTAATGCCTTTGCTTGTTCTAAAATTTTGTTACTTTTAATTGAGGCATGTGCACCCACTTCATGAGGACTAACGAAGACGAACTTCGTTTGTAGATCAAAAGAGACAATAAATTTGTCATATAAGCACCTATTATAAATATAAGAAATGGATTAGTTTATATTTAAAATATTAACTATTTATATATGGAAAAAAAATTACCGTATGTAGAAGCTGGGAACAGTGAGACTGGTCATATCATGTTGAAGCACTTCATCAACAACATCAAGTGAAAGCATATCATATCGGTCTTCGCCATATATACCAGCCTCGAACGGGATTTGCAAGACTGAAGGATTAGACTTATGAACCGTTGCATATGCCTTGAGCAAATTTCTATATGGGCTTGGCAATTAAGGCTCTTATTCAGACACAGCTTTATGAGAGGCTACCTTTTTCGAGGAGAGCCTAGATCGTGGTATCATCTTTTCTTTTTTGACTGTGCATCTTTGTTAGTTTTTTTTTAACTTGACATCCTAACTTGACTAGCTTGCCATTTAACAAAATTACCCATCACCTCTCCAACAATCCCTGCATCCTTGGTGAGAATAGGTAATGGATAGTTCAAATCCTTTGACACATCGATAGCAACACATAAATAAGACACAGGGAGTGGCATATTATGTAGCATGTCTCTCGGAAAATTAAACACCCGATTGATAGCAACCACATGACGATTCGGGCTATTTGCCAACAACTCACATAGGCTCTTATTCTATATTAATAAGTAATATATTAAAGTTATAGGAAAGAGAAATAGTGAAACATAAGTGAAATAAATTAATGATGTTTTACCTCAAGGAGATTTTTAATAGGCTGCATAACGCTATAATTACCTTTCCTGTTAGGACTAATATGAAACTCTGCATCCCGCCTCTCCTTGTCCTTTAGCAAAGCTTCAATCATGCCCCGTTACTTAGATAGCTCCTCTTTCAAAGTGGCAATCTCAGCCCTTGCACCAACATCCTCTGTTGACCTTGCTTTCTTCTGTGACCTGAATATTTATTTTTTTGAGACACCAGAGCCATATCTCCTAACTCGACCAAGGTGTTCATGATTACCCAATGCCCTACCCAAGACATCATCATTAGGCGTGCCATTTTTCTTGATCTCAACCTGTGCAATATATAGTAAGAAAGTTAAATTAGTTAATTAAGTATAAAAAAATTGTTAAGTTAAGTTAATGTACTTACACACTTGTTGGCAAGCTCCTAAACACGTTCATCAATAATGTTTCCTTCTTTATTGGTTCAGCCTTCTATGAAGAGTTTATGACGTGAAATTGAGCTTGCCCCTAATTCCTCTCGCTCGATCTATGAATTTAAGTAAATTTGAATATGAGTATAGTATATATATCTATGAAATAAGCTAAAATTATATAGTATAAATATTAACTTACCATTTGTTGCTCAATTCTTGCATATCCTATACACCCCTTCTTGTAAGGGTATAGATCTTTCTCATACATTTCTTTCTTTTTGTGGCTCAACTCTTGTGCAAAACACATAGAATCATATCAATAAAATTAAATATATTGACAATAATAAAAAATTAATTCATCTCATTATTCTTACTTGAAATTGTCCCTTGAGACGTTGAGCAATAAATTCATCCTACTATTCTTGTGAAACTAATGGCCTTATTAAATCAAAGACCTCAGTACTAATGTTTCCTCCTGACTTTTCAATGTATTTAACTTCCATAAAATACAAAAATGTCTGCATTACTTTTCTAGCTTGTTGGATGACAAATTTCATTCGACTAGCATCAATTGCAAATGCTGACTATAAATAAAGACAATTAATTAGATTTTCGGTGAAGTAATTTCAATTAACTACAACGATGTGAGTAAAGTATTTTACCTTTACTTGCTCCCAAATATAATTTTTCATAGCTAGACTAATATTGTTCTAGTGCCTAATTGTAATCGGTACATTTGCTTTTGCCAAAACCCCTATGTAGCTGATGAATTTATTTCTGTTGGTCTTGATAGGTTGACCTTTGAAATTCCATTCAACTTCAAATTTTTGTCCCGCAGCCCTTCTTCTATTTACCCCAGTCATCAATATCAATCCTCTTGTTATTTGATTTACTTCTTGCTGAATTTGTTGGTCATTCATCTCAACGCTAGGATCAGTACTACTAGGTCCACTGAGACCAGCACTCTTTTGAGAAGCCATTTACCTACAAAAGTAGAAAAACAAAATAAAGAATAAATAAAAATATAAAAAATAAAGTACAAAATAAGTAATTTACAAGTTTAATGTAAATCACACATTATAAAACAAATATAGCACATAATTAATAATAATAAATTTTTAAATCACACAAAACAAGTAACCTATAGGTTTAAATTATTCTTTTTGTTTTTCTTGTACATTTCTTATCTTTACTCTCCTTCTTTGCTCGAATGCTTCTACCTCTTTTCTTTGAAATTTAAATACCTTCGTTGTGATCATTTCTCATATAAAAGGCTTCATCCTCAACAAAGTAACTTTCAAATTGTATACACATAAAGGGATCATCTTCAACTATAAAATCATTCATATTTCATTTATTTTACTACTTAATAAAATGATAGATCAATTTACTTTAGCCGGATCAAGAATAAAGAACACTTGGTGAGCTTGTGAAGCCAAAATAAAAGGCTCATCTTTGTAACCTTCTCTATTAAGATTCACCATTAAAAACCCCAAGTTATTAACTTTAAAACTATTTTTTTGATCAACCCACTTACAACTAAAAATTTAAACTTGAAATTTGATGTAATCTAACTCCCAAATGTGCTCAATTACCTCAAAATATGACATTTTTATGTACAAGGAATTTTTGTCTTTAGTATTAGATATATGCATTGCTTAGGCTATAAAAGTTACACCACTATTTTGCATTGTGCTTCAATCATCTTGTTCTTTGTTATAAAATGTATACCTATTAATGAGATAGCCAGTGAAGGAAAGAACTTGTTTATCTGGACCTCTTGCTAACCATTTTAATTTTTCAGAAACTGAATCAAGATCAGCAGTCAACTTCTCAAGAATATGTTGTTTCAATCAAACTGTAAAACTCTTGTTATGCTTGTTTGCATACTAAATCTCTGATCTATTAGGGTTATCTTGCTTAAGCTTGGCCACATGCATCTCTACATACTCTTCAACCTCTACAGAGTTGTGTAATACATATAAATGTGCTTGTTCCCATTGTAAGTTGGAGATTATAACTACTTTATTGACCATAATTCCTTCTCCATCAGTTCTACTATTATGCCGAGAAGTTAGAAGACCAATATAGTTGACATTTGATAAGTACTTAGTATAAAATTCAACTACCTCCTCACAAATGTATCGTTCAACTGTACAACCTTCAAGTCGACTCCTATTTTTCACATATCCTTTTAGTATCTTCATGTAACGCTCAAATAAATACATTTATCTCAAGAAAATTGGGCCACACATGTATATCTCTCTAACTAGATGAATAGTGAGGTATACTATTATATCGAAGAATGCAAGCGAAAAATACATTTCAAGTTCACACGAGATTAACACAATTTAGCTTTGCAATCTTGGCAATTTGTTGGGTCAATCACTTTACTACATATAGACTTAAAGAAGAAACACAATTTTGTGATCATGGCTCAAACCATATCAGGTAAAATAGAACGTATAGCCAATGGAATAAAATTTTCTATCAACACATAGCTATCGTGTGATTTTAAACCCTTCAATTTCCAATCCTTCAATGACATAAGGCCCTTAATATTTGAAGAGTACCCCCATGAAACTTTGACAGTAGCAAGCAATTCACAAAAAGTTTTCTTTTCTCTTCTAAACAGTGTATGAGCTGCTGCACGAAGAAATATATGACTTCTCTTCTCTTGCAGAGCCAACTCTTCCCTTATCCCCATAGAAATAATATCAAGTCTTGCCTTGATGTCATCTTTAGTCTTTCCCAAAATATGAAGTAATATACTAATCAAACTGTCACACACATTTTTCTTAATGTACATAACATTAAGAAAATGTCTTACATATAAGGATTGCTAATATGGTAGGTAAAAAAAATAGACTTTTTCTTCCACCCACATGTCCCAAGATTCTTTGTAAAAAGTTTGCCAAACTCAATATTCAAATTCTTCACCTTGTCAAAATGTTGCTCACTTATCAATCACAAAGGTGCTTTACTTTCTTCTGAATTCCCATTCAAAGCTTTTTTTAGGTGCCAATAATAATGATTAGGATGCAATCATCTCCGATGTTCAAGATAGACATTCTTCATCCCATGTTCTAATCTCACTGAATGTGTGCCCTCTTCACAAATAGGACATCTGAGTTTTCCTTTGATACTACACCCTAACAAATTACCATATGTTGGAAAATCACTATTTTTCCAAACAACAATGCTCTTAAACCAAACCTTTTCTCTTTATGTCCATCATATACCTCGACACTGTGCTCCTACAACAATTTTAAATCATCAATCAAAGGAGCCAAATATATGTCTATGTCATTTCCTAGCTATTTTGGCCTTGAAATTAGAATGGATAGCATTATATATTTTTACTTCATACATAGCCATAGAGGTAAGTTGTAAATTACCAAAATAACTGGCCATGTACTGTGAATGATACTTTGAAGCCCGTGTGGATTCATTCTATTAGTAGATAATACGAGGCAAAGTTTTCTATCTTTTGCTCCAAAGTTAGGGTAATCGAGATTAATTTTTTCCATTGAGAAGAGTCAACTAGATGTCGAAGCTTCCTATCTTTGATCCATTCATCTGCATGCCATGTAAAATTTTTTACATCCTCTGCACTACTGTACAGCCGTCTAAATCTAGGTACAATGAGAAAGTATCATAATGCCTTCTTTAGACTCTTCCCATTCTCTTTGTAGCTCAAGGCATTACATTTTGGACACTCCATTAATGATGCATATTTATTTCTAAATAATATACAATTATTAGGACAGGCATGTATTTTCTCATAACTCATGCCAATTGAGCGTAGCATTTATTTTACCTCATACATAATCCTTGAAAGCTCGTTGTTTATAGGTAGAAGTTGTTTTATAAGTGTAAGATTTCCTGTAAAGCTCTTATTACTCCATCCATTGCTCACTTTCAAGTTTTACAATTTTAACATCACTGACAACTTTGTGAATTTGGTGTAACCAGCGTACAAGGGCTTCTCTGCATCACTTTTCAACAACTCTAACATTTCAGAACAATCTTCAAGTTTTCTTTCAATTGCATTGGCTATATCTTCAAGACAATTACCCTTATAAGTATCTATATCATAATCATCTGATCCAAAGCTTCCTTTATACTCTCAATTACTAGTAGACTCATCCTCTCTAGTCTTTCCGTGCTTATGATAACACTTTTAATTTTCATCAATTCCATAGCACACTAAATGGTCTTCCAACTCAGATGCACTAATTTGCTTCAAAAGACCACATCTTGCATAAGAGCACACTATTCTTTTAGGGTCTTTTACATGCTCAAGAGCAAACCTCATAAACTCTTTCACACCATTCAAATACTCTTTACTTAATTGATTGACAAACATCCATTCTTTATCCATAACTTTTTTAATCTAAAAGACAATTCATTCAAGTAAATGTGATCAGTGACTCATGAATATGGAGAGGAAAGGAATGATAGAAAGATTATCAATAAAAAAAATTGACTACTCTACATATAATATAGAGTAATTAATGAATCATAAGTCACAATGCATGAGCATTTACATACTCCTTCAATCGCCAAAAAAAAAATTCGACAACATAATGCATAAAGAAGGCATTTCTCAGGCTAAAACCCTCTTTTCAATCCTAACATCTCACTCAACAAACTAATTTCAACCATATACAATCACAAAACTAACAAAATTATCACAAAATAGCATTTTCAAATTAACTCTAATTATTATAAAATTATATCTAAAATTCGTTCAAAAATCATAGAAAAAAGAAAAACACTATAAACATCATTTTGAATCAATGTTTTGTGTCTCATTGATCATTCTAAGGTTACATATATCCTATATTAGCAATCTCAAACCAAGAACAAATCATTCTTTATCAAATGTAAAAATATCAATAAAATAGTAATGATTTTTAGAGAAACCACACATCAGTTTTGGTCACTAAAATGAACTTCAATTGTAATAAAATTTGATACATTAGTACATTTTAATATGTAGTTTTGAATGATAAAACTATTGTGATCAAACAATGCACGGAATTTAAATTAAAATATTTTGAAATAAAGCAGTCAAAATTCATAGAAAAATACAATCATCATAAATATCCCATTTTGATCACTAATTTTTATCTTAATAATCATCATAAGGCTAAGTATATCATCTACTACCATTCTCAAGTCAATAAAACATCAAACATTAACAATTTTTGACACCCCATAATATCAAAATGGGCAACAAATGAGGAGAAATTTAAATAGCAAAAATTAACTAATAAAACAATCCATAACATTAAATAAATTAATCCCATAATCTAGAAATATAAGGATATTGGAAGAAAATGAAGAAAAATCATAGAAATCACACATCCATATACCTTGAAGGAGAGGATGAAACACAAAGAGGAAGCAAATGAGAGGGGCAATGGATGGTTACGATGGAGGTACATTCACATCGGAGAGAACTAAGGTGGTTGATAGCAATAATGGAGGAAGATTGAGAAATTTCTACTGATTTCGTGTGCAAGTGGAGAAGAGAGAATACCAAGAAGATGAACGGGCGGGAATAAAAAATGAGGCCGAATAGTGAATAAAAAAAGGGAATAAATGATGGGTATTCTAATACCCGTCATTTATTCTAGAATATATGACAAATGTTTAAAACACTCATCATATATCATGAGAATTTTAAATGATGGTTGTTTAAAACAATCATTATTTAAAGTTTAAAATTTTTTATTTTTTTAAGAAGCTAAAATGTTGGCCAATAATATATGATGAGTGTTTAAAACACTTGTTATATATTGTTCATGCTTTAAATGACGGGTGTTTGAAACACCCATCATTTAAATTTTTAAAATCTTTTTATTTTTTTTATTATGAGAAACTGAAAAGGTGGGCCACAATATATGACGGTTGTTTGTATATCTGTCATAAATTGTTTAAACTTTAAATGATAGGTATTTGAAATACCTGTCATTTAAAGTCCAATTTTATTTTTTATTTTTTTCCTTCCAATAAATGAAACGTTGGGTTGAAATAAATGACGGGTTTTTTAAATACCTGTTATTTAAAGTCTGACAATAAATGGTGAGTATTTAAACACCCATCATTTATTTTCTGACCGTCACCTGCCTCTCATATATGACATATTTTTATTTATCCATCATTTTTTATGACATCTTATATTTACATTTTTGTAGTAGTGAGAGTCAATGAGCAAAAATTACCCTTTGCTTGGGGAGGACTTAAGATAATGAACATCACCACAAAATACCCATTTACTTAATGGTTATTTTAGCTAATATTTGATGGTTTTTAACTATCAAGTAATGGGGCGCCATATATTTACTTGATAAATAAAAACCATCAAATATTTAAGATATTACTTGACGGTTATTTCAAGATAACCGTCAAGTAAATTTTTAAACATTTGCATTTTAGGATTCATTACATGACTATATTTGACGGTTATTTAAAAAAATCATCAAATATTTTTGGAAAATTCTATTTATTGGTTTACCAAAATGTTTGATAGTTATTTCTTTATAACCGTCAAGTAGTTTACAATACTTGATGGTAGTTTTGAAAGAAATGTCAAGTAAACATATACTTAATATTTGTTTCAAAATAACTATCAAGTATTTATGGTTTTTATTTTTTTAAAGTTGAGGGTTGCTTTTCAAGTAGCCCCTTACAAATACAAATTAATTAAATATATACATATATATATATATATACCAACTAGCCAAAAATAAAAAACAAATGAATCATTATTTATATTAAAATTACTATCCAAATGTATTTAATTTCCAATATCTTCCTATACCCTAATCCCTAAAGTCATAAAAATCTACAATTTTACCTAATTTGCAAGCTAAAATTTTAAAAATAAATGGCCTGAGACATAAAATTGGGGAAAAAAAGGATGTATATACCAAAACTAATTATTGGGCCTAACCACTACCACTATTTACATGTTGAACATGACTTGAGCTATCTCTTAAAAGGCTTCCTCTATATATATAGAGCTGATAATTTGAGCCAAGCTTGATGGGTCAACTCAAAAATTTTAGGACTAAGCCTAAAAAATATTAATTTTTTAATATTCAGGCCTATTCAAGCTACCCGAATAGGCTTGAGAAAATTTGAACCAAGCCCGAACCCCAAATACTTGAATAAAAAATTTAAAAAATTAAAAAAATATGATAAATATTAATTAATTTTTTAAGTTTTATATCATTGTATACTAAAATACTATATATTTTAGTACATTGCTATAGTTATTTTTTAAAAAATAAAAATATTTATATTTTTATATTTTTATTATTTTTAATCAATAAAATATCTCAAAATAATATTTAAAAATATTTTAATATTGATTTTTATATTTTAAAACCAAATTTTTTTAAAAAAATGGTTTGAGTTCTATACATCATTTGAGTATAAAAAAGTTAACTTTATATTTTTTATAAAATAAGATAATTAATTTTAAACTAAAAATAATTTTAAAATAAAATTTAGGCATTTACGAAGTCCCGACTCTATTACTAGATAAATATAACAAATAGAATAATATTTTAAAATAATTACTTAATTATTGTTCATGCTAGACTTATTTAAAAATTAAGAATAAACTGAAGCAAAAATTCATTGTATGTAATGGTTAAATAATATAAAAAGTTAAAGAAAAAAGTTCAAAAAAATAATATTTTACTCATAATTAAATAATTTTGCTTTATATAATATAATGATGCATATTTTTCTTATATACATAAAAATAAAAAAGTATAATTTATTCAAAAGTTATTAAAAATTTTAAACTAATCAAGACAATAATTTTAAGTTAGTAGTCTAACCATAATTGAATTGAGATTAGCTTAATCATAATTAAAATAATATAAATTAATTAAAATATATAAAAAATTTATATATGACTATATAAGCGCAATATTTAAACAATTAAAACATTAATTTATAAGTAACAAAAACATTCATGAATAAATTATACATAATACAACAAAATAGTAATAGAACTACTTAATTATAATGTTGATAAGTTATTTTTTATTTTATTTTTTTAAAATTAAAATAATATTTTATGCTTAATAGAATTATTTAAAAATTAAAATTAGTTCAAAAAATAAAGAAAAATATTTTTAAAAAGTTTTGGGCATTTGAGCTAGCCCGAATAAGACCGAAATCCGAAGGTTAGGCTCAGCTATATGGGCTTTTTAGAAGAGGTAAGATACTTCAAGCCCAATCTAAATAAGCCTAGCCCAAATTGAGCCCAATTCAAATAAACCCAGCCTGCTCGAATTACTGGCTCTATCTATATGTGCGGTTGCATACCGAACATAGTAGGCATGCTCGAAATACTGTATGCAAAGAATTACAACAAATTCAATTTATTAGATATCTAACAAAAGTTGGTTAAAATTTATAATTTGAGTATAATTAAATTTAATATATAACTTGTTAGGTAATGTGATATAGGCATGGGTGATAATATCCTTCAAGAATCTTATTAAGCAATAGCCACGGTCATTACTCTGATCTAACTATAGTGAATACTGTAAAAAAAACACATATTAAAAAAATAATAGTTAAAAAGCCCGATTTGTTGATTAAAAACTCAACCTATTAGGCTATCTTAACTATGACCCATTTCTCACAAGAGTCCAATGCCCTTAAGTTGGGGGCAAGTCTTGTTGGTCGTAGTATGATACAATACCACATCTCTAAGGAGAAAGTAAAGAATAAATGTTAGAAATTATATATATATATATATATATATGGATATTAAAATAACAATTGATAAAAATTTAACTTATTAAAAAGTTTCACCAAATCTGGCTTGTTGCTTGGTTTTCCATTAAGAGGATCAAGGTACCAAATTTTTAGAGTAACAAGTTAACCGCAATAAACATCTAGTTCTCTCTAATAAGAAATAACAAGTGTTATCAAATAAATAAATGTAAAAAATATTTACTTTTACCAAAAGTATCTAGAAAGTGGCTCACCCCTGGCAGTAAGGGGTAAAAAATAAAGTATTATTGTCTGCTCTCTTATCCTTAAATTGATCTGAAAGCTACCTTGCTTGATCTTCAAGAGCTTCCTTTGTAATTTCATTATAGGCAGAGATATCGTGGAGATTAATCAACTTGAATCTCAACTCGAGGCTATCAGGAACCATAAATAAGGTATAAAGATGGCTTGGGTGAAAAAATAATTAGGTTAATACATGCACGTGAGTACACACATAGAGAGATATATATATATATATATAATTTAATTAATTAACTGAGCACTATTGAAGAAATACCTTGCGTAGAAGCTCACGAAACTAGGATTTCATTTAAAATTTCACGCTAGACAATGTCAAATGAGCCCAATCTACCATATAGAGCATCAATAAAACTAGTGACACCCCTAGTCACCACTTGGCAAGCCATCCTCATAGCCATCACATAAGTCTTAAGAGAGGCATGATAATTGTATTCTACAACTAGCGCCAATGCTATTGGATATTGCAAAACTGTGGCTGACTTTTTGGTATGGCCTGACTTACCTTTCAACTTTTTCTTTCCTCTCGGCTGCACAACAAAAAAGTTAAATATTGATACTTATATAATAAAATTATAAATAACTATTTAAACCATACTTTTTTCTTTAAAGGCAATAGGTCCTTTGTTAGCTTTGGTATTACTATTGTTACAAGATGGCTAAGCCATGCAATGAAGCTTCCTACCACATCTACCACCATATGCGCCTTCTTGGTTAGGACAAGTAATAAATCTTGGGATCAATTGCAATAAGTAGAGAAACTCTCATGCAATTGGGCGGGAAGGGGTGATTAAGGATCATATCCTCAAGAATGTTGTACACATGCCCCACTATAACCACTATATGTTTAGCAGTGTCTACCAAACAGTTACAATCATTCTCTCCCTAAACAAAGAATAACAGTCAGTTTTTAAAACTAAAAATAATTAGACAAATTTATAAGATAAAACATATTACTTTAGGTGGTTTTTTAAAGGGACTGTGTAACTATCTTTCTAGCTAGGGCTAATCTCACCTAAAGTCCTTCCAAGGACTTTCCTATTCAACAACATGTCAATTAGTGCTGCTTGGGCTAATAATTGCTACTTCATAATGGCTTGCTCTTCTCTCAACTCTTGGACTTTAGATGAAGAAGCTAATATTTGCTTCTTTATTTTGCCAAAATATTACTTCTTTACTATGCCAAAGCCGACATCCCTGATACGACCAAGGTGATCAGCAGTTCATAATACCCTGGCCAACATATCCTTATGCTCAGGAAGCTTGTCTTGTGAGACTTCCTAAGAGATAAAATCTTGTGCAGAGTAAATATGATTAGTTTGGATGTTTATAATCAATTACTAAGTGATATATAAGTATAATACTTATAATTTTTTCGATAACCTCCATTGGGGGTTGTTAATAATTTCTTCTTTATTAGTGCGTGCCAATGCCCAGAGCTTATGGTGGGATATGGTAACCTTTGATTCTTGCTCCTCTAGTTGTTTCTATCTAATGCCTGCATACCCTAACCTCTATGCTCTATAAGAATATTCATTCTTTGTTACTCTCTCTTTATTTTGAGCACTTAGTTCCTTAAAAAAATAATAACAAAAAATTTGTTAGTGCATACATATACAATCAATAAATAACATTAAATTTAAAATTTAAGAAACACTAATACCTTGAATTCCTTCTCACATCGTGAGGCAACAAAAGCATCTTAATCCTCTTAAAGGCTATAATAGGGGAGGAACTTGAGCTACAAATTCAGTATTAGGATCTTTCAAATATTTCTATGTGGTGAAATATCTGAAAGACCATAGTGCCTCCAACCTTTTATAGGACAAAATTCTTCCTGCTCTCGTCAATTTGAAATTCTAATTGCAAAATAAATTAAACAACATATTATATGCATCAATTTTAAAAATATTTTATACTAAAGTATATTTAATAAAATGTAACTTACCACTACGGTATCCCAAACAATATCCTTTATGGCCTCATCCACTTTATGCCATGATTTTACTATGATAGGCATAGTAGTCTTTGTCACCATCCCAATATAACATATGAATTTTGAGGATTTGATTGCTTGCCCTTTCTTGTTTCATTGCACATCAATTTTTTTACAGCGCTTGTTTTTGTCACATCTTCCATTATTGTCAGGCCTTATTGGATGTTATTGTACTCCTACTTTAGCTTTTTTTTTTTTGTACTCAGAACCTTAGTCAGATTTTTAGCTAGAATTGATGTAAGGGTATCAATAAACTTACTATCAAAAGCCATTTATTTGTAAAGAAACACAATTAAATTAAATATTAATCAACTTAAACAAAATTTAAACAATTAATTCAAACATTAATTAACTTAAATAAAAAGAACATAATTAATAAACTTAAACAAAATTCACACAATTAATTTAAAGTTTACATGTTCAAGTCACTCTTTTTCTTTTCTTTGACTCTTGTTTTTTACTTCCCCCTCCTTGAAATATTTTCTTCTTATGCTACCCCTTTTGAAATGCAAATGCCTTCATTGTGATCATTTCTCATGTATAGAGCATCATCTGTAGTGATATTATTTTGATTTGATGTCCCTTCAAATGGTCATCCTCAACTACTTCATCTTCATTTACTTTTTCATTTAACAAAAGAATATACCATCCCGTATTAGCAAGATCAGGGACAAAAAATGCTTGTTTAGCTTATTGTGAAAAAAATGAAAGGCTCATCTTTATACCCTTCCTTGCTTAAATTCACTTGTACAAATCTAAATTGATCATCAAATTGAAAACCATTTTGACGATCAATCCACTTACACTTGAAAACCAGAACCCAAAAGGATATGTAATGTAAATCTCATATGTGTACAATTACATCAAAGTATGAGATGTTTGCATAGATAGGATTTTTAATCTTGGTGCTAGAAATATGCATGGAATGAGCTATAAGAGTTACACCACTATTTTATATCACGCTCCTATTATCTTGCTCCCTTATATAAAATGTGTGCCTATTGACAAGGTATGCGGTGTAAGAAATGACTTGTCTACTTGGATCATTAGCCAACCTTTAAAATGTTTATTGTGTTCCTTTAAAATTTTTCATAAACTGAATTGGAATTAACATTTAACATATAAAGAATGTGCTCCTTAAACCATCTTGTAAAATGTTTATTGTGTTCTCTAGCATACCAAATATCTGATCTATTGAAGTTATCCCTCTTAAGTTCAGCCATATGCTTGTTTATATGCTTTTTAACTTCTTCAATGTTGTGCAATACATACAGGTGGGTTTACTCCCACTGTACACTTGAGATGGTAATGATTTTGTTTCCCATTATCCCCTCTCCACCTGTTCTACCCATATATTAAGATTTTGGAAGCCAATATAGCTAACATGCCTCAAGTACTTAGTATAAAAGTCAATAACCTCTTAGCAAATATACTATTCAATAATGTAACCCTTCGGTCGACTCCATTTTTTTGCATAGCCTTTTAAAATTTTCATATAACGCTCAATTAGATACATCCATCTTAAATAAGCAAGCCTACACATTTGAACCTCCCTAACCATGTGAATGGTCAGATAGATCATAATATCAAAGAATGCCGGTGGAAAATACATCTCAAACTCATACAATGTTAATGCAATTTAAGTTTGCAACACTGGCAACTTATGTGGGTCAATTAGTTTACTACAAATGGACTTGAAAAACAAATATAACTTAATGATCATCCCTCATACTTTAAGGGGTAAAATTGCATGAATAGTTACCGGAATGAAATCCTCCATCAAAACAAGACAACTGTGACACTTTAAGCCCTTTAACTTTAAATTTTTTATTAATACAAGATTTTTAATATTTGAAGAATAGCCCTCAAGGACTTTAATCACATTAAAGAACTCACAAAATATAGTTTTCTCTTCCTTTAATAATGTATGAGCTACCTAAGGGAGAAAGGTGTAGTTTTTCTTATCTTGTGGTGCAAATTCTTCTTTTATTTCTAAAGAACCAATATCCAACCTTGCCTTTATGCCATCTTTTATTTTTCCTGACACTTGGAGTAAAGTCTCGATAAGACTTTGACAGACATTTTTCTCAACATGTATAGCATCAAGAAAATACTGAACATCCAAGGTAGTCCAATAAGAGAGTTAAAAAAATAGATCTCTTCTTTCATCTGCTTGTCCTAAGGTACCTCATAAGAGGTTTTTTAAATTCAATATCAAAATCTTTAATCATCCCAAATAGCTCATCGCCTATTAACGGCAAGGATGGCTTACTTTCTTTTGAATTTCCATTAAAGGCTTTTCTTAATCACCAATAATGGTGTTCTCAGTGTAAAAACCTATAATGCCTGACGCAAACATTCTTTATCCCATGTTGTAACCTCATAAAATATGTTCCCTCTTCATAAATAGGGCATCCAAGTTGCCCTTTAATACTATACCCTGATAGATTACCACAGGCAAGAAAGTCATTGATTGTACCAAAGAGCACAGCTCTTAAATTAAATCTTTTTTTCCTATACCCATCATAGACCTCTACACATGATTCCTACATGATCTTCAAATCACCAATTAAAGAAGACAAATATATGTCTACATCATTCCCAGGTTGCTTGGGTCCCGCAATTAGCATGGACAATATCATACTTACGCTTCATGCAAAGCCATGGAAGAAGGTTATAGATCACCAAAATGACTGGCCATATGTTGTGGTTATTGCTTTGAAACTCATGAGGATTCATCCCATTAATAGACAAAGTAAGATGTAAGTTCCTACTTTCTTCCCCAATTTCAAGGTATTCATAAGCAATCTTTCTCCATTGTGGAGAATCAGTAGGATGATAAAACATGCCATCTTTAATACTTTCATCTACATGCCATGTTAAACTTTTTTGCAACTTCTGCATTCTAAGCATGCGTCTAAATCTAGGCATGATTGAGAAATACCACAGTACCTTCACTAAACTCAATCTATTTTTCTTGTAGCATGAGGAATTATACCTCGAGCACTTAGTTAATGATGCATACTCATTCCAAAATAAAAGGTAATCATTAGGACATGCGTATATCTTTTCATAACTTATGCCAATTGATCATATCACTTATTTTATGTCATATGTTCGGTAAATAAGCTTGTTCTCCTTAGGAAGTAATTCTACTTTTAAAAAACCAAGCATCTCAATGAAGCTTGTAGCACTTTATTCATGTTTTGCCTTTATATTATGCAGTTTTAACACTACCGACAACTTTGATACACTATATCCAGTATATACTGACACTCCACATCACTTTTCAATTTCTCAAACATTTTCAGACAATCCTTAAGGTCCTCTTTAATCGCTTTGACCATTTGTTTGAGATAATCTTTCTCAAGTTTACATGTGTCAAAGTCATCAGAAGATGATACATAGCTTTCACTATGCTCCTAGCTATAACTAATATCATCCCTTGTATCACCATGCATTATCCAATACTTATAACTTTGATCTATCTCATTAATCACTAAGTGTTCTTTACAATTATCTGGGCTAACCCGCTTTATAAGGCCACACTTTAAACATAGGCAAACAATCCTAGTAGGATATCTCATATGTTTAATTGCCAACTTAATGAAATTTGCCACCCTATCCCAATATTCCTTAGATAGACGATTAGCAGACATCCATTCCTTATCTATAATTCCTAAAAAGATGAAGAGAAAAATATGATTAATGACTTTAACTACTTTTATATATTTGGAGAGTTAGATACAAAGTATTAATTAGTCAATGAGTCACAAATGATATATTTGCGCATTCTCTCTTTAATTTTATTTAAAACCAGTAACTAGTTAATTTTTAACACTAGTAACTATGAGAGTTTTACAGGCTTTATGCCCTTTTGATTAATCTAAAATAACAAATACAACAACAGCAGCAACAATCACATAACAACTCAAACAAATCTTACACATTAAAAAAAATTTTAGCAGCATAATAGCTTAAAAGTGGATATTTCCTAGGCTTATGCCCTCTCTTCATCTTAAATTTTAGTCTTAAATATTCTACTCTAGTCAACACATAAGCTAAACAATAAATTTACAACTACATTCAAGATTACATAGCATCAACAACACAATACTCAATCCACATAACAATAGTAAAAACAAGAGAAGACATTGTAGGTAACAATTAACAATGGAAATATTCAAATTAACTAAAACTTTAACATAAAAAAGTTTCTTAACTCATAAAATCAAAACCTAAAACACCCAAAATTAGTTAATAAAAAAATCAAGAATAATAGCCATAATGAAGAATAGCCACAAGTCAATAAAAATTAATTTTCAAACAATCATTTGCCATTAATAAACCAAAATCTATAATCTATGAACTCAAAAGAAAGATTAATGACAAAAAAAAAGATTAAAGAACCAACCTCAAGGAATAAGAGTACACTAAAAATGAATAGGGGAGGCTGCGAGAGGGAAGATGAAGACTAGAACGAGATTCACAATGGACAAACAACAAGAAAACTCATGAACCTAGCCTCAAAATAGGGTGAAATTTTTGTTTGATAGTCAAAAATATGTTTTTGCAATTGTTTTGATAGGTTTCAAGAGGTTTAGACACGAGTAAAGAAAGAATGATTCAGTTTTAGAATCTGATTTTAAAACATAATACTTGACAATTATTACAAAATAACCATCAAGTATTGTATATTTGATACCTGTTAAAAGATAACCATCAAGTATATGCCAAACATACTTGATGATTTTTTTTCATAACAAGCATAAAAAACATATATTTTTAAAAATATTCTTTTTAAAATAATATAATTGATACTTGGTTACAGAAAACTGTCAAGTATAACAAGCATATATTTGATGGTTACCTTTGAAAAATGTCAAATATTCGTATATGATATATTTGATTGTTATTTACTTATAATTGTCAAATAGATGTCCATTTACTTGACGGTTGTTTCATTATTCTCCGCCCATGTAATTTGCCACTTTTTTTTAATAACCATCAATTATTGGGCATCTTATTTAAATAATTTTGTAGTAGTGGAAGAACATGATGAGCAGCTTGCAAATAAGTACTACATAGATCAAACATAAACTGAGATAACTATTGATAACTGCTAGATAGCAAAAGCAATGTTGAGGTTGAGTTGTTGTCAAATATAGGAGATGACCAATAAGATGTTGATAAGAGGATCGATCATTAATAGGAGTACCATCATCTTTAGAGAGCTTGGAAGACCTACCTTATAAAAGCTAGTTTACAAGCAAGATAACCACTATCAGAAGGAATGTACAAAGCAAATTTTCCTTGGCAGACAGATATACCATAAGACATTCTAGCTATTTCCAAACCAAGAAAATAGCAGAGCTAACCTAAATCCTTAATTCTAAAATATTGATTAAGAAGACTTTTAATATTTGCAATTTTAATAGAATCATTACTAGCCAAGATAATGTCATGAACATAAATCAATAACAAAGTAAATGAAGAATTAGTCTTCATGAAAAATAAAGAATAATTAACTTTAGACTAGAGATAACCATATGAAGTAAGAATAGTTATAAGCTTAGCAAACCATTAGCGGTTAGCTTGCTTTAAACCATAAAGAGGCTTCTAAAGTTTACATATAGTATAGGGTGGTGGTGAATTAAAATAAGGAGGAAGTGCTATATAGATCTCTTCATCCAAATCACCATGAAGGAAAGCATTATTGAAATCTAAGTTATGATTTTGTGTGAAGTATAAAGATAACAATGAGGCTGTGGCTTGCTATTGGACCTCTGACCTATACATTGTCTGTTTTTTACTTTTTTTTTTGTTCATATATTGAGGTAATGCAGCAATAAACTTTTTCTTTTGGTGTTTCTTGGATATGGATCCTTGTTTTAGAACCCTTTAATTTATGAATAAAATCATAAGCACTAGCATAGTTGAAAGGGTTTAGATAGTGCGGCTATAATATAATAATGCTAATACTAATACTAATATAATAAAGAGATCATGATTGTGTAACTCAATGACTAAAAGGGTTCACTTTTGGCTTCTACCCTTGATAGGAAATGTATTGATTAAAGCTCCACTACATTGCTATCAAAAATCTACACAACATTTCATAGATATGGAAAGGAATCCTAGATTGTTTGAACCTCATCACCTTTAAGCTCAAATGGATTATAGACTCAAGAAAGGGCATTGAAGTGTCCTTTCTAGTTGCCTAACTCACTCATTCCTACAACACCCCCTTTTAACAACCTTAGGCCTTGTTTGGTATGTAGGTATGAATTTTAAAGGATTGGAATTAGAATTAGGATTAGGATTAGAACCGGAATTGAAGTTTTAAAAATATGTTTGGTATAGAGTAATATTTGAATGAAATCCTTGTATTAATTTTATTTTATAATTAATAAAAAAATATCTAAATGCTATAATGTCCCTTATCATTAATAAAAAAATACATAGTCAAAGCCTCTAGAACTTGAACAAGATCTGGAACGATGATAGAGTGATGATGATGAATTGATCAATGTTTAGATTTTGGAAAAAAAAAGAAAGAACTCAAACCAAATCTGGAGGACAAGCCTTAATGGGAAGACTTGAACTAGATTTAGAACTCGAATGAGATCAGTTTACAAGTTGAACCTAGATCTGGAAGAAGATGAACTTGAACCCATCAATGGTGAACTTGAACTTGAACCAGTGACTTGCCGTCGACATTAATAGTGGGAGAGGAAGATAAATCTAGATTTAATAAACATAGGCTTGAACACATCAAGAAGGGGTGAGAGAGACACTGTGACTCATTGAACTAGTGATTCATTATGTTGAGCTTAAAAATGCACAAGGAAGGGGCGAGAGAGATACTTTTTAGGAGGGGAAGGGATGAAAGAGAGACATGACATTAGGGAAGGGAAGGGATGCACGAGAGAGAGATAGGAGAAGGCAATTTCATCCAGACATTCCCAACCCTAAGAATGATTTTGCAAGCCTAAGTAGTGGATGGTATTGAATAATCCCATAAGGTAAGATTGGGATTGGGTTTAGATGCTCAATGATCTATACCAAACATGAAAAGTTGGGTTTTCTTAGTCCTAATCTTAGTCCCCAGCTTTCAATCCCATGTACCAAATAGGGCCTTAAAGTCTCAAACCAAATAATCTTTCTCGTCAATCCATGGTTCCTTATTACTTAGAATGAGAATATTTTAGAGTCTCTTTTCCCACCTCATTTAGCTTCTACTGCACTTATTCCTATCTCCTTTTTTTAATATCCCTTACTCTTTGGAATGGATTGGAGGTTCTATTAGAGCTTATAAAGATAAAGATGGATTTAGATGTTTATATCTAATAAATCCAATAGATTTTAATCGAAAAGCCTTGTTGAAACAAAAATGGAACAATCGCATTAAAGAGAAGAAAATATCTACCATGAAGGAATATATGGAAGTGTATAAATAGAGGCCTATTGGGTTGCCACCATTAATGCAAATAATAAAATAATTATAACGTGCCATTTATCTTCCTTAACTCCGTTTTATACTTATATTAGTATAAACAGCATAGTGTCTCTGTGTATTGGCATCTAAGTTTTTAAGAAATAAATGAGAGTTTTCTCTTTCTATTTGATTTATGTGCCATTTTGGTATCAGAGCAGGTCTAGCGAGCTTCCAGATGCATAAAAAGTCAAGATTGTCACCCTCAAACTCAAGAAACATGCTTCTATTTAGTGGGAAAACCTTAGACGGAAGCGAGAACATGAGGAAAAGCGCAAGATTGAGACCTGAGAGAAAATAAGATGCCAGCTCACCAGGAAATTTTTGCCAAATCATTACTACTAGGATAACTTTCTCCAACCATAAAATCTTCGGTAGAGGTCTTTATCTGTAGAAGAATGTACTAGGAAATTTGAACAACTCATGATAAAGTGTGACATTCAGGAAAAGGAGGAGCAAATAATAGCCTAGTACCTTACAAGCTTAAACATTAATATCAGTTGTCCAATCCATCTTCAGCAGTATTAGACTTTGGATGATATAATCCATCTAGCCATGTGTGTTGAGAAGCAGACACCTAAGAGATCCTTTTTCCATCCTTCTTCCTCCAAGGGTTATCCAGAAGCTTGTAAAGCGAAATTTCAGCAGACTAACCCCTTAAGCAAGCCGCAATCTAGAGTTATGTGCAAACCATCATAAAATGTCACTAAGGAATGTGTCTCTAAAGCAATCAAATACTTTAAATGCTAAGGATCTGGCCACATTACTATAGATTGTCCTACTTAGAGAGTTGTCACCATTAGAGAAGAATAAGAGTATGAAGCACTTGAAGAAGATGAGGAGGATGTTGAGTTATATGGCACTAATCTCTTATATGATGAGGTCATGCCTATTGATTGGGGAAAAGCATTGGTACTTAGATGAAGTTTGCATACAACTGTAGTCAAAGAAGTACCTTGGCTATGACACAACATTTTTCACACTTGTTACACAGCCTAAGGAAAAATTTATAATGTCATCATTGACAGTGAAAACTGTGAAAACATAGTATCTGACTAAATGGTGGAGAAATTAAAGTTACCAACACAAGATCATCCACAAACTTACAAGCTTTACTGGCTTAACAAGGGGAATAAGGTAAAAGTTTTTAAACAATGCCTTGTGATCTTTTCTATTGGGAATCAATATTGTGATAAAGTTTTGTGTGATATTATTCCCATGGATGCATGTCATCTTCTCTTAGGGAGGCTATGGCAATATGATCAACATGCTATGCATAACGGGCATGCGAACACCTATTCTTTTATGAAAGATGGCATCAAGTTCACATTAGTGCCTTTACCACCTAGCGAGATTAGCCAATCTTTAAGGGAATCTAGCATATCTAAGCCATTAGTGTCTTTGATGACTAAGGAGGAATTTAAGGTATCAAAGTTTAAAACCCAAATGATATGCTTTATTCTAGTGCTTGAGGTGAACAAAAAGTCTGCTAATCCACCAGGACTCATTCTGTTACTGATAGAATTTCTAGATGTACTATCTGATAAGATACTACCAGGGTTGCCTCCTATGTGAGACATACATCACGCCATTAACTTTGTTCCAGGAGCAGTCATTCCTAATAAGCCTGCTTACAGGATAAATCTCTAAGAACATGCCAAAGTCCAATGACAAGTTGAAAAGTTGTTGAAAAAAGGGTTAGTTAAAGAAAGTATCAGCCCTTGTGCTATACCTGTTCTTTTAGTACTAAAGAAGAATGGGAGTTGAAAAATATGCATTGACTGTCGAGCTATCAACAAGATCACAATTACATATCAATTTTTAATACCTCAACTCAATGATATGCTAGATCAGTTGCATGGTGCCACTACCTTCTCTAAAATTGACCTTTGTAGTAGATACCACCAAATTAGAATTCAGTTAGGAGATGAGTGGAAGACTTCTTTTAAGACCAGAAATGGCTTGTATGAATGGAATGTGATGCTTTTTGGGTTAACAAATTCCCCTAGCACATTTATGCACTTGATGAATTAGGTATTGGGACCCTTCATTGGTAAATTTATTATTGTGTACTTTGATAATATTCTTATTTATAGCAAAAGTCAAGAAGAACACTTAGATCACTTGTGGCAAGTTTTGCAAGCCTTCCAATAACAGAATCTTCATGTTAATCTTAAGAAGTTCACCTTCCTTACTACTAAAGTTATGTTCTTGGGATACATCATTATTGCAGAGGGTGTTCAAGTTAATCCAAGCAAAGTTGTAGCCATTAACAGTTGGCCAATTCCAAAATCTATCCAGGAGCTTCAAAGCTTCCATGGATTAGCTTCTTTCTACAAGAGGTTCATCCACAATTATAGCTCGATTGCTGCACCACTTATAGATTAAACTAAAGGAGAGAAATTTTAATGGATAAAGCAAGCTCAAAAAAGCTTTGAGGAGCATAAGAAGAAGTTTACCAAAGCTTCAGTCATTCTAATTTTGACCAAGTATTTAAAGTTAGCTGTGATGCTTCTAACACTGGCATTAGTGCTGTTTTAAGCTAAGAGGGCCATCCCATTGTCTTTTTTAGTGAGAAGCTCAATGATGCCAAGTTTAGGTATTCTACTTATAACAAAGAATTTTATGCCATTATTCGAGCTCTCTAACATTAGAGTTATTATCTCCTGAACAAAGAGTTCATACTCTTTTCTAATCATGAGGCTCTCAAGCATTTGAATTTTCAGCAAAAGATCAGTCGTAGACATGCCTGTTGGAGTGAACTCTTATAGTCTTATCTATTCCTTATCAAGTATGAGACTAGAACTTTGAACTTCATAGCTGATGCTCTTAGCCGTCGACATGTACTGCTCATAACACTATAGACTAAAGTCGTTAGGTTTGACCTTATCAAAGAGTTGTGTCAAGATGATCCTAATTTTTGAAGAGTGTGGGAAGCAATTGTAAATCAACATTTCCACCAATTTTACAGACATAACAAGTTTCTATTCTGAGGCAAAACCCTATGCATTTTACAGGTTCTTTAAGAAAAGTCATAATTTAGGAAGCACATAATAGTGGATTAGCTGGATATTTCGGATAGGATAAAATAGTTGACCTAGTGAAGGAGAACTTTTACTGGCCTTGACCTGAACGGGATGTCAACAAGAATATACAAAGATGTAGAATTTATCACTTAGCCAAGTTCAAGGGTCAGAATACTGGGTTATACATGCCTTTGCCAAATCCAGAAGCACTTTCGAAAGATGTGAGCATGGATTTTATTCTGGGTTTATCACGGACTCAAAGGCAAAAAGATTCTGTCATGGTAGTTATGGATCATTTTTCAAAAATGGTCTATTTCATTCCATGCCAGAAGACCAATGATGATGTTCAAGTAGCAGACTTGACTTCAAATAGATTGTTCGTTTGCATGGCATTCCCAAGACTCACTTTTAATTATGATGTGAAGTTTTTTTAGCCCCTTTTGGTGGATGCTATGGAAGAAGATGGGAACTAAGCTCTAGTTTAACAGTGCTAGTCATCCCCAAACAGACGGTTAAACTGAAGCTGTAAATAGGATCCTTGGTAATCTTCTTCGCAGTACCGTAAGGAAGAATTTGAAGCAATGGGATCTCATTCTTACTCAAGTTGAATTTGCCTACAATAACTCTGTCAATCAAGCAACTGGGAAGTATCCGTTCGAAGTTATTTACAGTACTCATCCCCTTAGTCCGCTAGAATTGACCCCTTCACTTGATAAGTAACAATATAGCTCTGCTGCTAACCAAAGGCCTAAGGAAATTTAAAAGTTGCATGAGCAAGTCCGTGAGTGAATCCAAAAGAAAAATTTGAGATACAAGGCTCAATATGACAAGTATTGGAGACAGTAGACTTTTAAGGTAGGAGACTTGGTTTAGATATATCTATGAAAGGAATGATTTCATGAACAGCCAAACGCCAAGTTGCCCCCAAGAGCTGATGGTCTATTCAAACTTGTGCAAAAGATCAACAACAATGCTTATAAGGTGGAATTTTCAGGTTCTTATAGAGTGTCTGCCACCTTCAATGTTACTGATCTATCCCTTTACATTGATGAAGAAGTTGAATTTAACTCGAGGGCGAGTTCTGTTCAACTCGAGGAGGATGAAACAAAAACAAAACAATCACATTGAAGAGAAGAAAATAGCTGCCAGAGGTCCGTTAGCTTGCCACCATTAACGCAAATAATAAAATAATTATAACATGCCATTTATCTTCCTTGGCTTCATTTCATACTTAGATAAGTATAAATAGCATAGTGTCTCTGTGTATTGGCATCTAAGTTTTCAAGCAATAAACAAGAGTTTTCTCTTTCTATTCGGTTTCTGTGCCACTTGTAGAACGTCAAGATTCAACACAAATATATCCCACTTTTTTGGCAAATCTAGCTACCGTTATGCTCTTCCCTCCAACGATGTTCTATCACAACATTAGTTGCCTTCTTTTGAATAGTGGGTGGGTTTGATTGTTAAGTAGTTAGATCATCTCTTTGCCACTTATCCATTCTCAAATAGAACTATGGTATAGTTATCTCTCAGTCAGATCAAATTTATTTGTAGCTAGGGGAAATTTCAATGGGCGTTTTTCCTTTCTTGAACATCTTAAGGATGGAAAACTATAGGATAAACTTATCAGATCCATTCTAATCCTAGATACTTTTTGGCAAAATAAGGAATTGCACCATTCACAATAGCACAAGAACTTGTCCGTTGAAAGGAATGTCAAAAGTTAATCAGTTTCATTTTTATCTAATGCACTTTTGTCACAAGAAAAATGAAGATCTCAACTTACATGGCGAAATCTTACAAGCATCTCAAATTCCCAAATTCCTTGAGCAAATCCTTCACCTCCTAAGATGCATGGCTTCTTGTACGTAGGAATAATAAAATCATTTTTTTAAGCATGCAATTTATTTGAATGGATAAGAGCTATGGAATAGAACCCAGCAGATTAAGAAATTAGAAAGTCATCCATTCTTTACAAATGAATGTCTTCGCTCTATTCTCCTTTGGATCTACATCTTCACAACAAACAAGAGTATTCCGCTTCACTCCATCTTCATTGTTTGCTTTAATTCAATGCTCTTCTAGTTACAAGAACAATTACCTGGACACTCTATCATCAATGTAGATCTTGGCTGTTAGTTAGGTACTCCTCAGTCAACTTCAAAGTCTTTTTAGACCGTGATTAACACTTGGCGATTTATTAAGTTTTACTTTGAACCAAACACACCCTTAATTAAAAAATAATGAAAGTATATAGTTTATCTAATCTCTCACACACACGCATATAATTTTTAGTTAATTCATTAAATTTAAATATACAAATTTTTTAATTTTTTAATTCTTTATAGCCATCAATATTAAAAAGCTTACTTAAACTTAATCTTTATATTAGAGCCTAGTTTCAATCTGGGGACTTATGAATTATGAGTCCACCATGTTTCCCTTGAGCCACTGTGATTAATGAATTATTAAAGCTAGCTTACACATAATATATGCCCCTAATGCATACATTTTAATTGTTTTAAATAATTAACGACCACCAATCACAGTTAATGTCTTAAAATAGTTAAAAAAATCTTATGTTTAAATTTTTTTATTGCTTGAAATAAAATAAAATTATTTTCAGTTTTTAATATTATCCTTTGTAGTTTGTAAGTGATTTATATTAAAAACTTTACAGTTTGGAATTTTGTTTTCTGCCATGAGAAAATATTTTATTTATTTTTTAGATATTTGGGAGATATTTTCTTGTTTGATATGCGTTTTATAGTTAATTTTAACTATGTCCGTTGTAAAATAATTTTATAGTTCTTCCCAATGCTGCAAGATAGTTTAAATTAAATGTAATTTTTAACTATTTAAAAATTAAGTGTGGTCAGTGGGTTGTTAAACTTAATTAATCAAATTTGTATTAAAATTTTTTGTATTTTTTAAATTATTTATTCCCATCAATTTAAAAAAATTGCTTAAAATTATTTTAATATCAAAGCCTGGTTTCAATCCAAGGATCTGTGAGCTATGAGCCCCCACGCTTCTATTGCGCCACTCTGATTATTTAATTATTGTAGGTTACTAATATTATATAGACCTAATATGCACATGTAAATTTTTAATATCACAGTTAATGTTTTAAAATAGTTAATAAAAATTCATGATTTTTGAACTATTTTATGGCATTGAAATAAAATAAAATTATTTTATCTACCGCCTTGACTTTCTATATTGTTTGCCTTGCAAGGAATGGAGTTTCTTTATCTAGTTATTTGTATTTCATGTAGATCATAAACTGAAATTTGTGAGAAACTTTAACAATGGAAATAAATTAATTAATAAATATATCATAAAATTTCTATAAGTTTATTACAATCATATTTATTAATTATGAAAAATCAAATTACACTACTCTATAAAACACATTTTACGTTGCTTATTTATGTTGGTTATGTCTAAAAAATACGATATAAAAAAAAAAAAAGGCCGCAGCATGATTGTAATTAAAAGGAAAGCTTATAACATCGGTTTTTAAAATTCTTGGACGACACTTCTAGATTCTAATTTCTAAGAACATTAAAATTTTTTAAATAAAAAATAAAAAATAGAGATAAAATATGGTTCAAACTTATAATCTACGCTCATTATTTACTTTTCCGGCGGGGATTGGAACGTAAACAAAGCTGAAGTTTACATTTAAAAAAAAAAAAACAAAAACAATAAGTCAGTGGCCACTCACATTTACGTGATATGCCAAGGCATGTGTCATTGATGTTAATTACTGCTCGTGACCTTAAAATTCAGGATTTAGAAGTGTCATCCAAGAAAGTGAGTCAGTAAGATAGGCAGATTTTTTAAGTACGCATGCTAGTTTCCCATTTGTTTGAACAAATTTAACCCAACACGCTATGAGATTTTTTGCTTTAACAATGAAGTTACAGAATTATTGCCGATTTATAAAACCAATTGATAAATAAATTAATATATATTATATATTGATGGAGAACAATTAAAATCCCTTTGGGTAATTTTTTCCGGAAAATTTTGGGTTGCATTTATGACAAATAATATTAAATACAAACTAAAATAGAAGACTACGAATTATGAAAATATGTCAAAATATTGAAGAACAGGACAAAGTTGCTTGATGCTCACGGGGCAAATTGTCTCTTTCTCTTACTTGGACAAAGTCTCTCATACTTCAAATTTTAACTCTTCATTTAAGAGAATTGAAGAAAATTTCTTGGACCATTAAATAAAACAAAAGATCCAAATTTTGAGCATTAGAATTTAGAATAACGGTGAAAAAAAGCAGCAGACACTCCAAATCTCTCCTCCTCATTCTTCTGATTCTCATTCTACTTTAGAGTTTAGGCTAATGAAGCCTCTTGAAGTGGGAAATACATCATGCCTTCATCTTGTTCACGACTTGGTAAAAATAGATATAAGATACTAGAAATTGGATCGCTTATTAAATTAGTTAAAATATTGATTCAAAAGTTAATAATCAAAATTAAATCATAGAGTTAAACTATAATAAACCGATCATAAATAAAATATTTTATTAAACGGTAAAAATTGATTTAACATTTACTAGTTTAATTGGACAGGTTATCCTAAACTTTCATATTATTCCCTCGAGACTATAATATAAAGCATCTTTTATAAATTTTGTCTGATCTAAAATATAAGGTATTAGATAATTTTTATATTTATTTTTTCAACCATACCCCCTACTTTATTTATTACTCTTTTTAAGAAAAATATGCATTGAAATTTCAATTATTATTATCAAGGCTCTTATATAAGATATTTAATAAAAATATAAATATAAAAATATAAAAATTTTTAAAAATTTAATATTTTAATTAATATTATTTTATAAATTATAAATTAATTAATTATAAATTATATTATGCTCTAGAGAGAGTATGAATTGACGCATCACAAGCTAGTTGCACACGAACAGGCCAAAATGGGCGCCGCATCCGTGTTGGACACGTGTCTTGAACACAGACGCGATGTGTCGGTTTTTCTGTTTTTTTTTTTTTATTTTTGTCAAAATAAGTCAACATGGGTAGGTGTAGGTCAACACAAGTGGGACCCATGACACTGCATTTTGGGCATTTTTTTTATTTTTTATTTTTAAAAACATGTGCCCTATTTTGCTCCAAGATCAATCCTTTCCTTTCGTTCTATCATCTCTCTCCCAAATCCGTCACGTCACTCTGTCTCTCCTCCACTACCGTCGTCACTTCGACCTTTCAGTGCCTCCTCAAATCCTCAATCACAGTACCGTGTCTTCTCTGGCCTCACCTCCGTATTCTATTGAGCGAGGTAAGTTCTTCTCCTGCATCTTCTCTGGTCACTTCATCTCCCATAGTTTAACTCTTCTTCCCCTTCTCACTTCCAATCATGCTCTTGTGTTTTGTTCTTACCTAAATCATGTTTGGTCTCAGCTATTCTTGCCTCAATCGTGTAGCCCTCTCTTCGTCCTATCATTTTACAGCCTATACCATCCTATATGTTATGTTAATGTTATTGATTATCATACTGTATTTTGTGATAGCAATAGACACCTTCAAATTTCACTACATGTTTTACTTTACATTGTTGACTTTATATATGAAGTTATGAAGTTATGTTTTATATGTGTGTATCTAAATATTTATTATTTAATTATTTATATAGTTGTACTCATATTCTAAAATTTTTAAAAATTATTATATTTTGATATCATGTCATATCATATTTGATACTCATATTCATGTTAGTTTTTCATAGTCAGCTATTGTTTTGGGGTCATTCTTTTTTTTTTTTTTAAATTCAGAATTTTCTCTTTGAATAGGATGTTTCTTGTCATTGAAGTTTGCCTTGAACATGAAAAGGCATTTCGAGAAACAAAAAATAAAGAGGGAATCACATTGTAGGCCTCAAAAGAGCAAAAATGGCACTGCAAGCTCAATATATTATGTTATTGCATTGCAAACCCAATGATCCTTGTCGCAATTTTTCTTGAAAGCAAAAGTACAATTTTGCCCTTGTATGATTTGAAAACTCAGATCATGCACAACACAATATCCATGCATGTTTAATTGATCAATAGGTTTAATAAAATATACAAGTGATACACACAATATACAAAACAATATTCATGGATACACAACATAATATTCATGTATTCTCACTTAAACGTCCATGCATAGACACACATGGACATTGTATTGAGAATTTATGAACATCATGTTGTGCATTCATGGACATCATATTGTGCATCCATGGATATTGTGTTATACATACCCTAAGTAACTTTATTTTAATTAACCTATAGATTAATTAAACATGTATGAATATTATGTTGAGAATTCATGAATATTGTATTATATATCTATAGACATTGTACTATACACACTCTATGTGATGTATATTTTAACTTTTGGCTCAACTAGACATGCATGAACATCGTATTCTGTATCTATAGATATCATATTGTACATTATCTAAGTTTTCAAATCATAAAAAGGCAAATCATACTTTTGCTCTAAAAAAAATTACAATAAAGGCCTTTAGACCTGTAGTATAAAATCAGAATGTATTGAGTTTAAAGTAAATTTTTTTATTGTTTTAAAGCTTGCAATATGATTCTCCCAAAAATAAGGAACGACAACTATACGTTAAAGTGCATAGAGTGGGTGGATGACAAGTTACCTTATCTACACATGGTATATGTCGCGACAGTGCATTGGGATCGTGACTTTGTAATTGCAATTGTGAGCAATGATATAAAAATCAGTTTGATTATTAAAACGATTAAAGTATTAGCTCATGTTCATGGTTAAATGATCAGATTATGGTTTGAATTGTAGTTCATATCATAAATAAATTAATATATTTTAAATATTATATTTTTAAAATGAAAAGAAATAATCATATGTAGTAATAAAACTAAATATTTAAATTTCAAATAAAATAATATAAAATAAAAAAGATAATATTCATCAATATTATATCATTTTCATAAAAAATATACATAGTTATTTCATAATTTATAATTTGAATGTATATATATACACACATAATTCATATATATTTCTTGATTATTTTGTTTCATAATGCTTATTAGCTATAACTTTGTACAAATTATAATTTAGAAATATGAATTACAAATAAAAAAAAGTAATATGTCCAATTCAACCGGTTTCTCACAACTTTTATCAGTTTAGACCGGTTCGAGATCAATTAGATCGATTCACTAGTGATACTCCATCTCTTGGTTTGGCCTTGCTTCAAAGACCAGCTACCTAGTTGGTTTCCAGTTGAATCAGCTGATCCGATCTAATTTTGATAAGTTTGACTGTAAGTATTACTATATCATATAGATTTTTAGTTTAATTATGAATTTCATACTAATGGTGAAAAAGACAGAAGTAAGTTTCAACTTAAATGACCCTCAACTTAGTTGAAGGAAGGAATGATTTGTAGATAAAATGCATGAAATTTGAATAATAAATAGAATATTTCTGTCACAAGGATAAGGGATTGGGGAAATTAAATAGGGAGAATGACATAAACAATATTACTTAAACTAAAATAGTTATTGATATTTATAATACTTAAATTTCAGTGATTACAAAATTTGAAAAATGAAATTTGTTATTTGTTACTACATTTTAGTCATTACTAGAAGAAAATAATTATTATTTAAATCAAAATAGTTACAGTACATTTTTTATATTTTAAATTAAGGTATTATAGTTATTTCACAAATAATGTTAATGTCAAAAAGATTCTAAGAGACTTGAAAAAAATTATTACATTGTAAGATTTTATTTTTTTTCATATTTCAAGGATTTTTTTAATCATTTTCCCTATTAGAAATTGAGATAGAAAAACAAAGAGAAAAGAAGAAGAAGAAGAAAATTATTAATTACATGGACAGACGTAATAGCTATGCAACTATCATAAACAATGATGAGAGGATAAACAACTAGTTAGGATTTGCCTTACAAGTCACATGATCATTAATGATCATTAATTTAAATCCTATTATCAATATAAAAAAATTTATTCATAGAATGATCTATAAATCCTTTTATAAGTAAAGCTGAGAAAACTTTGTCCAAAAAAAAAAGATGAGAAAACAAGTTAAGCTCATTTAAGCCTATTTAAGTGAAGGGTCAAGCTTGAATTTTAGGTCTTTCAATTTTTAATTGAGCTTAAATGTGCCAGCCTTAATAGGCTAAAAATAAGGTTAAGGTATAATTTTGTCCCTAAACTATTCTCGAAGGAGTAATGTTGCCGTAAACTCTTATTCATAGCAATGTTACCCTTAAAGTAATGAAATGAGAGCAATATTCCCCTCACCGTCAAACACACAAATGTTTGATCGTCTAAATGGTCCAAGAGCAGCAAGTTTGACCAGTCATTGCCATGTGACGTCCAACATGGATGAGTGGATTGAATAATCAAGGCCAAAGTTGTCATTTAGGCGAGTAGGAAATGCTGGAAGTCAAGTACCTTAACCCAAATACTGTAACCCATCTCAATTAGAAAGACTTGACAAGAAGCTCATATTGAAGGTATGAAGGATAATGAGTTGCTTGTGAGAATGAAGAGAGATTTGCTTGTGGCTTCTGAACATTGCTAAAGAAAAAAGGAAAGTAGAGGTTGTTCGTGTTGAGATATAGTAATGAATATCAAATCTTTAGGTTCATCTTTTGTTTTTTTTACTGTTTTGTTAATGAGAAATTGCATATTTTCCTTAGAATTTTTTATTTGTTCCCATACAAATGAATGATGATGAAGATAATCGAGGTGGGGCATATGAGGACATGGAACACAATGAAGCATCTAACGATGAATTAAAGAGTTCTATTGATGACAATAAAGATGGCAGCAGTGATGACAGTGTTGTGACCAATCTTTCCGAGGTATGTACCATAATGGAACATGCTAGTGATGTCTAGCTTTTTCATCATCATCGTTTGTTTAGTACAAGTTGTGTAGATGATTTAAAAACAGGGGAGGTAGGTAGTAGTGGGTTTGGTTGAGATTTACAGAAGGAGAAAAAAGTATTTAAGGATGACCCAATAGACATAAATGAATTTTAGGGTAACAGAGAAGAACTATATATCTTAGGGGACTTAGAAATTGATGAAGGGAGAAGAGATGTTATGCAAACAGAGGTTGGTGAAACTGAGTCACAGAATTTAAAAGATAATTTAGACTTTATGATTGGGTATGATAATGCTGACAATGATGGTGAGGCAAGTGAGGAAAGTAGCAATGAAGAAGAAGGTATGAGTGAGGGTGAAGAGGAATGTAGTGATGATGGTGAAGAAGGTAGTACTTCTACTGATGAAGGTTCTTATTACAATGACTTAGAAGATGAACTAAGTAGTGATGAGGGTTCTGATGGTAAGGGGTACAAAGAGGAGTTTGATAGGCCTATCAATGAGGTTAGAGGGCCTATTGATGAGAGTAGGCCTATATTTATGTTGGGTATGACTATAATGACAATGTGAAAGTAAAGAGGGCTCTTAATAGGTATGATATAAGAGAGGGTGTGAATGTGCAGCTTATTAGAAGTGAACCCAATAGGATTAGGGTAAAGTGTGAAAAGGGCTGCCTATTTATCATCTATGTAGCAAGAGATAAACGTACTTTAGGGTTTAAAATATGGACACTTTACATGGACTATAGATGTCTTAAGGTTTATAAGAATCAGGCAAGTGGATAGCTGACTACTTCAAGGAGAAAGTACAAGAGGCTATAGTATAAGGTTTCAAACATGAAAAAGGACTTGGAGCATGAGTAAAAGTTGAGTGTGAGTATATTCAAGTGTAAAAGGGCGAAGAGGATGATAATGAGTGAGTTGGAGGGTAGCAACAAAGATGAATATGCCAACCTTAAAGCCTTTTTTGAAGAAATTAAAATTAAAACTTCAATCCCCAGATATGATGTTAGTGTGGAGCTAAGTAAGGAAGGAGTGAAGAAAGGGAGAAGGGTATTTAGTCGACTGTATATTTGTTTCAATGCATCAAAGGTAATTCATTTTCTATTTTTTTGTAATCTGCTATGATTCCTATCACAGATTATATTCATTTAACCTTAAGATGGACTACAATTGCTACCTAAGGAATATGTGTTACGCCTAAAGAGATATTTTTATTTCTATTTCAAATGTTAGTCAGCAATAGGAATTAAATATAACCATTGATTGTTTTGAGTCCTTCAACACTGCATTGTTACACTTAAAATATTAGTTTTTGCCATTTTTACTTTGAGCTTTTTTTTTTCAATTATTTTGATAAGACTTTTAATATATTCACTGTTTACTTTTCATTCTCTGAATCCTTGAGTCTGTTAATTCCTATCTCTTTGTGGTATGGAGGGTTGATCAATTTTATACTCATCTATTTTCATATATCTAACATTAGTGTTTTATTTTAAGGTGGGATAGAAGGCTGGATGCAGGCCATTCACTGCCCTAGATGGGACATTTTTGAAAGGGAATGCTAGAGGCATTTTACTAACTACTTGCGGGCTTGATATTGATGATTCACTGTTCCTACTTGCATTTGGATTGATTGTACAAGAGAATACAATAAATTGGAGATTGTTTATATAGGGGCTTCACAAGTCACTAGAGCTTGGAAGTGGTAAAACTGTGACATTAATGTTAAATATGCAAAATGTGAGCATACTAACTTGCATATTGAATTGTTTATCATAATAAGGTTTTGATATATAGTGCAATGTTACTGTTAGATCTTATTATAGCTACTAAAGAGGTTCTTGCAAATGCTGAGTATAGGCTTTGTGCTAGACACATATACACAAATTATATTGGAGTAAGAGGTGGAGAGGAAATGAGTTGAGGAAAAAATTTCTTCATATGTGCATGGAGTACCTTTAAGGAATAGTTTAAGGATAATCTCAAGGCAATGGGCAATTTAAGTAAGAAAGCAACTGAGACATTAGTCTCTATCCCCACAAACATAGGTAAAGGCTTATTTCACTTGTAAATGTAAAAGTTGGGTAGTGGATAACAATACAAGTGAAAGTCCAAATGAATAGATAGATGAGCTTAGGTTTTATCCTATAATTAGGATGATAGATGGCATAAGATTGAAGATGATAAACAAATGGGCTGACATTGATAATCTAGTTGAGAAGTGGAAAGGAGATTACAATCTAAAGGCACTTATTTTATTTGATGAGAATAGAGATTTGGCAATGAGGTGTAGGGTTTATTTTAATAGAGATGAGGGTTATGAGGTGAGTGAGGGACAAGATTGGCATACTGCATCTGAATAAAAAGATATGCACTTGTTGACTATGGGATTTAACAAGAATCTCATGCTAGCATGCCATATGTGGTATGTACCACACAAAGGTTAACCCTTTCACCCAAATTTCATACTATTATCATAAAGACATCTATAAGGCTAGTTACAGAACCAAGTTTCAACTAGTATAAGGGAAATAATTCTAGAAAATTGACAACCTTGAGCTTATAAAGCCTCTTCAAACATCTAAGTTGCCTGGCAGACCAAAGAAGAAAAGGAAAAAGGACAAATGACAATAATGGGAGAAGGAAAAAGAGATTGGTAGAAAATGCTCCACAAGCATTGGTCTTACAAGGTTCAACAATAACAAACATCCCTATTCTCGAGAAATTATCCAAGAGAGAAATTACCATGAAATGCAGTATTTGTCACCAAGCTAGACATAACAAAACAACATGCAACAATGTAAGCTTGTTTTAATTATTTGTACAATTTATTAATTCAACATTTCTCTATGTTAATTCTGTACATTTTAGGTAGTACCTTCAACTTCAAACAAAAAACCTAGATAAAGAGGGAAAAAAAGGAGACAAACTCCTGAACCAAACACTTTTGCACCAACTGATAATGTCATCCTTACCCAAGAAAGCCAAGTAATTACTGAACCTGCATTAAGTCTTCAGAGTAGGACAATTTATAGACCTCAAACTAACGTTGGAATGGGCATTATAATAGATGAAATCACGAGAGGGACTGTATACAATGCAAGTTTTATTTTGTGAGTTATATTATAGTTAGATGAACCTGTACTATTGCTTTCTGACTTATATTATATATGTGTTTATATCCTGGACTTCCATCTTAGGTTGTGTTTGAGGAGGGAACGGCTAAAGAATATATGGTGTACTATAAAGACCTAAAAACTAGATTTCTATTCCCAATGAGAAGAAGATTAGGAAGATCACAGCCCAAACCAATACTTGACAAGCTGTAACTAGGAAGATTACTTTCGGTAGGGATGGTTTGAGTGTGTCAATGCCATCCAACCTTCCTTTCAAACCACCTAGACTTCGATGGCAAGGCCATAGTAGTATCTCTGGGCCATGGCTTGAGGCTCTCAGGTAGAAGAGGATTGGGTTGGAAAAGATAAAGTCAAGGAAAGGACACATTTAGATGAAACTTGAGGCCATAGCATTTTGTATTTTGGGGGTTCTTCTTGTTATTTTGAAACTTTTGTGGTCATGGTATTTTGTAATTATGATATTTGGTGTTAGTTTGGGTACTATTGACATACATATCAATGTATTGTTTCTTATTCATGTAATGATAGTCTAAGTTGTTTAGCTCTTATATTTGTTCAAGTAGGGTTAGTTTTGTGGCTTTGTAGCTTTTGTGAATTCAAAATAGATTTGAATAGCTCTTATGTCCTTACTCATGTTTTTTTTTTTTTGCATTTGCTTTTATTGAAAGTAATGATCAAGCAAACTAACAAATACCATTTGCTCTTATCCAGAGGAATAATTTCATTTCTTAATCAAGGAACCATTTTTCATTTTTTGAGCACTAATTCTTTGTGAATGGCATTATTCAAACTTAGCAAGAACAAAGATAACTTGTTCATTTACCAAAGGAAAATGCTATTAATTCCCAAATAAAAATCCTACTAATACATTCTTTGTGGCAGACCACTTAGTTCATTTACATAACAAAAAAGAAAACCTAAGAAAACAACAGCACTATGATAGCTATCTTAAGCTTCTTCCTCTTGTCTACTAGATCCATTTTCTTCCTTCTTTGTTCAAACTTCATATACTTTAACTCTTTGTAAATGTAATCAAGCTCTGCACTGAAGGCTTCAATCTTTATTCTTTGACTCAACATCTCATTCTCTATATACAATCTCTTAATGTGACCCACCAGCTCATTAATAACAATCTTCGACCTTTATCCTAAATCATTGTCATGGCATGCAAAGAAACCATAGCCATCTCCCTATCATGCCAAACATGATCGCATACCTTTTTAGACCAAAGAAGAGAACCATCAATACTTCAAAAGAAAAAACGTACCTAATAATATTTTTGAAAACCATAGAAGTGTTGCTCAGGATTACTCTTAGTCCAAGAAGTCCACCTTGTAGCCTCCATTCCACAATGACACAACTTTAGTTGACCTTCATATATTACCTCTCTATGTCCTTGCTTGAAAAAAAAAACCTCCTCCTTCTACTCTTACTTGTTGATGATGAAGCAGAATCACTTATTCAAGTTGCTTGCTGTTGAAACTTTAGGTCTCCACGCTGTCTACTACAAATCACAAACAAGCCCTTCCTCTACTACAAAAATAACCAACAATGACTTTTAATCACTCATCTACCTATTACCACATCCTTAACTGAAGTAATAACTCACTGCCACATGTGCTTCTATTAATGGATGTTATAGTGTGTTTGATGGTGAGGGGGACATTGCTCTCGTTTCATTACTTTAGGGGAATATTGCTACGAGTAAAAGTTTAAGAGCAACATTACTCCTTCGAAAATAGTTTAGAGGCAAAATTATACTCTAACCCTAAAAAATAAACATACAAGCCTTTAAGGTGAAGGGCTGGCATGTTTATATTTTTTTATATAAAAAAATTATTAATATGGAATAAACAAGGAGGGTGAGAATTCAAATATGAAAAAGTATTTTAAACATAAAAAAGAAAATTCTAGCCTAAATAGAGAGGAAATCTTGTTATTTTTGTAAGTGAAAATCCAACTCATGATGGATATTAAAGATGATAATGATTGATCATCATGATGATTCTTCTAATATTTGTGTTATTGTTTTATTAATATTTAGAGAACACTTGTTTAGTTTGTATAACTTTATTTGATTTTGATTTTGGGAAATTGAACAATGATTTTATATTTTAATTTGTAGATATTTAACATATTTTTTATAATTCATTTTATTTTTATATATTTAATTTAAAAAATTAAAAAAAAAGGTCTTAAAGCTCTCAGGCTGGCTTTGAGCCCATGCATATCAGAGTTGGGTTCTGCAAATAACGGCCTCAAAAGTGAAAGCGGGTTTTTCCGGGCTTGAGCCCATCAGGGATTCTTTGAATTCTATAAGCATTTGATACTTAACTCACCAATTTTTTACATAAAAAAAAAAAACGATAAGGAGAGGAGTAAGAGCATATTCATCGTGAAAATTATTTTTCTTTTTTAAGAAATGAATTAAAATTCTTAGCGGTAATTTTCAATAATTGAGGTCACTGTTTATACTTAATTTTAATATATGGTAATTTTCCAAAAAATTAAAAGAACTTTTGTGGTCCTTTATGGACAGGTATATGTAGCGGGATTGGACTCGTAAAAGTGAGTTAGTGCAAGAAAAAAAATCTTAAGGCCAAATTAATTAATTAATTAAGTTGTCACCTAAATGACTAAGTTCATGATTAAGGAGAACTTAATGATTAATATTAGACCATTGCTCATAGTTGGTGACTAACCCCTCACGAAGATTACGGCATTGGTTTGCCTTTCTTCACGCCCCTTTTTCAAAAGTAATACCTCATCCCGTGTTAATGAAATTGGAGGTGATTTTATTTAAGATATAGTTAAATATTAAAATATATGAACTTTTCTCAACAAAGATTTAAAACTTTTGTTCATCATGTTGGAAGGGACTAATCTCTTTGACTAGATCTAATTCCTATTGATAACATTTCAAAAAAATTTATAACTTAAAGTAATAATAATTACAATATATAATTTGAACCAATAAGATTAAATTTAAATATCCTTGAAAATATAGTATAAATATATATGAACTTATATATATGTGGGAAATGTGTGATCAAGTCAAATGGGCAAAGTTGTGTTGGGGCTACCTACACCCATTAATGCTTCTCTTCTTACTGTCATCAAAATCATAATAATTGCAGCGCCGAATAAAGCGAGAAAGAGTATTAAAAGTTGAATAATAATGATGGAATAAAAAAGCATTATGATTTGATTTTAAGTTTCCCTGCTCTTAAGTATCATCCTATTTGTACTTGTAATGTTGAATCCGGTGGCCGAAAACAGCTGAGATTCCCCACAAAGTAAGCAAAGGTTTGACAGTTCAATCTTCAAATTCAAAGAGAGAAGCCAAATGGGATTTGGAATGAGATTAATTGCTCATTGCCCGCAATTTTTGGGGCACTCCTTGCTTCAATGCCAAGTGATTCTATTATCGTGATAGTATTACTGTTACCGTTGTACACATATTTGAGTGCCATAACGCGATGATGTAGTGATTTTAACTACAATTGATATTGTGACATACTGTAAAAAATCCATAAATTAATGCATTAGGAAAATGTGAGACATAATTTATGAATAAAGAGATAATAATTCAAATCTTGAGAAAAATCTTCTTTAGAAAATGATTCCTGCTAGGGTTGACATCAGGCACATTTATTACCAAGATTTAAGCCATATTTTACTGAACAAGACTTCATGGCAAAGATGGTTGAAAGCATGGAAGAGATGGAGGCTAGAATTGGGGGGGGGGGGGAATATCCAGAGCAAACGCAAAAGAAATTTGAACAAATGGTTGGGGCAACAAATGTGCCAAGAGTCAATCCTAGCAGGAAAAATAGCTGCACATTCCATTTTGAAGAAGATTTCCCAACATTATTTCCATTTATATATTATTATCTCCTTATTTATAAATTATTTTTCATATTTTCTTAATATATTAATTTATGGATTTTTTTAGGGTGAGTCATAAAGTCAATTGTAATTAGAATCACCACATTATCATGTTGCAGCACTCAAACATGTGTACAATGATAATAGTAATACTTTACACATTTGATTGATGCCTGCTAATCACTTAAAGGTCGTTATAAATATACCACTAGAGAATGATGTTGAGTAACTAGTGCAATTAGTCGATGAGGACATCTTCATGGTTTTTGATGTTGTTGGCAGTATGGTGGCTTGGCTTACTAGGCTCATTAAGCTAAGTTACATGTCTTATAATTGACTTCTTCAAAATCATTCATAATTAATATTGATCTTACTAATTAATTTTATATTCTGCAGTCCTTAAAATTAAAAGAAATGGTAAAGAAGTCAACCAAGTTGAAAGGAAATCTATAAAAAGAATCCACCTCTGTGACTAAGACAAAAAAGCCCCATATAGAATCTACTTAGATGAAATATTCTCATTAAAATGCACTTAACGTGATAATTTGTGGAAAACATTTAAAAATGAGGACACATGTGAAATAAAATTTGAAGAGGGGATTTATGGAGATGTGATTGTCGAAAGATTAGTGACAGAATATCAATGATATTCTCTAAGCTTTATTATTTGTTGAAGTATTTATTTAATATTGGTAGTGATTGTTTCCATTCTTTCATTTCAAGTATTTTTATGATACTTTTGTGATGCCGAGCTTATTGATGATGAAAATTTTATTCATTAATGCAACTACACATGCAAGTGCATGCGGGTCAATCTTATAAAGAATTATTGATGCACGAGGCAAGTTGTTATCATTCTCTATATTTAAATTTAGTTGCATTTGATTTGATGCAATATTTTATCTTTTATGAGAATATTGGATGCTTATTTGTATCTCCTTGCAAATTATTATCTTGACTCATTTAAAAATAGTCAACTTGATAGTTACAGATCTATGAGGAATTTATATAATCAGTAAGTATTCGGATATGTTATGTATTCTTTATACATGTCTAGTGTAACAATTAAGTATAATTTTAGTTAGTATACTTTATTTTGTTAGGGTCGTGGCATGTTATTAAGGTGTTGAAGTTCTTCCTTCAAATATCAGAAAGCTTGATCTTACTGATTATTATATGTGGAACATAATAGAGGTTTGTATTTTCTTAATAAAGCAATTTAGTATGTATCTAGATGATTGTTTGATTGATATTTAAAATTTTTTATTATGTTGTTCTACATTGTTGTTGAATTTTTGGAATGTCCAAGTTGAGAAACTCTATCAGATTTTCGCTAGATTTATGCAGATTAGTATTATATATAACTTTGTCCCTCGCCTTGGTTTACTTATGATGACATGTTAATTATTTGAATTTTGTTTCTAACATGACCATGACTTCTTTTATTATTTTTATAGGTACCCACAAAACTAAAATGTTGGAAGTGTGATTACTATGTAATGAAGTATATGAGAGATGTAATTACACAACAGGAGTTAATTATTTCTTAGAATGCAAGTGTTTTAAGATTAAATTCATGTATTATATATAAAAAATATAATTAATTATATATTGCTTTATCTTGTAGTATTTTATGGGAGTAAGGTACTTGAATTTTTCCATAGAGCAAATTAAAGATATAATTGAGGAGTGGTCAAAATATGTAATTAGTTGTTTGTGAGAGGTAACTCCTAGTGTTAGAAAAATACTAAAAATTTGATTTGCTTAGAGTAGATAAGTTAAAAATGATGCAAGTTTGTTTTGCAAGTTCTTTGATTGAATAATTACAAGTTCGTAATATTGTTGAATTGTTGCTGGATTAGAGTTTTATGTTATTGGATTATTTGTTAAGAAGTGGCAGGAGGAATGTACCTAAAATTTAAAATTAAAAAAAAAAGGCTTACAAGCTCTCTCATAGATAGCCTATGGCTCTCGTAGGCTTCCGCCAACTCAACTTGGGAAAGCTTATGAGACACTCGAGGTGCTTTGACTTAGAAGCACATCGAAGCGTTCTTGTAGATTAAAAAAATAAGTGCTTCAAATAATATTTTTTTAGTAGTGGAAATTGTGTTGTTACCTCTTGGATAACAAAATTTCACAATGTACTAAAGTCCTGTAAGATATCAAAATAAACAAACTGCACTCAAGAACACTATGCCAAATTATAATGCACGCCAATTTCATCATTATAAATCAACGTGCTTAAAAGTAAATCAATATGCTAGAGTCCTATAATATATGAATTGTGTAACACCTCAACCAAAATATTATGTATGCTTAACAAATTTTACAATATGAGAGCTCAACATTTGGGATACCAAAATAGTCAAGTTACACATATGGGCTTAGACAGTCTAGTGGGGTCATACAATTCAGTAACCTTTTATAGAAATAAGGCCTTAAGCCTAAATAAAAATATTTAAGACAATTAAACATGTGCCCATGAGAGGAGCACAACAAAATCTTACATGGCTTACTCCTCTTATGTCTTCTATCTTAATTCCTAAATGTTTTACATTGTGCTTGAATCAATGCCTTTATGTAGGTTGTACAAATCATTAACCTTCAACTTGCCAATATTGCATCCACCACTATCACATCATTCGAATAAAAACTTCTTTTACTTATGATTGGGATAACTCCACCTATCCTTGTCTCACAAGCCTCATAGAAAGCTCCATAGGTTATTGTTCAAGAGTGAGAAGTTTCCCTCATGGAATGAATCTTGCAACCAAATCATCCCATGTCACAACAGAAAGTTTGAAAGAGAAGTGGGCCATGCCATAGTTTTTAAAGATATTGGAAATAACTGCAATCTTATAAACCCCATTTTGCTTTAAGTTTTTGCAAACCTCAATGAACTTAGCAAGGTAATTTGGGTCTTAATTGGCATTACCTGCAAATTGTCTATTCAATAATAACATCTAGATCATACTTGCTTTACTTCAAGGTTTCTAGGTTAAATATTACAACATCCAAATATTTGTCTTGAGGACTTATAAATGGAGTAGGGAATTGATTGTGGTTAAGTTAGGTAGTGCGGTTTAAAATGAATTTATAAGATTTTTTACTTTGACAATGAAGTTATAGAATTTTTGTCATTACACGATTTATATATGAAACCAATCGATAATTAAATTAATATATATTTTATATTAATAGAGAAAAATTAAAATCCCTTTGGGTAATTTTCTCCAAAAAATCTTTGGTTCCATTTATGATAAATCATATTAAATACAAACTAAAATAGAAGACGACGAATTATGAAAATATGTTAAAATGTCAAAGAATGGGACAATGTTGCTTAATGCCTTATTCTCACGGGGCTAATTGTCTCCTTCTCTAATTTGGGCAATGCCAGCTTCTCTCTTTACTATTCTCTCTCATACTTCAAATTCTAACTCTTCATTTAAGAGAATTAAATAAAATTTCTTGGACCATTAAATAAAATAAAAGACCTAAATTTTGAGCATTAGAATTTAAAAGAATGATAGAAAAAGTAGCAGGCACTCCAAATCTCTTCTCCTCATTCTTATTCTACTTTATAGTTTAGACAAGTGAAGGATCTTAAAGTGGGAAGTACATCATGCCTTTATCTTGTTCACGACATGGTGAAAATAAGCAAAAAGTATTATAAACGGGATCAATGAATTAATCAAGATATTGGTTTAAAAGTAATAGTCAAAATTATAGTTAACCTATGCTTAAATTGGTTATAAACAAAATATTTTATTAAATCAATTAAAAATTAATTTAACATTTATTGGTTTAATTGGACAAATTATCCTAGACTTTGATATTATGAATTGACATCATCTTTCTTTCTTTCTTTTTCTTTTTTTTTCTTGAATTTGGAATTTTTCCCTTTGAATAGAATGTTTCTTGTCATTGAAGTTTGATCCAAACAAAACAAAGTATTTCGAGAAGCAAAATAAGGAATGACAACTGTACGTTAAAGTATGTAGAGTGGGATGACAGGTTACCTCATCCACGCATGGTATATGTCACGAGAGTGCATTGGAATCGTGACTTTGTAATTGTAATTGTAAGTATTACTATATCATGTAGATTTTTAGTTTAATTATGAATTTCAAACTAAAGGTGAAAAAGACAAAAGTAATTTTTTTTGGAATGAAAGGCTACGGATAAATTGTGCTAACCAATATGTTGAGTCATGTCAATGTACAAAAAATTTCTACAACCAAGAGGCACAGTATCAAAAATAAGAAGATCTCTAAAGACGTGGTCGAAGGTTATAGTCTAGTCTCACATAATAAGATCTCTAATTTTGTTGATGGTAGCAGAGAGTGGATGATTAGTTGAGAACTCATTACAAATTAACGAAAGAGTTTCAGTAGAGTCAGAGTAGAGACATTAACTTTGTCAAACTTTTCAACCCAACAGATGTTAAATCCTTTCAAGATGTCCATAAGTTCAGCTATCGTACTTGGATAATATCTTAGATATTTAGAGAAGCCTTTGATCCAATTTTCTTGTTTGTCCTAGATGAGACCGCCATAAGAAGTTGCACTGTGGATCTTGATGAAGCCATCTGTATCTAACCCAACCCATCCTTCCTTAGTTAGAGCCATTTTAGCCTTACTTGTATCACCCTTTTGAGTCAAAATGTAGATTTTAGATTGGAGATATTGATCAACAAGAATATCCTGTGATGAATGTCTTCTTTAGAATAGATATTTTTTTATCTTTCTTTCTAAATGTTACAGCACATATGGCCAAAGAGTCTCTGCTAAGAGGTCTTTCTTGCACATGCATTACCCTCATCATTTTCAACATTCCAAATCATCCAATCAGGTAAAGGGAGAGAAAAGAATATGTTAATTTTAGATTGTTTTAATAATTTTAACCAAACTTCTCTAGATTTCTTACAATCTCTTAATATATGAATGGTTGAGTCTAAAGAGTTGCAACCAAAGGGGCATGTCCTAAGATGAGGATTGCCTTCATTAGAGCAAGTGAATTTAGGTTAAATGTGATCCCAAGCAGTTTTCTAAAGGAAGGTTTGGATCTTCTCATAGGATGGCCATTTTCAAATCTTAGACTAAATCTTTGAGTTGGTATCATCGCAGTGATTTTCAATTTCCTTGTAAGTTGATTTGATAGAGAAACTACCATCATTAGAAGGTCTCCAACATATAATATCATCATCTATGTTAAGATTATAAGGTTGGACAATAGTGATATGTTTAATAATATCTTGATGTAGATATCTATGAAGTTGGGCAACCTTTCAGGTACTTATAGCAGAACAAAAATCAAATAATTTCACATGGAGTATAGAATCTACATTAAGAGATGTGTACTCTATAAGGGTTTAAGAAGGGGCACAATTCATTAGACTAAAATAATATTTGATCCCCCTTTCCTACCTTCTAGCCAACATGAGTTATAAACTAGCCCCAAACTCTACATATACATACTAGACCATATGTAAGAACAAGAGTTAGTTTTGTAAATCATGGGAACGATAGCGTTATTGCATTTATATTTATCACACAAAACATGAACCTAAAGACAAATAGGTTTCGTAATAATTCCCCAGCAAAGTTTCATAATATAGGCCTTGTTCTGACTTTTAAGCTTTTTGAAGTTAAGGCCACTATGATTACTATCATTAGTGATATACTCCCAAGATAAGAGGTGAGGCTTTTTAGTACCATCAATAGAATCTTAAAGGAAATTATGAGAGTAGGCTTCCATATCAGCCAGGACATTATCAGGTAAAAGCATGGTTTGCAATGCATAGCTAGGAATAGAGGAAAGGATCAATTTTATAAGAATAGGTTTCCTAGCTGTGTTGAGATAACGACTCCTCTAGTTGAAAAGATGAGAGTTAATTTTATCAAATAATGGAGCAAAGGTAAGTTTAGAAACTCTTTCGTGGATAATAGGAATCCCTAAGCATTTCTCAAGATTTCCAGTCAAGGGAATTCCTAATTCTTTGCTAATCTGAATGACTCTATTGATATTAACATTTTTAGAGCAAAAAGCTTGGATTTGGTATTATTAACTTTCTATCCTAAAGCTTTGTAGAAGTTAAAAAGATACTGTTGGATGATCCTTGCTTGATTAAGAGAAGATTTTACAAAAAGGAATAAGTCATCAGTAAAAAAAAAGATGAGAGATAGGAGGATCCTTAATTGTTAGGCTAATGGGCTTCCAATCTTTTTTATCAATGCTACTAAGTATGCTATGACTCAAGCATTTAATACAAGGAACAAAGAGATAAGGTGAAAGAAGGTCCCCCTATCTAATGCCACGAGATAGAGTGAATTCATTTGTTAGTTCCCCATTCCATAGGACTCTCACACAAGTAGTAGAGATGGCTGTCGTGATTAGCTTTCTGAATTTCTCATTAATTTTGATAATACGAAGAGTATCATTAATATATTCCTAAGAGAGTCTATCAAAAGCTTTTTCAATGTTAATCTTGAGTGTCATGAAACCCTTTTTCCACCTTTATTTCTTATAGAGTAAATGATCTCTTAGGTGATGATGATGTTGTCACTACTTTGTCTTCCTTGCAAAAAGCTATATTAATTGTCCCCAATCGAATGATTCATGCAATGACTTAATCTATTAGAGAAGAGTTTAGTGATTATTTTGTAACTTACATTGTATAGAGATATCGGGCAAAAGTCCTTTATGCAAGTAGGGCTTTCATTTTTAGGGATATGGGTAATGAAGGTGTCATTGATTTCGCTAATGGCAATAAGATCTATGAAGACCTTCTTGACAATTTGAATTATACTATCTTTAAGATCACTCTAACAGCATTGAATATAGCAGCATTTATTCCATTAGGGCTTGGAGCTTTGAAGGCACTAATATCAAAAGCAGCATTTTTTACTTCTTCTTCAATAACATCTCTGTGAATTAACTACAATTGAGTAGAGTCTAAACTAGGAAAAGTCCTTCCAATAGTCAACTTTGGTTTGGGTTGAGTATCCTCCCTAAACAAGTGTTCAAAGTAAGAGGCAGCCTAATTTTTGAGAGTAGAGTGATCTTGAATCCAATTACCACTCTCGTCTTGAAGAGCTAGAATCTAGTTTCTTTTCTTTCAAATGATAGAAATAGTATGAAAGAATTTAGAATTCTTATTTCCCCATTTTAGCCATTTATATATGGACTTTTAGAACCAAAGAAGTTCCTCTTGAAGAAGAATTTTATTATAATCCTCCCATAAGGACTTTTCAAGTTTTTTAAGGAAATAATTATCTTTAGTGTTTTTGTTGTAATCAATTCCTTTAAGACTTCACAGATCCTCTTCTTATTTATTGTGACACTGTCTATATCATTTTTGTTCCATAGAGTGGCAGAGCTAGCAAATTTTGAGGCACCTTCTTTATAGTCTTTTTCAATCTAAGAATCTTTAACTATAGATTGAAGGGATTCTTCAACCATCCAGGTAGTATGGCATCTAAAAGGTTTTTCTTGAACTTTAGAATTATTCGTATTCTCAAGTTGGGTTCTTATCGGATGGTGTTCAAAGCCATATTTGAGGAGATGAAAGGCATTTTCTTGATTGAATTTAAGTCTCAACTAGACCCTTAGGCCCTATTTGGTATATAGACCTCAATTTAAAAGCATTAGGATTGGAATTAGGAATAAGGCTTTAAAATTACATTTCATATGAATATTGCCTTCATTTTATTTTACAATTAAACATAAATTATGGAGAGACTACTATACACCTTGAAATAAAAAAAAATAACTATAACTCGAATGATCACTCTCTTTCTCCCCAAAGAGTGACCACGACAATACAAAAAGGCCTATACTCTCTAACCATACACGAAGGCACCTTGCACCACTCCTCATTGTCTTCTTCCTCTTCTTTCTTCTTGTTGCTCTTCTTGTTTTTCATCAAGCAATTCAAGAATGAAGCCACAAGGAGAGAAAGAATTGTGAAAGTAGTTCTTTGTCTCAATGTTTTTGGTAAATCTCATGCCCTCCCATAGAGGACAATGAGATGCCGAAAATAGTGAGGACGTAGATGATGGCAAGGATGGCAACAATGATTTGTTAGGCATGGGTTGTTGATTGTTCTCCTCCCTCATCTTTTATCTCCTCCTTCTAACCTTCTCTTTTGAGGTAAAGGTCTAATTTGGTTGGTTTGAAGACATTGAGCAGAGGGAGAGAGGAGGGGCAATTTGATTTGAAAATAATCAATCCCAAATTTTATTTTTTAGTACCAAGGGGTGGTGATATTGAGTAATCCCACCTAGATAAGATTGAAATTGAGATTGGGATTGAATTTTCTATTCCCTCATACCAAACATGAAAAGGTGTAATGTCACACCTTAAAAAATGGAGGGTAACTAGCACGAAATGTAAACCATATAACACATCTCCGCAAGCCTCTAATCTTAAACTCATTTCAATTCTAAAATGTAATCAAATTTATATTGAAATTTTAACATTTTTTTATTGGTCATTATAATGAAGTTTAAAAAATTTTGTAAAAATTTCGACAAAACCTCGCATGTAAATAGCATCTTCTAAAACTCTACAATATAAAAATATTCACAAAATATCATGTCAATCAAGAGCTTAGCTCTTCCAATGAACAGACAGCATATATACCAAAATAGAAGCCCTAGACATAGCATATATGGAGCACCTAACCAGACTTCTCCAAAAATAAAATACATAAGCATTTATAATTACATAAAAAGGAAAATTTTGATTAGTTCTTTACCCAGCACATCTATGAGTTCTCATGGATCAACAGGAGGATCGGCGTCAACTAAGGTATCTAAGACCAAAAATAATTTTTTAGTGAATAATGTCCCAACAATAACCAATAGAACATAAATAAAATGAAAAGTTTGAAATAGTTATGTAAGAATTAAAGAGACAATAATTTCTGTAAAAATTTAATAAACTTCATAATAAAATGACTTTATAAAATTTCAAATAAAATCTCAAATCACTGAACTGTCATAGCAAATAATAATATCACTTGATTTCAAGAAAGCACATAAATGAAATAAAATTTTTTATATACAAATTACTAAATAAAAACCGATGGAATATAAATCATCAAATAATTGAATTCATAATTATAGGAAATATTAGAACAATTAATAAATGTGGACATACAGTCCATGAGGATAACTAACCAAACATGACTTATGCCACAAAAACAAACATGGACAAACAGTTCACGAGGGTAAATAACCAAACGCAACTGAAGCCACGAAACAAACATGAACACACAATCTATGAGGGTAATGTTAACCAAACGCAGCTTGAAGCCACAAAAACAAATATGAAACTCATGAATAACAAATGTGAGAACAAAGCTCACAAAAATCAAACTAGTTAGTCATTGACCATGGTGTGCCAAAGGCTAACAGAACTATCATTAACAACCAGTGTTCTGTATAAAGTCTCCTTTAAAAATCATTTTCAAACATGCGAGAAAATCATCAGCAATATATATAAAGTTTTCATTTTCAAAGTTGAACTTGCATTAATCATTCTCTGTATCAATCCAATATTTAATAGAATAAAATCTTATATTCAAAGTCTAAACTTGTATTTATTGATTAATTAAAATTATCAAATCTAATAAATATTTTCACAAAATAAAGTAATTTAAGTATCATAATAAGCAATAATCACATTGATGTTATTAAAATGATTTACATAAAAATATGATATTTTAGCAAAGATAAATTTGGTTGGAAAATTAGTTGGAACGCTATCCACTTATCTATAGTATCCTTAAGGCTCCAAACTCATTTCTTATGACTATTTGAGTTTCTCTTCTTCCAAACATCCTATAATATATAATATTTTAATGGACTTTATTTTTTATACCAACAAGATCCTATTTTGAGAGAACCCACTCAACTAAAGTTAACAATAATAATTTTGAAATTTTAAGAACACAATTCATTTATAAAGATTTCTTCTTAGGATTTTTACCAAACATTTAATGTGCGACATTCCAAACCATTCAATAAGATATGAAACCTTTAATTCTATTGCCCAATAATTTTCAAGCATCCAAGTATAACTTCTAAAATGATAATGCACTTTATAACCTTTCAATTTTGTAACTCTCAATAATCCAAAACTCAAATAAGACCTCAATGACTTCTTAAATAAACTCCCTTGCAAAAACTCAATTAGATTTACAAATAACAATGTCCAAATATTACCACTCAGGTCACTAATTTCCTACATAATGCTTTTGCCATACTAACCTATTTGCTTGAGATAAAATTTTCTCTTCAGCTTTACATCAAACACTTTAGGTACATTATTTCTAGCCATACAAATAGAATTTTCTAACCTTCCATCTTTTATCCAATAATTATAAATAACCATACTATCCCCAAGAATTTAAGTAGTTACATGCAAATTCATAATCCAATTCTTTTGATTTGCAACCTACAAGTTAAATTCATGAATTAATAACACCCAAACTAAATATACTTCTCACAATAATTAATGAAACTTCATAAACATAAAAATCAAGCTAGACTCTCCTAAGGGAAATTTATGAAACACTTTATAAGCATAAGACCTTTGACAAATTCCAAACTTCCTTTTCTTCAAATTTCATTTTCCAAATTTTCTAATATCTATAATTGAAATAATCCAGCTCTCCAATTTAAATCCTTCAGTAAATATAAATTTTTATTACTCAAGAAAAATCAAATTTCAGCCTTGCACATTACTCACGGTTTGCAAAAAAAATGGAGGAGAATTCACAATCTCAACCCAAAATGGTATGCATGCATCAACAAGGAAGTAAATAGCTAAAGTTTCTCACCTTAAATCACCAATATCACAAAAGAGAATGGGAGGGAGCTTGGACACTAAATAGGGGAACCCTGGTCTTGTGATCTGAGCCTCAATACAGTGGTTATCAATGAACATTACAGCAGCGACGAGCAGAGCTCTTGCTCTCATCAACAACTAGCTAAACGGTAGAGGGTAGAGATGACTGGATCGAGTGTTCAAAGCTCTCAAACATAAATTTCTCTGGTTCTCAAATAGACCAAATACGAGCCAGAAAGGGAAGGAAGAAGAAGCTTACGGTCACTGGCCTCAGTCTCAATGAAGGAGGAAGAAGAAGAATGAAGATCGAAGGAGTTGTTATCTGAATCTCCCTCTCATACTCGCTGGTTCTAAAATTTTTGAAGAACAGAGGGAAATTTTTTTCTTCTTTTTCACATGGTCTGACCAAGAGAGAAGAGAATAAAAGCTTGAATCACTAGGAAATCACAAAAATTACAACAGAGGCACATCACTTTCCTCTAATAACATAAAAGTCATGGGCACTTTGGTAATTTTTCTAAATTTTAAAATAAATAAAATTTAACCTATTACTCAAAAGAATTCAAACTTTGGGCCTTTCAATAAACTATTAGCTTAAGTTTAACCAAGTCACCACTCATCTTTTATCATAAAACTAATTTAAATAAACTATAAATTGGGAGAATTTTTTTAATTAATTTTTTATTAATTTTTTTAGGGTCATTACATGTAATATCACTCTCTCAATCCTTCTTATCAAACAGGGTCTTAATTTGGTTGAAGGAAGGATTAGGTTGCAGATAAAATGCATGGAATTTGAATAATAAATAGAATATTTCTATCACAAGGACAAGGGGTTGAGGAAATTAAATAGGGAAAATGATATAAACAACATTAATGTCTGCTTATAAAATGATTATAATGTTTTTAATTTAAAATAAGAGGAGAAACAAGGCAGAGTAGAACTTATTATTTACTATCCTATTTTAGTCATTGCTAGAAAAAAGTAGTCATTACTTAAATTAAAATAGTAATTAATATTTACAATATTTGAATTTCAGTAATTAAAAAAACTTATAAAGTAAAATTTGTTATTTGTCATTTAGTCATAACAGTGCACAGGGTAGGTGGATGGTAGATTACTTCATCCACACATACATGTCACGAATGCATTGGAAGTATGATTTTGTAAGTAGTATTTTATTTTGTAGATTTTTAATTTAATTATGAGCTTTAAAAACAAAAGATGAAGGACAAGGAAATGTGGAAATTACATCCTTTGCCGTGGAGGCTTACTCTAGAAAATCCATATAGTGGCAGTCAATCTAAATGGAATAGCACCAGGAAAAAGAAAGGGAAAATATCAAGAAATGATCTCTAAAATAATTTAATGTGTGACAAAGACTTGGACAACTCAAATACTTGCTAAGACTTGTAATACAACTTGTAAAAATAATGACTTATCTTATTAATTTCAATATGAGATATATTTATATAAGGAAAAAAGATCTATCAAGATATATGAGGGGAAAAAATAAAGATCTATTGAGATTTATCAAAGAATAAAATAATAAAATAAAATAGTTTTAACCACCCTAATTATATAAAATAATATATGCAATCAAAAATATAATATTGTGCTATGTTATCTCCTAAAAGCTGGAGAATGTATATCACATATGCTTAGCTTTAACAAGAGATTACTGAAGGGACCAACTCCAAGAGGCTTAGTGTAAATGTCAATAATTTAATCTTTAGAGTGAATAGAAAGAAAATGGATAATGCCAGCTTGAAGCTTATCATGAACAAGATGAAAATCTAACTCGATATGCTTAATGTGCTTATGAAAAGTAGGATTAGTGGCACTATAAACAGCAAATTAATTATCATAGAAAACTAATGCAGGAGAAAGATAGATGAGAGATATGAAGGTCTTATAACAAAAATAGCAACAACTGTAACTCACAAGTCATAAAACTAGGAGCTCGATATTCATCCTTAGAAGAGGAATGAGAAACAGTGGATTGTTTCTTAAAGTACCAAGAAACCCAAGCTTTGTTAAGAAAAAGCCAATAATAAAGTAGTGAGAATCAACACAACTAGCCCAATTAGAGTCAAGGAAAGCCTTCTATTTGAGATTAGAGTCAATAGTAAAAAATAAGCCTTGCCTAGAGAGTATTTAAGATAATGAAGAATATGATGAGTAGCTTGCAAATGAGTACTACGTGGATACTAAGATAATTGCTGGACAGCAAAGCAATGTTAGGGTAAGTTGTCAAATAGAAGAGACAACCAATAAGATGTTGATAAGCAGATGGATCATCAATAGGAGTACCATCATCTTTAGAGAGCTTGGCAAACCTATCTATAGGGGTAGAAGCTAGTTTGCAAGCAAGATAACTATAATAAAAAAGAATGTCTAAAACAAATTTCCATTGCTAGACAGATATACCAGAGGATGTTGACCAAGAAAATAGCAGAGTTGACCTAAATCCTTGATTTTAAAAGACTGATTAAGAAGATTTTTAATATTGGCAATTTTAATAGAATAATTATCAACCAAGATAATGTCATCAACGTAAACCAATAAAAATGTAAATGAATAATTAATCTTCTTGACAAATAAAGAATAATCATCTTTAAACTAGAGATAACCATATGAAGTAAGTGTAGTTGCAAGCTTAGCAAACCATTGGTGGCTAGCCTACTTCAAACCGTAAAGAGACTTTTGAAGTTTGCAAATAGTATAGGTTAATAGAGAATTAAAACCAAGAGGAAGAGCTATATTGACCTCCTCATTCTAATCACCATAAAGGAAGACATTATTAATATCTAACTGCTCCAAGAGCTAAGAGTTGGCAGTTGCTAAGGCCAAAACTAAACGAATTGTGGTTAGCTTAGCTATAGGTGAACAAGTGTCAAAATAGTCAACCCCCTCAGTTTGTGTATAACCTTTAGTGACCAAATGGACATTATACCTATCAAGAGAATTGTTAATCTTACACTTCTTTCAAAACACCCATTTACAACCGATGGGATGTTTGATTACAGGGAGTTTAGTTGGGCTCCATGTATTATTTTGCTCAAGAGTAGAAATTTCATCCTACATAGCTTCCTTTTATTCAGAATATTCCATTGCCTAATCATATGTCTTAGGTTTACAGGAAGCAAAAATAGAGATAATAAGTGTTTATAGGAAGGAGAAAGATGATTATAAGAAACAACATAAGATAAAGGATAATAGATATCTAGACTAAAGGAAGAAGATGGTGTTGAGGTAAGAGTGGATAATGATAATCATGCAAGTAGGAAGGAGGGTTATGGGACTGAGAAGAGTGATGTAAAGGCAACAAAGAAGGGAAATCAGTAGAAGAATGATTTGAAGAGGTAGGAGAAATAGGAGCTAAAGAATTTAGAATAATGGAAACAATAGAGGTAGAGGACAATTGAATGATGATCAAGATAATCAAGGGGAGTGTAGATTGTGGAAAAGGAAAATTAGTAGAAGAACTGTAAGATGGAGAAAAAGGAAATTTGGTCTCATGGAAAATGACATGCTGACTAATGAGAATATTGTGAGAATGCAAATTAAGACATATAAAAACTTTGGTGCCAAGGTGAAAACCAAGAAAAACACATTTCCTAGTATGATGGTCAAATTTAGGGCAATGAGAAACAGAAGTAGAAGCAAAACAAAGAGAACCAAAGACACAAATTAGAAAAATTAGGGAATGCATTATAAAGAAGTTTATAAGGTGTTTGCTGTTACAAAAGAGAAGTAGGAAGATGATTAATGATGTAAACAACCTGTAAAATTGCACAAGACTATAAGTTAATGGTAAATGACTTTGAAACAATAAAGTTAGAGCAACATTAAAAATATGCTAGTGTTTACATTCCATAACATTGTTTTGTTCAAGCGTTTCAATACAAGTTGTTTGATGAAGAATTCCTTTTGAATCAAAGAAAGAATGTATAAGGAATTTAAGACCATTGTCTAAGCAAATAATTTTTACAGCCAAAGAAATTTTATTTTCTAGAAATAGAATGAGGCATTTCAAACGAAAACTAGTTTTATATTTTAATTTCATCAAAATGACCCAAGTAAAGCGAGATTAATCATTGACAATAGTCAAAAATAATGATGGCCATGAATAAAAGTGATATTAAATTGATCTTAGATATCAACATGTAAAAATTCAAGAGGACGAGTAGTGTGAGAAACACTAATAGGAAATGGTAATTTTTTGTATTTGAAAAAATGGCAAACATCACTACTTTTATTAAGGTAGGTTTACAAGTAACTGAAGATGATTTTTGACCTAGAATACTAATAGCAGTAGAGGAGGCATGCCTTAACCTAAGATGCCACAAATAAAAAGAAGGTACATATTTAGAATGTAAAGTAACAACAAAAATTGAAGGTGATAACCTACTTGTATGATCATGAAGAATATAGAGATTGTTTTGAACCTTAGCTATACCAATTGTCTTCTAAAAGTCTAGGGCTTGAATGAAATAGTGAATGGGATTGAGGATTGAGGATTAAGAAATAGTAAATGTGAAAACTGAGTTTAGAAACATAAATCAAATGATAATCAATCTAAGGAATAAACAAAACATTAGTAAGATAAAAATTAAAGAAAAGGTAAATGGTTCTAGAGTGATGAGCCTAAACAATAGAATCATCAAGTAATTGAACATAAATAGAAGAACATATATGATCGGTTGCACCACTATCAATGATCCAGACAGACGAAAGGTGTTTAGAGGAAAATAAGTGAGATATACCTTGTGTTAAATATGCATTGAGAGAAGGAGTGGAATGAAGACAATTAGAAGATTAACTTGTGCTGAAGGAGTTGATGAAGTAGTAAGTGCAGAGGTTTTCACAACAGCAAAAAGCTTATTGTATTAATCCTAAGTGAACAACAAAGAGGTAGAAAAAGATTAGGACTGAATAGTTCCATCAGCAAGTAAAAAGCATTTGGAGTAGTTGTAATGGTGGAAGGCAAAACAATGAATTCGAGTGCCATGAGCTTCCAAAAGCACCAAATAAAGCAAAGAGGGAAAACAATGAGCTAGCTTTGGTACCATAACACAATATGTGAAAATAGTGATTTATCTTATTATTCTAACATGGGATATATTTATACAAGGGAAAAAGATCTATCAAGTATATAAGAGAATAAAATAAAGAGATATCGAGATCTATCAAAAAAATAAAATAATAAAATAAAATAGTTATAACCACACTAACTACATAAAATAATATATACAATCAAAATATAATATTGTCCTGTGTTAACTTAAATTTCACTTGTTAATTGTTAATATTTACTTATTAAACGTTAAATCATTTTAGATGTCTTTGATTGATACTCTCTCAAAAAGAAAATGTATGGAATCTGAATTATAAAAAGAGGTCGGGAAAACTAATTAAAAATTAAGAGAAAGGGGAAAGGAAAGAAAAAGAATGGAAAAATTATATAGAAAATAGGGGTACCGAAAACAGTCAAACACGGATCAGTCTGTGATGGGCTAGCATTTTGAGAGTTGGCAGCAGGCTAACCCGTCAAAATTATATCTTCCATCTTTACCATATCGTTAAATATAGCAACAGAGCTAGGTTTAGTAAAAAAAAAAAATTAATATCTCATATGGTGATAAATTAAAATTTAAATTATTATTAAAAAAGATGTCTACATTTAGTGTCTCATATATAGTGTCTTGAATATTGCTTTTGATAGAAGAATGCCTGTGAATAGGTTAAAAAAAAAAATTGCTGAATATAACCTTATCCAACACCATTCCTTACATGTATAATGCTGAAAGTGATTATTCTAAAATATTGTTATTGGTATATTGAATTTTGAATTTGCTTGATAGCGCTTTTTTAGCCGCTTTGTCCGTTTTTGGCAATCTAATAGAATCTCATCACACGTGAGGAATGTCCTACCCGAATGCTTGATATTAATTGCTAGTGAAAATCGTTTTTAAAGAAAAACAAAATAAAAGACAGGTTATTGGCAAGTATAGCCCTCCATTTTTGGGGAGAGGGTTCTCTCCCTTTTTTTCACCCTCTTTTCCCTCCACTCTCTCAATTCTTATCATTCATATTATTTTATTAAATAATTTTTTAATTATAAAATTAATGAATGGTGAGGATTGAAAAAATAAAGGGAAATAGAGGAGTTAAAAAATGGAGAGACCCTCTTCCCCATTTTCAGAGTGCTGGCAAGTCCAACCTCTTTAAAAAATAGGGTCCCCATTTTGCCAGCCTAGCTTGCCAATTTTGGCAGGTAAATAGGCTAAATTGCTGGACTGAGCTTGTATTTTTAACTTTAGTTCACACCCCAATGCCAATGACAAAGGATGTTCTTGTAGGAATTTAGTGCATAATGAGTGCTTGGGATCTCAATCCCCTCCTTTTTAATTTTTGTATTTAGAGCCTAGCCCTTATATATATATAAGCAAAAGATGACAACACCGTTGCAGAGCAATGTAAGGATGAAGTGTATTTTTGTCATGACATATATTTTATTTTTTAAAACATAAGTTTTTTTAAAATTGAGGCAATGTTATCATATTTTACTATTAATATTAGTCAACATTTATGTAGGTCAGGAGACTTTTTTTAATCCACGGTTGAAAGAAAGTAAATTGTCCAAATTTTAAAAGATTATGTGTTACATATTCTAGAAATTTTTTAGGGTGTCTATTACCCTTTTGAAAATATTTTTGTATGGGGTGTGGGATTCGACTCACGAAAAGTAAATAGGAAAAAAATTTATAAATTTAACTTTATATATTTAATATATTTATTTTCAATTAAATTAAAATATATGAGTATTTTATTTATCCTTATTATAGAACAAATTCTTAATATGAATATTATTAATATTTTAAAATTAACTTGTTTTGATTTAATTTGAAAAAAATATTAAATATATAAAAGTAAGTAACTAGATTTTTTATAATTTTTTCTTTGGCCAAAAGACCTTTTCATAGTTAAGTTGATAGGAATCATTGCTGATAGTTTTCCCACTCTTCATGTAACTTTGTCTTTCAAAATTCCCTTGCCATTGAATTTTAGACAATATAACACTTCAACTTTTATAATTTATATTAATGATAATTTAAAACCAAGAAAATTAAATTAAATTATTCTTGAAAATATAGTATATAAATATATGAACATGTATGGACAAGGTGCGATGAATAGTTTAGGTTGGCCCAAAAAATAAATCAAGAGTCAAGTAGACAACGTTGTGTTGGGGCTACCTACACCCACTATTGCTTGTCCTTTTAACTTTCATCAAATCATAATAATGGCAGCACCAAGTAAAGTGAGAAAGATTAAAAGTTGAAATATAATAATGATGAGATAAATAAGCATACTGATTTGAATTGAATTTTGCTTCTTGCTCGTAAAAATTATTAATCGTCAAAGTGAAAAACCAAATGGGATTTATAATGAGATTAATTGCTTATTTCCCGCAATTCATGGGGGCACTCTTTACTTGAATTCTAAGTGAAGTTAATCTCTCCTATCTTGTCACCAAAGATCTAACAGCTACATTAGTTAATTGATTAATTAATTAATTAATTAATCGTATTAGCTATATGCATAAGAAGTGGCAGGCTGTTTGGGACTAACTCATATAGTAAGGGTGTAATGGGATATATAGGTAGAGGTCAAGATATAAATAGTCTTAATGTAATGAATAATAAAGTAGATTTGGCACTCTAGCATTGGATAAAGTTTAAAGGAAAAGTTACACATAAGTTTTAAATAAAGGATATGATACGGAAAAGTTACACATAAGTTTTAAATAAAGGATATGATACGGGCAACTGAATAATAGGTCATAATAATATGAAATCCCATGGTGTGTTATCTCATGGAGAACAACACTAATCAAAATAGCCCCACAATTAAAAAAAAATTCAATCCATAGATTCAAATCAAGTATAAAAAATACAAATGATTTAGTTGTTTAAATAGACTTCTAAAAACCTAAATGACGCAATCTTAGTTAATCTAGGATTTTAAATGGATAGATCATATCCTTAATAGATATTTTTTATCCATATTTAAATTAAAACAAAATAAACTAATTTTCCTAAACTTATATTTAAAATAAAAATAAGGTAAGCAAATTGGACTCATAGGTCTAAGTGTCTTGGGTTAAGCCTAATATGCTAAAAGTCTTTCTTTAGTCTTTTAGAACTCCATTCATCTTCAAGACTTTTTGATTATTTGCAACATCTCTAATTAATGAATTTAGGGCTTCTTTCATCCTCTTAGCTTTGGATCTAATCATTGGTCCTCTAATGCTTTGTAACGGATCAAAGGTACTAAATATTAAATTCTAACTCGTCACTTGATTCCCATCATTCCCTCCTTCTTGAAAAGGATTCATTTTTCAATTACATGCATCAAATAAAGAAAGATTTGCAATGCTAAATGTAGCTAACACATTCCCATGGAAACTAGGGAGGTCTATCTTGTAGGCATTGTTACTAATTCGTTCCAACACTTGAAAAGGTCCATCGTCTTTTGGATGCAACTTTGTCTTCTTCAAATTTGAAAATTAGGCTTGAGATGCACCCAAATCCAATCTCCAAGTTTGAGGACCACTTTCCTGTGCCCTTTGTTAGCTTGCTTTGAATGCTGTTCATTTATCCCTTCAATTAAAGCCTTCATCTCAAAAGGAGAATAAGACATAAAATATGCATTTGGATTTAAAGTAAGATTAAGATCCAATTTGCCTCATCTAAGTGTATGCTTATGTATTGGGCTTTAATATAATGATTTGGGCTTCCAATATATAAATATCTTTCCTTGAACTTTCTTCTCTTGAATGACGTGACTTTGGGTAACTAGGTGATATGGGTTACCACCTAAGACTTTGTTGCAATATATACTATCATCTAAGATTTGACTGCCAGGTAGGATGCCATTGTGAATGTCATCTTGGATGATATATTAGATTTCAACTGGGTTGCCACTTGGGATCACATCAGGATATAAGTAAATTCTAAAAATTTATTAAAATACTCTCAAGTCTTTTAAAATTTGGTTGTATTTAATTTAGTTAGTTTTGTGGTGCAAGGGGATGCTAGAGAAGCGTACCCTGAAATAGTGCAATGTACTTGACTTTTAAATCAAACGGTGAGTTTTGAGGTCCCTAACAGTACTACAAAAAAATTCCTTTCGGAGCGATTACTTTTTGCTTATGAGAGCACTTTTGAGGCACTCCCGTATCTACAGGAGCATTTTGTAAAGCACTTCTATAAGATTGGCCTACGGGAGCACTTTCTCCAAAAACACTCCTATAGGAGTTCCTAACATTAAATGTTGAGATCTACAGGAGTGCTCATCATGAAAGCGCTCCTATAGACTATGGCTACGGGAGTGCAGCGTCGCAAAAGCACTCTTGTATGTGTATTTTAAACAAAAATAAAAAATGTTGAAATAATTAATTTCACAAAACCCACAAAATTTGATGGTCTCATCATTATTAAATAATTTCATAATAAAAATAACTTGTAAACTGAATTATAAACACAACAATATTATAACAACAAATAACTTGTAAAATAAATTACAAACATAACAATTGTTATTAGAAATACACATGTCTTTGAACTTAAGACATTAACACAACAATGGTAAAGTATATGAAAATTATTGGATCAGTAAATTTGAATGAGGCAACATCAAGAATTGAAATTTGCAACTTCTGTTCTTGCACAAATTTAAAATAATGAAAAATAATTTAATTAAATCATAACTTATCATATTAATAATGAATAGATCTGAGCAAGTTTGTCCTAAAATATTAAAATAATTACAAGTACATATCTCATCACACAACATATTTTTTCCAGATTTTCCTATTGCATATTTGCATCGCATGGACCTTGATGTTTCTTATAACTTACGGATCTAGGAATACACATAGGCAAACTAACTACAATTGACATAATTAAAGGAGAAAAAGACAAGGTGCATAATAAAATAATCAACAAGGTCATTGATATGTTGACTCACCTCAAACAAATGTGGAATTGTGAAATATAGGTCACCAAAATAATCTTGTCAAGCCACCTGATAATACAAAGTAAAGAAAATTAAGAAACTAATAATGTAAAAAAAATCCCCCTACAATATGTGGCAAGCTATGAATATCAAATTAATGGTGGAAGTTGTAATAAAAAAATATCTTATTCATTATATTCAATTATATTCTAAATGTTCTGCAAGAGCTTTGATGTCTGTCTACCACGATCATCTTCTAAATATTTCCAACTTAAAATGTTACGCAAGAAAAATATGCACCATTCTTTTATCACAATAAAGCCACTTAATTTTAACAATGTAAGAAATGATAATAACAACCACGAACTATATAACAAAGTGCCAAAATAAATCACATCACTCAAGCAAGATACTCAGAAAACGAATTAAATCACACCAAAAGAAAAGTAATTTTCAGTTTCTGACCCGAGCTTGGTCAGCATTCTGCTTTCCCTTGGACATTAACTCATCCATAGCAACAAGCCAGTAATGATAATCTATACAGTATGTTTTTGCATCCAAGAGCTTTCTTTTCCTATCTGGTATGATAAATCGATGTCGATAAAATCAGCCTAGTTCAAAAGAAAATCCAATAATTATTTTCGACTACAGTAGCGCAAGGAAAGTGCAGGATGAATCAAAGAAGCAATTCTAGACATATTGAATATATCTTCCACACACACAAACTCATATATATATATATATATATATAAGAAGAATGCTCGTGCGCACAGTTTATATATATATATATATATATAAGACTCCCACATAGATGAGAAAGAAAGGAGATCTTACTTCAACCATAAATATACTTCTATCAACTAAGCAATGCAGCATCGAAACACTAAGGCTTCTTTTATGTGTTTTTCCAACAACCAAGAGGGAATTCAAGTATCTAGAGATTCCATTGAAGGCATAGAGACACATGTTCAATGCTATTTGGCTATTTAATTGCAAAATAAGAGACAAAAATTAGAAACCAAAGAAGCCAAAACAGGAAAGGAAAAAAGTAAACAAGCAAAAGAAAAGAGGTAGCCCCTCAAGCCAGAAAGGAGGACCATTGGGGAACCGCAAATGAAACACAAAAAGATGGAGTGGTGAAGCTTCCACAGATCGGAATAGAAATCATGCACGAAATCGCACTCGAGATCGGAATCGTCACATCAGCGAGTAACTAGAATTTGAATCGTCACGGCTGGGAGTCTGAATGGAATCGCAATCTGGAATTGTCATAGCGGCGTTGAGCAGCTGTCAAACGCAAGGAACAATGGTAGCAAACGAGATCTGTGAAGGGAGATGTAGCAGGTGACAAAAAAGAGCTTTCGAACTTGGAACGACAGATCTGATGAGAGGAGGTGGGTCGCAACTCTGTTGAAGGCATGACGCGAGATCTATTTTAAAAAGAAAAATTATTTGTTTTACGATAAAATATATTATTTTACTAAAAATTTGATATAATTAATTATAAATAGTAATAAAAATATATTAAAACATAAGTATATTTGAAATTAAATATAAGTATAATAAATAATTAATTATAAAGGATTTAACTTTTTTTAAAAATCTTTTTTAAATATAAGTATGATAATTTTTTTAATTTTTTCCTTCCGAGCGCTCCAGAAGGGTTAGTCCTTAAAGAATCTAATTTTTTTAATTTTATTCTCTCAGAGTGCTATTAGAAAGAGCGCTCCGAAAGGATTAGCCCTTTAGAAGCCCTATTTAAAAGAGCGCTCTTAAAGGATTTAATTTTTTTAATTTTTTTTATTTTTTTGAAAGAGCACTCCAGAAGGGTTATCCCTTTATGAGTGCTTTTTGAAAAAGCACTGCTAAAAGATTTTAAAATTTTTAAAATTTTTTATTTTATTCTTTCGGAGTGTTCTTATAGTGCATGCTCCAAAAGGCTTGACATATAGGAGTTCTTTTTTAAAAAACTCTTGGGTATGTTCTGCCTCACCTTTTTAGAGCACCTTTTTTATTAAGCGCTCCTAAAGGTGTGCACCGAAACATGTATTTTATAGTAGTATAACCACAATTCCCATAGATGGAAGTGCTTAAAGAACATGCAAAAACAAATATGAAGATAAATATGGGAGACTTGCTTGGTAAGAACAAACATGATATTGATAATGATATAAAAGAAATAACAAAAAATATAAGATGAAAAACTAAAAGAAAGGTGCTAGAATAGTGGTGCTATTGTCCTAATATTAGACTTGTGCACTTTACTAATTGTTAGAGAACTTGCTATACTCTGCTAGATATGTGTTACTTTAAGGGAACTACATCTAATTTTTTTGAAGAAGGAAGTGTCAAGTATGGTCAACCAAGTATACTAAATTGATTGGAGTGTGTTTGGGTTTATTGGAGTTAGAGATGTTGAGGAGATTTAAGAGATTCATATGTAATATTGCCTAAATTCTCCACTTTGCTTAAGCAATAAACCACATATTACCATAGTAATTAGGGATAAATCGCCCTAGTAACCTTACTATGATAAAAAGAGGACTAACTACAGCTAAAAATAACTAATTATAGTAGAAAAGAAAAGACATGGGTCAAAGGTCTACTATGGTTTATTAAATCAAGTTTATAATTCGATGATACAAACATGAGTACTATTAAAAATAACTTATCATTATATAAATATATTTGAAAGTAAATCAAAGGGATTGATCTTGGCAGAATAAGTTACCGCAAATAAAATCTTTAGGATCCCAAGTCAAAAACAAAATCTAAGCATATCAAAACCCACATATACTCAAGTCAAAGCTTTAAAGGTGCGTAGAAGCATGGAATATCAACTAATAATCAAAACCTTTGAAATAGCAATTTAAAACCATAACTTGGAAATTCAACATCATCTGCTACAGTTAAAGTTGCGTTTGCCGTAACTAATGAAGTTGAGGCAATCTGTTGAGGCTAGTGCACCAATGCACATGGCAGGCCTCCACTCTATGTGTGCCACATCGAATGTGCTATCCACCACATCACACTACATAAAAGTGGCAGCAACATTGTTATCAAACCACAGTACTGAGCACAAATTTTCAATGAGCCTTGAGCCTTCATTTGATATCTGATTGGGATAATCCAAGTGTTGAGAAAAAGCTTATTCACATTAGTTTCATTTCAAACTTTATCACAATAAATCTTGGATACCTAGAACCAAATTCTCTTGTTTTTCACACCAAAGCACTTCCAAGATGTACCCCAACCAAGTGCCAAAAGCCAAAATAACTACCTAGACCAAGTCCCTATGATTTAGGAAAACTTGTACAATGCACCTATGGCTCACCACAAGTGTATGGATCATAGCAAGTAATATAAGATGAGTAAAATATCATTCCCTCAAGGATTTGTTTAAAAATGATGATCATCAAGCAGAAGACTAAGTGAGTCCAATTAAGTTGAGCCAAACATAATTAGGAAAAAGTTGATTTTGTAAACTAAACTAATACTATAAAATAAAGAAAAACAATTGATTCACACACTTCAAACACAAATTAGGACCTAGGATTATCTATCCCCCTTACATTTCATAACACCAAAATTACCTCCTTTCTTAAATTTTTTAATAAAAATAAGTGCTAACCTAGTGTTCTAAAAACACTTAGATAAACTCTCTCAAGTCATGAACAAGTATTTAGTTAAATTAATTGCCCAATCTCTTGTTACAATTAATAAAACTCAATTTTAAACACCAACCCTAATGTGGCTATGTAAGGCTAGCAAGTATATCTCTATCTTACTAGCAAAACTATCTATTCAACATGTAAACATTAAATTCTTGCACTATTTTACCTAAGTTCTATACTCAACTTAGCCCTTTCAAGCATCAATCAAGTGAACCTAATACCTAAATAGTAGCTAATCACTTAAAAGCATTAAGAAAAGAGTGAAATAAACACATATATTATTAATCAAAAGGAGAGAGGAGGAACTTAGTGTTAATCCACATAAGGGTTCCAAATAATCCTAGAACAAAGAGTTTAACTACTTATAACCATCCACAAGCTACAAATATACGAAATAATTGGACCCATTTCAGATTACAAAAGAGGAAAGGGAAGAGGAATAGAAAAACTAAAGAAAATGAGTTTCAAATGTCTTCAAAGCTTCAATCTCTTAATCCCAATTCTTTCAATACCTAAACCCTAGCACAATCAAGCTCTAAATGTGTCTAAAAGTGAGTAAAATGTGTTCTGGGTTGAGTTCTCAACATATATATATCCTACCCAACCAATTTTAGATAAAGAAAATGCAACGTCTTTTTGATAGCGACAAAAGTTGCAAATAAAAGTCATAACTTTAGAATGACTTTGGCAATTTTACACTGTTTTTGCAGCTAACAAAAATTATTCATTTTGCATAAGCTTTCTTCATACAAAGGCCTTTCAAAAATATCAACAAAGCTCTAGAAATGCTTCTAGTCAAATCTTAAACCAAAATAATGCCAAAATTAGGCCAAAAATATCAAATCAAAGCCAAGAATACAAATCCAAAATAAAATGCACATTTTTCTAATTTGGGCAATAAGAATATATACAATTGAGCTAAAATGGATTAGAATGTAAGAAAAATGTGATGAAATAACATGAAATTCTAGAGATTAACACACCCTCAAACTTAAAATTTTACTCATCCTCAAGTAAAATAAGTAATAAAACAACTATATTGACTAATTATTCATCTACTAAGCATACATGAAAATATCCTCATTAGTTTTTCCAAATGTATATCAAAGAGGACAGTAGTGGAATATAAAGGAATGCTCAATTCAAAATTAAGATCTTGCTTTTCAACAATTTAGAAATGTGTGAGTGTGAGAGAGAGAGAGAGAGAGAGAGAGACTAGAAAATGATTCTCCTGCAACTATTAAGTCAAGATGTAACAACTCAACATACATAAAACAAGCTCAATATCAAGACTTCATATGCCTAAACTCTTCCTCTTTCTCCACTAAATGATCACATCACATAATTAAAATCAATGGGACTTTGTAACACTATTGGAAAATTAGTTATCCAACCACTTTCTAAATTGGTTCCTACTAAATCGATTTAGAAAATAGAGGCTGTGGTAGTATCATAATTCAGATAGCATCTCATAGCCCTTTTTAAACTGGTTGTAAGACCACTCAGTGTTAAAAATACTTTCTAAACCGGTTATTTATTTATTTGATTTAGAAATGGTTACTTAAAAAATAATTCAATATTAAATTATTTTTAAACTGTGTTTATGAATAACTAGTTTAGAAAGTTTTACTATTTTTTGAAAAATAAATTTTCTTATTAATATTTAAACCGGTTATTATAAATAACTGATTTAAAAAGTGATATATAATTAAAAAACATATTTTTGATTACTTTCTAAACTAGTCATACAGTTTAAAAATTGATATATAATTAAAAAATACATTTGAAATTACTTTTTAAATAGGTTATTTTATTATAACTAGTTTAGAAAGGTCTTCAAAACCTATTGCCTCTCCCTCGTTTCACTCTTTGTTAAGCTTTATTCAAAATTACCCTTTGTGGCCATTCACTTATGAGCATCTCCTCCTTAAAGCCAAATATTCTCCTCCCCTAAATTGATCATCCTCACTTCTGTTCAACTTCCTTGAGATTAGGTTAGTGTTCTCTTCGCCTTCCATCACTGATTTGGGGTTCTCTTTATCCATCTAGTTTTGGTTCATCTTCTGGGTTCCAGTAGGTGTTTCTAGGTTTTGGGTTCCCATGGTTCGTTCACTTTCCTAGAGCTTGTGTTCTTGATTCTTGGTTCTTTGAGTTTACAATCAGGGATTTAGTTTTTAATCACTTTCATCTCATTCTTGAAGCTCCCATTTAATTTATATACTATTGCTTTAATTAATGTTTGAAGTTTTGTTCTAATTCTTGTGCTTGGTTGCCACAATTTTTGGGTAGAAAGCTTAAGCTTTCATTTTTTGCTTGCTGCAATTTTTGGACTCTCCTTCCTCACGTGGGTGTGTTGCTTCAACCTTCATCATTTTGCTTTAAGGTATTTTTCATTTTTTAAATAATTTTCACTATCTAATTTATTGGTGTTATTGGGTTGGTTGATGGTTGAATACAAATTTTGTTTTAACTTTCTTATTCTCATAGTTTAAGTTGCTTATTTTTTTGCCAGTATCATAGTTTAACACTATTAATGGTTGAATTACAGCTAAAACTATGTATAATCTTGATTATTGCTGATGAAATGCTTAAGATATTGTTACTAGATAAAATTCAATTTGGGATTTGGACTTTTGAATTGAATTTTTGTATAGTTTGTCTCTATAAAATTATGAAAAAGTCCAATTTCTAGGCAAAGCTCTACTGACATTTCTATCAACTTATGTGTGTTAAAATTTTTTGGATTGTTAGCTTATATTAGGGATTGTTGTTGGTTGGAATGTGATATTATCATTTGTAAAATTATTGAAAAATGTAACTTTTACGGGAGACTTCGTCAAATTTTTTTTTTTAAAACTTATTATTTAGCCCCTTCCCCTATGTGAAAAGGGCCAAAGAATATTACTCAGTGTTCTCTAAAGAATTGGATATTTCCAACTTAAATTGAAAATTTTGGAAATGAGCACTAATAAGCTATTAACTTTGTTACATTTTAGGAATTTAATCAAGGATGAAAGTTAGATGAATGCTAAACGATATACCAAAGAGTAAAATAATAAGGTGAAGGGGTTTTTAGAATTTCCTAAAAAAATGCCAAAGATAATAGTAGAAAGTTTTATTGTCCTTGTGTAGATTGCTTGAATAAAAGGTGACTGGATGCTGCAGAAATATACACACACTTGATTTATGAGGGATTTTGCAAAAGTTACACAACATGGATATGGCATGGTGAAGAAGTGGAGAGGCTGAGGCTGAGTACATCGCAATAATGGAAGGTTGATGATGATGGTGACGATGATATGGTGGGTCAATTAGAGGACATGATTCATGATATTAGAGAAGAGGCTTTTAAGCAATCACAAGCACATGATAATATGAGCAGTGATGTAGAGAGGCCTCTATATCCGGGGTGTGAAAAATACTAACTATTATCAGCATTATTGAAATTGATGGCTTTGAAAGCAAGACATAGATGGAGTACTAAGAGTTTTATAGAGTTACTTGAGTTAATTAAGGACTTGCTTCTAGATAAAAATGTTCTACGAGATCAATACTATGATGTGAAGAAAATATTATGTCTACTGGGCTTGAAATATAAAAAAAATACACTCATGCTCTAATGATTGCATACTTTACAAAAAAGAGTTTGAAGATGATGTGAAATGTCTAGTATGCGAGACACTAAGGTGCAAAGAGAAAAAAGCTCCTGCGAAGGTATTGTGGTATCTTCTAATTGTGCCAAGACTCAAGTGCCTTTTTACTAATGAAAGGGATGTAAAAAATCTATAGCATTCAAATGAGAGGATTAATTATAGGAAGCTCTGATATCCAATTGATTATAAGAAATGGAAGAAAATTGATCAACTATTTCTTGAGTTAGGCAATGACCCAAGAAATCTCAGGCTAGGACTTAATACGGATGGCATGAATCCTTATGGTAGTCTTAGTAGCATTTATAGTTCATGGCCTGTTCTTCTAGTGATTTACAACTTAACTCCTCTATTGTGCATGAAACATAAATACATCTTTCTATGTTAATCTCAGGACCGAAGCAATATGGGAACAATATAGATATTTATCTAAAACCCTTAATTGAAGATTTGAGAAAGTTGTGGGATGTAGGTGTAAAGGTGTTTGAAGCCGATCAAAAGGAAGTCTTTAAAATGCGTGCCATGATCTTTTACACCATAAAAGATTTCCCTGCATATGGAAATTTATCTGGGTATAGTGTTAAGGGGTATAAAGCGTGTCCTATTTATGAAGAAGGCACCTATTATCATCAACTTCAACATAAAAAAAAGACAGTTTACCTTGGTCATAGGATATTTCTTAAACATTATTATTACTATCGTAGATTAAAGAAAGCTTTCTATGGCAATCAAGAGCATGAAAATGCTCCCAAGCCATTAACTAGAGAACAAGTTTACGAGAAGGTAAAAGACATTAATGTTATCTTCAGAAAGAAGCTAAAGAGTACAAGTGAAAGGAATGTGTGGAAGAATAGGTCATTTTTTTTGAACTTCCATATTGGTGCCATCTTGATATAAGACATTGTATTGATGTCATGCATATGGAGAAAAATGTGTGATAGTATTGTTGGAACACTTCTCGACATATAAGGCAAGTCTAAAGATGGTGCAAAGGTAAGATTAGATTTGAAAGAAATGGGAATACGAGAAGATTTAAATCTAAGGCTAGATGGTAACTAGACTTATTGTCTGCCAGCAAAACACATATTGTCCAAGGTTGATAAAAGAAGCTTTTATAAGTGTTTACACGATATCAAAGTATCTTTAAGTTATTCTTTTAATATTTAGAAGCTTGTGTTGATGAAAGATTTGAAATTAATGGGCCTAAAGTCTCATGATTTCCATGTTATAATGCAATAACTACTTCTAGTAGCTATTTGGGGCATTTTAAAAGATGATGTGAGGCACATTATAACTAGGCTTTGTTTCTTTTTTCATGCTATATGTAGTAAAGTCCTTAATTCTATTAAACTAGATGAACTAGAAATTGAGGCCTATCTTATCTTATGCCAACTTGAGAAGCTCTTCCTTCCTTCCCTTTCTGATATTATGGTACACCTAATTATTCATTTAGTAAGGGAGATAAAATTGTGTGGCTCTATTTACTTATGGTGGATGTATCCTATTGAAAGGACAATAAAAGTTCTAAAAGGTTACGTGAAGAATCCACATCGACCTGAAGCATCCATTATTCAAAAATGTTTCTATGGAAGCATATAAATTTTGTCAAGATTACTTGAGTGAAGTATGACATATCGGGCTTAATATCTCTTGTGATGAAGATAGGAGTAAATATAGGGTGATAGTGAAGAGTGTAGATCGTGATCAATTGCAACAAGTTTACTTGTACATCTTGAATAATATTGATGAAGTTCGAGAGTACAAAACTTCCCGTCAAGATCTTGTAAGGAAAGAAATAGTAGAATGATTGATCAAAAATTGATTAGGGAGCATAATAAGACTTTTACACCTTGGTTTAAATAGAAGGTTAAGAAGGAAAAGTGTGTTTCTGATGTGATTATATGGTTAGCATAAGGTCTCGAGTATCAAGTGATTAGTTGGATAGCATATAGTATAAATGATTATTCCTTTCACACGAAGTCCTTAAATGATAAGAGTACTGTGCAAAACAGTAGTGTTATGTTAGCAACGGAAGGATTTACTTCTCCAGTGTGAAAGACCAGAAGCCTAAATTAGCATCCATACCTTATTATGAGATTGTTGAAGAGATTTGGGAAGTTAATTATACTAAATTTAAAGTGTCTATTTTTAAATACAAGTGGTTGATATTAACAATGGCATTCAATTTGATTGGTTAAGATTTACATTGGTTCATTTCAACACTCTAAATTTTAAGGATGAACCTTTCATTATGGTAGACCAAGTGAAACAAGTGTTTTATATAACTGATCCAGCAAACAAAAGTTGGTCCATTGCTCTCTAAGGAAAAAGGGTAATTGATATTGATGATAGGGGTAGTTCAAATTTAGATCTTTTTGAGACTCCTTTTTTTTCCAGTGGTTTACTTAAATTGAATGTAAAAGATGAGTTGGATGATGAACACAGTGCAAGAAATGATCATCATGAAAGGCTATCAGAGAATATTTTAATATAAATCTATTATACAAGTTAGTTAATTAGTTATAATGTTATTTTATGACATTTGTTTTATTTATCTTAATTGTTTATTTATGTAATGTAAACTAAAATATTGTTTTATTTGTCTAAACAGTATGAAATTGAGGATCAAAGTGTTAATCAGATTGACCTTGATGGTATCTCTCAAGTCGAGCCTGCTACTGGGACTTCAAGCAAGCCTCTTATTGGGACTCTAAGTGAGCCTGCTAGTAGGACTCTGAGCTAACCTGTTACTGAGAGTCAGAGTGGGCAATCTTCATAGAGAAGGGGTAGAATTAAGAAGGTTGACCCTCAACTGTGCTAGTGGGGATAAGATACCAATTGAGCTTCATGAGTATTAGAGACCAATTGGGTTAAATGCAGTCAAATATACTAGCTTTATTAGCTTGTTCACACATAATAAGCCCAGCATCTTGATATTTGAGTGGGCAGACGTGCCAGAGCAAGTGAAGAACCATATTTGGGACTCTATCTAGGTATATGATTGTAACAAGTCACTGTTATTACCATTTTATTAACTATTATCACTATATCTCATTATTAACCATTTCAATATGGCATTGCAGCTCGCATATGATGTGCCAAATGATGAAGGGTTAAGGAGGACAATACTAAAAATTTTTTATGACCATTGGAGGTCATTCAAGACTACTTTAGCTCACCGGTACATGTATATTGAGGTGAAAGAAAGCAAGCAATACCCTAATCTATGTTCCAAGTATCTATTAATTGGTAAAGATACTTGAGAACAATTCTATAGGCTTCAAATGACACCAGAAGCTTTAGTAAGTTGATTTATTTTGGTTTATTCCAAGTCATTTCAATTATATTATTCATTTTTGTTTTTGTTAATTCTAACTTGTTTATTATGTTGATCTTTTTTACAGGCAAAACGAGCAAGGGCAAATGGTAAGAGGAACGATTGTCCCCACACAATGTCTCGTGCTAGATATGCCAAAGCTAATTGAGATTTGATGGCTTAGAAGAGGAAGAGGTTGGAGGAATAAGCTGAGTTTGACTATTCTACTCTTCCTCCTCTACTATCTTCAGTGCATCACAAAGATAGATAGAAGTATGCATACTAAAAAAGGAGCAGGTCGTATGCATGTGATAAGGCTCGTGTTATTAGTGAAAAGATTGTAAGTATTACTATTTCTTATTCTATTGGCTTCAATTAAATAATTATTACTAATATTTATGGTTTGGTGTTATAAGATGAACTTAAAAACAAGTAAGTCAAGGGATCCTTTATTCCAGACAGGAGGAATGATATCTTGACTGTTGCTACAGGAAAGCAAGAGCATCTTGGCCATGTTAGGGGAGTTGGGGATAGGGTGGGCATAAAGGCCATCTTTGATGCAGCATCTACTTAACATACTCAAGGAACAATTATTAGGGAGGATTTAAAGGTGATGCTAGCCATTATGAGGGTGGAGGCAGAATCATCATTTGATACCATGTTAAATGTCAAGATGAAGCAAATGGAGGAGAAGATGATGAATATCTTGAGTTTAAGACAAGATACATCTAGCCTGCAGACCCATTCTCTTGTAGCTCATCAAAGCACAAAAGGGAGTTGTTGCATTGCTGGGTGTCTATTAAAGAGCACTACAAGTATTTCCTTAGGTGATCCTTGTGAGTTATATGTAGAGGATCCTGATAGATATTTAGTTGCACGTGGTAGTGTCCATAACTTAAGGCTAACCATCTACCACATGACAATACAAAATGATCAAGTTAGAGTGGTGGTTAAGGAGGATATAGTGTATGATGCCCTTGTCCTACTTTCAATTGAAGAGGTAAAGATTATCGGTAAAGTAGAAAAGACATTTATCCTTTGGCTAAAGAGGCTTGTTCACATGATTGCAACCAACATAAGTGTTTTTTACTTTTAAACTATTTATAATTTTCAACTTGAATTTTTTACATTTAAATATTTTTAAATTATTTATATTTTTACTTTTAAATTATTTATATTCCCCAGCCACAACCACAGTCGCTGCTGCTGTTGCTGCCATATCTGTAGTCTCAGCCTCAACCTTAGCCTCCACTGCAGTTAACTTGGATGCAACAATATATTCTAATGGCTAATGGCATATGATAAAACTTTTAGGGTAGCGATTCTTCCAATGGATGCAGCGGTTGTTGGGAAGAAGGATGTGGATGTTAGGATTGAGAGGAAGGACTTGATGTAGATGCTGAATAATGATTAGCTCACCCTATCACACATGCAATTGTGGTTAATGTAATATCTTGTCTTAAATTAGTATAATTAAATAGTCAAACTAACTTGCATCTAATATTGTAGATATATCCATCATGATTTGGTGTCATCAAGCAAAGATCATAAGTTTAGATTACTTTACCCAATTCATAGCCAAGAGTTTGGGAATACTCTTGAGCTAAGACATGAATATATATCTCAGAGGTTCTCCAAAGGAAAGGAGTGCTACATTGCACCATATACCCACGAGTAAGAAAAACTTTGTCTTTCATATAATTATGTTTTGAATTTGCTTTCTCTAACTTCTATTAATGTTTTTTTGTAGTGGCCATTAGCAGTTGGCACTCCTTACTATAAAGAGCAACACTGTCCTCTTTTTATACTCCCTTCACTATAAAGTAGGGAAGGATTTGAAGAAGATGATAGATTAGTAAGTATCCTTTCACTATAAAGCATCATTTATCATGTTTAATTAATGGTTGTTGACTTTGTAATTTTATTGATAGGATTATAAGGACATACCAACATGTCGAGTTAGGGGAGCATACTTATGAGATTAAAGACCCTATATAGATCACGCCAAAGGTAATAATATATTTCTTTGGAGATTAACCTACTTTAATTTTTAAAAATACTAATTTTGCTGTTCATTTATATAGTCATAGACAATCAAAGAAGTCTCAATTATGTTGCTTATACGTCATGCAGCAGATTTTCAATATCATTAAGCATGACGTGACTTCATTCACCTAAGAGGCAAATGTATTAGTTTGGTAATTTTTTTAGTCCATCTAGTTTTGTTTTTATTTTCCTTCACAATTTACTAATACTTTGGTTTTCCTTTCAAATGTTCGAGCTTACCAAACCATTCCCCAAGGAGGACATTGATGAGGTCAAGTAATGGTGGATGGAGTTTTTCATAAATCTTCATATGGGGTAGTGCATAGTTTTTATAATGTTTTTTTTATATAGTTTGATTAGTTTCATGAAATTGTACATACAATGTTTAAGGTTTATTTAAGTTACATATTTGAATTGGATATTATTTCAATTAATTCATTTATATTAGTTATTTGATTACTATATTATATTGGATCGAACTAGTTGATTTTCATTTACAGGTACTAAAAATTTTACCTTACAAAATAGGGGGTTCAAGATAAAACAAACAAAACTATTAAAAAAAGATCACTTTCTAAACCGATTAAGACATTAACTAGTTTAGAAAGTTTATATTCTAAATCGGTTAAAGTCAAGACCGGTTTAGCATATAGTGATTTCTAAACTGATTTTTACCTTAACCGGTTTATAAAGTATATATACTAAAACTTTCTAAACCAGTTAATGCAATAATTGCATTAATCAAGTTAGAACAAGACCTTTCTAAACCAGTTTACTATATAAAACCAATTTAGAAAGTTCATTTTTCTAAACTAGATAACAAAAAGGTTTAGTAAGTTATTTTCTAAACTGGTTGTATAATCGGTTTAGAAAGTCTCACCTTTCTAAACCACCCTTATCTAAATCGATTCTAGATCCAATTTTGACAAACTTTTTTAACTAGTTTAGAAAGCATTTTTTATAGTAGTATAAGCTTGTAGTGTGGCCAAAGGTTATGAGCTAATTGAAAGAAAAGGATAAATGAAATTCAAAGAATTTGAGATAAATGACAATGAAAAACCAACCATTCCATCCTTACTAGCTGAACACCTTCCCCTAAACTTATCTCAAATACCATTCCTTGTACTCCAATTCATTGATATTGAAACTCTCTTTTTTTTTTCTTTTCTTCTTTTTTTTTCATGTATATCTCTTTTTTATACATTTTTAAGAGCACAATTAGTAATATTTCAAATTTTATTTCCATTCTTTACACCCAAATTTACAATAACAACAACTCCTTTAACAACTAAACCAATCTTCACCACTAACACATTTTTTATCACTTATCTCAAGAGTGAGGTAGTTCATGGTTTTTCAAGTTGTAGAGGCTAAGGTCTAATGTGGGTTTCAAAAAGAAAATTCACATGGTTTTCAATTCAATGCTCAAAAGGGAATCAAATGGAAATAATGTAAAAGGTAGACTTGAAAGGCTCAAACACATTTAAAAGAATACCCAAATCATTTTTAATATCATCTAAGGTGATTAAAATGCCTCAAGAGATTCCAAAATAGATTCTAAAGTCTCTTAATTGAGAAAGAAAATATGCATCAACTTACCACAAAATTTCCTAATAGAGCATTCAAATCATTTCCTAATTCAAAAATGCAAAAGAAAGTTTCACAAATTGCCAGAAAACAAGCCTTAACACTACAAATCAAGCATGCTAAAGTATTAATCACAACTTTCTATAAAACATACAATCTAAGCAACATTCTATCATTAGATCACACATTCAGTTCAATAAATAATTTTTCAATCTAGCTCAAATTTTAAAAAAGCAAAACAACAAATATCTAAGCTTTAAAATTGAATTTCATGTCAATTCAGCTAAAATAATACCCTCACCCCCAAACTTAAATGGAACAATGAACTCACTATCAAAAGGATAAAATGAGATTCCTCTTTTATGCAACTTAACAACCAAAAATAAGTTGCATGAGAGGCACAAAAATTAGACCCTATAATAGGATAATTGAAATATATCCATAGGCAACTTAAAAATACAACTACCTAGGCTAACATGTACAGCAATAATCAAGTTGTCACAGAATAATTAGTTGTAAGAGATCAATCAAAGTATCATAAATTAAAATATTGATGAACCACAAAAAAAAAAGTTGGCCCTACACAAAAAATGTCAAAAGATAATAGCTAACTATATTTACCTAAAAAGAGATAATCAGCAGCTAGTCAGAATTAAAAATAGAAATAAAAGGTAGTAACTTAAAGAAGGGTAAAGCTAGTCAGTGTGAGCTTCTAAATCTTAGTCAACATTAGTATTGGCCTCCTCTTCTTCCTCTAGAAAGCTCTTTTGGAATATCTAATACAAGAATAGCTCAATATGGTAGATCCTAAAGTCAATCTAATCAAGTTGGCTCTGGAGGCCCTCACGCATATTCTGGACAAGTGCTATGAGGTTACTCAATGTAGGCTCAACATTAGGTGGATCAATATGCCTCAAGCCATCTGTAGCTTGTTCTGGCATGTCTCTTGGTCCCTCAATACATCAAATTTCTTTGTAATTGAACTTTGGCAAAGGAGGGAGCATAATGTCCTTTGGGTAAATGAAAACCTCCTTTTTTAAGCACACTTGAGTAATCAAGTATGGGAATCCAACTGCCTACATGCGATTTCTGCTTTTGAGCAACTCTTGCATGTACTTAAATATGATCTTTGGAAAGTCTACAGGTTACCTCATCATCAAAGTATACAGAAAGGCAGCTTGATCAATAGTCACATCACTCATGTGAGTCACTAAGATGACATTAGATGCTAAGAAATGCCACCATATATGAGTTGTCCTATTTAGATTACAGTACAAAATGCTCTTGGAATTGCCATAAGTGTCATGTTGCCAAATATTTTTTTTTAGGGAGGCATAGCACTCGGACTATGTCATCAAATGGCAATTGATTTCTATCATTCTTGTAAATGGTATATTAGCACTCGTCTATTATAGCAAGGTTGTACACCTTTTAAAATATGTCCACAATGATCTCTACCCATTTTCCCCTTATCTTGCATCACAATGTATCTTTATAGGCAGTATAGGCATAGTAAGCTTCGACGAGCGGCTAGGAGACATGGCTCCATTCATGAATGAGGCTAATGGCATGATATACATCATGCAAATCATTGTAAAATTTTTTAGACCATCTCAATGGGAAAGTTCTTTCCTGGATAATTTTTTGCTCCTTTAAATGTTGATCAAAATAATCTTGAATTGCAACAGTGGCAAAGCGGGTTTTATCCTATCTCGATGCCTTAAAGCTTTCACCAACCTTAGTAACTTTGGCTTTTTTAGAAAGTTGGATACTTTTCTTACCCATGGCCTGCAAGAAAGCATACAATGCAACACCATAAAGCAACAACTAGCAAAAGAACAAAACTTTAAACTAGAACGAACAAGATTAACTGAAGCTAGCACAAAATAGCACTTTGCACAACATGTTTAAATGAGGTCTAACATCTACATAAATATATTTGAACTTAGTTAAGGATACAAAACATGAAGAGCAAAACCAAGTCTAAAATAAAGAGGCATGAGAGTGAGTGCTGAGCATGAATCACAATCATAAGCTCAAGTTAAACAATGAAAGTGACTAACAAAATAAATTCAGCTCATTTATATGTAAAGCAACACATTTAATTATCAATATTTCAAAATAGAAATTTTTCCAATCTCAACACCAAATGCTCAAATTCCTAATGTGATGCTTAGATAATAACTCTCAAACTAAGATCTTCAAGCATGAGTTGTTCAATGCAATCAATAATTATAACCTCAGTTAAGACTAAACTTAGCAACTAAAAGACCTTAGCAGAATAAGTTGCTACAAATATCAACAACAAAATTTTCACCAATGAAATTCCTTACTCCTCAAATAGTCAGCTCACATCATGGAGATTTCATGGACAATGGTATTTAAATCTTGAAACAAACTACAAGGAATTTGGAATTTCTTAGTGAATAAGATACTCAAACTAGAACATAATTTCATAAATTCCTCTATCACAATTCAGTCAATACAATCAAGAATCAAGTCACATAACCAATATTAAAAGCTCCATGCTATTATCCTCAAAACAAAGTTTTTGTTGTCACAATTTCTCAACTCATTTGAAATCAATTCTAATTACAAAATCAAAGTTTCAAAACTTAATGCTAAAATATTTCAGTTAACAAAACCACATGAATGCACATAATTTAGAAAGAATGTGTGCCTTAAAGCACAAAGTGAGAATACGATAAGGAAAGGAATGAAGAAACTCGAAATAGTGAGCTCTATGGCAGAGATTATGAGAGCAATTTTAAACCCAGCAAAAGCATAAATCAAAGCTTTACTCAGCAAAGAAAGGAGACTTTGAATTCATAACAGTAGAATGCACATAATAGCTGATGGGCAACGATGAGATTCAAGGCACTTCAATCTTGAAAAAGCTTAATAGAAAAGGGAGATTACTCTGACTGAACCAGCTTCAAATGAAGTGCCATTCCGAGTAAATGATGAAGGTGAAAAGCGATAGGGAATACGATATAGGGTAAAAAGCCTATAGGTGACCAACATCAAAGGTAATGGTTGGGGAAGCTTGTCATTTACAGACAAAGGAATAATGGATTTAAGAAGGAAAGAGATGACGGTAAGGACTTGCTCAAGAATGATAATCATGAACCAAGGAGCAGGTTTATGGCTATAAGCAAGACAATAGTGAAGACATTAACAGTGCACAGAGATCGAGCGAGATAAGACTCACGGTTCAACGATTCAAAAGCAGCAAAAGCATCTTAGAGCTCCATAAATAGCTATGGTGAAAAGGAGGTGACAATAACAAAGGCAGGGAAAATGATCATGTAGCTATGGTGACCAATGAAGGTGAGAGAGGAACTCAAAACGATGACAGAATAATAGCAACGATGCATACCAACAGGGTCAATAGCAAAAGATGAGGGAGATGTAGTGGCGACTAGTAGAAATGAAGTAGGGATGCGATATTAGAGATAAGCTTAGGTCTTTGTGAGTAGAGCAGGGATACGATGACGTTTGAGGGGCTATAGCTTGAATGAAAATGGAAAAATGAGGAGGAAGCAATGGCTGTCGGTAAAGGAAAGGGATGTCGTGGGTGTTGGTGGAAATGATTGAACTGGAAGTAAGGGAGTAGAGTTGGAAGCCACTGTGGCTATAGAGAAGAAAAGGATGAATCAGAGATGACGTACAGGACTTGAGGGTTCAAATAGATTTTTAAGATTTTTTTTTAAGGAAAATGCTACAGAACACAACAATACTAGAGGAAGAAAGGGGAAAACATATTTATTAATATTATATAAATTTTTGAAAAATAACCCAAAAAAAATTCATAAGCCTAAAGTCATGACTTTCAAATCAGGTTTACTTTGAACACCCAAAGTCGTGACTTTTGTTAGAACTTTTGATAGCAAAATTCTATAACATTCTATTTTCAAAAATTTAATTTAGTTACCCTTTAAAACCTCTACAAAAAACTAAATTCACTCTAAAATTAATCTCTAACCATCACCTATCAACCAAAAATAATTTTTTTAAATTAAAATGCAATCAACCCTTAAAAAGAACCAACCATTTTTCTAGAAATCAAGCCACAAAAATTTGCATTCACTTCAATAAGCTCAAAATAATTGCCAAGACAAGTTTATAAGCATAAAAATAACTTAAATAGCTTGACTTTCCTAAAATTTTCCCTTCTCTTAGAATCTTTTAGTCTTTTGCCACATCTCTTGCTTCTCCAATGGCTCACACTTCCTCATATCTTCATTTTAACCTATAAAAAACATAAGATCACACATAACTTTACCAAAACAACTAAACTATAAAGGAAAATTCAAAAGAGAAAGTTTAGAGCTTGGGTTACTTCCCAAGTAGCACTTATTTTATAGTCATTCAGCTTGACTCTTCTCTTCTTCAAGAGGCATCAAATAAATGCAAGGTAACCACTTCTCGGTCTACCTCACTATCCCAGTAATGCTTTAATCGTCACTTATTAACTTTGAATCTTTCTTCTTCAATGCTCTCCAGCTCAACAGCACCATGATTTAAAGCTTGGACCATAATGAGTGGTCCTAACCATTTAGACCTAAGTTTGCCAGGAAATAACCTCAATCTAGAGTTGTATAAAAGAACTTTTTAGCCTGGCTTAAATGTTTTACACAAAATTCTCTTATCATGTCATCTCTTTGTCTTCTCCTTGTATAGCCTAGTACTCTCATAGGCATTGAACCAAAATTCATCAAGTTCATTTAGTTGAAAAAGTCTCTTTTCACCCATGACTTTAGAATCAAAGTTGAGCTTTTAGATAGCCTAATAAGCACCATGTTTTTTAGCTCTATGAGTAGATGACATGCTTTTCTAAACACTAACTAGTATAAAGACATGTCAATAGGAGTTTTGGAAGCTGTTCGATAAGCCTACAATACATCATCAAGTTTGGTGGGCCAATCATTTCTTGTCACTCTTACTGTCTTCTCAAGTATCTTCTTAATTTCTCGATTAGAAATCTTAGCTTGCCTATTAGTTTAAGGATGGTAGGCAACTGCAACCTTATACTTGACAACATATTTCCTCAAGAGAGATTGAAATTGATTGTTGCAAAAATGAGTACCATTATCACTCATAATGGCTCTAGAATGCTCCAAAGTGGGTGAAAATATGCTTCTTCAAGAACTTAAGCACCCTTTAGCATCATTGGTGGGAAATGATGTTGCTTCAACCTATTTTGAGATATAGTCTACAGCAAAAAGAATATATTAATTGTTAAAAGACTTGAAAAATGGTCTTATGAAGTCTATGCCCCACACGTCAAATAATTCAACCTCAAGCATGTTGTTAAGTAGCATTTCATTCCCTTTTAAGATGTTATCCATTTGTTGGTACCTATCACACTTCAATACAAAGTTATATGCAACTTTGAATAAAGAGGGCCAATAAAAATCACTTTACAAGATTTTAGATGCTGTATTGTCACCCTCAAAGTAGTCTCCATAATCAGAAGAATGACAACATCTTAGAATTTCTTGTTGCTTATACTCAGGAATATACTTTCTAATCATTTGGTTGGCATATTGGTGAAAAAGATAAGGTTTTTTCTAAAAATACAACTTAACATCATGGAGAAACTTCTTCTTTTGATGAAACTTCAACTCAAAGAAAAGATGCCACAAACAAAATAACTGACAATGTTTGCATACCACGGTGTTTGAATGTTATGAACCTTGAAGAGTTGCTCATCAAGAAAAGATTCATCAATAGTAATATTAGATTTAAGTTGAGCATTAGTACTCAACCTAGAGACATGATTTTCTACTTGATTCTTAGTACTCTTCCTATCAACAATCTCTAAGTCAAATTCTTGTAAAAGTATTACCTATTAAATTAACCTTGCCTAAGATTACTTCTTATTAAATAGGTTCTTCAAACCTAAATGGTCGGTGTAAATTGTCACCTTAGCACTCACTAGGTATGATTTGAACTTGCTAAAAGAAAACACTACTACAAGTAGTTCTTTTTTAGTTCTGGTGTAGTTTTCTTAAGCATTATCAAGTTTTCTGCTAACATAGTAGATTAGGTGAAAAACTTTATCTTTCTTTTGACTGAGTATCACACCCACAAAAAAGTCGCTAGCATCACACATCACAATGAAAGGCAAACTCCAATCAGAAGCCATCATGATAGGTGCAGACATAAGTCTTTTCTTCAACTCTTCAAATGCTTTCAAGCATGAATCATCAAATTTAAATTCAACATCTTTTTCAAGAAGAGTATAAAGAGCCTTGACTATTTTAGAGAAATCTTTGATAAAGCAATAGTAGAATCCTGCATGGCTAAGAAATCTCCTCACATCTTTGACATCAGTAAGTGGAGAAAGTTGCTCAATCATAGAAATTTTTTCTTTATCAACCTCTAAACCATTCTTGGAGACTCTATGGCCAAAAAATATGCCTTTCTTAACTATAAAGTGGCATTTTTCCCAATTCAAGACCAAGTTAGTCTCTTCACATCTTTTTAACACATTGGCCAAGTTGATCAAGCAATCATCATAAGAATCCCCAAAAATCGTGAAGTCATCCATGCAGACTTCTATAGTGTGCTCAATCATATCAGAGAAAATTACTATCATACACCTTTGAAAAGTGGCTGATGTATTGTATAACCCAAAAGACATGTGCTTGAAAGCAAAAGTTTCATAAGGACAAGTGAATGTTGTTTTTTCTTAATCCTCTAGAGTAATGGCAATTTGATTATAGCCCAAATATCCATCAAGAAAGTAAAAGAATTCCCTTCTAGCTAATTTGTCAAGCATTTGGTTGATAAAGGAAAGAGAAAAATGACCTTTCCTAATGGCAATATTTAGCTTTCGGTAATTCATACATACTCTCCATCCAATAATAGTACGGTTAGGAATTAACTCATTATGGGTGTTAACCACTACAGTCATGCCTCTCTTTTTTAGAACACATTAGAATAGGCTCACCCAAGAGCTATGAGAGATAGGATAAACAATGCCCGCATCAAGCCATTTTAATATTCCTTCTTCACAACTTCTTTCATAATTGGATCCAATCTTCTTTAATGTTCTACAGAAGCTTTATGATTATCTTTAAGAAAAATCTTATGCATGCAAATTGAAGGGCTAATACCATTTATGTCGGTAATAGTCTACCTAATAGCTCTTTGATGAGCTTCTAAGACTTCCACAAGTTGCTCTTCTTATTGTGCATTTAAGTCTGTAGCAATAATCACTGGTAAGGTGTTGTTGGCTCCCAAATAGACATACCAAAGATAATAAGGTAATATCTTCAACTTAAGATATGGTGGCTCTTTAATAGAGGATTTCAAAGATGGTCTATCAAGAGAAGATAAATCTAGAGATTCAAACTAGACACAGTTTCTAGAATAAACTGGTGATATATTCATGATATCCATACACTCTTCTTCATCTTGAGTCTCTAATTGAGCTCCTAGCAATAAGACTTCTAAAAAATCAATAGAAATTACCTCATTGAATTCTTCTTATACAACTTGATCAAGCATATCAATAAAAAAGCATTACTCAAGATCATTAGGAGACTTCATCAACTTATGCATGTTAAAAGTGACTTGCTCATCATCAACCCGCATAGTAAGCTCACCTTTTTTAACATCAATTAAGGTTCTAGCAGTTGTCAAGAATGGTCTTCCTAAGATAATAGGAATATCATGATCCATCAAGGATAATAAAGTCAATCGAAAAAATGAATTTATCCACCTTCACAAGAACATCTTGAATAACACCACATGGATAAGCTAGACTTCTATCCACTAATTGTAAAGTCATGATTATTGGTCTAGCCTTACCTAACTCTAATTTATTAAAAATAGAAAGGGGCATAAGATTAATACTAGCACCAAGATCACATAATGCCTTACCCAAAAATTTATTTCCAATGTGATACGGAATTGAGAAGCTGCCGAGATCCTTTATCTTTTAAGGCAATTGGTTCATGTTATCCATACAACACTTAGTTAGAGCAACCGTCTCAAACTCATTAAACCTTCTCATTTTAGAGAGCATATCCTTTATGAATTTGGCATATTTTGGTATTTGCTCTAAGGTTTTCATAAAAGGAATGTTGATATGCAATGGCTTGAACATATCAAGAAACTTTTTGAATTGAGCATCTTCTTATTGCTTCCTAAGCCTTTGAGGAAAAGGTGGTGGAGGCACATGTTTTGGCTTGGCCTCTTGTTGCTTCTTCTCATTACCAACCTTTTTGGCTTTATCATCACTCTTTTTCTCTTCTTGATTCTTCTTTGAGTTGCCACACTCTTCAACCATAATTTCTTTATCAACTACTTTATCACCAATAACTAACTACATTAGTAACACCATTACTCATACCACTTGTACTTGGCATAAGAACTTGGGTAATTGCATCCCACTTCTCAAAGTGATTGCTTTACATTCCTCCTTATCATCCCTTTTAGGATTCAGAATTGTGTCACTAAGGAGATTGCTTCTTGACATAACATTCATTTGTGAAGCCAATTACCCTATTTGTACCTTGAGATTCTTAATTACAGTTTCATAAAGAGAAAGAGTTGCCTTAGTTTCAACCCTTACAAACTCTTGATTACTCAAGATTTGCAATAACATCTTCTCCATTCTAGATTTCTCTTCCTTAATCGATATTTACTTCAACAAAGCTTGAAAATCCAAAGGGTGAGTTAGCTTGACATTAGAAGATGAAGGTGGATTTGAAGAATTCCCTTAACTCTATGAAAAGTTGGGATGATTCTCCCATCTTAAGTTGTATGTTTGATAGTAAGGATTATTGTGAGGATTTTGAAACTTGCCTATATAGTTGACAGACTCAGTGATCATGTAGAGAGGACATTGATCGGGCATATGAATATCATTACATTGATTACACACAATTAGAACGGCATGGACAACATGCACATTCTGAGAATTTCCCTTCTGTATTTGAGACTCCAACACAAAAACACTTATTCATTACATTTAAGATGGTGACAATTTGGAAAGATGAATCATCTTTAGTACTAGTCACTATTGATGTATTCCTTCTATCTATGTTTTGAGTGTTGTTTGTAGACAAGTGATCTAATAGTCAAAAAATTTCATTAACAGGCACATTCCAATATCCTCCATTTGTGATAGAATCAACCATGGCCTTAAAAGATGGATTCAGATAATTACAGAAAATTTGAATCACTACCCATTTATCTACCCTATGATTAGGACATTTCTTCATTAACTTCTTGTATCTCTCTTAAGATGCATAGAGATGATCATTTAGATATTGTTTAAAGCCAAGAAATTTATCTCTTGTTTCTATAGTTTTGTCATTAGAGAAAAATCAAGCTATAAACTTGTTCTCAAGATCCTCCCATGAACCAATAGAACCTTCGGGAAGATTGTTAAATCATTCTTTAGCCTTATCTTATGGAGAAATAGGAAACAATCACAAGCACAAGACATCTTTAGGTACCCTGCTCTGTTGAAAGAATCACATACTCCCACAAAAGTCATCAAAGGCTTGTTCACATCTTCATTGAATAGAATATGAAACACCCCATTCATTTGAATCATTGTGATCATGGTAGGCTTGATCTTAAAAATATGTGCTTGAAACTTTGACATCCAAATATAAGATTGAGTACCCCTCAGATTTTGATTAGCAAAGTCATTGATTAAGGCAATGTCATGCTCATCTTTTACCGTATTTTCAGGTTGAGTTTTAAGAGTTCTTTCAAAATTTAGAGACTTGACTTTTTCAAATATTGTTAATCCTTCAAGTATAACTTTCAATCCTTCTAGGCCTAAGGCTTGCATGATGGGTACCTGAAGAAGAAAACAACTAAAGAAGTATCAAACTAAAACAAAAACAAAAACACTAATTAAAGACAAAATAAAAATCTAGAACTAATATCTACAAAGCTCAAGTGAAATCTACTATCATTAGTCTAAGATTAATCAAAATATTTTCAAAAGCAAATCCCCCGGTAATGGTGCCAAAAACTTATTGCTTACCGTAAGTGCATGGATTGTAGCAAGTAATATAAGATGAGTAAAGTATCATTCCTTTGAAGATTTATTTAAAAATGATGGTCATCAAGCAAAAGACTAAGGGGGTTCAACTATGTTGACCCGAACATAATTAGGAAAAATTTGATTTTGCAAACTAACCTAATACTAGAAAATAAAGCAAAGCAATTGATTCACACACTTCAAACCTAGGAGTTTTATCCCCTTTGCATTTTATAACATCAAAATTACCTTCTCTTATAAATGCTTTTAATGAAGATAAGTGCTAACTTAGGGTTCTAAAAATACTTGGACAAGCTCTCTCAAGTCATAAACAAGTGTTTAGTTAATTAATTGCCTAATCTCCTATTACAATTAATAAAACTCAATTTTAAACACCAATCCTAATGTAACTATATAAGGCTAGTAAGTATATCTCTATCTTACTAGCAAAACTATCCATTTAACATGTAAACATCAAGTTCTTGCATTATTTTACCCAAGTTCTACACTCAATCTAACCTTCTCAAGCATCAATCAAGTGAACCCAACACCTAAATGGTGGCCAATCACTTAGAAGCATTAAGAAAAGAGTAAAATAAACATATAAACATATATATATATATATATATATCATTACTTATAAGAAGAGAGGAGGAACTTAGTGTTAATCCATACAAAGGTTCCAAATAATCCTAAAACAAAGAGTTTAGCTACTCATAATTATCTAGAAGCTATAAATATACAAAATAATTGGACCCATTTCATATTACAAAAGAGGAAAGAGAAGAGGAATAGAAAAACTAAAGAATATGAGCTCCAAATGTCTTCAAAGCTTCAATCTCTTGATCCCAACTCTTTCAATGCCTAAACCCTAGCACAACCAAGCTCCAAATGTGTCAAAAGTGAGTAGAATGCATTTTAAGTCAAGCTCTTGGTATATATATGTCCTACCTAACCAATTTCATATAAATAAAACGCAAAATTTTTCTAATAGCAGCGAAAGGCACGAATAAAAGTCACAACTTCAAGATGACTTTTGTAGTTTTACACTTTTTTTGTAGTTAATGAAAATTATTCACTTTGCACAAGCTTTCTTCATCCAAAAGCCTTCCAAAAACATCAACAAAGCTTCAGAAATACTTTTAATCAAATCTTAAACCAAAAAAACATGAAATTAGGCCAATAATACAAACCTAAAATAAAATGCACATTTTTCTAATTTGAAAAATGAAAATATATACAATTAAGCCAAAATGGATTAGAATCTAAGAAAAATGTGATGAAATAACATGAAATTCTAGATGTTAACAGCACCATAACAAGTAAACAACACATGCAATTCATTTTCACTCCTCAACCTTGACTTAAACGAAAACCATGAGGGAGGCAAATGATAAGAAGTTATTTTATGCATATTTATATATTATTTCTACTCTTATATTAATTATATAATGCTTGAATTTAAGATAAGATTAAATAAAATACCTCATGTAAAGATTTTGATATATTTTTAGGAAAATGAGTCAAAATAACATGAAAAAGGCTTTAAATGCAAAGTCAGGAGCTAAAAATGAAGGAATCAAGTCAAAAATGACTCATCCACACATGGATGAAGCTTAAAACTTTCATCTTTTATTTTCATCCACTTCTGCACAAAAATCCTAATTGTGTGGACATGGCAAAACGAAGCATTTGAATGGGAGTACAACTACTAACTAACCAATAAAAAATCTAAATCACACACATGCAAATCAAATTAATTAAGGCATGTAAAGTAGCTAGTCAAAATCCTAAACAAATACATATAGACCAATATCACATCCCATGATATCATAAATGCATGATCAATACTTCTTATCTCCTTCATATACTTCCAATTAAATCCATGAACTAACAATTGAACAAGACCGAGTTTGTGTCATTACTAGACAAATGACTTTTTATGTCCCTTATTTAGGTCAAGTGTGTTAAAAATTGATGTAATAAAAAAGCGGTGGCAATTTTGTAAATATATATGAGACTTTTTACCTCAATTTTCACAATAACCAACGTGAAATGAATATATTATTAATTAAATTTAGATATAGAATTTTTAATTTTTTTATTATTTATTCCCATCAATTTAAAAAAAATTGCGTAGTATTAATTTTTAATATCATAGTCTAGTTTCAATCTAAAGATATGTGGGCTATAAGCCCACTATGCTTCTGCTGCACCATTTTGATTATTTAATTATTTAAGGTTACTAATAATTTATAAATACCCCTAATTTAATAGTTTTAGGTGATTAACAACCACCAATCATAGTTAATGTAATAGTTAAAAAATCAATTATATCTAAACTATTTTACAGCATTGGAATAAAATAAAATTATTTAGTGCACAAATAGTACTCTCTTCGTTTAAAAATATAAGGCATTTTTTGAGGAGTTGGATGTTAAAAAATGTAAGGCATTTTTAGTCTTTCGAAGTGTAATTATTGCCTTTTTTTTTCAAAAGTACCCCTATTAATGAATAACTTTATATTTAGTATAGGATATTTAATAAGAGTAAACTTGGAAAGATAGGGTTAGTTTGAAAGTGGGTAACTATTTTATTGAGGTGTGAAATTCGATTAAAAATGCTTTATATTTTTTAACGGATGAAGTAACAATTATTTCACTTTCATTTGACTTTTTACATTATTGCCTTATACTGGTAAAAAGTCACCAATAAAAAGTTAAATTTGAACAAGTGATTAATCAAATAAATGTGAAGGAAATATTCTACAAGTCAAGATAAATCATATCTATACTGACTTCTTGGCTTCTTTTGCTATTGCCATAGACATGGATGTGCATGATCAGGATCATCCACAAAATGGTTTGAGGAAGTCCTTGCAAAACAATGCTCTAGACATTGGCCAAATTTGAGTTTGTTATAATAGACCCTAGTTGGGTCTTCTCGATTTTCTTAATGACAAAAGAAAGTTAAATCTGCACTAGCGATTGTTAGAGTTAGAAATGAATTTTCTTTATCTCGTTATTTATATTTTATCTAAATTATAAACTGAAAATTGTGAGACACTTTAACAATGGAATTAAATTAATTAATAAATATGACTTAAAATTTCTATAAGCTTATTACAATCATATTCATTAATTATGAAAAATCAAGTTACAGTATTTCATAAAAAAATGTTGTTCCTCTTATTTATGTCAATTATAGTCAATTGATTTTCATTTTGTTACTACCAGGTTTTCTTAATTTAGACTTTAGAGACTTATTAATTCAAAATAAGGTGTTTCTCTCCTTCATTGAGAGATTTTATCTCTTTCAACAGAGTAGGGTTTTCTGGACCCTTCTCACTGTTTGGTGAGCACGTCCTTCTCCTTCGAGTGGTTCTTTGCTCTATCCCTCTCGGTAGAGCTTCTGTGTGTGTGTGTGTGTGTGTGTGTGTGTGTGTGTGTGTGTGTGTGTGTGTGTTTGTTAAGTGATTGTGTGTATGAGTCAGGAGCCTATGGTACGGAGGTGTGATTGAGTAGAGGTTGACGGAAAGGAGCAGTGGTGGTAAGGTTGTGATGCTAGTTCAAGTGGTGTGATGGCGACTGCAGGAGGTTTTTGATGCTTTTGGCCTTAGATTTGCAGCAACTCGTGGGAGGGAAAATGATGATCTTGGTGTTCGAATTTTTCTCTAAACACTCAAACTCTATCTCTAAAATTTATCCTCCAAATTTCCCATATTCTTATATTCAACTTATTTATGAATAGATTTAACTTCTAGAAAAATTTTCTAACCCATTATATCATAAATAATTCATTATTTATTTATCATAAGTCTCTCATAACATTAAAAACTACTCTAACGTTCTCAAAATCAATGATTTGGGAAAAACCAATCATATAAACTCTTAATCTAATATTTTCAACTCTTTTAATAACTCAATAATCAATTGGAAGCACCTAATAAATTTAAAATCTATCAAACTCTAAATTTCTTTCCCTTGTCAAGACCCAAAAACATCAAAAAAAGAAAATAAGAGGAGAAGCTAGATCACTTATCTTATTTTTAGAAGTCTCAAAATAAACAAGGGAAGGTGCAAAAATACCTACTAAGTGGCTGATTAAGAGCATCTAGTAGCCTGAAGTGGGAAAAAGAGCAAAAATGTATATAACATTATCAAAATTAGTGTAATATAGTGACCAAACTGTTAACTTACCCTAACATCATTAATTTTTAGTGTTAAATGCAAACGGTGCTATTGACTATACTTGCCACGTATTAATTTTTGCTGATATGGACTAAAAAAGAAGCGAAAACACTCATGAAGTCATTAGTCAAGAGTATTCAATGGTCTAAAGTGAAAAAAGGGGGCAAAAATAAACATTACCAAAGTTAGTGCAAGAGTGATTAGTTCATCAAATTCCTTAAATGTTAATCATTTAACTGACACCTAATTAGAAGTTATTCATTTTTTCACTAACATAGACAAATATTTTCAGGTGAAATTCTACATAGGTCAATTGGTCATTGTATAAGTACCTATAACATTACTTTAGTAAATGCAATAGTGACCAATCAATCAAAGTTCATGTCATGGTTTCTTTTCATCATCACATATCTCACCTCCCTCCCTCTGTCTCCACTCATTTGTCTTGTCTGCATAACCTAAGATTCAACACAGTGAGATAAATTGCACACAATTAAAGATTGAGAACAAAAAGGCTATGGCTCACTGCAAAGAAGGCAAGCACTTCATGAAGAATGTTGTCTCTACTCGTAATGCATTTGTAACTACGTACACTTCCTGCGCCACCTACCTTAAGACCATTGGCACAACCTTTATCAATTTCATTCATGATAAGGTTCAAAATCTTCAAATGGCTTTCGTCACTGCTATAAAGAAGTGAGTGATTTCACTTGTTGTTCGGTCAAAATGACATTTTTCCACATGGTGCTCATATGATGATCGATTAACTTTTGTAGAATTTTACCTGTGATTTTTTTTCCCACTTCAACAAAAAAATTGTCAACTTCTATTTAAATGTCAGCTAAATAATCAACATTGATGATATTTGATAGATTAATCACTTTTACACCAAATTTGATAACATTATGAGTATTTTTTCCTTTTTCTCATTTTAGATTAGTAGATGTTCCTGGCTGACAATTTTGTGAGTACTTTTTTTCTCTTTTTTAGTCCATGTTAGCAAAGACTAACATGTGACAAGCAAATAGTTGGTGTTTAATACCAAAAACTAACAATGTTAGGCAAGTTAACGGTTTTGTCACTTTTGCACCAATGCTAGTAATGTTATGTGTATTTTTACCTTTTTTTCTCATTTTAAATTATTAGATGCTCTTAACTAACCACTTGTAAGTATTTTTACACCTTAATCTAATAAATAAACTAGATTTTAAGAACACAATAATATCCAAATGAAACTCCCATGCTAACTTCTTCTCTCATGCTTGATCTGTCTCTCACGCACACAGTGCCACGTATGGAAAAGTAATGCCGATCAAGCGATCACTTACGCACGGCAACGTACAAGGGTTTTAGTATACCCTAAAGGCCTAAATAAATAATGGGCCCACAGCCCTTATTTGTTAACTACTATTATTATTTTTATTTTTTTATCTTCTCTTATTATTCTTCTTTTTTATCCTTATTCCTGTTATTTGTTTTTCTTTTTCTTTTATATATTTTATATTTTTGTTTTTTAACTTTTAATTTCTCCCAAATGTCTTGTATTTTAATTTTATAGATACTTTAAATCTTTTATTACAATTTATTTATAATTGAACAAAGTCCTCGTGAAAGCAATAAAAGATTAAATCTTCATTTTAGTATTTTGCTTATATATAATTTAAATAATACTTATATATATATATATATATATTAATTGAAAATATAAGATTTTTTTTTCAAGTTTGCTTTTTTTTTCTTTCTTAAATTTTTCTATCTCGTAATAGTTGCTATGCCACGAGGAAGTTCAATTTCTTTCTTTTCTGTTGAGCTTCTATGTGGAATTTATAATGTTAGAGAATTATTATACTCCTTCAGTTCAAAAGTATACAGTATTTTTAATTAAACCTCACTTCTCAATAAAATAGTTACCTACTTTTAAACTAACCCTATTTTTTTATATTTATCCTATTAAACACCCTATAATAAATATAAAGTCATTATCAATAGAGATACTTTTAGAAAAAGGATAATAATTACACCTCGAAAGATTAAAAATTTCTTATATTTTTAAACATTCATCCTCTTAAAAAATGACAGCGAAAGTACATGTTTACTATGGATACTTAATTTCCAATCGTTGTTAGTAAAAATTTGGTCATTGTTGAAATTTTGAGATGTCCTATTTTAAGAGGAAAATTCTTCCAAATTTTTTTTAAAACTCTATAAATTGGTACAAAAATTATGATTGAATTAAAAACATTTCATATATACTTTAATTTGTCATAATTATTAAATTTGTGTGTTTAGAAATTATTTTGTGTTTATTTCTTTTAAATAATTAAGTATTTATAAATTGTTTAGAATTATATTACTTAAATTTTATAATACTTGAGAGTTTGGTTTGAACTTTATTGTTTACTACTATAAAAATAGCAATATTTCAATGGTTGTTTTTAGCAAATATTCAATGGTTATGGCTGTTGAATATTCATATTTTATTCAATGGTTTTTTACCAAAAAAAACCATTGAATATATGTTTGAAATAATTTTGTTAGCATACCAAGAGATAATACTCAATGGTTTTTGATTAAAAAAACCCGTTAAACATTGTTTATATATTCAATAGTTCTATGTCATAACTATTGAATATATGACTAATATTCAACAGTGGTGTTAAAAATCGTTGAATATTTGATGCCATGATATTCAATTTTTTTTTTTTGGTTGCTATTGCGCTTGTATGTCATGACCGTTTCCATAGACTATAATTGCTTCAACACAAGCTTTACCTCTCACCTGATATATTTATTATATTTTTATAATTATTCAAATTAAATTACCTAGAAAATTGAGTTTCATATCTTCTTAGATTGACATTGACAATATATAGTAAACAATAAACAAAAATTTAATTTATAAATTCAACAAATTTATAATATCCAACATACAATAAACTCTCAAACTGCTATCTTAAATTAACAATAAAAGAGTATAATAATCTCCCAAAATTCAATCAATTGTAAGTGCAACTAACCACAATAAGTCATTTAGTCATGAGGTTCTCTGCAGAGAGCAGAAATGAGAATCAATCCAAACATTCATTCTTTGTACTTCATCTACCAAAAAAGAGAATTAACATTAAAATTTGTAATATCAAACTGTTATGGCAAGAGAAAATAAATTAGATCCTATATTTGCCAACCTACATTAAATATTTGTCTGCAATAAATTATTCAAATCGGATAATCTTTAAACCAATTAGTGGAGTTATGGAAATGTATGCCTCCCAAAATTACTTCTTTTTGCCAAATTCGACAATCTAAACCATATTCACAGCTTAAAAGATAAACTCCATAAGGTTGTTCAAATCTAGATCCCAACATATAGCTAAAAATGATACATTAAGAAAATATATATCAAATTGTGCACTAATTGCAGGATGAAAGCTTCCTGTTATTAACGCATAGAAAATAAACCCAAATATTATTCAAGCTCTTCTAAATCATGGAGGCCTAAAAAGAGATAACACGATACAAATATTGAGAAACACAAAACAAAAGCCAAATAAGAATTAACACTAAATCTTACCTATAAAAATATAACTCTAAATCTTACAGCAAAAGATAGCAATAAAATATAGTAGACAGAGAGAGAGCATAATATACTATAAATGTATAATAAACAAAACTTGAGAAGGCTTAAACCACGCAAGATGTTTTAAGACTTCATGAGAGAAAAAACATAACAGGTGATTGAACTCACTCTGATTCCATTTGCTAGAAACAAAATTCATAATTAGAAATAGTTGTGAATGGATAATTTCATCCCACGTATCAGGTGCCCCAGGTGGACACCAATGGCTACAATCTTGAATACATGGAGAACATTGATGGGAACTATGACAATTTTTACTACTTCAAAATTAGTGGTCCCATCCCTTCCATCAGTCTTTAGCATGGGGTATAGGGTCGCAGTGCAAGTCCAATGAAGTTGATCATTGATTCAAGCAAGGAAACTAGATCAATAAGGTTGACTGTGGATTTAAATTAAACCAGAAAAATTTTATTTTTCTGAATGAAAGCTTGGTTGAAAATTGATAATTCAAAAGGTTCTAACGTTCCAACATAATGGAGAAAACACAAGTTAAATTGAGAAAAAGCACTCGTTAATGCTACAAGCCCACAACGATATGATGATGTCTTAAAGAAGAGAAAGGTGAAGAAAGAGACAATATTAACATGGCTCTTAAAAAAAAGAGTAGTTTTAAAAAAATCATACTCCCTCCGATCCTATTTATAAGTCATTTCTATGAACCTCATCAATACCAATACAATAAAAATACAAAGAATAAAAGTAAGTAAAATTTCAAATATAACCCTCAAGTAAAAAGCAAAAAGTAAGTCAATTATATAATATTATTTTTTCTATCTTTCTCTCTCTTACTTTTTAAGGATAATTTAATAATTTTAATTCAAAACAAAACAATCTCATCAACAAATGACTTATAAAGTAGATTAGATTATGCTTTTAAAAAATGACTTATATACTAAACCGGAGGAGTATATAAGAAAAGGCCTAACAAATTTCAATAGCGCATCATGTTACCGATTAGTAGGTAAAAATACCTCCATTGAGAACCAAATTATTAGCGTCCTTTGACTTCTCCCAAATTACCTGTATCCTTTGACTGAAATAAAATGTTTATACTAATTAAGTTCAATGTGGTACCAAACGCACAAGAACTATGGAGTTGGGACAAGATTTAACTTGTTTGCACTCTCAAATAGATCACATCCATTTTTTAAAAGAAAAATTCCTTTACTTTGTGGGAATTACATTAACAACAGCATTTACTATTCAAATGCATTCATAGTCATACAAAACCCATTAGTAAGAACAAATTAGAACAATCACACGATAGTCAACAGCAAGCTTATCTAAATTGAAGGTAGCCAACACAGGGAAGGGATAAGGCAGGTAGAACTAAAGCTTACTTCAGAGCATCAAGAAGAAGTGAGACAACGAGAATTAAAGGTAGACCGGGATCGAGAGAATGGCGAGACGAAGACGACAAAGTACGAGTCCACTGATCAAGCCAAGAGCGGTTGAGCTAGGCTGTGAGTGAGACACGTGAGAAGAGATAAGTCCAGTAACCACTTACTGAGATCGAGAATTCGAGACGCACGATTTGATTCAGGCAAGAGATTGAAGCGGACGCTCAACGGTGGCGACAGGATCTAGATGGACAGTCATCGACGCAAAGGACTTCCGAGGGCTGGTCGGGGTGAAGGAGAGAGGCTTGGGGGTGGGGTTAGAATGGGCAACAAATATGAAATTGGGGGGGTGCAGTTCACGGGTCTGATAAACCAAATGATGGAACTTTTTTAATAAAAATAATCAAGACCTATCGGAGCTCTTTACTCACATCTGTGAGTGATTCTCGGAAAAAATGGGTGTCGGCCGGAAATCGGTGTCAGAGGAAATGGGTGGTGACTCTGATCTCTCTCTCCTCTCTCGCTCGCATCTGTGTTCGCGTGTGTCTGAGGAGACGAGTTTTAAGTGACTACAATAACCGTTGAATACAACTTTTTTTAAAAAAAAATAAATAAATAAATATAATTACAAATTCTCAGCAATTAAAAGTAACTAATCGTTGGATATTCAGTTAAATATTCAACAATTATTTAAGTTTTACTGTTAAGTAAGTTTTTTTAAAAAAATAAATTATTAAAAAATAAACAATTATTTTTATATGTAACCGTTAAAAGTAAAAACTGTTGATTTTTAACCATTAAGTATGCTTTTAAAAAAATAAAATATTGAAATAATTTATATATTTAATGGTTAAAAACAAATAACTGTGAGCATTTACATAAAATACTCAATAATTTTTTAGTTTTAACCATTGAGATAGTTTAAAAAAATTTAATTTATTCATATACTCTATAGTTATATTAAGAAACCATTTAGTATTGTTCTACAATATTAAATGATTTATTTAATAACCGTTTAATATGTATTTTTTAATTTCTTGCCGTTAAATGTAAAATATTTTTAATTTTGATTGTTGAATAAATACTATTATATAAAAAATTTTGTAGTAGTGGTTGTTGAGATTTGAGTTAAATTTGATTGTGGTTAAAATTTTAGGAATTTCTATTTTAAAGGAAAACTCTGTCAAATTTTTTTTTTATATTTACGAAGTTTATATTTTTTTTAACTTAAACAATGAATCATAATTGGATGAATATTAGGAAAACAAGTGATGAATATAAGAACGAAGTGAAACATTTTCTTGAATTTGTTAAAAGGAATGTTCCTAGTAAAAATGGACTATATTTTTCTCCTTGTGTGAAATTTTTAAATGGAAGTCAACTGGATATTTCTAAACTAAGAGAGCATTTGCTTTGTGATGGATTAAATTTGAGAAATAAGAAATAGATATGTCATGATGAAACTGAGGATTGAGTTTTATGTCTCAAGAGAAAGAAGTAACTGCGAATACCTGAGATGATAGAATAAAGGATATAATTCGCGATGTTGGAATAAAGTCTTTTGCATGAGCACATGCTTATGAGAGCTTGTAGAGTGATGCAAAGAAATCTTTGTATCTAGTTGTACAAAATATACATGTTTGATAGGTGTGTTAAGATTGGTCAACTTAAAGGTAAAATGAGAGTGAATCAATACGAGTTTTACTTAGTTGTTTGAATTATTGGTAAATACGTTTCCTAATAGTAATGTGACTTCCAACCGTCATTATGAGGCTAAGAAAATTTTGTGCTTAATGGGTGTGCAGTATAAAAAAATACACACTTGCCCTAATAACTGTATATTGTACAGAGAAGAGTATGAAGGACTACATAACTATCCATATAGGATGTTACAATACAATTTATAAAAGAATGTAAGTGGTGATGATAATGAGATCACTAAAGGCTCATTTTCAAAAGTATTATGGTATCTTCCAATAATACTACGGTTTAAGCATTTGCTTAATGCCATAAAAGCAAAGAATTTGAGATGACATTTTGATGAGAGAATATTTGATGGTAAATTCTAGCACCCAGTTGATTTTCCTCAATAGAAGATGATAGATCAAAAATTTCCTAATTTTGGTAGTGAGCCAACCAATCTTTGACTTGCACTTTGTGCTGATGGAATTAACCCTTTCGGTAATCTCAATAACCTATATAGTGTGTGGCCAATTCTCTTGGTGATTTACAATCTACCTACTTGACTTTATATGAAACACAAGTATATCATGTTGACCATAATGATCTCAAGACCAAAACAACTCAGAAACAATATCAATGTCTACTTGGCACCCTTGATTGAAGACTTGAAGATAATGTAAGAGGAAGGTTTCAATGTATTCAATGCTTACTGGCAACAATCCTTAGACTACATGTCATGATTTTTTGCAAGATAAATAACTTTTCAACAAATAGGAACTTGCCTGGGTACAATGTTAAAAGCATGTCATATTTGTGAAGAAGGTACTCACTCTCATCATTTGAACACGAAAAGAAGATAGTCTATCTTAGTCATAGGAGATTTCTTAATCAGTAACATCCTTATCATAGATTGAAAAAGGTTTTTAATGGCTCACAAGAATATAAATTTGCTCCCAAGTCATTAATTAAGGAATAGGTTTACAAACGAGTAGGGAGAATAAATGTAACATTTGGCAAGAATAGAAAGGCTACAAGTGAGAAGAATTTATGGTGAAAGATGTCTATCTTCTTTGATCTTGCATATTGGTGGTGTCTTGATGTGATGCATATAGAGAAAAATGTTTGTAATAGTCTTGTAGGTATAGATCTGTGCATTAATAGAAAGACTAAGGATGAAATTAATGCTAGACTAGATTTGGCCGAAATGAAAATAAGAGATTGATTATTTGCATGATGAGAAGAGTGAAAGAGGACTTATTTTCCCCTCATGGCACACACACAGTCAACAAATTAGAAAGCAAGTTTCTATAGGTGTGTAAATGGTATTAAAGTGCCTTAAGGATATTCTTCTAATGTGAAAGATCTTGTGTCAATGAAAGATTTAAAATTGATAGGCTTGAAATCTCATGATTGTCATGTATTTATGCACAATTGTTATGATGTAAGGCATACAATTGCAAGACTATGTATGTTCTTCAATTCTATTTGCAATAAAGTCATTGATCCTAATTATAAGTTAAATGAATTAGAAAATGAAGGTTATATCATTTTATGCCAACTAAAGATGTACTTTCCTCTTGCTTTTTTTGATATTATGATGCATTTAATTGTTTACTTGGTGAAGGAAATAAGGATCAATAGTGCTACCTATTTGAGGTAAATGTATCCATTTAAGCATTACATGAAAATATTAAAGGGATATTCAAAGAATCCATGTCGTCCTTAAGCATCAATTGTTAAAAGATACATTGCTGAAAAGGCAATCAAGTTTCATACGGAATACCAAATGGGATAAAGGCTATTGGAGTTCTTAAATCTCACCATAAGGGGACTAGACTCGTAAGTAAGGGTGTGCAATATACCCACAAACCTACCTAAATCCCCTGACTCCTTTAAAAAATGAGACAACTCATACCTATTTATTAAGGAAGAAAAAGAGACATGTGTAGGTATGTACTTGCGTAGGTATAACAAGGCAGGTAACGAGTTAATCCTCGAGTGGCCTGTACCTGCCAGTTTATGTTTATATTTTTTTTATGGTCTGATTTCTAAAATGGAAAAGAACTAGAACCCTCAATCCCTCATCAAATGAAACACCCGAGAGCCGTGAGCAGCCACATGACCTGATCTTCTTCATCTGTGACCATGACTCCATGAGGCTACTATTGCTCATGCCTTAGCTCATTATCACTGCCTCACTGGTTCTTCATCATTCACCTAGTTGATTTCTCCCTTGTTCGCATAACTTGAGTCACAGTTCGCACAAGATCTTCATCCTTCAACTTCATTATTCACCTTCCTTCATGCTCCACCTCCAACATTGATCTCAGCTCTTCTCTAGCCAGTAGGCGCATGCCACTCAATCACGCACACTCTCGGCTCCACCTCTAGCGTCGACCTCGGCTCCACTCTAGCTAGTAGCTAGCAAACGCACGCACGATCCAAGCTCCAATATCATCCTCAGCTGGCTTTACTCTAGTAGTACTGGTACCTTCATCTCTGGCCCTTGTAATTTAAATTTGACCAGTGAGTCAATGACCACATTATGATTCTATCAATTCCATATTAAATGTCATTCTTGCAAGATTTTGTTTTCCTTTTAGCTGCATGATTCTTGCTCTAAGAATGAATATCTTTAGATTTGATTTAATCTTCCAAACCATGAGTGTTTATAATTTTAGGAAGATAGGGCAGTGTTTCAACTATTGGATATTGAATTGAAGATGAAAATTGGTTGTTGTTTCAACTAGTTAAAAACATAGTAGTGTTTGGGGAATGGATTTTGAAGACATTTGTTTCAAGAGGATTGAGAAAGATATTTGTTTTGACCTTAGTAGCTATGAACAGGATTTTCAAATCTTCTTGTTTAGTTATATGATTGTCTTTCTGTATTTAATTAATTTCTGCAATCAATTACATCTGTTTATCAAACAGGCAGCAATATCAATTATTAAATTGCTGATTTTACTTATTAATTTACTAATATTAATTTTAAATTACTAACAGGTATTGTAATTTACAACTGATATTAGTAATTAATAAGTAAAGTTAATAATTTAACAACTGATATTGTTGTTTGTAATTGAACAACTGATGTCAATTCTTGTACAATTATTAATATGTCAACTCATATAATTTACAGCTCATACAATTAACCACTAATGATTCTAGATAATAAGTGAAGAGTACTTTGATTTTCTTACCATTGAAATTATTTTCACTTTAATTCCCTTAGACTAAACTAAATTGATTTTTTCAGGAAAAAATATTAAACTTTTAATTACAAATTTGTAAAAAAATAGAATGAAAATATAAAACAAAATGATAAACTAAAAATCTCAATTTTAAAAAAAATAGAATGAAATGATAAATTATAAAATAATCAATTAAAAATAAAATAAATTAATGAATTAGAATGCACTCTGTATTATGCATAACATTTGAAGAATTAAAATGAGAGATTAAATAAAAAATAGGAGGGAAAAAAATATGAGGCGTGGCAGGTGAGAAGTTACGTCCAATTCAAGTGCCCCTTCTTGTTGTTTAGGATTTTCCCCTCCCTTTTATTATTATTCCTTCGCGCCCTTTATTATTGTCGATATTGTACCTTGCTTGGTTTCATGTTATAAAATCATTAAGCAATCATTTTATTGTCGATATTAAGAAAAATATCTTTTTTAAATATAAATCACAAGACAATTATGTATCAATTGATTTCCAATACAATTCTGCAACCAATTTTACACAAATTTTATAATAAAAAAGACTCTTTTTTTAATCATTGTTGTGGTAACTGATAATATCATTGCTAACTTCAAGATGACGTAAAAAAATTTTGAAACCCAAACATTTTTAAATTTAAACTAAAAATGCAAAATATTTAAGTCAAGCAGTATAACATATTGAAATATATATATATATATATATATATGAACTCTCCTCATAATTTTTTTTTCAAATCAGGAGGTACATTCCCGACTACCGATTTATATGTGGTGCCGCTTATGTGACAAAGACTACGCACATGCTGGTGAATTCTGTTAGGTACACAGTTAAAAAATGATACTCTATACATGCACGTTTTTCATTAAAAGCAAGGACAATGATCACTACTTCCCAAGAGGCCACGTGTCCCAACTCAAGTTGTAATCTCTGTCCATAAATTGACCTCATTCATGGAGGAGAAGCAAACCAACATCAACCAGATTTAGAGCTGCAAATCAACATTCAACTAAGCAAATGGTATGACACTATCCATATATATCTTTGGTATTTTAATTCCTTTGTTTTCTTTTTCCAATAATAATATTCATATGTTTCGGTTCTTGCTCAGACACATTTGGCAGATGGATTCATTTCACTAGGACCATGGGGTGGTTCAGGTGGCGATCATTGGACTTTCAAGGCAAGCAGTTGGATAACTGAGATAACTATCCGTGTAGATAGTACCGTTAAGTCCATTTCTTTCAAAGATGCCAACGGTGATATCAGGGACATTTGGTGGCAAGAACCCCAACGACTTGGGTGAAGAGAAAAAGGTGACTCATTAAATTATTGTTTATTAGAATGTCTGAGTGTATCTAAGTGGACTCGAGCTGAATGTAAAATAAAAAAGAATAAACGATAGCCTTAAGATTTTGAGTTAGATAAGATATGACGTCTTTCCGTTAATCTTACTCAGATTTAAGGTAGTCAATTAAGAATATATTTATAGATCATCACTTAATTGATCATGTGTATTACTGTCTATATCATGTATAGGTTGAAATTGGTCCGCCTTCAAAGTATTTGACATCCATAAAGGGAACTTATGGAGATTATGCTGGACTAATAGTGATCACGTCCCTGTCGTTTATTACAAATCTCAAGACTTATGGACCTTTTGGAAAGACTAGTGGTGATGAGTTCTCTATCCCAGTAGCAGATAGTGTTGTTGTTGGGTTCCATGGGAGATCTGGTTACTACCTTGATGCAATTGGTATTTTTGTGCAACCAGTGAGTTAATCATTCATCTATAAATTTACTTTGCGATGTAATTCACTAAATTCACCTAACAATTTGGCCTACACATATTGGTTTTGGGGCAAGTAAATTCAGATGGAAGCATTACAGTGGGGCCAGGGGGTGGTGAAGGTGGAGGTCCCTTTAGTTTTAAGGTGACAAGTTGGATAAAAGAGATAGCTATTTATGAAGGAGAATGTATTGAAGCCATAGCTTTTACGGATGCTAATGGTGAAGAGTATGGAAAATTTGGTGGCCATGATCCAAATGAACCTGTGACAGAAAATTAGTGAGTAGTCTTGCTTTTACTTTTGTCTACTATACACTATAAGAAAATAATTAGATTCATCTTTTAAGAGAGAATGATATCAAAGGACTACAAGATTGAATTAAACTTAAATGAGGACCAAAGATTCTTAGTGAATTATATTGCTCTAGAAAAATTAGTACTCTCATTCCATGATTCACAACCTTCAAAATAAAAATTTTCAAGTGAGATTCACTCATTTGTGGAGGAAATATATCATTACTTATAAATCATTTTCCTTCACTAGTTAAAGAATCTTGCAATAAAGTCATGTTTCCAGGATTTCAAATAAGGGTTTGAGGGTAACAATCCTTATTTAAGTTTAATTAAATCTTTAATTTGGTCAAATCTTTGGTCAAGTTTAATTAAATCTTTTAGTCATCCTTTAATGTCATTCTCCCATTCTCTAGTTTATTTTCCTCATGTGTGTGTGTGTATTTTGTACTTACATTCCATGATGCAATTGGAAATGCGTAGATTGAAATTGATGGGCCTTCTGAGTATCTCACATCCATAACTGGAATATATGGAACTCATGAAGTGGAGACACCTGTAATCACATCGATATCATTCATAACAAATCTGACCGCATACGGACCATTTGGAACTGCTAGTGGCACATCTTTCTCCATACTGATGGAAGGTTCTTTCGTGACTGGATTCCATGGACGAGGAGACTACTACCTAGATGCAATTGGCATCTATGTGAAACCAAAAGCAACAATCTAGTTTCTTATCTATGAACAAATAATGAATAAAAACCAATAAGGCTCATGATGTCATTCCAGTAAGGCTCATTCTCGCCAAAAACCAAGCCTCATGATGTTCTGCTTTTGTAATGCTATAACATTTGGGTGTGAGTGTCGACGTGTTTAGTACGTACTTTAATTTATCTTGCGATGTCATTTTCAAGGGTTTTCCTAACTCTTGTTCTGTTGGATTTGTTGATTGCTGTATTATGTGTCTTTTAAGTTTACTTTGAGGAGTAATTGTACTATTTAATTTGTGGAATAAAAATAATAATAATTCCCTTGTGCTACTTCATGCTGTATATCGCTATTGTTTGACCTTGTTTTCAAAGTTGCTTCAATTAACTACGCTCTATTAATTTTTCAGTATGAGAGTTATTTAGCTTTATTTAATTAAAGTTCTAAGAAAAGAATTGTGCGAAATGACAATTTAATTGAGATTTATTATGATTAAAAATACACGGAGGAATGCCTAATATTAGAACACCTAATCATTAGCAAGAGATAGTCTGACTAATTTGTTGTGTTTTAAAGTAACAATATAATTTAAAGATGGCTTTGATCGCCCCCACAAGTGTAACAGGTTGAAATAGTAATAATTCTCAAAGTATTCTAGGAATAGTCCAATCCAAGGGGAAATTAGTTCACTTTGTTATTTAGAAAAATCAATAATTATGAAAAAGTATTTTATTGGACATAATAGCTTATGTCATTATGTTAAGTTTAAGCTTTGATAGTGAAAAATATAGTTGTATAAGCATGGCTAATATATTTAAAAATATAGATTAGTTAACTATACATATTAGTTATTTTCATATATATTGTAGTTAATTATAACTATAAAATAAGGGTTTTAAAGTTTTTTTACTTATATTGTTTCATACTATATGATATTTGAAAAAATAGTTTATGTGCTTAAAAGTTTTTTTTTTATTCTATCATATTTTCCTTTATCCTAAATTGATTATATATCTAAGAGTGATTAAAGTATTATTTTTCATAACTTGGATATTTAAAATACATATAAGACCTTTCATATGCATGACATGACATAATAACTTTTACATTTATTTCCATACATATTAATACTTAGACTAACCACTTCATTCATGATATATGATTGAAGGTTATTCAAAGTAGAAATGAAAGTGAGCGGGAAAGGAAAGCCATTAAAGTTATCATTAGCATCCTTCACTCAAAAATGAAGAATATAAAGATGAAGATGATCTAAGAAAAGTTTAAGTAAATAAAGATATACAAGCTTGGATTCATCATAGTCTTGGTATTGATCAATCTAATATCATTAGGCTTTCTAATCTTTATGTCAAATTCATTGGTTTTCTATGCATTTTTTTTAAATCATAATGTTCACTTTGGTGCTAAAGTAAAAACTAATATAACCTTCTTAATCTTGTATTTAATCATTCATATCTCACAATATTTGAAAATATTTTCTTATAAATATTATTTGTTTAAGAACTAAATCCATATAGTTTCTTAAAAGTTTTACTTAACTCAAAATGGAGTTATGTTATTAACACTTGTAGTTTATACTTTGAGTCTAGAGTTTTGAAAATATTTGGTTTTTACCTTTAATCAGTGTTTTATCTATATCTTTTAATATACAATTTGGTTTGATGTGAAACTTATTTTATTTGAAAAAATACTTGTAAATATTTTCAAAGAAATCTAAGTCATTCAAAATGGATATTATATGAAATTGTTATTTTTTTTCAACATTTGTTGTTGAAGGATCCAAGTCTATAGAAAAATGTTCCTGACCTTTGCTTACATTTGATCATATCTCTCTATATTAATTGAATTTTCTTCTAGAAATTATTTCATTGGAAACTAGACGTCCATAGCTTTCCAACCATAGGTCACTTTCTTAATTTGGATTTAAAATGAAAGAGTTATGACATCTAGAAAATGACCTATGCTTTTCTATTATACATACCAGTATCTCTTCTTTATAGTCATGTTATTTTCATTTCCCAACATTTAATTCATAAAGGTATCCCCCATTTATACTTGTACAAACCTTTCATACACCTATCAAATTTCATTCTGGTATCAAAGCTTCATACCCCTATCATCACTTTATATTGCTATGACCTTGTCTTTTACACTATCATACCTCTGTCCACTGTCTCATACCATTATCTCTATTTCATACCCCTATATGAAGTGTTCACACCACTATGTACTTCACACACCAAAATAATACTTGTCTAATCACCATCTTTTAAGACAAAGTCATTCTAGCATGTATCCCTCATACTTGTATGAAACCTAAACATATTCCTTGCCAAATATTCAAACTCATACCGTTTTGTTGTTTCATTATGGTATCAACTTGAAGTTTTTAGCTTTGTTTTCTATTTCCATAATAGAGCATTTTGAAGCTCATCTAAATCTTAATCCTTTTCAGCTTCCAAGTGTTATGTTCACTTTCTTAGCTTTGTAGAATCCTTTTAAACACAACCACTGGTTAAATTAAACTCTTATTCAATCATTAGATTATTCTTGATACCTGCATTATGATTGTTCTAATATTGTTAGAGCATTAAATGTGAAAATTTTGTTATATTTGCTTTTAGCTCTAACACAAATCTGTATGAAAAATTACCACGCATTTCCTACTATCCTTTTCAGGAAATAATACTATTGCAAAGCTATAAACCTACACTTACATCTATAACATTGAAGATTGAAGAGAAACAGAAAATTGATTTTGTCTAAAGGATATTCTACAATATGTGAGAGGAGAGGTGGAGACTACTCCAAAGTTTAATAGATTATTGATCAATTTTATCTATAAAAGGACTCATTTTATAAAGAATGAAGTAGAGAAGTGAGTGGCACAAGCTATTATATTCAATACCTTCAACTACTATTTATATTTGTCTCTGATATTATTGTACTTCAATATATTCATCTTACAGGAAGAGAAGGTTAAGGGAAAGCTTCCCCCTCTATTATTCCAACTACCTCCTGTAACATCTTAAATTTCTTAATCCCGTGATTAGCTATTAATCAAAGGTAAAGTGATAATTAGTGTGGGATTAGAGATTTTGATAGTTAGTTAATGATTTGTGTTTTTGGGATATTAAATGAACAAATATGGGTGGAAGGATTGTGTTTCAGGTCAAAGCAAGTGTGCATGGTGAGAATTATTTTTACTATGCCACACGCTACGGCTTGTACTGCATGCGCTGCGGTGCATGGACCAAAAAGTGACTTCTTAAGTTATGAAATTTTAGAAATTTCAAGAGGAAAAAATTGAAAACACACAAAAGGGAGAAGAGGACTAGGGCAAGCCATTTTAGGTCATTGGAAGGTGCTTTTGTTCAGTAACTTAACAGGTAAGCTACATATAACCCTTACCTTCCATTCTACCCAAATTTCTCTGAATATAAGTTATAGAGAAATTGAATCAGTAAAATTGTAGGGGTTTTATTATTTTTTAATATTAATAAAAATATTTTCAGGAGTTAAATTAGAGCTTTGCAATTAGTTCAAGGCTGAACAATAGAGCTTTGAACTGGTAGGCTCGATTTGACCCTAAATCAAGAGGAAATTATGGTAAAAATCATGTTTCAGTGAAATGAGACCGGTTAAGGTGATGTAAGTGGTAATTGAGTAGCAATGGATCTAGAATGGATAAATAAAAAAGAATAGATGGCTAAATATAGCCATAAATAGTAAATATGTGTTTTTGATCAAATTAGACCAATTGACTAAATTGTGCCAAATGTGTTCAAATTAACATATTAAGCATGTGAGTTGAGAAAGGAAGCTTGTGATAAGCTGTAATGGTGAATGAAATTCATGAGTAACTTTTCTAGTAACAGAAGGGTTAATATAACTGAATAACTTCCTTTGTTTGACTATTTATTGTAACTATGTGTGATATGCTATATAATGCATGAAATGGTTTTCAACCAAGCATGATTTATGGCATCTTGTGAATGTTGCATGAAATAACTTTTGATTGAATATAAGTATTGAAATATGTGATTTCATATAGTATGTAAACATATATATGTTATGTATGAGAAAATGTATGAAGTGGTGATTAGGAACCTAAGATTGGTTCAGAAAGCATGATCATAGGGATGGGAGTTCACCCAAATGGGGAGGTGGTGATAAGACTATATGGCATATTCTTCTTAGTGCCCAACAGGATGCAATGTTGGAGAATTATACCTCCTTAGAACCTTTTGAGGTACGTTGTTGGAGATGATCTCCTTAGTACTTATTAAGGTACGGTATTGGAGATTTAGATTTTTTAGTGTCTGTGTGATACAGTGTTAGAGTCAATGACACCCCATTGTGTGTATTGGGGGAAACCATAGTCCGAAAGTGAGATAGAACACCTTTGACCGAGTAATTCTACCACTAAAGGTGAGCTTAGAGCCAATGAGAGTGTACATTACTCTAAGGCAAGCCTATGGTTTCATGTCAAGGTGATTTGGAGGTTTGGATGGTAGTGATCATGCTATATGATGCTATATGTTGTACATGTGAAAAAGTGGTGAAAAGTGTTATGTGATTTAAAGTGAAACATGTGATGTATATTATATTAAATGGTATATTATGCTTTACTTTCATATAATTACATGTGATAGTTAAGTGGGTTATTTTATTATTGAGACTTTTATCTTACCCTTCATGGTTACATTTTCTTACAGGACAAAGTAGTGATTAGGGCAAGGGAAAAAAGATAGGACCGGCATAGTGGTGCCATTGTCATGGAAGTCTCTGAGATTGTGTAATGAACTAAAAACTCATGTAAATATGTGTGCGAATACGTTACCATAGGGTTGCATGCATGGTTTGAGTGTTTGAAATGGGTTTTGGTTAAAAGTGTAGAGATTTATAATGAATTTTAGCTCATGTATGAAATTATGATGAAATGAGTAATTTGGGACTAAGATTGAATGGTAAATATGATATGTGTGGATATGTGATCAAGAAAAAGGGCAAATTGGGCTAAAGTGTGTTAAATTGCGAAAAGTTGAGAAATGTGAAAATTAGTCATTGAGAGGTCAAATTTCAGTATATGTGTATATATGTGTTATGTTATGGTCAATCAAGTGTATATGTCCTTTTGGACTTGATTCAAGGCCTTGTGTGGTCTAATGAGAGAAAGGGATCAATTTGAGTGCCTGAGTGAGTGAAATTTTTGTAAAAAGTGACTTTTTACACTCAAGTGTTCAAATTTTGATCGGACTATTAGATCATGTCCAAACCTATCTCATTAGCTAGCTTATGAGATAAGCGTCGTGTGGGCACTTGAATCACTCTGATCGAATGTTGTATGTAGAAATGGTGCATATCAGAAGTTCATTATTTTGCTGTCATTAATTTTGGACTAACACATCACGGCACATGTCATAGAAAGTTTGGGTGTGTGACTCTATGCCACATGTCATGGCACACATACTGCACGCCACGATGCATGGCTCATACTCCAACTTAATTTCTATGGTTTCTAATACATGCAATGATTGAGATGGATGTATATGATTTATTTTCATTGCGTATTGCTCTGATGCATTATGATTTGATGATTTAGCAAACAAGTCTTTGGCCAAAGCTTTTTAAACAAATTATTTGATTACTAATTGGTCTGATTAATGTGGTGATTAGGTTAACTTTCTCCTGTATCGAGTGCATATAGGAAGAGGTTACACCCCTAGTTCTTTTGTGCAATCCTCTGCCAACAAGAGGAGAAGGATAGACCTAAACACTTCTATGCTTTGTACTTTTAGGCCTACTCATGAAGAAGAAACTTTGCCTGACATTGATGCTCACATAGTAACATGGCTAGATAGAAAGTTCAAAACTCTATCTAAAGTGTTCACTATGTGTTTAGAGAAGGTGTAAAACATATATTGGACATTTTAAAAATAGAAAAGCATTTTGTATAAAATTAAAATCCATTGGATTTTTTTTTTAGAATCTCAAATCTAATGTTAATATTCTTACAACTCAAGTCAACAGCTTAGGAGAATCTTTAGATGAAATTAAAAGAATGCTTATATCTAGCTACCCTTGGATACCTACTCCTAAGCATGTCTTTGTACATACAACTGAGACCTCCTCTTAAGGTTTTAAGAAAAAGAATCTTAAATAATATGAGGTTCACAATGATTTGGGTATCCAAAATGAAGAAATTGCAAAACCAACTGAGAATCAAGATGAGTAAGCACATGTAATGACTAAAGAACTTAAGGGTAAGGAAGGTTTAATGGGTGTAGACACTAGTCTTAATGCAGTGACTACAATTGGTCAAACTTATAAAGATTTTAATGTGAAAGAAGTCACTCCAAAGCCAATTACAGAAGTTCATATACCTATCCACCACTCTAGTGTCCTTACTAAATATTTATTTGTAGATCTAATGCAAAAGAATCCTCAAGTCTTTGAGAATCTTAAGCCTCTTAGTATCTTGCTTGCTTTTAGCAAAATCATTTAGTTAGCCCCTTAGTTTTATCCTCGGCCTACTTGGGAAGAGTTAGAAATAAAGGTAAAGGCTGTAGGAATTACAACTGCTATCACTCTTCCTTTGCATATATTTACTCCTATTGATTTGTTTCCAAAGCCCCTTAATGATGATAAAAAAAAAAGGGAGAAAAAGTCTAAGAGTTTGAGCGTGGCTTTTGAGTTACAAGATGCAAAGAAATTAGAGAAAAAGAGTAAAGAAGTGCTGATGGATTTAGGTATAGACAAGCACAACAAAAAACTATTGATAAGGAAAAAAAGGAGTGCTAGAAAATTCAGACCTAACGTTTCCAAAGAAGGAGATTCTAAGTCTAAGCCTATGTTTACCACCTCCTTTAAACCCACCAAACCTTTAGCCTCTTCAAAACCACCCTTAATGCCTCACATTAACATTATCTTAGATGATTGGGTGAAAATTTTTGTGGCAATGGTTGATGCTATAAAGATCAAGAAGGGCCCTATTATTTCTAAACCCAAAAGAACCAATCCTTAGCCTTCTTTTGTTTTTCATTTGAATTGAGCTCATATTTTGTGTTTATATTTTGGTTAATACTATGTATTGCTCATATTTGTTCATTAATACAAATTCATTATTTAGTTCTTAGTTTTTTTTTTTGGTTTCTTTTACCTATTTGTAGGGGAGATAAACTCTCTCTAGAACTAATAAAGTGCATTTAGTTTTGTCATCATCAAAAAGGGGAAGAAATGTTAAACCCTAGTTTTGATAATTATAAAATAAGATAAGTTTGTATATTACAAATTTAATAATTAAGGATTAATGGTTTGTAAGTAAATTGGTTTTCTTTTCTTTAAATTTTGGCTCTCAAGTCTTATTCCCAAATAGGTACTTTTATTCTCAAATAAGTGACCTTATTCCCAAATGGGCAAGAAACACTTAAACTATTATGGTATCTATTCATATAGTGTTTCTCACTAAAGATTAAATATTTAACTTAATCCTAATCCCTTAAGGACTTTTCTTATTGCTAGAAAGGTATCTCAATTGATCTTAGAATTAAAATTTCAATTTATGAGGGCCTTTGTATTTTTTCTATGTTAAGGTCCTTATTCCAAAATAATCATGTGATTCTGGAATAGCCTATTCTTGTTTCTTTATCATTATTCCTAGGTAACCACTCTCCATTCAGGAATAGCACTCTTTATTTAGAAAAGTGGTTGCTTTTTCAAGCTATTTCTTGATATGCTATTTTGAAGTCTAGAACTTATTCAAAAATATGTTTAGCTATTTAAGAATTCCTTATTCCCAAATATAGATAGATAATCGTATGCATAAATTCCCTTCAATATAAAAGAAATATTTTAAAAAACCAATCCTATGATTCTTAATGTTCTGTTCTTCATATTTTCATAATAAGGTTGTTTATTCTAGAATAAGTATGAAGATTCATGTTTTGTTCCTTTAATTGAATTTGCATCTTTTTGAAACTCTCTTTCTAAGCATTCCTTTCACTTTATTTGAGTTCTGTTAGCTCTCTAATTATCCTAGAAACCTTTTAAATGAAACTTTAGGTGGATTAAACACTTCATAATTATTCCAAAATCCTTATTAATCTTGAATAGCCTTTGTTCTTCCAAAATAAACTCTCACCTATCTTTATTAGAACATTTATTAAAAAAGGCCATTACTTTCCTTACTTGCTGTGAAAGAGAAATTCCATCATAAAACATTGTGCCATTGCTTCTTTTTTGAAGAAAGTTTAAAAAAGAGAAGACGATGACTCTAATGACTATATTCGTGAGTCAAATAGATCATTTATTGAAGAACATATATAAAGACACATTTATGACTACAGTGAACAAGAACAAACAACTGAGTTATTTTACGGGCTATCTCATGTATTGTTTTATTTTTTTTTTTTTTGAGTTTATATTCATTAGAAGTGACCTTCATTGATTGTAAATCAAATTTTTGAGAGAGTACTTGATAGAAGTAGTTCATTCTTGGACTTACTTTATTTATCTCTATTTTATGTTCTTGAAACAAATGATCTGTAAGGGGGACCTTAAGGGAATTAATCCTTGCCTTTGTAAGGGGGAGTAATTTTGACTTTAGTATAAGTATGGGATTTTACCAACACAACCAAGAGCTCAGATTAATCTTGGTGAAGTTAGTGAAGAAAATCTCAAGTGATACTTTGGGACAGGACGTAGGCTCAAGTGGTTAGAACAAATCAAGATAAACGATCTATGTAAGTTTCTCTTCCTTACTTTCTTAAGCATTCGGTGATATCTTTTTATATCATACTTTATTATTGCATTTATTAGTCAAATTTTTATCATGCTCAATATAATGATCTTGAATTTTTAAAATACTTAAAAAAATTCGTAATTGATATTTTATTTAAATTAGTCCTATCACAAGTAGAAAGTGGTAGTTTGGCGAAACTTATGCTAGTAAATATTTTTGAAGACGAAGAGTTCAAATTCTACCAAGTAAAAGTTTGACTTTATTTTGTTTTAAATTATAGTAAAAATTTGTGCCCATCTTGCAATTTTCTCTATGCTCTATCTTGTAATTTTCCCAATTTCTTAAAGTCTAGATTTTTCTTCTTTCCTTTGCAATTTGAACTCCAAAGTAGCAAAAAATAAGGGGATTTTCATGCATTCTCTGCCTTCTCCCTTCCTCGCTACTGTCATCCATCCACAACTGGAAGCTGGATGAAACCCCTCTCCCCTACTTCTCGTTACTAGTCATTCTTCTTTGTTAGTTGCTGTTGGGCTCGTCTGTTCATCACTATTACTGTTCGAGATGCCGTCGCCATCACTGTTAGAGTCACCATCATCCACTGCTATAAGGGATTTCATTAAGGTTAGAGACTTTCCTTCTATTTTCATGTTGCTGTAAGTCTGTGCCTCCCTATCTCTGCATCATTACAATGCTTATGATTAGCCATAGAAGCTTGAATCTCTCCCTTCACCCTTCTTTGATCCTTAGGTGAGTGAATCTCACCTTCTCTCTCTTTAGTCTGATCCTGTGTATGAATGTGTTAGTGAATAAGGTTTAAATTTTTCGTTCCTCTCCTTTCTTGGTTTCCATAGGAGTATGGAAAAAGAAAATGATAAACTAAGTTTACTTCAATTTACAAGTTAGTTAATTGTTGTTGGTTGCTATTGATTAAGTTGGATAGGAGTATGATCTTTTCCTTGAGCTTGACACTAGCTTGTATGAAAGTATGTATGTATATATATATATATAAAAAATAAAAATAATAATTAGGAAATTTGATGAACTCAAGTGTTGAATAAAAAGGAAGATTAATATTGGTTTAAGGATTAAGGCCTGTGAGGTACTTGATAAAATATCTAAATGTGAGTTTGGACATATGATGGCAAGACATGTGTGGTACATATATTATTGTTGATTAAACAATTACTGGAAGACGATTAATCTCTTTAGTGGATGCTAGGAAGTTTGATTAGTTCAAATTATTGTTATAAGAGAACTTTTAGAAAAGAGAATTAGAGTGAAAAAGGGATAGTATATATTTGAACATGGATACACTTAAGGTATTTGTAAAAAGGCTTAAGAGAGACTAGATTCTAATTGAGTAGTTAACTATGACTAAATACTAGAGAGAAATCTTTATGTATAGATTATGGTCTCAAGATACTCTAAAGTTGTTATAATTAACTACTAGTTGAGTTAACTTTGGAAGGGAATTTATGTGAGATGAGTAAAGGTCATTAACTAATTTTCTATATATATACTTTTATAGGATGTTGAGAAGAAGAGCAACTTTTTAGAAGTTCAAAAAGGAAAAACTTTGGATTTTGGGAGCTTGACAGGTAAGTGGATAGCGTCCCAACTGATTTTTCAACAAAAATTTCCTTTACTACAATAGTACATTTTTTATGCAAATTGTTTTTGTAACAACGATGTGGTTATTGAGTAGTTTGTTTATTAAACTTCTTTATTTTGCGAAATTACCTTTATCAATTTTGAAATTTTAATTAATTAATAAATATAAGTTCAGACTTTGATTATGAGATTTCATTCTATTAAATATTGGATTGATACAGAGAATGATTCATGCCAGTTTGACTTTGAAAATAAAAATTTTATTGTGAAAGTGATGGTTTTCTTGCATGTTTGAACATGAATTTAAAGGGGACTTTATACAAAACACTGGTTGCTAATGACAGTTCCGTTAGCCCTTAACGTGCCATGGTTCACTTAGTTAGCAGGGTGCTTATAAGAGGTACTAGTCTCGTGCGATGGCAATACACATGGAAATTCGTGAGCATTGTACTCATGTTTGATTTCGTGGCTTTGAGCCGTATTTAGTTAGCATTACCCTCATGGATTGTGTGTCCATGTTTGTTTCGTGGCTTCAACTGTATTTACTTACTTACCTTCGTGGACTGTGTGTCCACGTTTGTCTTTATGGCACAAGCCACGTTTGGATTATTTAACCTCATGACTTATGTGTCCACGTTTGTTAATTGTTTCGATAAGTCCCTATGATTATGAATCTGATTATTTGGTGATTTTATATCCTATTGATTTTTATTTAGTAATTTATTTACAAGTATTTATTTCATTTATGTGACTTCTTAAAAATCAAATGATATTAACATTTGCTATGATAATTCAATAGTTTAAGATTTTATTCAAAATTTTATAAAGTCATTTTATTTTGAAGTTTATAAATTTTTTTTGTGGAAATTGTTATCTCTTTAACTTACATGATTATTTTAAACTTTTCTTTTTATTCATGTTAAATTATTTATTGTTGGAACGTTATTTACTGAAAAATTATTTTGGCCTCAGATAGCACAATTGACGATGTATGTCTTGCTTACCAATGATTGATGTTTGCAGAATAGAATGGAGGTTTGTTCTGTAAATATATCTTATAGATGTAAATATGAAATTTATGTATTATGTCATGAGATATATAATTAAGTGCTCCACATAACTTATAATTAGAATCCTTAGTTTATTATACATTTTGTCTGCTGGCTAGAAGGAGTCGAGCTCCTGATGGATATAATGTTTAAGGAAAATTTTTGTGATGCAGAATTTTTAAGAGATCCTAATTACAAAGGAGGTTCCATCAAAATTTTTACAAAAATGTTGAAATAATTATTATAATGACTAGTATCAATAGTATTAAAATGTCAGTGTAAAACTAATTACATTTTAATTAAATGAAATAAACCTTGAATTTTTGGCTTACGCGATGCATGATGTGGTTCACTTCCTATGCCGATCACCCCTATTTTTGGGGCGTGACACTCAATTCATCCCTTCTTAGGTGAATTTTCAAGTTAGTTAGGGTTAAGTTGAAGTACTAAATGCAGCAGGAGAAGAGTAGTTAAGTGGACGTGGGTTAGGAAGTTCTAATGGAGAATAGCAATTGTAGAGCACTTCCCTCATATTTCGTTAGAAATTCATATTTCTATATCTCGTATTCTAAAAATCATGCGACGTGTCTCTATAGAAAAGGACCAAATTTGAATAACATATGTGATTATTTAAATAACATAACTCAAATACTTTCCCAAGATATTGTGTTTCAAATGTCAAATCTACATATTCAAATATCTAAAACTACATGTTCTATAATGCATCCAAGTATGAAATTTTCATAATTCAAAACATGTTATTGCAGCAACATGGATGTTCCTTACATATTATTAAAAACTAATTGCATATAGTGGAACACTAGTTACATATGACTAAAGCCCCTTATAACTAGTTCTTTACAATGCATCCAAGTATGAAATTTTCAAAATATCAAAACATGTTATTTGAATAACATGGATATTTCTTACATATTATTGAAGCTCAATTGCATATAGTGGAACACTAGCTGCATATGACTGAAGCCCCTTGCATCTATTGTTCTACAATGCATCTAGGTATGAAATTTTTAGAATATCAAAACATGTTGTTTGAATAACATAGATATTCCTTGCATAGTATTGAAACCCAATTGCATATAGTGGAACATCAACTGCATATGACAATGCCCAACGATCAATATCACCATGATCTTTAATCTACTTGCCAAACTAAGAGTTAAAGGAATGCATATTGGTCATTGCTCTATCAAACTCACCATCAAGTTTATCATATGCAATTGCATCCAACAATTTCAATGTATCCTCCTTCCTCATAGTAGTATTGATTCTAGCACCTTAAAAAACTTCTCCATATTCTATATGAAAGTTTTCTTTCATGTGCCTATAGCACTAAGCATGCCTCTCACTCTTAAGGATGGTTCTCACAATATGTATTATTGCATTGTGCCTGTCCAATACTCTTGTAACTTCCATATTTCCTACAATGTCTTTAATGTTATGCATAAACCAAGTGCATTCCTCATTACTCTTCTCATTCACAATGACATATGAAATATGAAAATGCTCATTATCAACATTATGTGCAAAAGCAGACAACATAGTACCTCGATGTGGATTACTTAAGTGACACCCATCAATATACAATACAAGCTGACAACCATTCAAGAATCTTTCTATACAACATCTATATGATATGAACAGCCTTTGAAATTTAAGGTTGATTGATGTTGCCTATTTAGCCACAATTGTTGGGTCAACTTCCACTAGTCTTTGGCAAAACCAAGGAATCAACATATAAATTGGACAAGAGATCATTGTATATTGACCAATGATCTCTCTTTTTCTTTCCATGCTTTATTATAAGACAATGAAAGACTATAATCCCTATATAAGTCTCACCTTTCTCATTTCATGCCTTATCCAATAAACACCTCAAACCATCTTTGATGACAGTTGAAGCCAACATAAAGGTGAATTTCCAACAAATTATGAGATTATCCTAGGCTAAGTGAATGTGATCATTATATTCTTGAACGAATGCACACATAAGAACTTTGAATTATGACTCATTACATAAGTGATTATCTTCCATGGACACCTATTAATTATGCACTTTGCTATCATATTTCTTGCATGATTCTTGACATACTTGTATGCAAACTTGTGTGCCAAATTATACTCGTACAATGATCCCTTGAATATGCCTATATTGTTGAATGTTTGATCCAGACTTAAAAGCAAGTCCTTCTACTTAGCTGCACCATGCCCAAGAAAAGAAGCAGGTGCACTTTAAATTAAACATGTAAGATCTTAATTTCCTTTACTTGATGAAAATCCAACAATGGATAATTCAAATGAGATTTCTATACAATCTAATTTTTGTGAATTTAGCATAGGTTCAACTTCATTTTTACACTCATTTACACCTTCTACTATATAAATATGTGTAGATTTTTCATTAAATTCAACTTGTTGAACTCCTTCATCATCTTTCAAGTTTACCATAGTAGTTTCATCTAATTCTTGCAATCCTTTAAGTTCACGCCCAAAACATGAACATATTTTTCTTCTTAACTCATCATTGATATTGAAGTATTTACTATCCTTCTATTTGCTTTACCACCAATATATTGCACCCTCCCTTCATTAATAGCAATGTTTCCACATATATGAAAGAAACAGAATATTTTTTTCAATTCCTTACTCATAAGAATGTCATATACATTTGCAATTTTCAACGTGCAAGGAAAAAAAAACATTCATTAGCAAAAAATTACAACATCATTCTATTAAATTCTAGATTAGGTGTCACTAACCTCTATAATCTGAGAAAATACACTTATGGGAGGAGCAAACGGTAAAGCAAATACTTGGTTCTACCTCTTTCGTCAAGAATCTGAAACTTAGGCAATCAAACTCCACTATCACCGAACAAAAAATGAAAATCACAGAATATTTCACCATCATCATCGAACACTCAATAAATTGACCTCACAAAGTCATGAACTTGGTTGTTAGACTCAAAGCTTCATCGGATAGAATCGAATGTTGTTTGCAGATGATCGCGTGCACCTGAGGAGCTTTCTTCACGTGCGTTTCTTTTTCTTTTTCTTTTTTTTTTTTTTCCAAATGTAATCAGAGCAAAATTGTCATTATGCAAGTTTGATTCAATGCTGGAGAAGGACCATGTTTCAAAAATTCTTCGAAGTCCTTATCAGCAAATAAAATCCTGGTGAGGTTGTTTTGGGCAATTTTCTTGAAGAAAAACATAAACCCAGATAAGAAATTTCTACAGATTTGATAATTAGAGGGAGTAATGACAGTCTCAGTACGAGAGACTCTCCTTTTCTCGTTTTTGAAAGACAATGCATGCTACTTGCGTTTCTGGTATAATCATGGCCTCAAGGATGATCGACTTTACCTAATTATTCCAAAAAAAATAGCAAGAAGTCAATTTTGGGTTCATAGACTTTATTATAACTTTAAAAGTTTCACACTCAGACATCAATTTTAAATGTAAAGGACTTGATTTCTTCCCACCAATTTTGTTTTTTCTTTTTTGCAATGGGCCTCCGCTAAAATAATGAACCATTCAGATCTAGTTTAACAGTATAGATTAATTTATATTTTTTTAAAACTAACAAATCTAAATCTTTAGGATCAGTCCAATGGTCCACAAAAGTGATTTAGAGGGAGTAAGATAAATCAATAATCTTAATATATCAATAATTATGAAGTATAAAATTTACAGCAATTTGTAGTAGTCACAAGTGAATTTTTATCTCCCCCCATTTTTGTTCAAATGTCTAACGTCCATATACTAATTCTTCTAAACATTTTATCTAAAATTGTTGATTTTATCTTAATTAATCATCATCCATACGTCATGGGGTTTTATTCTAGTTTCTCAAATTTCATGTAGTGTATCAAACTCCACAAAACTCACTTGGTTAACTACTAAGAAAGGGTAAACAAAACAATAATATGAAAATCCTACTCATTGACGTATAGGGTGCAAAATTGTTAACCCAAATCAAACTGAATCTCCTACCAAGAAAAAGGTACTGAAAATCAAACTAATCATTAAATCAGTTACAGCATTGATTCAAAAGTTAATGGTCAAAATTATAATCAAACCATAAAACAAGTAATAGACAAAACATTTTATTAACCTAGTTAACACATTGGTTTAATAATTTACAGGTCGATTCGGATTTCCATGCCATGGAAAAGATACAGTAACCTATGACATTGATAACCATTTTCTAAACAAATCCAAGATTATATTCTCAAATCAAGCCCCATGCAAATCGGCTTCATAAAACGAAGCATCTGTATCAAAAAAATGGAAGAAAGAAAGCTATAACATAGAAGCATTTGAATGAAATCGGAACACAGTTTGGGGGAATGCTAATCAAGATAAACCAAGAGGCCGTTTGATCTGTCTGTCAACAGCGGCTAAAATGATGAAGGAAATAGCTGCTGCAGAACGGAGCCAATGGATTGAGATGCTACAAAGAATCAGTTGTCTTCTTCAACAGAAGCAAACAGTAGCGATGCATTTGTTCCTCCAAAACCAAAAGAATTTGACATTGCTACTCTTATTGGCATCTCCTTTGAAGAGGCCAAAGGCATGAAATTATCATTGAACACAGGATCTGGCTTCGTTAGATTAAGAGTTAACGGAGCAATTCCCTGCAAACAGGAACCACCCTAGTAGATTAAGTATACAGGAATTGCCTAGCGCACAAGAAACTGTGTCGAGAAAGCTTACATGGTGTACAGCCAAAACTGAAAAAATTGCTTCAACAGCTCCAGCGGCACCGAGCAGATGACCAATAGCACCCTGAAATTAGGTTTATAAAGAAAGTCATGGGCCTGATCCAACATGCTTTGGAAGAAAGATGAATCATTAATATTCATTCTAACATTAAAAAAAAAATGTACAAATTGGCATCACGACCCTCAGCTACAAGAAAGCTTGTCTAAGAAGTCATTAACAATCTGAGTACTTGGCCAATCAAATAAGAAAAGCATATAACTTGTTGGTCGTATAGCTTGAATTCTCATATACAGTACCTTTGTTGATGAGAAGGCCAAAGCACCCGAGGTTGCATGATCAGAGAACATGGTTTTAATAGCATTTGCCTCTATTGCGTCCCCTGCATGACAGAAAATGGTGAGATAGTTTTTAAACGCACCAACATCCATAGAACTATTCCAAAATCCAAAGATTCAAGATCAAGTTGCATTGCAGCAATATGTAAAAGTCCAAATAACTTGCCCAGAAGCGTAGATGTGGCATGTGCATTTATGTAATCCACTTCGGAGGAATGAAGACCTGACTGCAATTCAATAGAAAGCAGTTTTAAGAAACAATTTTATATTATAAACTACGTCAGGCAACAAAAACAACACATTCAAGAACAAAAATTTAGCTCTGAATCATTATGGCTATATTCTATACTAAATAAACATCTCAAATGTTCTCAAATAATAAATACAACAAAAATATCAAAATACCCACATTTAAACACCAATTTTAACAACTCTAGTCATCCCATATACAAACAAGAATATGAAAAAGTTCATCATAACATGGCATAAAATGTTTCCTGAACTTAATTATCTTGAAAAATATTAGAAATAAGGGGGGGAAGTGCACCTTTAGTCTTTTAATTTTAAACCAGCTTTTAGTTTGATCCCTTAATTTTATAAAGTGTTTTTTTAGTTCTCGAAGCCCAACACCAATAATACTTGGTCTTAGTAACTGTAAATGCCAACCTTGCAATTTTAAATGCCCACAAAACATTATCAAGTGTTGACATATTAAGTTAATTTTTAAAAAATAAAAATGATTGGATTGAAAGATCATTTTTTGAGAATTCTCTGTTAGTATTTAACATTGCAACGTTGGTATTTTCTATTAATGAAATTAACAGTATTAGGATTAGAAAACTGAAAGGCTTCTTTATTAATAAATGGATCAAATTAAAACCTTGTGTAAAGTTAGAGAACCCAAAGTACACTTCTACCAAGAAAAAATGTCTCTACATTGCATCCATGTAACACTAACACACAACCAATTCATGGAGAAGAGAGACGAGAACAACAGGGTCGGTTCACCCTGCAGGAAGTGCAGCGCAACCAGATATGCCGCTGCCCATATAAATATAATCATGAAAAGTGTGACAGCTCAGCCAACAAACAAATAAAATATATATATATAACTAAATTATTATAGGATTAAAGGAGACCTGTTTCAAAGCACGTGTCATGGCCAAAATGGCACCTCTCCCATCAGTAGGTGGTTGAGTAATATGATATGCATCACCTGACAGATAGCATTATAAAAACTCAATACTTCTGAAAATTTTTGGACAAAAAAAAGACTTCTAAAAATAATACCGTTGAGTAATTTCTATATATCATGTAAGAAACTACCTGACATCCCATAGCCACGAACCTCTGCATAAATTTTTGCTCCTCGGCTTTTTGCATGCTCAAATTCCTTTCCATTAAGGGGAACAAGCAAATCAAACAATTCAGATCAAGATTATATACAACATAAAATGATACAGATGAGGGTAAAGGATGCATGAAATTTTCTTTTTAACAAACCTCCAAGATCAAGACACCAGCGCCTTCGCCTATCCTGGAGAAGAGTATGACTTTAGATCATGATGAGAAACAAGGCAAACAAAGAAGCCCCCCGTTCAATACTATAAAGGTAAAAATACATTAAAAAAAATGAATGAATAAATAGAAACAGCTTTACAATGTATTTATACATACACAAAACCATCTCGGCCACTATCAAAGGGTCGTGAAGCTTCTTGTGGGACTGTGTTATACTTTGTAGTCAAAGCCCGAGATCTAAAACTCTCAAACATTAGATGACAAAGAAATAGATGTAAATAAAAAAGAAAAGGCAGTTGAAAAAGGATACAGGGTACCACTCATGATTCAGTAAAAAGTTAACCTGCAAAATCCTGTTATTGATAAAGCATCAATGCTGGCCTCTGTGCCTCCGGCCACCATAATATCTGCATCCCCAAATTGAATCATCCGCAATGCATCACCAATGGAATGTGCTCCAGTAGCACATGCAGTAACTGATGCATGATTTGGACCCTACATCCACAAATAAGCAGCTATCTCTGAATTATTCGAGCTAGTAATGATCTGAAAGGTTATAATGTGATAAGGTATGTTGGGAAACACAGCTAGGAAAAATAACTCTATTAAGAAAATATCAGCAAGGATATCCAAGGTTACAAATGATAATCTCGTCTATATCAGACATCCATGTCTTAGGGCTATTTACAAGATAATCAAGGAATCAAATAAATCAGGAACTAGCTAGAAAATAGAAAACGTCCCAACAAACCTGAACATTTGCCCTCAACTAACTTAGCGGACCATTTTATTGACTGACTAGTCCTACATTTCCTCAAAAGAACAGAAAATGAAACAGAAAAATAAATCAGAAAATTATTCAAATATTAGTTGTGCTTCTGACGTATCCTCTTTCTGTGGCATGTGACTAAATGCCTCTTGTTGCCATCATCATGTAAAACATCACAGTAATAGATCTACAACAGTCATCTTTTCTGCATTATTGAGCCCAGAACTGTTGTTAGCAACCTTACAATTGTCCAACCAAGAGAGACAATGCTTACGTGAGTACCCAAATGTTAAACCTCATTTACATTTAATTTACCCATTAAGTATTTACAAATTAACCATGCATGTAAGATAGTTTTATCTAGAACTTTAAATCATGAAGGCAACCTATTTTTATCATGACTGTATGTGTGAATTACCAAAAAAAAAAATGAATTTAAATGTTAATTTTTAATGTCAAAAAAAAAAAGCTACAGAATCTAAGATTACATTGTCAATGACACAATTAAATATTACTAAACAGGAGATATAGAATTTTACATCAAACGGCTTCTAGATTTACAATATCCTTGAACCTATGCTACCCAAATCTTAAGTTGTGAGCTTCCCCTTCAATGAGCTTCTCAAAAACAAAGGCATAAGAAGTATAATCATCCCATGTAAGAAGCACCATGAATTATTATATCCTCAAAGAAGAAAAGGGTGTTAGAATATACCATTCTAATCAGTCAGGTGCAGGTGTTCAGCTATCTAGAAAGAAGGAACCTCTTTTAAACTCATTAACATGAGGTTTCTGATCTCCGTTTTTATCATTTTAAGGAGTTCTTTTCTCTTTGCCCTCATCAGCTGTGTCTAATGTGTGCCTGAGCCCAAAAATAATATTTTATTCTGATACTAATCATGACTAGTCATTGTTCATAGAAGCATCTCTTTTGACATGTGTTTAACATGGCCTGTATAGGTATGGTCGTGCTTTGTAGAATAGGAACCATGGAAGGGGGGAAAATATTTTCAATTCAACAAAAGGTGTTGCTTGAACACAATACATAATTAAGAATCTTCCTTTGTTCCTGAAATTCATGTCTAGATAATATAGTATTTGAATCATGAAGCACACCAAAAACCATGATTCAGTTATAAAAATGAGCACACCTGGAGCCCATATTTCATGCTCACATGACCTGATGCCATGTTGATCAGTATCCGTGGAATAAAAAATGGACTAAGCCGACGAATGCGCTGTACAAGGAACATGGGAAAAAATTGTTAACATTTATGAAACTTTATTTTGAGTCACAAAATTTGACTTTCATAACAGGAAGCACTGGGAGACACATGAAATAAGGAAATATTCTAAACAAACCTTCTCACAAATCATCTGTGCAGCATCCAAGATGTCACTGATGCTTCCAATTCCTCCACCAATAGAAGCGCCCTGATATTATGTCAAACAAATAATACTAACTCGTGACTAATATGACCAGGAATCATTACTCATAGACAAACATTTCTTACCGTTCTTTCCTTTTGCTCCTGTTCAGTGGGAAACCAATTGGAATCTTTAAGAGCTTCATCAGCAGCACATAGTGCATAGGCTATAAACCTAGCAATTGATCTATGCTCCTAAGATAAGTATCAATACTACAATGACATCAATGAGCACAATAGAAATTCAGGTCCAGCATGCATCAGCAAAAGATGGTAATATATCACATCAGCACAAGTTTCGTTAAGAAAGGAACATTCTCATTCCAACATTAAAAGAGTACTATCAAGGGATTTATCAGATTTTATAATTTCATCAAAAAAATGCAAGGATACTACAGGGCTTTCATTATTCAAAGAATAATATTATACAAAATAATTAAGTCCTATCTTAGAAAGCGTATGTTACAGTTGTTTGTATTCTAGCACGTTCAGGTTAGGACTTGGGAAGAATAAATTGAGCAATCCCATTTTATAAACATCATGCTATCAAAAGGAAAAGCAATGTGGCAGGTTGACACATATAGCTGCATGTGTACAAGAGCAATCTTGTGATTCATCTTTAAACATTTATTGTTAAACCTCTAGTACAGTAGTGGCTTCAGATCAGGAGAAATGCTAAACTGCAAATTCTTTCTGCATCCTGATCAGACAGATGTAATTAGCATTTATGTTGTGTTAGAATTACCCATGGCCAAAATAAACCGCTGAAATTTAATAACACAACTCTCTAATTTGTTAACCATTGGCAAAAGAACATCTGCAATGTAAGTTGGTCAAAACAATTTAAAATCATAAAAAAAAAATATAGTAACATAGTACATCAAATTGAACATGACAAGCACAATAAAACCAAGCCAGGTCTTCCATTCACCTTAGAATTGAGCCATATTTCCTCATTAAATTCTCCTGGGTTGGTTCCAGCTGGCACAATTGCCGCAACTTTTGATGTCAACTGATCAAATGTATTCAACTGAGTTTCTCTATTGAAAGCATTCATCTTCAGATCTTCTAAAGTTAATGCCCTTATCCCACATTGCCCTTCAAGTAGGTTATTCCATGTTGTTTCTACTCCAGAACCAAGTGGAGTCACCATGCCCATGCCTAAAAATCAAGGAAATTTTAGCATTGCACTGCCACTACAGCAGAAGACCAATTCATTTGAATTTTATTCTCCAAAATCAGCTCTTTGTTCAACATGAAGTGAACTAGATTGAATGATTCAGGGAAATAGAATGCGCCACAAAAGGAGAAACGGAGCAAACAAAAGGAGACATGGAGAAAACAAACTGTAGAATTAGAAGGATTTCTTCAAAGCTACAACCCTTAATTTCCTGAACCAACATCGAACTATTAAGCTTGAGCAAGGAAACTTTCATTCATATAAATCCAATAGAATATGATAAATACAGATATATTGATGACCTACTACAATACATCAATCTCATCACAATTGAAACTACAATTAATTCCCCTATGAATTTGGTGTCCTGAAGTTTTTAAATGAAGAAGCAGAGCATAATCAACAAAGGCTGTAAACACAAATGAAAAAGAAATTGATAAACATAATAGGAGAAGGAGAAAGACAAACCAGTAACAACAACTCTTCGAGAAGAAACAATAGGAGGAGGAGCAAAACCTCTACTACTGCCAGAAGATAAAGAAAAGCTTCGGCAAAACTGGATGCCAGAAGCCACGAAAGATCTACGTGAAACAAGCAAAGCCATGTTCAACCACAATTGCGAGACTAGTCTGCCCCAACTATGTCCATCATATTCTGTTATTTGAGTGCATATAATATTAAATTCAGAACAGGAAACACAATAGAAGCCTATACAACAACAATGAAATACAATAATAAATCTGACAATAACTAAAAGCCAGAGCACAAAATCGATTAAAACGAGAGAAATCGAAGATGATGACCAAGTAAAGAGAAAGAAATCAAGCAACAACTGTGCAATAGCAAGCATTGCCGGCGGCAAGGTGGTTCCACTTAGGTGGAAGCTGACGACCTTCCTCCCACTTCAGTTCGAGAAGAGAGGCGTGACGAAATCCAGACTCCACTGCTACTGCCAAGCACGGAGACGGATCAGCAGAGAATACTGATAATTTTTTTTTTTAATACTGACAAAACAAAATGACAACGAACAGGCCAGTTAGAGATTCCGCCGGCCCGAGTTCAAGTTGGCCCCGAGAAGCATGAACCTGTTAAGAAGTCTGAAGCTCAATCGTACCAATTCCGGGTTCAGGATCGGGTAGCCCAAAAGGTTGTTTACTTTGTTTTTCTGGATAATGAAATTTTTAAATTCTCAAATTTGTCTCAATTTAATTTTTATTGATTTATCCATTTACATGTGTATGTTTTAGCATGTTAAATTGTGTTTTAACTTATAAATGATGTGATTTGCAAAATGATTCATGATAGATGTTATGAAAATGATTTAAAAAACAATTATGACTTCTTTTACTTATAAGAGTTCATTTCAGTAAAAGAGGACAATCTTTTATAATATAGCAAACCAAAATTGAAATCTTTAAAGGAAAAGGTATTCACATTTAGTGCTTGATTATGTCTCAAATAAAATTACCTCTAATAAAAAAAAATACCTATAAACAATTAAAAAAAACTGTAGTTTGCTTATGCATGTTACAATAATTAAATGTTATGAAGATGTGAGATCTCACTATTATAAATATTTTTGTAGTCATTTTATTATTCTCAACTTTCAATGGGCTTTTAATGTTAATTGCATTATGGGGTCAAAAGTCTCTTAGCTTAGTGACATCTCACACCTCTTAAAAGAAGAAAATTATGAGTTCAATACCTCACATGGTAAAAGGATGGAATATGTGTGAGTGTGATAAGTGTGTGCTGCTTCTCTTTTAAGGGAAGGATCACCCTTTCTTATGGGAGAAGGGTTAAGTATGTAGAAGTGTGTGTTAGTGTTTGACCCATTCCCAAAAAGAAAATTGTGCTATGAGAACTTGGATATAATTCTCTTTTCATTATGTGCTTGAGTTATGAAATGGGTTAATTTGGATTGTTTAAATTGCCTACAGTGTATCATGCAGGTAATGATCAAACTATGAGACCCAAATTTCTCCTGAAAATGATCTTTTAACTTGTAATTCTACAAGAGCATAGACATAATCAGCAGATTATTTTAGAGCATCTAGAATAATAGCATTAATTGCAGCCATGTGGTTTTTTTTTTCCTTGATGAAATAACAAATAGTTCAAATATAGTTAAAAAGAAAAAAATGAAAATGAAATATAAAAGCGAGAAATTAAAGAAAAAAGAAAAAAGATGGAAACACATCCGCTTGAATGGAGATCGATTTAAAGCTTTATACATAAACCATATTGATGTTGGGAAGTAGAGAAGGAATGTCCCTTGCTATCCCTAAGCTAACATCTCTAGCTGAGAGTTTATTGAAGAAACAATTCGACTAACATAGGAGGATGATATCTTGCAAACAAAGATTCCTTGAATTAGGAGTGGCATATATAACTCATAGCAAAGCAAATCAAAGGCATAGAACCTAAAAGTTTCTCTCAGGGTAAAAGACTTACATTTTGATCGAGTGAACCTAATGAAGAACAAGAATGTCAATTATTATGAAAGTACTCCTCTTTTTCCTAGTATAGATGAAGTACCATTCTAATCCATATAATGGAGAAAATCTTCTTCTATTAAGGGAGTTTGTTAGATTATGTAAGACTGCCCTTACTAAACCACAATTAAACTCTAAAATCCAAGTTGATCATGTTAATGCCTAAGATTACCAAGTTTTGTAAAATTTACATAATTAGCGATCCCAAGTTTTCAAAGTTCAAACTACTCCAATATCCTTTTATAATTCAAAAATCAAAGTAAAATAACTTTACAAGAGCATGCGATATATATTTGTGATAAAGCATTTGCAAAAATGGTTGGAAAATTGCAAACATAGGTATGATGCGGCATATTGCAAACATGCCATGGCATGTTTGCTTCTGTACCATATACTGCATATTGCATGAATTTGACAACAAATTTGCTGTTAATGACAGCTCCTTAGGCGAACTTCCAACACATTCATTTCTTTGTTTGATGTCTGATTAAGAAAATTTAGAAATCACATAAAGCTTTTTTTGAGCTCTATCTAATAACATTGATTTCACATTCAAATTATTTTTTCAATCAAAGTTGGATACCCATTTTCGAACTCATTCCATTTTACCATTAACACACAACTTAGGTGTCCCACTTCCTATCCAAGTACTAGAAGCTCACACAACCTTTAGATCACACTCAATGAACTTTAAAGAATTTATGCAACACACCATGACAAATCAATCGCACACATATCACATTTTCAATTCTCAGCCCCTTACTCACAAACACATAAAGGGGAGCCTAATTTTCATAAATAATCACAATTCATAATACTCATACATTTATGCATCTCTCTGTTTGCACTAGTATTTTGGCCATATTTGATCTTTATAACCACATTACATACAACCCAGGATGCAAAATACCCATTCCAATCAATTTTGCAATTAGTGATCATATGATAACCTAGTTGGCAAATATCAATCAAAATACATATAAATAAATCTATAAGGTCTACAGTTAGGATTAACAGAATCCTATGCCTCAAATTGTTTCCCTTGTTCCTATTTTGATAAGCTAATCCTTGTAATATTAAAAGAAAGAGGAGTAAGTATAGCTACACAGTATCTAAGGTCAATCTAACCTATGCAAATGCATGTCAATTAATTATAAGGATGCAAATGGTAATTACATAACTTTCACAAGTATATTTGATTTTCAAAATATTGCTACAACCACAATATTAACAATCACGTGACCAGGCACAAACATATATCAAAATTCATTTCAATATTAAGCATTTAACACATGTAGAGTCGTAACACTAACAATCATGTACCTTTATACTAAAAAAAACACTTTTTACACCGGCTCCGCATATAACCAGTGTAAAAACTACTTTCTACACTGCTTGTCATATGAACCGGTGTAGAAAGTTGGGTATTATTTCTAAATATAAAAATTAAAAAAATTATTTACTTTCTACGCTGGGTATTTAAAATACTTGGTGTAGAAAGTTTTCAATTTTTAAAAAATTATTGACTATCTACACCAATTGTTTATAATTGGTTTAGAAAGATTAAAATAAATTTTAAAACTTAATATTTTTAAAAATTAATAATTTTTCTACCCACGCTTTTATGTTTAACGAGTGTAAAAACATAACATTAAAGATTAAACCCACCAGCTCCCTTTCTTTAAAATCTCTTCGCTGCCCTTGATTCAGAATCATCCACTCTTAGAAATCATCAAAAACATTAGAAATCTCATCATGAGAAGTTGGGAGGTCACTCTAGAACACGTCCACAGAGAAGTAAATCGCTGTGTTGATCTTCTGGCTCATAAGGCCTCCAGCGAATATTTTGATACTACTTTGTTTGATGACGCCCCGATAAATTGTAGAAGTATTATGTTTTCTTATATGACCTGACCTTGGTCTATTTGCATGGTATTTCTACCGTATCCTTGTATTCAAAAACAAAAAATATCTCTTGGCTGTGCTTCTCGTGACCTATGCCACCCCTTGGATCTTCCTATTCCACTTCAAAACCCTACCTCCAACTCTCATCTCCCAAATCCGTGGTCTCTATTAGCGTCGTCTATCATCTCCCTTGTCGTGGGTTCTTGCACTCAACTTCCTCGACAGCCTCCTCATCATCTGGGTTCATCTCTCTTCTCTTGGATTAGTGGGTTCGTGGATCCTTGAGTGTTGAGGTATAAGTTTTAAATTTCAGATTTTGGATTGGTGTTGAGGTAGAGTAGATTGGTCCTTTTTAGAGCTCCTAAAATTGGGTTTGATTTGGTTAATGAAATATCTATTTTCCTTTTTCTTTTTTTAAAGCCTCAACCCAGATTGATTTCAAAACTTGGTCTGATGTATTGATCACTTCTTCTTCTTCTATTTTCCTATTTGATTGTTGAGGTTGCGAGTCTCTCCCATGATTTAGATTAAAAAACAAAACAAAAGGAATGTTTAGAACTCAACACCCCACTTCTTTAACTATCTATCTGTAAATATATATCATAAAACAAGCAAATGGGCTCAGTGAACAGTAGTTTTCTTTGGATACACATAGCTGAATTTTTGTTTCCAAAAAAATGTTGTGGACTTTATATGAAAAGGAATATTGTGAAGGTTGATTTTAATAAATTTATTTAACGGGTTGGCGTAATTCATAACACTAGTTAGGGTTGTTAATGGCGAAAATAGGAAGAAAGAGCTGTGAGAATGGGTTAAAATGATTAAATCAAGTGCTAACACACATTAATATTGTGGATTGAAAATATAACTTGCAAAATTAGTCAATTTACTAAACTGATATTATTTGTAGAAGCAACATGATGGGAAACAACTCTATTTGAGATCTTGTGAAATTAATTTCCATGGGAGTGGAGTAAGCTTACTTGGTAAGTTAATTTCAGTAAAATTTATCTTATACATGTTTATTGATATGGATTTGAAAAAACATTTATTTTAGCTATTATGTTTATCTATAAAGATTTGAGGTGACTTTGAATAAATTAGCTATAACTACTAGTTTGCTGTATAGTGTAGCCTTTTAGTGTGTCGATCACTTTATTAAAAAAAAAAAATCCAAGCCTATCTATTCCATTCCGACTTAACCAAGATGATCCATTCTTTATACTGTATAATGAGTGTTTGTGTAAGTGATCAGTGTTGTAATATATAAGTTATAATACTATTATTTATATGATTTATGAACAAAATTTCTTATATTAGTGTACCATGATACGTATAAGAAATTAAGCTATTGCATTCTTCAAATTTGTACCGAAGGAGCTCAAACCTTTTAACATTCACCTTCTTATCTATTAGAACAGATGAAGAAAAGAATATTGGAGAGTGATCAATATCACTAGAGCTTGGGTTGTTACTTAGCTTGTTATCATGGTAGGCAATTTAGTTAAAATCCCCAATTAACAACCAAGGGCTATGAATTCTCAGAGTGGTACAGGAAATCCAAGTATATAGGACATAACAATTAGATGTGAGAGGTGGTCCATAAACAAAAGTAACATAACTTTCATTAGGAGCTGCAAAGAAATTTATAGTGGATGAAATGGGAGGTAAAGTCCTAGACAATGACATCAAAGGTATTAGACCAACCCAAAATATTCACCCCTTCCTAGTTAATGGCACTACAACCCACTGAATTATTAAAACCTAGATTAGATAAGAGATTGCAAGAAACATTATAACTAACCTTTGTTTTAAAAAGGAAAACAAAATTTGGAGAATGTGCATGGATGAATTGCTACAAGCTTTGTATTGCCATAGCTTTCCTAATGCTACAACATTTCCAGCAAAAGGCCCTCATGACTCCTTGGGAAGCTTTTGAGCATCAACTTCCCAAGACCTCTTGACAGAAAAGTGAGCTATGGAAAAAATTAAACAATGAAGAAAAGAAGAGATTTTGAACTTACTTCAATCTCTTACATACATGATCAAGATCAGAAAAAGCATAAACCCACCACCTATCAATATATCTCTTCTTACCAAATAAAGAATTATGAGGACCATGAGTAGAAGATATTCATCAAAAGAAGGGGAAGGTTCAACAACAAAATCATCACAGTCACTCAATAATCTAGGCATTTTTTAAGCAGCTCTGCCTTCAGAAATAAACCTTCAAGACTCTCATCATTTCTCTTTCATTTTGACATTTGATAAGGACTTTCCGTTTTTTTTTTCAACACATTTAGTGTTAGAAGTCCCTGTTGTGAAGCAAGAAGAAGACATTTCTTCACTAGAGATTGATGGCTTCCCCTTCTGAACAATATTAAATTGATAACAATCTCCCTTATCTTTTTTGATCCAATAAGAGCTTGAACTATGGCTTGTCGATGCGTTGTTGGGTGAAAAAGAATACATGTATGTTATAGCACAACAAGCAGAATGTCAACCTTGAGATGATTTTCCAACTAAGAATGCACACTGAGTATCTAAAGCTGCTTGGAGAACTTGCTCCTGACTAAGAAATTTTGCACCTCAATTATTCATATTGAAGTCTCTACTTTGATGCAGTCCCACTGTTCCAAGTGAGATTTCAGTTATTTTTCCTATCACATTCTTTGAAGGACAAGCATTGCTTATCTTTACAAACCTTGAGAGATTAACAGGATCTTTCAACATTCTCTAATTATGCCTCAAAATTTTAACTTCCATCCATCTAAATTATTGGAAAAACCCATAAAGTAGTGGGAAGGGTTCAACAAAAACTGCTGGAGACATTTAGGCACATATGGGGAATGACATAATTGATATATCAAATATTTTTGTCTAACACAAAGTTGTAAAGTAGTAGTAGGAGAATTAAAATTTCCAAGACACCATTGAACTCCGAGACCAACAATGAGATTGTGATGAAAACTTTTGAAAAGATATTTGATATTTTTGAGTGAACGACGAACAACAGAAGGGTTGGCAGTAAAAGTAACAGCCACAATCTTCTGATTAAAATTGACAGAAAAAGAGCAAAATCTTGAACCAGAAAAGTCAATTTCACATATTGTGATAGCCATTGAATAGAATTAGTAATCAATAGAATCCCAACCCTCAAAAATCACAACCACACTTGGAATTTTCAGTAACCACTAAAAAGCAATGATAAATAAAAAATACTTAATAGCAACACAACTTAGAACCAGAATTGTTCACAGAAATAGAAATAGCACCGTGAGTAAGAAATTGTAGGATGGAAACCAAAAGGTGAATGGATTTTCCAAATCATACTATCAAATCAAATGGAATTTAATAGATGGTTGAATGGGGACTTGGATTCATCTTGCAACTACCCCTGCTCAATGATAGGACTTGAGAATGATTCTTCTTTCATTTTGGTTTCCTTCACCCTGATTCTATCAAGACAAAAGGCAACGAAATAAGAAGATTCTAACAGCACAACAATGAATGGCAGTTAAAGAACATAGATCAAAGACATAGGTGAAGGTTTCGAACGTTCACTTGACGGAAGGAGCTGAATCTGGCTTGGTTGAAAACAGATCACTGTCGGGTACATCTGGTTCACGATTTCACCACCGAAGTAGGAAGAAGTAAAGAACACTTTAATATATGGTGACGAAGAGATAGAGATCGAAGACATTCCTGCCTACTCTGGTGGTCCAAGCGCCAAAGAGGCCAGAAATTTGTCGAGTTGAACACTAGAGCTCCGAAGGTCTTCAGACGAGTCTTGTGTGAGTTCGTTCTCAGCTTGGGAGAGAGAAACCAAGTCTGCACACTTAGATGCTGTTTTTGGGACTCCTTCACCAGAATTTGTAATAGTAAAACTAATGTTGTATTTTATTTGACCGGAACTTTGCTGTTTGAATCATTTTTCAAACACCAACAACCTCAAAGGCCAAGAAGGGAGACCTTTGAGAAAGGTAATTGCGAAATTAAATAATTCATTGCAGCCACATGGTTAACTAAATATATGTAGTTTGAAATGACTAATAAACAATGTGGTTCATACTATCTTACGTTCAAAGATATGAATTTGAATTTGAATCCTGTTATCAATACAAGAATTTTATTAATGAATAATTTATAAGCATCTTTGTAAATATTTTTTGAACTTTAAAGCTTACTTTGATCCGAGTAAAAGTTATAACTCATCTTATATAATATTCTTTTTATTTATTTTTTAAAAAAGACACATTGATGCTCTAGATTCTGTTTATAATTAAGTATTATTAGTTGAAGCTAAAATGTCCCTCCAACAATGGATCAATTTATGATAATGCTGATGGAGTTTCAACGATTGCGTCAGCCACATATATATGGTTGATAACAAGCAGTTCCTTAAAGTAACTATATACAGTTTCCTGCTAAACTAGACTTCCTGGTCAGCGCTTTAAAGTTTGATGCTAACTTCACGCAATTTGTGGTCCATATTTCAGTCAGATCTTACCTTTCACGATCCGTATAGGAAGAGAGAGATATGCGTGCATATATATATATATATATAAACATACGTAGAAGATCAGACCAAGAGATGAAAGAATATCTCTCTCGGACACTTAATTCTGATCAGGAAATAGAGCATTCATGGTAACATTCAGAAACAACAAAACTCTTATCTGTTCCATGTGATCGATCCCGATTCATCCAACAAAATCTCTTTTTCTAAAGGATTGATGTTTCCCTGATTCTAATCCCATTTTAATCATTGGATCCACATGTTTATTCCATGGGCTCTCCTTGAACATTATCTCAGAGCACTGTTTTTGGGTGCTCGGGCCGGTTTTGGTTCGACCGATGGGCTTGGATTCATCTCATTGATAATCTTTGCCCTTGCCCACCTTGTTGATCCAGGACATTCCATCATTTTTGCTGTGAGTCCTTTTTAGTTACATAATTATCGTTCTAATTATTAAATACATACTTTTAAGTTTGGTTAGGGTGTGTTTGGATTAATAAAAATTTAGATATGAATTTAAACAAAATCCCTCATTTGAATACATATGAATTTATGGATTTAAATCTAAATTCATTTCTTATTATAATTTTTTTATAATTTCAAACTCTCTTTATACTCTAATAATTTAAAAATCTAATCATTTCAAACATTTTATTATTTTTATATTTTGATTATTAATGTCTTTATAGCTCTTATATTTTTTTTTCATATATCGTTATCATCTCTTATCAATTAAAAAATAAAAATAAATTCATCGTTTTTATTTCAAAACTCAATTTATGTCTCTTCTTCATTTAAATTTTTATTAAACTATCCAAATAAATAATTTTAAATATGATATTTGAAATGCAAGACATTAAATTTAGAACTTAGATTTAAATTCATCAATCCAAATGCTACCAAAATTCTCCCTCTTATTCTAATTGTAAGTAAACTACCTCACATTTTTTAAAGAGTGATAATTTGTTTCCCTAATCTTATGTAAAAATGTACAGATTTTCAATTTTACCATTTATTGAAATTAATATCTATAATAAAATGTTGTATTAAAATTATATTGAAAACATATCAACAAATATATATGTATGCATGGATTGGTCAACGTGTTTTAGGTCAATGGAAGATGTATCATATTTGACTACAATTAAATAATTAAGATCAAACTTTTAACAACCTAAATGGGAAACAAGTTTATTCTCCTTCTCTTCTTCAACTTTGTCTCATGTAAATCTTGAGAAATATATAACCGTGCTTCTAATTGATCAAAAGCTATACATAACAATAACAGTCAGAGACCTCTTTTTTTTTTTTTTTCAACTCAAATAAACTAAATCCAAATACGCCTTCAAAATCGACATATCACACTCCCATTTTTCTTTTCTTTTCTTTTCCTCCAGTTGCTTGTTCAAGTCTTTTTGTAATTAATTTCCAATACATTAGAGCATCAAGTACTCTCACTGGTATATCAGATAATTATATTTTAACCAATAAATTTTAGAAGAGCTATTCTAATTTAGTCTAATAATACTTAAATCTAGCCAATAATACTGAATATTAAATATTGATATATAGAGCTTAACAGAACATATGATTAATGACAGGATTAATGCGTACACATAGCATGTATGTTGCACAAAATTGATGTGCAATTTCTTCAACTCATGGTTATACAAGTATTCAAAATTAGGAAGCAAATCGGATTATATATATCATATGAAGTCGTATGATTTAGTAAGAAATAAGAATTAGTGACAACATAGTAATATTGTCTCCTCTTCTCTCTGTCACAAGTGTCAAGCACTTAATACATTCCCATATTTCAGTTGAGATTTGGTAGGTGAGAATTTAATTTAAAAGAGCAAAAACAAAGCTATATACGATTTATTATTTATACATGAAAAAGAGTACCGATAATAAAACCGAACCGGTGAACTACGAGGGGCGGTCCGGAGACCGTACCGTAATTCTAGCGGGTAAGGGTCGACCGGTCCCGGTTCCGCCGCAACTGCTGCAAGCCATCCGGCCTGAACCGGCGCAAGTTCTGCAACCAATATCGCCGTCGGACCAACGGGAACACATGCAAGTGACTCGACCGGTTCCGTTGCAAGCGGGACAGCGAGGGAATGGACCGGCCATGGTCTTCTGGTCCATCACCGATTTAACCAGAACCGCTCCGGCGAGCACGCTTAGACCGGTGGCCACCTGGCTCAGCACCACTGGAATCATCGCTAAATCGGACTCACAGAGAATCAGAGAAAAAAGAGAGAGAAGGATTTGGGAAGAGATTGGGCTGATATTGTAGTGATTTTTCTGAATAACGAAGAAAATAAAGGAATAAATAGAAGTGGCTGTGGAATTAGACACGTATACGTCGTTGTGTTTGGTGGCTGACAAGAGGTGATTGTTTGTAGTTTAGTGGAGCCGAGATGTTTTTTTCGTTTTCGATTTCTTCTTTTACAGATTCACTTGGCTCCTCTTGCTTGAACCATTTCATTTATGTGTGGCTTTCAAATTTTGTTTTGTTTCTCCGTCTCTCATAGTACTTTTTATTTTTCTTTTTACTTAAGAAATACTCATGATCTACCCCGACATGCTATTTTAATTTAGTGCACGTTTGGATAATCAAAATAATCAATTTTAAAGGCTAAAATTATAATTTTGTAAAAATATATTCAAATACATTTTTTATATGTCAAAATTAATTATGAATTTAAAATCATGATTTTTTTAAAAATACCCAAACACTCATTATATATGAAAATATTAATTATAAATTCAAAAGCATGACTTTTTTTTAAAAAAATATCCAAATACTTTTATACATGTCAAAATCAATTATGAACCTAGAATTATAGTTTGTAAAATAGTTTATATAATTTTTAGATAAATTTTTAAAAATATATAATTGAAAAGTTGAATTAAAAAGAAAGTAATAATAACTAATAGGATAATTGTGATTTTAGCTTTATAATTAATTTTGACACACATATATATAGGGGTATTTGGATAATTTGAAGAAAACTCTAATTTTATGTTAATAATTAATTTTAGAATGTATAATAGACGTTTAAATATTTTTAAAAAATAATTTTAAATTTATAATTAATTTTAAGACGTAACATAAATGTTTAGATATAAACAATGGTTTTATGCGATTTTTAATTTTTCTTTTCAATTTATATTAAATTTAATCTTATTAGTTAATTTTATAAATCAATTATATATTACATAATATAATCAATTATATTCAAAATTAATTATATTAATTAATTTTTTTTATAATTAATTTTTTCTAACAAAAATCCAAAGGGGCCCTTAGTATTTTTCTTTTCTTTTTTTTTTTTTGCAACGAATGGAGAGGCAAATCCTATAAGGTGTCTTTTAAGAGACTTTAATTTTATTCCAATTATATTGCTACTTAAAAGTATTTGATTGTTTACTTTTGTCTCTCAAAATTTTAGTATTAATATTATTAGGAAGTGGAAGTTTTACATATCTTTTAATTAAATTAGTAAAACTAAAAAAAATAGATAATTTATTCATAAAAAATTTAGATAATTTTTACATAACTTTAATGTTGTATGTGAAAATAATGTTAGAAACATCATATACTAATGATGAAAAGTATATTTATATAAGGTTAAAGTCCAATTTTGCTCTTAATTTTTTTAGGAACACTAATCATCTTAAAATTAGAAGTGTTGCATGGAGAATTGGCAAACTTTAATTGGAGAATTAACAATGGTAGGAATATTCTTGCTAATTGCCATGAATGGTAGCTTATGCAATGAATAGATCCTTTGATTCAACTTTATTTCATGTGAGTTATAGATTTGATGTTACATAACCTAGAATATGGAACAACAATCTTATATGTTAGCTATATATATATATTCCTTCTATTGCTAAGAAGAATTTTAAATGCCATTGAATGGAAACCAAACCAAATTGGCCAGTTCAATCAGTGAATCAGCCTCTCTATTAGTTTGGTTTTCCATCTAAACTAGTTGAGAATGACTCAATTAATTGAATAACCTGGTGAACCCAAGGTAACCATACTAACCCATCATGGTTGACCGAGTCACTTATTTCTTTTCCATCTAGGGTTCTATCTACGCGTGGCAAAAATAATCCTACATGTACACATGTTGCCTTAAAAAAAGAAGGTGATAAAAATGTGTCTACTTGTCTTTATTGTGCATCAAGCTAAGGAGGAGATGGGATAAAAGAAGCAAGAAACATCTTGCTAGTATAAGTAGTTTAGTAGTTTCTTGTAAGAATGTTCCTCATGATGTATATCATAGAATGATACAGTCTTTGAAAGGTAGGAGAAAAAGGAAACTTGATAATAAAAAAGAACAAGAACAAGTAAACATTAGGCATCTTGAATCTATTGACCTAATTGCTCCTACTCCAATTAATACAATAAGAATCAAGCTTCTACTACTTTAGCTGACAATTATGTTGCCCCCAAGACAAGTCTTGGTTCCTAATCAAGCATCAAAAGTGCATTTGCAACTAAAGAAGCACAATGTAATGCAAAAATGGAAGTTGTTGAAAGGGCTATCATCAATTGCATTCTATTTAATACATTAGATTACCCTTTCTTTTAAAAAACTGTGGATGCTATTAGTTTAATTAAGCTAACGTTTAAAGCCCCTAATGCTTATGAATTTAGAATCAACTTGCTAATAGATTGGAAAAAAGAATATCAATTACTTATTGGAAAAACGAATATCAATTAAATAGAAAAACATTAGATGTACATTCATGGCTAGTGGTTAGACAGATGTGAGGTAGCAAACTTTCATAAATTTATTAATCTATTCTAAACATGAAATGGTCTTTGTGATATCTATTGATGCTTCAGATTTAGTGAAAGATGCTAAGACTTTGTTCTCATTGTTTTGTGAAGTAATTGAGTAGATTGGTCCTAAGAACATTGTTCATATGGTGACTGATAATGCCATTAATTATGTAGCATGTGGCAAGTTGATTAGGGAAAAATATAAAACTATTTATTGATTACCTTGTGCCGCACACTATTTGAATCTTCATTTAAAAGACATGACAAGATTAGACAAGCATTTGTAATTAAGGCATCAAAGATAACTATTTTTGTTTATAATCATATAATTTTCTTGTCATGGTTTAGGAAAATATTGGGTCGAAAAGAAATCATGAGTCCAAGTATAACAAGATCTGCTACTACATTTTTCACATTGCATAGTATATATATGCACAAGCATGACTTGCAAGTTTTAATGACTGATAAACACTTTGTGGATTATAAATTATCAAAGACTAAAACTAAAATAATTGTTATTGTTGTCATATTAGATAACGGGTTTTAGGGTGATTACTTATAAATTGTGAAGGTTGTATCTCCCCTTATAAAGCTATTGAGAATTGTGGATTCAGATGATAAATCTTCTTTGCCTTACGTTTATGAGAGCATGCAAAGGACAAAAAAACCAATTAAGGCAACATTCAATAATAAAGATATATCAATATAAGTCTTACACAAATATTATTCAAGCTTGATAGGATAAGCACTTTAAGACAAAATTTCATGCAGCAGCATATTTGTTGAATCTTGCATTTTTGTATGATGACAACTTTGCTTACAAGAGAAGGTTAATGGATGCAATGCTTAATGTGTTTAAGTCAAATGAAAGTGAAGAAGTTAATTATATTATGATGATAAAGCAGTTGAGTTTGTATCATGATCATAAAGAATCTTTTGATAAAACTTCGTGTTAGAGAACAGCCCAAAAATTAAATCCTCATATTTATTATTTAACATATTTGTGGTAATTATAGTTATGATATAATCAACATATAACTAAATGTCTTTCATTTGTGGATGAATGGTGGTCATTATATGGTGTTTCTTTTTCAGAATTGCAGACTCTTGAAATGCTTATTCTTAGCCAAACTTCCTCTTCTTCTAGCTATGAAAGAAATTGGAGTTTGTTTGAACACATCCATATAAAAAAAATAGATTACAACATTAAAGATTAAATGATTTCATTTTTACAAATTATAATATGCGATTGAAGCATAGGTAAGAATAAGAGTTTTGAATGCTTTTATAGTTTTATATTTTTTTATAAGGAGACAATTGAAGAAAAAGAAAAGTTATGATCACATTGATTATAAATCAATTGACAAATTGGATTTTAGGTGGTTGAAGAAGAGGAAAACTAACTCCCAAGTTTAATTATCAAGATATTGCAAATCTTAAAAGTACGATTCATAATGAATTCATGGTTGCTCCATCAATTATTAAGAGGGATTATATGAACGTTTAAATCTACTATCAAGTCTAATACAAGTATATAATATCATAGCTCCATAATTATTTTTTACACATTCATTTGTATTAATTATTATTTGTTATAGATGATGGATATATGAATGTTCCATAGCCCCCATCCTTGCCTGATGATATTGTTAGTGGTTTTGGTTTTTCTCATTCAACTCCTAATGTCTCAATGCCTAGAGATATGAATAAAGTTAATGATAATATTGGTGTTGGTGATTATTAGTTTTAAACTTTTTAATAATTAAAGGGTTGTAATTGTAAGGATGAATATTTGGAATGTTTTATTTTTATTATTGTTAGATTTTGAATGGTTGTATTTCTACAATTATTGATGTACTGGTATCTTGTATTAGAGACTAGTTTTCGATTTGGTTAAGTGTTTTTATAATTAATATTTTTTTATTTAAATTATATTATTTAAATCATAACTAATTTGCCATCGGTTTAACCCTTGATTCAATCCCGATTAAAGCACTAACCTATGACCTAATGCTTTAACTAGTTCAATGACCAGTATAATTTTCAGTACTTTATTAAATACTCATTTTTCATTCTCAACATCTATGATAAGCTAATAAGGGATCATTGGATCATATTCATCTAACAAATCACTATTACAAAATTGCTCATATTGGACTATTTTAGTTCATATTCAACAGTTATAAATTATCTAGTATGCAATCATCATATATTTGTGAAATAAATATTGAACTGTTATAAGAACCGTCCAATATTTGGAGTCCAATATTAGACAATTCTTTTAACCCATCCAATACATGATACAAGAATTTGTGTGAACTAAAAGAGAGATGATATATTGGACGGTTGTGGCAATATAGAGCTTATATTGAGCAAGAATTTGTATAGCAATAACTGTTCAATGTATATAGGCTTTTTTATTTTTTATAATAAAGGACTACTTTATAACAACCCCCTTACAATAATATAATGCAGATACAATAAATTCAATTAAGCTCCAACCCAAATGTCAAACAATAATACTAAGCTAACAATTATGTTAAACCTATAATAATCAATAATTTTATATGTAAATTCTCAAAACTATATTAATTTTAAACCTCAATAAGAAAAACTAAATAAAAAAATGTCTCACTCACATATTTGTCACCCACAACTGAAAAATATACTCACATAATTCTTTCATGACTTTATTGATGTGAGCGTCCTCAAATTGTTCATGATAAGCATCAAGGTAATATTGTAATAATATAATATGACAACATAATTAGTTAATAATTGAGTAAAATGAATTATCACATATAATTAAAATTGAATAATATACATAATGTGGTGGGGATTAGAATTAGCCCGTGAGTGATGATATCTTTGAAAAATCTCATCATGCAATATCCCTTACTAAATGGGAATTAGCGTGGAATTTTGTCTCTTGTTAATGTCGTAGCAAAAAACAAGGTCACTAATTTTAGCGACAAAATATATTCCCTCACTAATCTAATGAGGGATTTAGTGAGGGAATTGAATTTAGCAAGGAAATCCCCCACCAAACATGTTTATATTTAAAAATGACCACATAATGCCACATTACCCTGCCACTATGTGTTAGAAATTGTGCCTTAGAGTCAATCATTATACTATATATATTGCTATTTAATAAATTTCTCTTTTATTACCATATCAATTACATGTTCATTATGATAATTGTATCCCTGAAAAAACTATAATGATTGTCCTAAATGTCATTAGTCGGTCATCTATGAGAGATCATAGATGAAATAAGAATAGTATAACTTTAATTAATTATAGAGATATAAATCAAAGTCGTAAGCACTTAAAAGAGTACAAGATGTTAGACTGACCTGATATGAGAAAGCTACATGGTACAAGTCATTAGCTTATCTCATATGTAACCATATCATTAAGCCCTTTGACCTAAGATCATCATAGATTCCTAAATGATGACTACTGAATTTTGACCTAGTCAAAAGTTACCTTTGACCGATTGATCATAAAGGTTATGATTGAGTTTAGTGATATTTATGTAGATGAAAATGAGTAGTCAAGATGAAATTTGACCCTCATATCAATTAAGAGATATTATTGGGCCCCTCGATAAGTAAGATTGATAAAATGTAAGATCATAATATAATGGAAAAGATTTTTTCATTACTATAATCAGTTCACTCAAAGATCGAGAAAGTAATGGTCAGGTAAAGAAGGATAACAATCCCATATGTCATACTTGATCGAAATATTGTGTGACAAAAGGAATGTAATATGATTACATGACATATTACATTGGATCATCGATCCCTATATAAGTGAAGTAGTTGCAATGTCTTACTAGAGGTTACTTGCGATGGTGGGCTAGTAGCATAATTAGTCTACTGCCAATTTTATATGAGCCTACAGGGTTGTATACAAGAATCTCAACTCGAGCTAAAATATTCAAGTTTATTAAATCTAGAGTATGTCTAGATTCAATGAATATAATACTTTATCTAGGGTGAATGAATTATATATATATATATATATTTAAATATTTATTTGATAAATATTTATATATATTCATATGAAATGTAAAATATAATTATATTATATATTATATATATATATTCATGTTTTGTGTGTGTGTGTGTGTATTTGATGTGTGTGTGTCTATGTGTATGATATATCAAATTAAAAATATAATATAATATATATATATATATATATATTTTCAATATATACACACACACAAACATACATGTGTGTTTTTGAGTACATATATATATATATAATATGTATATGTGACATATACATATTATATTGTGTTAGTTTTAAATTTACTTTTATGTAATATATTAAATTTAATAACTAACATAATATAAGAGAATATCATGTTAGTTTTATAAGTTAAATTTATAAGATAAATTTAAATTAGATATGATATCATAGATTAAATTTATGAGATAAGTTTAATTGAATTTTTGTTGGCTCATTAAAGGAAAACTAAAACCCTCATCTTATAAATGATAGATAAGGGGGCGTGCTTCTCAAGTGAGAGTCAAAAAGAGTCTAGATGGTCAAACACCTTGAAAGCCATGAAACACCTTAAAGAAAAGGAAGAACGACATTCAAAGATGATCGAACGTTGGGAACGCTAGCGCACTGTTCGAGTTATAGAAATGTTTGTGTGAATACTGATAAAAGGAGCATATCTATGTTATCGACTCTTCTATCCACCTTCATTTAAATGAGTTCATTCGGTCCACATCGGGATAGGGATTTTAAATTCTAATCTTCTATTATACCTCCCTATCTAACACTATGTGCCTCATCATCTGCCAAGTGTACATCAACTTTTGCCAAGTCACCTACTACTTCATGCCTCATCACTCACCATATGCGGGTCTGCTCATGCTAGTCACCCACCAAGTGTGCATTTGCTCATGATATGTGTAACATCCCGAAATTTTAAGACTCGAATTTATTTTAAAAATAAAAAAATAAAAATCTATAATTAAATTAAAATTAAGAATAATTTGATAGAGGTTCAGAGTTTGAATTTTACTCAACAGAAATTTGTTTTTATTTTATTTTTAACTATGAAAAAATTACTAAAGTTGACTCAAGCTTTTGTGTTATAACAAAAAGATTTAGGCCCTTTCTTGTAATTTTCCCCAATGTGTTTAGTTTTGTTTTTTTAAGAGGAAATAGAATGCAGAAACTGAATTGGAGAAACAAAGAAGCAACGCATGAAGAAGAACAAGGAACAAAGAGGAGGAAGAGAGGGAGTTTGTGCTCAAATTCAAGAGACTTTATGACTGTTGTGAGCTCGGCTACGTGGTAGGTAAACTCCCTACTTCAATCTTCTTCCTTCCCTCTTGATTTTCTTCAATTTTTGAAAGAGGTAAATTTTAAATTTTGATCCCAAGGGCTTTATTCTTGTAAACTTTGGTTTTTTGGGTCCTTGGGAGTTTGTTTTGAGTGGATAATTGGACGAAAAGAGGTGTTTTGAGCACACATTAAACCTTGAGAGATTGGGTTTTGCTCCTCAATGATTTAAGCCTATTGATTTAGTTATAATTTTGCTATTTGAGCCCAATAAGATTTAAATTAAGGTTTGGTTTTCATTATAAGGGCTAATGGTGAAAGTTGGCAACACTAAGTAAAGGTTTTTAATTGATTAAAAATTATATAAATTGGAAATTAGCCTAGTAATGGCTAATAAATGGTTTTAGTGGTTAAGTGATACTATGTGAATGGTTGATTTAATATATGGACCATTAGGATGGATTATGACTCATTGACCCAAGTTGTGTGGTATGAGTTATAATCTTCATTAATGCTATTTGTCATGATAAGTGATGTGGATCACTTATATGTTGTAGAGATTGTTGGTGAAATTGGTTTGGAAGTTAAGGAATAAGTCAAGTCCTATTTTGTACAAGAGAAACCCTTTTGGTACCAAAAGGTTGAGGTAACAGGAAAATTTATATTTTTTATTACTTTATTTTTAACTATTTTTGAATAAATATTACTAGCTATCATGCATTACATGTTTTAAAAAATTAAACGTGTTTTATAAGGGGTTATGAAATACTACTTTGATTATAGTGCAAATTTATTTTCTAATTATTTAACAATAATATTGTTATAGAAACGAGATTTGTTTACATGTATTGTAATAATAAAGAATAGAAGTTGTACTTAAGGAAGTGTAACTAAGTAAGATACCTTAGATAGGCTAAGGAACCGTTTAAGGGAGATTTATAAATGTTATACTACCTTAAAGTGTTAAAGTGGTCAATACTTGAGAAAGGTAGACAGGAATAAAATGTATGATCTCGGTAGGAGTTCATTAATGAGGTGTGAAATTTTAATATTTTATGACACACTATCAGTACTCGGTGTTGCCTTACATATTGTGAGCTCAGTGCACTAAAATGGTTAGTGTATTGAGTGTTCGACACCTCTTAGTGGGAGAGGGAATCTGACATATGCAATGTGAGGTTAAGTGTCTAGGCCAAAGTAGCCCTCACATGAAGAGCAAGTAGGGCTGGCTCTAGGAGGGAGTTAGCTTCGACTGCTTAGAATTAGATCATGCCTTAGATTATATTTTGTACCTGTGGAGGTACAAGTGGGTATAAGGTTTACCTGCGAGTTAAAGAGTGTCAGGGGACATTCTGTTGGTCTTGAAAGTTATATCGACCTATGTCATGTATTCATGCATTTTAAATGGCTAAATTATATACTATATTGAATTTATTATTCATTTATTCGATTATGGCTTACTTTGTAATGATCAATGTAGATTTTTCTGTTACTGAGACTATAGTTATCTCACCCCTTTCTTTACAATATTTACAGGTTTAGGCAAAGGATCTATTGGTGGACGGGGAAAAGAGCTAAGTTAGGAGTTTGTTTGTGATTTGTAAAGAACTGCAACCCCTTTTTTTTGAACAAATCTATTATAATATATTTAGGATTAGGGTGCCGGTAGGATGTGATTATGTATATGCGTGTGAGTATGTGTGGATTGCATGGCTTGTGCATGAATTTTTGTTTGCTTATAGACTTATGGCTAGGAAACTTGGCTATGATGTGTGGTTTTGATGGATTTATTTAGTAGACTAAATTTTTACTACAAGTAAATATTTATTTTGGTATATATATGATTCTATAAGCAAATGCAATATGGTTGCATTGCAAATGTTATGCTATGGGCAAACATACACCTTGGATAGAAAGAGTGAGTGCGTGGGTCCCACGAAGATCTTTGAGCCAAGTGAAAATGTTTAGCGTGTGTATTCATATGTGTATATGATATTTGAAATAATTTTTGGCCACTCTTGTGTGATTTGTGTATTTTTAGGATTTAGGGTCCATTTTGAGAAATGGCACACAGGTGGTTAAATTTTGGTACAAAGAATTTTTCTATCATTTAAATGTTCTATCAGGTGTTTTTAGTCCTATTTGACGTGTACAAAGTGTTCTCACAGGTTTGTAACCAATAGGATGAGATTTGGACAATTTTGAAAATAATTTTTACTAAAAAACTGTACTTTTGCATTCGGGTGTTCAAATCTTAATCCAACCATTGGATTTCTTTAAAATTTGGATCACAAGTAATACTTTTTATATGTTTCGTGTGGGCTTTAGAATCACATTGATTGGGCATCGGATGGAGAAACGACGCACTCCAAAATTTGGTCCAGAGGAGCTGTCATGACAGCAAAAGTGTTGTCATGACAGCAACGGTGATGATGTTGCGACATACACAAAATTCAATCCATCCATTGAATTTTTTTTTCAAAATTTGGTATTCTAATAGTACTCTTTAAAAGTGACATGTGGGCTTTGAAATCGCTCCAATCGGAGGTCGAATGATGAAATGGTGCACTCCGAAAGTTAGTCCAGAGGTGCTATCATGACAACTTTTTGACAGCAAGAATGACCAAATTTGTAACATGTGTAATTTTTAATTTGACTAATGGATCTTTTTAAAATTTGGTACACTTATAGTACCCTTTGAATGTGACGTGTGAGCTTTAAAATTAATTCGATCGGAAACCGGATGATAGAACGGCGCCTCCCGAAAGTTGGCTCTGGAGGGCTATCATGACAACATCTTTTTACCCTGCTTTCGCTTACCTTGCTTCTGTGCATTATAGGTAAAACTTATAAATTATTCTTAAAAAAAGTTTTAAATGTTTATTTTGCAATCATGTATCTATTTAGTGATTTATATGATTTATTTCCCAAGTTAGTTTTAGGATTAACTCCTTAACCACACTTAATTTATTTGAATTGTGTGATTTTTGAATAATATTTAGGGCAACTGTCACAATATGTCACCTACCACGTGTGTGTGCTCATGCCATGTTACTTGCCACCTTGTACCACTTCACCTATCTACTACCGTGTCACATATTTATTACATAAACCAAAACCCTTGACTTTCTAACTTTCAAGTTTTATGCTATCTTTCTTTACTAATTTGAGTTGGCAATTCATTATGTTTATGAGCTATGAGTTGTTGCCACCCCTGCCCCTCAAATCAACTAATTCTTCCTCAGTTTTCCAAACCCTTTGGTCAATGCTTAACATCAGATGTCAGAGTTTCTTCAAAACCTTATCATTATTTTGTAGTTCATGTAGAGCGTTTTTACCTTGGCACGTGTTAACCTCATTCCTGCTCTCCTCATATGTTTAAACACCATAGGAACATAGACTTTTAGTAACCTAACGCCACAAATAGTACAAAACAATGAAATCCTAACTAATAAGGGAAGTGTACATGTCTCACGTAATTGTCATGACTATTAGGAAAACAATTTTGAAACAATCCAAAAAGCTATAAAGCAACCAAGCTCTAATACTAAAAATATAACATCCTAAAATACTGACACATTTTTTCAAAATATTTTAGTAAAACTTGCACAGGTTAGAACAGTGGGATTCCCAAAAACACATTATTCAGCCTAGAACATATGGCCCAAAAATCTCGAATAAAAAGAAGACAACAATATTCATAATTGATTTGATAATTCAAATAACTAGAATTCAACCCACTTCAAAGCCAACAATATTCATAATTAATTATTATTATTTTATAAATGTTAGTCAATCACGAAGAAATTGTTGTTAAAATGCGTGGAGTTTTAAAATCCCTAACTTATAATTGTTCATGTCATATTAACAAGTAACATTTATAAAATAACAACAATTCATTTGAAATTAACAATAATCTATTGTGGTTTTAATAAGTTAGAAAAACTGATAGGAAGGATTAGTTGTACTTGTTAATCATTCATTAATAAGTATCCGTTTAGGTTTTGATAATAACCTATTTGTGTACATTGGGACATTTAACAAGCAAAATATGTGAAGTTTTAAAGTCCTTGATTTATAATTGTCAATGTTAGATTAACAAGTAACATTTATAAAATAACAAAAATTTATTCAAAATTAACAATAATCTATTGTGATTTTAATAAATTAGAAAAATTGATAGAAATGATTTAGTTGTACGTATTAGTCATTCATTAAGAAATATTTGTTTGGATTTTGACAACAATTTATTTGTGATTGATATCAATATATCAGGACATTTAACAAATAAAATTCGTAAAGTTTTAAAGCCCCCAATTTGTAATTATTCATATCAGATTAACAAGTAACATTTGTAAAATAATAAATTTTATTTAAAAATTAACAACACGTCATTATATTATTACATAGAAGTAGTTAAAAGCTTAATTTACTACTCAATTTTTTTTTTTGCTACATATGTTTAAAGGGCTTGTGGCCATGCTTTTTAGGTAGTCAAGAGTTATGGGATCAAACCCTTTCTTAGCCACCTAAACTAATTATTTTTTAAATAAAATATTGTCGGTGTTAGAGTTTTGATGACTTGCCCCCTCTGGTAACAGGAGCTCCTGTGGCCTCACCGTTGGCGGTGGTGCAATAGCCGGTGACGATGGGTCTTTTTTGTTTTTGGTTCTTTAACTACTTGAGTGGTATTTTAGATTTTTTATTTTAAAAATTAATTTCAATCAAGAATAAGGGATAACAATGTAATTTTAAAATTAATTGATCCTTAATTGATATTAATATTACTCATATGTCCTTGGATGCTATTTTCCCTGAAACATTGCTCTGGCCCCCTCTCTACCTGATTCCGTAATTTTGCAGCATGGCAGACGAAGAAAGACGCACTGGCCTTTCACGCAGACCTCAGGGTATTATAATAATACCCGGGCGTCTGATCAAAGTGGGTTGGGCCACCGACTTTGATTATCCAATTATTATATTGAAATTTTTAATTAAATAATTTTATGTATATGTATATATTATAAAAAGTTATTTATTCATGTATATATTAACAATTTCCGCCAACATGAAAGTTTTTAGTTTCGGCTGATTTTGTGTCTTTTACCTAAATAACTTATTAAATAATTAACTAATTATAATAAGGTAATTTAAAACTTATTTTATATTTTAAATAACTCTCCTTAATCACCTAATTATATGATTTTCTCTATTTTCTATAAATTATCTTTTTAACTGTTTTTTTAGAAGAAATATCTTTACTCAAATAATTACATAATAAATTTTAATTACCATGAAATGTCATCCAAATATTATAAAATTCTAAAAATAAAAATTTTAAGATATTACATCTATTCAGTTGAACTAAATTCACCAATGATTTAATATATATTATTATTTAACTATACATATAAATAAAATAAAATAATATTAAAAATACACACATATATTATATTTTAGTTTTAATTATTAATACGATAAATAATTTATATTTATATTCACATCACTCTTTATATTATATTTTTAAATAAAATATTATTTTTATAAGAAAAATGAACTTAAAATGAAACAAATATTAAATATTAATTAATTTTATTATAAACATTCTAATTAGTTTTTAAATTTATTTTTTTAAAATAAAAATAATTAAATATATAATTAAACATCATTGCTAAAAAGTCAATTACTTGTAATAATTAGCTTAAAATAGAATCTCTTGCTAATAAAAGTGGGAATAAGCCATGCTTCTATTAGGGACTTATGTCCTAACTTATTTTAAGTTTAACTTAACTTATTTATTAAATAAACTCAAATCGAGTTCAAGCATTTAATTATACCAATGCAAATAAATAGGCTAGATCTTTTTTTTTTTTCTTTTTTTAAGGATGGGTGCACATGTTCACACACGTGCACATTTTATTTCCATCCCCTATTGGCTAATTCTCTATATAACACTTTTAATATTTTATTAATTATTTTATTTTAAAGAAGTATAAAAATGTATTGTTAATTTTCTCGCTAAGAATCTTAATGAAGAATACTATTTTTCTCATTAATTATCTTATTTTAAAGAGAAATTAGCAATCTTTCAATATCTTGACATTTTAGAGTGAAAGAGATAATCCCTCACTAATTCACATTGATCATCTTATTTTACAGAAGAACGCTAATTTTCTTGCTAATTATATTCTTTTTAGAAATAAATTAACAGTTTCTCGCTATTTTTTCTTTGCTAATTTTTAGTTAGAATATGAAATTAATATCCCTCACTAATTGAATATTTTAGAAAAAAATAGATGATTTCTCATTAAATTATCTCGCTAATTCATATTTTTTTAATAATCCATGTAACACTCTAGAAATCTCAACTCCTATTTTTCTTGAAAACTTTAACTTTTAAATTCATACTATAATAGAAAAAAGTCTACTATGATAATAAAAAGTAAACCATACATTTTGCTAAAAGAAAAAGTAAACTGTACATTTCAAAAATGTTATTATGGTATAAAGAACTATCTCGATAATTAATAATAGCGATCCTTTTTATAAAGTATGCTATGATTGAAGAAAAAAGGTTCTTCTTATAATAAAATATCTCTTAAAATAGATTATCATGATAGAAAAGGTTTAAACATATAAAAGAAGCCTACTATGATAATTAAGGAACTAAATAGGTTACTTAAATAAAAATCAATGAAAAATAATATTAAAGTAAACAAACCTAATGAAAAACATTACTACATAAAATGTACCTAAGTGGATCCCAAACTATATTCCAAATGAATATTATTTGTTTTGCAATCACAAATAAACATTGAAGCATGAGCCCTATTTAACCTTTCCATAAGCTTTTTTAAAATTCTCATACCCTAATATATTATATTTAAATCTCAAATCTTCCCTAATATCATAATTTCATCAATCTATATTTCAAAAATTCATCAAAAAATAAATTGAAAAATAAAAAATCATCCTCAAGCCTTTGTAACATTTATTCACACTTAAATAAACATCTAATAATTATGTATTTATCCCAACATCTAAGATTAAACATAAACTCAACTATAGAAGTCTAGGGTTTAACTCAAAATTCTCCAATTCAAATTCCAACCTCAAATAAAATATTTTATAATATTTATTATACTCCCAATAATCTCAACAATTAAAATCATCACAAGTTTGAATTTTACATAAGAAACTCTAATGTGAAAATCAACTTATATCTCTAGGAAATATAGGTAGAATGGGTGATTAGAAACTCACCTCAAGTGATTGCATAACCTAAAATGATTGCATAACCTAAAAAACCAAAATAGCCCTCTCTATGGTTTCCTCTCCCTCTCACATTTTTGGCTGAAACATGGAACATGGACCCCTTTAACACACTCGTCTATGCACAGTCGTGACGGTCTTGGCCTTAAGTTGTGTCCGCGCGTGGTTCAGCACTGTGTTGTACTCGTTTGTGCGTGGTCAAATGCTTCATAGGCCGATTCTACGTGCCCTTTTGGATCCAATTTGGCCCAATTACATATTTTGGACCCTAACCTACACTCTAATGTAACTCTAAGCCTAATTTAATCCATAATTAGATGCCTAAACAAATGGTTAACTCCAAATAATTTTAAATGAAAATTTTATTTCCTAATTTAAACCTCAAACAATATAAATTCCTAAATTTTAAATCCTCAATAAAGCCTCAATTTCACAATTTATTTATTATCTAAAAATTAAGATGTTACAATTCACAATCCTTAATTTAGAAGCACATGTCATGAAATTTAAAAAAAATACAAATTAAATTCATTAAAATACCACTAATCTTACCCTTGCACGTTATGTATACAAAATAACATCCCTACAATAAGCTGTTTTGCCTCAAAGTACAAAGCTAATACTCGAGCTTGCTGTTGCTGAATCTTGAGACTAGTATCATGATGAGCAAAGACATTATGAAGATAGACAAAGACATCATTAGAACAGATAAAGACAAGCTTCAATCATTCAATATATGTCAGAAATATTGAACAATTACAATGTAATAGTCTAATAGTTGCCTCCACCTCCACATATTAGATGGTTATACTTACAATCGCCCAATAAGAAACATCATTTGTAAGGTTTTTTTTTTTGTTAGTAGTGAATGTTTCATAATTCACTTGCAAAATATTTTGGACTTGAATTCTAGTGTTGTAGATTTATGGGTGAATCTATCGAGAATTAAACTCCCTTTTAAAATATATATATATATATATATATATATTGTTAGAAACTGCTCAATAGAGCTTTAGATTCCGGAGATGTGCTCACTGCTCAATGATCATCTTTTAAATAACAATTTGTTATGTGCTTTTTGGCTGTCCTGACTCCTAATCATGATTCCTTAAATCATATCTTCACAATCCGTTATTTTGATATTGCCAATTAAGGACTAGAGAATTGGCTCTCCTGTTTAGTTAGAATTCTAGCAGTGAATATGAATAACTCCTTCAATCTATGATTGTGCTGCTTAATTTAAATTAGTGGAAAAGAAATGAAGCGATTCTTAATTGCTGCTTTTAAAAGAATTAGCCATGTTTTTATGCATTATATGAAATTTAAAATGTAAATCATAATGTTCGCGTACAGTTTGTTATAAATCCATGTCTACTTCATATTATATAATTAAGAAAATTAGTTAAATGTATTTTAGTGAATTAAATTGGTACCAAAGCAGAAATAATTTTTAAATTCACTATCAAATTTCTTGATTTCCATCCCGAAATGCAGCATGCTGCCCAGGCTTGCCAGTGATATCCCCAGCATTTTATAGGCTGGGCAGAATCTGGCTGCCTTGCTAATTGGCGGTGCCTCGCCCATCATATGTAAAGAAAATATCATTAAATCAAGCATGATAAATAACATATTAAGAAGCAAACATATTCAATACTTTTACAATAAATATAAATATTATGATACAATATATATACTCCTTAATTAAATCCACAACATCAAAGTACAAGTTTCTAGCTTGAAAGATGAACAAGTCTGAACACAATATCCATAGTGGAACACGAAATAACATCCATAATCTATTAAAAAAAAAATACATAACATGACTTACGTCCAAGTGTTTAACAAGGCAACAAAAAGATTGTAATTAATTAAAGTCTCAAGTGCAAATGGCATGTGATTAATCGATCTCCTCAAAGTACACAAAAGAGGAGCATTTGGAAAAAAAAAATATAAATATATATAAAAATTAATATGCCATAAGGGAAAAAAGAAAGAAAGAAGAAATCTACTTAAGAAATGAATGAATGAAACATTATGAAGACTTAAGCATAACAAGAACATCAATATAAACTTCAGTGAGGGTGATTTATATATATATATATATATATATATTCCTTAATAAAACCACAATTTCAATGACAGGAGTCAAGGAGTATTTGAATTTTTTAAAAATCCTCCTTTGTCTCACTGACCCTAAACACGTAGTTTAACATTACTTTTTGTGATGATGGAACCTTTAATCCCTCAAATTTATTTCAACTATTGATTTCGTTTTTCAAGTTTAATTTTTATTGATTTAGTCTCTTACACTTTCTTAACTTATAATGTTAGTCCTTTAAGTTTAAAAATTAATGTAAAGTATTTTGATGAATTGGCATGTATATATAGCTAAATAAAAATAAATTAGCTCTTAAATCAATTTCTTTTTATTAATCTAGTTCTTTACACTGTAATTTGTTCTTTATTTTTTAAAATTTCTAAGTTTATTTTTTCTACCTAAATAATTTCATATTTTTCATAAACCTACATGACTGCCACTGATATTCTGTTATCTATGTTAACCCAAATTGATAATTGAAAAAAATTTAAAAGACTAAATTGATAAAAAAATAAACTTAAATGACCAAATCAATAATTAAAATAAATTTTAAAAAACTAATTCAATGGAGGATTCAACTTATGATATAATAATTAAATTTAAAAATAATATTATGTACAGTATATGCAAAAAATTATATTAAAGTATTAAATAATATAAAAGTAAACTTAAATATTTCATTGAGAGTTAGCATACTCACATGGTAATAACAAATGTGATAGCATTGAAAATAAACTCCAAACTCATATAATGAGGGTGTCGTTGAAAAGAAAAATGAAATTCGATTTTCAGAAACCAAATCCAAACTCCAATTCAACTCTGATCTGAATACACTCTGTCTTTCATTCAAGAAAAATGTTCGCAACAATGCAATAAAAAAAAGGAGCCTACAAGAACAAGAGGAAAGAAAAAAAAAATGACGGAACATAAAGAAACAACAAAAGAACTCAATCAGCGCCAACTACATCATCAGGGGCAGAAGTGACAGGGAATGACTTGAGAGCAGCAACCGCATCCGAGGTCAGAATATCAGACAAAGAAAGTGTTGGTTCGTTCATCCACCCGATCAGGCACACTTCCTTAAAAGCTATCCTGACTTGAGTTTCAAACCTAGTCTTGATTCAGGCCTTGAAGTCTTAGAAGGGAGAAAGGCAGAGGTTGGGGCCTCTAGTTAGGCCTATATCTCTAAGAATCTCCTTACCCAACGGCCTTATAGAGATAGGGGAAGTAACTGTACGGGTGAAACATCAGTTGTTTGATTACCCCATCTAGGAGTAAAATTCAAGGAAAACCCAACCTTAGACGTTAGAGCTCTGCAATATAATCGTAAATGATACTTCTACACTTCCAATCATAGTAATCATCAGACTGATTAAAGGAGATACAATTGGCAAGGAGTTTACAATCAGTTTCAAATATAATCTTGTCATGTCCCAGATCATTAGCAAGCATCAAGGCGTGCTTTAGATAGAGCAAGCGCTTCTGTCAAGAAGGCGGAGAGGGACTTAGTCTTATCAATAAAACCCCATTGAAAAGCTCCTACAGAATTTCGACGGATAATTTCAATAGCAGCAAATTCCGATTTATCTGAGAAGGTGGTCTCTCCAACAAACATCCTCTTCTACACCGCTGATTACGTCTTGATCGGGCACGGGAGTATAATAAACAGACCAAAATTCATTATGAGAAGCTATTAGTTCAAGTACTGTTTCATGTCTAGGGTCAGTAAAATTGGACACTTTCCCATTTCTCTTCTTCCAGATATACCATAAGATCCAACAAATGAAGGCAATATCACACTCAGTTAGACCACTTATAGCATCACAAATAGATTCCCACCAAGCTCCAAAAATCTAACAGCAAGACTACACCCAAACCAAAGAGCAGGCCTGACCCAACTACATAAGAAGAAAAGATGTTCTCGGGTCCCTGTCTCAATACTACAGATTGGACATACCTGACATCATATTTACCATTAGATCACAAACTCTACCATGCTCCACAATAAAGGAACGGTTATTCTCAGGTTCATCAGGAAAAGTAACATTAGGAACCCATCTAGCATTCCATATTCTAATAGATTTTCCATCTCCAACATCCCAAAGAAGATTCTTGCTCAAACAGTCATGACCATCCAGAATACTAGACCAGCACCAAGACGCCTTATAGCCCTTCTTTTCATCAACAACTTCATTTTTAGGGAAGTAAATACTCTTGAGAACTCTTGCTCATAATTCCTCTGCCTTCTGTAATAACCTCCATGCTGTTTTACACCATTTTGGATGGTCGAAATAAATTTATCTATTGAAATACTGTTCCATTTTGGAGAGCTGTAAATCAACAAATTCTTTTTTTTTTTTTTAATAACCGCCTTATAGTCATTATATAAATTCGACGGTTACTCTGATATTCAACTTTCACGGTTTGTATTCAGATCAATAGTTTTATGTGTACTAGCACTTCTCATCTTCATTAACTCCTTGCTATCATCATCTTATCATCCTTCTTCAACAACTGACGTTATAATATCTCTCAATATAATGAACCATGTTGGCTCCTGCTTCAAGACTGAACCGCATAAGTTGAATTCACAGTGACCAGTACACAATCCGTTTTAAGTATACTAATAAATTATTTATTCAATAGAAAATTAATACATGTAGTGTTTAACTCCAAATGAAAAAGGGAAAGAAAATACATATGGTAAGATGTGTAGTACACACATTCATGGCCACTTGCTCACCTTCTTGTTTAAAATGCCGCGACCATAAGTAGAAGAAATTATTTCGACAAGAAGAGGGAATTGTAATAACACAAAGAGGGTTATTGGAACACTAGCAAGCATAATAACAGGGAGAAAAGCCCCTAAACGTGACGAGTTATGTTCCAACAATATGATTATTGTTGCAGAAAATGCTATCAACATAGTTGCAATGGAGAGAAAAAGTGTAGAAAGGCCTATGATCAGTTTTTTAGGCAAGGAGTAAAGGAAATCTTCTTCTGCATACCGCGACGTGAGGATTCCTAAGAATGTGAGCACAGAAGTAGTAGAAGCAAACAATGACAATGCATCTGAAATTAAGAAAACCTTGAACAACTTTTCCTGTAGGAAAATTGGATACCCAGAAGTTTGATCATTCCCTCCTGGAACTGTAAAAGCTGCTGTAAACATGATGGTGATGATCAGAGCACCCACAACTGAGCAAGAAGATGCAGTATCTTTCATCCATTTCTCGCCTTCATTCCTCAGTTCTTTGTGATTTATTTTTAAGCATTCTAGAGGAGTCAACCAATCGCAATTCCGAAACAAACTATATCCGGGAGCCACCACACTCTCTGCTGCCTATATTAAAAAAAAGTTCTGATCAATCGTATCTAATTAAAATCTTTGATTCTTCACTTTTTTTTTCGAACACACGCACATATCTGTGTGTGTTACATCTAGTCAAACAAAATCATCAAAAAACCCCGCACACACGCGTGCAAAAGCATTTAATTATACTTCACTTCTAACCTTGAACCACTGCATTTCTCTTTGCAGTTGCAGAGCGGCACCAGATATGCTGTTCAGTCTTGAAGCCGGAGCCAACATGGCTACTTCATGCAGAAAGGTGTTGCTGGAGGATGCGCTGATTAATGATACAACATTATCCTTAAATCGAAACCCATGGAGGAGGTTGAAAATCTCATTTTGACGAAATGAAATACCAGAGAAGAATATGTTCCCATTTGGATCAGGAAGAGTGGCAAGAGTGATTAGAACTGGGTTTGATTTCAATGCTCTTAACAAAAACTCAGCTTGCCCATTCCTAGCTGCAGTATGGAGCGCTTCTGTAATATGTGTTTCTTTATCCTGATCCAGAAATTTTAGTTTCTCACAAACAAAGTTCAAAATTTCATCTGATTGTGTATGTTGCAGCTTCTTCTTATACATTTCCTTCATTCCTGGACAATTGGTCGCTCAAAATATATACAAATTAATGTTGAAGTCCATTTTTAGTCATGAGAACAAAACAAATAAAAGAATCCAATATATTCAACCTTTGGGCAACTTTTTCACTCGCATACCTGACAAATTATAGATGTGGGAGATGAGCAAGTGCAGTAGATTTAACCCTGTTGAGATGGAATTTTGTTACAGTCCAATCATTCGAAAGGATTACACGTACACACAAAGGATATGTATGCATATGTTTGTTTTGTATGTATATATAGATAAAACCTTGTACAAATTTAATTTCAAATTTAACATTTTGACAAACCTGATCATTAATTTAATGTATGTTGAACAAAATAAAGATTTTTAATCCGCATTTTTATATTTTATTATGGATCAAAGATCATTTTTCTCCTTAAATTTTGTTTTGAAGAGCATTGAGTACCATGTATTGAAGGTATGACAATATTTCCTAAACAATTTTTTCAAGGCCAAAATTACCCTTTCATTAAAGTCACATCATCTTATCCGTTATTTACTGACATGAAATAGTTGTGGGTCCATATATAGTAAAAACAAGACATTCTAATCTATTTTACCAGTGTTTTGCCTTTAAAGTCAAACATGGTCAAAATGGGTTATAATGTCTTGTTGTCATTGTACATGGGTCTCACAATTATTCCATCATAGCAGAAAAGGGAAGATGATAAGTTTTTGATAGAAAGATGATTTTACTTCAGAAAAATTGTTTAGAAAGGATATTACTTCACCTTCAATACAAAAAGCCCAACACTATAAAAAAAATTTAGGAAAAAAAATAGTCTTTAACCCTTTGTCATATGTCCTACTTGATTTCATCTTCTAATTCATTAGCAGATGGAGCATACTGTACCTCGGGCTTTGTTACTCTCGCTTTCTTGTTCCGTGTCTACACAAGAATGCTCCGTGGCAGTGGTTGGTATTTTGGTATCTTCCACCCAAAATGTGATCAGAGATGGAGAAACGTAAGCTTCTTTGAATAATATAGAGTGATAAAAGAACAAATTAATTGAGCGAGGCTATTAATTTTTAAGATTATGAGGCCTGTTTGGTTTTGGTTCTCATTTTTTTATTTTTGAAAGCGGTTTTTTCGTACGATTTTTAAAATTATTTTTAAAATAAAAGGAAAATCTATTTGGTTATGTCAATCAAAAAATAATTTTAGAATTAAAAATGGATTGACAGTGATGGTTATAGGTAATTGATGATTGTGATTAATAATAAAAATTAATCAAGGTAGCTATAATTTTCAATAATTAAATGTTTTGAATTTTAAAAACAAAAAAAATAAAACAAAATTTTTTTTTATTTTTAAAAATAAAAAATAAAAATAAGTTTGGAAACAACTAAATGAAAAACACTTATCCAAATAAATTTTTAAATTTTTCTGTTTTTAAAAAACAAAAAATAATTTTTAAAAATAGAAAACAAACAAACCCTTAATTTGCCTCTTTCTGTGTACTTCTCACTACAAGATGTGCTCAATATCATCCACATGAAAATTTAAAGGCTTGGTTTGGTTGCTCATCATGTGATGAGCAATCTGGAACCATCCAAATAATGTAAATAGTCTAGATCAATTTTTTTTAATTTTCTAATAATTAAAATAAAAATATAAAAAATAATAAATTTATTTTACTATCAATTTGGATAATATAAATTTAAAAAGGTCTTGCCGTTTGGCTCAAAACTCGAATAGTATATGGTTGAAGACTTAAAATAGAAAAAGTGAGAGGAATCTTTGCTAATAATATGGTAATGAATTGCTTAATGCCAGATTGAAGCTTCTTCTTCAATGCTAGAAAGATATTCCTATTGGTAGCAAGGCTGATTTATTTAATCCGTCTAAAGGAGTGCGGCAAGGAGATCCAATCTCCCCTTACCTCTTTGTCATTTGTAAAGAGAAATTGGCTTATTTAATCTAGGAGAAAATGGAAGGTGAGGAAAGGAAACCTATCAGATTTGGTAGAATAAGCCCTCCAATATCTCATGTATTTTTTGCTAACAATATTATCTTATTTTCAGAGACATCTATCTCAGGTTGAGGTCATTGAGACTGCTTCAGTCGTTTCTGTAGTAGTTTGGGCCTGAAGGTGAATGCTTTCAAGACTCAGTTAACCGTCTTAAGTGCATAGTTTGAATATGACCCCAAGCCAATGAGTCTTCAAATGAGTAGTTTGTATATGTTAAGGAATTATAGTTAATTATAGTAGTGATATAAAGTTAAAATAACTTGAGCTTCACTATCAATATGTCATGTTTAGTGCACAATAATAAAATTGCCTTTAATAGAAGGATACTTATGAGCAGTCAAAAAATATTACTCGTCATCATATATAGTTGAGCATTCTAGCTAGCATATAAATAAAAGTGCAAACAACATATAGAAAATGTAGGAGGAAAATATGAGGCAGTTGAAAGCAGAAACATGTACTAACAGTGATAAATCCATCGCTGCCAGCACCAATGTTGACTTGTGTTGAGAGAATATTTAGGAACAAAGCCCGCAATCCTTCGAATCACTCTGGTCCCGGCATAGTCAGGAGCGAAAAGCAGTTCTGTGCATCGACGAAGCAAATCCAGTGCAATATCTATTCATATAGAAAGAGAGATGGAGTATCAAAAGAAACACTTTGTGTGATAACTCTCTAGAATTTGTTGCAAGCTATGTAAGTTCTGTTACCAAGATTTCCAGAGGATAAACATGCACTGAGAAGGGTAGCACCTGACAAAAGGCCATTTTCTGGTTTCAAGACTCGCAAAGGAGTACGAGAATAGAGATAGCACCCCATTTTGTCGTGGCCGCACCGAAAAGCCAATGCAACTGGAAGCCATGAAGATCCTGCAACGGGAATTTCAAGTGCATTGCTATGTTTTTGGATCAAGCATTTTGCAATAGGAATGAGTCCACGATATGTTGAGGCTGTCATAAGTGGAGTAAAGCCACGGGCATCGAGGATTTCAAGATACTCGGGTGGGACTAATCTCAACAACTCCTCTACGATGCCCACATGGCTGAACTTTGCAGCCACATGAAGAGCTGTTTCGCCTGTTATAGCAGAGAGTTGTGCGTTCAAGCAACTAGGATGGGCATCTATGATTACTTTTGCCGCGGACCACTTGTTCTCATATATTGCCTTGTATAGCTTCCCTATCATCTCTGGAATTCATTCATTGGCCAAATCTCAAGCTACACATTTCATCCAAACACATTCAACAAACACTAACGATATATAATTGCGCTTACCTCCGTCTGCTGCTGCTTGTTCCATGTCTGTTTCTGTATCAGATTTTTCACTCTCGATTTTTGAAACTTGGAAGCGTGAATACAAGAGTCACCGGTTACAATGTCTCAGACATATTATAGCATGTGCTCATTTCCCTAATGGTCCTAATAAACAAATTAAATTGACGGAATGTTGACTGAAACAGTTGGCAATAAGTGAAAAACAGCTGGCAACAATGGAAAAAGTTAAAAAGTAATAAGGCAACTAAAACTTCAATTTTGTCTTGAGTCTTTGACGGGGAGGGATTTGTGACATTAATCATCCAGAAGATATCAGCTATAGACCTATGGAGGCGATTTATATTAAAGAGAGACCATAGGATTCTAAAATTGCATTGCAATCCTTTAGTACTCGGCTGGAATTGAGTTTCTATAAGAAAAGATGACATTATCCCTAAAGTTTAAAATAATAAGTAAAAAAAAAAAAAACTCACGTGTTAAAGTTTGAATGTGTTGTTAATTTTGAATAACTTGTTATCAAAACTCGAATAAATAATTATTAATGAAAGACTAATATTTGCACAATTAATTATATCCTATCAATTTTTCTATCTTATTAAAGTTTAAATATGTTGTTGTTAATCATGAATAGAATATTGTCAAAACCTAGATAGTGTGTTGCTAATCTCTAGCACGCGGTTTTTTTTTTAATTATTATTTTAAACTTTAGGGGTAATGTCTTCTTTTCCCATAAAAATATAATTTCACTTGGGTACCAAGGAGCTGCAGTGCAACTTCTGAATCTTACAGTCTTTCTTTGATATAAATAACCTCTAGGAGTTTTCAGCGGATATTTTCACTTAATTATATTGAATATGCATGTAACATTTTAATTTTTTTTCTACGTACATTGACACCTCTATGTAGTACCTTGCCTTTGCTGAACATGCTTGGTTGGGTAAGCATTTAGAGGCCACCGTTTGGTTTTTAAAAAGATGAGAATGGAATGGACTAAAAAAATAAAGATAAATCAAAATGTAAAGGAATAAACCAATCATATTCTCATAAAAAGATAAAGGTAATTTAATTCATGAACAGTTAGGAGTTAAGATTCAAGAAATTTGTAGGCCGAAGGGTATGCTGTGATTGCTACATTTTTTTGGGTTTATCTCATGAAAAACATGACACAACAGGATAAATGTGCAATGAACATATCATGTTAAAATGAAAATTTCATTCTCATCCTTTTCAAGTGACGAGCAAACACTCTCAGAGTATTAGTGATTTTATACTTTAATCCATTTGCGCATAGTATGTGTTTGTGGGCACAAAAGCAGGTTGGAGTTGGCCAGGAAATGCTATATTAAAGAAATTAACAATATCACCCTATTAAAACACTCTCATTCATCTAACAAAATTGCCGGCCAAGTTGGTTATAGGAACTAGCAAATGGCCGAAAATTTTATATTTTTTTAACAACAAAATATACTTGTTTTGATGAAAAAGAAAATTAAATAGATGAATTATCTAAATTTATTTATGTGGGACAAGCCGAGATGACCTTTTGTTCAACTCTAACTCCAACTAAACATAAATAAACCCTAAAAAAAAATAATGATAATAAGTTGATTGCAATTTGCAAATTCACTCATATGGAAGCACATAACTCTATTCTTTTTGAAATAATATATACTTTTATAAATATGGATATAGAACTTTTGAGATCAAAGGCCTAGCCTAAGGCCAAAGCCATATTAATATATATATATATATATATATAAATGTTTTAAATAAAATTCATGCCTGATACATTGTCATATATCTATTAATTATATCCATATGGCTTATTTCTTGATGGTTTAATTAATTAAGATAATTGATAATTGGGGAATTAATTAAAGAAACGGATCAAGAATCCATGCTTTTTCGTGCCTGAAGGAAAAGCACCGGCTTTTCCTTTAATAAAAGCATGAATTATAATCTCAAACAGACAAGTAAAAAGAAGAGGTGTCTTTTCCTTTTAATAAAAGCACAAATTATAATTTCAAGCCAGCAGACAAGAAAAAGAATTGTTTTTCCTTTAGGTTATAGAGTATTTTTCGTCCTTTAATTTTATAAAATAATTGTTTAATCCTCTAATTCTAACACTATTAGTTTTAAATAATTATTTTTCATCCTAAACATTGTTATTTTAAAATAATTAAACTTAATATATTAATATTTTAAAATATTTTGTTAACATTTAAAAGTTAAATGTAGGAATTTCTTGTTGATGAAACTAATGACATTAGAGTTAAATGACTAACTCATATATTTAAGTAGTAATATAATATAATCTGAATGTGATCAAGACAAGATTGAATAAAATATTTTATTACACTCTGTTTCATTCATATAATAGATTATTTAAATTATATTGTTTGTAAAATAGTGCTACCCAAGCTACCAAATAAAAAAAGTTTAGTTGCCCTTTGAATTTAAAAAATTAAACATATTTATGAAGTGCTAACCATATATTATATTATCATTTTAATTTGATCATAAAAGAAAAATAATAGATACAGAAATATTAGAACCTTTAGATAGTATGAACTAAATGTATTATGAGTAATACTTTAATAGTTAAAGTTTAAATCATCATCATTGTCTTTTAAAAAAAATTAGTATTTTAAATTGGGGGATCAATTTTGTAGCAAAAATGCCAAAACATGATGAAGAAAAAAGGAATAGACAGAGCATTTCTATTAATTTATATATATATATATATATATAATATTGATTAGTCATGTAAAAGACTAGAGAACAAAAGGATCACAAAATTAAATTAATTTATATTTAAACGGTGATATAAGCATGTCTTAATTAAAAAGACTTTTATTGTTATTTGAATAATTAATTTTTTGGAGAAATAGATGATTTTTTTACTGTGAAAAAAATAATAAAAAGATGTAAATTTATAATTTTAAAAATTTTAAAAATTTAAAAACTATTTTTTTTCTTGCAGGTTAGCCTGCTAACGCACCAACCCACTGTAGCTTGGTATAATTCAACCCATACAAAATGCGGGCTATGCCAACCAGCCCTTAATCATGATTCCTTAAATCATATCTTCATCAATCCGTTATTTTGATATTGCCAATTAAGGACTAGAGAATTGGCTCTCCTGTTTAGTTATAAATTCTAGCAGTGAATATGAATAACTTCTTCAATCTATGATTGTGCTGCTTAATTTAAATTAGTAGAAAAGAAATGAAGCGATTCATAATTGCTGCTTTTAAAAGAATTAGCCATCTTTTTATGAATTATATGAAATTTAAAATATAAATCATAATTTTTAATGTTCGCACACAGTTTGTTATAAATCCATGTCTACTTCATATATATAATTAAGAAAATTAGTTAAATGTATTTTAGTGAATTAAATTGCTATCAAAGCAAAAATAATTTTTAAATTCACAATCAAATTGCTTGATATCCATCCTGAAATGCAGCATCCTGCCAATGAGATCCTAAGTGTAACATCCCGAGTTTTAATTCCCTGATTAATTAAATCTAATTAAGGTAACTAAGTAAGTTGAAGCGGTGTGTAGCCAAAGAGGTTTAATAATCATATTTGATGATATTTCAACCTAGTTGTAGGTCCAGTATCGAGGTGGGCCTCTTGGGCATCAAAAGGAGAAGACAAGGAAGAGTTGAAGTTGCTGTGCCATACGCCGTGGCATGTAAATCGTCTGCCGCGACACACAGCCATTTCTGAGCAAAGGGGTACCTCTCTGTGCCATGTGCCATGGTGCATTGTGCGTCTGCCAAAACGTACGGCCATTTTCTGTAGTTTATTAGACGTGAAATGAGACAGAAATAGAAGAGAAAAGAGAGAAAGAAGAGATGCGTCAAAGCTCTCCTAGGATTTACTTGGGGACAACTTTGGGAGTATTTTGAAGGCTACAAACATTCAAGATAAGTATTACACTCATTAATCTCATCATTTCTTCTACATTTATGAGTTTATGGTTAGGGTTTGATAGTGAAAGTGGGATTTTAGTCCATATAGGTTATGGGTCTAAATTTGTTGACTCAAATGGAGTTAATGGTGGTAGATTAGAGTATATAAACCTAAGTATAATGAGTTTTGGTGTCTTGGATTGTTAGGCATCATTAATACCTAAAAATCTCATTTATTATGGGTGGTTGGAAGTTTATGATGCCATTAATGAGAATTTAATGACTCATTAATGCTATTTAGGGCTAAAGTAATTATTAAACTCAAAGGTTAGGCTCCAACTCTTGTAGAATGAATGTTGGGTGTCACACCCAGAAAAATGCGACGCGGACGGTGCACGAGCGGAGGTCCCGACCTTCGCAGCAGGAACCGGATCGAATGAGGAGTCGCCACCAAGATTTTGAGAGAAATCTCGGGAAACCAATTAATGGAGGATAAGAATGGTCTGCGAAATTAGAGAATAGGTTTGAGAGTCGGTTGAGTATAGGGAAGGTGTTAGGCACCCCATAACACCCGTTTGTTAGAACGATTACCTGAAGTTTGTTGTGCTCTATTAATATGGTTTTATAATTATTTTAATTATTCCTTTTATATTCATGTGTTTGATATAAAAATGATAGGAATTAGGTGAGAAATGTTTATTTATTTATAAGGGAGGACGGACTTGACTCAGAATCTGACTCTGAGGCCTACGTACCCTGTGATGGGGATCAAAGTCCACGTAGTTCGGGCTTAAAAGTTTGTTGGTGAAAATATTTTTTGAAAAGAAATTAATTAGAAATAATTCATCATTTTGCAAATAAAATAATTTTTGAAATTTTGATATGTGTGTTTTAAATTACAAAAGGTAATTTAATTTTAATTATTTTCTCCATTTTTGAATATTTAATAAAGAAAGGAAAGGGTTTAAAATTATTTTTATTGATTGAGGATTTAATTGCAGTACCTGCAAAATCTTATTGGTTTATATGATAATGCAATTATTCTAAGTATCTGTAGAGATTCTGAAACCTCACACGATAAAAGAATTTAGCAATTTAATTTATTTATTTTTAAGTGTTAATAATAGTTTTCTTAAGTATGTATATATGTTTTTAAAGAATTTTAATCATTATACTTGTATAGCCTTATTGGCTTATACGGTAATATGATTTATCCTAAATATCTACGGAGATTCTAACATCTCACACGATAAAGGAATTAAATTTAATTAATTGACTTAATTAATTATATAATATATATGTATATATATATTTTAAAAACTAAATTGTTATATCTGCAAAGTCTTATTGACTCATACGATAATATAATGATCTTAGAAGCCTATGGAGATTTAAAAATCTCACATGATTAAAAAATATAATCGATAAATATGGTTACAATTTAAATACATTAATTAGGTTAATTAAGTTTCTTAAATTGTATATTATATGATTATTTATAAAAATTATTTATTTATTATAAAAATTGATAATCACTATATCTGCAAGGACTTATTATCCCACACGATAAGGTGATTAATTTAAATCTCTATGAAGATTCTTGAAATCTCACATGAGACTTAAATATTTATTATAAAGAGAGAGTTAATTTTAATAATGGGCTTTTGGAACCCATATAAATACCTACAAAATTGATCTTTATACCTGCGAAATCTTATTGATTTACACGGTATGAAATCATTCTAAATACCTATGAAAATTCTTAAAATCTCACACGATAACTAGATAACTGAAATATTTGTATTTGCAATCGGCACATAATATTATGGTTGGCTAAATAATTTATGCGATAAAGGCAATGGAAAGAATAAATTAATTTAATAATTCATTATTCTTTCATTTTTGAGGATATATTCTAAAAAATTAGATTTGGCATAAACTTTTAGTAAGATCATAACCACGATATATATGGCTCCAAACCCTAATCAACCTCACAAATTATCAATATTTTCACAAGTTCTCCTTTTTTATTTTTTTGTCAAACACCTCTCATATATGTTCTAAATTCTACTAAAAAAATATTTAATTCTTAAATTTTTAAATGCCTGAACATACACCTGGAGTAGTGCCTAAACATATCTGGATCAGTCTACACCCTTAACATCTATCAATAAATATATGTTCATCAATGAATCCAAATTAAGAGAGATGACATGATTTAAATATTACCTGAGTTAATTGCCATTGACTACATCCTCGAGTTGTAGCAGTACTTGTATTAAGCGTTGGTTGCAAGAGTGGTCCTATCACCATTGCACAGCTTAGATGCCTTAAAAAAATTTGGATCTGAAAACCATGTCTCATCAACAACTAGCTCAGAGTTCTAGGCTCTTCGTTAAATGCAACATGAAGCAATATAGCCAGAAGCTCCAGTTACGTGCATGAGCTTTCCTGTGTTGTTGCTCATTCTCTCTCTCATTTCTGGCTCTATTTTTGCTTCTAATTTTAGTCTCCTCTGCGTTGATTCTCTGTGCTCTATTTTTTCTTGTCTTCTTCGGTCTTCCTCTTCTCTCCTTCCTCCAGTTTTTTCTCGTCTGGCCGAAGGTCCCATGACCAGCGTCCTTTGCTTTTTTTTTCTCCTCGTGCTCTCTTATTCTCGCTCTTTCTACTCTATTTTCTGTCTTTTTTTTCTCTCTTGTCCGTTTTTCTCTCCTCCTTTTCTCTCAAGACTCTCTTTTTTTTCTCGTGCATGCGGTGTTTCCTTCATGCTCTGTTCTTCCCGATTTCCTCCTTATCTTTCACTCTCTGTCTCCTTCTCATTCTCCATCCTCTCTTGGACTCTCTCCTCTGCCTCTGTTCTTCTTTCTCGATCTCTCCCTCTCCTCTTTTTTTGCTCAGTTTCTTGTTCATGTCTCGATCTCCCGTTCTGTCCTCTCTTTTTTCTTCTTTTCTTCTAGTTTTCCTCTCTTCCCTTTCACCGTGTCTTTTTTCTTCCCTCGGTCCCTCTCCCTTCTCCTTTTTCTTTTGTGCTCTCATTCCCTTTTCTGCATTTCATCCGTGCTCTATTTGTCTAGTGTGTTCTCCATGCATGTGTGTGCTTGCTTCAACGTGTATGCCTAGTCTTCTGTTATTATTTGCTGCTCTCTTTCTGCATGTGTTTCTCGTGCAGTCTGTGTGCATGTCCAGTCTTTTCTTTTGCCTGCTCTCTGCTTTTTGGTTTCATGTGTGGCTTCTTTTTTTTTCTGTGTTTTCCTCTTCTGCATTTTCTCTATTTTTCATTTGCCCTCTTTTGCTTTTTGCTTTTGCATTTGGTCCGAGTCTGTTCTCTCTGCATTTGGTTTCTTTTTCTGCTCTGTTATCCGCTTTCCTCCTTATCTTCTTTTCATACATGCATTCTATGCATGGCTCCATTTGCTTTCTGCTTTCTGAGGGTGCATGTGTTTTGTGTCTTCTTTTCTCTTCTGCCTTCTTTGTACGTGCATGTCCTGCATTCCTTTAACCATTTTTTAATGTTTTTTTAATTAGATTAAGGGAGAGAAAGAAAAATCTAATTATATATATATATATATATTCAAATGGAAAACAAAAAGATTTAAAGGGAGAAATTTAAAAAAAGTTGAGTCTCAAAATTGATTCCCAATATATTTGAATGGTTGGGATAATTTGAAAGAGATTTTTTAAAAAAAATTTAAGCAATATTTTTTTTAAAAATATAATCTTAAAAAAGGATTAAATTTTATTTTTGTATTTTTTGATTATTAAATTAAAAAAATACCCTGATAAAATATGGTGTTCACATTGGGCAATTTAGAAGTAAAGATTGAGGGTTCAAATGGTTGAGTTTGTTTTGTTGATGGGATCCAACTTGGTTGATTGCAGTTTTGGCTCTTGGTCACTTATTGGATTGGAAATTCAAATTTGGAAGCTAGTTAATTGAGGGCTACACCTTTGACCTCTCAAAGGTTTGAGGTAATTGGGGAAAAACTCTATTTTGAGTAGTGGTATGTTAATTGATTGTTAATTAGTTGTTGAATGCGAATTGTGAATGTTACATGCATAGGATTGATTGTTAAAGTAAAAACTATATATATTAGTTTCATTAAGTGTATGAAAAGTTATTTTTGGTTTGAAAATGCAAAATGCAAAGTCAAGAGGATTTAACTATAAAAATGCTTATACTTTTGAAAAATGAATGTGATGATGTGTAGAGGTATTTGTGTATTAGTGATGAAATAAATTTTGAGAAAATGATGAGAATACACACTTGGGTAGCACAAGGTCGTGAGCCCAATGTGGTTGTTGTAATAGTGAGTACATGAAAGCAAAAAAGTGAAAACAAATGAGTATTAATTATGGCATGATTAATGGCAAGAGTTCGCCTAGGGATTAGGAGTAGAGAAAAATCCATATGGTATTTAGGTTGTCCTCCAGTGCACAGAGGCTATAGCATTGTCCCATAGTTTGTCGAGGGACTGTCTTATAATTTTTCAAGTGAATAAAACCTAGCTATCTCCATCAGTTCAATGATGAGAATAGCCTAGGGTATGAGACACCCTAAGTATTTGAGAATGGAAAAAGTCGTGATTCGAGAGTGAGTTTTATGATCTTTAACCAGGTCACACCTCATGATTAGTGAGTTTAGGTAGTCCTGTCACATGGACGGAGTCCTAATCAGTGTTATAGCCCATGGTTTCGGTCTGAGGAAATAAGGAGGATATAAAGATGGTTGATCATTGCTTAAGTAAATATATGACGTGTCACATGTGCTAAGTGGTGACAAGTCACATGCGTATGGGTCATGTCACATATCTGAAAATATAATGACAATACACCTAGTTATGAGAGTTAAAGAAGCTATAGAATGATAAATTATGATACATGTGAGTTTGTTTTGCATATTTGATTTCCTTGTGCATATATTTAGTTTATAATTAATATATAACTGCATAGAGTAGGTTTAACCTTGGTTACTGAGTGGCTAGATTCACCCCTTTCCTTTAACATGTTTCAGGCTTTAGCTATGGTGTTAAGAGGGAGAAGGTTAAAGAGGTAAGGAATTAGCATATTCTTACCGTATGCCTCGAGTTTAGATTTAATTGTGTAATAATATATGATTTGCCAATTCTAGGATGCATGCCACCATACTTGTACTATTTTGTTGTTGAATATGTTAGAATTGTATTTTGGGCCCTTAGTCTTTGTGTATGTTGATATATATATATATATATGTTAATAGGGTTAAAATATTGATGCAAGTGTAGAAATAATGTTTTGAACATGTTTTGAATGATTTGGGTGAAATGCAATGACAAATTACCTCCTCCTCTGGTTTTGATAAAAAGGGGTTGAGGAGTAAATTTTTATTATATTAATGTTTCAGTGCTTGTGACATGTTATACTGATAGTCTTAGGTCCATTGGACATGGTTCAGGTGTTAGCAAAAGCTTTTAGCACTTGTGGGTTTTAGACACCTATTTTGTGTAAAAGTGTTGAAAAGTGGTTAAAATGTGTTTGGGTGTTCTACTTCATAGTGTGACTTGTTTTGAAAGTGAAACCTATGCCATTAGCTAGTTCTTGTAAAGAGCTTTCAGTAGACACCTAGATTACGTCATTTAGATGTTGGACGGAGAATCAGGGTGAGTTGGAATCAATTCTACTGTCAAATGACAGCAGAAACAGTGAAAATTTCATGCAACACGCCGTGGCACATGGCGCCTAAGCTGCGGTGCATGGCACAGAGAGTAACACGCTGCAGCGCAGTGTGCACGAGCCACAACGCATTGCCCTGTATCACAGCACATGTTTTGTTTTTCAACCATTTTTGACTTCTTTTACTCTTTTGAGGTATCTCATGCTTCTGTAAATTATTTTTACTCTTATATGAAGGATTTTAATTGATTTAAACTCATTATTATTTATAAAACTTGAGATCCCTTACTTTTGGATTAAACCTTGGTAATCACTTTTTAAGCCAATTCCTTGATTACCATTTTATTTGTTAATTGAGTTTAATAGAGTAAGAACGTTTCACCAAGCATTTCAAGCTGGGCAGAATCAGGCTGCCTTGCTAATTGGTGGTGTCTCGAATATCATATGTAAAGAAAATATCATTAAATCAAGCATGATAAACAACATATTAATAAGAAAACATATTCAATACTTTTACAATAAATATAAACATTATGATACAATATCTATACTCCTTAATTAAATCCACAAGATCAAAGTACAAGTTTCTAGCTTGAGAAATGAATGAATGAATGAGACATTATGAAGACTTAAACATAACAAGAACATCATTATAACTTCAATAAGGATGATTTATATGGGAAAAATAACAATAAAATTCCTCTAAAATATATGAATGACAATTTAGTCCCTCGAAATGCCATAATTCTCCTAAAATCCCTAGAGACTTTTCTATCATTAATGAATATATATAAATTATCAAATTGCCCTTGTTGAAAATAAATGATTCACAACTTTCATTCTTATATTTGTAATAATACAATAGTAAATAAAAAATTTAACATGCGAAGTTGTAATTTACTGTCGCATTGTTGCAAATTTAAGAAAAAAAGTTGTGAATATAAGAAGAAAGGTTATGAATTATTTATTTTCAACAAAGGCCATTTGATAATTTATATAAGTTTATTAATGACAGCAAGTCCCTAGAGACTTCAGGAGAATTATGGCATTTCGAGATATATGGCATTTTGAGGGATCAAATTGTCATTTATATATTTTAAAGGGATTTTATTATTATTTTCTCATATATATATATATATATATATTTAATAAAACCACAATTTCAATGAGAGGAGTCAAGGAGTATTTGAATTTTTTAGAAATCCTCCTTTGTCCCATTGACTAAACACATAGTTTAATATTAACTTTCGTGATAATGGAACCTTTAATCCCTCAAATTTGTTTCAACTATTGATTTAGATCCTCAAGTTTAATTTTTATTGATTTGATCCTTACATTTTCCTAAATTATAATGTTAGTCCTTTAAATTTTTAAAAAATAAATTTATTCTAAAATTAAGGTAAAGTATTTTAATGAATTGGCATGTATATATAACTAAATGAAAATAAATTAGCTCTCAAATCAATTTAATTTTTATCAATCTAGTTCTGTGCACTGTAATTTGTTCTTTATTTTCTTAAAAATTTCTAACTTTTTTTTCCTACCTAAATAATTTCATATTTTTCAAAAACTTATATGACTGCCACCAATATTCCATTATCTATGTCAACTCAAATCAATAATTGGGACAAACTTAAAGGATTAAATTAATAAAAAATAAATTTAAATGAATAAATTGATAATTGAAATAAATTTGAAAAACTAAAAGTTTTATTATCCCTTAACATTTAAAACATTAAAAAAATATTTAGAAATATATATTGTTCGGGCAAGGCCAAATAGGGAAGGCAACACATATTGCTCACTGCCTTGCCTTCCTTGAATAGTAGCTTGGCTCGAACATGCCCAAATCCTTTCGAACTAGGCCATGAGCAAAATTTTATCGAGTTGTGTGTCGTGCGCTGTGACACACGGTACAGCACAGGCATAAAATGCAAAAATGATATGAAAAAGTCATTTTTAGTTGATGAAAGCTTGGAACTCGAAAGAGGAAGATTTAGGCATTGCTAGGGCATCATTTTGAGAGGATTTTAAAGATAAATTAGGCCTTCAAACTCTTAAGTAAGTTTCCTATCCTTCTCCTCTACCTTTTCATCTCACTTTCCATGAGATTTGGAAGTGGGAGAATTTGCTCTAAATGAATTAAGCTATGAGTCTATGTTTTAAAGGTTTCTATTGACTCTAAAGGTTTGATTTAAGTTTCTTAACCTTGGATAAGTGATAATATGAAGTTAAGTTATTGTTTGGTGAAAGTTAGATCAAGCCCTAGTTTGATTATAGGGTTTTGAGGTATGACAAGTTAAGATGTCAAGTGTTATGTTGTGATAGAGCTAGAGGGAGGCTTGAAGGGATTGTGTGAGAAAATTGTAATCTTGACAAGCCTATTTGTTGAGAATATGAGTGAGAAGTGGGAGAATTGGGATGTTATGGATAGCTAATAGTGCTTGTGTTAATTGAAAATTAACATGCAGTACTTGTTGATGTAGATTGTGGTGTGAAAAAACTTGCCTTGACACAAGAAGAGATTTAGTACTATGGATAACCCTTTTAGTAACAAAAAGGTTGAGGTAACTAGATAATTTGCATTATTTATTACCTTGTATAAGTTATTCTCAAGTTGTTTTTCTATGATTTGTTATGTATATATGTATAAATTTTGTAAAAGTTAACTATTTTAGAAAATAAGTGGAGTATTGATTTGTGAAATTTCATGTTTTTGAAGTAAGTGGTAAGATTTGTTATATTTGTTTAGAAAGTGGTTTATGTATGGTCAAGTGGAGATATGCAGTGAAATGTGGCATATTAGAGGGTGGGAGGTCACCCTAGTGGAGTTAGTGAAGATTAAGTTCATATGACATTGCTGGCACCTTAGGACGCTAGGTGCAGGTCATATTTCTTCTTAGTGCTCGAAAAAGGGTGCGATGTTGGAGACTGGCTCTCCTTAGTATCCAAAAGGGTGCGGAATTGGAGAATATGTTCCTTAGCATCCGTAGGATGCGCTGTTGGAGTAACGACACCCCAATTGCTTATAATAGGGAGAACCTATAGTCCAGAAGTGGTTTAGGACACCTTGACTGGGTAGACCCACCATGGATTGTGAGCTTGAGGATCATATATGTGGTTTGGTTCCATAAAATAGCCTACAGGTTCGGTCGGGAGTACTGGAGGACCGGATAATTAGTGATCATGCATTTGAATTGTGTAAATTGTATATGGTGTGTTTATTATGCTTATTTTAAGGCTTGTTTATAACTTGACATGTTAATCAATAATGCAGATTATCTTAGTTACTGAGATTTTTATCTTACCCTGTGGTTATCATTTTATAAGTTCTATTGCTGAGTTTGAATAGGGGAAGGAGTTAGGCAAGGACTAGCAAATTTGCTACATTACGAATAGTAATGCTCGATTTTAGTTTGAGTGGTGTACATAAACTTGTGATATGATATTATATGTTGCCAACTAGGAATGCATATCATTTTGATTGGTTGCACTTGTATTATACTATGTTATTTTGTATTTTAGCCCAATATTGTATATGATGTGAATATGTGGTGATTTTTTATTGTGATAGGCTAAAATACTAATATAAGTGTAAGGAATGTTGTATACATGTGGTGATAATGTGCATGTGCTATATTATGTGGCAATAGAGGTCAAATAGTGTATGTGGTGTTAATTTTGTATTATGGTCATATTGGGTAAAATTGGCATTAAGTGATCAAATTATGTGTTTGGTATGTTTTTGTGTGTTTAAATGCTTAATCAAGTGTATTTTGGTCCATTGGACTTGGTTCAAGCCTCAAAATGGGTTAATGTTATAAGTTTTGAGTTTTAGGTACTTGGATGCTTGAAAATTGCGTTTAAAACTAACTTTTACATCTGAGTGTCTAAAATTCTCATATGGTGTTAGATCAAACAAAACTTGTACCATTAAATAGCTTATTGAACAAGCTTCGCATAGGCGCTTGAATCACTCCAATCGAACATTAAATGCGAAAATGGTGTAAGTTCAAAGTTCATCCTGAAAAGTTATCATGATAGCATTTTGCTATCATGGACACGTGCGCCATGGCGCATTACATGCAAGCTGTGACACATGGTACAATAGCCAAATTTCCCTTTCTGTGCCATATACCATGGCGCATGGACCACGAGCCACGGCGCATGTGCCAAAATATTCAAAAATGACATTTTTGGCCCTATTTTCAAGTGTTTTGCTTCTCAAAACTTTTCCATGCTTCCTATACCTTTATAAATAATTAAGTTTAAGTTCAAACTACTAATTTGAAGGATTGTTATGGGATCCCAAATATTCCAAAATTTTTTTAAAAGATTATTTGTTTTAACCCTTATATATATAATGTGAGGTTAGGAGCAATCCTTGCTCCTAATTATAATTATTTGTTGTGATTGTGTGGTGTATTTTGGTAATGTCAAGGTAGACATTACATTTTGGTATCAATTTCTAGAGTTTTGAGATTTGGTTGTGGTGATGTGTCCATTGCATTCTTTTTCATTAGTTGGCAACTTTATGTATACAACTCTTTTCCTTTGTCTCATTTCCTTTATTTTCCTACTAATTCCCCTTCTCTACTTGGTTTCTTCCTTAGGAGGGGAGAAAAATGGTTAGAAGAAGCACCTGAAATGCAGACAATTTTCCCAACAATATACCAAAGAATTATAGGCTTATATTAGAGGTACAACTATAGATACAAGTAGAACAGCAACGAAGGCCCCAGGGTAATGATACAATTCTAGAAGAATTGCGGGATATGATGAGGAATATTCATAGAACTATTTAAGATCATAATACTTTGCTCCATAATAGAGGTCGTGAGGAGGAACAAAAGAGACCAAGGGAAGCTCATGAGAGCAGATTGGAACCATCTCCTGTTTCGGTAGTAGACCTAAATTGTCTAGGACTAGAGTAAATAGAGATGCTTAGGGGATGGCTATTGATCGAGATAGAGGACTTTCTCCCGGTTTAACCCTCAAACCTTTAATGAAACTATGAGGGAAGGAGAAGAGAAGAAATAGATAAAGAGAGTTGAAACCATCTTTGAGGTGGTATCTTGCTCTACTGAGTAAAAGGTGATTCTAGCCATAATGTATCTAGTTGAGGATGCTAAACACTAATGGAATTCTGCAAAACTAGTGGATGGACATCAGCTAACTTGGGAACAATTCAAAGAAATGTTCTTTGATCATCATTTTCCTCCAGCATTCAGAGATGAGGAGGTTGAGTTCTATGCATTTCGGTAGGGAGATCTTGATGAGGAAGCATTTATTCAGAAGTTTAATCAGCTATTAAAATTTTCTGCTTATCTGAATGAGATGGATGATAGCGAGTAGAAGGCAAAAAGGCTTCTAAAAAAGATGAGGCCTGAATATAGACAGTAGATTGCTCTGCTAGGAGTAACCACGTATAGTGACATATGCAATCGGCTCTGAATTGTAGCAAGAAAGGGTCGGGAAGTAGAAGCAAAAAAGAGTCGAGATAGGTATAGGAGGTTCTCGTCCTCCCTAGGCCTTTCTGGAGGAGTCTCTAAGAAGACTAGTTATGGTCCGAGTAGTTCTGGAGAATCGGCCAAGAAGAGTTTCATTATAGGATTACAGACTCGAGGAACATTTCAGAGGGGTGGATTTAGAAGTTTTTGTGTTCCACAACCATCCCGATAGGCTTCCAATATGCTTGCCCTGACCTTGAGTACAGCTCAATCACCACCATGTGCTAAGTATGGGCGGTCATATCCTGAGAGGTATTGGGTATGTTTTAAATGTGGGAAACCTAACTATCTGGCAAGACAGTGCCTCAAAGGAAGAGTAGAGATAGCAGAGCAGAGATCTACTATTCCAGGATAAGTCCACACACTATCCTAGGAGGAGGTAAGAGCGTCGCCGAATTTGATAAAAGGTATTATTTCTATCTACGAGCAAAAAATTAAAGCATTATTTGATTCCAGTGCTAGACATTTGTTTATTTCACATGAATGTGTAAAGAGGTTGGGACTTTCTTTGTATGAATTGTCATATGTGATTAAAGTATCTACTCCATCTGGGTCATCTGATATGACTAGTAAAGCATGTTTGAATGTAGAAGTGAGGTTTGAAAATCATTCGACCACTCTCGATTTGATTCAGATTCCTATGAAGGGTTTGGATGTGATCATCAGCATAGATTGGTTGATGGCAAATAATGCCACCTTAGACTGTGCTAAGAAGACAATTGTGTTACCGATACATACTACACTAGCTAATATTCCTAGTGAGTTTAAGTTCTTATCAGTGGTACAAGCAGAGAAACTAATGCAACAAGGGTGTATGGCTTATATGGTTTTCTTCTCAGTGCATGGGGTCTACGATGGAAGTATTGATAAGATTAGGGTAGTGAATGAATTCCTTAAGGTATTTACAGATGATATGTCCAGTTTGCCTCTAAAAAAGGAAGTGGAATTCATAATAAACTTAGTACCAAGAACTGAACCAATCTCAAAGGCACCATATCGGATGTCACCAACTGAGTTAGCTAAGTTGAGGAAGCAGATAGAAGAGTTACTTGAAACAGGGTTTATTAGACCCAGTGTGTCACCTTGGGAATCACCTATGCTGTTTGTTAAGAAGAAGGACGGTAGCTTATGGCTTTATATTGATTATAAACAATTGAATAGAGTGATGGTGAAGAACAAATATCCTTTACCAAGGATTAATGATTTATTAGATCAATTAGTGGGAGCTTCAGTTTTCTCAAAGATCGACTTGAGATCAAGATACCATCAATTGAGAATGTGCTTGGAGGATGTACCTAAGATGGCTTTCTGTACCAGATATAAGCATTATGAGTTCCTGGTAATGCCATTAAGGTTAACAAATGTGCCTGTGATTTTTATGGATTATATGAACAGTATATTCAGGCCTTACCTGGATCAGTTTATCGTGGTATTCATTGATGACATTCTGATATATTCTAAAGATGAGAAGCAGCATGCGAAGCATTTGAGGATTGTGCTACAAATCTTAAAGGACAAGCTCTATGCAAAGCTTAGCAAGTGTGAGTTTTGGCTGAGAGAGGTCTGATTTTTAGGATATATTGTGTCGGCGGAAAGGATTGTAGTGGATCCACATAAAGTGGATGCAGTATTAAAATGGGAAAGACCTAGTTCTATGATTGAAATACAAAGTTTTCTGGGGTTGGCTAGATATTATCGTAAATTTATCCATGGTTTCTCTCAAATAGCTTCGTCATTGACTAGGTTGACTCGAAAAGATCAACTATTTATTTGGAATGATAAATATGAGACTGCATTTCAGAAGCTAAAGGAAAAGCTGATTATGGCACCAGTATTGATTATTCCTAATCTATGATTGCCATATGAAATGTATATGGCTGCATCTTTGAAGGGTCTAGGATGTGTATTAATGCAAGATGAGTGAGTAGTGGCTTATGCCTTTAGACAACTCAAGCCGCATGAAGAGAATTACCTAACCCATGACTTAGAGCTTGCTGTAGTGGTATTTACATTAAAGATTTAGAGGCACTATTTGTATGGGGTAATGTTCAACGTTTTTAGCGACCACAAGAGCATAAAATATTTAGTGGATCAAAAAGAACTTAATATGAGGCAGAGAAGGTAGATGGAGTTCCTAAAGGATTATATTTTTGAGTTTAAATACCACTTAGGGAAAGCAAATGTGGTTATAGATGCCTTAAGTCAAAAGTCATTGCATATCGCTTATCTAATGGTGTAGGAGCACAAATTGCTGGAAGCTTACTTGGATATTAAGCATGACTCACTGGAATTAACTTTGTATAGTTTATATTGTTGGATAGGGAGGCGCAGTGAAAGATTAAAATTTCAAAGTCCCTATCCTGATATGGACCAAACGAACTCGTTTAAGTCAAGGCTGATAGAAGAGTTATCTTTTAATTCTTTGAAGTTGGCGCACATTTGGATCTCAAGAGCCGACAATGTAAATCTGCTCCCTTTACCGGTATCCACACGAACAGCTCTCTAACTCAAACAGTGTGCTAGTGTTCTCAGCGTCCGTTCTTCTTTGAACGTCAATTTTCTTTTTTATAGGGTGTTTCGTGGCTCTCAGAGTATTTTGCCATCAGAACTTTTCTAACTCTCTCTGCCTTCATAAGGACGTCCTTATCTATATATAGTATATAGATAAGGGTTGCGTCTTCCACTTAAAAGCTCACGAAAATTTAATTAAATTTATCTCATAAATTTAATCCATAATATCATATCTAATTCAAATTTATCTTATAAATTCAAATTATAAAACTAACATGATATTCTCTCTTATCATATTAGTTATTTAATTTAATCTATCATATAAAATTAAATTTAAAACTAACATAATATAATCAAAGTCATACTAGTCTTGTTTCATCTATGATCCCTCAAAAATGACCGACCAGGCACATTTAGGACAATCTCTATAGTTTGTCTAAGGATACAGTTATCATATTGAACATGCAATTATTATGATAACAAAAGAGAAGTTCATTAAATAACAATATGCATAGTATAATAATTGGTCCTAGGGCACAATTTCAAACATCCTCCCACTTGCACTAGGTAAAATCATTAATTTGTCTAATTCCTATTGTCCTGACATGACGCTTATGCTTCGCCTATGCAGGAGGCTTTGTAAGAGGATTAGCAACACTGTCTTCTCCTGCTACTTTGCATATTTTTATATCACCTCTATCATTGATCTCTCTAATAAGGTGGAAACGCCTGAGTATATGCTTGGTCTTTTGGTGTGACCTTGGCTCCTTGCTTTGTACAATTGCACCGCTATTGTCATAGAACAAGTTTATTGGATCTAAGATGCTAGGCACCACTCCTAGTTCAGTAATAAACTTCTTAATCCAAATGGCTTCCTTAGCTGTATCTGATGTTGCTATATACTCAGCTTCTGTTGTAGAATCAGCTATTGTGCTCTGCTTTGAGCTCTTCCAACTCACTGCCCCACCATTTAAGGTGAACACATATCCTGATTGCAATTTAAGGTCATCCTAGTCAATTTGGAAGCTTGCATCTGTGTAACCTATTATAACTGGCTCATCATCCAATCCGCTATATACCAAGAATAAATTCTTAGTCCTTCTTAAGTGCTTTAGGATATTCTTTGAATTCTACATACTGAACCTATGCAGTATCTTGTCTATGTATATGCTCTAACTTAGGCCTATCAGCTTTTTGGATCTATCTCTATAGATCTTAATCCAAAGGATGTAAGTGGCTTCACCTAAGTCCTTCATAGAGAAAGATTTTCCTAACTAAGATTAACATTTTGCAAGGTAGAAATGTTATTCCCAATGAGTAGGATATCATCTACATATAGCACTAGAAATATAACTGTGCTGTCATTAACCCTTTTATAAACACAAGGTTCATCAATATTTTGAATGAATCTAAACTCTTTGATTACTTCATCAAAACATTGATTCTAGCTTCAAGATGCTTGCTTTAATCCACAAACGAATCTTTAAAGCTTGCACACTTTTCTAGAGTCCTTTAGACACATAAAACCTTCAAGTTGTGTCATGTACACTTCCTCAAGTAGATGTCCATTAAGGAATGATGTTTTAACATCCATCTGCCATATTTCATAGTCATAATATGCTACAATGGCAAGGAGGATTCTAATTGATTTGGCTATTTCGACCGATGAAAAGTTTTCATCATAGTCTACACCATGAGTTTGGGTGAATCCTTTTACAACCAATCGTGCCTTGAAGACATTTACTTTGCCATCCATGTCAGTTTTCTCCTTAAAAACTTACTTGCATCCGATAATTTTTATTCCTTCAAGTAGATCGATTAAGGTCTATACCTTATTGTGATACATGGATTGCATTTCAGACTTCATGACATTTAGCCATTTCTCGAAATTTGATCCCAATATGGCTTCTTGATAGGTGGTTGGTTCATTGTGTTTAATGAGCAACACATCATGACATTCATTAATTAGAAATCCATATCTTAGAGGATGATGCTGTGTTCTATCAGACCTTCGTGGGCCTTATGTTATTTGAATAGGCTTATTTACTTCTTGTGAGTTTTCTCAATTTTCTATCTATAACTCTGTGCTATTTTGTGGTTCTTGAATTTCTTCAAGATATATCTTGCTCCCACTGGTTCTTTTAGAGATAAATTCTCTTTCTAGAAAGATACCATTTCAAATTACAAACACTTTGTTATTGGTGAGATTGTAGATATAGTATCCCTTTATTTCTTTAGGATACCCCACAAAAAGGAACTTTGTGAATTTGGGTGCTAACTTGTCTGAGACTTATTTCTTAACATAAACCTCACTTTCCCAAATCTTGAGAAAAGACAAACTAGGTTTCTTCCCAGTCCATATCTCATATGATGTCTTCTTAATTACCTTAGATGGAACACGATTCAGTGTGAACGTAGCTGTTTCTAGTGCATGGCCCCAAAAGGATGGTGGAAGATCTACTTGACTCATCATGGATCGAACCATATCTAATAGTGTCTGAGTTCTCTACTTAGAAACACCATTCCATTGTAGTGTTGCTGGAGGAGTTAATTGTGAGACTATCCCACAACTCTTGAGATAATCAATGAATTCTTGGCTCAAATATTCACCTCCTTGATCAGATCAAAGAGTTTTAATAGTCTTGCCAAGTTGGTTTTATACTTCATTTTAGAATACTTTCAACATTTCAAAAGATTCAAATTTATGTTTCATTAGGTAGATGTATCTATATCTACTGTAGTCATCAATAAAGGTAATGAAGTATAGATAACCCCCTCTGGCAGTTGTACTCATTGGTCCACATACATCTGTATGTATGAGTACCAGTAAGTCATTAGACCTTTCACTATGCCTAGTAAAAGGTGCTTTTGTCATCTTTCTTAATAAACAATATTCACAAGTGTCATAAGATTCAAAATCAAATAAGTTGAGAAGTCCATCTTAATGGAGCTTAGAAATATGTTTCTCATTTATATAGCCAAGACGATAATGCCATAAGTAGGTTGGATTCAAATCATTTGATTTGATCCTTTTGGTAGTTACGTTATAGATGTCTTCATTACTAGGATGTTCTAGATTTAAAAGATAATGACCAAAATATAAATCACCATTAACATACAAAATGTCATTTCGATAAATAGAACATTTACCATTCCCAGTAATGAAAGTAAAACCTTCCTTATCCAAATAAGAAAGAGAAACAATGTTGCTACTCAAAGTAGTAACATAATAGCAATTGTTTAAAACTAACAAAAGCCCACTGGGCAAAAGTAATTCATAAGTGCCTACGGCTAAAGCAACAACTCTTGCTCTATTTCCAACTCGTAGGTCCACTTCGCCTTTCATCAACTTTCTACTGTTTCTGAGACCCTATACATTTGTACAAATGTGAGAACCATATGCAGTACCTAATACCTATACAGAAGAACTAGAAAGGTGAATGTCTATAACATAAATACCTAAAGGAGTAGCCCAGGTATCCTTTTTCTTTTTTAAATCTTCTAGGTAGAGCTTGTAGTTCCTCTTCCAATAACCTAGTTCATTACAAAAGAAGCAAACTCCTTTCTTTGGAGGCTTTGCCTTCTTGGCTGGAGGCTTGGTTTCAGGCTTGTTTGACTCTTTGATGTTACCATCTGAGCCTTTACCCTTTCCCTTGCCCTTGCCTTTGCCTTTCTTTTTCATACCCTTTCCTTTCTAAACCATCAAAATAGTGCTAGGCTTTTTCTTAATATTTTGCTCAATAGTTTTAAGCATCCCATGCAGTTCAGAAACAGATTTCTCCATGTCATTCATGTTATAGTTTATAAAAAACTGGTCATAACTTTCCAGGAGTGAGTTCAAGATCAAATCTGTAGCCAACTCCTGGCTTAAGGGAAATCCGAGCCTCTTAAGGTGATCAATATAGCTCTTCATCTTTAAAACATGAGTGCTAACTGATGTACCCTCAACCATCTTGCAGGAGTATAAGGCTTTTGTGGTCTCATACCTCTCTTACCTTGCCTGTTGTTGGAACATTTTCTTAATATGTACAATCATCTCATAATCCTTCATGTGTTCCAAATCTCTTTGAAGTTCTAGAACCATGGTAGCTAGCATTAGGCATCCTACATCTACCGAGTCATTGGTGTGCTTTGTGTAAGCATCCCTTTCAGCTCTTGGAGCATTAGCTGCAGGCTCCTCAGGAATGGGTTCATCCAGGATATAAGCCTTTCATTCCTACTTGAGAATAATTCTCAAGTTCTTGAACCAGTTAAGAAATTTCATCCCATTGAGTTTGTCCTGCTCAAGGACTGATCACAAAGATAGTATAGCAGTGTCACTAGTCGACACGATTCTACAATAAAATACACAAAGTTAATTTTGTCTCCCACTAAAACTAACAACCCTCAAATTTGATTAGTGGGCTAAGACCCATATTTCACTTAAATTTAAGTCCACTTTGGTAGGACGCTTAAAATTAAGTTATTTAGGTAGGTAACTCATTTACCAATTACATTGTATGTAACTCTTAGATCTTTATAGGATTCAATCATCGTATGATCCGACATGTTTAATCCTATCTAATGCCTTGAGATCCAAAACCATTTTGATAATCTCAATTAAGTCAAACAATAATGAATCTTTGTGAGTAGCACCATTACTCACGCTTGTCTCACCAAGATAACCCAAATGTATCCACTTTAATGGATCCTATATTTGAGTGATCTAAATTTTGACAAGTATTCATTAATTGACAGCATTATGATTTAAGATTTTAATTAGAGGGTTTGATTTATTAATTTAATAAATGTGTAAAGTGAAAGCAGTTCTATCTCATACAAAATCATGCATATTATGATCTAATTAAAAGCATAATTAAATGTGACATAATATGGCTCACCTAACTAATGTCTATCCCAAGCCAATGAGAGGACCTCTTTAAGAAGATAAATTACATCAAGAAACCTCATTTATTCATATGAGGGGATTGAGATGAGAAGAGAATGTACATTCAGAGTTTATAAAGAGAGACACGACACGCAGGCCATATTTAAAATTTACAACTCTTGTAAAACTAGAGCCATATGTGTCACCATACCTAAACAACTTCAAGGCAAAGAAAACACAACAAATAAACAATTCATATATAATGAAAGGCTATAAATTGTGAATTAGGTTGTGCTACGCAGAGTTAGCTGCGGAGGTCCCACTAATGAACAATAATAACATTGAGAACGCACATCATATGGACAAACATTAGTCATATTAAAAACGCACATCACATAGCTAAATATTAATCATATTAATTTATTTAAATTCATATAAATTTGAATATATATAAAATGAGTTTATATATATGTTTCAAAAAAATCATATGAAAAATATATATAGATTTTGAAAATATCACATATAAATTTCAAAAATCTCAAAGCAACGTTCATCTAAAGAAGTTTATCACATGAAGATTTAAGAACGTGATCAACCAAAATCCAACTTAAACAAAAATTTGACCTGGCTTTGGTACTATTGTTAGATAGGGAGGTGCAGCGGAAGATTAAAATTTTAAAGTCCCTATCCTAATATGGATCGAACAAACTCATTTAAGTCAAGGTGGATAGAAGAGTTACCTTTTAATTCTTTGAAGTTGGCACATGTATAGATCTCAGGAGCTGACAATGTAGATATGCTCTCTCTAACGGTATCCACATGAACAGCTCTCTAACTCAAACAACGTGCTAGCGCTCTTAGCGTTCTTTTTTGAATGTCAATTTTCTTTTTTATAGGGTGTTTCGTGGCTCTCAGAGTGTTTTGCCGTCAGAACTTTTCTAACTCTCTCTGCCTTCATAAGGACGTCCTTATCTATATATAGTATATAGATAGGGGTTTTCGTCTTCCACTTAAAAGCTCACGAAAATTTAATTAAATTTATCTCATAAATTTAATCCATAATATCATATCTAATTCAAATTTATCTTATAAATTTAAATTATAAAACTGACATGATATTCTCTCTTATCATGTTAGTTATTAAATTTAATCTATCATATAAAATTAAATTTAAAACTAACATCACATAACATAACATAACATAACATAATATATATCACATATACATATTATATATATATATATATATATATTATCTATATTTAATTTTATATATCATATACATATATCATATATATATACATATATGGATATATATATATAAATATGTTTTGAAAATATATATACATATATATATATATAAAATTATATTTTGAATTTTATATTTTATATAAACATATATATATATTAAATAAATATTTATTAAATATAGATAATATAAAAAATTAGGATGTTATATAAATGAAAATATAAAAGATTTAAAACATTTATTTAATGAAAAAGATATAATAAATATGTTACCAGAAGAAGTACAAATAATATTAGAAAAAAACCCTAGAAAAAAAAATGAAAAGACTTAAAGAATATGCTAAATATTTAAAGCAAAAAGTATATGAAATAAAGAAAGAATGTAATGAAAAATTAGATGAAATAAAACATGATACAGAAAGACTAAGAACTAAACAAAGTATAATAAGTCATAATATTTATAGAATTATGGAATATTTAGGAATAAATTCTCATAATAAATTAGAAGATCTATAAATTGTTCTAAGTGTTTTTCATGTTCTTTTTTATTTTTTAAAAATATTAAATTATCATCTATATATATATTACAGTAAAATCTTTTATTAGTAATAATAATTTTGTCACATATTCTTGAAATATACTAGGGCTATTATGAAATCCCATAGGCAATACATTTCATTCATGTAATCCTTCAGATGTACTAAAAGCATTATATTTTTTACTTTCTTCTTCTAATTTTATTTGAAAAAATCCTGATTTACAGTCAAACTTACTGAATATATTTTTTCCTTATTAAATTAATCAAAAAATCTATTTTTGGTATTGGGTATCTATTTTTTATAGCTAATTCATTTAGTTTTTTATAATTTATAACTAATCTTGATTTTTATCTTTTTTCTTCACTATGTTTAACTACAATCATAGTAGGTGAAGGTGAAGAATATTCAGATCTACTTTTTCTTATTAAATCATATTGTTTCATTTCATTAGTATGCATTATAAATTTTTTTTTATCATTCTCTATCCATGGATAAGGTTTACAGTTTATTTTTTTACTATAATCTCTTAATTCTATTTTTGCTAAAGGTTTAGATTTTTCCCAATGAACTAAAGGATTATCACTATAATTTTTTAATAAACTTTGTTCAATTGTTTTAATTTCTTTTGCAGTATTTAACATTTTTATTGAATTTATAACTTCATTATTGTATAAAGGTTTTTTATTTGGTAAAAATTGTACTTCATATTCTTCTATTTTCTTTTAAAATTTTCATCTCTTCTACTATAAGGTTTAGCAACTCTTACTATCCATGCTTGGTGTTTACAAGGTGTTGTTAGTATTATTGCTTTTTCAAACATATGTAAGGGATAATATTGTTCTATAAAGTCTATTCCTAATATTACATCACATGAATTGTCATTATATTGGTTTAATTTTCTAATTTTTAATTCATATTCTCCTATTTGTACCATAATATCTCTTGCTTTTAATTCTATACAATTAATTTTTTGTCCTACTCCTTGCATTCTTAATATTTTATTTTTTTTATAATTCATCTGGTAATATATTTGCTTTTGCTACTGAAATATTTGCTCCTGTATCTACTAAAGCATGATATTTTCTAGATCTATATTTTTGATAATTAAATTTTATCAATATGTAATATAATTTTGTCATGTCAATTTTATCTTTTGAATTACTATTATTTGATGATTAATATTTATTATAATTCTTTCTTTTTGTATTCTCCATAGTTTTACTTGTTCTAAAAAATCATTTCCTAAAATTATTTTACATTGATCATTATTATTATTATCTATTACCCAAAATTTTATAGTTATAACATCTCTATTATTTATTCTTATGGATGAAATTGTTCTATTTCCTTCATTTGTTACTTCTAAATTATTATTTTTTAAATTTAATTGTATTGTACTTTTTTCTTTTCTTGGGTCTATTAAGGCTATTACTTCTATCTAATTTTCTTCTTGTTTAACTTCTATTACTATATAATTATCATTTTCTATTAATGTTTCAGGTCTTAATGATTCTAAGTTTGAACTTATAGGTCTTTCAATTCTAGATCTTAATAATAATCTTTTTTCTCTAGGTATTCCTCTTAATGGACCTATACTAGTAGAGGGTCTTGGTTTAAAATTAAAGCTTCTTCTAGTATTGGGTTGATTTATATTTATATTTAATGTTGATGTACTTATTCTTAATGTTCTTTATCCTATGTTATCATTGGTTATTAATCTTCTTGTATTATTTTCATTTTCATAATATCCAATAGTATTATCCAATTCTAATCTTAATTATTCAGGTATTGTTATTCTTGTTGAATCTAATTCAATTTCTTGTAACACAGGCATAAAGTGTTTATCTATTGTTAATTTACCTTTATTTCTTTTATAAATTTTATGTTCATTTGTAAATATTAGTCCTATCATAGCAGTTATACTTATTGTTCTTGATCCTAATAATAATTTTATTTCTCCTAATTTATGATATATTAACAAGGTTTTATTCATATTTTCATTAGCTCTTAAAATACAAAAGTTAGTATTTACTGTAAATTTTAGTTTTTGATATATTAAATTTTCCGTTAATATTCCTAAAATACTATCTTTTATACTATATATTATCCTTCCATTAGTTATTAATAATTCAATTGGTTAGTTTCTTCCTTCTTGAAAATAAGCTTTTATTAATAATTGTACTCCAGCAATATATATTTCTGTTACTTCATTTTTAAATAATAATTTATTAATTTCAGCATCTATTAAAGCTTTACTTATTAAAGGTATTCTTAATACTCCTTCTGTTAACGTTGATTCTATAGGGTGTTTCTTTTCTAATACTACACATGCATATTTTTCTTATTTTTAGTTTTCACAAGTTTTCCTACTCTATTCATAAAACTTTCATTTGTTAATTCTTCAGATTTTAAATTTAATTTTGAATCTCTTATTTTTTCATATTGTTTCTAATTAAAAGTCATTCTTTTTTAAACTATTCCTTCTTCTGCACTTACAACTTCTTCATATTTATCATATTCATTTTGATTACTACTCTCAGGTTCATCTTCTAATCTATTCATCATATATATATAACTCATTTCTTCTTCTTCAGATTCATTACTTTTAGTTTTAATTTCACTAATTATTTTTAATTTATAAATTTCTGTATTTAAATTATTTAATTTATTTTCTATTTCAGATAATTCTTCATCATATCCTATAGGTTCTAAATTTTCTTTATATACTTTTTCCATTATTTTCACAATTTTTTTATCTTTTTTACTTGGACAGTTAGGTGATATATATCCTAATTCTCCACAATTATAACATTTACATTTTTTAGGTTTTTTATTATAATTTATTCTTCTTTTTCTTTTCTTTTTAAAGAATTTTCTTGGTTTATATTTAATATGTTTTTATAATATTTTTCTTTAGGATAATTTATATATATATATATATATATAATTCATTTACCTTATATTACATTCATTAGACATATTTCAAATTCAACAAACTTGGATATTATAGCTCGAGTTGAGCTGTTCTTGTGTGTGACCTTGTAGGCCCATATAAAATTGGCAGTAGACTAATTACACTATTAGCCCATAAGTCACAAATGACCTCTAGCAAGACATTGCAACTACTCAATTCACATGGAGATCAATGATCTAATGTAACCTATCATGCAACCATATCACATCCATTTTATCACACGATGTTTCGATCAAGTATGAGACATGGAATTGTCATTCTTCTTTACCTAACCGTTACTTGCTCAATCTCTGAGTAGACTGACAGTAGTAATGAAAAAAAACTTTCCATTATAGTATGGCCATACATTTTCTCAGTCTTACTCATCAAGGGGCCCAGTAATATCTCTCACTTAATGTGAGAGACAAATTCCATCTTGACCACTCATATTCCTCTGTATGAATATCACTAAACTAAATCATAGCCTTTATGATCACTCGATCAAAGGTGACTTTTGACTAGGTCAAAGTTCAGTGGTCATCATGTAGGAATTCATGATGATCTCAGGTCAAAGGGCTTAGTGATATAGTTATATATGAGATAAGCTACCATGCAGCTTTCTCATAGCGGGTCGGTCAAGCACCTTGTACTCTTTCAAGTGCCCATGACTTTCATTTGTATCTCTATAATTAATCAAAGTTATACTAGTCTTGTTTCATCTATGATCCCTCAAAGATGACCAACCAAGGACATTTAAGACAATCTCTATAATTTGTCTAGGGATACAGTTATCACATTGAACATGTAATTGTTATGATAACAAAAGAGAAATTCATTAAATAATAATGTGCATAGTACAATAATTGGGGCACAATTTCTAACATACATTCCATAGAGATTACTAATGAGTTCTGGAGAGAGTTAAGGATAGCACAGCTTGATGATGAGTATCTGTTAGGAATTTAGGAAGATGTAGAGGAAAGGCAAACCACAGACTTTGGTTTCAGTGATGATGGATTTGTTGTGTATCAAGATTGGGTTTATGTACTAGACGAGGGTGCTTTGAGAAAGAAAATTTTGAATGAGGCGCATAAGAGTAGATATACAATTCACCCTGGAGTAACTAAGATGTACCAAGATATAAAGTGATATTGATGGTGGCCTGGAAAGAAAAGAGATGTCACAAATTTTATATCTTGGTGTTTAATTTGTCAAAAGGTTAAAATCAAGCATCAGAGACCAGCAAGAACTTTACAACCACTAGAGATACCGAAGTGAAAGCAAGATAGTATATCTATGGATTTCATTTTGAGATTACTAAGAACCCAATCCAGTCATGATTCTATCTAGGTAATTGTAGATAGATTGACAAAGTCAGCCTATTTCTTGGCAGTGCTAATAAGTGATTCGTTGGATAAGTTGGCAAAGATCTACATTTGGGAAGTTGTGAGATTGCATGGGGTACCAAAGGTCATTATCTCTAATTGTGATCCGAGGTTCACCTTGAATTTTTGAAAAGCATTACAGAGAGCAATGAGTACTGAATTAAGATTCAGCATAGCATATCATCTATAGCTGATGGACAAACAGAAATGACTATACAGACTCTAGAGGAAATGTTGAGAGCTTGTGCCTTGGAACTGAGAGGCAACTGGGATAGCCATCTTCCTTTGGCTGAGTTTACCTATAATAATAGTTTGCACTCTAGTATAGTTTACCTATGAGGTACTATATGGAAGGAAATGTTGATCTCCTCTTTGTTGGGTTGAACTGAGTGAGAGAAGCATTATGGGTTCAGATATTATGGATTAAATGATGTAAAAGTTTCAAATGATAAGGCAAAAACTTCTAATAGCTCAAAGTAGGCAAAAGAGTTATGCGGATAAACAGAGAAGGGCATTAGAGTTTATGGTTGGTGACCATATTTTTCTAAGAGTTTCACATGTGATAGGAATCAGGAGGTCAATCTAAGCAAAGAAATGGTCTCCTCGATTCATGAGTCCATTCGAGATCCTTAGGAAAGTTAGGCCGATTGCCTACCAAATAGCCTTGCCACCACAATTATATAGGATTCATGATGTTTTTTATGTTTCTCAATTGAAGAAATATCAACCTAATCCATCTCATATGATTGAACTCGAAGAGGTAGAGTTGTAAGAGAATATGACTTATCGAGCAAAGCCAAAACAAATAGTAAATGTTAAAGATAAGAAATTATGAAACAAGACTATTCAGTTGGTTAAGGTGGTGTGGAAAGGAATGGCTCCTAGTGATGCTACTTAGGAGACAAAGGACAAAATGAAGCAGCAATATCCCTATTTGTTTCTTTAGGTATGTGTTGTAGTTGTTGTTGAATTTTGGGGGCAAAATTTCTTTAAAGGAGGGGAGGACTGTAACATTTCAAAATTTCAAATCTGAAATAAATTGACTAATTAAGGGATAAATTAATTAAAAAGATGATTAATTAATTTAATTATTTTTTGAGTTGCTAATTGGCTTTTTGGGTTATATTTGGCTCTAAATTGAGTTAGAATGGAAGTTGGATCGAATAGAGTGGCATCAAGGGGAGCAAAAGTGATTTTTTGCTCTCTGTGTCATGAGCTGTGGCTTATGAGTCATGCGCTACGGCGCATGGTACAGCACAAGCATAAAAAACAAAAATGATCTAAAAAAGTCATTTTTGGTTGTGAAAGCTTGAAACTTGAAAGAGGAAGATTTGGGCACTACCGAGGCATCATTTTGGGAGGATTTTGAAGATAAATTAGGCCTTCAAACTCTTGAGTAAGTTTCTTACCCTTTTCATTTCACTTTCCATGGGATTTGGAAGTGGGAGAATTTGTTCTAAATGGATTAAATTATGAGTCTATGTTTTAAAGGTTTCTATTAACTCTAAAGGTTTGATTTAAGTTTCTTAACCTTAGATAAGTGATAATATGAAATTAAATTATTGTTTGGTGAAAGTTGGATCAAGCTCTCGCTTGATTATAGGGTTTTGAGGTGTGATAAGTTGAGATGTCAAGTGTTATATTGTGAGAGTTAGAAGGGGGCTTGAAGGGATTGTGTGATAAAATTGTAATCTTGACAAGCCTATTTGTTTAGAATATGAGTGAGAAGTGGGAGAATTGAGATGTTATGGATAGCTAATAGTGCTTGTGTTAATTGAAAATTAACATATAGTACTTGTTGATGTAGATTGTGATATGGGAAAACTTGCCTTGACACAAAAAGAGATTTAGTACTATGGATAACCCTTTTAGTAACAAAAAGGTTGAGGTAACTAGATAATTTGCATTATTTATTAGTTTGTATAAGTTATTCTCAAGTTGTTTTTCAATGATTTGTTATGTATATATGTATAAATTTTGTAAAAGTTAACTATTTTAAAAAATAAGTGGAGTATTGATTTGTGAAATTTCATGTTTTTGAAGTAAGTGGTAAGATTTGTTATATTTGTTTAGAAAGTGGTTTATGCATGGTCAAGTGGAGATATACAGTGAAATGTGGCATATTAGAGGGTGGGAGGTCACCCTAGTAGAGTTAGTGAAGATTAAGTTCATATGGCACTGCTGGCACCTCAGGACGCCAGGTGCAGGTCATATTTCTTCTTAGTACCCGAAAAAGGGTGCGGTGTTGGAGACTTGCTCTCTTGAGTACCCAAAAGGGTGCGGAGTTGGAGAATATGCTCCTTAGCATTTGTAGAATGCGGTGTTAGAGTAACAATACCCTAATTACTTGTAATAGGGGGAACTTGTAGTCTATAAGTGATTTAGGACACCTTGGCCAAGTAGTTTGACCATGGATGGTGAGCCTGGGGACCATACATGTGGTTTGGTTCCATGAAATAGCCTATAGGTTCGTTCGAGAGTACTGGAGGACTAGATGATTAGTGATGATGCATTTGAATTGTGGTAATTGTATATGGTGTGTTTATTATGCTTATTTTAAGGCTTGTTTATAACTTGACATGTTAATCAATAATGCAGATTATCTTAGTTACTAAGATTTTTATCTCACCTTGGGTTATCTTTTTACAAGTTCTATCGCTGAGTTTGAGCAGGGGAAGGAATCGGATAAGGACTAGCAGATTTGCTACATTACGAATAGTAATGCTTGATTTTGGCTTAAGTGGTGTATATAAACTTGTGATATGATATTATATGTTGCCAACTAGGAATGCATATCATTTTGATTGGCTGCACTTGAATTATACTATGTTATTTTGTATTTTAGCCTAATATTGTATATGATGTGAATATGTGGTGATTTTTTGTAATGATGGGCTAAAATACTAATACAAATGAAAGGAATGATGTATACACGTGGTGATAATGTATATGTGGTGTATTATGCAGTAATAGAGGCCAAATAGTGTATGCGGTATTGATTTTGTATTATGGTCATATTAGATGAAATTGGCATTAAGTAGCCAAACTTTGTGTTTGGTATGTCTTTATGTATTTGAATGCTTAATCAAGTGTATTTTGGTCTATTGGACTTGGTTCAAGCCTCAAAATGGGTTAATAGTATAAGTTTTGAGTTTTTGGTACTTGAATGCTTGAAAATCATTTTAAAAATTGACTTTTGCATATGAGTGTCTAAAATTCTCATACGGTGTCAGATCAAATAAAACTTGTACCATTAGTTAGCTTATTGAATAAGCTTCACGTGGGTGCTTGAATCACTCCAATCGAACATTGGATGTAAAAATGGCATGCGTTTAAAGTTCATCCTAAAATGCTGTGCTGTCATGGATGTGCACCGTGGTGCACAGTACAACGGCCAAATTTGCCTTTCAGTGCCACATGCCACGGTATATGGATCACGAGCCATATCAAATGTGCTAAAATACTCAAAAATGACATTTTTGGCCCTGTTTTCAAGTGTTTTGCTTCTCAAAACTTTTCCATGCTTCCCATACCTTTATAAATCATTAAGTTTGAGCTCAAACTACTAATTTGAAGGGTTGTTATGGAATCCCAAATATTCCAAAAAAAAATTTAAAAGTTTATTAGTTTTAACCCTTATATATATAATGTGAGCTTAGGAGAAATCCTTATTCCTAATGATGATTATTGGTTGTGATTGTGTAGTGAATTTTGATAATGTCAAAGTGGACATTACATTCGGCCTGGTCTACCTTTGGCCGGGTGATCTAGCACTAAGTAAAGGCTACGACTTGAGGAAAATGGAGGGAGATAAGGGTGATTGTTGTCATACAATATAATACATATTTTTAATTGAATTATAAATGTTCTATTGTTCCTGACTTAACAAACTCACAAATGATTGGTAGCATGTGTTATCAAGAATTAGCATTGATTACTAAGACTTTTTAGTTTCACCCCCCCTAGTTAATATTTTTAGGAAAAGAACTAAGTGTGTAGCACACAGAGAAGCCTTAAGGCTTAGTGGTGTGAAACCATTTCTTCTCTTTGGGTTTAAACTTGTGGTTTTCAATAATGCATTATTGTTGATGTTAGGGTTTTTGTTATTTATTGAGCATATAAACCCATGCTTGTGATCATGCCTCTTTAAATAGTTTTTACATATAGTGTGTTTTGCGATGATTGAAAACCATGCATTGTTGATAAATGTTTTTTTGTTTATTGAGGCATAGATAATATTTGACAATGTTGAATGTTTTGAAAAGGGCATGATGATTTGGGTTATGTGATTTGGCTTGCTTGTTGAGTTTGACTAAATGGTCTATTTGCAGTTATTGGCTTGGATTTTAATTTGTAGGGAGCATAAGGGTGAGAAAATGATATTCTGGCCTAAGTGGCATATGGGAGCATAATTTTATAAGATATTGTGTTTCATAAACCAAAGCCAAATATTAGATGATATTGTGTTAAGTTTCTTCTATATCAATTGTGTGAGGTGGCTATAATTCAATTATGATTTTGTTTGTGCATGAGTAGTAGAAGAAATTGCTACATATTAATTGATTGGTTGTGAAGTGGATAGAAATTTTTGTAATACACAATGACTTTTAAATTCCTATTTTATCTTTGTTTATCATTTTTAAACTTGTATGAGATCATATGGGCTTTTCACACTTATTTTTGTTTATAAATGGTTGGAATCCCAAATTTTGAAGGTATCTCTTTATTAAGTTTAATTCTATTTACAATAGTAAATTCTATTTATGAAGCTTATTTTTTTTCTACCAAGGTAGAGTCTTTTCTATTATGATAGTCGTTTTAAAAAAAAGAAAGGAGTTTTATTTCTTTCTATCATGGTAAAACATTTTCTACTATGATAGCCTTTTTAAAAGAGTAGTTAGTGTTATAAAACTTTGTTTTATTTTTTTTTCCTATCACGGTAGTATTTTCAAGTTAAAGAAATTATTTTTTGCTTAAATAAAAAAGGATTAGTTGACTTTTGTGGACCATAGTAGACCTCTATCTACCATGGTTAAGCTAATTATTTGAAAAAAAATTTCAAGGTGTTACAGAATGTGTTATCAATCATGACGGAGTGTTGTCAAAACTCAAATGGATTGTTTATGTAAAGTAAATACTTGCTCCATTAAACCTGTGTTATTAGTTTTTCTATCTTATTAAATTATGAATATGTTGTTATTAATTACAAATGAAGTGTGGTCAAATTTTAGATAGAGTGTTGCTAATCTCTCGAACGTGGGTTTTTTTAAATTATTTTAAACTTTAAGGGTAATGTCATCTTTTTCCCTAAAAAATCTAATTTCACTTGAATACCAAGAAGGTAAAATGCAATTTTAAAATCTTACTTTCCTTCTTTAATATAAATTACCTCTAGGGGTTCTCAGTGGATATTTTCCTTAATTATATTGAATATGCATGTAACATTTTAATTTTTAGTACCTTGCCTTTGCTGAACATCCTTGGTTGGGTAGCATTTAAAATCTGCGGTTTTTTTTGTTAAAGAAGATGATAATGGAATGGACTAAACAAATAAATTAAAAACAAATCAAAATGTAAAGGAATAGGCCAATCATATTCTCATGAGAAGAGAAAGGTAATTTAATTCATAAGCAATTAGGAGTTAGATTCATGAGATTTGTGGACTAAAGGGTGTGGTGTGATTCCTACATTTTTTGGGTTTATCTCACAAAAAACATTACACACCAAGATAAATGTACAATGAGCATATCATGTTGAAATGAAAATTTCATTCTCATCTTTTCAAGTGACTACCAAACAATCTAAGATTTTGTTTCATAACTAAAATAAAATGAAATAAAATGGATTAAAAAATTAAAATAAAAAATAATTAAAAATTTTCTCCCATAATAAGTATGATATAATTCATTAATATATATACTACAAATATAATAATCATCACACCTTCTAAAAATTTCTTGAATTATGATTCACAACCTCATAAATTAAATTACCTCTCTCCCTTATAGATATGCTAACCTATCCTTTTTCATGATTTTATTTATACTTTTTATTTTTTTTTAATACATTTCATTTCATTCCTTCCCAAAAACCAAGCGGAACTTAAAAGTATTAGTGATTTTATACTTCAATCCATGTGCGCTTAGTATGTGTTTGGGTACACAAAAGCAGGGTGGAGTTGGACCATACTTAATTCCCATGCACTGTACAGGCGAGGAAATGCTATATTAAAGAAATTAACAATATCACCCCGTTGGAATCAATACTTTCTCTTAGCTCTATTGAAACACTCTCATTCATCTAACTATATCACTCTCCAAGTTGGTTATAGGAACTAGCAAATGGCCGTAAATTTTATATTTTAAACAACAAAATATACTTGTTTTGATGAAAAGAAAATTAAATAGATGAAGTATCTAAATTTATTTATGTGGGACAAGCCAAGTTGACCTTTTGGTCGACTCTACTCCAACTACACATAAATAAACCCTCAAAATAAATAATGATAATAAGTTGATTGCAATTTGCAAATTCATTCATATGGAAGCAAATAACTCTACTCTTTTTGAAATAATATACACTTTTGTAAATATGGATATTGAATTTTTGAGATTAAAGGCCTAGTCTAAGGCTAAAGCCATATTAGTATATATATATATATATATGTAAATATAAATGTTTTAAATAAAATTCATATCTGATACATTGTCATATATTTATTAGTTATATCCATATGGCTTATTTCTTGATGGTTTAATTAATTAAGATAATCGATAATTGGGGAATTAATTAAAGAAACGGATCAAGAATCCATGCTTTTTCATGCCTGAAGGAAAGCACCGGCCAATTACGGTGCTTTTCCTTTTCTAAATGCATAAATTATAATCTCAAACAGACAAGAAAAAAAAGAGGTGTCTTTTCCTGTAATAAAAACATAAAATTAAAATCTAAAGTTTGCAGACCCAAAAAAAAATAAAACAAGAATTGTTTTTCCTTTAGATTAAAAAGTATTTTTGATCCTTTAATTTTATAAAGTAATTTTTCAGTCCTCTAATCATAACATTATTAGTTTCCAATGATTTTTTTCATCCCAAAATTGTTATTTTAAAATAATTAAACTTAATATATCAATATTTAAAAGTTCAATGTAGGAATTTCTTATTGATGAAATTAACAATGTTATAATTAAATAATTAAAAAGATACTTTATAAAATTAAGAGATTAAAATAAAATCTTATTAAAAGTTAAAGGATTAAAGATTCAATTTAACTTCTCTTTTAATAAAGGCAGAAATTGAAATTATTATCTCAAGGAGAAAAAAAAAACAGAAGGAATGGAACTAATCAAAGTATCAACGAGATGCATGCAAAAGTTGTTGAGCGAGAGAGCACTCTAACGAAGCACTTTGCTTTTATAAGTAAAAGGCAATGACGCGCTCCTTTAACTGAACCTAGTTGTCTCAGCCTCAAATTTAATCCAAATTATCACTACAGTAGAATAGTAGACAACCTGAGTTAATCTCTTAAAGAGGTCTTAAAGTCTTAGAATTAGTTAGATGAACCTTAAATTAAAGCAACAAATTAAATAGGTGTTGAAATTGATTTTCAAAGAAACTAAACAACTGAAAATGCTTCCAATGTAAATATAATTTTGAATTTTTTCTAAAACAAGTTAAATGATACAAGAGAGTGAAATGCAAATAGAGTGATTAAATTTAATTATGACAGCTCCCCTAGGAAGCATGTATGCTCTATCCTTGACACCAAAAATAAGTTCAATCTTCTACTTTTCAACTAATATCTAATGGTTTAGGGGTTTCTAAACTCACATTTAATTTAACTAGTCTTACTAAGACCTTTAGCAATCCTAGCAAAAGTTAAGAGTAATAAAGCTCCATCTAATTTGTCTAACCTAACCTTGCTCAACCATGACAAGATCTTGCCCAATTGAGAATTAATTTCACTCTTGATTACACAAAATGCATAATCATAACCCACATGCATAAATCAAGAAGACGCAAATAAATGCTCAAGGGAATCAAAATTTCAGCAAGAGAACACAAGTGGAAAACACTTCAAGTTAAAGAAAATTGATTAAACAATGTTAATTGTATGTTACAAAAATCAGATATCACCAATCCAATTAACAATACAAGAACTAAATAAGTGTAATTGCAACTTAAATAGAATCAAATAAAGCAAAGAGTAGAAAATCTCCCTAAGTAATCCATGGTCTCAAGAGCACTTCACATCCTAAGTAGGCTTAGGTGATTAGTTCTCCATGAAGAATTTTACCCAAACTACTCAAAATTCCAGCTCAAGAGTCACAGCCATGGAAGAAAAATGGAAGAAAATTGTGGGCCTGTTTAGCAACTTGTTTTGAGAAAGTCTTTTATTCTCCAAAATAAAAGAATAAAAAAATATGTTTGGTAATATATTTTTAAAAAGTGTTTTAGAGAACAAAAAAATAAAATATTTTTTAAAAAAATAGAAAAATAAAAATAACTTTCAGATGTTCGGGATTATTGTTCTAGAGAACAAGAGAGAATGAGAAAAATACATATTTTCATTATTTTTTTGTTCTTAGAACATTGTTTACAAAACACCAATTTTCAAAATAATGAAATAAAAATAGTTTCAAACAACCCGTGTGTTGTTGGGTGAAGGAATGGGGTGAATGAAGATGAAAATATAGGTAGAATCAAATTTGGAATGGAAGAATAAATGAAGAAAAATGAAATTCCAGATCTGGAAATCTGGAAAAAGTGTGGCCGAACTCAAAGAAATGGAGGGAAAGATAAAGCTTAGATGATTTTCTAATGGAGGATGGAAGCAGTGTTGTTGATTGTAGGTTGAATGGAGGTGAAAATGATGGAAGAATGGTGTGAAATGGATGAAGGATGGTAGATGGATGAATCTGAACCTGAAATGGGATGATGAAGATGAAGAAAGAAAATAAAATCTAGAAAAATGAAGATGGTGACCGAATGTGTGGATGGAAGATGGAGTGTGGTGGCTTCCCAGAGGATCCCCTTTGCCTTCTATTTATAATTTCTCCTATGGTGAAGATCTTTGGGTTGGGGAGTAAGAAATCCCGTTGACCATTAGATTTAGGTTAACAAACCTACCCTAAAAGATAAAATAGCAATATAATAAATCTAAACTAAATTAAAATAGAAAAATATTTATAAATACTTTAGTCCGTGCCCTTGTCATCTTCAATTCCAACATGCAAATTTACCATCCAATGAACTTCAATCTTGATCAATGGCTCAGACTGTCGTCCCTCTTGGTCAACAAAGATCTTCCATTCCAACATAATCAAATAACCTTATTAGTTCAAGTCATCAACATTTTTGCATGAGTTAGTTCAAATTAATTCAACTTAAGTGTAAAAATGTGAAAAAATGAAAATGTGATCAGAAGTGAAATTATGGTAGAGGATTAGTTTAGAGGAATTTTGATTAGCTTACTTGAAATTTTTTATTAAGAAATCCAGACATAGTACACTTCCAAAGTAGCTAGATGTATAATTATAAGGTACTAAATAAGAGATGTTTTGGTGAACTAATCATAAATTAAGTTGAATGAACTCAAATTATACTAATAGGATTAAAGAGGAACTGAAATTAACAACTTATTAAATTTTTCGTTTTTTTTAGATTTAATATTTTTGGAAATTACAAATTAAGCCCAAAACTTCTAAAAATTCAATTCTGCCCTAAAATTCCAAAAATTTTGCAGAAATGCCCAAATGTTCCCAACGACACATATATGCTCTAAATGACCACAAAAAAGGTGTTGAAAGCCAGGAACGAAGGGAATAAAATCCCTTCAAAATATACTATAATATAATAAAATATCTAGCAAATATAACTCTACTTTTTTAAAACAATATACTTTTATTTATATGGATATAGAATTTTTGAGATCAAAGGCCAAATCTAAAGCCTAAGCCATATTAGTGTGTGCGTGTGTATAAATCTTTAGTAAAATTCATATATGATACATTGTCATTTATTTATCAACTATATCCATTTGGTTTCAAGGCAGTGTGACACTACTCAAAAAATGTTTATTTATATTCTGTATAATTGGACATTATTTTTCCCATTAAATATTAATGTTTATTATATATTTTTGTTATGAATTTATTACTTGCTTACGTTTTATATAAGTTGAAGTTAGAAACTCAAAATGATAAATATATATATATATATATATATAAAAGTTAATTAAAATATAAACGTATATTTTAAATAATTTCAAAATCTCCTTTTTTTTTTATTTGGTTACCTACTAGCAGAATTCAAGTAATAAAGCTTTGTAATTTTAGTAGCAATTGGCAAAATAGCAATCAACATTCAGTTGTTCCTAAGACAATTTAAAAGCATTTGTCATGAAATTTAAAAAGAAAAGATAAATTAAATTCATTAAGATACCATTAAACTCACTCTTGCATATCAAGTATAAAAATAATGTCCCCACAATAGGGTTCTTTTCCTTGAAGTACGAAGCTAATGCCTCCTAAGCTTGCTCTTGCTACGCCTTGGGATTGATGTCACGATGGGCAAAGACATCAGAGTAAGGAGACAAAGACAAATTTCAACACAAGATTAGCTAAATCATGAGAACAAACAGACATCATAAAATAAACAAACACATCATGAGGATACAGATAAAGACAAACTTCAATAGTCCAACATATGCTAGTCATATCGGATGATTACTGTGTTAACTATCCAATATCTACCTCCACCTCCACATATTAGATGGCTGTGCTTATAATCATTCAATAAGAGATATCATTTAAAAGTTTTTTTTTTTTTTTGGTAGTAGTGAATGTTTCATAATTCACTTGCAAAATCTTTTGGACTTGAACCCTACTGGATGATTTATGGGTGAATCTATGAAGAATTAAACAACTTTTCAAATATATTTTTTTGTTGGAGATTGCTCGATGGAGCTTCAACTTCAAGAGAAGTGCTCAATGATCATCTTTCAAATGACAATTTGTCTGTGAGCTTTGTCCTGACTCCTAATCGTGATTCCTTAAATCATATCTTCATCATTCTGTTTTTATGATATTGCTAATTAAGGACTAGTGAATTGGCTCTCCTGTTTAGTTAGAAATTGTTAGCTAGCAATGAACATGAATAACTCCTCCTCGATATGTGATTGTGCTTCTTGTCTAAGCATTTTGGACCAAGTGGCGGTGCCCTGCCCATTGTATGTGAAGAAAATTTCATTAAATCAAATGAACATGATAAATGGCACTTTAAGAAGCAAGTATATTCAACAATTTTACCAGAAATATAACTACTACAATACAATATCCATACTCTTTAAATCCACAACACCAAAGTACAAGTCTTTAGCTTGAAATTAAAGATGAATAATACTACCATAATTCTTAATACAATATCAATAGTTGAACACGAAATAACATCCGTAATCCATTAAAAACAACATAACATGACTTATACGTCCAAGTGTCCAACACGACAACAAAAAGATTGTAATTAATTAAAGCCTCTAAGTGCAAATGGCACGTGATTAATCTCCTCAAAGTACGTAAACGAGGAGCATATGGAAAAGAAAAATAAAAAAACAATTATAAATTGATATGGCACAAAAGGAAAAAGAGAAAGAAAGAAGAACACTACTTATAAAATGAATGAATGAAACATAACGAAGATTTGAACATGTGACAGGAACATAAATATGAACTTCAGCAAGGATGATTTATATGTGTAATTTTTAATAAAACCATAATTTTAATGAGAGCAGTGAAGGATTATTCAATTTTTTTTAAGAAATCCCCCTTCATCTCACTAACTAAGCACATAGTTAACCTTTAATGTAAGAAAAATAAAGATATTAGAAATACACACACTGTTCAGGAATGGCCAAATAGACAAGGCAGCATACTTTGTCTGATGCCTGACCCTAGTTGAACACTAGCCTAGCCCGAACATGCCCAAATCCTTGTGAGTTGGGCCAGGGTGAAATTTTACTAGGCTAAACTAGGCATTTTGAGTGGCCAGGCTACATGAATAGCTGTCATAGCAATGTTTTGTATATTGAAATTAAAATGTCATTGGATTAAAATTTGATGATTAAACCAATTCAAATTCAATCAACGATTGAACCTATAATATAATAATTAAATTTAAAAATAATATTATGTGCAATATACATATAAAAATATTATATTAAATTATTAAATAACATAAAAAGTAATCATAAATAGTTCAATTTCATAGTGAATTAACATACTCACATGGTAATAACAAATGCCATAGCATTGAAAATAAACTCCAAACTCATATAATGAGGTATCTTTGAAAGGAAAAATGAAGTCCACTTTTGAGAAACTCTCCAGATTCCAATTCAACTATGATTTCCTAGCTCAATAGTTGATTCAAAGTGGTTCAATTAAAAAGAAAAACAATTCTAAACATGAAATCATGCCTTTTATTTGGTGAAAGTTAAACTTATCAAACCATCTAGTCTAATCCAATTATTAAAACATTGCTCAGTGATATTCTTAATGTCTTTTAAAGCCATAATTATTCAAATAATTTAAAAAATTAAGGGAAAATGACAATTAGGGATCCTTTAAGGCCATTAATCATAATTAGTGACCTAAATTAGTGAAATCTCAATAATGAACCATGGTCTTTACTCGAAATTAAAAACATTCATGAGTTTATAAAATTGCCTTCTACTTGAAAAATAGAAAAATAACATTACTGAAATTACTAACATGAAATGTGAATGTTGTTAATCTTAGTTGAGAAACCAATGAACAATAGTTGAGAATAGATTGTTTCCATTATGTAACAAAAATTCACTTTTGAAACTTTCTATGGTCAGTTAAAAATTTACTAAAGGCATTCTAAATATGAATCTAATCACTTGTAAATTTTTATCCTTGTTTATATATTATAAATAGACCATTTGGAAAATAAAAAAATGACACTTCTGAATTACCATCATGGGATGGAAATATTATTAATCTCAATTGAAAAATTAAAGAATAATAGTTGGGAATAGATTATTTCCCATCATGAAACTAAAATTCACTTTTAAACTTTCCAAGGGAACTTTTAAGTATATAATAGTCACTTAAAAATTTATTAAAGTCACTTCAAAAATATATTTTAAACTATTTACATTTTTTAAATTTCAAATAAGGATCATGATCTATTTTGGGATTCCAATAATTTAGGGTCCCTAATTGCTATTAATGGCCTTAGAGGATCCCTAATCGTCATTTTCCAAAAATTAACTCCTATTTTGAAATTATAAAACTCTTTAATGACTTATATTTGAAATTGGAAAGTGTTATATATTAATATATTGATTTTGATAATATCTTACTCCACTAATTTTCAGTATTTTAAGTCCCTATACTTTTATTTTTTTATTTTTTTAAGTCCCTCCAAGGTTCTTACACTTTTTGAAGGGACTTGAAATAATGAAAAACAAAAGGGTAAAAACATAAAACACTAAAAAAAAAAGTGCAAAGACTAATAGCAAAACGGGAGCAAATTACAGGGATCTAAAGTTATGTTTTACCATTAAAGAATTAAGCATATAGACCTTACTTCCTTAAACTTACCAATAACAAAAACCTATAAATAACAACTTGTCTACTTTATAATCATTAAAACTAGGGTTCAACATGCTCATGTTTAATTTGTTTTAAATGCTTAGCCTTGTTCCATGTTTTTGTAGATCTTTTATACTTTGATTTCAACTTTTTGGAATCCCATTTTTTGAAAACAAATATAATTTATTTCTAGGCTCTAGATAGGCATGAATGATCCTTTATTTTCTTAATCTAATTAATTAATGTGGTTGGTTGTTGGTTAATGAAGGAGGTCATTATAGAGGGAATTCCCATTACACAAAGAATTTGATGTATTGATTCAAGAGTTTCTAATCTCATAATGATAGCAGGGGGTTGGAATCTTAATCTACTATCTCTCTACTTACCCCTCAATGTTATCAATCATATTTCTCACGTCAAACCTCCTAATCCTAATAGGAATGAAGATATGATCTATTGGAGGCCATCAAGTGATGGCAACTTTATAACCAAACACTACTACAAAAAGGATAATATTGGATGATTCTTTTTGCCTATACTGAACGGTTATAAACCGTTCAATGTGACACCGTCATATATTGGTAAGACAAATATTGGATGGTTACCACAACCGTCCAATATTAATATATTGGATGATTTAAGGAAATGCCCAATATATTGTTGAAAGAAATGAGAATTGGGAAGGATATATTGGACGGTTAACTTTATAATTGTTTAATATTCTGCACAATATTGAATGGTTGTAGTCATAACTGTCTAATGTATTGAAGAATATTAGACGTTATGTAGATGGTTATGACTATAACCGTCCAATAAATTGCTTATATTGGACGGTTCTTATCAATAACTGTCCAATATATTCATTTTTTTTATAATATGGAGGCTGCATTTCTTGCAACCCTCCTGCAACAGTACAATGCAAATAAAATGCCCAGTCCAGTCCAATCCAATCCAAACTTATACCAAACTACAAGAAATTATAAAAAACTAATAATTTTATTTAAAAAAAACAAACTATTAATTAAAATCTAAATGAGAAAAACTAAAACAAACAAGGTCCAGCTTACTTATTTTTAGCCCATAGTTGAAAAATGTACTCACACACCATTCCTTAATGACTTCGTTGATGTGACGGTCCTCAAATTCTTCATAGTATGAATTAGATAATACTGCAATAATGTAATATGACAACAATGTTAATCAATTACTTAAGGAAATTAAAATTCATAACCTTATATAATTGAATTTGAATAACATACATACCGTAGCAGGAATTAGCATCGTTCCATGAGTGATGATATCTTTAAGAAACCTCATCAGACAATATCCACAATCCTCGCTATATGCTATTTGTTGCGAGCACTACATAGAAAAACCAATAAACATGTTATTGAATTAATTAAAGAATTAGTATTAATTGTTAAAATTAGTAGCAACTAGCACCTTTATTATCTTCCAATTAGAGTAGGTTAGATCATATAACTTGTACCTTAATGGTATAGAAAGGTTCTTTTGGGTACGGTAAATACTACAGCCTTGATAAAGAAAGAAAATAAGTTGAAGTTAGAAATTTAAAATGATAAAAAAATCTGAAAGTTAATTAAAATATAGGCTTACATATTAAATAATTCCATCATGTCAGGTTTATTATCTGGCTGCCCAACAATAGAATCTAAATAGTAAAACTTTACAGTTTTAACACCAGCTGACATAATGCCAATCAATATCCAATGGCTTCTAAAATAATTTGAAAGCATATGTCATGAAATTTAAAATGAAAAAACAAATTAAATTAATTAGGATATCTCTGAACTCACCCTTGCACATAAGGTACCAAAAATAATGTCCCTATAGTAGGGTTCTTTACCTCGAAGTAATTTGCTAATGCTTGAGCTTGGCCATGCCGCACCTCAATAGTGATGTTGCGATGAGTAGAGACATCAAGAGGACAGATAAAGACAAATTTTAAATGCAAGATCACCAGGGACAATAAAATTTTCATATAGGAACCTAAATAAAAAATAAACAAATTATTATCTTAAACTAAAACATAGTAAAAGGTCATCCATATAATATGTACCTCACATAAAAGTGGACTACGTTTTAGCTGATTGAAACGTGCTTAAGGACTTCGTTGACCATTTCAACCCTAATCATATCGTGTTGTTCTCTATCATACATGCTTTGGTCAAAATCAATAATCACCATAGAATCAACAAACAATTTTGCATATGCCTCAAGCATAATCTGGTAGGTTTTTAGCAATTGATCCAACACGGCTGTCTTAACCTTGGATAATTAGCCTAATTGTCTGGTGATGCACTTCCCTTTGGACTGCACACCAATTATATTGTTAAAGACCAATATAGGTAATGTATACATAAATAGGTAATTGGCATACCTATGCTCGATTATGTGCTTTGTCTATTATATAAAAGCAAACCCTGGGCCATGCAACAAAGTTTCCACCTACTTCTCCAACAGTGAATGCATCTAAGGTGGGAATAGGCAGTGGGTAGTTGGCATCAATAGGTTTAAGAATCAACCCTCATAAATAGTCTATAAGTATCGGCATATTGTGTATGGTATTTTCTCCAGGGTAATTAAATACACGACATTTTGCCACTTTGTGTCGACCAGGGCTATTTGCCATAAAAATGCAATCATGCTTGCCCCAAATAAATATAAGTATAAGTTAATGAAATAATAGTGAACCAAATTTAAGGAGTGAAGAATTACATATACCTCGAGAATTTGACCAGATGGTTAGGCCACAATGCACCTATCTATCTTGCTAGGGCTAATATGCTCCATAGGCGACTTCCTAATCTTATTGGCCTTAAGTAGTGCCTCAATCATTTTTTACTACGCTTCTACTTGTTATTTTCTCAGTTGAAGAAGGCATACCTTTTGGAGTCTTCTTTTCACCCAATATTTATTTCTTGGAGACCTTTATGCCAACACCCTTAACACAACCGGGGTGATCACGATTTTTCAATACCTTTTCTAAGACATCTTCGTCTTAAGGAATCTCGTCTTTAGAAACTTCTTCTGAGATGGCACTCTATTCATCATAATTTGAAAAACATAAGTTATTATAATAGCAACTATTAATATGCTATCTAAATTTGAGAATGATAGTACTTACAACTTTTTCAACAAGTTTTCAAACATATTCACCCATATAGTTGCCATCTTTATTAGTCTGACCTAACATAAAGAGTCTAGCCTATGATATAGAGCTCTCTGGTATGCCCTCTTTATCGATCTATGCATTAAAACACATTAGTGATATAACATATTACATATCAATTAATAAATTCAAAACATACCACTTATTGCTTAATCCCTAAATATCCTAAGTGCCCTTTTAGAAAGGGAAAGAGATTTTTTGCCCTTATTTCTTTATTCTTTTAGCTCAATTCCTACAAAAAAAAATATCATGAGTCTAGTTATCAACTTATATAAAATTTACATAAAATAGCATAATCCTTATTGAGAATGATTTGTCAAGACGCCTGGCAACAAAAGCATCCCAGTGCTCTTGTTTGACAATGGGTCTTATCAACTCAAGGACTGCAGGACTAATATGCATATTAGTATGAGTTATGTATTTTGATCCTACAAAATATCAGAAGGCTTGATGTGCCTTACATGCTACCTCCATAACAAAATGCCTCTGATTAGCGTCAATTTCAAATGCCGACTGCTCAATCAACACATTCAAGTTATAAGTTAGAAAATTGATAAAATAATATAATAAATTAATTAGTATTATAAATACATAAATTACCTCAACTTGTTCCCATATGAAATCTATTGAGGCTGAATCTACATCATGCCAACTATTAATTGATAAGCCTAAATGCCCTCTGGTCACAGCTCTGATATAGCTAGTGAATTTATGCTTGTTGGTCCTAATTGGTTGACCCTTTGAATTCCATTAAAGAAAATATTTCTGTCCAGCCAACCGTCTTCTATTCACCTCACCCATCAATACCAAGCCTTTTCTAATTGATGTAGCCATTATTTCTTGAGCATTTATAGCCATAGGCTAACTGGCAGATATAGAGGGATGATCACCTATCAGTGGGTCAATTGGTGGATCAGTCAGTTGGTCAGGGGGTGAACTGGTGGCACTAGGAGGATTATCCAATATGTTATTGGTCAAATCATCAGGTCTCTTGGGTGGCATTTTAGGAGCCATTTATCTATTATACAAGTGAGAAATAGTTAGAAGATAAAACACAAATAATAATTAAGAAAATTAAAACACACAAGACACAAATAGTAATTAAGAAAATTAAAACACACAAGGCATAAATAAAATAGAAATTGCAAGAAAATTGGTCACCACAAAATTAGGTCAATCTTTTCCTTTTCCTTAAATTCTTTTGAACTTTTCTACCTTGATAGCCCAATTTAATTTCTTAATCTTCTCTTTAGTTCTTTTGCCTCTCTTTGAAATTCAAATACTTTCATTGTGATCATGTCTTATATAATTGGCACCATCTTCAATGAAATTGCTTTCAAGCACAGTCCCTGTAAATGGATCATCCTCAACAACATCAATCATCTCTCCTATTGCCTTATTTGATAATAAAATAATGGACTAATCATGTTTTGCAAGATCCAGAACATAGAACACTTGTTTAACCTGCAATGCCAAAATAAAATGCTCATCTTTATTTTCATGCCTTATAAGATTCACCTATATGAACCCAGATGATGCATCAATTTGAAGGCCACTTTTATAATCAACCCAATTATAACCAAAGATTGGAACTTTAAACTTGACGTAGTCCAACTCCCAAATGTGTTCAATCACTCCAAAATATGACATTGATATATATAGGATTTTTGTCCTTAACACTAGAAATATGCATCACTTCAGCTATAAGAGTTACACTACTATTTTGTATTGTGCTCCAATCATCTAGCTCTTTAGTGTAGAATGTGTATCCATTGATTACATAGCTAGTATAAGAAACAACTTGTATGTTTGGACCTCGAGCCAACCGTTTTACTCTTTTAAAAATAGAGTTATGATCGAAATTATACTTGTCAAAAACATGCTTTTTAGCCAACCTGTGAAATGCTTATTATGTTCTTTCTCATATCAAATTTCTGTTCTTCTAGGATTGTCCTCCCTAATGTTGGACTTGTGCTTATCTACATACTCATCAACCTCTTTAGAGTTGTGCAACACATAAAGATATGCTTGCTCCCAATGTATTTTTGAAATAATGACTAATTTGACCCCCTTCATTCCTTCACCATCTTCTCTTCCCATATGCCTATCTATAGAGATTCCAACATATTTTCCATCTCTCAAGTTCTCTTGACAGAATTCTATAGCCTCTTCACTAATGTACCTCTCAATAATGCAACCCTCAAGTCGACTTCAGTTTTTCACATATCTTTTTAATACTTTCATGTTACGTTCAATCGGGTACATCTATCTTAAATAAGTTGGGCTATAAATTTCTACTTCCTTAACTAAGTGAATAGTAAGATGAATCATTATGTCGAAAAATGGACGCAAGAAATACATTTCAAGTTCACATAATATCCTTATAATCAGCCTTACAACCTTGGCAATTTGCGAGGGTCAATCACTTTGCTACAAATAGACTTGAAGAAGAAACACATTTTAGTTATCACATTACACACCTTACTTAGTAAAATAGAACATATAACCACTGGAAGAAAAGTTTCCATCAACACATAATAATCATGAGATTTTAAACCTTTCAGCTTCAAGTCTTTCATTGACACAAGATTTTTAATATTGGACGAGTAACCCTCTGAAACTTTAATTGCACTAAGAAACTTACATAATGATCTTTTTTCTTTTTTAAACAGTGTGTGAGTTGCTGGACGAAGAAATGTACAGCTTCTATTCTCCTTCGGTGCCAAATCTTCCCGTATTCCCATAGAAACCATGTCTAGCCTCTCTTTTATGCCATCTTTACTCTTCACTTGAATATGTAGTAATGTACCAACAATATTTTCACACACTTTTTTTTTAATATGCATTATATCAGGAAAATGCCTCACATCCAAGGTCTTCCAATATGGCAAATTAAAGAAAATATATCTTTTCTTCCATCTACTTGTACTAATATGCCTCGCAAAAGGTTTTCCAAATTCAATACCCAAATCCTTAACCTTTTCAAATAGCTGATTACCGAATAAAAATGGAGGAGGCCCACCTTTTTCTAGATTATCATCAAAAGATTTTCTTAATCTCCGATAATAATATCGTTAAGGCAACTGTCTGTGATGTCCCATGTAGACATCCTTCATATCATGTTTTAATCTCATTAAATGTGTACTATCTTTACAAATAGGGCATCCAGGTTTTTCTTTGATACTATACCCAAACAAATTACCATAAGCTGGAAAGTCATTGATTGTGCTAAATAGCATGGCTCTCAAATTACATGTTTCCTTCTTATACCCATCATACACCTCAACACTTATCTTCTATAATAGCTTTAAATCTTCAATTAAAGGAGCCAAATATATGTCTATGTCATATTCAGGTTGTTTTGGCCCAAAAATTAACATGGACATTATCAAATACTTGCGCTTCATGCATAACCATGGAGGTAGGTTGTAAATAATTAACATCACTGGCCATGTACTATGGGTACTGCTTTACATGCCATGTGGATTCATTCCGTCAGTAGCTAGTGCAAGGCATAGGTTCTTAGAATCTCTTGCAAAATCTGGATACTCTCGATCAACCTTTTTCCATTAAGCAGAGTCAGCAGGATGCCTTAGCATACCATCTCTAATCCTTTCGTCTGCATGCCATGTCAAATTTTTGAAATCTACTATACTGCTATATAAACATTTAAACCTAGGCACTATGAGAAAGTACCATACCACCTTCTCCGAACTGTTTCCATTATCCTTATAATGTGATGCATTACATGTAGGATACTCGGTTAATAATGCATATTCATTCTTGAACAAAGTATAATAATTAGGGCAAGCATGTATTTTCCCATAGCTCATGCCAATAGATCGCAACACCTATTTGGCACCATATGTTTAGGTTGGAAGCTCATTACCCTTCAGTAGCATTTCATGAATAAGTGAAAGAAATTCAGTGAAGATCGTATCAGTCAAACCCCCCTCGCTTTCAAGTTATACAATCTCAACACAAAGATCAATTTTGAGAATCCAGAGCAACTAGTATAAAGGTGTTCCTACATCATTTCTCAACCTCAAGCATTTCAAGACAATCTTGGAGTTCCTCTTCAATAGCATTTGCCATCTCTTTAACATGATCGTCCTCGTCTATATTTGTTTTGAAATCATGTGACACGTATATTGAATCACTATTCCCACAACTTCTATCAGTTGTATCCCTTGACTTACCATGCTTATGCCAATATGTGTAAATATGATCAATTCCATAGCACACTAAATGGTCTTCCAACTCACTTGCACTAACTTGTTTCAAGAGGCCACACTTGATACAAGGGCACACAACGTTATTATAATCTGCCTCATGCTCTAATGCAAATCTAATGAACTACTTCACCCCATTTAAATATTCCTTTGAGACTCTATCTGTAAACATCCATTCCTTATCCATGATCTCTCCCAATTGAGGAAAATGATATTAGTGACTCAATCATATTGAAAGAGTTGGTTTAACAAATAAATTAACTACTAACTCAATCAATCATGAGCCACATGTTCTCACACACACACACACACACACACACACACACACACACACACACACACACACACACACACACACACACACACACACACACACACACACACACACACCATTCCTCTCTAAGCTAATTAAGTTTAAGATAATACATACAATTATATTAAACTAATTGTAAGTAATTTATCTTAAACAAAAACTTGCCAATAAGTGAATTTTTTAATTTATAAGTTCTAAATAATTTATAACATTTATTTTCATGATTTATTTAGGCATTGTATTTAAACATATATAATCCAAACAACATTAAGGCCCCCTGTATTTAAAATAAAAAAATAAGTAATTTTTAAATACTTTACAGATTTTTAAAAAAGGATTTATTTTGTATATATTTAAAAAAAAGGAATATAATTGTTTTATGTTTGGTTACAATCACACACAAAATGTTACTTACAATTATAAGAAAAATATATATTTGAATATTAATATTAACATACATCCTAATTGTTTTATGCTTTTTACTTAAAAGAAAAAAAAATTAAATGAAATTTTAAATAAAAATTGGACAACATAACGATATAAAAATGGAATTTTCCAAGGCATTTTTTGTCATTTTAATCACAACAGCATCATCATCATCAACAACAACAACAACAATAACAACATATAGTATTTTAAGCTAAAAGACACACGTGAATAACAATTTTGAGTAAGTTTAAAGTACTCATACACAATTTCAATTAATATAAAACTTCATATACTACTCAACTATTAATTAAAGAATCAAACGATAAAAAATTTTCAATCAAATCACTTAAATATTGTTCAAACAGAAAATACACAAAAAATGAGTCATAAATTCGAATAAAAATAAAAAATTTATATAACTCACATCTAATCAAATATTATTAGTCTAACATATGTCTTAAACTTATCCATAACTTAAATTTCATATGGGTTTTGGCTAAAGATAATTTTTTTTCTACGAGACATTTCATAAAATACCTTGTGGGCAACATAATAACACACCAAATCAACATAATGCAATCTGATAAACCCAAACCAAATCAAAAATCAACCATGCCTAATCAATTTCAAACAACAATCAACCACAAAAATCCACTTAAATGGTTTCAGATAGCACTCAAGAGATTAAGAAGAAATGTGAAGAAATAAGGAGAGAAGAGGCAAGCACTTACGGAATGCAAAAAACAAAGTCAATGAAGGAGAAGAGCAGACCCACACAAGCTTGAGGAATATTGAAGAACACAAGCTCTAGCAGAGAAGATGTTGCTCGATCGAGAGAAAAGAAAATAGAAAACAGATGAGACAAGGTGCGGAGAAAGAGAGACTCAATGTTGCAAAACTGAAATCTGATCTAAAATGAGAGGGGAAATGAATAAGTTAAACATATATTGGACGGTTATCCACTTAACCGTCCAATAAATGTGTCGCATATTGGACAGTTATACATAATAATTGGCCAATATCTGTGTCAGAATAAAAAAATGTCAAAAATTCAAAATTTGAATTTTATATTAGATGATTCTAAAGATAACTGTCCAATATATTTGTAAATATTGGAGGTTGACCACAGAACCGTTCAATATTGATTCCTGCATAAGCTTATTAGACAGTTTATTATATAACCGTCTAATAAGCCTTGTCATATATTAATAAATCTGTAGTAGAGAAATTTGCTTACAATGCCATTAATTCTTATATTGATGATGTGAATTATGGTCTTTGATCTAATATTTAGAGATGGCCTACTTTTGATAAAATTATTTTTTCTTCTCTTAAAAGCTGCTTGGGATCGTCTCCAGACTAAGTTCACTAGAATTAATAATGTTGGCATTTGCCAGATCTTGTCCTTTTGGTAGCAATCCTAGATAATTCAATCAACATTCTTAAGGACTACACTAAAACAAAACAGGCATGGCATGAACTTGGTAAATGTTCAAAAATTAATACCTTCCTCACACTTCCTTTGCAAGATTGGATCTTATGAAACACTAAGCATAAAGTTGGAAGCTCAACATCTAAAAGAATAACCCAGCAAAGATTGTTTGCTCGAATTTGTTGGGATATCCAATTACACTCTGAAGAAGATATATTGATTCATAACATTGCTTTTAAGTGCACCCAATCTACAATAAATGACCTAAGCTTGGAAATTTGTACGAGTTCCTTATCTGTTAGGTACAAGGATTTATTCTCAAAATAGATACCTCATAATCCATGTTGCTTCAAGTTAGATGTGGATGGCTCTGTTGATTCTTATGAGTTTGCTATTGGTGGTGGAGTCATTTGAGACTCACAAGGATCTTGGAAAAACGGATTCACAAAATTTCTTAAGGTATCATCACACTACTGCTATGGAGCTTTTGACAATCCTTGAAAGACTCAAACTCTATTTGGAAGAAGATTACTCTCATATCAACATTCACTGTAATTCTTTGAAAGCTATTCATCTTATACAAAATTAATATGCATTTAATCATCCTCATATCAATCTTAGAAACATCAAGAACCTTCTTATGCATGATTGACAGGTCTCCATTGACCTTATTTTCATATAAGTAAATCGTTGTGTTAATTAGCTATCTCATCAAGTTGATAGGGATAGTTTTAATATTATAATTTTTAATGATCCACTGCTAGGGTGTAAGAATTTTTTACACTCAAGTGTCTCTTTTTTTTTTTTTTATAATCATGATTTTAACTGTGGCTTTATCAACTGAAAAAGAAAATGGAATCAAGTTTCCGAAAGTGAAATTCAAAATGCAAAATTAATCTATATCTATGGTAAGTCAGAACCAGCCACATTATCAACCATCAGCAACTAAAATGTTCGGCTTACAAATTAACGGATTATAAGCATAGAGACCAATACCTATAATTGAGGAAACTACAAGAACTCAATAAAAAAAAAATTACAAGAACTTGATTAAAAATCAGGTGTAAGAATTGAAAGATTAAGGGCTGTTTGGTTTCTTTTTAAAAAAATAGTTTTTTATTTTTTAAAAACCAAAAAATTAAAAATTTGTTTAGATAAATATTTTGAAGTTTGTTTTTAACTGTTATAATTTTTTGTTTTTAAAAAATAAAAAATATAACCATCTTGAAGTTTTTTTAATTTATTTTTCAATTTTTAAAATACATTACATTTTGTTATTGAAAATTACAATTACCTTAACCATGAATTATCATAAATAATCACCATTAACTGCTGGTGACCATCATTATTGACTCATTTTTTAATTTCAAAAATGCTTTTAAATTAATACAACCAAATAATTTTTATTTTGTTTTATTTGAAAAATAATTTTAAAAACTGTATTGCAAAATAATTTTAAAAAATAAGAAAAGAAGCAAACAGACTCTCATTTTCTAAATTTTTAACATGTTATTGGTTTTTGTTAGGCCCTTATCAATCCAACAAGAAAGACATAATAATGGGCATATGTGAAGGAGAAATATCTTATCGATGAATTGCGTGGAGAAGTAATTTAGCACCTTGCCAATAGCTTATCAGATAAACTCATAAACATCCAGTTCAAATCACATGTCATCACAATTTCGCTATAAAAAAATGACAATGGTTATAAATAATTTTTATAAACATGTATATGTACGCTGGTGTCATCTGTCTCATAGAAAATGTAAAATTTGTAAATGACAATATCTTTTCTTCCTGCATTATAAACTCAAGAAACATAATTTCAATTTGGAACCAAAAGAAGCTACATCTCAAAAAACTTGTCTGATATTGATGTTGATTGAAGTTAGAATATATTTCAAGAAACAAACATCATTTTACTAACAGGAGTTGAATTTCGTGGACAAGAATAGTCCGTCACAACTAGGCTAGCAAAAGTTTGAGTTCTCACTAGAAGACATATCCACGTTTAAACTAGCCATGATTTAAACAAGATTGCTTTTGTCAGGAAGACACGTGCGCGGGGAAAACAAACAAGCATCATCTTCGTGCAATAGTTGAGCCTCAAGATGATCAATTTCTGCATTTTCTGTCCGTGAAGATCCGAAGTAAGCCTGCAACACATCAAGTCATACACAGAATATTGAAAGTGCAAAACTGCAAATAGCAGCAAGCACTAAACATTTGCTTCTGCAAGGTCAATTCACCGGTCACATGCGCGTTCAGCTATATGCCAAGACAAAAATCAATCAGCAATAGGTAATAATTTAAGCATCATATATCTGAATCATAATCTTCTATAGAAAATGATAATATTCTTTTTTCCTTCTGTATTATGAACTCATGACAAAATAAACTACATTTCAAAAAACTTGTCTGATATTGACGTTGACTCTTGAAGTTTGAATATATTTCAAGAAACAAACATCATCTTCTTGCAATAGTTGAGCCTCAAGATGGTCAATTTCAGCATTTTCTTTGTCTGTGAAGATCCGAGGAACACCTGCAACACATAATATAAATTTCCAGTACGTAATACTGAAAGAGCAATTCTCAGCACAAGACATTCACTAATGCAACATGAGTTCCTGTGGTCTCATGCTGTAACTCCCTCGGTCCTCATTACAGAACACCTTTTAGAAGGATTTTTTTTATCCTTACTATAAGGTACATGGAAGACCATTTATAACCATTTTCTGATTTTACCCCCATTGTAAATTTAATTTTTTAACTCATCTTATACTATATATCCTTCCCTTCTTATTTTTAATAGGGTAAAGTTGGAATTTTTTTATTTTAAGACATATTTAATAAGTTAACTGTCATTCATTGGTTCTGATGAAGTAATTGAAAGCGTTTTATAATAGGAAGTGGATAAAGAACATAAATTTCTTAATGGAAAACACTAGTATACTACCCAGTAACAGCCCTTTCCTATGTAAGAACAGTTAACTCTTGGTTTAAACCATCATCAGCATATCTGTTTGAACTATAGATAGCCTTAATTATTCATGTTCAAATTTTATTAGCAAGGGAAACAATATGAAATCATGTAGTTATCTCTTAAGTTAATCGTAAAACCTACCATGAAAGCATTCTCTAGCTTCTCCAACCATGAGTACAACATCACCACTTCGAAGGAACATTGACAGGGGAGGATCATCCCTAGATTTTCCTCCCAGAAGAAATATAGCTTTGCAGCCCAAACTAAGCAAAAGAGGGGGGGGGGAATAAAATCAAGAATGAATTTCAGTTTTTCCTTTTCACATGTATAAATTTAGAGTAAAAAATACAAAAAGAAACAAGAAATTGGCATAATACCTTAAACTGACAATTGGCTTACTCCAATCTGCTTCCATGTCATCAAGATGGCCACCCAGCGTGTCACCTCAAATATCAAAGGCAAGGCTGTGGTTAGCTACCAACAATGACAACAACAATTACAAGCAGCCGTATCCCACTAGGTGGGATCGGCAAAGTGAACAAAGAGAATAAAAATAAAAGGTACACAAATTTAGATGCATGTATTTAATATGATAAATATCCGTTTTAACTTGTTAGCATACCTAATGCAAAGTAGTTCACTATTGCAGCTTCCGGCTGGAATTCAACACCAACAGGCAATGCAGGTTTTGCCAATTGCTTGGCTAACTCAGAGAGTGCATCGGGGATCTTGTTATGAGGGAGAGACACATCATAGTTTCGCTGCACATGCACAAAATTATTCAGATATATTGCTAACACGTATGGTGTTTATCTCAGAAATTGAACACATCACTTCTACTAAGGACTCATGACACATGTTTAGGATGCAATGCTAAGGGCTTTATCACAAAGAATCAGCTCGAGTTGGATATTACTACTAATTGTTGTACATCCCAATTAACACTAAAATAAGGCTCCTCTCTCCACAAGTCGCAGCAGCTTATCTCTGAGCCTAACCTAAAAGTCACCAAGAGTTCTCATATGAAAATCCTAATGAAGAATGAGCTCACACATCAATTTGTATAACTAGGTTATGCAGGTTTCAGGCAGAGAGTAAACAGCTAACAAATAAAATTCAGTCAATTAAAGCTTTACCTTGGACCAATCAAATTGTAGGCCAAGGGTGCTCCACCGCAACTTCCTCAATAAAGCGGAAGCAGAAACTGATTTACAGCTTCTTAAGGACTCCGCATTTTCTGAATAAAACTTCCACTCTTTACCAACTCCATTGATATTATGAGGCTTAGCTTTAGATGAGCTTATCGGAGAATTGTCTTCAACCAGAACTTTCCCTTCTTTTGCTGCAAGGAATAAGTCATGTATAGGCCCATATATAGCATTGTGGTTTGTTCTGTTAGGGGGCTGTGGGAAATCAATTAAGCTTTCCTTTATCAATGTGCATTGTTCCTCCACAGTCAATGGTCCAGGAAGAAAATAAAATCCTGCAACGTCAGTCCCAAAAATGAAAAGAGCTCAATCTACACTCTAACTTTAAAAGCTAAATTCAAAATCAGCTCACACAATTATATATAACAATATAAAGCAACTATTTGCCTGGCGTTATAATAACCATAAGCTACACAGAGACAGGGTATAAATCCAATGTGAATGATTATCATGTGGCAAAAGAAAAAGACAGTGAATGATCATACGACCAAAATGATAAGCATACCAGGGCGATTTTCCAAAGAAAACACGGGACACATGAAATTTTCCTCAAGAAGGATAACACCTGAAGGAAGTTCCCCATCTAGTTTGTGGCATTCAAGAATAGTCCTGAAATCGAGGACCTCCGATAGGTCCACTGGTTTCGGTTGCTTCTTCCTGTTGTGAATTACACATGAAACCAGAATTAGACATCGGGTAGAATAAGCATGCAAACAAGAATGATAGAGGAACAGTACTTTTTGGAAGCATTATCGTAATAGAGCTTGTATTTCTTCTCTGCTCTTCTAAAAGCTGTTCGCTCCGAGTCGTCCGTAAGTTTCTCCGAACCGTACATCAGACCAAGTCGCGCCGGTGATAGGAAAGGAACTGACGGGGGTTGCAATCTTGCAATCAATCCAACGGTTAATCGGAATTAGGTTTTTGAATGGATTCAAGAAGGCATTGTTGACCCATTTAAAAAACTAATAATTAACAACGACAACATTGCAATTTACAACAACATATTAAATATTAAATATTAAATATTAAATATTTTAATATTTTTTCCAACAATATTTAAATATTATATAATACATTTTTTAATCAGATAAAATATATATTCCAGCCAAAAAAATCAATCAATCAATATGGATATGGATATGGATATAATATATATATATATATATATATATATATCAGTTAAATGCAAATAGCTTCTTGCAACATGATAATAAAATCTGCATGTCTCATTTTTAAGAAGTAAGGACGCTTTATTGGTTTCAAGGTCAAAAAAGACTGTCTTGGAGTTTCGTAATATGATGAAATATTTAAAAAATTTACTTGAAACAGTGATATATTTAAAATTAAACATAATTCTATTTATAATTATTCTTTTATTTTTTGTTATATCAAATGTTCACCTTAAAAATATTATAGACAATTCATCCAACTAATAAATGCGTAAAACTTATAACTTTCAATTAAATTTTTAGTTTCTTTTTCAAATTCTTATTTTTATTAAAAGACAAGATTTATATATTTAATTTTATATATTTAATATATTTTTATTCAATAATAAGAATTTATTATTTAATAATTGAATGAATAATTTATAAAAAATCACATGTTTTAATGGAAAACAAACATGTTATAAAAATAAATATATAAATATTTTATTTTTATTAAAATCATAAAATTAATTGTTAAAGTAAATATTATATATTATATATTCTATATTATAAAAATAAATATAAATAAATTTTTAAAAATAATTCATTCATAAAACACGGGCAGATTTTCAGGCCATGGAGAGAAGTTCAGGCCCAAGAAAGAAGGAGAAGCACATTTATCTGAATAATATATCTAATCAGAAGGAGCAACGGAGCAAGCAATAACCACATCAACAAGGATGGCGTGCAGGAGCATGCTTCGTTGTTCCGCCGTTCTGGTGGAACCGTTCCGACCATCGTGCTTCAATACAGCCTCAGGCTATAATTTCCGAACCATTAAGCCTTGCCGATTTCATTCTGCAAAGCGAACTCTTCGCTGCTCTTACAACGAAACGCCTTCGTCTTCGTCCTCTCATGACGATCAAGGTCCTCCTCAAGAAGCCGTTCTCAAGGCCATTTCAGGTTTTTTTTTCCCACCGTTTCTTTCATAACTATTTAATTCGGGCTGCGAAAGCCAATTCCAGTTAAATTTGTAGAAATTGTGTGGTATGCATAAATTATATGAGAAAAGGACTAGATGGATAGGCATTTTCTCGCTCTCTTTTTGGTAATGTTATTATTACCAGAACGTTCTCTTAATATGCTAGGCTCTGGTATTTAGAATTCAATCCATTCGCCTATAGATGGTTGCTGCGCCTCCTATGGATATTAGATTACGTTTTGTTAATTGCAAGTTGTTGAAGTGCGTTAAGTTTCCCTTTTTCTTGCGGTGTGTGTAGTACATAAAATTTCTATGCTTTTTATTTTCTGAAGTGTAAACAACTTTTGATTTGTTACAGAGGTGTCCAAGACAGAAGGAAGGGTTGGCCAAACTACAAACATGGTTATTGGAGGCACTGTGGCAGATGATTCTACCAATGAATGGCTGGCTTTGGACCAGAAGGTATGAATTTATTGCTTCATACATTTCTGACTCCCTTTCATGGGATTGACCAGATATCTCTGCTTCCTTTATCTAGCATTCGTGTAAGGATACACTTACATGCATCTTCTGTCCATTTAGTATCTTATTGATATTGTAATTGGTAAAGTTCTCTGTTGCAAGAAAGACAGAGTTACAATATTTGTTTTTGCGCACTAGGTGAACTCATACCCAACTGTTCGAGGGTTTACTGCTATAGGAACTGGAGGCGAGGACTTTGTGCAAGCCATGGTTGTTGCTGTGGAGTCTGTAATCCAACAGCCAATTCCTGAGGTATTTATGAAGAAAGATTTGCTATTTGGACTTATCTATGAGAAAAAATCGATGCATTAATTTACAAATATTCTAAATTTATATTCTAGATGACGCTCTTGACACACATGCACACATGCTTACGCACACATCTAAGTGTATATATTTATTTTCTGTGTGCTTTCTTTACAAGCTTTGCTTTCATATATTATGCATGTACATTAATTCTAATTGTTATGGTAATTGAACCTGTCTCGTAATGCATATACAATACTATAATTATTAGTAGTCATTTTATCATTATTATTATTCTTTTTGGAATCTGGAAAAGAATTGATTAGACTGGATGCGAACTATAAATCTAATGACTAAAGGGATCAAATAAGGATTTTTCACCTATATCTTAAATAAAATCCAGCGTGAGTTTTCACCTATGTCATTATATGTAATCATGTAGTGCACAAATTTTTCATCCAAAGGCTAAAGCATAGATATTTCTTTTCCTTTTTCGTTGAGGTAACAAAGCTACATGTTAGCGATGGACATTTATATTATCTGCTTTCAAGCTTTTTGTTAGGATACTAATATGGTAACACTAGCAATACGCACACAGGATTTACGCCTGAAGTAGTGAAAAAATAGAGCAATATCAGCACTTTAAGAAATCAATAGAAGATAGAATAGAAGTGGTGTTGATAATTTTAGGGTGCTTAAACCTCCTAAATCTCTACACGTTTCTGTGCCAGCCTCCAACCCACCCATCAGGTAGCTCTTGTTCTCCCTCCCTCTCTCCTCTTTCTGTTTCCCTACATAGGCAAACTATTACTTGCCTCCTATCCATTCTGGACAATGTCTGGATTCAACGCATCTGGACCTTCTACTAGATAAGCTTCAGGTAAAGCATCTCTAGACTGAAGCCTAATGTTGTGGTGAGCACCTTTGTTCACCAAACAGCTCTAGCACCTCTCATGAGTGCATTAGGTGCCTTAGTTATATGAAGGAGTTTAACTGAAAACTCAAGCCTCTAAAAACTACATCATACGACTTGGAAAGTCCACACAACCTTTTTAGATTTAAGATAACATTAGAAAATAGACATTATACTTTTAAAATGTTTTTTGAGTTATTACTTTTTTAGGGTTTTGCAAACAAAGCTGAAAAAGCAAAGAGGGGCTTGAGTAGTGCATGCTATTTCAGGTTATAAATTTAAAATACTATTCAAGTTTTTTTTTTTTTTGGGGACAAAATACTATGACCGGCTTTCTTATGTTTTCACTTTTGATTCAGATAACTACTATGATAGGTTTTTAAGTTGTTATTTGATGCCATCAAATCTTTTCTTTTCTTTTTTTTTTTGGTCTATGTTATATTTTATTATTGCTGCTAGCACCTTGATTCACTTAGGCGAGTGCCTTTCTAGCACCTCTTGCCTAAGGTGTTGTGCAAATATAGCTCCTTGAGGTGTCTTTCATCTTTGACTACCTTGCTGGAGCCTTCTCTGCTAAACCATATGGATTGGGGGCTTAACAATCTTTCCTTTTTAGATTTATTGACACAAAAGTTGTTGGAATTTGTGGTGTTCAACTTTAAAAAATTTGGAAAGTGTCAGTGGCTTTGGTTATTCATACATTTGTTTTAAGGACCATTTACTAACTTGTTTTGAAATTTTTGAGATCACGGTGTTTGAGTTACAAGACTGCCTCTTTCTTTTTTGCTTCAATCTGACTTTTGAATGACTTGGCTTGCTCTTGAACTCTATGTCATGTTCATTTTTGGATAACATAGTATTGTTTGCTAAGCTTGGTAATAACATTCCAAGGTGAAATAGTGGTGTCGATTGTTAGGTTGTCAAATGAAATAAATTAATACCTAATTAATTATTGGGTTGGGTTGGCTCAGCTCACCTTACCCTATTTCCCATGTCAATTTTCTCTAGTCAGGTGCAACTTTTGATAGTTTGGCTGTTGTGCTAGTCATAAGTTCTAGCCTAGATGATTGCATGTGATTGATGTTAAAACTTGTTACAACAACAATAATAACAATGAGCTTTATCTTATTAGGTTTGATGTATGCAACACTTAGACATTTTTTTTCCAAAGCTTTCTAGAGCACTTCTCTTGATACACAATCATAAGTTTTTTACAATTCAATGAAAACTATATGTAAGTCTCTTCCTTTTCTCTTGTACTTTCCCATTAATCATCCCCTTAGTTGATAGAACACTTCTGTTGTAGCCCTTCCTAGCATAAATCTGAATTGGCTCAGAAATAGAAGCCTCCAATATCATTGTATGTTCGATCACTCTTTCCCATAATTTCTTCGTATGACTCAAATAATATCCCTTTGTAACTTGCACAATTCTGAATATCCTTTTTATTCTTGTAAATAAGAACTAACATGCATCTCTTCCATTCGTCAGGCATTTTCTTTGATTGTAAAATTTCATTAAATAACATAGTTAGTCATATCACCCCCTCTTCACCTAAACACTTCCACACTTCAATAAAGATATCATTGAGTCCAGCGGCTTTACCATTTTCCATTCCCTTAAGAGCTCACCAATGCAGATCTTGTGATAAACCACCAAACTTTGATCATCTTCTCATGTTATCAAGTCCTCCAAGTCACTAGGTAATCCCCCTCCATCATTGAAGAGCTTGTAAAAGTAGGCTTCTCATTTGTTTTTAATTTCTCCATCTGTAGTCAAAACTTTTTCTTCGTCATCCTTTATGTATCTTATTCGTCCAAAACTCCTGATTTTCTTTTCCTATTCTTTGCAATATTATAAATCTTTTGTTCCTTTTTCCCTAACTCCTTTTAAAATTCCTCAAATGCTTGGCTTTAGAATGAACTTCACTCACTTTCTTAGTCTCCTTTTTAACCAAACAATACCTTTCCAAATTTTAAAATATTCTATTTTATATTTGAATTTTTCCTATATTTTCATTCCACCATCTAGGCTCCTTATTCCTCAGTCTAAATCTTTTGAATCTCCCAAAATTGTTTTAACGACCTTCCTTACTTAGCCATTTTTTTCCACATGGTGTTAGCATTTCCTTGTGACTCCCAATCACCTTTTCTCCAAATCACTCGCATCTTACCCATCAACAGCCACCACTTAACGATGGGGCTTAAAACTTGTCAGCGCTTTTGTTTTTTCACTCTTAATACACGTATCAAGGACTAGGAGCTTACGATTTGTTGTCATGTCTTCCTCAGGAATCTATTTGCAATTCTTCTTCTATTAGGATTCAGTACTAAAAGGAAGTCAATTTGCGACCTTGAGGCTCCACTTTTAAATGTGTTGACAATCTTGAGATTATATGCCAAGGAGAAATAAAGAATAGGTTGTCCTTTATCATTAAGCTCCCAAAAATCAATACCACCATAAGGGGCCACACATTGTCCTGCCCTTTTATTGACATGGTAATTAAGATCCCTACTAATGAAAATCTTTTCATCTTATGGAATGCCTTGAATCAACCCCTCCAAATTTTTCAAAAACTTCTCAAGATGTGCTTGCCCCTACTTGAGGTGCATAGGCACTAATAATGTTAATAGTATCACTTCCAACTATCATTATTGAGATAAGATTCTGTCCCTAATCCTTTTAACTTCCACCCCATTCTTCTTCACTCTTCATCAACAATGATACCAACCTCATTCCTGGTATTCACTTTTCCTGTGTACCAAAGTTTCAAATCTGCAAGTTCCATTGCTTTTTCTCCAACCCATTTAGCTTCCTAAAGGCACATGATGTTAATATTCCTCCGTCTGATAACTTTCACCACCTTCAAAGATTTACAAGATAAGGTCTCGATGTTCCAAGTGTCAAATCTGACCTTGTTAATACAGACTAACTTCATTACCCACATCCCATCCAAAATCATGTTGGAACCCTTGCTCATTGAATATTACATCTAGGTGCTGATGCAATGGCTCTTGTTCATTTGACACTATAATTGAGCCATACAGCACGATGCTTAAGAGCAACATCCTTGTATTGGCATAAAAACATCTATTGTCCATGTAAAATTCGACAAAGTTTTATGTAAACTGTCAATGGCCAAGCACAACTCTCTTCTTTTATCCAAGGCTCAAGACTGGCTATAAATCATAGATGAAGTTTACTGTTAAAACTTATTAAACTATGAAATTTATCAAGTTGTTAAACAACAAATTCATGGTAATTTGAGTTTATATGCCTTAAAGGGAGGCAAGAGCTTGAGATTTGATTGTAAATAGATATCATGCGTTTAACCTGCATTGACAAGGAAGAGTGATTAATCATGAACTTGTATTAGACTCTGACTATAGGGTTTCAAGACTTCATGCTGCAAAAAGAACCTTGAGCATATACTCGAGCTGCTAATAAGATCCTTAAAACCTTTTTTCTGATGGATGCGAGGGAATGAAATTTGTGAGCTTTGTTTGAGAGTTTTCTGATGTATCCTTGTGGGGCTAAAATTGAATATCATCGACATTAATAGTCCAAGACATTGTTAACCTCCCACCTCATGCAAAAAATTCACGCACAGAGACTCCTTATCAGCTTTATTAACTACCTAAAAGTCAGCAAAAGGTTGGAATGCATTGCTTATGTCTTGGTCATGAATTGAAAGTTTTTTTTTTTTTTAAGTTTATTGAGCTTTGGAAGGTAACCTGGTTTCATAGGTAATGGGTAATGGATGGGTGTCCACGTTGAATGAGAAACCTCCCTAAAAAGATAGGAGTACCAATTCATTTAAGTATCCTATAGAGCATTCCATAGTACCTTTCTTACTCTTCTTCAATTCGACCCCCTTGAAGTGTTCCGATGGCTACACTTAATGACACTTCGCTTGGCTTCCTCACTGGTTTGAACTCTACACTTCTCAGAACTCTCATCAGATTGCCCTTTCCAAAAATTGCTGATCACTTACCAACCTTGATGTAAATTGATGGTTGCTCTTGTAAGATGGAAAAACCTCCCATAAGAGCTTCTAGCCTTCCACGTGGAAGAACCTACACACTTAAGTAATCTCATAGAGCATCTCATTCCATTCGATGCGGGATGCACCAAGACATCCCCTGCTACCTTGGTCTCCATCAGTAATCAGATATTCAGGTGGGAAGTGAGCCATTAATTTCATTTCGCCCGGGACAGTTAGGACAGGTTTAGCTGAGGTAATGATGTCTTTTACCTGCTTTGGCAAAGCATTCACATCTAGGTGGATAATAATACATGGGATAAAAGCCAGGTAGTGATTATTTTCTACTAGGTCGGAGAAGAAGGCTTCTGATGAATTTATTTGCTACTTACAAGAGCAATGTGAGAACTGAGAACGAGCATTGAGAAATTGCAAAAAAGAACTAATTGCTAGTTTCTTACCGATATAGTGTTGATCATATGAAGTATCTTGCAAAATTTAAGTAAATTTTATCTATCATGGACACCACAGCATGCGTCGATTACCAACTTGGATTACCTATCTTGAATATGATTTTGTTCGCCATGCTAATTCATACGCATACACTTATACAGTAGATGCGTTTCATTTCCCCATGCCAAATGGTGTCTGATCTCCTTGAAATATAACGTTTGTTTCAGGAACGTGTGAAGCAGAAGGTATCATCAAGGGGCAAATATGTATCTGTAAATATTGGGCCAATCCAAGTTGTTTCCAGCGAACAGGTCTTTATGTCTTAAATCTTTATAATTTAAATTTGCTGCATGCGATTCTTAGTGAAGGAAAAAAACATTTGTTACTCACCTGTAAAAGGAAGTAACGCGTAGATATTTTTATCTACAGTCACTGAGCATTATATATATATAGATATAGATATATATCAATATTTGATTAGATCTTGTGTTGTGGACTCGTGGATTGAGTCTTATGCGAAGGAGGCTGCCTGAATATAGAATGTTACTTCACTTTTCAGGTGCAAGCGGTCTATAATGCCATGAGGAGAGATGAACGGATGAAATATTTTTTATAATCCGTCAGGTTTCTTTGTATAGAATGCTCCCCGGCGATATATGTATGATGCGTACTGGGACTAGGATCGTTCACTGTGTGCGGGCAGCATGACAGATTTAGCCATTTATTTATTTATTTATTTCTCATATATTAACGGACTGAGTCGTTTATTTCTTTTGTTTAGAAGATGTTTATCTAGAAGTTGGGAGCTGATCTTTATAAACAAAAAAATCAGAATCAAAATTAAAAGGATAAACGGCTGAGTTGTATGTGAATGAATGGCTAGATCTGCTGTGTCGTCATCCATCAGCACAACAGAAAATCACAATTCGTGATTTGCCTGCTTTCCAATAGTTAGCTTGATTTTATCTGTCTAATCCATATTTCTCTGTTGTCCTAGCAACCACGGTGGATATGAGATCACTTGTATTTGCTGAATATGTAACCTGTTACCATTCGTGACTAAGAAAATATACAAGACAATTTTGTTGTTTATATTTATCTAGTAACAAGCATGATTATCTTCTCTGTTAAATTCTACTTCGAAATCCCTTGCTATTTGAATTATTTTTCTGCTGCATGTGCTCTCTCTTATTCGTATTATAAGGTGCATTTTAAAAGGATTCTTTAATCTTTAATATAAGATATGTGGAGAGTTATTTATTATCAGGTTTCGATATTATTTTTGTTGTAGATTTAATTTATGGCTCATCGTGTATTATGTGTTTCTCTTATTATTCCTTCTGTCCCAAATTTATACTAATGAAGTTCATTAAAAACACTTTACAATTTTATTTATTTAAAATAAAAACATAAACTATCAAAAATGCTTTTTATTTAATAATTCATTTATAAAAGCATATTAAAAAGAGTATATAATAAGGAGGGTAATATTAAAAAATATTATTAATAAATATTTCTGTCATAATGTCATTATATTTTGGAACAAAATTAGAAAGTGATTTGTTTTCAAGATGGTTTTATTTTTCTAAATAACTCATGATAATTTTAATGAGTTAATTAAAAGTGACTTCCTCCATTCAAAAATGTGAAGTGTTTTTAATATTTTTATAATTTTTTTTAAAAGTGTTTATAATAAGTAAATTATCTTATATTTATTTTAAAATAAAATATTTTATTAAATAAAATTTAATATAAAAAATTGTGTTATTTTAGAGATGATTAATTATTTTATTAAAAAAGAGATTCGATAAAATATTTTTAAATGAACTGAGCGTAAAAAGGAATGGAGGGGGTGCCGATTGAGCTCCACTTGCGTCTGTGCCGATTTGTCCTTAACTACAGATTAGTTAGGTTTTGAATTTTCCAACACTCGTTTGAACGGAATAAATGAACTTTGTTGGAACAGGGCTGAGCCCAACATTATGAAAAGAATGTTGGTGGCTTAAAATGTTTTTGTTTTATTATTTTAAAAACTGATTTTTTACAAAACATGTTTTAAAAATAAAAAATAATAAAAATAAGTGTTTTTTTACATTCTTCCTTATTTTCTAAAACAATAATTACAAAATACTTAAAAGATGCTTTCATTTATTTACTCTCTAAAATAATATTTATTTTTTTATTTTTAAAAATATGTTATTAAATAATTTTTTTTTTTAGAAAATAAAAAACTGTCCCAAACAAGCCCTTGAACTTTCAAGTTTCAGGGATGCCGCGTTGTGTTTAATGCTCCTACACCCTCCTACGAGGTTGAAAATCAGAGCTTTTGAAAGGGACATTCCTTGTGAAGCCTTCAGAGTTCAAACCAATATGCCCAATGGAAATTGATTGCTTATTTTGAGTATCGTGCTTGAGGTGAAAAGCGTGACGGCAATGTGAAAGAAACGTGGTTTCTTTCTTTGTTTATTTCTTCGGAGAACAGTGACATCATTATTAATTTTTGTTAAACTTTCCTTGCTTAGTTAAGTGTCACCATCTGAATAAATCTGTCATTTTCTTCTCATGTTTATTTGTCAAAGGAAAACAAAAAAAGAAATGATTTGGAATTTGGATACTTTTTTTTTATGTTTTTAATTCTGAACCGTGTCTTCTGCTTTTATTGTTCTTTTATAATGTTCTAATATTATTATTCAGTTGTAGATAGATGTAACAGAAAAAGAGATGGCCAAGTAAGTACAGAGAGGAGAATTAGAGTCAGCCTAAAGATATTATGGCTAAGACTCGGCCCTAAGGCAGAGCTAATATGTTTTTTTTTTAAAATTTAAACGCTTAATATACATATTTATACTTTAAAAAAATATATTCCACACAAAATAAAGTTTATAAAAATAAACAAGTTAAAACAAAATCAATCCATAACCATAACAAATTGGTAACACTATAAGCATCACCCAAGCATATAATAATATAAATACTTTAGAGCTGGGATTTTTTAAGCCCTTTTAAGTTGTTAAGTATAAATAACTTTAAGAAATTACAACAATCTAACAATTAGATGTGAAAGATATACTAATACTTCTCTTCAGCTTTTGTTTCAAATTTTTCTTTTGACTTGGATAAATTTTCATGTGATCCACAAGTGCTGTTTTTTTAGTAATGAGCTTAACATTAGAATTTAATTCTAAAAGTAGTTCCTTAATCCATATATATTCAACCAATGAATAAAAAAGATAATTTTAGTTTATTTTATATTTTAAATTTTTATTTTTTTTAAATGAAATTTTCAACCCTAAAAGGTCAATCTTTTTATTTTTAGGGCCAACTCTTGCTTAATTATCTTTTAGGACCCCTAAATCAATTCATCATATAAACATGAGAAAAATGATGTTATTTTATAAAAATTAATTATCACTGTGATTGATGTTTAGTTAGTTTAGTATTACTATTAATCAACTAAGTTTGACTATAATTAATCAATTTTTTGACAAATTAATTAATTTAATTGTCAATTAAATTAATTAACTTATCATTATGGTCAATTTCTTCTACTGATTTTGAATTTAGATTAGGTTTTTTTTTTTACCAAAAAAACTTAGATTAGGTTAAGTCATTAAAACTTGAAAGAACTTTACACACACACACACACCAGAGAAAGAACTGAAATAATTAACTAGGTTATGAAATTGATCAACCACTACACTATCGCATGATTAAACGTTTTGAAAGAAAATACAATGAAACAAAATAATGTCCATTGTTCGTCGTTCCTTTAATTAAGAGTTTTAGCAATGTTTGAATAAAACCATTATTTCGGCAAGAGTTTTGGCAACATTTGAAAAATGTCACATACGACATTATAAAATATTCCATCCTCCTATTTTGAATATAAGTACTAAATAATTACTTTTCAGAAATTAGCAATTTAAATAGTTTATGAATTAATTTTTTTCTTAAAATAGCCTTAATAATTTAATGAATATTATATTCTTATAATTTTAAAAAATTATTTAGATCCTATTTTTTCCCCTTTAATTAGAATCCCATATTATAAGCAATTCGATACTTCCACTGGTCTTTATATATATATATATATATATATATAAGATACAAATAATTTATTCATTAAGACCAAGAAATATAATTGAAATTAATTGAGGTTCATAGATATATTACATATTTAATTTTCATTAAAAAAATACACATATTGGAGGTGGCTTAGTGTCTAATGACACTAACCTAATTATATTTCATAAAGTAGGGTATAAATGAAATAATTCAATAAATATTTCAGACATTGAATCATTATTTCTTGTATTTAGAGCCAAGAGAATATTCCTAAAAAGAAGTTTTCAATGTAAATGATTGAAAGAAGGAATATTTTAAGAAAACAAAATATTTTTTTACTAGTAACTAATATAGCCGCTGGCCAAAAAAAAATCTAATATAACTAATGTTCTTGATATGAATTAATATCTATTTTATCTATTTAGTACAGAAAAGAAATAAGAGAGAGAGAGAATGTCATTGAAAGCCCTCAAAATAAAGATAATGGCATTTTGTGCCCATATAATTCTAAAATTTTTCTTCAGTTATGTGACAATGTGTTTCAACGTAAAATGTCTTAAATATTCTTGATGCAAATGTAGGATTTTGTTTTGTCTTACAACAAGGTGTTCAGATATTGATAACGTGTTTGAATTTTAACGAGTAATTTTCTTCTAAATTATCATTAACTAAAAATTCTATATTAACTTAAAAATTAACAAGTACTTTTTCTATTAAAAAATGTAAGGCATTTTTTAAGAAATTAAATGTTTAAAAATGTAAGGTATTTTTAGTCTTTTGAGTATAATCATTGTCTTTTTTTTCAAAAGTGTTCCTATTAATAATGACTTTATATTTATTACAGGGTATTTAATAGGAGTAAATATGAAAAGATAGAGCTAGTTTGAAAATAGGTAATCACTTTATTAAAGAGATAAAATTTGATTAAAAATACTTTATATTTTTACATGAAAGGAGTAAAAGCTATGCAATTGACATTGACATATTCTAATTTAACAAGTCAATGTTTGGTTAGATCATATTATATTTTAAAAATAAAATTTCAAGTTATCTTAAAAAATTAATAAGTGAAAGTCTTCAATTCACAACCATACAAGTTGATTTTAAAAAGTTAATCTCTAGTTGTTATAGATCACATTTTTAAAATGAAATTTCAAGTTACCCTAAAAAAACCAATTAGGGCAATTAACAAATTATGCGAATTTTTACAAATCAACATATAAATTTTGAGTAAAATGATGAGCTTGTTATCAAAATTTGAGCATCTAGTTATAAATATCAAAACAATATATTGTAATTGGATTAGGGGTATTTTAAACTTTTTCATTTCAAAATATATTTTCATATAGGACCACACAACCATTATGTTTCTTCTGGAACACCTCAATGACATTCTCCCTTAAAAAAACATACACACAAAAAACAAAAAGCTGAAGGAGAAAATTGTCCATGGAAACAAAGATTGATCAAATTAATAAACCTTTTAGTATTTAAATCCTCTTCATATTTTCTCTCAATACATCTCTTCATACTCAATCTCAACTATTTATTTAATTATTGTTTTGGTTTAGTGATGTGAAATTGCTAATTATAATATAAAAATAAATATAATATTCATTTAATGATTGTCATTGATAAACATTATAGTCTTGTTTTCAAAAGCATTTAAGTGATAATAATAAATAAGTTATTTATTTTAATGATATAATTAACAATCTCACACTATTAAAACAAAACAACAATTGAATGAATAATTAAAATTGAATATGAAAAAATGTATTGAAAGAAAGTCCAGTGAGAATCAAAATCCGGTTGAAGGGAACCCCACCACCGGATGAAAGAAGTAACAGGTGGCATTTAAATAACAGGAAACAAGGCAGAATGTGAAACAAAGAGAGGAAAGTGACCAGACGTACGTCCTGAAATATAGCGTCTGTTCTTTTTTCTGCTGCCGCCCAATTCCCATTCCACCAAATTCCTTGCTTCATTCACCCAATTCGAGTGTTACCTTTATCCGTACAATTCCCTTCTTTTTTTTTTTTTAATTACTACTATTATTTTTAATATAATTTTGTTTCATGTCACGAAAAGTAACTGTTATTGCCCAAAAAAAAAATTATGCAATCCACATATGTAAATTTTATCTTATATAATTCATTACATTTGGCATTGTTCATAGAACTTGCCGGAAAAGAGAAAAAATAATCACAAAGTATGCTTCAGAAAATCACAAGCATTATAAACTACATTATTGTGCAATTTTGCCTGTCCACCTTGAGAGATCAAATGTCTATTTAAGTAGAGATTATGGACCTTATATGCTAAAACAAATGTAAATAAGTTAAGGACAAAATGTTGCGCTGTGGCATCTTTCTGAGCTCTTCATTTTACGATGGCCCACAAAATGTTGCACTGTGGCATTTGGTTGCACAATGGCTTTAGCGTCAACTTTCCCATTAAAAAAAAAATAAAAAAACCTCATTACCAAGTTTGTTAGAACCATAACACCTGCTCTTTTTGATCAAGACATATTCTAAAAATAATTTCTAGTTTAAAATATGATACACTTTTATAATAATTAAATTATTTTTTTAAATTTTAACTCTTGATTAGCATAAAAATATTTAATATAATTATATTATTGTTTAAAGTTAAGGATAAAAATAAAAATAAATCTTATTTTTATAAAATTAAGAAAAATTAATTTTTCTCAAAATAGGTGAAAAGTATCATATAATAAATAAAAATGGGAAAAAATATAATATATCTCGAATCATACTGTACCAAAGAATCCTTGTCTAGACTATATTAATCTTCATCTCTACTTTCATTAACTCACTCCCTCCTTCAAGCCCTCTCTCTCAATGTCACCCACTTTTTCTACTATTTCTTCCCTTTGATCAATCACATACTAAATAGGTTGGCAGTTAATATTTCCATCCATTTTATTCCTGTCAATCCATTATCATTTATCAGCCCTAACAGCTGAAACTAGTTTCTCTTGGAAGAGGGAGCGCAAGATGCAGACATATTTAAATTTGTTCCACACACAATAAATGAGAATAAAATATTCAGGCTGAAGGATGAGAGTTCATACCACTTACCCTAACTTGAATTATTTTGAGAACTAAGTTCCATTTGTCACGATCTCCACAAATTACTATAATTGCGTTTATCCTTTTTTTTAAATATTTACATCATCCAAATGATAATATTAAATCTCCTCTAGTGGGTAAAAACATATATCTCAATTAAAAAACAAAAAATGGTAAAAAAACGAGACAGCGACACGTAACCCTGTAATTTTGGCTATTCGTCCTCATCCCTACCCCACAGCCCTTCGATTTAGACTTTAGATCCTATGAAAGGAAAATATTATAATAATAATAATAATAATAGTGCGATAATTCAAAATTACTGAATATTTAAAAAAATAATAATAATATAATAATAATCGAACCCCGAAGCTGTGGATGGGGAGCATTAGCAACACCGCTTTTCTGAAAAATCTCGTGGTCATGGTCGGCGCAATCTAGCAGAACCGAGAACTGTGGTGGGTCTCGTTCGTCGCCGACGGAATCTTAAAGTGCCACAACCTCCCGACGGCATCAACCCTGTACTTCCTGCACAGGAACTCTTCCGCGTACACCTTCTCGACCTTCCGATCAACATCGTGCAAGAAGACGTGCGTCACACCGGATCCCTTCCTGTTCCTCGCCATTACCGCCGCTGAGAAGATTGCCGCCATCCGCCCCGGCGCCTCCGCGAAATATCCCCTCGGAGCGTCGATCATGATCAGATCCCACTCCCTATCATACACATTCTCTGGCAGATTGTGGAGAGCCAGTTTGCACTTGTCGTTGTCACGCAGGTAAGCCCTCTCCGGCGAACACGTTGGCTCCGTCCGGTACCAAGAGAGAAGCCGGTCCGCTTCTTTCAGATGTGTCCGGTAATGTACCGTGTGAGCCTGAAGATGAGGAGCATCCTTGAGGACTGTTTGGACCCATTTAGGGTCTTCCTCGAGGAACAGAGTGGTACCGCCGGGATTGATCGCTTCCCACATGAGCGAGTCGTGACCGAGGCCGAAGACGAGGAAGTTGCTCGGCCGGCCTAAGGATCTGAGCACATCGAAGGTGACTCGGATCTCCGATAGTGACTGCTGGGGGACGACATGAGTGGTGGCGTAGTGGAGTATCGCCTTGAGCTGGGTCGACGTGGCCTGAAAATCCTCCGCCGCACCGCCTTTAACCGCCGAGATGGAACACAATAAGCTGTTAGAGTTCCGGGCGACGGAGGATATGTAAAAGGCGCCGCCGATTAAGCCGATCAGAGCCAAAACCAAGAACCATGGTTTCTCCGTGAGAGACGACCCGTTCTTCATCATCCCAAAATTCCTGAACCGTAAGAACGATGAATGCGAACGATAACAAATGGTAATTTCTAGAAGAAACAGAATGAATCAATTGGGAGTTATTAGTGATGGATTAGCGGAGAGATTAAGAAGATACATTTGGGAAAAATAAAAAATCAGCGTTGAGTGAGATGGGAAGGTGATGTTGAAGACAAGAACATGTTATCTAACGACTGATACTTAATTGGGGGTATTTGAGGAGCGGGTGAGATTTTAGGGTCTCGTTATTTATAAAGACAAATGAGGGTTACAAAATTTAAATTTAAATTTAATAAATAAATTATAGGTTTAGGCCAGGCTGCTCAAATATTTGGGATATAATTTTAATTTAAACTATAACATCTAACATCTAAAAAATATTAGTATTTGAGAACGTTAATCTTGTTATGTTGACATGTATCATTTAGTTTAAGAAATTTAATAAAAACAAGATATGTTTAAAAATTTTAAGAAGCTCAAGTGGATAATCAGTGATCACGAAATGTAAACTCAAATTGTTTTTTTAAAAAATTCATAGATGCGTAAATATATTGTTTTAGGGATTGGCACTTGAATAATTTGAGGCAAAAAAAATAAAACTTCAATTAAAAACTGTGTTAATAAAATATATCTCTGGTTCTATTCATGAGAGAGAAAAGATTAATTTTAATTATATTTTATTATTTTTTATATTTTTTATCTTTTTACTTTATTAAATGTTAAAAAAAATATTAAAAATAATTTTTTTATTCTTATTAGGAGATAAGAGTGAAAAATTATTAAACTTTAATATAAAGTTAATAAAATTTAAAATTTTTTATTTTAATAGTTGTTATATTTTTAACATACAAAAATTTATTTATCATTAACTTGTCATATTTTTATATAAAAAAAATACGATAAAAGCTAATTAAAGACATTGAATTAAGTGAATATAATATGTTTGGCATACGCTTTTTTATATATTTATTTTTTGTATTTTGAATAATTTATTGAAGTTAAATTAGTTTTCCTTTTTCATATACTTTTTTCAATCACATTTTTAACATATTATTCTTTCAAAAATTTATAAGTTTTCAAACTTTAGTTCTATTTTATATATATATATATATATATATCAATGATATATAATTTCTTTTGTTAGAAAAAAAGTATATAATTTTTCTCATGAGAAAAAACTTATAATAAAAAGTTAATGATATGTTTTATAAATAAGATTAAAAAAATTTCTCTTTTTGTTGGCAAAAATAATAAAAAGAAAAGAAAATTTTCTCTTTCTGATAAATAGAACTAAATAAAATAGAATATATGTGAGTTAGAAAATTTAAAATAAATCCTATTATATCTTATGGATAATGAAAGTATGTAACACTTTGTAATTGTCATAATAAATCACACATGTTTTTGAAGTATATGCTTACAAGTCATCAACCATATGTTTGACTCTAAAGTCCGTCCGAGCACGCAACCTAACCCTATGGAAATATCGAACCCAACCATCGCGCAGTTGATGTGCTTATATTTTATATACCTTTCATAATGAATTAATGATATATTGATTTAAAGGATTCGGTAAGATTTTAAATATAAATTGAATAAAATATTGCAGTGTTTTAAATATCGTGGGAGGACGTTTCCAGTAACTCACCGCCACGTGGTGGAGAGAAGGGCGAAGACGTACGACAGAACTTTAAGAATTTTGGATGATTCGCAGCTGTTTGTTGGGGTTCGACAAAAACTTAACAACAAGTGGCACAGATTGGTGGAGTCGATAGTCACGCTGGCAAATCAAACAAAAATTAAGAGGGAATGATATATAAATTAAGAGAGAATGATATATAAATTGATTAATTAATTTAATAAAATCTCAAATATTAAACTCTATAAATTTATAAATTTAACTCTTAATTTTATAATTTAATCATAATAAATTTATAACTTATTTTTTACATTTTAAAATAGTTAAAAAATTAATTAATTTTTATGTTAAAATTTGAAATACAAATTGTAAATTCATAATAATAAAGTTGTAAATTTGAAAGGTAAACATGTAAATTACTAGAATTTGACACTTTTGATAATTGATCCCTTTGGGACTTATTTGTCATTCTCCCAAAAATTAATTACATAAATAATTATGTTTGAAATTGAAAAAAATAGGAAAATGATAATAAAATCCTCAAATTATATAAACAATAATCTAGTCTCTTAAAATGTCCTAATTTTATTAAAGTCCTTAAGAATTTTGTGTCAATAAATTTTGAAATAAAAAATTATTTTACCCTTTCGCGATGACAAAGGAAATTGAATTATGGGATTCTCTAAATATTTTGACTACCAACCTAGTACTGTGATTGAATTGTTAGGTATTTTAAAAGGTCTCTAGCTTTGTTAGAATGCTAAACTTACTAAGATCAACTTACACATTGATTTTATAGAAGCCCCTTCTCTTATCCAACAAAACTTCTCTGATAGTCATCCTTTAACGTCAAACATCAAGAAAATTAGGAAACTTGTTATGAAAGACTGGTCAGTCACTCTTGATCATAACTTTAAAGAAATAAACAAATGTGCTAATCTACTCACACGTGAAAGCTCTCATGGAAGTTATGATCTCATTATTTATAATAAATCACCTATAGCTTACAGGTCCATTCTGGACTCTGATTTGACCTAACTTTTATAATCCTCTCACGGCTTTATCCGTTTCCTTGTATTCAAAAAAATAATAACCCATAATCACAACTTTGTTTAAAGAATAACAATTTTATTAATAAAAGAATTAAACAAGAAATGGACAACATGTTAATAAGGGTAAAACGGTTGTTTCAATTTAAAATTTATTTACATAAAAGTCTCTAAGGATTTTGATGAAATTATGACATTTCAATAGACCAAGTTGTCATTTATATAATTAGGAAGATTTTATTGTTATTTTCTCTTAAAAAATTTAAACTAAATTATCTCTATAATTAATGAAATAAATTTATCTAGTGAAAATAAACATTAGTTTAACTACGTCAAATATTATAATTATTTCATTCAAGGATACAATTTGAATTGTGGGGTGCTTGGTTCAATTAGTTGAAAGAGTTGAATTAACTTGTCCTAAAATCTCAAGTTTAAGCCTTGAGATATGAAGTCGCATTAAATAAATATATATGGATATATATATATATGGATTTAAATTTGAGCCAAATCCATTATTTAGGTAATTAAAAATGTTAAATCTAAGTTTCACCTTCATCTTTTTATAATTTGAAATTCTTTCTAAACTCTTATTATTTCAAATCTAACTAAATCTCTTCTATAATTTGAACCAATACCATGAAGGCCTTATCAGTTTGCCAATGATAATTGGATCGAATAGTTAAAATTAACACAAACAAGCTGCCACCGTTGATTGAGACCGGAAGGTCGACTTCCACTGTGATTGGACCAATGGCGACTACTTGGACGGGACAGCCAACTTCCACTAGGATCATACTGATGAATATGGAGACAATAATGGATGGCCAACTTTCGCTGGGATAGGACTGACGGCAATGGCGATTATCAACTACAATGGTGACAACAGGGATTGGACCGACGATAATGACCTAGATTGGATGGTTGACTTCTACTAAGACCAGATTGACGATAACGACGGGGATCAGACAGTTGACTTCAACTAGGATCGGACTGATAATGACAGCGAAGATTAGGACGGGATGGCTAACTTCCACCTGGACTAGATCGACAGCCACGATAATGGTAGGGACAGAACGACCGACTAGGACCGAACAGCTAACTTCTATCAAAATTGAAATGATAGCTACTATAAGGATCGGACGACTAACTTCCACCGGGTCCAGTCTCAATTGAAGTTAGCCGTCTGATCCTGGTAGAAGTCATCCATTTGGTCCCCATCACCATCGGTCTGGTTCTAGTGAAAATCATCCATCTTATCTCAATGGTTGCCGTCAGTCTGGTCTCGATAGAAGTCGGTTGTCCCATCCTCATCGTCGTCGTCAATTTGGTCCTAGTGGAAGTTAGTTGTCCCGTCCCAATGGTCGCAGTTGGTCAAGTCTAGGTGAAAGCTGGTTGTCCCGTCCTAATCGTCACAGTTGGTCCAATCCAAGTGGAAGTCGACCGTCCTATCCCCATCGTCGCAGTTGGTCACGTCCTGATAGAAGTCGACTGTCCGGTCCCCACCAATGCCGTTGGTCCAGGAAGAAGTTGACCATTAAATCGGTCTAGTCTTGGTCAAAGTCAACCATCTCGTCCTAGTTATTGCCGTTAGTTCGGCCCCGATAAAAGTTGACCGTTCGATCCCCTTCATCACTATCATCGTCAATTTGGTCCTAGTAAAAGTCAGTTGTCCTATCCAGATCATTGAAGTCAATTAAGTCTCAGTGGAAGTCACTCGTTTGGTCTCAATAGTCGCCATCAGTTTGGTCTGGTCCCCATCATCACTGTTGATCAAGCCTTGGTGCAAGTTGGTCGTCCAGTCCTATCATCATCATCAGTCTAATCCTGGTAGAAGTCAGCAGTCCGGTCGTTGTTGGTCTAGTCTTGATGGAAGTCAATCATCTGTCCCTATCATCCTATAACTCAGATCTTGACAAAAGTTGGCTGTTTCTCATCACCAGTGCTACAGTCCCAGTTGGCTTTGGCTGTTTGATTCTAGTGAAAGTTGGCCATTCAGACTATCAATTTTGACCAGTCATCTAAGTTTCTTTTAAATTCAAATATAAAATATAAAATATAAAATTTTACTTTAGATCTAAACAAAGAATTTTAATATTATAATTTAAAATTTTTTATGTCATTCAAACAAATAATTTAGAATATATGAATTTTAAATGTGAGATTTCAAACATGAGATTTTAAATCCAAATTCTCAATTTTAATCTACTTATTCAAACGCAACCTAAAAGTATTCTTGAGCTTAAAGAACTAGAGTAGTAGTACCTCTAGATTTTTTACTATGCTGGTTTAGGAACTAAAAAAAATTTACAATTTAAAAGATGTGAACATTGTTAGAAAATCAAGATTTTAATCAACTATTTTTAAGTCAAAGTTAGAATAATTAATTATTATTTCTAATTTTACTCATTCCTTATTTATTATGGTTTGAATTCTCAAACAACAGTTGAATATGATTGTTAATTATAAAATAAGTAAAATTAAAAAGTTACATATTTTTAAATAATTATAAGAATATAAATATTGTTATGAATATACCATCTTCCTCACCTTCTCATTTTCATCTTCTTTCATAAAATTCTCACCATAATGATTGTTAATTACCCTTTATTTATCTTTTATTATTTGTGCAATATTTGATGTGTAAAACCAGGCTATAAATAGGGCATGTTATTTATATTAAAAAGTACAATAATCTATAAAAATTCTTCCATTCTCTTGTATCTACTTCTTTTTCCAATATCTTTATTCTTTAATTGTTGACTTTCATAACACATTATCAATACAAGAGTTTTGGTAATCTAAAGGTTTTATAGTAAGGTTTTTCATTACAAGGTAATTTTTATGTTCATGTGTAATTTAATTTATCTTCTAACCATTTGATCCTTTCAATTTTGAATATCATCTACTCTCTCCGTTCAAAAATATAAGATATATTTAATCGAATCTCATCTCACAATAAAGTAGTTACCTATTTTTCAACTAGCCCTATCTTTTCATATTTACCTCTATTAAACACCCTGCAGTAAATATAAAGTTATTATCAATAGGAGCATTTTTGAAATAAAGACAATGATTATACCTCAAAAGATTAAAAAATATCTTATATTTTTTAACATTTAACTCCTCAAAAAAGGCCTTATATTTTTTAACGGAGAAAGTAACTCTTATCATATTTTTATTATAGTATCTATGTGTTAAATTTTTCAAAACTTGAGTTTATGGCTCTTGATATTACTAAGAAAAATTATCTATTTTAGGTGCTACTTGTGAAAATTAATCTAGATACCAATGATCTTGTAGACACAATCAAGGATGACAATCAAGCATCCAATCAAAATAAGGCTGTAGCTATGATTTTTCTTTGTCATCATTTATAGGAAGGGTTAAAAACTAAGTATCTGAATATAAAAGACTCTCTTGTTTCTTAAAACAGTTTAAAAGGTATGACTATCAAAAAATTATAATTTTTCCAAACTCATTATGATTAAACGCATTTACACTTACAAGATTTTAAATTGGTAAGTGAATATAACTCTATAATTTTGAGAATTAATTTTCAACTGAAATTATATGAAGAAAAAGTTACTAATGATGATATGTTAAGAAAATACTATGCAGAGAAATTATCATATTAAGAAAATATGTCTAGATAAAAATTTAATAAATATTTAAAAAATAATTGAAGCTTTTAATAATTTAAAAAAAATATGTGGAGAAATTATCATATTAATAAGAAAAAATAATTTATCTATAAATTTATGAAAAAAATTAGTTGGATATGTTAATATTTAAAAAATAATTTATAAATTTTAGATGAATATTTATAAATAATAATATTTAAATTATTAAATATGAAAATAGTTAATATTTTAGCAATATTCATAAATGTTATTTCAACAATATTTTAAAAAAGGACTTTAAGGTGCCCAATGTTATCGAAAAAAGAGTTCAAAGATAACTTAACACTAAAGACATAATTAGATTCTTATTTATCACTATGCATGAGCCCTAGGCGCATGATGTGTTAGTGAAAAACGACAAAGTTAATAATTGACTTATAGAAGAGGTTTTTTGCTCTTCAAAAAAAAATAGCTCAAGAAAAAAATATCACACTTATCAATATAGAGTACTGAGTGTTCTTAAAAAAAAAGTTCATGAGTAAAAATACATTTTAACCCAATAATTTTTATGAATCATCAAAGTAATTAATCCCAAACTTGATTTAAATATATAAGACAATCAATTTTGAAATCAATATTAATACAAAATGTTGGAAAACTTATTTAAAAAAAATACTCTTTGGTCTTATTACAAGTAATTTCTAACATGTTTTATAGAACTGAGAAAAAAATTAAATGAATTAATTCTATTTAAAAATTTAATAAGTTTTTAACTTTATTTTTATTAAATATACATGCTTTAATAACATACTTTCAATTAATAAAATTTAAAAAAAATATAATTTTAAGTCCTTATACTTTATTCATGTTTCGTTAGTAGTCCTTGTACCTTTTTTTTTATGTTTTTGGTCCCTGTACCTTTATTTTTATTATTTCATATCCCTCCAAGATCCCTATACTTTATTCATAGAGAAATCTAAAATAATAAAATATAAAAGTATAGAGATCAAAAATAAAAAAAAATATAGAGACTAATAGTAAAACGCGAGCAAAATATAAGGATTTAAAATTATGTTTTCCTCCAAAATTTAATGGAGAGTAAAAGAAAAAATTGTAATAAAAAATTAATCACATAACTTATAAATATAACTAAAAAAATATTAGAAGAAAATTATATACTTAATTATATATTGATTGTTTTTAATTAAATTAAGATATATTAATTTTTTATGAATCATTTATTCTTTAACAATCTCTTATTATTAATATTATTAATTTATTAAAATACACTTATCTAGATTTGACTGGAGGTAATGCTTTCGCGAATCGATAGAGGATAATTTAGTATTAAGCCGTGCTAGGTGGGGACGACTATCAAGGTGAAAATAATATGACAAGAAAAGTTGTTATATATTATTAAGATTAAAAGAAAATTACATATAAATCTTTCTCAAAATAATTAATTACTTCCATATTCATTGGCAATTGAGTTCAAGAATTGCTGTCTCCTAAACTTAATTGTCAATGAACATACGAGTAATTAATTATTTGACAAAATCACAGTCAGTCTTTTTTTAAAAAAATTAATTATAAATAAGAATTAATATAAAATAAATTATTATTAAAATAAAAATATAATTTTTTTAATAAAATTTATTATCAATTCTTATTTATAATAAATTTTTTTAAGAAGAAGCTGAATGTGGCTTCCTAATTATTTTGAATGGGACTTTAAAGTGATCTGTCTAAAAGAAATATAATATCAATGCATTATTTCCAAGTGTCACCCAGTTCATGAACACGTAAATTCAAAAGGTACGAACGCGACTCAAGCAAGATTGGTCCTATTTTTTATTGTTTTTTTCTTTTTTCGATTGCTTGTGACTTTGTTATCGTTAATGTACTCCATTTCAAGCGGAAATAATTTACTACCAACTATAGTTGGTATTAAGGGCTTTTGTCATTTTAACAAATATTTAGTAGTTTGAATTTCAGTCTTTGTATATGTAATAATTTAATTAAAAAATGCTTACTATGTGCTTTATACTCTCTCTATTTAAAAATATAAGATATTTTTTGAGGAGTTGAATATTAAAAAATGTAAGGTATTTTTAGTATTTTAAAATGTAATTATTGCCTTTTTTTTTAAAGTGCCCATATTGATGAATGACTTTATATTTATTATAGGGTATTTAATAGAGGTAAATATGAAAAGATAAGGTTAGTTTAAAAGTAGATAACTACTTTATTAGAGGTGAAATTCAGTTAAAATGCCTTACATTTTTTAATAGAGGGAGTATATTTCAAGAAAAGTAATATTTACTGTTGACAAAGTCTACCCCTTATGTTATAAGAAAACATCAATTTAAATAATTAAATTTAATCTAATTGCTCATAATTATTGCAGTCTTTCCACTAGGTGGTAAGAAACAACTTCCTTCTCCCATTTACGTATGTGAATTTGAATTTTGTTGTGACGTGAATTACACACCGAAACATATATAGTAATCTACTTCTAACTATACACAACCATAAAAGATTACAACATAATAACAACTTAATAAGCTTCCTAATTGTGCTTACAGCTTCTACTAATACGTCTTCCAGTGTTAAATAATTCCCCTATTATAAAAAAAATATAAGCAATATTGCAAACCTTTCTTCGATGTTTAAGGAAAAATGACAATATAAAAATGACAATTAAGTCTTTCAAAATATTATAATTCTTCTAAAGTTTTTATATATCTTTTTGAGATCAATGATTTTGAATTAAATGATTAAATTATCTCTTATTTAAAATAAAAAAATAACAGATTCACATAAAAATTTGTAATTTTTTATTCAATTCTTACGATTTAAAAAATAAAAATTGTGATTGCTCAAACAAAAATTATAACTAGTTATTTTTTTAAACTTAGACTTCAATAATAAAAAAAATTTTATATGAAAAGTTAAGATTTTTTGTTTAATTCTTACAATTTACAGAATAAAAGTTATGATTGTTTAAACAAAAGTTGTAATTGATTATTTTCAGAACTTGAACTTCAATAATAAAAGAAATTTCACGTAAAAAATTATAATTTCTTATTCAATTCTCATGATTCACATATTAAAAGTTATAATTACTTAAACAAAAATTATATTTGGTTATTTTCAAAACTTAGATTTCAATAATAAAAGAAATTTCATGTGGTAAGTTATAATTTCTTTTTCAATTTTTACAATTCATAAAATCAAAGTTGTAATTGCTTAAATAAAAGTTTTGATTATGATTGATTATTTTTTAGAACTTATTTATCAATCATAAAAGAAAATTTCATATGAAAAGTTGTGATTTCTTGTTAAATTTTGGGTTAAGGTATAACTCTACTTTCAAAGTTTCCATTTAGGCGCATGTGATATCCTCAAATTTTTCTAGGTGCAATTTTTTCCTAATTTTTTTCAAAACGGTACAATGTCGTCCCGAGCTAACAGATCCAAATATTCGACTATTAGTTGACTTATTATGCTTATGTGGAATGTTGAAGTGGCATATTTTTAAAACTAAAAATTGAAATAAAAAAAGGAAAATGCATACTCCTTGGCAAAGATTCAGCAAAATTTGTCCCAAAAAGACCATTGGCACATGTCTAACCATGCTAAATCCCTAATAATGAAGCCAAGGAAATGAAGTTTTAATTAGAGTTGGGAATAGAGTCAGGCCAAGCCCTTAAGGGCCTAAGCCCTAAAGCCTGGTTCTCCATTTTACACCCCATTCCTTAAGCCCAGCCCTTATGTGAAGGGCTCAGGGCTGGGCCTGCAAGCCCTTTTTCAAAAAATAAAAAAAATTAAACATTATAAATTAATTAAAATATTCTGAAATTAAAAAAATAAAATCCTCATAATTTTTTAAAAATTAAACAACACACATTTAGAAGTCTAGTGATAAAATTTAAATCTTGGTTAAAAAAATTCATTTTTTATAAATACACAAACATAATAATTATAGAAAAATAAAAAATATCAAGAATTTTATACTATACATTGATATTTATTAAATTATATTACATTAATTTTAGAATAAATTAAAATTAATAATAATGTAATGCATGTAGGATCAGGTGAGCAGGTCATTGGCTTTAATCACATGTTCCACCAAAGAAAATAATAATAATAATAATAATAATAATAATAATAATAATAATAATAATATAACATGGCTTGAAGGGCTATTCGAGCTCGAGCCCTTTTTTACAAGGTTTATCAGGGCCAAGCCCTTAAGCTTGATTACTTTAAAAAAATTATTTTTAAAACCTGAACCCTTATTTAAACAAGGCCTCTAAGCTTGGCCCTCCAGGCCTGGCCCTTATTCCTGACTCTAGCTTTAATGAGCATTGGGTTGATCTAGAAAGATTGAACCCATAAACATAGAAAATCATTACAAGATTAATCTAAAATAAAAAACCCAAAGACAAATAAAAAAACCATGATCTCATATCTACAATACAATACAAACTATAGGTCTCAAAATGAAAAATCAAGGCTTTGAATTTGATGAACCCATGTCTTGCTTAAGCTCTTCCTTTCCTTCCATGCCCATGCTGCTCTACAAGCAAAAATCAAGGCATCGAATTCCATTCCCCTTCTAAACTTAAGGTCGTGCTCGGGCTCTTCTAGCATTTGAGGATGTTGATGAACTTAGGGGGGGTGAGATTTGGGTTTTGGTTAAACCCTTTTTTGGGTTTTGCAAAAAAAAAAAAACCACTGAAGAACAGGGGAAGAAAAATGAATGAAGAAGATGAATGGGTGATGATGATGCAAATAACTTCCTCGACATTAGTGGAAACAAGCTAGTTGTGTCTCAAATTTGAGCCTTGATGCTCTTATATGATCTATTAACAAAGTTTGAGTCTAAAATTCGATGCGAATCATAGCCTTAGAGTCTAAAATTCACAAATAGATCTAATGACGAGACAAACAAGACATATGAACAAATGTGAACAAATGGATCTGATCAATTCCTTCCCCTCCATCTTCACAAATGCTGTGCTAGCTCATATTGATAGTGATATGATGATGATAAGGATGAGGAGGAGGAAGAAGAAGGGGAGGGTTCATGAGGGGATCTAGGTTTGGAATTTGGATCGTGACCTAAATATGGGTTTGGAGGAGAGAAATGAAGGGGTAGAGGAGAGGAGGAAAGAGAATTACACGTGGAGGTTGATGTGGCAAGCCAACAAGGCTATTAACAGTCAAAATTTTTAACTTAACGATCAATGGGGTCTCATCCTAGCAATAGGATGAGATTGCACCAAATTAAAAAAAAACTGGGGGCGATATTATGCCAAAAAAAAAACTTGAAAATACCAAATGCACCTGCCTGGAAACTTCAAGGGTAAATTTTTACCTCAACTCTTTAATTTTTGTGATTTACAAAATAAAAATTATGATTACTTAAATAAAAGATGTGATTGAAAAATAGAGCTAGACACATTATTTTTATTTTAAACAAGAAAAAATTTAGTCATTCAACCTAAAATCATTAATATTAGAAAGGTACCCAAAGATTTTATAGGAATTATAACATTTTAAGGGATTTAATTGTCATTTATATATTTTAGTGGAATTTCATTGTCATTTTTCCAATGTTTAATGTCTCTTTATTAAAATGCCCTTCATTTAGTGAAATTTTATTGTCATTTTTCCAATGTTTAATGTCTCTTTATTAAAATGCCCTTCATTTAGTAGAATTTTATTGTTATTTTCCTAATGTTTAATGTATCTTTATTAAAATGCCCTTCATAAGTAACCATATTTAGATATTTTTAGAATCTAAACTGTTTTTAAATATGCGTGCGTAGCTCAACGTATATTGCTTAGAGTCCATTTGATAAAGGAGAAGTACTATAAGGGTTTGTTAGATTTTGCTTTATTTTTTTATTTTTAAAAACTATTTTAGAAACCATTTTTCAAAAATTATATTTCAAAATAAATTTTTATATTATATTAATTTTAAAATTTAAATAAAAATTGGCTAGTAACAGTGGTCAACCATTTTTGACGGTGGTTGCCGATCAAGGTGGCCAACAGTGGGGCAGTGGCATTGAGAGTCGATGACGTTAACTTACAATGACTAAATATAAAATGCTTTAGTTGGCAAAAATGTCACAGAAAAATAAAATAATTATAAGATGTTTCTAGTTTTTATTTTTAAAATTAACAAAATAAAAGAAATTTGAAGATCACCGTATAAGAAAGGACTCAAACAGGTTTTTTTCTTTTTTCTTTTCTCGTTTTTGAAAACAGTTTTAAGTTTTTACAAATATTACTTCATGAATATTAGGAAAATTAGTTGAGGATAATTTAAAACAATAATTTGAGCAAAATTTTTTAAAAAAATTTCTTCATAATTAAATGATTTACCTCCCTTCATAGTAATTGCTTCTCTTTTTTTGGAATAATTTGACGAGAAAAACTTACGGAAAATTATTGCTAAGGACATGGAGAAAATAATATTTATTTAAAATAATCATAAAATTAAAATTAGAACGAAAGATCAAAATAAATTTAATTGAATATCATAATCTTAATATAAAACCTGTTAATAATACCTTCAAAAATTCTACTAAAAAAAAACCCTTAAGATTAACAATATTGCATAAGTTTAAAAAAACATTTTTTTTAAAATAAAGTTGTGCGGATTTCAATTCCATACAAATAAAACAAAAATATAGTATTAAATTTAATTAAATAAATATATTTTTTAAAAATTATTAATTAATAATTAATTGAATATAATTTTAAAATCATCCTTAGCAATAATTTTCTCTTTTATTTATTATGGTTTGGCACAAGTTAATATAATCCTTCATGATTCCTATTATAGAACTGTAGGGATTAGGGTCCTAATTGTTACATATATATATATATATATATATATCTTTTTAACTTACTTCTTCATTCACAAAAATAAAATACTACTGTATATTTTCTTTTTTTTTTCTTTTCTTTTTGATAGCGATAAATTTGTTTTCTTTTCCAATGAAGGATTCCATTAACCTGTGCCAAACCATAATAAATAAATAAAGGAAAAGTATTGAATGTAATTATTTTTTAAAATATATTGATTTAATGAAATTTAGTACTATATTTTTTTTATTTGTGTGGAATTGAAATCTGCACAACGTTATGTTTAGAAGAAATTGTTTTTTTGTAACTTATGCAGTATCATTAATTTTAAAGTACTATTAACAGGTTTTTATGTTAAGGTTATAATAGTCAATTACATTTATCTTGGTCCTTCAACCTAATTTTAATTTTTATGGTTCTTTATAATAAATATTATTTTTTTGGGTCCTTAGCAATAATTTTTCCAAAAACTTAAGCAAAACAGTTTTAATGATTCAAATACTTTCAAAAACTTAATTATATTTTGAATCAACAAAACTCTCCCATAAGTGACTTACATTTATGATAGAAAAGGGAGTTATTTATTTACCATAAAAACTCATATATCCATTACTCTCTCTGATATTTTTTATAGGATAGAGAGAGAAAAATTTTTTGATCCTATTTATAAGTCACATTATTAAATTTTTATCACAATTTTTTTTACTCTGTATTGAATATTGAAAAGAAAAATATATTATTAAAGTATGTATATTTATTTAATAGGAATAAAATTAAAAATTTATTAAATTTTAAAATAAAATTAATAAATTTTAAATTTTTATATTAATAAAATATATTAAAAATAATTTATAAATAGAATAAGAGGAGAATACAGGATCACTCTTCTCTCCTGTTACAAATCTCGCGGCAGTCATCTCAATGCTTTCAAGTCGATAGCCGCTGTTATAACACTCAACCTTCTGTTTCCTTTCTGAAAAATCAAAAACAGTATAAATTATGAAAAATGTATATAAGTCCCCGCGTCATGCCATGTGATGAACTAGAAAGTGAGGGGAAAAAGAGGACTTTTTTTTTTAATAAAAGAAAAGTTTAATTAAGTTGGGGAGCTAACTCATTAAGACCAATGGCGAGAGCGAGTATGTGCCTCTCATTTGGAGAAAATTACATATTAAGATAATAAGTTTTTATGTTTTTGTCCCACTTCTATTCATATTTTAAACGCTTCATCTTAATATTTAAATTTTAAATTTATTTAAGTCTTAAATAATAATAAGTGAATTGTTCAACCATTTCAAAACATTTCAAAACATGAAACCATCCTAAAGAAAATGTATAAGGCATGCAATTATTTATTATTTTTTAATTATTACATTATTTTTCAATCTTTAATATTTAAATAAGGGACAATTTTAATAAAGAATCATTAAATAGAGATATTTATATGTCTCATGTGATAGTCACTTAAAATGCTATGACCACCCTTCTATTTTATCTTAGTTACACTGTCATCTCCTCTATTTTAAAAACATACAATTTAGTGCAATCTGTTAACTCTGTTAAAAATATTCTGAAAAGATTCTAAAAACTTATTTTTAAATAAAAATTCATATTAAAACAAACTTTATTTACTAATTTAACCCTCACCCTAATAAATCCTAATTTATATTATTTTGACAGTTACATAATTTCATTGTAAAAAACATATTTATAAATTTTAATTTTTAATTTAAATTATCCATATAATCACTCAAACTTATATCATGTTATGGAATGAACAAAAATATGTGCTTGAAATATGTTTTTAACAATTTTAAAAAACATAAATAAATTTCAATAAATTTGATAAAAATTAAAGTTATAAAATTTTATAATATTATAAAAATTAATAAATTTTATAGTATAATAAAATTCGAAAATATATTTATTATATTTTTTAATTATATACAAAAATTTTTTTTTGGTAAATCTAGATTTTTAGATAATTCTTATGTCAATGATGGGTATTTTGGTCAAATTAAAAGTTTAAATGTCAAACTTAATAGTCAACTAATAGTTGAATGTATGGAAATGAAATTTCAAATATACAAGGAAGATTTATGTAACATATATTTTAATTTTAAGAGAGTTTTATGTGAGTTTTTAAAACAGAGAAGATGTTTATGCAATTAAGGGATAATAAAAGGGTGGTCAGTATATTTTACTTTTAATTTATTTTGTTCTCTTCACATTTTCATTCCTCACTTCCTTGTTTCATTGCATTGTCTTTGAATTTGAAATTCTTTCAGGTAGTTATTGGATTAATTGATTTAGATTTCAAATTTAAAATCTTGCATTTCAAATTTCACATATAAAATTCATATTTTTAAAATGGGTTAATGAGTAAATACCATCTTGAACTATTGCTCGAAAATCATCCTGGACCTTGAACTTTTAAAATATACAAAATAAATCCTAAACTTTTAAATTCATAGCAAAATAAGTCTTGGTCGTTAACTTTTTTTTATGCCATTACTATTTGCACAGGTATTGTAATAGTTAGGGTTGAATTCGTAGAAAAATAAACTTCAAATAGTTCCTGTATGAATAGTAATGGCATAAAAAAATTGACGGTTAAGGTTTAGTTCGAGCAATAGTTTATAGTTCTATTTGCTCATTAATTTTTTTAAAATTTTTGGCTTGGATAATTTAAAAAAAATTCAAATGAAGAATAGAGATGAGTTGAGATTCAAAATGAAAATAAAAAATTGAGAATAATAAGTTTACCTCTATTTTTAATTAACAAGATATGAGAATGAGAAATGAAAAAAGATATGAGAGTTATAAAAGTATCAATAATGAAAATGTAAAGATAATAAAATGTTTGAATTTGACTAAAATTTTAAATAACTAAGGTGTACATGAAATTTAAAATTATAAAAGAATTATAATAAAAAATGATTTTCCAAATCCATGATTTTTTGTGTGTCTATATGAAGAATTTGCCCCAAATTTAAATCTTGATTAATATTTATTCCAAACACATCATTATGTCTACCCAAACAAAAAATATTAAATTTCAGATTTTAAATCTCAAATTCAAATGCAACCTTAGGGTACAGAGCTCAATAGCACTTGAATGCATTTACAAAAGTATACAAAATTAAGAAAAAATTACAACTAAGTTCCAAATAAAAAAATTAATTATCTATTCATCTTATTTACTAGTCAAACTTCTATTTTGACATGTTAAATTTCAGAATTTTCAAGTAGACAATACTTGTAAGTAATTAGTTTTCTTATCTAAATCTTATGTGTACTTCTTCCTAAAAACAATACAACTATTTTTCTTTCCTCTTGGTTCATCGCTATTCTTTTTATTTTATTATTTAAATGTATCTTTTTATTAAAGGCAATCATGTTTAAAATATAATTAAATACTAAATGTAAGTATCTCTATAGCATGAATTGGAACCTTGATTTACCATATTGTGAGAAATTAGCTTTCTCCACTAAATCCAATCTCTTTAGTTCAGTGTTATATTGCTCAATACATTCATAGATAATTTTACTAATTTCATCTGCACAAATGATTACCATGAGTATTTTTTAATTCTTTTTTAAAAGGGAAAAAAAAAAGCAATGCCTGCAATAAGGAGGACTAATCTATTACTTTATTTCTTTCATCATTCCAAACATGTCAATATTAACTATGATAGTACGTAAATGTAGCTTATTGTTCAAGCAACTATTCACAGTTTTTAAAGCTTTTTGTAAGGCTTGTTGGAAAGTTAGTTCACTATTCTTTCTCTTTCCTCTCCCACATGTATTGACTAATTAGCCATGGATCATGGCTTGCATATCTCCATAACTGCCCCTTTTTCCCATCTCGAGAATGAAATGAGGGAAAGACGCGGCAATCTTTGTGAAGAAGAAATAGGGCCTTGTGTTCACTTCTTTTCTGTTTAGTGTTTTTAATTCTCAATTATTGCTTACTTTTTCCATTATTTTATTGGATTTGAATTCTATAAGAGATCATAGGAGAATATTTACAGATCCTAAGATCCCACCCTTGAAAGGGAAAAAAAATTAAGGGATGTGAATTTTAAAAGGAAGGAAAATTTGAAAGGATCTGCAAACTCTAGAAATAAAGCAAATTTTTATTTTGATTTTTCCTTTGTTATATATATATATATTGGATTTTAAAATTAAACTTTAAAGAAAATAGATGTCTTTAATTTCTCCTGTATTCACAAATTGGATGGTGGAGAAATGGAAATGTCAATTATGCCCTAAATTATTTTGTGTATTTTTGCATGAATGAAGTTAAATATAGTTTGTCCTTTCTTTCTTGTTAGGATGTTTTTGTCATGCTTCTATTTTATGCTTCCATTTTTGCGTAAATTATCGTTCCAAATTGAAAAAGTATTCCTACTTCATTTTCAACCACACCAAAAATAATTATTATATCTATATACATTCATATCCGATATTATTAGATGATATTTTTTTTTTTGGACGGAGTTAGATGATATTTAGTATTGTTCTCTTAATATTAATTTTTTCTATCCATTTGAACCTTTGACCTTACTCAAGGAGAATTGACCAAACATGAATATTTCTATTGCGTTAACTTTATCATTCTTTTTCCATTTTCAAAGCCTCTGATTCAGTGTGCCAAACAAAGCCTAAAGACATAATTAAAATCATCCCAATTTTTAAAAAGATTGCCCTTAAATAAATACATGTTCTATATTAATGATTCACTCAAACCACAACAATACTAACTCCATGAGCATGCTACTACCCTTATCTCAATTTATAAAATATTTTTAAATAAAATTATACGTACTAATAAAATTTATTGAATACATTGTACAACTTTATTTTTTCAAATAAAAATTATAAATTTTTAAAAAATGCTTTTCATTTAATACTCAATTTAAAAGTAGAGAATATAATGAGAATAGTAATATTAAAAAACTAATATTATTAATGAAATATTATCTTTACTAAAATATTTTATATTTTTTAAAATTAAATATTTTTAAAAAATGTATTATAAATTAAGTTGGAGATAGTATAATTTTTCTCACCTCTCCGGACATTTTCAATAAAATCACATTAATGACCTTTAACATTTCGTCGAATGATTTACTTTAAAATAAATATCAAATTCTTTTAAAACATGCTTTATAAAAAGTTAATAAATTATAGCTGAATGTATTTTTTTTTCACACTTGCTAAGTTATATATGAAATAGTATTTTAATCTTTTATATGAAATAACAATACTCTATTAGGATTTTATTTGTTATTTAGCAGACTTAATCAATACTCCCTCCATTAAAAATAAAATAAATATATAAATTTAATTATAAATTATTTTTTAAAGACAACGGAGCAGCGTGTTTTATCAAATAATGTAAAATAAATCATAAACTATTTAAAATAAAACGTCCAACACCTGCCCTTAAATTTGCTAAACAGACATTAATTTATTTGTGGGGCCCACTTGAATTCCACTGTACCTCCTCTCTCCAGATCTCATCCACTCTCTCTCTCTCTAAACCTCTCATCTTCTCTAGATAACAAGGATGGATATGCAAAGAATGAACGACAATATTTCAACAATTGGATGATGGAAGAAGAAAAGAATATTTAGCAAATAAAGATCCGTTGCTTGGATCAAACAGGGAGAAATTAACGTCATAACCCAGAAATTGAAATGCAACATCACATAATTTCCAGTCATTCTAGAACATACTAAGAACAACAATAAAGACCCAAATAAAAGAACAGCATAGATTAATCAATCCATTTCAATGCTTCAACCATTCAACCCCAAGACATGAGAGGGTTTGAGAGAGAAGATGAGATCTAGAGAGAGGAAGAAAGTACAGTGAAATTTGAGTGGCTGAAAAAAAAATTAACATCCATTTGGCAAAATTAATGATAGGTGCTGGGAGCTTTATTTTAAATAGTTGATAATTTATTTTGTATCATCTAATAGTATAGGGTATCCAGTGCTCATTTAAAAATAGTTTATGACTAAATTTATATTTTTATCCTAAAAAATATAAGGCACTTTCCTAATATGTTGTGTTCAAAAATATAAGTTATTTTGGAAAAATTCTTGCATGAACCCCATGTATTAAGTCACCCATGCTTTATCTAATAAAAACATGACATTCATATTGCTATAAATATAAATGGGTAAAGGTGCACATTTAGTCATGATCTTATTTTCAAAGACCACTGAGTATTCTATACTATGAGGTGGTGCAAACAATTATCAACTATAAAAAATGTAGCATCCACAACCTTCCATCCATTTATTCTATACTATTATGTCTATGGGATCCACAAAATTTCACATTGAATCACTCTTCCCCAAGCTTTCAGTGCATCCAACCAGTCTCTTCTCTTTACCATCTTTGTTGTCTTCTATGGCCAAATCAAAAGCATAATGGAGATCTAGTTGAGAGAGAGGGAAAGAGAGGCTAAATGAAGTTAAGAAGGGGGATAAGCAAAATCAATCAATCATCAACCAAGTGAATGAAACTAGAAATTAAACAAAAGGGTAAGAGTTTGACGGAAGGTAAGGAGCACAAGTATTGATAACAGAGAACATAAACACAGAAGCAACAATTTTCTTGGAGTTGGTATTGAACCTTCACCTGGTTAAGAAATGTTGAACCAACAATCTCTGTACTTTTAGTCTAATAAACATAGATAAAGTCTCATTAAATACCCAAAAAGGCATACATATGTAGCAAGAGTAGACGAGTATTGTGTGGAGAAGATTGTGGGTCTAAATCAACGAGAGAGAAACTTGGGCAAGGTAGTAAAATCTAGTTTTCATCAAAGGTGATAAGGATTTTAATACTAGGGGTGTCGGGAATTTTGTTGGAGGAATTGCCAACAATGGTCGCAAGGGATGGTAGAGATGGCAAGGAAATAAAGATATGGATCTGGCCATCAATGAAGAGATTTGTGACAAGGAACTGTTCACTATGAATGGTGTGGTGAAGCGAGAGACCAGAGAACTTGAAGCTGATGTCAAAGTAGATTTGACCAAAAGGGCTAATGCTGATGACTTCATCGTGGAAGTTGGAAATAGGGGTGTAAGCAAGGGTCTGAGCAAACTTGATGATAGAAGGAAGGAGCTGTTTGAGAGTGAGATAAGAGGATTTGGCTTTAGAAGCTTCAATCACAAATTTGGGACGATCTATTTTTGATTGAGAGAGAGAGGGAAGGAACATGATTGTAGGAGGTAAGAGAGAAACTGAGAGAGAGAGAGAGAGAGGCAAATATATTGAACTTTGGTTTTGATAATCACAAAACAAGAGAAGTTTGTATATTTCAAGGAATTATAATTAAGTTTAATAGATTGTAAGGGAAAATGGTAAATTTGCTTTAAATCTAATTGAAAGTCTTATTCTTAGATGTAGCCTTATTCCTAAATAGCTAAAAAAACTCAAAACTAACTTTGAATTTAATCTAATTAAGTTTCCTTATAAAGATTGAGTATTTGACTTAATCTTAATCTTATATAAACTACTCTTATTGCTTAAAGAAGTATTTTAATTGAACTTAGAATCAAAAATTCAAAATCAAAAAACTTCTATGAAGTTTTGTGTCTAAGTTCCTTATTCCAGTTATTCTAAAATAGCTTATTTCCTTACCTTATTTTTATTTCAAAGTAATCATGTATTCTTGTAATATCACTCTTTTTAATCTCATTAAAGTTTGAAATACAAGATAATTATAGGCTAAGTCATAGATTATCAAATTTGTAATTTGTAGAAATGGGATATCAAGTTTTCATAGTTTAAAATTACTCAACGATCATTTAGCAAACTTTTAACAAGAGTAAAATAATGTTTCGAAAGTATGAAATACCTAATGGGAGTGAAAAAGACTCAAAATCAGTTGAAAAATATTAAGTAATGAAAAACAAGGCAACACGTCACTACTATCCCTCTCTGTGCCACGCCTTGCAACATGTTGCATGTATTAGACATCAATTTTACTATCATTTGATAGCAACCTGGGGCAACTTTTCACGTGCTCTATTTCTCCATCTGATGTCTGAATGAAGTGATCAATATGTCCATAGAAAATTCATTTTTATAAACTAGCTAATGACATGAATTTTACTTTCAAATTATGTCACATAAGAAAGATGGACACCCAAACATACTTTCACAGCTCAAGGGTGTCCAAAGTTTCATATTTGTGCCAAAAGTTATTCCTAACACTCAAAACATATTCAAAGAACTTTAGACTACTTGTACAACACACCACACACACACAATTTTAATCATTTTAAATTTTTACTCCTCAATCCCTTTAATACAAAAAATAAAAGGGTGAGGTTTTAGTATTACATTTTACAATCCATATGCATAGTTATGATCAAATCAATATTCCTACACTTACACTAGTATTTTGATCCTATTAATACTTTAACAACTTACATACAACATCCTAGGGCCTAAAACACATCCTAAGATTTTAAGCAATAACATAGTGCAAGTGTAAATAAAATGCAACCTAATTGGTGGTATTCCAACTGTTACATAAAAATAAATGAAGTTAAGAGGCTTTACAGTAGGAATTCTAGATTCTTAAGCCTTTAGAGCCTTTTCCCTTTCCATACTTGAGTTAATGCCTATAAAATATTAAAAGAGATGGGTAAATACAACTATTCAATAACTAAGATACACCTATCTTATACCGCTGCATATCAATTGATTAAAGCACACAAAAGAGAGTTGAATACTAAAAAATATAAGATTACATATGACACAAGTTGAAATTTCACATTTTACTCATTTTCACATTTCACATTTCAAAATCGTAGGGTATATTACCACAATACAAACAAATATGCAACAATGACCTAATCCATAAACTTGATGCTATTTGTCACAATACAAAAAATCATGTGGCAATAGCACATTCACTATTACAACTTACCATAAACTAATCAACCATGTGACATGTCAGATATACATATATGCATGATCAGTTCTTTCTTATACCCTTCTTATATCTTTCGACTGAAATCATAGGCTATAATATCAGTCAAGGCTCTATTTGTATGATTAGACTACCCAAGCTCACCAACTGTGAGGTGTGACCCAGCCAAAAATCACAGTACTCACTCTTCAACCATGATTTTCCGTACTCTTGAATCTCTAGGGTCATGTACCCTAAGCTAATTTTCTCGACAAAGAGATGAGGATAGCTTAGATTCTAGTCTCTCAACAAATAGTGGAACAAGGCTAATCTTCGTGCAATGGAAGGCGGCTATAAATACCATATGAATTTTTTACTCCTCTCCATAGGCGAACTCCCACTAAATAATCATACAATATCTCATGCTCATACATATTTTCACATGTTCGTGATTCACATTATCAAACTTATTGTTTTCAAATCACTTAGTCAATTGACACATGTGAACATAAACTATTGACTTAATATACGCCATCTCCACTTTACTCAATCACTAATTCTTTACTAGCACATAATCATCATATCACATATCACATATTTCATTTCAATACATATTCATAATTTGAAAATAATGTTGAATTCAACTTTGCATTTAGGTCAAATCAAGGTTATTACATTGTCATATGTTTTATAACATGCTTTCACATTACAATTTTAATCATACATGCAAATAAACTTATTTTCACATAATAACAAAATTAACAAACTACCCAATATAAGTTTTCCCCAATTATCTCAAACCTTTAAGAGATCAAAAGTTTACCCCTTAATATATGCTTCCAAGCTTATTCTTCAAGCTAAATATAGTGCTCAAACCTAATCTATAATTAATCATGTCCAAACTCAGTTAACATTACCAAATATACACTTCTAACTCTTATTTTTTTATTTCTAAAATACTTAATGCTCATGTTTTTTTACATTTTTTACTTTAGCCCTTATTAGCTTCATTAATCATTTCTAAGGTCATTAATGTCTCCTAACAACCTCATAATCCATATTTATTAGCCATTTTTTTCAACATTAATGGCTTCCAACCACCATTAATGTCTAAACCCATAATTTCTAGGTTTAAATATTCAAAAAAACTCTTACTAACTTCATTTGATTTAATGGGTTCAGACTCATAATGTATATGGACAAAAAATGATCTCCCCTTATCAAACTTTAACTAATAAACTAAAGAAAACAGGTTGGGAAGGGAGAAGAAGAAACTAAAAAACTTGCCCTTAGGGTTTAGTTGCTTAGAAACACCTTCAATCTCTTTAGAATTGAAGCCCTAGTAAAGCCATCTTCTTCTTCTTCTTCTTCTTCTTCTTCTTCTTCGCTTTCTATTTCTTTTCTTCTATTTTTCAAGTCTAATTTGTGACTTATTTCTACAAAAGGCATACCGTGCACTGCAGTGTATGTACCACGCACCGTGCACCGCGACATGTAGTATAGAGAGATGAGTTTTGTATTCTAGTGGCTTGTGCACTGCAGCATGCCATGCATGTGGTACAGAGCTATTCTCTTTTGTTTTTCTTACTTTTTGATGTATGGGTAGCCTAACTTCACTCCAAACTCAATCTTAAGGCTAAAATCACAATTCAAAATATCTTTTAGCTCTCTATAACCACACACCATATTAATCTTTAGACACATACCACATTAATCTTTAGCCCTCTTTAACTATCCGCTAACTTTATTTAACAAGTTAAACCTGATTATCTCACTAATTTATTAAGAATTACAATTTAGAATGTTACAATTCTCACCTTTAGAAATTCTTTATTTCTAAATAACCTCCTTATTTAAGTATAATGTTTACTCTCTCTAAGCCTTAACCTTTTTGCATTAAGTTTTATAGGATTTTACAGATGATGGATGCGAAAGTTGACGATTTTATCAATGAATTTAAAACCCAAAGTAACTGGCTAATTAAAATTCTTTGATATTTAAACTTCTTTTTCAATAGGATCTCAAGTTTTCACCATTAAATAAGAAAAATATTATTCAAAATAAGACTAAATCAGAGTTATAGAGTATACGAAAGTATGAAATATTAATTATTTAGAAAACATCATAAAAAAGGACAAAAAAGTCATTTTACAAAATTATGGATTGTTCGCCAAGGCCAACGATGCATTAATCATGGCGAGCCATACTGAGATTAATTTAGTTTATATACTAGTCAACATTCTATACATAAATGGTGGGAATAATTTGCTTAAAATTTTAAAGTTTAAGGTCCAAGATACTACTCGTGTAATAGTTTAGGGTCTGTGACACTAATTAACTGGAGCTTATAGTGAATGGTAATGACGTTAAAAAAATAATGGTAGGATTTAATTTGCTATGAATTTAAAAGTTTAAAATTTATTTTATATATTTTAAGAGTTTAGGATTTAGAGTGTCTTTTTAAACAAGAGTTCAAGGTTTAATTTACTCATTAACCCTTTTTTATGTCAATTAACAGATATTTAAAAAAGCGGCAACATTGCTCCATTTTTAACATATGAATGGCAACATTGCTCCATTTTAATTAATATATAAGGATTGACATTGCATCACTCTCAACTTGAGAGCAACTTACCTAAAAATGATTGAAGGATAAATTAACACTTTAACCCTTAATTTTTAATGAGCTATGGTCTAAACTTAATTTGAAAATAAAACATATTCAGTCCATTTGTTTTTGTAAGTCACTTTTAACTAACTCACCAAAATCTATGAGTTAGTTAGAATAATAAAATTGTCTTGCAAATAAATCCCTTTCCAATTTTACCATAAATTTTTTAAAAAAGTGATATGATATGTGGGAAAAGTTTTCTTGAAAATTAAAATATTGCATTTCTTTTTGAAATTTACTGGAGGATATTTATAGAATTATGCATTAAAGATTACAAAAAACAAAGAAAAATGACTTGTATAAAAAAAACTAAAAAACCCTTCTAAAATGTGATTAACAAATAAAATTGGAAAGAGTAATTTTTAGATAAAATCACACTAAAGGACTTGGGAAGCAATTTTTTTGCTAAAAAAAAGATTAAAGGGTTTTGATTTTACTCTATAGGACTAGTGACTAAAACGTAAATAAATTTAAATATAAAATGATAAAACTACCCTTACTCTTTTTTTAAAAAAAAAAAGTCAACCTAACTGGTTATCGAAGCTTTAGCACCGAAGACCTCACTGACCAGGTAGTCGGTAACCAACCAATTAATTTAACTAATAACGGTGGCTAAAAGGGGGTTTTAAACCCATGACCCCTTGGCCATCCCGAAAAAAAAAATTATAGCCACCAAGCCACTTCAATTAGATTAGAAAAAAAAAAAGTAATACCAAAAACTTTCAAGTTGTAATGAAATCTTTAGATTTGTTAATTCCTGAACGATACTTATTATTTTACTAATTTTATTTGTTAATCTAACATAGTTAATTAAAAATTACTGTATTTTACCAGTTTTTATTTGCAAATTGACATTTAAATGTCATTAAAATAACATGTTTGTATAAATAATAAATTTAGTTTCTAGACCACTTGTTTGTAATAGCATAATGGTAACTTGTTAATTCTTGAATGATACTTATTATTTTGCTAATTTTACTTGTTAATTCCTCCATGGTACTTGTTATTTATTATAACAAACAAGTGGTTGGGAAATTAAATTTATTACCTATATGAACATATTATTTTGAAGACATTTAAGCATCAATTTACAAATGAGAACTTGTAAAATGTAACACCCCTCAAAAAATAAAGCAAAATTTTATTAAGATTAACCAAAATGGGACACAAAAAATGTCACATCCTTGGAAGAATTCCTAATAAATGAGCCTAACACTAGGATCTTGCCTTAAGGAATCTGTTACCAAACCAAGACAAAAAGCCCATCATAGTGGAGGGGGCTTTCATTGCAATGAACCACAGCAATTCTAGTAAAAACACACACTTTAAAGACAGTTGGCTAGAAAACCAAATACATAGGAGAACAATCGAAGGACCATATACCTTGGTCTAACCAGTCTCATCTTTATATGTAAAAAGCGAGCTCTAGCTCTCACCTAAAAAAATTAGAACGAGGAGTGAGATACAAAATCTTAGTAACTGAAGAGGAATTCTAGTCTAAACAAGTATACTAAAATGCATATAGTTTCAAAATATTTTTGTGCATACTAAAATTACCAATAATCATTCATAGATACATCAATTCATCTCAATTATGCTAAAGGTTATCTCTATGCTCAGCAGGGGGATAATAAATCAAAACCATCATCTACAACCACACCTAATACTCTCCTTTATAGTCAAGAGACTAATGGTTTAGAGAGTGCACCCATGACTCCTGCTTTCTATAGTCCTTGGCCAGAGATTACTATAGTTTAGCTTAAAGCCATAGATTCGTATCCACCTTCATGGTCTAGCTAGGGGGATAATAAATCAAAACTATCATCTATAACCACACCTAATACTCTCCTTTGTAGTCAAGAGACCAATGGTTTAGAGAGTGCACCCATGACTCTTACTTTCTATAGTCCTTGGCCAGAGATCACTATAGTTTAGCTTAAAGCCATGGATTTGTATCCACCTTTATGGTCTAGCCATCAAAGGTTCAGTAGATACCTTTAGGGATCGACAATTTCCATGTGGCTTTAAGGAATCAAAACTCAGTAATATATTACCAATCATTAACACATAAGATCATTATATTATCATACCATATCATCTCATTTCAACTAGATATACTAAAATGGAATACAATTTCAAAAAAAAGAATAATCCTCATGGATATGGTATGAAACAATGTGTAATCATTTCAAATCATACACACATTTGACCTAATAGGGCAGCTGAAAATAACTTTGATAAACATTTTTCTAATCCATAATATTTCAATACCAACAACAATGTTTATTTCAAATACCATTTTTTATAATTTCATAATCATACAATTTTTGTAAAATTATAAAAATTCGACATCATTGTTTATAATAAGAGAATATTTTTGGAAAATTCATACATAAATTCTACATATTGCATGCACAAGTTATGACAAGAATTAAACCCCTGTTACCTCAACCTTTCAAGTTAGAAGGGCATTAGTATAAGCAAGAATCATTTCACATAGCCAAATAATCCATACCTTGATCAAAAGATAAGAGCCTAGTTACTTGAAAACCATAAGAAAGCCTACAAGGCTCACAACTACAACCACACCACAAAGCACACAGTGTCAACATCCAATATCAATCTTCCAAGTGTAATGATTATTTAAATTATTCCATCAAAGCCAAATGATCAATTCACACATTTACCACCATTCAAAAACAATTTCATTATTTATCTCTAAATATATCCTTTTTAGTAGAAATCTCAAGTTGAAACAAGAAACCAAATTACTTCCAATTCCAATGAAACTCTAGACATAACTTATTTATCATTCCAAATTCCTAGCCTAAATAAAAGCCAAGCCAAAACATAGCCAGTTCATATAAATCCAGAATCCAAAACAAATATGAATTTAAATATCTAAAAAATTCAAAATGCAACATAACATCCAATACAACTATTATCTTGAGGAAATAATCACATTCTTCGACCATCAATTTTCTAGAAATTTAAATTTCATCTTATAACAACTTAAGGTTTGCCCAAATAACCATAATATTCAAAAGTCTACCATCCAAAATTCCAAATAAGGTTAGAGAAAGCTCATGGATCTAAAACTTTCCCAATCAACACAAGATTTGAACCCTTTTGCTAGTAACCAATGAAACCTAAATAAATTTCAAGTTCCCACTAGTTAAATAGAAGAGGAGAAAGACAAACCAAAGCCACATACCTAAAATCAACACTTAGAGGCTCACGCCTCTTGGATTTTTCACCAAAAGTCCAAGAAATTTCGACCCATAAGCTGCTATTCATTTCCCTAAATCAAAATCCACATTTCTAATATAATTTTCAAGATTTATGACTAAAATTTCTATGTTCATCCACTTGCAATTTTACCCTTAAGAAATCTCATTCATTTGTCATAGAACTCTGCATTTTGACTAGTCAACATGAGGCTAGCATCAGTGACTGAACAACCACATTATAATCTTGCCCATATAAGGGCAAACGATGATGGGTGACACGCCTGTTTGTCTTTCGATCATGATTGAACCACCCAACAATGTGTGTTGACCACGAATGGATATGATCTAAGACATCATTCATCATCTCTCTCCCACGTCCTTTGATGGAAGTCCCCCATTAGAAACTTGTCCGTGGGCGATCATTAGTAGAAGCATCAATTCACCAAAACACCCTAATTCCATCAGAAAAGGAAATTAAACTCTTGACCAAATACTTAACTAAGATTTAAAACATTAGGGTATTACATAAAATACTTGAGTTTTTAAACCTCTTGATTTGTATTTGACTATGTCATATTGACAAGTAAAATTAGCAAAATAATAAGTACTATTCAGAAATTAACAAGTGATCATTACGTGATAACAAACAAGTTGTTTGAAAACTAAATTTATTACCTATATGAATATGTTATTTTAATGATATTTAAAATTTGCTTTTGAGAACTTGTATAAAAACATGAATTTTTAAACCTCTTAATTTTTAATTAATTATGTCAACTTAACAAGTGAAATTAGCAAAATAACAAGTGCCATTCAAAAATTGACAAGTCATTGTTATGCTATAACAAAAAAAAAATGGTTTGGAAACTAAATTTATCACCTATATGAACATGTTATTTTAATGATATTTAAGTGTTAATTTATAAATGAAACATGTAAAATACATGAGTTTTTAAACCTCTTAATTTTTAATTGATTATATGAAATTAATAAGTAAAGTTACCAAAAAAATAAGTGTTGTTTAAAAATTAACAAGTCAACATTCTATTACACAACTTGTGGAGTGGTTTGAAAGCATGTAATATTGCATATATTTTTTTCTAATATTATTGAATTGGTTTAGTGGCTTGGTGGCCATAATGTTTTTCAATGGCCAAGATGTCATGGGTTTTAAACCTTTCTTATAGGGGCTAACCTATGTTATCCAAGTAGGGGGGCCTTGGGCCTCCCCTTATCCCTAACTTTTGTATTTCCTATAAATAGATATAGGACTTATAGTTATATATAGCATCCGTCTCTGCTATGACTCCATCTGGGAAGATTTATGGGTTTTGTTAAGAAGGCAATGATGACTAGTATTCCCTCTATTGATAGCTCTTTTCTTTTAATTAGAAGGTCCTTTTTAAGCTGAAGTTGTGTTATTGAGTCCAAAATTCACAACCCTTCAATTAATGCTCGAGGTGCTTAATCCTTTAAAAAGCTAAATTAGGGCCTGAATGTACATGATATTTTAATATGTATTTATATTGCAATGCAAGAAGAGTAGAGAGAGAGAGAGAGAGAGATCAAATTGACATGAGAGAGTACTTCATAACCCAACTTTCCCCTAAAATATGAAGTTGGTTTCACCCCTGCCCTATTGGCCATCTTGACCATCAATTGGTCAATCGATCGTCACAACTTCAGTGATTGTTAGTGCTATAGCTCTTATTACCAGCAAGTGTGGAGTTGGTTTTTTTAAAAAAAAATGTTAGGGTATTTTTTTATTTTGCATTCAAATTTATTTAAATTTTAGTTCCCTGATCTTGGACATAATCATTTGATCCTTTTTTTGCAAAAAAGGTTGCTTCCTAGATAAAGCTAATAATTTAGGCTGAGCCCAACAGGCCAACCCAAACTGGCCTTACAAATAATTTTTTTAATGTTTGGGCCTATTAGGGCTGACTCGAATAGGTTTGAGAAAATTTAGGCCATCCGAATACTTGAATAAAAAAATATAAATATATATATATAATATAATAAATATTAATTATTTATTTAAGTTTTATTTTATTTTATACTAAAATACTATATATTTGAGTTCATTACTATAGTTATTTTTAAAAGAATTAAAAATATTTACATTTTCATATTTTTAATCAATAAAATATCTCAAAATAATATTTAAAATATATTTTAATATTAATTTTTATATTTTAAGATCCAATTATTTTTAAAAAAGTTTTGAGTCCTAAAACACATCATTTTTATTTCGAAAAAAATATATTTTTATATTTTTTATACGACAAGATAATTAATTTTAAAGTATAAATAAAATTAAGATTAATTTTAAAAATAAAATTTGGGCATGCATGAATTTTTGATTGTACTACTAGATAAACATAATATAGAGAATAATATTTTTGAATAATTATTTAATTATCATCCATGCTAAACTTGATTAAAAATTAAAAATAAATTAAAGTAAAAACTCCTTATATGTAAGGGTTCAACAATATAAAAAGTTAAAAAAATAATTTTAAAAAAATAGTATTTTACTTATAATTAAATAATTTTTTATATAATATAATGATGGCTGTTTTTCTCATATTCTTAAAACGAAAAGTACATTTTACCTAAAATTTATTAAAAACTTTAAACTAATCAGGACAATGATTTTAAGTTAATAGTCTAACTGTAATTAAATTAAGATCAACTTGATCATAATTAAAAAATATAATTTAATTAAAATATATTCCCTTTGTTAAAAATATAAGTCATTTTTAACTAAATCTCACCCTAATAAAGTAGTTACATACTTTCAAATTAACTTTATCTTTTCATATTTATTCCTACTAAACACCCTACAATAAATATAAAGTTATTATTAATAGGGGCACTTTTGTAAACAAGATAATAATTATACTTTAAAAGATTAAAAATGTCTTACATTTTTTAATATTCAACTCCTCAAAAAATGCATCATATTTTTGAATGGAGGGAGTGTAAAATATTTATATATAACTATGATAAGAATAATATTTAAACAATTAAGATATCAATTTACAAATAAAGGAAATATTTATGAAAAATTATACATAATGTAAGAAACTAATAATAGAGTGTACAAAGTTGATAAGTTTTACTTTTATTTTATTATTTTAAATTTAAAATAACATTTTATGCTTAACAGAATTATTTAAAAATTAAAATTGATTCAAAAAATAAAAAAATATTTCTAAAAATTTTGGGTATTCAAGCCAGCCTAAATAAGCCCAAAGCTCAAAAATGTTAGGATTAAGTTTAGTTATATGAGCTTTTTAGAAGATGTAGGATATTTTAAGTTCAATCTAAATAAGTTTAACCTAAATTGATCCTAATTCAAATAAATTCAACTTGCTTAAATTACTAGCTATATTTCAAGGTTCTCTAATGCGTTTTGCCTAGTTTTTATTTGAAACCAAAAAATAAAACAGGCTGTAAAACAAGTTTCGCATTAAGGATTTCATGGCAAGCTTTAATGAGAGATGCTCCTATTTTAATTTATAAGCATTGAAGCACTGCTCTACATGATGATATCCACAATCAATGTGCAAGCTGGCTTGCTCGCTGTGTGTCGGGCCATGTATTGAAAATTGGATCGGACTGGCCGGATCAACTCGAAAACCGGTGATCCGGTTCCTTGTTCGGTCTGGGTTTACCCTTAACCCGGTGAGGGAGTGAACCGGTGTAACCCGATCAACCTGAGTTCAACCCAGTATAACCTGGATAACTTGGTAGGTTGACCGGGTTAACCGAGTTATTATTTTTTCAAACTTTTACCCCAAAATGATGTCGTTTTTATTTTTTTTTTTTTTAATTTTTCATAGCTCTAAGTTTGAAAATAAGATGACAAAAAAAAGTAAAATTGAAGTCAAAAAATGAAAAATTAGAGGCAGAGCATGCTAAGTCCAAAAATATAGTATTTTATTATTGTTAGACTTTTGAATAGTTAGATTTGGTTGAATGTTTTTATAATTAATGTCTTTTTATTTAAATTGTATTATTTTAATCATGACAAGTTTGCCACCAGTTCAACCCCCGGTTCAACCCCAATTGAACCACTAACCCGTGACCCAGTGTCATGACCGATTTAATGATCAGTCCGATTTTACGTACTGTCGGGACTCAGGAGCGCAGATAGAGATGGGGCTTGTTTGGATATTTTTAGAATCAATTTTAGATTTAGGTTTTCAAAAAGAGAAATTAAACCGTTAGAGTAAATTTGTATTAATTAAAAATTAATTATTATTAAAATTTGAATAAAAAAATCTGAATTAATTATTGTTAATTTAAAATAAGTTATTATTAAAATCTAAATTAATACTTATTGATAAAAGATTAATCCAAATCGACAAGTATCAATTCAAGTTTTAATAATAAGTAATCCTTAATTAATATGCATTTTTTTCAATTGTTCTTGATTAATATTTTTCCTTTAAAAATTTTTATACAAACACCCCAACTTTTTAAAATTTTATTTAATTTTCAAAACTCCATTTAAAATAAATTATCTCAAGCAAAAAAATCTTATTAATTAGTACACTCATAATTAGGAACATTTTTTTTAAAAATTGTAATAATGACACATTAAAAGGTTCAAAATGCCTTTTTTTCAACATAATAATTCAAAAAATATCTTACGATGCTCAACGAAGGGGGTATATATTATTGCTCTCTGCAGCCACCAAATGGTTTTCTGGGAATTCTCTATTTGCATGTCTTTAAATTTGTCCCTACATTAATTTATAATTATTACATTGATTTGAATTCTTATTAAGTTCTTTTCTTCCTAAATCACCGGTATTAATTTTGTTTGCTTCATTTTAATTATAATTCTATAAAAACAATCATCTAAACCACCAAACCAATCAATCATCAAGCAGTATATATAATTCTTATAGAATACTCCCTCTATTCTTATATATAAAATATTTTTAATTGAATTACATAAATTAATAAAAGTTGATTATTTAATTAAAAACATAACAATATTTTAATTTTATCCTTAATTATTGTAAAAAAATGAATCTATTTTTTTAAAATAAATTAATGATAGTAGATCTATTTTTAACTATAATTCTATAAAAATAATCATCTAAACCACCAAACCAATCAATCATCAAGCAGTATATATAATTCTTATAGAATACTCCTTCTATTACCATATATAAAATATTTTTAATTGAATCATACAAATCAATAAAAATTAATTATTTAATTAAAAACACAATAAAATTTTAATTTTATCCTTAATTATTGTAAATAAAAATAAATTTATTTTTTAAGTTAAATTAATGAAAGTACTTTTTTTTAATTTAATAAGAGTATAATGGTAGTATATACTAGCAGTCTCTTATATTTAGGAATAAAAAAATTTTAAAAAACTTTTTATGTATAGGGACTAATGGAGTATAGTGGTAGCATTTAATTAATTTAATGACTGAAATTTAAAATTAAAATAGACATAAATTGAGAAAGGATTGCAAATAAAAAGGGTGAGGCTTCAATTATTACTTATCATTAGAGGTTGCTTTATTTGATTAATTAGATCCACGCCTTTCCATTGGATTTGTTGGCATTTTATTGCACAACACGTGGATGGTAAACTATTCCTTCTACAATTTTGAGCTTTGACTGAGTCGTACGTACTTAGCAGCTTAGCAATCTCTCCAATCACGGGTCTTAATTAGACTCTTGGCTTATAATCCCATCATTTACCTTGCTGACCAAATTTGTCATTTCCTCTGCATAGCCATGAAAGTACGCAATGTTGTTAGATTAAAAAAGAAAATATAAATAATTAAATTAATAAAAAATTCAATTTGAAGAATTGAATCCATAAAAATTAAATTAATAATTAAAATAAATTTGAAGGGAAAATAGAGATGAACGACCATTGAAGAAAGTTTATATCAATCAAAATTAATTATTATCAAAATTTAAATAAAAAAGTTGAAATAAATTGTTGTTAATTTAAAAGAAGTTATTGTTAAAACTTGAATGAATACTTGTTAATAAAAATTAACTTAAATCAATAAGTATCTATTTAAATTTTAATAATAAGTAATTTTTAACTAATATAAATTTTCTCCAGCAATTCTTAATTGATATTTTTTCAATTTAAAAGTTTGAAAATTTTATTATTTTGTTTTGGAATGATGAATTATTTGAGTAACTCATTTTCGAAGAAGGAGTAGTAACTTATCATACTGTTACGATTTACGTGTAAGGATAGGTTAAAATATATATTTAATTTTTTTTAAATTTTATGCAAAGTTTTATTTTGCTCTTTTAATTTTATAAAGTGTTTTTTAGTCATTTAATTTTAATATCATTAGTTCCCTCATAACAAATTTTTTATATTAAACTTTTAAATATTAACAAAATATTTTTAAATATTAACATATTAAATCTAATTTTTTTAAAAAAATAACAATAATTGGTACAAAAAATAATCATTTAAAATTAATAATGTTAAGGCTAAAAAATTAAAAAAGGTATTTTATAAAATTAAGGAAATCAAATTAAAATTTTATATTAAATTAGAGGATTCATAACTTATCAAGAAGAACAGATCCTAGATTTTGTACGTGAACGTACGTATTAATGAGGATGTATTTGATGATTAATATTAGACAACATAAGTGCGTTGATTGAGCAAGAAATTTCGGCTTTGAAAAGTTACTGCTCTCACTTTCAATCGCATCATTGAAATGGGCGTCTCAATTCGGTTTGGCCTTGAAAAGTCCGATCCTTCCTTTGGTCTTATCATGTATGTTAGAAATTCATGCGTGCTCACATTATTTATTTCTGGATAAATGAATGCATTGCCCCCGACTAATAAGTTAAAAATTCTAAACTCATATTTTATAAAATATATCTTTCATTTTTTTTAATAATAACATAATCTGACCTCCATTATTAAAAAAAATTAATTATTAATTAACTGAAAATAGCAGAAAAAATTTCAAAAATTATAAAAGAGAAAAACAAATTACAATAAAATGCCCAAAAATTATAGATAAGGGTTCAAATAATTACAGAAAAGGATTCAAAAATATTATTTCTCTTTATTTGTGATTTTTGAATTTTTTTGTCATTTTTTAATTAATTAATAATTAAATTTATTTTTTATTAATGATAAAAATTAAATTATATTATTTTTAAAAGTTAAAGAAGAATTTTACGTAAAAGTTAAGTTTGGGAATTTAGATGCTTTAAACTTATAGTTTAAAGATTCATTTATTTATTTACCTTTTATTTTATTTATTGATTTGTTAAAACAGATTAACAGATAATTTATGAAATATTAAAGCTTAGTTTTATTGTGTGTGATCGTATATTTGATTAGCTTAACACGCGACCTGAGTCTGGTTAGTGATCAAAGTGTAGGCTATTAGGGTGGGCTCAATAAAAATTATTAAATAAGTTAAGTTTCCCTCTGTGTGTGTATAGAGAGAGAGAGAAAAGAAGATGACTTAATTTGACTAAGTCACCATAGGTTACTAGGTCATCATAGCTTCCTGCCTGTTAGTCGAAATCAAGTATTCAATTCCATTTCATGTGTGTTTTGACCAAAATCAAGTATTCAACTTCATGTTATGTGTGTTCTGACAAAAAAAAAAAAAAACATATTACTCCTCAACTTGATGAGTGCTTGACACAATAAGTGAAGTAATTTTATTTTTAAATTAGTTTTTAAAAAAATAATTTTTTTAATAAGATGTCTAGTACTACTCAAATAAATAGTTTTAAAAAAATTATCCTATTTATTAATACAGGATATCTAGTATTCTTTGAAAAAAAATTAAATGTAAATATGCATCTTAATAAAAAAAATTATTTTATGTGTTTGTTTAATTTTTTTTTGGCTTACACTAATTTTTTTTTGGCTTACACTAAATCTTTATCTAATATAACGTCTTTTATTTATATTCCCTCAAGACCTCGAATAATTTTATACCCCCTCTCCTTTTAGAGGATGATTTTTTTATCTTATTTATATGTTGTTTCACAAGTTTGTAATTACAAATGTTTCCTTTTATATTCTATTACATGTTAGTGAAAGAAAGTATATTAATAATATATATATATATATATTTAAATTTAAGAAAAAATTGAAAACTTGTTAAATATTTTTAGACAATTAAAAAGTTGTAATGTTTTTATTGATTTTGATAAAATATGTTAAAAATGATTTATAAATAAAATTGAAATGAATGTATAAGTCATCTGTTAGAATTATTTGATGTTCCTTTTTATGACAATAAATTACATTCTTTCAATTTTATCTTTTGATACAATATTAATGTTAATAATTTATCTACTATCCGCCTTGCTTGATTACATGCTTAATTTATCTTTTCATTCGTTTTTTAGCATTGAATGCTTTGTGACAATGTACTTCCTCAAATCCTTAATATAAGGTATTTTTAAAAATTTTACTTGATTCTTAATATAAGGCATTTCATAAAACTTGATGAAATATTATTGAGCTATTTCCAAAAAGACCCACACGTTCAATTCATTCATTTAAATGGCATGTTTGACTTTAAAATTCAAAGGTAAAGTTAATAACTTTAATTAAGGATAACTTGGGATTTCTATAGAATTTTTCAGGGAAAAAAAATCAATACTGTAAACTACTCTTAATTATCTTTCTTAATTCATTTATTTTGGTTAAAATATTTTAAAATAGTACTGGTAGGAGTATTTACAAGCAAATAATATTATAACTTGTAAATAAAAAATAATTAAAAGATCAAGCGGGTGTGGCACAAATGAAAGTAATTTAAGTCCCTTAAGAATTATTTCAGGGTTTAATTCTTAAAGGTGTGCATGAAAAAATCATTATTTAGAAAAGAAAACCTTTTAAATGGCACTCAAATTTTTTGAAGAATTAGTGTCATGGTTATCGGTTGTGAGGATATCTTAAATACCAAAAGAAAATTAAAAAAACAAAAAAAAAAACAAACTAAACGCACTGTTCATCAGAGAAGGACGGCGAGCTTTTTAATTGTCGTTTTGGTTAAATGGGTAACTTGTTTAAAGGGGTAAGGTCTCACTATTTATTTAATACAAAGAGCTTGATTCTCATATTTCATGTTGGTTTAATAGTAATACATATACTCATACACACAAAATGGAGCTTATATAAAATAATAACGAAACGTTAGTATACAAAGCCCAAAAAGAAGCAAACAATTAGGGCCAATACAAGTACAGGCATCCAGATATCGGAAAAAGAAAACAGAAGCACACACACATAATAGTTATATAGATATATAATTTGTAATTTTAGACGTATCTCAAAATAGGTAGAAAAAATCATTACATATTTTAACAGGGTCATTTATAGTTTCTCAATAAAAATATTTAAATTATTAAATCAAATTAGATACGGACTTTCATGTAACATCAAGTTTTAGGAATGAATCACATTATTTATTGTCTACCAGCAGTGAGGGATGGATCCAGAAACAATTGTTTTGGGGATGGAAAATTACATAATAGTGGGGGTTAAAATTAATTTATCATTTTTTTAACAAGTAAAAACTAAATAATTTTTGCAAAAATTTTGTGACATGGGGGTAAGCACCCCTCCCTACTACTTTGAATATGATTGTTTTTAATAGAAGAATACATGTACACAATAAAAAAAAATAATACAATTTCATATAAATTTATGCATTTAGTGATGATTTAGAGTATAGTAATTAAAGATTAATAGCTTTTTGTATCATTTCAATGTACACATATTCTCTATTTTATTTAATCTTACCTTTTGTACATTTGGACTAATTTTTTTCAAGAAAGTCAGAATTCTGCCAACCGCATTTGCTAACTTGCCTTGGTTTTCAAATTTGGTTATAAATTAAAAGATATTTGTGTGACTAATGGAGGTTGGTGCTAATGAAAAATGTTATAGCCTTTTAAGTATGAGAGCTCAGATTTGAGTTTGTGTGAATAATTTTTTTTTTTTTTATGAAAAACATTCTCAATTGGGTTTAACAATACTCAAATATGATTCACTCAAATAACTAAATAGGAAATGACAATACTTGAATACTTTAGGTGATCTAGATGTTTGCAAAATAGGGAATGAAGAATCAAGAAATAACTAAAGAGAGATGAGAGAGAGAGAGAGAGACAAGGACAGAGACAGAGACACAGAGATAGAGAGGAAGGATGAGGAAATGGGAAGTCTGGTAATGGGGATGGAGATGATAGTAGTGGTGATCCTGGAGGTGGCAGTGACAGAGTTGTTGGTAGCATAGTTGATGGAAGGTGTTTTAAGAGTTAAAAATCACACGAGATGATTCCTAAGTTCTCATCACATGACAGCACACACAACCCTAAGAGGGTTTTGTCATATAGGGATTCTCTCTTGAGTTTAAACTTTTTTGGTTTGCTCAAAAGGGTTGAAGAGAGATATCATGCATGGATGGAAAGATTATCTAGCTATGTAAAGGGCTCAAGCAAAGAAGGCCAAGAAGGAAGCGGGTATGGTTGATGATGAGGAAATGGTAACAGGGGAAAGGAAAATTCCTAAGCTGATAACTACGAAGGAAGAATATGAAACTTAGTATAAGCCTTAGATGAACTCATTAATCATTGAGATGTTAGGATGAAATATTCCTGTGAGGTTCTTATGTCAGAGACTGCTCAGAATGTGGAGGTTGTAAAATCCTATGCGTACTACCCCATTGAACAATGGATATTTTATCGTATCCTTTTCTACACAAGAGGACCTTAGTTTTGCTTATCAAGAAGGGTCGTGGATGATTGATGATCATTACTTTCTGGTTCAGAGATGGCGGTTGAATTTCAACCTTTAAAGGTAAAAACTCAGAGGAAGATCATGGCTCGGATAAGACTGCTAGACTTTCCTATTAAGTTACACAACATTGAGTTGCTTAGACGCATTGGGAACATGGTGTGAAAGACTTTAAAGCTAGATCTATCAACATTGATCTCAGATAAGGGAGGTTTTGCCACAGTATGTGTAGAGTTAGATTAAAACAAACCTCTACTTCTTATGTTTACTTGGTTTAGTAAGGAATGTCGTATTGAATATGAGGGCTTATACCTTATCTATTTCAATTGTGGTAAGTATGGTCACCATAAAGATGTTTGTCCAAAGAAGGAAAGTGAAGGTGTAGTGAATGTTATTGAGAATATTGAGACAATCAGGCAACCAGTAAATATGGGGGAGAAGAATAAGGAGAAGGAAGTTTCAGTCACAATCCTATAAATTACCAACAACCTTGGGCTGCCACCGTCAACATCATAAACTACTTACAAGTTGGGGATATTGGTTAGGCATGATTTACATGAGAAAAATATTGATGCAGATATCAAGGAATTTTCTAATATTTTAGTAAGATTGAAAGGTGGAGTTAAGGAGGATTTCATGGGATACATGAGCATAATGGCAAATATCAAGCAATGAAAGATAAGTCCAAATCTGTTTGAAAGCCGATGGCAAATATTTCTAAATATGAATGGGCAAAAGTTAGGGACAAACATAAAAGTCTTTTGAAGCCTAAAACACGTGGCAAAGAGAATAGTGGTCCAACCCTTGCTCACTATATGTCTAAAGTAGCCTTGGTCCAAATTTCATTAGTAATTCTTTTACTATTTAGGAAGGTGGGCCTTTATCAGAATCCATTGCACGCGGGGTCAAAAGTAGGCCTTCTAAGCTTGGAGATGCTACTCATGGGCTTTCTTTTTTAGATAGAATTGACTTTATGTATGAAAACAAGGAGCATAAGTCAACTATTGGGGAAGGTTCTACTTTAACGTCAAATAATGAGGACATGGTCAGGGATCCATTCTCATCTTTTACACATATTTCTTTATGAATGCTCTAATATGAAATTGTCGAGGCACAAGTTCCAAAACCCTTCCTAACCTTATTTATGAGTTAAGCAAAGAGTATGAGTTGAGTTTAGTGGCTTTGGTGGAAACTAGATCCAATGGCGACCGAGCTCTTAAAATCTCTGAGTCACTAGGTTTTAATGGTATTGATATTGTAAATGCAAATAGCTTTAGTGGAGGCATTTGGTGTCTTTAGAGAAAGGATCTTTTGAATGTTACTATTCTTGAAAAATAATAAACAATTCATCCACTTGCATACTGAGAATTTAAAACATGAGAGATGGTTCCTCACTATCATTTATGGGAGTCCTAATTATGGTGTGAGATGTTCTCTTTAGCAAGATCTAATCAGATTAAAGAGTAGAGTTACGGGACCATGGAGTTTGGCAAGTGAATTTATTGCCACCTTCTTTCATCAAGAAAGAAAGTCTCTAGCAACGTTACTTACTGGAGTTGACAAAGACTTTTATGATTTTATGAATTTTAGTCACTTAAGTGATGTTTATTTCTAAGGTCCTCATTTTACATGGCAATATGGTGATTCAAAAAGGAGATTAGATCGAGTTTTGGCAAATGATATTTGGCTTGATACTTTTTCCAGTGCTTATGTTACGCATATCTTCTAGTATCACTCAGATCATTGGCTATTGTTACTTCATTTGGCTAAGCAGTGCTTTGAGCTTAGTAATTATTATCAACCTTTCTGCTTTATTGCTTCATGGGTCCTACATGAAAATTTGGCAAGTTCGTTAAAGATATATGGAGGGAAGAATTCATATGGAATGATCAAATTTCTTGTTTCATTGAAGATTGTAAAAGATGGAACAAAGAAGTGTTTGTTCATATAGAGTTGTGGAAAAAGGAGCTCCTTAAAAGATTATAATGTACAAATCGAGCTCTTGCTAATGGTGGTCATAAAGATCACTTGATAAAGCTTCAAAAGGATTTATGGATTGAATTGAAATAGGTTTTACTACAAGATAGTATCCTTTAGGCTCAAAAGGCTAATTGGGCTCTCTTTAGGGATCAAACTCTCAGTATTTTCACCCAGTAGCAAACAATAGAAGAAAGACTAATAAAGTGGGGGCCTTTACAATGATGGAGGCCAATGGGTTTATGATGATCGTTAACTTAAAGAGATGACTTTGAATTTCTTTAGCTCTTTCTTCTCTGATAATTGGCCTACTAGACCAAGCTTGAAGAGCATACATATTACCATCACTTAGATGGGGTTACTTTGAGTAATTTTGGTAGAATGATTGATGATTATGAGATTCATGAAGCCATTAAGTTTATAGGAGCTATGAAAGCTTTAGGGCTGGATGGTTTTAGTGCCATTTTTTTTCTAAAGATAATGGAGGTGGTTGGTCCTTCAGCTTGTAGCTTTATAAAAATTTTATTTCTTCAACCAAAAGGCATTGGAGATGTAAACAGTACCTTGCTCGTCTTGATTCTTAAAAAAGATCTACTTAAGATAGTTCGTGATTTTCGCCTTATAAGTCTTCGTAATGTGATTTATAAAGTTCTTATGAAAATTATTACCAGACACATGAGATTATTCCTTCCAGATATTATTTCTCCTTACTAATGCAATTTTGTTCCTGGTAGTCATAGTTCTAATAATATCATTATGGCTCAAGAGGTAATCTATTCTACGAGATCCATGGGGGGAAAAAGAGGTTTTATGGCCATTAAAATTGATCTTAAGAAGGCGTATGATCGATTAAATTAGAAGTTTCCAATCAAGTATCTTAAGGATCTTCATTTTCTACTACACATGATTAGTTTGATTCAAACTTGTGTTTCATCGTCTTTTATGTAGCTATTATGGAATGGCATGAATATTGACTCTTTCACTCCTTCTTAGGGAGTTCATTAAGGCGATTCTATTTCTCCCTACCTATTTGTCATTTTCATGGAACAATTTGGCCATTTTATAAGCCAATTGGTAGAGGAGCTGAAATGGAGGCCTATTAAATTTGATAAGATTGGCTCACCCATCTCTCCTTTGTCTTTTGCTGATAATATATTATTGTTTGCAGAGGCTTCTGTAACTCAAGCCATTGTGATAGTAAGCTGTCTTGATACATTTTGTGATTGTTCTGGTATGAAAGTGAATGCCACTAAAATCAAAATATTTTTTTCTAATAATATTTCTGATGGTCATCGAGTGTAGCTTAGTTCTTCATTAGGCTTCTCTAGAACTAAAGATTTGGGTAAGGACTTTAGTGTCCCTTTGCATACTTAGCGGGTTAGTAAGGATACTTTCTATGAAATTGTTGATAAAGTTAAGAAGTGGCTCTCTAATTGGAAAGCCTCTACTCTCTCTATGGCAGATAGAGTGACTCTCACTTCTTTAACTACTTCTACCATCTCGGGTTACACTATGCAAACTTCTCTGTTACCAGCTAGTGCTTAAGAGACTCTTAACAAGTGTAATAGAGACTTTGTTTGGGGCTCTACAAAAGACACTTGAAAGACTCATTTTATCTTATGGGATCAAGTTTGTGTTAGTAAGAAACATTGTGGATTGGGTCTCAAGCATGCTCGTACCTAGAATCAAGCTTTCTTGATGAAATTAGGTTGGAACTTAGTTAAGAAACCTAATGATATGTGGCTTAGAGTCATTCATGCAAAGTATAAATGTGGATCTGATATGCTTCCTAACATTCAAAAGAATCAGCTTAGTTCAAGTACTTGGGATGGGATTAAAAGTACATGGGATAAAGTGAAGGAAGGATCGGAGAGAATAAATAATGGTAATAATCTCCATTGGAAGTGGGAGAATTATGGCAACTTCTTTCTTCGTTTGACTTATAATGTGCTATGTTCTTCACCTTATTCCAATGATTTTAGTTGGGAGAAAGTTTGGAAGACAAAAACTCCTCAAAGATACAGGAACTTCTCATGGCTTTGTGTTCACAATCGTCTCTTAACCAATAAAGCTAGATTTTGCACGAAAATAATGGCAGATAATAGTTTTCCTTAGTCCAATGATGATCAGTAAGATTTTTTACATGTATTATGTGACTACCCTATGACTTATAAACTCTGGTATGATTTAATTAGCTCTTCAAGATGCCATTTATTCTTCTCTCTTGAGCTTAAATTTTGGCTTAAACGGAATCTGGTTGATTTGGCTTCTGATTCTTTTGATGACTGGAGTGCGATATTTACTATTATCTGCTGGCTTATCAGGAGACAACGTAACTCTCGAATTTTTGAGAATAAGATAGAGTACAATGAATTTATTCATGCCCAAGCTCTTGCCATCTTTCAAAGCATGTCTAATCTAAGTACAACTTATTGGCAAGCGAATTGGTTTGGTCAACCTCCAAGTAGCAGTGCGATCAATTGGATGCCTCCTCCTAAAGATTGGGTAGTAATGAATGTGGACGGATCTTTTGACCCGATTTCTCAACATGGTAGATATGGTAGGGTTCTTAAAGAAGAGAAAGGAAAGTTCATTTCTGGGTTCACTTTTGCTCAAGCAAGTATGGATTATTTCAGTGCTGAATTGTGGGCAATTCTTATGGCCATCAAACTTGCCTGGGACTTGGGAGTACAAAAGGTTTTATTTTCAACTGACTCGATGGATACGATGAACTTAAGTAAAGGTGGGGATATTGCTCTTCATGAGGAAAATGACCTAATTGCAGAGATTTGTTCTTCTTTTCTTTGAGAATGGCAAGTCTTACTCAAGTCTACCGGTTTGCTAATAAGGTCGCAAATATTTTGGCCCGTGAAGCTCTACACTAGTTACTTGGTTTTCATTTTTTAAGTGATCCTTGTAATATTAGTAATTTTCTTGTTCAAGACTGTGTAAGCTTTGGCAATTATTTTGCTTCCTTTTTGTATAAAAAAAGATTCAAGAAATAACTAAATAAGCAACTATGCTATTTGGTATTTGATTAATAAATTGATTATTTGCATCCTTTTCTTTTTCAAATGAATCCATCAATGCATTGCATAGATATAAAATTTTGCAATTGAATTAATGAAATATTATAAGTCCACTATGTCAAATTTTGTCCAACGTGTTACAAATGCCTAGTATCCAATTCCTAAGGCTGTGCAAAAAAATTAGAAACCCGATCTGCCTGGTCTAACCCGACAAAACCCAGTCTGACCTGGTCCTTAAAAAAATAACCTAATGAAAGGACTGGACTAATCGGGCTAGACCATACCATCGGGTTAGACCGGATTACAGACTGATGTTTTGGACCATATGGTCTGACCTGGTTTAGGTGAACAAATTTTTTAATATTAAATATATTATTTGTAATTTACAAAGCATACATATTTTTAACTTTTAGTCAGACACGTAATCTTCATCTCTGATCTCACACCCCTCTTTGTCTATTTGTTATTTACTTATCCTAAATCCTTAATCTCACTCTGCGCTCCGAACTCAGAAACATGCATTGCAACTGCAGGCTTACAGCATTGGCGCGCACACGAGATAAGAAAGCTTCTCTTCTCCTCCATCGATTCGACCTTAGGTGCTACTACACCTCCACAAGAACTTCAAGATCAGTCATCCGACGACAGTGACAGCGACAGAGCTCTCGTTGCGTTCTGTGTGAGGTTTTTCTTTTCAACCTCTTGAAGCATTTGTTCTGCAATATCTATGCCTTTGCGAAAGTCATTATATCTTGCTTTCTGAAGCATTTTTGGTAATTTCTTTGGCTGCTAGTGTCTATATCTTCCTATGAGATTTTTAAAAAAATCAAAGATTACCTTCTTTTAAGGTTTTAAGAGAAATAGAATATACACATCACTTATAAAAAAAATAATCATGATCTAGTAGACTAGTCCAGTAACCCGGTGGACTAAGTCCAGCCCGATTTAGGTATAGAGTTCACCTAGACTGGATCGATCTTTGAACTAAAAATTTTAGCCCGGTCTCTATTCAAACCAGACTTCAGGTTGGCATTCAACCCGGTCTAGTCTAGTATTTGTGCAGCTCTACCAATTCCAACATTAAAAATTAGATTTAAGTATTATCAAATCTAATTAGGAGTAATGGTAAAATATGTGGTAAAAAGGCAATTTGATGTTTTTTTTAGCCATTGATTTTGTCCAATCCAAAAACTAACAATTTGGCCAAAAAATAAGGATTAATGAGAAAAATAAACCTTGAACTCTTGCTCGAAAAGCACCTTGAACCTTGAACACTTAAAACATATAAAATAAACCCTAAGCTTTTAAATTCATAACAAATTAAACCCTACCATTATCTTTTTTTATCGGCGTTACTGTGCACCATGTCCCAGTTAATTAGCGTCACAGATCCTAAACTATTACGCGAGTAGCATCCTGGACCTTGAACTTTAAAATTTTAAGCAAATTACCCCACCTTTATGTGTAGAACGTTGGCTATTATGTAGATTAGATTAGTCTCAGTATGGATCACTGTAGTGAATACATCATTAGCCGCAGCGAACGACTCATAAATTTGTGAAATGATATTTTTTTTCCTCTTTTTGCAGTGTTTTGTAAATGATTAATAGCTCATACTTCCATATACTCTATAATATTGATTTAATTTTATTTTGAATAATATTTTTTATTTAATGGTGAAAATTTGAAATTCCATTGGAAAATAAGTTTAAATATAAGAGGATTTTAATTAATCAGTTACTTTAGGTTTTAAATTCGTTGATAAAATTGTTGGCTTTCGTGTCCATGATCTGTAAAATCATATGATACTTAAATTTTTTTTTCAATATTAAAAATATCCTTAATCTAATACCAACAACAGTAGACTATCAACAACAACATAAACAGGCCCCCAACTTCCATCAGCCGACTTTCACTATGACCACACCCTAACAACAACCGAGATCAAACAATTGACTTCTATCAGGGATTGAATAGATGACGATGATTAGGATCGGATGGCTGACTTCCATTGCGACCAGATTGATGGCGATGACAGGGATTGAACGATCGATTTTAGTCCAATCCTAGTGCAGGATGTTGTTTGACCCCAATCATCACAAGCCACCCGGTCCCAATGGAAGGTGACTATTCGGTCCCAGTAGTTATCGTCGATCCTGTCATGGTGAAATTCGATCGTCCAGTCCTAGTCATTGTTGTCGATCTGGTCTCGGTAGAAGTCTATCATCTTGTCTTGGTCGTTGCCGTCGATCCAGTCTCATGAAAGTCGGCCATCTTGTCTCGATCGTTGCTATCGGTCTAGTCCTGTGAAAGTCAGCAATCCGGTCTCTGTACGTTGACCATTTGGTCCTAGTCATTATCGGTGCTACAATCCTAGTCAACATTAACAATTTGGTCTCAATGAAAGTTAGCCATACAAACTATCAACTTTGACTAGGAATGGATTGTCAACATCATCCACATTTATTTTAAATTTAAATATAAAATTTAAAATTTTACTTTAGATCCAAACAAATAATTTTAATATTATGATTCAAAATTATTTATATCATCTAAATAAATAATTTATAATTTATGAATTTTAAGTATAAAATTTTAAATATGAGATTTTAAAATTTAAATTCTCAATTTAAATTCATCCATTATAATGTAACCTTAGATTATTTACCAAACTCGTACATATGAAAGTTCCAATATTCCCTTTTGCCTTTTCTCTCATACACTTTAATGCGTTCTTTTTTAGCGTTGAAAGCTTAGTGACTACTGTCTCCCCTTCATCCTTTTCCTTTTTGGCCAAAAACTCTCTCCTCTTTATCTAAAATATACTCTCTTATTTTTATTTATATGGATCGATTATATATATCTTAATTCTATTTATAAAGTATTTATATTTTTTATGTTTATGTTTATCATTTTGTTTCTTTTAAATGTTGAAGATGTTATTAAATGCTATATTATCATTAAAGTATATATAAAGGTAAAGTTAGAAATTTTTAAAATTTTTCAGACAGAGTTAATAAAATTTAAATTTTTTAATGTAGATGAAAAAATATTAGAAGTGATTTATAAATAAAATAAGATAGTATAAAATATTAAGTTTTTTTTAACTGTAACCTTACTTTATTTAAAAGATTAAGGTTTGTAGAAGAGAGTGTGAATATACGGTAAAAAATGGAAACTGTTTGCAAAGAAATAAAATTTCAGTAACCTGAAAATAGAATAAATAACAAAAAGAGACAAAACGGAATGTAGTGTTCACCACACGTGATTAAGAAGTGCCTGTGGTAGAGAGCGAGCGATGGCAGAATTGTGATTGTTGATATGGTTAAACGGGCACTTTCTCATCTCATTTTATAAAGGGAAAATTAGGGAGACGGAAGTGTAATCATCAATCAATATATATTAACAAATCCTGTAGAGTGCTGCTGATTGGTTAGAATTATTATCATAAAATTGATTTAGTCAATCTTAATACATTTTAAATTTTTTATTCTTCTCTCTCATTGTTAACTTATCATTACGGGAGGTTTTAACTTTTCTAAGGCAGCAAGTCTTTTCCTCTTCCGAGCAACGAGTCCTCTCTTCCGAAGACATCGATTCTCCCAATCTGATTCCTCAGCTCTCGCTGGACAACTCTTTGAAAAGTCTGGAAATCTCCGTATCTCCTTCTCGTCATCCTTACAGTGTAAAAAATGAAACTTCGGAGGTCATCGTTTTGTTTTCTCCTAAGGTTTCTGTTCGGCTTGAGAGAAGAACAGCTTCACGGTGACGTCGCCAGAGAAGATTAAAGGCACACAAGATAGCGCAATTGAAAACTTTGGAATCCCTCAATATGGGGGCAGCATGGATGGGAACATCTTGTGCCTGAAAGAGAACCATAAAGGGTGTACAGAGTTAGGGGATTCCTTCAAATCAAAACCTGGAGCTCTTCCGACCATTCTTTTACTCAATCGTGGAAGTAAGATACTTGTACTTTGACTAATCTGTTGTGTATGTTGAATTTTGGGATTCAGATGTTTATGTTTTTTGGTTCACTAACTGGTCAAGTAAACCCTTTTTGAAAATATGGAGATTCGAGAGTCTTGATACATTGATTAGAATAATCTTAATGGTATATTTTTTAATTTTTACAAGCAATCAAATTATCAATAGTACTGCCACATAAAACAATGCGTGTAAGTTATTTGAACTCATAGATTCATTTCCAAGTCACTTAACAGAACTTTTATATCTTTTACCTCGACTGCTCTTTAATTCGTTCTTTGACTTCTTGGAGCTTAGTTATTGGGTACTCTTGAGAGCCCTTCTTGAAGAAACAAGATTGTTTCCAGTAGCACTTGATATCAAGGGTTCTGGAATTGATATCAGATATATTAACAAGATTACTACATTGGCAGAGTATTCAAAACCTCTGGCTGATTATCTTGAAAACCTTCCTGAGGATGAAAAGGTTAGAAACTTCACATGACATTCTAAAATTCATGCAACTTGAAGCACTGTCACCTTTTGGTCTCCTGCAGTCTGTTATATTGAAGAAAATGGCACCGAGGTCTGGGAGAGGGAAATTGAATAAAGCCAATGCAGAGAATAAGAAGGAGGAAGAGAAAGGTTAGTTGGAATCTCTTTACTTGCAGATTTTTCTGATTTTTTATCAGCCATTTGCTTTTCCTTATATTATCAAAAGACATTGGAATTTTGAAATTCAAATTTTGTATGTAAGAGTACCGTTAAGATGCTTTAGTGAGATGCATCTTGAACTTTGAGGTACTTCGTTGTCTTTAAAAGCCTAGGTTATGCATCCCTGGGGTTGCTGTGCTTTAACACTGGGAATGGAGCTTGAATCTTGACTTGCTAATTTGATAAATATGGCAGCCTGTCTTGACCAGAGATGACAATGGTGGGTGATTTGTTTTTTTTTTGTTTTTTTGGAGAATTTGAATATTAACTTACTGAAATCACTGGCAAATAACATAAGAATTGAAAGAACCATACTATTATTATTGGCCATTGCTAATTGTTGTTCATGATATTTTAATTCAGGATCACATAGATCGTGAGACTATCTTGAAGGGATGATTTCTAAATATCATGGTATTATTTGTTTAATTTTGATTTTCTCTTTCATTGATAGTGATTCAAATATCAGCTCTATTTGATTTAAGTCCACGGGAAGACAGTACCTATTCCAAAGTCTTTTAGGTCCATTTGATGCTTCCCGTGGGTTTGATGCATCAAGGGTATATTTGATTGTGTTACTTTTTGTGCAAGCTTGTGATTTAGATATACTTTCTCCCTTTTTTGTCTGAAGTCCTGAGGGTAACATTCAGTTGAAAATAAAGCTTTATTTCTTTTTACTTTGATCCCAACTGCACATTGGTCTGATTACTTTAATCTAAGGTGAATTCTGTTTTCTCATTGATTAATTTATTTTAATATTTCATTTTTCAATCCCATCTTCTCTTTTTTATTTGTTGTGCTGGTGTATCTAATTTTATCATCCTGGTATGAAGATGAGGAAGTGCCGAAAGTGAAATCTAGGGGAAAACTGGAGGGATCAACACAACCTACTGTGTCTAACAGTTCAATATTGATGGAGATGGCAAGCTGAATAAGAAGATGATGATGACACTACCTATTCCACATATTCTGTGAGTTTAATTTTATATTAATTTTAATTTTCACTTCCAAAACAATTTGATCATATCATCCTTCCTTCATTTATAAAGCCTAATGCTCATACCTTGATGATGAGATCTCAGGTAGGTTTTGACGTTTTTCTCAGTAAAACCTTCTCCATGGCATATTGCCGTTTCTCTCTCTTTTAGAGTTTTTATGTTTTTTTTTTTTCTTGGTTCAACTTGCATTTAAGAGTTCAAGGAACCTTAGTTTAGTATAGAATCACAATAATTCTATACAAGAGCCTGGGTAGGAAGATAGTGCGCAAGCTTTTTGAGATAATTCTGATAATGTTCAATGTTTGTTATGTAAAGAAGTGAAACCGCATTAGTTCTAGAATGATTTAGAGGTGCTGGAAGTGTTGCTGGGGCTGGTAGTTTAGTGCACCATTTTGCTTTAGCTTCTGCGTCTACAAATTTAGGTTCTTTTTTATTAACAATTATTAACATGCATCCTGCCTTCAGGTTAGTATTTTATTGATTTTTATTGCATTCAAATAAAAAGAAATACATATTTTTATTAACTCATCATTAATGTTAATTATTTCATATTCCATCCACATGTTCTTCAATTACTTCATTAATGAACATTTATTATCAAGTGTGTAAATTATGTAAAATATTTAATGTTTAATAGTAAGAATTAAATCTCAGGCACTTTGAATGTTGGGAAAAATTAAATACTAAATATTCAAATATTCAATTATCTTCCGCAAAACCATTTTCCTAATATCAGTTTGAAAATTTGATACAAAAAAATAAATCTGTTACTTCGAATATTGAGAAGGATTAAATTTTGAAGATTTAAATTATTGATTATCTCTTTGAAACTTGAAAAATTATTTTTCTAATATTTCACTATTAAATTCATAATTGATTTTCCAACAAGAAGTCTCCTTGAGAAATTGAAACATTCAAGATTAAAATCGTTTTTCTAATATTTCACTATTAAATACGTAATTGATTTTCTAATCAAAAGTCTCTCATTATAGTGCCTCTTGAGAAACTAAAACATTCAAGATTAATTCTCTCAAAAGTTGTGTATTTACATGTGGTTGACAGAATATTTCATGTGTAAATTATCAAATTAATTAAATTACATTTAATCATGCAATGAGAATTATTTTTCTCCTCTTTTTCTGAACACCTAATAAATTACAATATGCTACTTATTGCGTGCATCCATTTATAAAAGGGCCCAAATTTTAATACTTTGTATTCTTTCCTTCCAAACGTAACTATTCTTCCTTTTAATTCTTTCACATTTGATTGTGCACTTGAATTATCTGCGGCAAAGATGGAACTCAATTAGCATGACTTTGTTCAAGACATCAATAATTTCATGGAGATATGGTGTATTATCGTTAGAGTCTTGAGAAAATAGCATATAAACCAAAAAAATGGCATTTAAATTTAGGCCTTTGTCAATTACTACAAATGTAGTTTATAAAGAAATTTTTCAAAATGTTGTATAAGGGAAAAAATAAGATGTTTTATATTAGAGTTGAATAAATTTATCTGTATTATATATTCTTTATCTAACCAATCTCCGTATTTCATTTTTATTAAAACCTCATTTTTTTTACAACTCAATCATGTATAATGCAATCATTAAAGATTAGATATTTTCAAAGACAAGATATTAACAAATCAAATATCCAAGAAGGGAAATGGTGAATAGAAAAACACTTGAAAATGTAGTAATTTCACATGCGTCTTTATCAATGGCATTAATTATATTTGTTTCAAATTTTTGAATTCTAACCCATGCAATGCATAGGAAGGAGTTTAGTTAATTATAATAACCCGTATTAAAATAGATAACATTTATTATAAAAGATTATAAAAATTTAAGGTTAGAATGAAAGATTAAGGTAAGTGTAATTGATTATTATTATCCTTATTATAAAATCAATATGTAATTATTGGAAAAAAATAATGCATGAAAGTTGAAGCTTACATACTTTCTCCCCAATCTATTCTCTTGCAACTAAGGTTGTTTAAAATTAATTCAAACCAGTTATACCAAATCAAGCTGATTTTAACCAATTAAAATTGATTACAAATAAGAAATGGCTTGGTTTTTCTTTTAGTAAAATCAATTGATTTAATTTGGTTTGGTTAATATTTTTGTCTCTTGAAACTTGAGTCAACCCAAATCAAGGCTCGTTATATATGTTTTGCATATTTTTTTTATAAATTTGTATAAAGGTTTTTCCTTTTTACCAAATTTAGTTGTCTGTAAATTAGTAGTTAAAAATATATTGCAATTTGTTAATTAATGTTGTCTATAATTATATATGATTATTTTTTTAACTTTATAATCAAGGGTCTTAATAACATATTAGTTTTTAATAGTTAAATGCACTACATAATTGTTGAAAATATTCTTTTGTTTTCAAGATATTTTTTTTCAATGAAAAATACTAATTAATAGTTAAAATTATTAGTTAAAGTGTGCATATATATATATATATATATATTGATTATTTCAAAAAAAAAAACCCAAACTTGATCCAAATAACCTAACCAAATTACTTAAAAATCAAACCAAATTGATTAAGAAAAACTAAATAAGCCCTTCCCGCACAAACACAAGGCACAAAACAATAGAAATTTGCAAAACAAAACTCTAGAAACATATATGAATAGAGTTAGTAATTTGAATAGGCTAAACTTATTTAAGTCGAGCTCATTCAAATTGAGCTTAACATATTTTACCCTTTTTAAAAAGTACATATAATCAAATTTGGCCTTAAATTTTTTCAATCAGGTTTGGGCTTGTCCAAAATTACCAATTCTGTATACATGTAGAGTTGAAAAATCTAGTGATCGAGCTCAATTCGAGCTAGGCTTGAAGTATTCTATCCTTTTAAAATAACCCACATAGCCAAGCTTGATTTTAACTTTTTTGAGAGGGTTCGGATTGATCTATCAAGCTTAGCTCAAAGTATTGACTCTATGCATGAAGCAGCAGTATGATAAAGGAGAATAAATAGCCTGAAAACTCAAGGGCTAGTGTTGTTCCTCCTGCATGCAGGCCTTATAGGCCACGGTTTGGAGAGGAATGTTAGGAACGATTTAAACATTATTGACAACTTGTTTCTGAACGTTGGCAATTAAAAATGATTTTAAAAAATCCATTTATGATTTAATGAAAATTATGTCTGGTTAATACCATTTTTGGCAATTTATATTTTGGTATCTGATTTTGCTAAATAATTATAATTTTTAAGATCCTCTCTCTAATAAATATAATTTCCACCAAGTCCTTTGCTATAATTTTCCCCTTTAAAAAAATGTTGTTGTTGGAGTGATTTGATGTTGCTCAATATAGAATATCTTGAAAATAAAATAAAATTATAAATTATATTTGATTAATTTTATTGATGTTCATAATTTTATCAAACATGTGTATTAAAGTAATTTGATTCGAAGGACTTGGGTCTCATTCACTCCTGGTCACTCTCTTTGCACCTCTTTGTATAAAAAATAATAATAATGGAGTAGCCCATGTGGGTTGGGACAAAGTGGAGCAATTAGGTGCATGTTTGTGTTTACATCATATTTGCAAACAAAAACCATTAACTAAGTCACCATTTGATAAAATTAAGTTTTTGTTGTCATTTTAATAATAATTAATTTTTTATTAATTCTTATTAGTGAATAATATTCTTTAATGATCATTCTAAGCAATTTTCTATTTTATTTTAGGCCTAAGCACAGAAAGGCCCAAAAGCTTACACAAATAAGAGAGTTTTTTTAAGTTTATTCATCAATATCTTCTTATTAAAAACAATCATGTTTAAAGTATCATTGAACATTAAACATAAATCAAAAGGTGGGAGTTAATGATAGTAAAAGCCACTCAAGCTTGATTTCTGATGTAAGACAAAGTAGAGGAAGTTTAGGATGAAATTGCAATCAATGACAATGAAAATGGAAGAGTTGTAACCTACAAGTACATGATTAAAGAACTGTCATTTGTGTCTATAAAAGAGGAAACAAGGCATCTACAAAAACCTCTCCTCAATCCTTCAAACTCTTGAACAGTTTTAAGTTTCAACAATCAAAGAATCCTATTCCATCTTATATTTTTATAATTTTATTTATAATAAGATCAATATCATGTCTGTTTTTACCATATAATTCATTAATTTTTTTTCATCTCAATTTTCTTATTTTGTACTTTTTAGTACATGTATCCGAGAAAATTATAATAAAGGATTCCGAGACTCACTGTTTGATTGAGAAGTCAAGGTCATTGCATGGTTTGAGGATCAACACTTCTAATGCACATGCAATAACAAAACAAAAATAACACATACAGTTTCGATTAAATTTTAAAAGTATTTTCAACAAGAGCTACCAATTCATTAATCCTTCTTCTCACAAATGTGGTATTCAAACATGCTCTGGGTCTTGCTATTGTTTGTTCCTGCAAGTTAGTTAGTGGATTTCATCATGATATGATGCCAATGATTTCCTGCCAAGCTAATTCAGTGTGTTAGCTCTTGTAATAATAAGCTCTTTAATAATGTCTTAATTGAAGTGCGTCTTGGGATTTACATATTGTGAATATACTCCCAAATGCAGGATTATGTATATGAGAAAATAAGGACTTATTTGGTTTATTATCTGAACTAATTTTTGAAAATTGTCATTAAAAAAATGAAAAACTATTTGATTATATTAATTTAAAAATAATTTTAGAGTTAAAGAATGTCAAGTAGCGGTAGTCGTTGATAGTTAATTATGATGGCTTATGAAAATATTTGGCCATAACTGAAAATAATTTACAATAGTGAAATACTATGTGTTTTAAAAATATAAAAAAATGAAATGAAAACAATTCTAATATATTTTAATTTTTTATTTTTAAAAATAAAAAAGAAAAGAATTTAAAAACGTTTAAATTCACAACACTTAGAGTATGTTTGGTTTTTGTTTTAAAAATCATTTTATGTCTTTTTTTTTACCAACATTTTATGTCTTTTTAAAAATATAAAAAATTGTTTGGGTAAATATTTTGGATTTTAATATTTTTTAAATTTTTTTTATCTTTTTTAAAAAAATGAAAACAACTTAGAATTACTTTCATTTTCTTTTTTATTTTTAAAGTACACTACATTTAGCTATTTTAAATTATCTTTAATTATGTTTAATAACTATCATGGGTCATCCATCAATTACCGGCGACCACTACTATTCATCTTTTTTTAACTCTGAAATTATTTTTAAATTAACATAATCATATAAATTTTAATTATGTTTGATTTTGAAAAATAATTTTAAAAATTAGCTTGTGAAATAGTTTTTTAAAAAAACAGAACGAAACCAAACAAGTCCTCATTCAAACAATTTTTTTCAAAATAAAAAAAAATTAAAAAGAGAAATTAAACAGGCTTTAAAAATTATTTTTTGTTGTTTTCCATAGGTCTTCAATCATTTACATAATTTAAAGATATTTTATTATCATTTTTTCTATATATATATATATATATATATTCTTATTCATTACAAAATATTAGAGAAATGATTTATGAGTCAGGTGCCTGAATTTGTCATTACAAAATTGAAAGGAATTTTATTGTTATTTCTTATTTTAAAATCCTTTTGAATTATATAAATAAAATTTTGGTCCTTCAAAATGTTATAATTCTCGTAAATCTCTAGTGACTTTTTGTCATTAAGGAATTAATGTAAATGAACAAATTGTTCTTAATTCAAATATCAATTATCATTCATAAGTTTTAATCTAAGATTTACAACTTTTATTCTTAAAATTACAAAAATTCAACAGTAATTTGTAAATTTACATTTAAAATTTTAATATTCCTTAAGTGTTACAAATATCAATTGTTGTTCACAAGTTTTATTCTAAGATTTACAAATAGTAAGATTTTAACAACAATTCGCATGTTTGAATTAAGGACAATTTGATTATTTATATCAATTCCTTAATAACAGAAAATTTTTTGAAGACTTTAGTAAAATTATGGCATTTCGAATGATCAAAATATCATTCATATAATTCAAAAAAATTTTATTGTCATTTTTCCAATTATTTATGTGAGATCTGAAATATGATTTTTTTAAAAAAAATATTTTGGATGTAAGAATTTTAAATAATTTATATTTATAATTATAAGTAATTTTAAATATTAAAAATAAAAGTATTAATGATAAAATTATTTTTTAAAATTACATTTTAATTTCAAAAGAAGGAGTAAATTTAATTACATTTTTATAAAGTTGAAAAAACATCCCAGACATCAAGAGCAGTGGAGCATTTTTAGAATGTTTAAAGATTTGATTCATTTTTGGGAGATTAAAAGCACAAAATCAACCAAACCAATTGGTTTGGAAAAAAACATTGGATCTATAATGTTTAATATGAAAGAGTTTGATTCAGGTTAATTCAGTTTAAACCGAAACAAACAAAGAATTAAACTAAATCATTTAATTTTATATCATAAAAATTAAATCAAATAGTATTTTACTTGTGTTTCGATCTTTTGTTTCAATCCTATACTCTTACACGTATCCATCCCTTTGTACTTGACATGAAAAAGTTGAATACTTGTGCAAGTCCACCAAGTGTTTTAGATTCATCAAGCTACTCGCTTCAATCGTGTCTTGGGCAAGAAAATTGCCCATATCTCTTCTTTCATGTCGCGTGCACGTTAATTATAATTGCCCATCACTTTTTAATCTCCTCAGCAACAAAAAGAATATGGGCATGTTTAGCAGCATGTTTTGAGAATAGATTTTTGTTTTTCAAAATAAAAAAATAAAAAAATTGATAATGTATTTTTAAAAAGTATTTTGAAAAATAAAAAAATAAAATATTGTTTTGGAGAATAAAAAAATGAAAACATTTTTTACGTGTTTTGGAATTATTATTCTAGAGAATAATAAAAAAATAAAAAAACACTTATTTTTATTATTTTTTTATTTTCAGAACATATTTTACAAAATACTAATTTTTAGAATAATAAAATAACAATAATTTTAAGCAAGCCTTGTACTTCTCATTATTACTTTCATTTGACATCTTCTCTTTTTTTGGCTCAAGTGACTCCCACCTTTCTCTTGGAACTTGGAGCTTATTTCTAATCTTCATGATCCAACAATTTATCTTGATGCTTCTTCAGATTCCTAGCCTCCACAGTGATGCTTCTTGTTACTACGTCTATGTTTCTCTTTCATTTCCAAATTAATCAGATTCATCCTTCTTTCAGAGCCAAGTTCTGAAATCCTGCTCCTTCACATCACTAATTTTTATAATCTCATAAAATATATTATTCTTTTTCTCCTCTTGTTCATGCGTAGCACAATTACTTTCTGCCTGCAGATGATGCTTCTCCAGAATTTTACAAACTAAGAAAATAATCTTCATAGGGATCTTGCTTCTCTGTAGTATTTTCCAATTGACCGATATATCCTTTTTATTCTTGCCTCCTCACAAGTGTTTTATAACCCCTTTTCATGGAACAGCACCATTACTATTCACTGTCCACATAAGCCGATACTTTGCTGGTAGAGTTGGGAAACAGGTAAGCTCAGCCCTTATGAGCCCTTATGAGCTTAGTCCTTAAGGGCTCAAGCCTTTAAACCCAATTTTTTTAAAATATTTCATTTTTTAAAACTCGACTCTTATATAAAGGGCTCAAGGTCAAGTTCGTAAGCTCTTATTATTATTTTTTTATTTTATTTTTAAAAAATTTTAAAAATTAAAATTTTTAATTATAATATTTCGTATATTTTTTAAAAATATAAATTATAATGTTTAAAAATTAAAAATAAATAATAAAAATTTGATTTTAAAGTATAAACATATATTCTAAAGTTTAAATTTAATTAAAAATAAAAATATTTTATATTCTAATGGAAAAATAAAAATAGGCTTAAAAGAACCACCCGAGCCCAAGTTCCCTTTTTTTTAGGGCCTATGAGGGCTGGGTTTGAAAGTCCAATAAAAATGTCATTTTTTTAATTCCAAACCTTTATAAAAATAAGCTTAAACAGGTGGTCCTTTAAGCCTGGCCTTTATTTTCAACTTTATTTGCTGGGAGTAATCGGGATAAAAGAAAGATGCACTGATTGACCGAACTAGCCAGAATTATCTGCACATTGGGGGATAATGGAGGATTAGGGATTTGAAGTACAAGAGAAATTGATATAGGTTCTCTTGTTATTCACCAAAAATAATTAAAGTGGCGTAGATTCTTTTATGTAAATCAAAGTTAGCGGGTTTATATCAAGAATTTGCTGACTTAAAATGTTATTATAATTAATCTAAAAATTGTTGAGAGGGTGTAGATTAATGAGGGAAATGTTCTAAAAAATTTGGGTGTAGCCAGCCATCCAAAGAGCAAATGTGCTTTTAATCTCTTCTTTTTTGTTGGGGGGCCTTCATTGTGCTTTTTTTTATTTTCACCAAATTACGCAAACAAAATGGAAGACAATATGGAAAGAATTAGACGTGAAATGCATCAATAAGATTTTAAACATCAAAATCTAATTTAATTATAATCTAATTTAATTATACAATACTTTTTGGATAAAATAAATGAAATGTAATGTATGAATTTATACAATACATTCTTTGCACCAAATAAATTATTGAATAAATAACATTATTGGATTTGATACTAGAAATAAATAAATAAATACTAGAACTATAACATCTCATTTGAATACATAAATAAATAATTATTGGATTTGAATAAATAAATAATCAATTAACAATAAACAAACAAAAAAGAAGGAAATCCAATAATTACTAGAACCATAACATCTCATTTGGAGATCAACTACATTTGATACTTTCTGAATTTCAAACTTTCGGCAGCTGAAAAATCCTGACTTCCTACTTCCTAACTCCTAAGGCAGCCCAATAGCTGCTTATGTGAATGATGATTTTCTAGGAAAAGCATCTAGAAAGAATCTTGCTTGTGAACTGCACGTTAAATGTCACTTCAGAAAGGAGGGGTGATTTACGATAATCTTGCAATTCCTTCGATGCACAGAAAACCTGGCAAATTTTGAGGCAGACGAATGATACTTCTGAATTGTGACCTTTGCCTGTGCACTACAATACAAGTTGACAATGCAATGAAAGGAACTTAGGACTGCTTTACTGGCCTTCCAATGGATATGGCATAGAATGACAAGTCCAATGACCTTGTAGCCTACTAGCCTACAAACTCTCCTATGAATGAGAGGTTGTGGGTTCTATCTTGCTTATAATTTCAGGTTATTAGTGCTTGCCTTTTAATTAAAAAAAAAAGCATTCTTCAGTATTAGTCTTAGAACATTTTACTCTTCTACATAAGAATGACCATTGTCCTTTACAACATGCTGTACCATCCCCATATACGCACATTTTACAACAAAAAGTCGTTGACATGACCTCAGATCTCATAACACATTCACCATAATAACCATCATATAACCTCAAATCACTATGCACATTCAACATAAGTCGAGCAAGACACAAAATAACCTACAGTTTATCTCATTCCAGCAAGCAAAATTGTATTTCAGCATTTGTCTAATAGTTCTCCATGTTTCAGCACTACTTTTGAGCTAGTAAGGTAAAATATGGCACACGGCCTGTCAGTGTTTCAGCCATCGGTTATCTAGGAAACAATCCATTGAAAGGGGCATGAAAGATTGCCATTGATAATGAAATCAACTGTTGAAGTTTTCAGAGAAGGAATAACTCGATGTCAACCTACAGATGAGTGAAAACCGGCTCCCTTAATTTTTATACCAACAATTACCTACTTGTACTTCGAAACTATCTAAGAGCAGCTTGCACTTTAGAGGAGCTGAATCCTGGTTAAGCCAAGATCCCAAGCATATGTTCACCTGCAAATCATACTTCTTCAGTTCTTCCAACAATGTTTTTCTATCACATAATTTCAAAAGAAGAGGAAAGAAGGTCCAGTTACTAGAATTGTACATAACAAGAAAGCTTAGCTTTTATAATGGAGGCACTAAACTACCAGAGTTCTAATAGAGACAGATTCTGGTCATTCAATGATACTTCAGAGAGCAGTTGGTGAGTAGCACCACGAAGACAAACCATGTCATCCTTCCCTTCCAATGATATACTCAAGTTTTAAATTTTATCACATCGATTCAATGCTCCAATTTCCAAATGGCGGTGTGCAAAACTAGAGTAGTAGACGATGTCATCTGCATTATGCTTAAATACAGTAGTATTTTAAGCAATTAAAAGACCATAAAGGACTTCAACTTCGGGTTTCATAAAAAAGTTTTGTTTGTTACAAATTATTTTACACGTACAAAATCATAGGTAACATGCTGATAGAATTTGGAGGCCTACCTGAGATTGCAGTTTCAAGGGAAGAAAAGTTTTTGGCAGATGCAAAAAGATCTGTTGTACATTAGGCTGACCACGCTACAATGAAGAAAGCCTGCTTGATACTAAATTCTCATACTCATGACCAGTCCATGATTACACAGCTGAGATCGCGCCAGAAGATGGAGAACTCTCCCACACTTCAATACCTTCGACATCTTCTCTGCTAATAAACAACCTATTACCACCACCTTCGATCTGCTTGATAATCCCTCTCTCTGAATTCTCTATTTTATCCACGAAATTTCTTCTATACAAACCCTCAGCATCCCCACCTGCTATTTGAGCACCATTTCTCATCCCTTCGAGTCTGGACCAAACCTCTAAATCACCCTCTCTCCCGACAAACACTTGCCTCCTGTAACAATGAATCGCACTGCTGGTCACTCCACCGGTGTTCACCAAGCTTGGGTTCTTTTCTTGCAAATAAATCCACGGATCCTCCCCTAAATGTCGCATGTCCGCCATTGCCAAATCCCCAGATTGAGAACAGAGCTTGAACAAAGCCAAGCCTTCCACATCGACGCCCAGGCACGCAAACGAGTCGCCGAACCTACTACTTCTACCCGCACCTGGCTCATTCGTCTCCCACACAACCTCGCCGGACCGTGGGTCCCACAATCTGATGTAGCCAGAGTACCCAAATGCCCCGCTCGTGACTGCACTTCCGACGAGCACGCCGGTCTTCGGTACCCACGTCAGCTTCTCAGGAGCCGTATGCTTGGCTTGATTACCAGATTGCCTAGCGAGCTGAGACACGATCTGAAGCTTAGTTTTATCTACTTCAAGGATACAATTCTCTCTGTGCGGGCAATCAAACGCAGCAAAAATCGAACTCTCTGAGCCAGCTATTGTATTGACTCGGGCCTTGAAGATACGAGGATCAGAAGGATCAGTCCACTGAACCGTCCCAACTTTGTGCCCATCGGAGAAATCGTAGAAGTGCAGTCCCGCGTTGGATTTCGACCCTATAGCTGCAATCTCGGGCCAGACTCGGCAAATCGAATCAATTTTGTCTAGATGAGTCCGAACGGTACATGAGTAGCTGAGATTCCAGTCATAGCAAGTCATCTGACCACCGTGGGCGACCCAAATGGATCCATCGACCTCGGCGGCAGTGAACGTGGAAGACAAGCCTTCGGACGCCGGACAAATTGTTGCGGTAATGGAGGCGTCGATCCCATCAAGCGGCGGCGGCGCCATGGACGACCTGAGCCTGGCTTCAATACCGTAGTAAAGGGCTTCATCGGCGAGTTCTTGCTTGGAGAAACGACGCGCGGTAGAGGGGAGCTGGTTGGTGCGGAGGAGAGAGAGGAGGGCGGAGAAGATTTCAGGGTCGCGGTCAATGAAGACGGGTTCGGTATCCCCAGTGTCACGGAAGGAGAGAGCGGTGAGAAGGGAATCGGGACCACCGGAACGAATGGTGTAGATCGTCGTCTCGAAGATCTTCCCGCCGACATTGAGCTTGATACGGTTGTCCGGAGAGGTGCCGCGATTAGAGTCAGAAGTTCCGGCATCCATTGGTCATCGTCTGAATTAGCTTCTCCGAATCGCAGCAAAACGTTGCGTTCCACTCATCGGCTTCGCTCTTATCTTGCGTTGGTGGATGGAAAAGGTTCCCCCTGAAACATCGCAAACGATGCAACAGAGTACCGTGTAAATATTCAGAGTCTAAAAACGAGCGCAGTAATCTTAGAAATTCGAAGGTTACATTGGACACAAAAAGTGGTCCTAGTGCTTATTCATACACGGTTTTTGTTTATGATGAGCACTGCTGGTGGTTCTAGGCAGAAGCTTCTTTCCTTTTTCAAGCCTTGTTTCCCTTTATTCCACGATCAGTGAATGAATTTCATTTTCAATAAGTAATTAATATGAATTTCTGAGCATTACATGCATGACTGGTTCGTAAATATTACTATGACTAATGCGCATAGCAATAGCATAGCCAAAAATTGAGATTAAAAATCAAACAAGATTCAACGGCGGGCTCTTGAGAGAGGAATAAAATAAAGTAGTGTATAAGTCAGTAACATTTAGAGGTTGGATAAAAGCTTAAAAAATAATTTAAGTGCGGAATTTGGTTGTAGAGTAAAAATTGGAGGGTATTTTGTGAAATTGGGCTACAAAGTTGCAGGTTTGGAAGCTGCTGGTCGACTTTTCTGGTTCTTATGTGATTCCAAAGCAATTGTGGAGTGGAATTTGGAAGATTAAGGTGCCTCCCAAGGTGGTTCACTTCATATGGAGAGCTGTGAATGGAGCTTTAGCTACAAGGGAGGCGTTATTCAAACGTTAGTGTACTAATTCTCCTCTTTGTGTCATTTGTAAAACTGAGGTGGAATCTGTTGAGCATGCTTTATTCTTATGTCAGTGGGCTCGCTCATGTTGGTTTGACTCCCCTTGGGCTTTGAAGTTTGATGTATTTGGGATGAGCAGATGGGATAAGTGGCGGGAGTGGTGGATATGCCATTGTAATGGGCTTGAGGATTATGGTTTAGCTCTATTTGTTGGAGTATTTGGAAGGCTAGGTGTGATATTATTTTTGAGCATACTGAGTATTGGAGATGTTTGGAGAGAAAGAAGGGGGTGAGTCTACTGATTTGTTGAGAAGGAATTTGAAATGGTTGAGACCTGTAACCAATGCTGTTAAAGTTCATATTGATGGATGGATCTTACTGTCATAGCAATAAGAGGGCAGCAGTTGGATTGGTTGGTAGGGATGAGGAGGGCTAATTTGTGGGGGGATTGGGGAGAGTGGTGAAAGCTGACTCAGCATTCATGGTTGAGTGTTTGGCTATGTTGGAAGGACTAGAGGCACTGGGGAGGTTTTTTGTTTTTTTTTTTTCTGGTTTAATTGTGTGTTCGGTTAACTTAATCACCAAGTAAGTCTAAGATATCTTTACCAACGCATCACATGGGTACAACTGATATATCTTGAATTTTTTTTTTCTCAAACAATAACCATTGTTATAAACATTATTAATATCATTATATAAACAATGCGTATTTGGAGAAAATTTGGAAGAGAAAATATGTGGGTCCTATTATCTGAAAGGATTCATATTTATATGATGGAGGAGTGAGAAATTGCAATTTTTACGATTTTTTATCTTTTTAATTTAGATTTTTTAATATCTATTTGAGTCTAATTGAGTTTAATTAGATAAGCCTCTTGTTAATTATGAGATTGAAGTTAGCATTGAATCAAAGATAATCTTGGACTCATTGTTCAATGAAATGATTAATTTGTTAGCTTCTTCTTGTAGTGTATCTCTGTCACTATTAAATTCTTGTAAGATATTTGATTGCCAACATCAAAATAAAGATGTGAAACACGTCTTGAGTGAGATACAAAGTCATCTAAACCCTTACCATTTGCTTGGAGGAGGATCCTTATTTCATGTAGAGCTGAGTCTTGTTTCTCTTTTTGCAGGAAACCATCTAGATCTTGAATTATAAATAAGTATTGGTTACAAGACATTGATATAAATAAAGTAATGGTAGAATAATTGTATGTATTTAAAAGTGTGTCATCAAATATTTAATCCTGTTACATTTCTTAGATTTAAATTTAAGGGAGAATTATATCCAACCTCTTTTAAAGAAATTAATCACAGATAATGACTAACAATAAGTCCTATTCAAAAAATAAATAAATAATATTTTTATTTTAACAACAACTCATTTTACATTGAAAGAGAATTTCTAAAAATTGATTAAATTTAATTTGTGGTAAGAAACATTTGATTGAACATGAAATGGAATGTAGGACGAAAGGTCAAAAGTCTTAAAAATAATGAGACTCATTCAATTGAACATAGATTGAATCCAGGAAAGCTGAAGAAAAATCAAATGTGAAAAATGTGAAGGAAGAAAAATGCCCACAAGGCAGAAGCAAAGGAGCAAAGAAGAGATCATGGGCTGGGTTTAGTCAGATTAACATAGTTCAAATATTTATTAAAGAGATCATTGACAATTATTGGATCTATGCTTTAGTTTTGACCCAGATACAGGATTGTCATTGGGCTTGCTTCCATGTTTAGAGATTGTCAATTAGATAATAGGATTCACATCTTACAATATGCTTTTATGGATTCTTTTTTTCATAAATAAACATGCCAAATGCCTGCCTTTTCCTTTGTGAAAAATGTGCTTTAAGAAATCAGCTTCATGGACCCCAAACCAACAAATATGAATTACGGAGAAGATAAAATAAGAAACTATAAAAGTCTAATGGAAACTCCAACCCTGCCTAGTATAAAAATTAAAAGAAAAATGACAATAAAATCTCTTTAAATTATGTAAATGATATTTTAATTTCTCAAAATTTTATAATTTTTTTTAAATTCTTAGAAACTTTTCTATCATTAAGGAATTAATGTAAATGATTAAATTGCCTGGAATTCAAATACCAATTGTCAAAGTTTTATTCTTAAAATTGCAAGAATTTAACAGCAATTCTCAAATTCACATTTGAAATTATGATATTTTTCAAGTGTTACAAATATTAATTGCGATTCATAAGTTTTGTTTTAAGATTCATAACTTTTCTTCTTAAAATTGTAAAAATTTAATAGCAATTCACACATTTAAATTAAAGATAATTTAATCATTTATATTAGTTTTTTAATGGCAGAAAAGTTCCTGAGAACTTCAAGAATATTATGACATTTTAAAGGACTAAAATATCATTTACATAATTTAAAAGAATTTTATTTTTATTTTTTCTTTTATAAATAAAACAATAACTTTTAAGAAACATTTATGACATATTTTTTCTAAATTGCTCTTTATCAAATGATAGTATCATTAAATTTAAAGAATTAAGAATTAATTATAAGAGCATTTTAATTCACAATTTTTAATTTTATACAGAATTAGTAGAATTAACTAATTTCTTTAAATATATAAATTAATTAAAACTTAAAACAGAAAAAATACTGGCGCGATGGATGGTGGGACAAGTGATTGCTTCGAAAATAAAACAACATTTTTAGGAGAAAATGACATTTTTTTATAAATGGAGAAAATGATAGTAAAGTCTTGAGAAATAGAATTAATAATAGTTAGGCCTCAGATAAATTTTTTTAAGAAATTAGTAACATGTATCAATTTAAATAATTGAAAATTTAAGAGTTTAAATTGTGAATAATTCTTTATATGAGAATTTTATTGATGGTCAATATGTAGGTACCTTTTTTGTAAGCGTTATTTGAGTTTAGAGGTATATCCTGATTTTAATAAGCCTCTAAAAACTAACTTATCTAAGCTTTTGTTTTTCAAAAAAATTGTAAATAAGGCATGTAAATTATAAATGTAACTCTTAGTTTATAATTGGCATTACTGTTTGAAATTATATAAATTATTATTTATAATTTATTTTTAAAAAAATTATTCAAGATTTAACTGTTATTAATTTTTTTTAGGATTTTATTCTCATTCTTCCTATTTATACTATGATATTATTATATTTTTTAATTTAAGTTTTATAATAATTTTTGGGAGAATTACGCACAAGTTTCACTTAAGATAATTAATTATCTTATTGTCAATAAACCTTTAAATAATTAAATATCTTGAATAAGACCTTAAAGTAATTCTTCCATAATTTTTTTATTTGTATGGATAATTTTAAATTTAGAATATATTTTTAATCTTTTAACTTTATGTAAAATTTTAATTTAATTTTTTAATTTTATAAAATATTTTTTGAGTCTTTAACCATCACATCATTAGTTTCAAATAATTTTTTATGTCAATCATTGTTAGTTTAAAAAAATTAAATTTAATATGTCAATATTTGAAAATATTTTATCATTATTTTAAAATTTAATATAAAAATTTGTTAGGATAAAACTAAAAATGATAAAATTAAGGATTAAAAAATATTTAATAAAGTTAACAAATTAAAATAAAATATTATATAAAATTAAAAGATTAAATTAAAGGTAACATAAATTTTGGAATGTAAATGAGCTCTGGCCTACTTGCCACCTGCTAATAAAGGTTGTTAGGACTGAAATGCCATGGACTTTGAACATCCGACCACCTCACATCTCAACAAATTCATGCGCCAACTCCCAAGCATCCTTTAATATTTTGAAAATGATAAATAAATTTATTTGAAAAAAGAAAAATTATAAAATAGTATTTCGAAAGGAGATAATTATTCTAAAGTCCAAAAGTGTATCTGTCATAATTTTTTTATACGGTTACATTTTAAATCCTCTAAAAAATAATAGAAAATATAGTTATTAAAATATAAACTATAGTTGATATAAACGAAGGTAAAAATGTTAATATAGGAATTATAGTTGTTATTGCATGACTCAACTGAATTTGTGATCTAATGTGCTGTTAATACTTAAATTAAAGTTATTAATTACTAAACTGAAATTGTTAATATAAAAAAATAGATTTGTTATTGCATGACGGATCTAACAATTTTAGTTTAGATTTTAACAATTGCATTTTGTTTTTAATTTTGTTGAGGGTTAGAAAGTAATTTCACAAAAAATGTAGTGTAAAAGATCAAAGCAGCTTCTAAATTATAGGTTTAGGAGCTTTTAAATTTCAAAACTCATTTTTAATTTAATGTTATTTTTTAAATTTTGAAAACAATATAATATAGTTGCTACCATCAATAAAAGTTAGTTTTGACCCTTAATTGATTAGAAAATGATAGAAAAGAACCTCAAAATTACATAAAATGATCAATAAATTTTTTTAACCTTTTCTATAATTTTTTGAATCATTGTCATAATTTTTTGGTTCTTTTTTGTTATTTTCTTGTCAACTAATAGTTAAAATTAACTTTTATTAATAATAGAGGTTAAATTGCATTGTTTTCACAAGTTGAAAGAAAATATTATACTTGAAATAAGTTTAATGTCCAAGAGTGTCTTAAGCCTATAATTTAAGGACTAATTTGTTCTTTTACTGAAATTTTTCAGTCAAATTAATTTCTTGAAACTTTGGAGTGATTACTCAATTTTGTGGCACTTATTTGTCATTTGTCTATTTTGATGAGATTTACTTATCATTCTTTGTTCACAAATCTTTTGAATTGGATTACATTCTCCCTTATAATGGCATTTTATATTTTAAAATCATTCAAGAAAATTTTTTTGGTAAATAATATATTTAAAGGCTTTGGTGTTGATAGAACACTGTATAATCCATGTTGTCAAAATTATTAAGTAGACAAGGTTTGTTGTTGTTGTTATTGTTGAATAATCAATTTATTATCAAGGCTACAATTTTGTATGTGTGTGTGTTTTACTATAATGTACGTAATATAGTCATTGTTAAATTTATTAAGTCCAATAGAGAAAATTTTAATTACTATTGCTAACTACATCTTAAAAAAAGTTGTTAAAGCTTTATTTTTTAAACATCTTTTTGATTTTACTGTCATAAAATTCTATATAACTTCCATAATAATATAACAATAACAGATATTATCCCACTAAGTAAGGTCAGTTATATGGATTGTACTACGTTATTGCATTATATCTTTTATCAAACTTTTAGGAATGTTGTTAGTTAAAAAGTCTCGGTTAACAACTTTTATAAGTATTCTCTTTAGTCTTCTTCTATTTCTATTTACACAGTTTAAAATTGTTTAGAATAATTGAAATTTTATTGGAACATTTAAAAAAAGAATATTAAATCTCATATTATACTCTCATCTAAATGTTGTATTTTAAGAAGTAAGGAATTGTTTAGTTGCTAGAAAGGATGCGAATTGAACGGATCAAAGAAATAAGAATAAAAATAAATTAAATTACCCTCCCTTTATATAATAATCTTAATGAAATCCAATATATATGAGAATCACCACATTCTTTATAAATTTTGTGAATCATAACTTCTAACCTCATATTAAATTATCATTTTTTTTTTCATAAATATGGTTGACCTATCTTCCCTTCACATTTTAATTTTTTTATTTTAATTTTTATTTTTTTAATCAATTTATTTCCTTTGTAGCAAGCAGATCAATCATAAAAAAATATGTATAATAAAATCAAATCTCTACGTCTTTTGACTAAATTTATTTAATTGTTACACATTGTGCTAAATTAAAACTGCGGTACATTAGATATATTAGCACAAAAAACACATTAAACATTCAAGTTGGTCCCTCATGTCCTCATAAGACACATCTTCTAGAAAAAATAGGTGGTCTTTATATACTATAAGTCACTTAATGGAGTATTAACTATATTTTTTAATATTACTTTTATTTAAAATCATTTTAATTAAAAAAAAATGCATTATAAATTTAAAAGCTTTTCATTTAAAGGTGAAGAAAATCATAAATTTATTTTATTGTTAACGAAAATTAATAACTTAAATACGTACTTCTCATTAATATTGATAAGGTGATTAGATTTATTTTATAACAGGGATTGGAGGAAATATCTCTTTGTGACTTCACATCAATACAAACAATTGTATTTTTTGGCGAGAAATACAAACTATTGTATTTATTAAACATTTGAGATTGAATCTTGTGTTGAATCTAATATTTCAATTCATATGTATAATAAAATATAATAAAATAAAGTAATTCATATGTACCTAAAAAATCCATGAGTGCTAGAGAAATCTTGATTACCTCGAGTATAGGCAGTTACACAACCCAATGGTCCCCAGAGAGAGAGAGTTCAGAGATAATGGAAGTAGAAAAATGAGTCACGTATGTGCGGTTATCGACTAATCGTCTTATGTAGATCAAATCTGTAATCGCCTTATTAGATAATAAATAATTATATATTTTTATTATCTCTGACTCAGTTAATTAAGAAATAAAAAATTAACCGACGGCTACTCGGTTGTGGGTTGGGCTTTTACCCATTGGGCTCACTTGTGTGGTCCTCCTATTATGATCCACACAAGATTATAAGGACCAATCTGTTTGAACTTATTAATTAATATTAATTTATATATAAATAAATATTCTAACATCTTACAATTATATATTCTTAATTCTTTTTTAACTATATCCTTTCACAAATAACATTTTACAAAAATTTATAAAATTAAGAAAGACTCCTTGATTTTAATAATGTTCGTGAGATAGAAGCTGTCAGATAAGTTGGCCAGTACATTTCTGGCATTCTATACATTGGGAATTTATATAATGATGATGTCGTACTTGCTTTTGATAAATTGGAGAAACAAATTAAATCTTGATCGAACTCATATTTATTCAATGGCCGCAATCTGCTCATTGAAGAAACTTCATGTGAGGTCGCCGTAAATGATACTCTCTCTGTATAAAATATTTTTAAATAAAATTTTATATATTAATAAATTTTATTAAATACATTTAATAACTTTATTTTTTTAAAATTAAAATATAAACTTTTAAAAATATTTATTATTCAATACATTAAAAAGAGAAATGATTGAAATTAATTATAAAGAGAGAAAGGATAATATTAAAATTGATGTATTTAATGAAATCTTAATATACCTAAAGTATCTTATATTTTAAGATAAAATTTTTTTTTAAAAGTATCCTATAATTTGAGATAGAGGGAGTATTATTTACTCTCTCTATTAAAAAAATACAAAATATTTTTTGAAGGATTGAAAGTTAAAAAATATAACGCATTTTTAGTCTTTTAAAATATAATTATTATCTTTTTTTAAAAAATACTTCTATTAAATAAATTATTTTATATTTATTTTGGAGTGAATCACTCTATTAAATAGGAGTAAACATGAAAATATATAGTTAATTTGAAGATAAGTAATTATTTTATTGAGGGATAAGATTTGGTTAAAAATGATTTATATTTTTTAATGGAGGAAGTATTACTTTTCACTTTTTTTTTGGACAAATACTTTTCACTTTTATTATAAAATACTTTCAACTATTTCATTAAAATCAAAGAGAGGCAAGTAAGCTATTATTAAATTTATCTAAAAATTACTTCTTTAATCCTATTTATAATGCACTCCAAATATTGTTTATGGGAATCAAGGAAACCTTTTTTTTGTCAGAAATTAAAAAAATTTAAAATTTATTAATTTTATTTAAAAATTTAATAATTTTTCAATTTTCTCTCATTAAATATACATATTTTAGCTACATATTTTCTCTCTCAACATTCAAGGAAGGTCAAATGAAAAAATTTACAATAAAAATTTAATGAAATAACTTATAAATAAAAGCAGAAGTAATGATAAACTTTCAACTTTATTTATATTTGAATGAAAAACTTTTAAATTTGTGTTATATTCTCTCTCAAAATTAATTAATTTAAATAGGGGTAGTATGGTATGTCTCATAAATAGCCATAGGATTAAAAAAACAAAAATCTTTCTTTCCTTACCTTATAAATAAAACTAAGAAATAAGAGTAGATAGGAAGAGTATGCAATTTTTAACGAAGATTTTATTTTGGCAGTGAACGTTGGTAAAAGAAATGTTTTATAATTTAAAAGGGATGAAATAATATTTTTCCTAAAATATTACTCATTTAATTGGAGTTGATTTTATTAATTTGAAAAAATTGTCACAAAAATCTCCTAAAATAGGTCAATGACAAAATGGCTGATCAAGATCGCAAATTGAGGTACTCTTAAATCCCTAGATTTTTTTGACATGATTTTTTGCAAAGTTACCGTATTGCCAACATCAAAAAATCCTACCATAGGATAGGGGGGCAAATTTGGCTACTTTGGAATGAAAATGTTGTCAAGATTTGGTTTGTTTTTTCAGCCACCCAACTCCTCAATGTTTACGTTAATGTGGTGGAAAATGACAAAAGCTTCTAGTTCTCTTGTGTGTATGTGTAACCTAATTATTTGTTGAGAAAAAATCTCTGGAAGTTTTTAATTGAGCTGGAGAATGCTATCAATTGTTGGGAATTTATTGCCTACCTGAATTATGATAAAGAGGGAGGGTCTGAACCGAACCTGGATTCAATGAACACTTCTTTGATTGTATTAATCAGGCCGAACTTACCTCGTTGTTTGCATCTTCATGAGTATATCATCTCAGCAAGTTTAGCTCTGACCATCGCCCTTTTCTGATAAATTGCGGTAATAATAATCAACCCTATCGATTCAAGCCTCTTTTTCTATGCCAAGTGGCTTGGCTTCTTGAAGAAGATTTCATTGACATCATTAAAGACTCCTGGTCCTCAAATGAGTGGCTTGTTAATGTTGGAAATTTTGAAAAGAAGAGTACTGAGTGGAACAAGACTCAAAGTGGGTAACATTATAGATAAGGAAAAAAAAACCTGAATAAAAGAATTGAGGGAGTGGATCATGCTGGAAGAAGAAGAGACAACTCTCACCCTGCCCACGTTGAAAAAAAAATCTGGAAAGAATATAATAGAGTTTTTGCTCAAGAAGAATTGCTATGGTATCAAAAGTTAGGGTGTGAATGGCTAAAATGAGGACATGAAAATAGTAAATTTTTTTCGTGCCACAATAATGATCAAGAGAAGATGTAATGGAATTGAAGGACTGCAAAATGAGGCTGAAGAATGAATCTTTGACCAACAAGGCTTAAAATGTTTGACCAGAGACTATTACAGCGACCTATTCAATAGAGAAAACGATGAACTCTGGTAATTGCTTCTTCCTTCCTAGTGTTGAGTGATAGTGACCTTGCCGTGCTTAATGTAGATATTAGTGATAGTGAAATTAAGAAAGCTGTTTTTGACATGGAGCCTTTTAAAGCCCCTGAACTTGACGGGATTCAAGCTTTCTTCTACCATAACTATTGGAACACCATTGGGGAATCGTTATGCCAAATGGTGTGTGATGTCTTCAGTGACCCAGCCAGAATTGGCCCCTTGAATCATACGCATCTGGTGTTAATCTTGAGAGTGGAAAACCCCATTGTTATGAAGCATTTTAGACCTATTTTCCTTTGCAACGTGAGCCATAAAGTTGTGACAAAAGTTTTGACTAGGAGATTAAAAAACATCGCGGACAAAATTATTGTAACCCACCAATGCAACTTCATTTCTAATAGACAGAGCGGTGATAATGTGTTCATTGCCCAAGAAGTCATTCACTCCATGAGAGATAAGAGAAAAAAAAAAGAAAGGGATAATGGTCGTGAAAGTTGACCTTGAGAAAGCTTATGATCGACTTGAGTGGCCATTCATTGATGAAACCCTTAGGAGGATTGGAAGATTTGTAGGGTTATCATAGCTTGCATTCAATATTTTGTGATGCAAAAACTTTAGAATGGTAAGCCAACTGAGTCATTCAAACCATCAAGGGGGTTAAGACAAAGAGATCATATTTCTCCTTATATCTTCACAATTTGTATGGAGGGATTAAATCATGTTATTAGAGATGCTATTGATGAGGGATCTAGGAAATCAATGACCCTTACTGTTGGTGGGACAAAAATCTCACATCTATTCTTTGCCGATAACTTGGTTCTATTTGGAGAAGCTTCAGTCAATCAAGTTGAGACTACCATAGAGTGTATTGAAAAATTCTGTAGTGTGTCTAGACCAAAGATAAATCTTTCAAAGACCAAAATGTGTTGCTTTACTAATTTTCACCTCTCAAGATCTTTGGAGTTAACTAATATAATAGGGATTGGAATCATATGATTTGGGAAAGTACTCAGGTATTTCATTGTTGCATAAATGAGCTACTATCTCCACATTTTCCCTTTCATGGATAAGTCCAAGAAAAGGCTTTCTAGTTGGAAGGGTCAATTCCTTACCCTCACAAGCAGATCTACTGTGATAAAGTCTATACTTTCTATGTTACCCTCTTACTATATGCAGATTATGCTACTTCTGAAAAAAAACTACTACATGAACTTGAAAAAGACTATTGAGATTTTCTTTAAGGTAGTGACAATGATGTGAAATGGATTCATATGTTATCTTGGGATGTGGTAACTAAAGATAAAAGGAAAGGAGGTTTAGGCATAAAAAATCTTTGCAAACAAAATCAAGGCCACATTATAAAGCTTTGCTAGAAGTTGTTAACATGAGATGAAGCCTTATAGGTAAAATTCCTTAAAAGCAAGTATGGGTATAGCAATAATTCTATTCCTATGGTGAACAAGAGATGGAATTCTTCTTATGCTTGGAGGACTATATGTTCTATATGGAATAATTTCAAGCATAGTCTTAGAAAGAAGGTTGGGAATGAGAAGTCTTAATTTTGGTATGATAATTGGTCTTAAATGCAAGTTTCACTTATTGATTGCATCCGTGGGATGGAGGGATTCATTCAACCTCATGAGAAAGTTTGTGACAACATGACACTTTAGGGAGAATGGGTTAAGGAGAGATTAGTAGAGTGGTTTGAACCTAATGTTATGGATCAAATAACATGTGCACACCCACCCCGTGAGGAGAGAGGTGAGGATATGTTTTTGTAGAAGCCATCCTCAAATGGCTCTTTCTCTATTAAATCTGCCTATCATTTCCTCTTTATAGGTAATAAATGTGCAGCAAATAACAACTGAAAAATGCTCTAGAGGTGGAATGTACTAGAAAAGATCAAGTCTTTTCTATGGCTAATAGTGCATGGATGAGCCCACACATAACAATTTAGAATGAGAAGAGGTTTATTGAGTTTAGCATATTGTCCTTTTAGATGTGGTCATCCAGAAGATTCATTGTGCCTACTACGAGATTGTCCATATGCTCAAGAATATTGGATTCTTATGCTAAAACTTGATTGCCAGGAAACTGTCTTCAATGTGCAAGGAACTAAATGGGTGAAATGGAACATGAAGAATGAAGCAAGGTAAAACTTTTATAATTCAGTTCCATGGCCTATGCTATTCGAGTACATATGTTGGGACGCATGGAAATATAAATGTAAGCTCCTATTTAATGACTTGAGGAAGTGTGTGCTGAGAATGCTATGAGTAGTTTTTATAGAGCTTGTAAGGATAGGAAATTACATAGCAACCCTACACTCCATGATAACGCTAAAATGCTTCAAGGTAAATGGTGAAACATCCTAAACTTTAATCCAAGAGACTAGTTACTAATTAAGGATAAACTAGTAATTAGTAGATTGAATATGATTTTAGATGGTGGGTTAATGTGTGGTATTAGTTGGTTGATGTGATTACAGGATCAAATGATAGAATTGTGATTTTGGACATAATGCTCGAGCAGCAATAAGATCTGTCTCATTGTGCCACGTGTTGCATTATGTGCTGCATGCATCGTGGCATGTGACACAAAATTTAGATAAAGTTGACATGAATCAGCTTGCAGATTGAAAGATAAAGGAAAGGAAAAATGCATAAAAGGGATGAGAAGAGCTCAACTATGCTAGGACGAGAAGTTTCAAGAGTTTGTTCTGACTAGTGACTTGCCGGATAAGTTTTATATTACCTTGTGTTATGTTTCTACCCTACTTTCTCTAAGTTTGGTTGATAGAGAAATTGAATCAGAGAGTTTTAAGGGGTTAAAATACAAAGGAGTGGCTTTAAAAGGACTCTTGGATACAAAACTAAAGTTTTGCAACTGGTCTAGGATTTAGTAGTTGAATCTTAAGGATATAGGCTCTAATTAGCCTTAACCATTAGGTTGAAACTTGAAAAGGATAAAAAGGTTCGTTAAATGAGAAAGAAGGGTATTTTGGTCAATTAGATAGCCAAAAAAGGAAAATGATTAATGTGTTACATGAACTCAAGAGATACTGTTAAAATGGTTATAAATACTAAGTTACGTGGTTTTGCTAGATTATGGCTTTGTGTTGAACTTAGAAGCTGACTAAAGATAATTAATTGTCTAGATTGAGTACATGAGAAGTTACTCATAGGAATTTTCACCCTTGGAAGTTAAATGTGAGAATGGTAACCCTTGGTAATAAGGGTAAAAGGTAATTGAAGTACCCTTTTATCCGTTAGTTTGTAAAATGATTTATATGTATTTTATATTAATTGTATGCATTGTGTTTTATGAACTCATAGAGTAGCAATAGTGATTAAGAACTATGCATGCATGTGTGTGAGTAATGCTTGTAATGTATGTGAAGAGGCATGTGCATTTGCATCTATGAGTATACTCTAGACTAGGGTAAGAGGTCACAACCCTACTCTGTGTAAGGCTATAAAGTCCTAAAAAGTCCTAAGTATTGATGATGATTTACTAAGGGAGACCCAATAGTATATGCATCTATGGGTATACCCTATATTAAGGTAGGAAGTCGTGGCCCTATTCTATGCAAGGCTAGGAAGTCCTGACAGTCTAAGTGTTGAGCATGCTCTGCTAGTGGGGACTCAAAAAACCACCTATATTTGTGATATATGGTCTGAGGTAGTAGTTTGGTAGGCTTTTTTTGTGTAAGGCTAGAGGTCATGGTCTGAGCGTTGAGTTTGCTCTACTAATAGGAATCGAGAGTGTATGAGCATATTGGATGGATGAGTCTGTCATTGTGTGTGTATATATTTATATTGCTCTTTTTGAAATCGATACTGCTTTATCTTTTGTATTTGATTTTTCTCACTAATTGGTAATTGGGGTTTATCCAAGTTACTGGGACATATATCTCATTCCGTTTCCTTTGTATATAGGTGAAGAGGGTAAAAAATGCTGGGAATGGAAGCAAGAAAATATTAGCTTCACTTGATAGTATTATAACTATCTTTATATGTGAATAATGTATATTTATATTCAAAGGATTTTGGTTGTCAATTAGGATGTAAATGTGCATGTGTATATGTATATGTATATGATTGAGTTGTGATAACTCACTTGTATATTTGATATTGCATCTTGTCAAGTGTATCATAGTGGTGAATACATAAGTAGGCCCAGATGCTATTTAAGTAAGTATATGTTATGCTGTATAATTTATTCCTCTAGTAATGAATATGAATTGTGGTGTGATCATGTGTATTTATGTAAAACTTATCTGAATGGTGAGGCTTAGCCCCATTTGCATAAGTCAAGTGAAATGGTGATTTCTGACCATATAGTAAGACTTAGTCTTATATGTGAAAGTTAGATGGTTGAAAGTAGAACTAGTGCATTTGTATTCGTGTGATTAGGTATATTACCTCATACAAGATCACAAGTGTATAATGTGATATTGAGAGGTCAAATTATGGTCGTGATATGTTACTTATAATATGATGTGTCAATCAAGTGTACATAGTTCTTTTGGACTTAGTTTAAAGCCCAAAGTAGTTTAATAAGACAAGATGTGAGAATTAAACACTTACGATGCATGTTTTTAAAATAAAAATAGCTTTTTACACTTGAGTGTCTAATTTATGATCGGACCGTTAGATCATTTCAAACTTCTCTCATTAGATAGATTATGTTATAAACTTTATGTGGACACTTGAATCACTTTAATTGGACGTTGGATGTGAAAATGGCTTATGGCAAAATTTTGTATAAAAAATCTATCATGACAATAGAATATAATACACGCGTCATAGCACATGGTATGCAAACCATAACACATGACACAGAATTAGAGCACATTTCTCTATACCATATGTCACGACTTATGGTGCGTTTTTTAGAAATGTTTTAATTGTTTTTTTTTATGAATGGGTTATCTTTGCGCTTCTATGAGCCCTTTTTATTGAACATATTTTCTACGAAGTTGGGATCTTGTATTTTGAAAAAAAAAATTAAGGGCTATATCTTTGTTATTTAAAAAAAAAATTGTAAGACGAGGTGTAAATGTGTAAGTAAAGCTCGAGGTAAAAATTGAGACTTTACAAATGGTCTCCTCTAAAAGATGACTTTTTCCAACTTGATATCAATGGGTTTGTTGTTTCAAAAGGCTAAAGTGGATGTGGTGGTGTTCTTCACAATATTAAGGCTAAATTGGTGCGAAGTTTTAGTTACAAATTGAATACTATACCCCCCACTATTGCTGAATTAACTGGTCCTATTCATAGGGTTAGGTTATGTTGGAGAGGTGGATATAACATGATTGATCTTTATCTTGACAGTACTAAAGTTTTAAATCTCATTACAAGAGGTTCAGATGTTCTACACCCCTATTAATATATTATTAATGAAGTCAGATCCTTCTTGCAACTGGATTGGGTTATTTCCTTTAATTTAGTGTATAAGGAGGCTAACCACATTGCCAATAGCCTAGCGAAATGGTAGCATAATTTAAACTTTGATTTTTATATCTTTAATCATTAGCCATCTTTTTTGAATAGAGATAGAGGATGATGAAAGACGGTCTATTTTGTTTTGAATATTTTGATTTGTATCAATGTTTTGAAACCTAAACCGGATATCGAATCAAAAAGAGCAGCGGGTCACAGTTCTCACGATTCAACCAGTTAGACCGACAGTCGAACCGGTGACATAAAAATTAAATAAAAAATAATATTTATATGCATATATATATCTATATATATTTATAAACAAGACATTAATTTAACCTAAAAAGACAATAATATATCAAGCAACACCACAAATCCACATTGCATAACATATTCTAATTGCTCAAAATCTCAAATAATGAGATCATAAATCCAAAATATATGTGTCAAACATGTTCTAATTGATCAAAGTTTCAAACAAAGATACCATAAATCTAAAATATGTCTCAAACATATCATTGCAAAGTTCACAGCATCATAAGTTTAAATTTTCATGGCTTATCAAATATTGAGGGATCTTGGTTAATCCAAGTATGGGTAGGCTCAAAAGCATCAACATCTTCACTAAAGCTATCAACATCCTCTTGAGAAAATAATTGTAAATCAAGTCCACCAATGGCTTCACCATCTGCCACGTTGCCTCTTTGCTGATTATCTTCACAAACAAACATTTAATGGATATAATCAAATTAATGAGAATCACATAATAAGTGATAAAAAAATTGAAAACATTGAGTAAAGAATACCAAACCTTCCTCATCCTCTTGATGAATGATAGCTTTTGGTAGCACTGTGTCATCATAAATGAGATCTCATTCTATCTCATCAATATTGAGTAAAGAACAATTATCTTCTTCCATTACCCAATACTCAATCTTATCAATACTTTCATAATCAACAGGGTCCAAAGCTTTCTTCTTGTTAGCAACTCTAATAAAAACACATGATAGTAACAAAGTATAAGGATTCATGTAATTTATTTTTTATAGCTAGAAATGAAAGTAAAATTTTGACTAATTTACCTATTTCTTAATCTAAAATTGTAATGAATATAGACAAGATTATTAAATCTTTCATGCTCCAACTTATTCCTTTTCTTGAAGTGTATTCTTTCAAAGACATTCCAATTCCTTTCACAGCCCGAGGAAGATGCAGTTTGGCTTAATATCTTAACAGCCAAGTCTTTAATATTTGGACAGCTGCTCCCAAAATGTTTCCACCATTCATCTATCATGAGAAAAAGTAAGTCATTAGAATATATTTTAAAGATAAAAATAATAACTATCAAAGATAAAAGTATAAAGTTTACCAGGTCGCATGGTTTTTGCAGATTCTAAAGCTAATGGATGACTAAAGCTCCCACACCTTTCTTGATATTGTGTGCCCTCTAACAAAAACTTGGTCTTATTAGAAGAAATTTTTCTATCTATCACATTAAGATATCCTTGCATAACCTCTAGCTTTCTAGAAAAATTTTCCTTATCATAAAGGAAAGCAGGATTGAAGAGATATGCTGCTGTATGAAGATTTTGTTGAAGTTAAGAATCCCACCTTCTCTTAATAATACTTGTGTAAGGCTTGTACAAAGATTTTTTGTGCTTGAAAGTATTCTTTATAGCTCTTTTTGCTCTGTACATGCCATCATACACATAGCCAAGTGAAGGCCGGTCATCAGAATCAATAATTCTTAACAATTTCACAAGTAGTTTTACAATTTCAACAACAATTTTACAATTATTCCAGAATTGATTGTCCAATACAATCATTATCACATCCTTTGCCTTTGAATCCTTATAGTATCTAGATTCTATAAATGTCTTACTTCTTATCAAAGCTTGAATATCATGCTTGTGCTCATAGATACTTTTCAAGGCAATAAAAGTAGTGGCAAACCGTGTTGCTCTGGGGCGGATGATTTCTATCCAACCTTCTCTTTTCCTTAACCAAACTAGCAAAAAGACATGGTTGTAAATGAATTTCAAAACCATGGATGCACGTGTTGCTAAGCTATTAACAATCTCCATTTTGCCAATATCTGATAAAATCAAATTTAAGCAATGGGCAGCACAAGGAGACTAGAAAATATAAGGAAACTTATCATTTAACAACCTTCCAGTAGCTTTATAATTAACTGCATTATCAGTGACCAAGTGGACAACATTATTTGCACCAGCAAAAGCAACCATATCCATGAATAAGTTACAAAGATTTTGAGCATCCTTAACAATATCCGATACATCAACAATTCTAATGAAGACTAATCCTCTAGGGCAGTAAACAAGCAAATTAATCAATTGTCTATTTCTTTGATCTTGCCAACCATCAGCCATTATTATACATCCAGTCTCAGCTTAAAAGTTTCTACATTCATCAACCAAAAATTGCACCTCTTCTTTCATGTCTTGCAATAATTTGGTTCTCACAGCATGGTAAGTTGGTCTTTTATAACCAGGGCTAATAGCTGAAATAGCATCTATCATAGGCTGATAGTAAATAGAATTTACAGCATTCATAGGAACGCAACAATCATACAACCATCTAACTATAGCTAAATCTGCTCTATGTCAAGCTTCTTTACCTGCAAATGCACTTTGAATTCTTGGCTGTGCTCCCGAGGTTGTCCTTGGGGCAAAGAATTTATCTCCAGCTGTAGATGCCTTTTTTTTAACTGATTGAGATGAACTTAGAGGAATTACTTCTTGCACAATTCCATCATCTACTTCCAATGGATTATCCTTTTCTTGTTTTCTCAATTTCTTAGTTAGTCTCTTTTGATCAATTTCCTTCAAGTTTTCCTCCAATCAATAGCGAACATCATGTGGCACACTTTTACAACTAATTGCATCTCCTTTTTTCCCAACAAGGTGTTGTTTCATTTTGTCTATTCCACCACTACCAAATTCCTTTCAACAGTATAGGCATCTTAAGCAAGGTTTGCCACCCTTTTCATTTGCTATTTCAGTACAATGCTCCCATGTAGAATCTAACTTAGCTCTAATAGATTGTATAGATGCAGCACTAGATATTTGTTCAGATGACATTTTCTAAATCTAAATTGAAAGCACAGATAAAACGTGAAAAGGAGAGCAGAGCCAGGAATTAGATCATACTCAGAATAATTAGATCATATCTAGAATTCCATATCAATAAATAACAGAGCAATAAAAAATAAAGCAAACAAGCATACACAGATAAATGGCTGGACGAATCATGTAAATAATATACATACTACTCATTATACAAACTCAAATACATAGATAGAACATAAAAGCTAGAAATCAAACCTGGAAAGAGAGCAGAGCACACCAAGAATCAAACAAGCTGGAGCAAAATAAGAATCACATAGAGGCAGAGGCACTACCTAGAGCTAGGACCTGGGAGGAGTTGGAGGCAATTTGGGTCTGGGCTGAGAATGACGAGTGAGATGTGAGAGGAGGACGAATGAAAAATAGAGTACAATATGAGATTTGAGTGAGATTTCAAATTTGAAGGCTTGATGGCTTGATTAGTTGATTGGAGATGAGAAATAGAGAAAGGTGAGAGTGAGACTAAAGGTGCGACTGTGCGAGACGACGAGACTCGAGAGATGAGTCTGAGCTCTAAGGGTGTGACCATGTGAGATTGAGACTGTTAGTATGAGACAGATCAGGTGAGAGCAAGATGCTAAGACCAGAGGCTAGATAGACGGTGAGGCTTTGAGAGATAAGTTTGAGGCTCTGAGCTCTAATCTAAGGGTGTGAGAGTGAGACTGTGACTGTGAGTGTGAAAGGTCAAGACTCAAGCGAGCAACGATCGCGAGATGGTGAGAGTGAGGTCTCAATCTCAGCTCAGGTTATCTGTGACTATCTACTACAATGAACCCGGAAGAGAGAGAGAGACGAGGAAGGCAAGACTTGGAGAAGAGAGACAAAGAATGCTCAAGATCACTCCATGCTCCGTTATGACGTCTGACAAGTAGGTCTCTGTGGTGTGGTGTAACCGTGTGGGTGGCTCTGGTCTGGAGGTGGTGCGAGTGCAAAACTGTGAATGCTTTCTTCATTTTTTTAATTTTATTTTCCTGAGTGCTGAGTCTTGGATTAGACCAACAGGTGAAGGTGACAACACGTGAGGAGTCTGAGGACGTGACTGAGCCGTGAGGTGTGAGTGTGAGTCTGTGAGACTGAGACGTCATGTACGAGTAAGTTTTTTTTAAAATTTTTTAACTGACCTAGATTGACCCATGTTGAACAGTCTCTGAGTTTCGGGTCAACTCCGGTTCAATGAAAACCGGACGGTTCTGTTTGGTTCAATCCGGTCCAACAGCTAAAACGGCTCAATTGGTTGAACCAGACCGCTTTACTCAGTGGGTAACGGTCGGACTGTCTGGTCCAATTCGATTTTCACAACATTGATTTGTATTGCTTGGGTTGGCTAGTAGTAGTATGTTTCAGTTATCATTCAGAAAAAAACCCACTACTACTAACTTTGGCCACTAGCTACTGGACCTTCAATGATTAGAAAAATATTAATCCTTTTTTAACTAAATGATTATATTGGTTTAGGTAACGATTATTTGTTTTAACAAATAAAAGAAATGCTTAGTGAGTGACAACTAATTACTTTGTCCAAATTCATTTTATTAGCTTACAAGTTTATTAATCCCTAGAATGGACACTATTAGAAAAAATTGATTTAGCGAGGAATGTTGTCCTTCTCCAATTTCATTGCAAAAAACAGTCTTGTTAAACTTAGTGACAAAATATATTCTCTCTCTAATTCCTTGATAATCTCTCACTAAATATGCATGCATTTAAAAAATGGTAACTTGATGCCATATCACCAATGCCTCGTCATTGATTACATGTGGGTCAGTTCATGTCATGTCACATACCATCTCATGCCTCATTATCCACCACATGTGCCACATCACCTGCTCACTACCATTTCATATATTTATTATATTTATAACAAGGCTAAGGCTTAATTCCTTGACCTTCTACGTTCCCCAAACCTTATGTTCTCTTTCTTTACTAGTTGAATTGAAATACGCATACAATTATTATATAAAAAATTAAATATATATTATTTAACTATACACAAATATATCAAATAATATATTATAAAAATACACATGTATATTATATTTTATTTTTAGTTATTAATATGTTAAAAATATTTATGTTTGTATTTATATGACACTTTATATTATATTTTTTAATAAATTATTATTTTTTGTAAGAAAAGTGACCTTAAAATAAAGAAAATATTAAATATTAAATAATCTTATTATGAATATTTTAGTTAATTTTTAAATTTAATTTTTATTTTTAAATAAAGATTAAATATATAATTAATTAAAATTCATTTCTAAAAGTCAATTTTTTTCAATAATTGTTTAGGGACAAAATTCCTTGTTAATTATCTAATTTTAGAGAGGAATGATAGTCTCTCACTTTTTTCTTCGTTAATTATCTTATTTTAAATAGGAATTGAGACTCCTTCACTGTTTTCCTCATTAATTTTAAGTCTAGCTAAAAAATTAACATCCCTCATAATTTAACATTTTAAAAAAAAATAAATAATTTTTCATTAAATTTTCTCACTAATTCACATTTTTTTAGTAATATAAATAAGGGTAATGTTAAGCCAATGATTATTTTCTTTTAACGAATGTCAAAGAACGCTTGGTGAGTGACAAGTCAACTAATCTCTAGTTGGCAGCTTACTGTTGTGAGATTTTTTTTTTTTGAAATGGGCAACAAAAATTTTAAATAATTATCCCACTTCACAGTCGATTTTTGCAACTTGCCTATTTTATTTCCGAAGATTTTTGTGTCATTTTCCTTTGCAGTGAAAACTGAAAACTGAAAAATTATATCCTACATTTAGAGGTAAGACATTAATGACATGCACGTACTAATCAGAAAAACCTCACCCTCACAGCCACGTGCTCACTAAATCCCGACACGTATGGTCGAGCACAGCTCAACGGTTACATTATGGTCATAGCGTCTCTCATCCACACAGCTACCAGCCACCAAGCTTCATTAATCTCCCAACTAACTCATTTATTTGTTATAACTTACTCACCCAAGCGCCTCTATTCTTCCTCCGCTCACAATCCTCCAAATAATCTTATTCCCAAAACATCATTTATCCTCCTTTCCTTTTATTACTACCGCCATATGAAATTATAAGAGATTTTTTAAAAAAATTTAACATCTTAAAATATAAAACATTTTAAGAATATTAAGAATTTACTGATAAACTTATTTTAATATTATATTTTCTCTCTCATTCTCTTTAATTTTCGTTCCTTTTTTTAATATATTAAATGAATGATATTTTTAAAAGTTTATAATTTTATTTTTAAAAAAATAAAATTGTTAAGTGTATTTATTGAGTTTTACTGATATGTAATATTTTATCTAAAGTGTCTTATAGATAACTTCACTATTTTTTAGGAAAAATTATTAAAAATAGTTCTTTAATTTTTGTCTTTTTAATACGGGATAAAGATAAAAACTTATTAAATTTTAAGATAGATTTAATGAGATTTAAGATTTTTCTTAATTCATGTGAAACATATTAAAAGTGGTTTATAAATATAACCAAAAAAAATATTTATTTTAATTTTATTTACAAGGTATTGCTATGATTTTTGTGTTTGTCTATACTTTTTTGTATAGTATGAAGATATATGTTAACTTGCCAAGTTAAACTAATAACTGTTAAACTGATATTTTTACTAATTTAATAAAATAATTTATTTATAACTAATTATTTCATTAAACTCGGCCCGTATACTGAGGCATCAAGCTAGCCTAATTGAATTATACATTGGGCCAAGCACTGAGTATAAAGTTAGTCTAACCTGATTCTGTTTATGTGCAATTTTATTAAAAGTAATTTATAAATAAGGTGATATGAAATATACTTTCCTTTGAGAGATCTAAAACAAAGTTACTAGACACTTGGTTGAATTGATAAGAGAGCTTTATAGGCTTAAGAGCTCTTACGTTCGCATTATGTGAGTGAAATTAATGGTATATAGTTTTTATCTAAAAAAGTGCCATACTCAGTTTAAATTAATCTGGATTTTCATTAAAATTCCCTCAGCTCAACCCGGCCAGAATATCGAGTGTTCTAGAAAAATAATGTAATATTCCTTAATCAACATGTCGACAGTCGATTGTAACTTAAGTTCGAGTATCATTAATGGATCCAAGTATATACCTAAACTACCCTCTTCTCATCCGTCCGTTCACTCCACGTACCCTCCATGTACAACACATCTCCACCGTCCATCTCTCTCACTAACCCATTAACTCAGCCACCCAAACGTCCCACACCGAACGTTACTTACCACAAACTCCACATTAAATACCACGCATCTCCCATCGCCCTCTTCCCATACCTTTGTGTTTTTTTCTCACTTTTTCTTGATCTCTTTTCTTTCTGATTCACATTGACCAATCCACTATGGAGCACCAAAGCTTGTGCTTGTGCTTGATCTTGAGCTTGAGCCTTGTTTTGCTTGGTGGCCGATCGGTAGCCGGAGCCAATGATCTGACCACCAAGTGCAGCCAGAATATTCAGAAGGTGATGCCGTGCCTGAGCTACGCGACGGGAAAGGAGGCAGAGCCGACAAAGCAGTGCTGCGAGGCGACGTCGAGCATCAAGGAAAGCAGCCCGGAGTGCTTGTGCTTTGTAATCCAGCAAACGCACAACGGAAACTCTCAGAGTAAAAGCTTGGGGATTTCGGAAGCTAAGCTGCTTCAGCTTCCTTCTGCTTGTAAATTGGCTGTTAACATGTCTAATTGTCCAAGTAAGTCATTGTTCCTACATGCATATCAAGATCCTCTGAGATATATATATATATATATATATATATTGTTAATTGAGATCTTATTGATTTCGTTTGAATCAGACTCAACCGATGTTAGAATTAAGAACTTACTGATTTTGTTGGTGTTTTTAACATGATTATATTGTCTTTAATATGAAGACATATGTGGGTAATGGGACAAAAAATCTTATTGAATTCAAAACTATTTTCCTTATTTGCTCGATATTATTGTTAGTAGTCAAAATCTTGACATCATCAGTTGTCCTTTATTTTTTCAAAATTTTGAGATTTTTTTATACTTTCAAATTATAAGACACTTTTAAAAGAGTTTCTCCATTTCAAAATATAAAATATTTTAAACATATTAAAGTTTCATTAAAAACATCAATTTTAAATTTATCTTTTTTTTTATAATTAATTTTCATCTTTTTTTCAATATATTAAATGATGAATATTTTTAAAAGTTTACTGAAAAGATAAAATTGTTAAATATATTTAATAAAATTTATTAATATTTAAAATTTTATTTAAAAATATTTTAGGTAGTAATTCTTTTCGTGTTCATAATTAACATGGTAGTTATGAGTGGAAACATCGAGCAGTTAATAAAAACATGTTAGGAAATTTAAACAGATACTACAATCTATTGCTATTAATTACGTGTGGTCTAGTATAGAGAAGCTTTTCCTGGAAAGTACCGTACTGCACTCTCTTGGTTGGATTGAACATCTCCATTTTTTTTTTTCAAATACTAATTTCCATATGTAATCTTTGTTTGTCTATTTAGTTTAATGGCATGTAAATTGTGAGATTAAATTAAATATATCATTCACTTATTTACTAACATAAATAAATATTATGATCTTGTTTTTAAAATAATTTAAATTATAATAATAAACGCTTGGTCATTAAATCTTATGGACGAATAAGATTGTATATAGAGAGATTATTGATAAAAAAAGTATAGAAATAATCCGAGTCCTTTTTGTTAGGTTTAGGCACAACCTAATAAAGTATCGAAGATATTAACTGAGAAACAGGTAGTCTCTTGATATTTAAATATCTATATTTATAAGTTATAATTAGTCTTTAATTATGATTATATATATAATTTATTACAAATTTAAAAATATTTTTGGTTACAATTTAAAAAATCTTTTGTGCTATTTAACGCCACTTGTGAATGTTGATCCTAATTTTAGCGAAAAAAGTTTAGAGAGTAGTACCAAGCTATTTAGTCATCTGGTTTGGGCACCCTATTTATTTTTAAGATATTTTTAGCAGTAATTTGATGTCTTAAAATATAATAATTCTTTTAATATTACTCTTTCTTATTTCATTTTTAAATATATTTATTATTTTCCTTATTAATTGAAAGATTTTTTTTATAATCCGAAGAATATTGTTAAAAGTTTATTTAATAATTAAAATTGTGAATTTTATCTAATGAACTTCTAAATTTTTTGAAAAGAAATTATTTTATAAATTCGCGGATTTTCCAATCTTACTGATTTATTGCGCGTATCCGTGAACAGATCTTCTGGGTCTCCCTGCTAACTCGCCGGACGCAGCAATCTTCAAGACTGCTAATTCTTCATCGGCGGCGACCCCGGCCACCACCAACGCCGTCACCGCAAGGTCCAACAGCTCGGCGGATTCAGGTTCGATCGGAAGCACACTTCGACCACCTCTCTTCGCCGACATATTAGCTGTGGCTTTGGCCGTCCTTATCGTTGCATTTCCAACCTCAGGGTTTCTCAGTGTTTTCACATGAAACAATTATATATTATCTATTATAAGGTTTCGGCCTTTTTGTCGTTTACTAGGGCTTTGATTTTAAGTGTTGATCCACAAAGGAGGCGTGTTCGTTGGCATATTTCCTTCTGCAATTTGCCTGTTCGGTGGTATACTTTCTGATGACAATCTTATAAGCCTCTTTGATCAATGTTTTATTACGATTACTAGTTGCTATAACTACTAGTTCTATTTTAACGTCATCTTCTCTTTTAGATTGTGTCATTTTATAATTGTCTAGTTCGGTGAGGCTCGCCTGGTTTATGTAATTATATTACAGTGAATTTAAATCTCAATGTAAGTTTATTATTGATCAATGATTTATAAGTATTTTTATAAATATTTTTTAAACTTGAAGTTATATCTTCACCTCGGTGAACTCCTAAGATTTAGTTTATCTAAACATTTTTAAGAAAAAAAATACTCATATTATTTATAATAATATTTAATCTTTATACTTAAAAAAAATACTTGGCGAGTTTGGTTAGCTCTTTATGTGGTATCTTTTTGAAAATTTTTATTACAATATATAAATACAAATACTCATCTTTATTTAAAATTTATTTATTTATTTTATAGTTAGATATGAACGTCAACTTTGATTTAAAAAAAAGCTAAAATAATTACATTATAATTAGAAAAAGTTTAACTATGGAATAATATATAAAAATTATTTACCAAATATATATATATATATATACATATACCATGACTTTGAAGTCTCGTTAGTTAATTAGGGTTTGTTTGATTTTTACTTCTAAAAATAATATAAAAAAACTTGTTTAGATATTGTTCGTGGTTTTGGACTATTACTAGGTGTGTCAAAGACATGGAGTTTTAAATGCAAACAAAAGGTCTCCAACTCCTTTACTTCAATTTACTGAGATGTGAAGATGCAAGGATAATTGAAAAAATATAGTTTGATTGCTAAAAACTAAGTTACAGAATTACAAAGAATTGATATAAGAATTGAATTTTAAGTACAAAATAAAAGATAATTTGAGTAATGAAATGTCTATGAGGTATCGATTGTTCATTGCTACTTTCTTTCCTCTTTGGAGTTCTATTTATAATGTTGGTCTAAGTCTATTAGTCTCATAACGTTTAGAACCCGTATGCTGAAATATTTGCTACACATGGAATGGTCTCGTGAGATTTGAGGCATGTCCAAGTAACGACTCTACATTTAAATAATGGTCTTCCTGGCTCGCTTGCTCCAAGTCTTAAGAGTCACGTTTCTTTCACAACTCAACGCTTACCTAGTTTGACACAATCTTGCAAGATTTAGGGCATGTTGAGATAATGGTCCCATGTCCAAATAATAATGGTCTTCCATACTTGGTAGTTCCAATTCTCAAGGGTTTCTCTCACCAACTCAGCATGTGTTTAGCTTAGAAGCTTGCCTCGAAGTAGATCGAGCCTTGTCTTAAATAATGGCTTATTAGGCCTAACGTTTCCTCTCTTTTTTCTCTGGACTTCTATTAATCAATGTTTCATTTTAAGCCCAAACAATGCCCCCTTCTTGTGAATGGCTAATGATCGTAGGCCACATGGCATGTCTATTTAGTTATGTAATTTGGTGCTTTATCTTTTTGTCTCCTCATAAACATAAAACCCTTTTTTCTTCCATTGTCATCAATGTACTCTTTATTACTTTCTCGCTTTTCAAGTTTCTGTCACTTTGCATCTTTTACAATCTCACATATTCCAGCATTCATTTTCTCCATTTGTTTTCTTTTCTGACTACAATGGCCTTTTACTATGGCACCACACAATCGTCTTAGGTCATCCCTTTTGCTTCTCTATTTGAAGACTTGGTTACCATCCGTACCTCTATTGAGCCCTTTATGCTAGGCATACCCATAGTGAGTGCTCCTCTTTGTTCTTTCCCTTATAATTTCTATAAGATAATAATGGCACGGCTCATTTACTTCTATCTTCGTGTCTATATTAGTGTCCACCACCTCAACCTGCTCAGTTTAAAGTGTTCCATAGAGTATCTCTATACCAAGACTGTTAGATGTCTTAGATTCCACAGTCCTACTAAAGTGTAAAGGAAGTATTAATGAAAAAATGCCACAAAGGTTTAGGGTGTTGGATTGGGGCGTAGTGAAATAATAAAAAAAATTAAATCCCCAATTATAATTATAGACCAATCAAACTTGTTTAAGTCAAAGTGTATAAAAGAGTTACCTTTTATATTTCTAACTTCTTATGTGTTGTCTTCAAGAAGTTAGATCTCAGAAGTTGATAATGTAGATCAGCTCCCTTTATTGATATCCACATGAATAGATTTCCAACTTGAATGGCGTGCTAGCGCTTGAAACGTCCATCCATTTTTTTAAATGTCGAATGTCGCTTTTCTCTAAGGTGGTTTCATGGCTCTCATTGTGTTTTGCTATCAGGACTTTTCTGACTCTCAAAAACCTTATCAAGCATGTCCCTAATCTATATAGTATAATATATATATATATATATATAGATTAGGGTTTTTGCCTTTCTTTTAAAAAGTTAATGAAAATTTAAATTAAATTTATCTCATAAATAAAATCTATAATATCATATTTAATTTAAATTTATCTTATAAATTCAAATTATAGAATTGATATGATATTCTTTCATATCATGTTAGTTATTAAATTTAATCTATCATATAAAATTAAATTTAAAACTAATATAATATAATATAATATAATATAATATAATATAATATATATATATATATATCAGATGTATACACAAACACACATGAACATATATATATAAAATAATATTTTGAATTTTTATATTTCATATATATATATATATATTTATTTAAATATATATATATATATATAATTCATTCACTCTAAATAAAGCATTATATTCATTGAATCTAGACACATTCCAAATTTAATGAACTTAGACATTTTAGCTCAAGTTGGGCTATTCTTATATGTGACCCTATAAGCCCATATAAAGTTAGCAGTAGGCTAATTATGCTACTAGCCCACAAGTTACAAATGGTCTTTAGTAAGACATTGCAACTACCCAATTCATATGGGGATCGATAATTCGATGTAACCTATCATATAACCATATCATATTCCTTTTATCACGTGATATTTTGATCAAGTGTGAGATGTAGAATTGTCATTTTCCTTTACCTGATCATTACTTTTTTGATCTTTAAGTGGACTGATTATAACAATGAAAAAACCCTTTCTATCATAGTATAGCCATATATTTTCTCAGTATTACTCATTGAAGGGCCCGATAATATCTCTTAATTAATGTGAGGAATAATTTTCATCTTGACCACTCATATACCTCTGTATGAATATCACTAAATTCAATTGTAGCATTTATGATCACTCAATTAAAGGTGACTTTTGACTAGGTCAAAGTACAATGGTCATCATGTAGGAATATATATGAGATAAACTTATGATTTGTGCCATGCAGCTTTCTCATAGTGGGTTGGTCTAGCATCTCGAACCCTTTTAAGTGTATACGATATTGATTTATATCGCTATAATTAATAAAAGTCATACTAGTCTTATTTTATCTATGATATTTCAAAGATGATCGACTCGAGACATTTAAGATAATAACTATAGTTTATCCAAGGAAATAGTTATCATAGTGAACATATAATTAATATGATAACAAAAGAGAAATTCATTAAATAACAATGTTCGCAATACAATGATTGGCCTTAAGGCACAATTTCCAACACAAGGTACATCATCTACATAAATCCTTTGCATCTAGTAACTCAAGTTCTTTGTCTCTTTTCCACTATCCCTTTAGTCCTCTATGGATTGTCTTTTAAACTTACTATTGTCCCTTCAACTAGAGCTCATTTTTTGACTTAAAACTTTAAGCCTCTGTACACCTTTAGGTGGCCTGCTTGCACTGAAGGTGTCTCTTTTGTGTGCAAGTCAAGACTTTAAGAAATTTCCTGTGTTTGACCACCCTCTACTATTTAGGCAGCACGTCACTAGGTGGGGTGACGAATTAACCCCTACATTCGGTGGGCTTTAGTGTTAAAGGGAGCTCCTTCTCTTAATATGACTTTGTTTCGAGTTCAACATCTCAACCTATGGGTTTGTCACAGAATGATTTTCTTACATTAGGCGGGGATAAATACTTTACAAAGAAATCAAATTTTCTAGAGGGCTCCCCAAAGCAAACCCATACCACCGTAGGTCTCTCTAGCTCTTCTTTTAGTAGTTCTCTCAATTGTCCTAGTTTTTTTCAAATGTTTTAGGAATACTTGAGATCCAGTCTGACCTTATCATACTAGAATTTGGCAATTTTGCCATGATCCTTTCACCCCCTACTACATATCCTACTCTTTCAAGAATTAGAGTCTAGCTCCACCATATTCATAGTGGTAAAAGGTGAGAACAAATCTTTGTTAACCACCATAGTCTCTTCCTTTCCTAGGAACTTTAACATGCCTTTATTGATTCTGTCTTGCAATATATTTTTAAATGCCCAATAGTGGTTTAGTAGCATGACTCCAGGAGTGATGATACTTGTAATAGTCTTTGCCTTTTTGCTCCTACCTGGATAGGATCTTGTGGCCCATGGGCAAAGAAATGAATTTCTCCTTCAGCAAGTAATCAAAAATCTCCTCAATCTTCAAGGTGTTAAAGGACCTCAAAGGTGGCCTTACGTACCAAGGCTGGATATGTGTAATCCTCTACATTTTTTTAGCTTAACTACATCTATGTCAAGTTCGCTAAAATATATTCCTGTTCTGGGTTTCCTATAGTGATTCTCTTCTTTCAATAGCTTTTTGCACCCACAGACTTTAGTTGTGAGTTCATAAAAGTCCTTGAACTCTATCCCTTGAAACTTCTTTCGTAGTTCAATGTCTAGGCTAGCTTGTATAATGTCCTAATTTTTATTGGGCCTAAAATAATAAGACAATAAATAAATAAATATATATATATATATATATATAAAATAACTAAAGTAATTAAATTTAATAAATGTTTAAAACTAACTTATAAATATATATAATATTAAAAGTTAAATAATTTTGTTAAGTTTTAAAAGATATCATATCATTTTAGAATTATCTTTAAAGATAGTATAAAAAATAATAGTAATTAATAAAAAAATTAAGTTAATGTTTGTAAACCGATGACTCTATATTTATAACCCAACGAAACCCTACATCTCTGTTCAATTTAGTTTTCTCCTGCGTACTGCTAAAAACTCTAAAAAGGTAACTCTTCAATTTTCGTCCATTTTCTTCCCTCTATCACTTGTGATTTCTTTCTTTACATGCCTCCTCTTCGTTGGTCAACTATCAACCTTCAACTTCATATATTAAAATATCCTTTTCATGATCACAGTACATGCTCAGGTGCTTTCTTTAATGCGTCCTTTTTCTCATCCAAAAACAATAATTCAAATGCAATCACATTTTTTAATTATTTATATTTTTATATATTAATTGTATGTGGATACGCACAGTACCTTTTTCATGGACATTTTTATTGTTCTTCCTTGAAACTTTTGTCCTTTCATGATTCATTGATTATTCTATTTTCCTATATGTCTCTGTATTCAAAATTCAGTTCTAGTGTACATAAATTACAAAAATGCCTCCTTAAGTGTCTCCTAGTAAATTTTTATGCATTAGGTATAATTATATTATAACATAATTAATTGTCTCTTAGTATTAATTTCAACCTATGCCATGATTTCATGCCACGTCCTGTGTCCGTTCTTTTTTAATTATTGCCAATACATAGTATAATGTTATTATTTTGATTCACGCGCACATACACATATTGGGAATATATAATAAAACTTAAAATTTATGAATTTAGAAAATTATAGTGAGGTTTAGCAGAAAACTTATTTCCTCCACTGAATTTATTTAAATTATAAATGAATATGAAATCAAAAGAGCAGTTCGGGTCCTTAAAGGGTAACTTTAAGGCCCCAGAGTAATTTTAGAGTGACCCTAGAATAGTTTAGAATAATATTTAGTAAATTTAAATTGTATATTAATATTTTCATGTGCATGTGAATTTTGTAGAGTCTCACTGAGAGCTTGTATTTGTTTGAATTTTTGTTGTGGGACTACTTGTTAGCTCAAGAAGAACAGGTAACTTAGGATTTTTTTCATACGTGTGCAAGACATGTGCTTGATAACGAATGTGTATAATCATAAATTTAATTATAGAAAATTTATATGTTACTTAAATCCTGTCAAGCATGCTTGTAGCTCGGCTATATATTATAAATGTTTCTTTTCAAGCATGCTTGTAAATGTAGATTAATAAATTTTATTTGATGTAAATGGTATGTATTATTTAAGAGTAATTTATTTCTTTCAAGCATGCTTGTACATTGAGTTTGATTGAGTGAGAGAAGTCTATTCCTTTTCAAGCATGTGTACACGATGTAATTGTTACCTATGTGCAATATCCATCAGGGGATGGGTTGATGAGGAGATGATGATGTTGATGCATATATGATTCAATAACCACATGGTTTGCCTTTATTGCGCACATAGTGGTTGGCCTGTTTTTTTTTAAAGCCCTGTTTCTCAACACTTACCTAACCAGGTTTGTAAAGGGGAGGGGAGCCAAAGTCTGGGCTTGGGCTTTGTACCTTTGACCATGTATATCTTATGCACTAGAGAAGCTTGGTCAGGCTAGCATGTGGGCCAAACTGTATTTAAGCCTATGGTTCTAATCAGCGGAATAAGGATGGATGGAACTATAAGGGAGATTTTTGGTATTGCATATTGACATATTATGAGCTATATCCTATGAAATTTTTATGTTATAGCTGAATGATTTATGAACTCACTTGTATATTGGTTGTATAATTGCGTGATTATAGTTTGTGCATGTATGGTTAAACTTTAAGTTATTGAGATTTTAGTGCTTACCCCTTCTTTAACTTTTTTCAAGAGAAGGCCTAAGTAGGAACCAAGGGAAAGTGCCAGAGGAATGAGCCTTTAGCTCTTGTACTCCTCGCAACACATGCAGGATTATATTTACTTTTTGCCATGACTATAGAATTTTTTGTCACTTTTAGACCATATTTCTTTCTTTCTATTTGCCTTTAATTATTGGACAGTAGTCCACCATAAACTGGCTTAGATTAAGATTTTTAGAATTTGGTTATATTTTAAATTATGATGTCATAAAAAAAAATTTATGCTTTGAATTAAATAAAGTGGGCAGAGCCTTTATTCTTTGACAATTGTTTGCTAAGTGTCTAGATGGTAGGATAGGGTGTTACAGCTTGTGCTAGCTTGACGAACTCAATCTTTAAAAGAGGTACATTGCATCAGCCTCTTAGTTTCTTAAACCTGGCTAAGTATTGATTTGGCTTGCATAGCTCTGCAATACTTACTTTGGGCTTGGCTTTATAGAATTGAATATGGAACTTATGTTCCCTTTCCGTCCATGTAAAGATAGAGTTGTGAGACAATATTGTGTATCATGTGAAGGCTAGGCTTGTGAGATAGTTAGGAAACAACCTCAACTTAGGGTTGCCAAAGTTTAAATAACAGCACCGCATCCAAATAACGGTCTTCCATGCTTCGTCGTTTTGAGTCTCAAGGGTTACTCTCGGCAACTCAGCAGGTGATTAGCTTGGAAGCCAGCCTCAAAGTGGACCGAGCGTTGTCTTAAATGGTGGCTAATTAGGCTTGACATTTTATACTACTACAGAATATATCTTTAGGAGCGGGTCTTTAAGAGCGCTTTTTAAATAAGCGCTCTAAAATGTAAATGCGGAATTTACCGGAGTGCTTTTCTATATAAGTGCTCCTGTATGTCAGGCTTATCAATAAGATAATGCTCTTAATTAATATATATAAAATGTTATAAAAAATTTAAAAATACCTTCGGGAGCGCTCGTACATAAGCATTCCGGAAGATCGCTTATGGACTCTGGCAGAGCGCTCTTTCGGAGCACTTTTCGACGAGCGCTCTTGAAAATTAGCTCTTTCGAAGTGCTCCTCCAAGAGCGCTCTGGAAGAGAGCTTAGGCTCTTCCGGAGCGCTCGTGAAGGAGCGCTCTGGAAGAGCGCTCTGCTGGAGCACTCGTGCACGAGTGCTCCTGAAGAGCTAATATTCTGAAGCGCTCGTCAAAGAGCCCTCCAGAAGAGCGCTCTTTTGGAGCGCTCTTTAATGAGCGCCCCAGAAGAGTGTTCCAGCCTCATTTATTTTCCCATCCGTTTCTTTTATTCAATTTCTTTCAAACCTCTCTCTCTTTCTTTCAAACCATTCTTTTCTCCATCGTTGTCTCCTGCGCTGCTCACCGTCCATCACCGTCCGTCGCAGATCCCACGCTGCATCACCGTTCCCGCACTGTGTCGCCGTTCCCGCGCTACGTCGCCGTTCTTGCATTGCGTCGCATCGCCGTCTCCTGCGCTGCGTCGCAGTCTCTCATGCTGGGTCGCCGTCTCCCGTGCTGCATCACCATCCGTCGCTGTTCCTGTGCTGTGCTGTGTCGCCATCTGTTCCGCCGTTCTGTCTCCGCCATCGTCCTTCTGGCTCTACTGTCTGCTATTTGCTATTCCAAATCTGAATCACTGTTCCAAATCTACATCTTTGTTCCAAATCTGTGTCACTGTTGTACAGCGGAGGAAGCGACGTCGCTACTGCCGTGAATATCACCATTTTCTGCCGTAAAGACCTTTGAAGGTATTTTTTTTAATAATTAACTTATATATATTTGAGAATAAATTTCAAATATTTTTTTAATAATCAATATTATAGATAATATATGAATTGAAGTTATTAATATTAAAATTATGGAGTAGTTGATAATTTATATTGTAGTTGATAATTTAGATTAAAGTTGAGGAAACTACTTGAACATTTTTATTTTATTTATGAAATATACTTTTAAGAGAGATTATTGTTATTAATTAAATTACAATTGATTGACAGAATTTAGATGCATTATGCTACTAAATTTTTATTTGGATGAATTGATTTTTTTTAGTTTAAATGTATTGTGTTGTGAAATTTGATTGTTTGATCATTTGGGAGGTTGTTCTTTTAAGAAAAATGCTGTTGAATTTTTTTTTATAGAAATCTAAGTCTTTTGTTTATTGAATTTTGATAATCATATTAGTGATATGGATCGTAAGTGGATGTCAGCTAATCGACAAATTAGTTTATACATCAGGTACTTTCTCAATTTTATTACTTATTGTGGTATTTATTTAATTTTAATTGTGAATGATTCTATTTGTTTTTATTTTAGGTACTTATATCATACTTTTGTGGTGCCGGGCTCATTGATAACAAAATTTTCATTTATTAGCCCGCACAACACTAGTACCTACAGTGTTAAGTACCATTCTCAAAAAATTACTGATGCATTCAAAGCTAAAGGCAAAAGAAACATGTTATTTTTAGCTCCTCACAATCCAGGATAAATTGTTATTATTTTTTATTTTTAACTTTAGTTGATATTTTAGTTAATGATAATATTTTATTTTTTCAAGCAACATTGGGTGCTTGTTTGTATCAATCAATTCGTCCCTGTGATTTATTATCTTGATTCATTAAGAGATAGTGACTTTAAGAACTACAAATCTATGAGGATATTATTTAATCAATAAGTTTTTAGTTCTATATTTTTTATATATGTTTATTATAATAATTAATTTTTACTTGGTATGCTTAATCATTATATAATAGGGCTGTAGCACGTTATCGAGGAGGTGAAGGTTTCCCTCCAAACACCAAAAGACCTGATCCTGTTGAGTTTTATTCATGAAAAAGAATAAAGGTTTGTATTATTTTCTTAATAAAACAAGTTGGTACATATCTAAATGATTGTTTGATTGATATTTTATGTTTTTTATTCTGAATATGTTGTTCTGGATTGATGTAAAAGTTTTGAAAAATTTTAGAACTTCCAAGTTATAGGGGAGACTCTACCGGATTTTCGACAGCAAATACTTGTATCATTTATATGACTTCATCACTGAAGTATTTTAAATTGAGTTAGAATTTATTTCTACCATATTTTGATAATAACATCTTTTATTGTTTTATAGATACCTACACAATTACAAGGTTGGGAGTGTGGATACTATGTTATGAAGTTTATGAGAGAAGTAATCACACAATAAGAGTTGATCATTCCTGAAAATGTAAGTCAAAAGTTTTAAAATTAAGTTAATATAATGTTAATTACTTATATATTGCTTTCATATCTTGTGTAGTATTTTGTTAGAGCAAGATATTTGCATTTTACTATGGAGCAAATAGAAGATTTAGTTGAAAAATGGTCAGAATATATTATTGGCTGTTTGTGATAGGAAGTTAGATTTCAATGTTAAAAAAATAACAATAGTTTCATTTGTTAGGCTTGCTAGAAATTAAACTAGGTTAGTTAGAAAATTGAAATTGTTGTATCAGTTTTAAATTCTTTTCTTGTATATAAATTTTTATGTTGATATTATTTTTAAATTAGTTTTTGATATTATGATTTGCCATTGTTAAAGATATGTAAAAAGAGAAATTTAAAAAATTTGATTTAAAAAAAATTAAATATAATATGCGGGAGCGCTCCTATAAAGTAACTTACCGGAGCCCTCTTTACAAGAGCGCTCCGATAAGTTGTCAGCATACGGCAGCGCTCTTTGTAAGAGCGCTCCCGTAAGCCGCATACAAGAGCGCTCTCTTAAGTAGCACTCCAGTAAGGTGTCAGCATGCGGAAGCGCTCTTATAGAGAGCAGTCCCGTATGCATCATACGGGAGCGCTCCTATAGAGAGTACTCCCATAGATAATGTGTGCCCGGAGCTCTCTTACGGGAGCGCTTTTAGAAAAGTGCTCTTATATGGCGTACATACAGGAGCGCTTTTTTTAAGCGCTCTTGTACATTTCGGAGCGCTCGATACGGGAGCGCTTCAAAAGCGCTCCCTAAGATAAAAAAAAAAAAGCACTTCTGTAAGTTTATTTTGTAGTAGTGTTACCTTTTGTTTCTTTGGTCTTTTGTTAATCGATGTTTCATTTTATGCTTAAACAAATACATAATTTTTTTTTATAATATAAGAAGTAGGTTCTACCAATAGCAAAGAGTATCTCCTTCGAGATATTAAAAGTATATATCCTCTAGATAATGTTATTCAAACCACTAACTGGTACTTCAATGTGGGCAACCATGAGTAAAGATAAATTCTGATATGAGTTTGTCATCCATTTAATATTTATCATAAAAAAATCAAGTCATCCATCACGCAAGCTTATGTCACGTTTTTTTGGGGATAAGATCACATTGATCTTTTTTAGCTAGTTATTCTTCTACAACAGAAAGAGGAATTGCACAAAGACAGGAAATGTGTCGCACATTTTGGCTTGTTTGATGTTAAGAAAAATTGTCCAAAAGTCCAACAAATTAATTTATTGCTTTTAGGTATGTGGAATTTATTTAAGGATCGATTTAAGTTCTTTTGAAAAATAAATAGTTAGATTATCAAAAATGTTCACGCTTAATCTTGTTGGGATATATATATTTTTTCAAAATATTTTCATAAAAATTGAAGATATATTCAAATATCCATAATTATATATATATATATATGTATATATATGTATAATCACAAGCTTAGGTCTAGTGATGCCACGTGTCATTGATGTTTTTTATATTTTATATTTATTACTTAAAATATAAACAAAACCACCTCACTCCCACATTTTTTTATTATCTACCAACTTTCTATTAATTTATTTATAATTTATAATTCATATGTATGAATTAAAAATCCTATTAATTTATTTACAATTCAAATTTATAAATACAAGAATACCACAAGCTTAAATATGGTGATGCCACGTGTCACTCATATTTATATGTTCATTATTCATTATTTAGAATATAAATAAAACTACAATCCCATATCTCCCTATTATCTCCTAACTTCCTATTAACTTATTTATAATTCATATTTATAATTAAAAAATCTTGTTAACTTATTTACAATTCAAATTTATAATTAAAAAAATACTGTGAGCTTAATTCTAATGATGCCACCATGTGTCCTTGATGTTTTTATTTTATTATTCATCATTTAAAATATAAATAAAACTACCTCACCACCACATCTCTCCATTATCCTAACATCCCATTTACTTATTTCTAATTTCTAATTTCTAATTTAAAAATAATTATCTCTAAAATTGTCAAAAATCACCTCCCATTATCTTCTTAAACTATCAAAAACTACTCCCCATTTTCTTATATTTAATTCAAAGTTGCTCTTCCATGAAGTCACTATCTCAAATTGTGTTCATGGCCTTTTTTTTTAAAATTGTTATGATTGGTGTGAAATATTCCTTCCTTCCTCTTCTTTTTTTTTGTGTGGGAAAATTGTAAAAAAAAAAAAAAACTCACGTGTAAATCTTTACACTTTATAGTTCAATATTTCATACATGAAGACACACTGCTCTTCCACTAAAGTTGTGGCAGACCTTCCTACGGGGTGGGATAGTTGATTTGCCGTTGCCACAAACCGGTGAAGGTATTGCAGAATGTGAACTTCTCAAATGTTTTGTGCAAGAGGTGAGCAATTAGTTGGTTCCTTACTTCCTTACTGTTTTTTTTTTTTTTTTACAATATGCAATATTCTATCTTAACTTCAGTCCTCGGTTCTATGTTTTTTCAAAAATTAACTCCTTTCTATTTTCTAATACCTACAACATATGTTTGGACTTTGGAGGTGGAATGTAACTTTCAATAAGTTGAAATATTTGTCAACAATAGAGTTTAGCTCCATGTTCCATTCAAGGTTGCCACTTTTTTAAACAAGTCATCTCAATAAATGATCATGTCATTTTGGTAGGGGGATCAACTAGAAGAATTTCAACCACTCTGTGAAGTTCAAAGCAATAAAGCAACTATAGAAATCACAAGTCATTACAAGCGGAAAGTTGCTCATCTTCTCTTTGTTCTTGATAATATTGTCAAGGTAGGACTTTAGAAGCATAAAGCCAAAACGTTTTTAGAATTAAATCATTTAATTTTCCAATAGTTGTTTGACTACCACTTGGTCTATTCTTAAATCAAGAGCCACCTCCCATTATTTGCTTAAGAAAAGAACTACCCAAGTCACTTCCATTATCTTCTTTTTTGATCTCTATCCTCATTATTGTAAATTCCATGATCTTAACTTCTTCTCCTATCATATATATATATATACACACACACACAACCGCACGCAGCATTTCTATCTACAGATTTGTAAATTTTAAAATTATGCAATTCTAAGCTATCCATACTATTGTTAATTTCAAAAATTGATATTGACTTTTAAAAGAATGACTAATCCCTTATTTTTGAAACTATTAGAAATAACACCTCCCATTATTTTCTTTTAAAAAAATTACCCAAATTACTCTCATTATCTTCCTTATTTATCTATATTCTCATAATTATAACTTCCATGATTTTAACTTCCTCTCCCATGATCTTTGCTATCCTAATTTTTTGTATCACTTTGTCTCGTTATAAATTACAATGAATCAAACGTGCTTGCAGTTTTCTCCTTCCATATTTCTATTTCTGTATATACATTTTAATAAATTTATAATTTCTTAATTATCTCATACTTCTTTGTCTTTTACTTAAAATCTATCTTATGAGCATGTTGTTATTAGTTATCTTAATTATCTTAAAAGCCACTACTTTCTTTTGTGAATCCTTAATGTATAAAATAATTGTATTCCATTTGTTGATGTTGAATATGCATGCTGAGAAGGTTTTAGAGTTACTTTTAGATTGCTAGGTATTATCTCCCCATGTGTTTACCAAGAATAGCCCAAGGAGATACGAATAAAGGTAGGAAAAACATGGTTTCAACCTAGAACAATGTTGATATCTATTTGTATAGATATCAAACTTTGGAAACTCATGGATGCATTATGACGTATTATTGACTATGGGATTATCTTATATGTGATTATTAAGTAGCCCATATATACAGATGAAAATCTCATTTATTCTATAATATGTATGCGTGTGTATGTGTGATTAATGCAAATAAAGTGATTTTTGATACTCTCTTTTAAATATTCAAAAATATTAATAATGATGCAGCAAGCATAGTTAATGTTTTGTTTCAGAAACACAATAGAAAGGTGAAAAATGTGCTTTTCTAGATTAATTCTATTAATTCTAAAAGTGTTAGGAAGAATACTAAATAATGAATTAACGTGCCCATGTTTTGGTAACCCCACCTGAATAATTGCTTTAACCTTGTGTATTTTGACAAAAATTTAAAACTTTTTAGAATTTTTTAAGTATATATATATGAAGTTTAATTTATGAACGTGATGTAACATAGAAGTGTTATAAACTTATAATTTTTCTGCCTCAGGTATGCATTTTTTTACATTTATTAGTAACAGTAATTGTTTTGTTTTCAATATAATTATTTTTGTGTGATACCATTTTCATTAAACATAATTTTATATCTATATTTAATCATATAGCCTTTTCTTAAATTTTAATTTAACTAGCAATATACTCTCTCCATTAAAAATGTAAGGCATTTTGTGAGGAGTTGGATGCTAAAAATACAAGACATTTTTAGAGTCTTTTGAAGTATAATCATTGCCTCTTTTTCAAAAGTATCTATATTAGTGAATAACTTTATATTTATTGTATGGTATTTAATAAGGGTAAATATGAAAAAAAGGTTAGTTTAAAAGTAGGTAACTGCTTTATTGGGAGTGAAATTTAATTAAAAATATTTTATATTTTTTAATAGAGGAAGTAAAAAATAGAAAATTGTGATGAGTAATATTCTCTCCAAATTTCATAATTCAACAATTATAAAAAATTTATAATTCAGCAATCTTCTCTATATCATAACCATATTCTTCTTATACCTAAAAATAATAACAAAATAATTTATAAACTATTTGTAGCTACTTTTCTTCTTAAATCTTCTCTATCACAATCCTATCTGTTGTCATAATTTCTCAACTTCTTATTCACAATTTTAGATTTTAATAATAAAATTTTAATTTAAATATATTTTATAAATTTGTTTTTTCCTTTTGAATTCATTATGTGGGGAAGTTATAGGGGAATTTTTAAATCATTATTATATTTAACGCATTATTACTATTGAAAACATCAATTACTTTAATTTAAAAGTTAGTTTTATTTAATAATAATGCAAGTTTATAATTTAACTTATATTTTATTATTTATTTAAATCATGACTTATCATTTTACATCCATGTATTGTATGGGACACATATTAGTTATTGTGAAAAAAGAGAAAATTTCAAAATATCTAATTACATTTTCATAAAGACTTGAAGAATATTCAAATATTCATAAAAGTTATCGTGAAAATTGAAGATATATTCAAATATATATGCACAATCATTTCATGAAAAACATTCTTCTGTCATATATAATACTCTTCTGCATATGTGGATTTCTTTCATATATACAAGGAAGCTATCGTTAATGCAAAATACTATCGTGATGTTATATATTTCATTGAGTGCAAAAAATCTTCTACGAAATGCAATTTTTTTATGTGATATGCAATATTTTCCTATCAGGCGCAAAACTCGATCACTTGATAGCATAGATTCTTGAGTCCCATACATCTTTCACAATATGCAAATATCTTCCATTCGGGCATATTTTCTTCTATGAAGAAATTTAATGTTCCCAAATACTGATATTGAAGGACCTTGATCTCTTAAGATTCCTAAATATTGATTCCGAAGGACCTTGGTTATTTCTTTTTGTTTTGCTTTATTTCATCAAGAGAATTTAAGTCATTTGCCGTTCTCAAATATTGACACAGAAGGATTTTGCCCTTCCATAGATTCCTGGTACCTTAGAGCAATAAATTTGCTAATGAGGGTTTTTTGGGCAATTTTCCTTTAATATTAGGGTTGTTCCGTGTTTATGCTTATCCTCGTTCTACTTGGCCCTTGATTGTTGGATAGTATTTATTAATAGTTTGAATATTATTATTTTTACATATTTTTTAAAAAGAATTATAATTTTTCTTTTAAAATTTAACACTTAATACTTTTTAACAACTTAACTATTATTATTTGCAAGAAATTGCATTCACTTTTAAATTACGAATACACAAGTCAAATTGTAATTTACAGTGAAATTGTAAATATCAAAAGTTAACTTGTAAATTGTGTGTGAAGATTTGTAAATAACAATAACAATATTATTATTTAAATTATTATATATATAAAAATTAATATTTTAATAAGATATTATTAAAAATCATAATATTTTTAGTTATTTATTAGTGTAGTTGCTAGTAAGGTGATCTTTTAATCACCTAGTACCCCGTTAAACTGGTGGATTAAAATGATATTTTGATCTTTTTAAGAATAAAATAACATTTATCTATTGATATTTATTGTAATTTATGAAACTTAATTAATATTAATTTTTTATAAAGTATTTATTTATTTATTTTTGGTTCTCTTTAGTAATCTAACCAACGGTCAAGTTAATATTTGTCAATGCATGGTAGGGGCAACATTACTTACACTGTTTTCAAATGTTGTTTTCAAATATTGGAGAACATTAGAGCTCTAGACATTCCTAGAGACAACACATAGTTTAAAAAAATTGCCATGTATCTTGATATAATTTTAAGCACTTTTCTTGATTTTTTATGATATGTTTGGATGCTTGTTTGGGAGACCCAAACCTGGTTTTCATTAAATGGTCGCTCGGCTATTTTTGTTAAACTTGAGTTTCGCTCCTCAAATCTTGAACCTCAGTCTTGGAAGATTGTTTTTGCAAATTTGAAATTTTTGTACCCAATTTTCCCAGCGCCATTCATTTTCTAGGGCTGATTCCCAAACATGTATGCATAGATTCAGTTAAAAGAGTATTCTAAATAAATTTGGAAGTAAAATCTTTTGGAACTTGGTCCGCATTTAGCGGCATGCTAAAAGTTTATTTGTCAATTTCAAAATGGCAAAAACAACTTCCACTTGCGTTTTCTATACTAACGTTTTCATTGTGACTGATGAGCTTTCCCAAAACAAAAAAAAAAAACAAAAGAAAAAGTTTTCTATATCCAAATTCCAAACACCAGTTTAGTGGAAGTTAATTTGCTAAAAGAACTTTTGGGATACTCAAAGTGGTACCCAAACACCACCTTAGCATGTATAATTGCGCGCGCGCACGCACATGCAAACAATGAGATTCCTTTGAGATCATATTGTAGGAGATATCATGTTCTAGTTGTTAATGCGGATTAAATGGTTGGTCTTTTTCTTAAATCTTTGTTGAGCATATGTGTGTCAATAAAGATTCAATAAATGTGATGTTCAATCTTAAATTGTCATAATAGAAAAAATCTGTGTCACATAGAAAATATCCTTTAGATCTGCCAACAAGACTTGAATAATGAGTTCCAAACCTAGTGATGCTCTCATAGAAGTTGGGAAATATTAATAGTGCAAAAAAATATCAATTAACAGAGAAAAATATCAAAATACTGATTTTATCCAAACAAGATCATACACTACGTTTTCAATTAGTGTGGTTAGATGACACATGTACTCATTAAAGGAGACAATTAGAAGTTGTCTATATTATTTTAAAATATCTAAAAGGGTCATTAAGAAGAGTTCTTCTACTCAAAGTGGGGGGTTGGTGACCTAAATTATATAAAAAGGGGCCGCTCTGGATTATATCGTAGGGAGGTTACCGCAGTCCTTAACTTATGATTAGTCTCATTGTTTAGGGTTTGTTCATTATCTAAATTAAGGGTTGATTTAATTTGTAATCCTTTAAGTGAAGGAATGTTATGATGTTTTATAAGCTTTGTTATTGTTTAATGAAAGGTTTTCATCAATATTCTTCTCTCTTAAATCTTCTTGACAAAGACATTTAACAATGCTGACTGAGCAAGATTAACAAATGATAAATATCAATAATTTGCATGAGGGTATATAAGAAATAATGAGTTAAAAGGAAGATACGAGATATACCCCCTTCATTAAAAAATAAAGATATTTTTAGTCAAATTTTGGACCCCTATAAAAGAGTTAATTATTTTAAAACTAATACCACATTTCCATATTTACACTTATTATGCACATTTTTAGAAAAAAAGTATATTGATTGCACTTTAAAAAATTAATATTTTTAAACACTTAGCCTTTCAAAATGTATTTTATATTTTTTAATAGAGAGAGCAAAAACAATGCAAAATCTGAATTCATAACTATGGCTCAAGGTAATTTGTGAATGATGTGGTTTCATTCAGTGGTGGAACTAGCCTAACTATTTAGGGAGCTAACTTTTAGATAACAAAATTGTTAATTTAAACTTTTTAAGATTTAAAAAATTAATTTTATGAGTTAAAAAAATATTAGATAACAAATCATGTATAATTACATACTCCCTTCGTTAAAAAATGTAAAGCATTTTTAATCGAATATCACCCCCACTAAAGTAGTTATCCATTTTTAAACTAACCCTATTTTTTCATATTTATCTCTATTAAACATTCTATAATAAATATAAAATCACTATTAATAAGGGCATTTTTGAAAAAAAGTAATGATTACATTTTAAAAGACTAAAAATATTTTATATTTTTTAATATCCAACTTCTTAAAAAATGTCTTGCATTTTTTAAAAGAAGGAGTAATTTTTTTAGAAAAATTTAAGATACCCAATTTGAATATCAAATGATGATCCATTTTTGCCACCATAATTTTAATAGCTTTTTATAATTAACTTGAACAAGACATGATGATGTCCTCTTTAATAAAGGGTGAAGGGAGTATTGTACTCCCTTTAAACCACAATATAAAATATTTTTTAAAAGCCTTATTTGGGCCAAAAAATGACATTGTATTGTTTTAATAATTGTTTTTTAATTATACCCTTACTTTATTTATTATTTATTTTGAAAAAAATTATGTAATAAAATTTTGATTATCATTATTAAGATACTTATATAGAGTATTTAATAATGATATGATTATAAAGATGTACTCCTTCAATTAAAAAATCTAAAGTATTTTTAACCGAATTTTATTCCAATAAAGTAATTATCTATTTTTTAACTAACCCTATTTTTTCATATTCAACTTTATTAAACACCTTATAATAAATATAAAATTATTATTAATTGGGACACTTTTAAAAAAAGTAATAATTATATCTCGAAAGATTAAAAATATTTTATATTTTTTAACGACAGGAGTATATAATATAGAGATTTATTTCGATTGGGAGGAGTTACTTAGAAAATATTTGTAAGCCATGAGAAAATTTGAGAATGGGATGAGAGAAGTGAGGTACATATTACAAGGTAAGGGTAGAAGGTTTTTTTTTTCTTTTTTCTTTTTTTGTGGGGGTGCAGAGTGCTCCGCCCCTGGTTTCATTGATTGTTGATGGATTTAAATATAAATGGTTCATGGGGTCCTAAAATTAAGCTCTGTTGTGACCGCATGGCAATGGTTGACAGCTCTCCTCGTAATGAGGTGTATATACATATTTAATAGCGTAAACAAGTTTGGATAGTTGCTTTATAAATAAGAATGTTGAGGCAAGCGTTATTTGTATTAAGGGCTTTTTGACCAATATGTTGAAGGCAGCAAATAAAATTATCTAAATGCTACACCATTCAAAAATATTTACCCAAATACTACATTAAAAATTATTTAGACAGGAGATGAGTTTACATTTGTAAACAACTTGTTTACAAAAAAAAACAATTTTGTAGTTAGAAAATCTGATATTTAATTTTTTTTATTTTTTATGAAAAGTGAAATTGTTCACTTAGTAATTGAATTCAACTTTTTTTAGTGATAAGACATAATATTCACTGTGAAGATGTGGCTTTTCCTACCAGAATCTCTTGAAATGCTTTCCTTTCCCTATTTTCATTATATGGTGCTGGCTTGTTTTTCCAATCACCACTTAAAAATGAAAATATAAGAGAATAAAAGTCTCAAAATTTTACCCAATCTCATTACATGCCACTCACATCATTATTTATTTTTAACTCACCCACTCTTACTTAATTGAAGCATATATTTCATGTTGTTGTTAAATGTTCTCCTCTTTTTGAGATTCAAATGTTTTATTTATTTGTATAGTCAACGTATTTAAATTAAACTAAGATGATTCAATTAAGAAAATTGATTGTTGACAAGTAGAATATGCTTTATTTGATGGTCTACCAAGTTAAAAAATATAAGTGTTGTATCTAGTTGAAAATAGTGTAGGATTATCAAATAAAAATGTGAATGATCCAAATTGAGTGAGAGTGAGTGAATTAAAAAGGGATGATGATAAGAGTAGCATGTAATGAAATTGACTAAAATTTTAAGATTTTTATTTTCCTACATTTTTATTTTTAATTAGTGATTGAATAAATAAGTAGCCACCATATAATGAAAATAGGGAAGGAAAAGCATGTAAGGAGATTCTTATAGGGATGAGTCACATCTTCATAGTAAATATTTTACTTATATTTCACTCATTCATTAAGTGAACTATTTCACTTTTTATAAAGTAATAAATGTCAGATTTTCTGACTATAAAATTATTCTTTGCATGAATGAGTTGTTCACAAATCTAAACGCTCTTTTTGTTCCAACAATTTTTGATATAGTATTTGAATAAATATTTCTTATGGTGTGGCATCTAGGTAATTTTGTTTCTTATTTATCTCATATTGGTAAAAAAAGCCTTTATTATCAATAACTTACTCAAGATCAAACAACATGCATTTTAATCAAGAAATTATCCTATCTAATTTTAAAGAGCTCGCAGATAAATTAGACATGATAGACATTATTTTAGTTGATAAAAAAATAATTATTAGTTAGTTATTTTTAAATTTTATTATATTTTTTATTTATTTTTTATTAAAATAACTTATTATTTATTCATTTTAAATTTTTTTGTACTATATCTCACATTTTTAAAATATTATTACTTAACTACCACATCAAATTATTTTTAAAAATTACTTTACTTTAAAATAGTTAAAAATATGTTTTTTATTTTAATATTTTTAAAAGTTTAAATAAATATGATAAAAATTTTAAAAATAATTTTTTAAATAAATAATTATTTTTTAATAAAATAGGCGGAAACAAGCAGCCCTTTATAAATATTAATATTAAGTAATAATAATAATTAAAATCCGAACTATTTTTAAAAATGTATTTTGAAAAAAAGAAAAGGCCATGGGTCGTCGAATAGATCCTCAACGACAAGTACAATTCATCTACAGTAAGTAAACGGCGTGCGTCGCAGTACACACGTTCGAACATAGACTGGGGAGATCGAACAAAAGCCCTGGAACTTACCGCAAGTCTCGTGAGCTGCTTTTGTGTGCGCAGCTGGGCAAAGCAACATATTGGCTTTTCCATCGCCGGCCGAGATCTCTTCGATTTAACTCCGCCATAGGTCGTCGTCATGTCTCAGGTGAATGCCATCGCCCTTACATTCCGTCACTTATCCTGTTTTATTGTGCCGGATTTCAATTTCTCGTGTTTCTAGGGTTACTTCGAACCTATCAAAACCTCCTGATTCGTTCCATCTATTTTTGAATTAGCGGGCTGTTAGGGTTTTATTTCTCAATTTTTGCTAATAGTTTGATTAAGAGGAAAGCTGAGTTGTGATGTGTAGACTAGTTTGGTTGAGGCTTGATCGTGCCCCAAGAATTTGTCAGAATGTAAGGCTCTGTGGACTCCACGATTTCCTGATATTTTTTTTCTCTTTCGTTCGCTCGTGTCTGCAGGTTGATAACCGAAACTCTTCGGCGGCCAAGCGTGCCCGTACTGATGGTTCGTGATGTATCGCATTAGTTTTTATTTGCTGTTGTTAACCTCCTTTTCTTTTTCCTGATGCGTATGGATTCTTAAAATTTCTATTTCTACTTTTTCTTCCTCTCTTCCCATATCATTATCTGAAATTACCCCGCAATATGAGAAGGCATACTGTAATCCATGCATACACAGAATGGCACATTCGCCTCCCGATCATCATGCACACTCGGTTTCTAAAGTTGGGATCTTCTCCAAATCTAGATCTCTGAGGATACTGCAATCGCCTGCCATGACATATGATTCCTACATCTCACTTTGATGCTCTTCTGTAATCTTACTGTGCTTGCAGGTAGTCGTAGGGAAGATGATTGGACATGCCCTAGCTGTGGCAATGTAAATTTCTCTTTCAGAACAACATGTAATATGCGTAATTGCACTCAACCCAGGCCAGCAGATCATAATTCGGTGAGTTCTGATTTGTAATGTCCTGATTTTCTCTTGAGGGTTTGCGTTTGGAAATGATGAAGAATTTCAGTGACTTGCCCAAAAACTATAATTAGTGGCCTTGTCGTGGAACCTTTTGTTTTTTTGGCTCTTTGGGTGTTACGGTCCTAGATGTATGCTTAAATGTTTATGCTCAGTTCCATTTAGCTGGGCTCTGGCATAATTTATAAATTTTCATAATACGTTTCTTTCTCTTAAAACTATCCTATCATCAACATAGTAGATGTTTTTCAATTCCTTATCAGAAATCTGCTGCCAAGCCTCTACAAGCTCCCCAGGGTTATACATCCTCCACTCCTTATGTCGGTTCTGGTGCTCCCTCTTCAATGTATCTTGGCGTTCCACCATATGGGTCTTCTTTATTTAATGGTTCATCTATTCCTCCATATGATGTTCCATTTTCTGGAGGATCAGCATATCACTACAATTATGGAAGTCGTCTTTCTGCTGGGAGTCCTTACAGACCACTTCATTTATCTGGACCAGTACCATACTCGAGTGGATCCATGCTGGGAAATGGTATGTTTTGTTTTCCTTAATCACCTTGTTCAAATAAATGCCCCCTTCTTTCAAGAAGAACAAATGAGATAACTGATGCTTGATATCCAGCTGACATGTTAGATTTATGAAAGGAGAGAATGGGGATGAGTGGCAAGGAGAAATTGGATATGCCTGCCTCTTGTATTTGTGATTGATTCAATTAGTTATTAACTGTTATATTTGACGTTTGTATACTGTTGTCTCTTGTTGAATGTTGAGAGGTTCTTCTTGATGATAATATACCTATTTGCTGAGAATATTTTGTAGGTGGGATGTATGGCATGCCTCCCCTGGTGGATAGGTATGGCCTGGGTTTGCCAATGGGACCTGGAACTATGGTATGAACTATAAGATCCTATTCATTTATAGCTTTGAATATCAGTACCCTTTTGCTGAAAATTGTTTTGTGGTGGCATGCCCCCACTAGTGGGTTGATGTGGCCTGAGTTTTCCCATGGGACTTGTCACCTGCTGATATTGTCCTTGCATTTTATTGTTTCTTGGTGATTTCACATCACAAATTTTTCATTTATATATTGATTTCGTTGAACTTGCATGTTCTTGCAAGTTTCAATAGCCTTGTGAAGTTGCTTTTAACTTGTAGGTACTAATGAAGCAGTTCTTTTTCTGGTGTTAGAAGTTCGTTATATTCCATTTATTAGCTGCAGGAGCTTGAACTTATCAAAATTTGAGATTTTAAAGGATTTTTTCAAGATTGAAATTAATAATTAATTAATATTTTTATGAGCAGGGCCCCAGGCCAGGGTTTTTCCCTGATGACAAGTCTCAGAAAAAAGGTGCGGATTTGTTGTGTTAACTTTGTATGCTTGATTGTAATGAAAATTTCTTGGCTTATCATTTTTCAACCTGCAATGTTTAGATGCCACTCGTGACAATGACTGGACGTGTCCAAAATGTGGCAATATCAATTTCTCATTCAGAACAGTATGCAACATGAGAAAGTGCAACACACCAAAGCCTGGATCACAGGTTTGCTTCCTCTTCCTTGTTTTTGTGCAGATTGATTACCACTAATAACGATGGTTGTCACTAACATGTCACTAAAGTATTGGTTGATATTGACTTGTAATGCAATATTGATGTTACATTGCAAATATCTGCGATTGAGTGCTTTTTAATCTATACATTTTGACAAGAATATTGTGTTGCAGGTTTCTAAATCAGACAAAAATTCTAGTAAGTATCCCTAGTCTGTTGCCATGTATGTTATTATCTGATACCAATCATCAGTTAATGATTGCATTTTTTTTTTTGTGCCTTCTTGTCATGTAGAGCAAAAGATGCCTGAGGGGAGTTGGACATGTGAAAAATGTAACAACATAAACTACCCATTCAGAACCAAGTGCAATAGACAGAATTGTGGTGCTGATAAACCAGCTGAGCCTAAGAAATCTCCTTCACCGGCATCAGACCAAGATGATCAGGTCTGTTGTAGTATAGAACATTACCTTTGTATAGCTATCCTGCATTGTTTGCAATTATTATTGCTCATGCAGACCTTTGTGTGCATGTTGAACCTCATAAAATGTCAAGCTGATGCAAAATTATTAATTAGGTGGATTTATTGGAAAATTTTCACATTTTCTGTTCTTCATTTGGATTCTTTACAAATTATAACTTCCTATTTAATTTTTTTGTCCCCACTGCATTTCTTTAATTTGCAATTATTTACTGTTCCAGTGAGTACTAGGACATGTTTGGTTGAGAAGGTCCAGAGTTGTCATCCAGCATTGCTCAATTATGGTGTCTGACTGTCAGTCTTGTCGTCCTCTATGTTGCAGCAGTTGTCAAGTCTCCCACCTTCTTATGACCTGTGTCAAATTGTGTATTAACTGATGGTATTGGTCTTTGTGGATCATTATTATGCATGTGTCAGCTAGTTTGTCTGGCATTATTTGACAGTTTGGTTTGGTATCTCAGAGATAGGTTTTCTGTATTTTCGGAATCAGCTATTATTCTAGTGGGTATGTTACCCTATACGTTTAGGTAAGGTAAGGTACCCAGAGGCAGAAAGGCTAATGACAGTTCCAGTTTTCTAGTTCTTTTTTCTTTTGGTTCTTGATTGTCTACATTTGAGTTTTCTCAATTTAATAGATGTCTTTAGAAGCTTATGATGATTCAGATGCTTAGGTTGTGTAGCATGAGGCTTTGGGTAATTAGAAATGCTCTGCCAAACCCTTTGAGGGTTTCAATGAGTTGTACAAGCCTCCTTTTACTGGTGCTATTCTGTGCCACTCTGAATGACCGGTGCTAAATTTGATTGACTCTAGGACTATTCTTTTGGTCCTGTTCGAGTTCATTCTTGATTAGGATCACAACCCTAAACCCTAAGCCCTATACCTTAACCTTGCATATTTAACATGGTAGTCTGCTGCACAAAATGAAGACATCTAGTTCTGCCATCTGGGAATTTTGTGGGGTGTTCATGTTCATCCTGTTTCAGTTGACTTTGCTTTCATTCACGGTGGTCAATCATCAATTGAAGTTTAAAACAGTTTTTTCATATCACGTCTCGAATACAATTTTTGCATGTCAAACATGCCAGGAGATGTCCGTCCACTCTTTGGATCCTTGCATGTCCGTTGAGTCCATGACAAGTTTCATCCAAAAATCTGACTTGTTCATACGAGCATAGATAACTTCATCAATTTCATTGTATGAAATGTGAAATGTTGAAATCATGTTTGAGGATACATCACCATAACCACTTCACTGAAGCGGAGCAATGGAACGAGTGGGCAGCACAGCACATATGGTATGTTTGGCAGTAGGGAATTGGAGGGTGAGAAGTGGAAGTTGAATTCAAAATTTGGTGTTTCTGGTACACTTGAAGTGGCTTCTCAGAGAACTGGGTTCCATCAAATTTGATGAAACTGGGTTCCACACCCAGACCCAAAGAACTACTTCTCTGAAATTTCTTATCTGACCATTTTGCCCTAGCACCTTCTCTCCTAAAACAAAGGATGATGGTGAAGATGGAGGACCATGGTCGACGACACACTCCAGATTGATGGCGATGTATGACGACACTAAATTTGGTTTTTAGATTTGATTTCATGAATTTTTCTTCTTCTACAGTGGTTCACGATGGTGGTTCTTCCGTGGATTCAGATCTGGTTCCTCATCTCTCTCCATAGCCATGCCATAGATCTGGTCCCTTATCTCTCTCTCCATAGATTTGATTTTCAAATCTGGTTTTTAGATTTGGTTTCATAAATTATTTAAACTTTGTTCCGTCTGTTGTTCATCCGGATGGTGATTCACAGCAAGGAAGGGGTTTGGCGGTGGCCAATGGTTTACAGCGAGGAAGGGGATTTGCAAGCCGCTTCCCCTCGACCCCTTTCTTTTTTTCCTGAAATCTGGTTCTTGCTTGAAAGTGGAAGTTCATGTTTGCTCGGTTTACTGGGTGTTGAATATTTTCGATGACGTTCATGCCTGATGCAAAGGTGGTTGGGAAGATGGGGACGAGGATGGAAACTTCTCTTTTTTTTTTTTTTTAAATTGGGGTATATTTTTGTCTCCAAAATATAAATATATTTATTAAATAAAATTATTATCTCACTTTTATGAGCGTACTAAACATATTTTTAAATTCATTTTTACCTTAACCCTAACTTCCAATTCCACTTCCACTTCTATAAAAATTTTTATCTGTACCAAATGGGGCAATCATTCAATGATAGCAGTAGCCTCAGAACGTTCTATAGAAGAGTATGGTTGGAAAAGAAGCTCCCTTTTTAGTTTTTGTCGATGAATAATGAAAAGGTTGCGCATGTTGTAGAGCATGTGATGGAACTCTGTCGCCCACTTTGGGTGTGTTGAATGAACTGGAATATCAACGTTGGATCGCATCAATTGGCTTCGCCAATCATTATTAATTCATTCATTCTCATCCGTGAAAAAGGTCCTCATCCAGGTCTGATGGGGAAAGTTTAGGAATAGATTTAGCGCTTGGTCACAATTCATGCACGCCATGTTTAGAGTGATTTGCAGTGAATTTCTAGTACAAGTCTGAAAATTATGGAGATTTAATTTTTTTGGCTAATTTCAAATGTCTCTAATGAAAGGTTATTATTTAAGCTGAGAATAAGAGGTTTAATGCTTTTGTTATGGAGTTATGATTGTGATTAATTTTTCAAGGACAATAGTTAAAGGTTTTATAATAGGAATATAGGATTGAAGCGGGTGTTGTTTAGTCAAATTTTTGAATTGTTGGAACACAGTTGAGGGCAATTATTTTAATATAATTTATTACCAGTGGTAGTTTGCAAATTAAAATTAGAGATGTAGTTATATTGTAATAAAAGTTAATTGAAGAAAGTGAACGATCGGCTGACCCGGAAGAGTGGTTTGCATATTGCATTTAGAAGATGAAAATATTGAAGCACAATAGTATCGTCATGTGTCTTGGTGATCACCCAACCGATTTGAGATCAATTTGGATTACACGGGTCATTTATAGACATGATGTCTGTATCAAATGAAAGTTAGAGTCAGGTATTGATTTCAATGTTCACCGTTGACACCATCCTAATACCAAACTGTATTACTAGAGTCATTATTTAGAGGCTTCAACAATGTTTCGCCTCTTATTTTATTTTATTATTTTTTGAAAAAAGAAGTTTCGCCCGAATGTAAGTAGAAAAGGGGACAATTTTCAACATAAAACACTTCAATTTAAGTTTTCTAAGATCATCAGTACAATTAGCCTTCTTGTTATTGAGATGGATTGTCTCGATCTCTTTAGAGTCCTGGTTCATAGAGACATTTCATATTGTCCGTGGGCTTGTCATGATGGGTTGCTAAAAGATTTATTTGGCTATAACGGAGTCCTTGCATTTTCTCTCCTTGTCGTTTATAAAAGGAGATGACAATTCTGCTGCTGACTGGTTGGCAGCATCCTCTTTAAAGAAAGTGAATGCAAATAGATGGGTTTTCTGTCCACCACCCCCTCTCATCAGTCTTATTCTCAAGGATTCTGATCATTCCCAGACTTCATTTCAGCATCCTGTGATGAATCGTGACACAGGAGGAATTGGTTGACTTGCTGTCTTTTTTCTCGTTTTGTCCGTTGTCTTTTAAAGGTCTTTGCCTTTTTGGCTTGTGACTTTCTGTTGCTGTTCCTTTTTTTTCTGTTTGTAATAATGGGATTATTGGTTAAAAAAAAAAGTTTTCCAAGATTATCAAACTGAAATTCTCGAGATGTGTTTCAGCAACAAAGTTTTGGCTTATCAACACCAAAAAAAAAAAAATAGTAAACATTAATTTCTAGGAGAAGAAGTTATGATTATTTAAATACAAGATCTTAAATTTGAGTTTGTGTAAATATAAAAAATGTCTTTGGAAAAATTACTTTTAAGTAGACTTGATAATGATTGAATTTGATCTAATCTTTATTAAAGAAAAAAAAAGAATTCAAGTTAAAAATTCGAGTACGGTTTCTAACAAAATCAAGATTCTTAAACATTTTCTAAGATTCCCTTTTTGGCGGGGATGATAGGGTTATCTTTATTATTAAAACTTTATTTATATTAGCTATTACATCAAAAAAGAAAAGAGACGAAACAACTTACTACTTGTAACGAATATGAATCAGTTCCCTTTTTTCTTTTCCTTTTTTTTTTTTAATTTTGGCCGCAAGGACCAGTTCCCTGTTGCATCTTGCAACCGCCACAAGCTATCATCAGTAGACAGAACACTTGATAGAGAATAAATAAAGGAATATTTCTTATTCCATCATTTGTGCCACCTAGGAAGTCACCTATACACATATCTGTACGAATGCGTGTGGATGCGCATGTACCGTCAAAAAAAAGAAGTGTATATGCATTGATTTGACTTGTTATATATTCTCTCCGTTAAATAAGATATTTTTAATTAAATTTTATTTTTAATAAAATAATTATTAATTTTATATTAATTCTATCTTTTTATATTTATTTTTATTAAACACTTTGTAATAAATATAAAATCATTCATTAATAGGAACATTAAAAAAAAAGATAACGATTGCATATTAAAAAATTTTAAAAAATTTATATTTTTTTAAATTCAATTTTTCAAAAAATATATTTTTAAATGAAGTAATGATTTGTGATTTCTACTACTCATACAGCAATTTTTGTTATTTAAATTTTTAACTTATTTTTAATTTTAAAATTCACTTCTTTTAATGTCATTGGAGACAGTCAACTGAGCATGCAAGTTTAAATAACTAAAAAATAATAAGTTCAATACAAGATCTCATTTCTGTGCTTCCCAATTTCCGAATTGTCCATTTTAATATAAAAAAAAATTAATTATTTAATCCTTTTAATTTTGATTTAATTGTAACTCAATTTTTAAAATTTTGATTCAGTTGTAAATTAATCTCTCAAATTTATCTTTTATAATTTAATTCCTGAAATTTTAACTTCTTAAATATTAATCCCTATATTTTAAAAAATAAAATTATAAAAATTAAAAATATTTTAAACTTTAAATATTAAAAAAGTTTAGTAATTTAAGATATTAGAAATAAACTTTAAAATATTTTTAATCTTTATAATTTTATTTTTTAAAATAAAAGAATTAATATTTAAAACGTTGAAACTTCATGAATTATATCGCAAAAAGTAAAGTTTAAAATTAATTTACAATTAAGTTAAAACTTTAAAGATTAAATTATAACGAATCAAAATTCAATAATTGAATTATATTTAGATTAAAATTACAAAAATTAAATGATTAATTTTCCTTAACATAAAACTTACAAGCAAACAATATGTATCTTTTAAGTTATCAAAACTCGATGGTTGAACACAACTCGAAGCAAAATGCATACGTAGTTCAAGTAGAAACACCTCCCCAAAAAAAAAAAAAAAATCTGTACAAATGAATAATAACAGAGGACGCTTCATGTAATTAACAAAAGAGACGACGAGGAAAGAGGTCTCGCTGGGTCCTTTTTGTTGAGTTGACCAAACAAAAGCTCTAATAAAATGTACCAAATATAACATGCAAACCGGTTTAGATATGATCCCCACAGTGAAGACGCAAAACAGACCGGGCAAAATAAAGACTTAAATGTTGCATACGGGAAGTTAAGCACAAAAGTCATTACGAATATTATGAGGCGAGACTTGACCTCTCCTGGGCCTAATAACTGGATTAAGCTTGTTAGGATACTCGTTAATCCAACTGATTGCAAAAGCCAGACTCATAGGGTGCTCTGAACAGCTGGAAATCTTCAAAGTGAGAGTCATCTTTACAGTCTGAGTATGACGAGATGCCGATACGGGCATCGACTGGATGTTGACAAGTCTGCCAGTAGTCTGACGAAGCACAAGGCAAGCACTGAATCATTGAGTGCGTTACAGGTGGAGTCGTACCGGTAGGAGTTGTGCGATTGGAGTGCTCTTGAGAAGCAAACTTCGTCTCGCATGGAGCCCAAGAGGTGGTGGTTGACAGAAGAGAGAGAGCACGGTGAAAATCTTGTGTAGCATTATCATCTGATGAGGTCACGAAATCTTCTATCCCTGCAAGTGTTTGTGCAATGTGAATAATAATATGGCTGGAAACAAACAAATTTTGGAAACAACCTCACTTCAGGACTTAGCTAAGAACCCCAATTATTCTGTTCAATGTTGCATGCCTATATGTATAATGATAACCAATGCTAATCCTACAAACCGAGCATTATAATCTCTGGCGACTTGACAGGAATCGCCTTCAGCTTCTATAAAGATAATCTAACCACCACTATTTTCTTTTTTGTACTTTTGGTTAAATTATAGTTTACCAATGTGAATGTCTTCCTCTGATCACTTAAACTAGTTTGTTCAGTAGCTGTATGGGAAATTTTGTTTTTCACAATAGGCAGGCTAAGAGATCTGTGAAGGAGCTGGCAATAGCTGGCGGAAAGTAATCAACCAATCAGAATATCAAAATATATAGAAAGCCCATTCATAAGTTATGAACAAGACATGTAATGTATATAGAAATGTGTCTATTATATGCTTTAATGAAAAACGTTCCGAATTAAATCTGTGGGTGGATTCATGAAGCTGAGTTCTCAAGAAAGAGGTGAAACGACCTGGATTGATAGTCTTTGCTGTTATGCCTTTGGAAGTGCAAAGGCCACCGGGACCTTCAGAAAGCTTAGAAAAGGTACTTGGGATCTCATTGAAGGGCTGATGCACCTGCCCAATGGTACCTCCTGCTTTTGCAGCTTTCATGAGAAATTCTTTCGTTTGGGAGATGCGGCTGCTGTATGCATCTTGCCAAGCAAAGTTGATAGCGGCCGTTGAATTAGTAAAAGGGCCCATCTGTTGCCTCCCATCTGCAGGGTATGCATACATCAGATCAGTATAGTTTTAATGGCACTGTCACGAATTTAATTGCTTGCACTATCACGGACACTCTGGTCAGTTTTTCTTATGAAAAACTAGGGTTTGCGGTTGTTTGGTTTGAATTTTGACTTTAGAAAAGTCTCAATTGCCATTTGCTAAATTTGTTTGTGTAGGAGTTTCATACAAACTCGTGGTCTTTCAATAGCAAAGGTTAAAAACATATCTTTAATTAAATACATCTTTCTGCTTTCTGCTTTCTGCAGGTGACATAAGTTCCCATGACATGATGACACAGTGCCTTTCTTTGCTCAGGTTTATCCTAACCCAGTTTCCTCCAGATTAAGGCAGTTACAGAATCTTGAGCAAACTAAAGCAAATTTAGCATGTTTGGAATCACAATTTCAAGGTGTGTCAAAGCATGGTTTTGGTAGAAGCAACAACAGCATTACTTCTACCAAAACATGGTTCTGAAACCCGTCTTCATGTAGTTCCAAACACACACTAAGATGTGCAAATAACAGTAGCAGAATATCTAAACTTCATGACTCTAATTTGCCATAATCTTGAATATGTCAAGCAAAGCTGTAGCTAGCCCAGGGATGGACCGAGAATATATATTTGAGGGCACAATTTTATTCTCTCTTTTCTTTTTTTAAAAAAGTTTGACCACGGGGGATGATATTCCAGATATCGAGTTATACCATATGGTGATGAGGACAAAAATGATGAATTCAACTGGACTTCAGGATGAGGCTTCCGACGCCTCGCATTATGATCAGAAAGACGACGCCGGCAACTTCTTTTTTTTCCATCAAACTCTGAGAGACCGTGGAACCTTCAACATTATAAGTATATGATCATTCACAACCAATATTTCCTAACATAAGACAGAAGCACTGGAAGTAAATCCCGATTGATGGATCATAATGAAATGTGCATGACAATTAATTAACTCTTGATTAATCTCCAGAAAAAATCGTGTGGCTATCCAAATAATCAGATGTTTGTCAAGAGTCTTTACCTGCTACATTGCTGGCAAAATCTACGCTCCTTACCACCTACAACGACATTTGGGCATTTGGAATGATTTTCACAAACTCTATGCTTGCGATGGTAATCTTTAGCTGATGATAGGTCAAGGTTACAGCCTTCAACCTGGCAGAGTGGAGGTTGTGAGCTCTGACTATTTGACTTACATTTTTTCCCAGCACTCAAAGATGGCATGGGAATCCCAGAGTGAGATGCATTCTTTGTATCACTTCCAACATAGGCATCTTCAAAGTACAGCCGTTTGCCAAGCTTTAGACTGTGCAATGGTTCACCAGAGACAGAAGAATGCTCAAGTGCGGGAGAATTTCCAAGAGGCTCTTCTTTTGACCTCTCTTTCTTACCATTAGCATCTTCTTGGGATCCTTCAAAAGTGAGCACTGATGTTCTGCTATACCCATTTGATGAAGAATTGATGGAAGCTGATTTTGAGCCCCTTGATGAAGAAGTATATCGCAGCACAGACCCAGAACTATCAATACCACATGATGGATTGAACACGCCAACATTGATTTCTCTATCTTCTTTGCCACTCCAGTCTACCGGTTTTAACCTAGGATTCTCAGTTGCTTTTGTGTTAAAAAGTAGGTGTTCCCAGTCCCACTGTGAAAAAGATTTTGCACTCCAGTCCATCTGAAGACTTGAGAGATTCAAATCAAGTGGTCCAGGCAATCTACAAATATATTTAAAATGAAATTGTTGGTCTTAAGTTTATATAGAAGCAAAAAGTAATACAAGCTCAAGTCTAGTAAAAAGCCAGATAAACTGGAAGAATAATAAACCAAATCCCAAAAGCACCAACAAAACCGATATTAAAACAGGTGAGCAATTGCCAAAATACACAGATTTCAAATAATCTATATCTGCATAATTTTCAAAGTCAAATAATAATTAGTCTTTACAAGACAACATAGATTCATTTGTTTCTGCATCATCAATGCATGTTGTGTTAACAATGACATAAAACTAAGTACAAAGTTAAACAGAAATTGAAACAGGCAATGCCAACATCCTGATGGGAGAAGCAACTCGTAACTCCATTGCCACTACATACTAATGAAGTGTGACAACATTCTTCACCACAGAAGAAAATTCCCAACCTGAGATGCCCCTGGAAGAACTTTTATGTTTTTAATGATTATTAAAATAAAGAAGTTAATTGCATAAATCCATGCACGCTCTCTCTCTAGTGTTCTGCAAATCTCCGTCCACAAGTTATGAGGCTGTGAGTGGTTTTAGATTGTGATTAGAGCTTCAAGTTGAAATAAAGCCATCCCTACCCTTAAGTTTACAATAGATGGCCATTTAACTCTAGCACCGGTAAAGTTTATGCAGGCACCAACTGGAACTAGTCAATCTGTCATAATTTGTTAGTTCAGCTCCCGCAGAACGTTAGCACCATTATTTCCCTATCTTCTAGCCTTCAACAGCCTTTACAGGGACATTTATAGCATTGGCAGCAAGTACCAAACCTTTGCCTATAGGGTTTACCTCTTGAGGTGATTTAACTCTTCCTACTATTGTATACTTATTATACATCTGGGAAGCTTCAGTTCTAATAAAGATTTTGCTTTGAAGATCTTGATCACTAAGTCACCAGAAAATTTACGTAAATGAAATTTAAATGTAAGATACTAAAAGATTATTTTACACGCATCCTGAATTGTGAGAGCGACCTCCTTTATGTAATCGTCCTTTCAATAATTCGCTTTTGCCACAGAAATTTCAAGTAGTCAACCATTGAATAGGACCCAAAACAACCCAAGCACCCAAAATGATTATCTGGATAAACCAGATAACCAGAACCCACAATTATTTAGCAACGGCAACCACAGACCTCAGTTTAACCTTTATTTTTCGATTGAAAATAAACACCTCCAACCTAACTTCGTAATCATAAATATCAGCAACAAATCAACAAACCTGCAAGGAAGCTACCTAACGGTCCAAACCAATCACTGAGCTCTGACTCTAAGGAGGGCGGGGGGACTTATTGTAACCCAACATGTTAAGTCGGTTGATTTTCAACTTTCCTTTTTCAAATAAATTCGGATATAGCTGTTACTTTTAACATGTAATGCAATGGAATTATGAAACCCCTTTCAAAGATCACCTAAGGTTTCACTAAGAGAGGAGAAACATTTCGAGAAACTACCGGCATCGTCTCGTTCTCGCACTCTCAGTGGCATCACTTCATAGAGTAAATAATAAACCCAAGCGTCGCAAAACGGTAAAGACGGCGCAGAAAAAGCATCTTTTTCATTGGCTAAAAGCGCTCCTTTACACAAGGCTTCAGAGAAAAGGATATTTCAATCTGACTCCGGCACAAAAGGAAATCGTAACTAAAGTAGTAATAATAATCATCAAAATAAGAATAATAATTAACAAAAAGAAATCAAACATAACCGCCGCAAAAACTCTACTTCTCATCTTCCATCGCGGCCAGCATAAAACGGAAATAGAAAGAAATACCTAAATAGGCTAGTCAAATAAACTCAATCTCTTGAAACAGTAAACGATCTCTATTTGTGGTTTTCATCAATATCAGAAACCAAAAAGTTCGCGAAAACATCAGATTCCAAAGGAAGATAGAAGAAATGAAGTTTAAGAAACCGATCAACACGGTGCTCGAGGTCGTGCAAGCTAAATCATCAAAAGCATAAATTCCAGAGGATAAATCGCAGGGCTTACAGATTCCGAAAGAGGACCGAGGATTAAATAGGAGATATCGCTGTGCATTTGGATTCGATGCATTCCATTGGTGCTCACCAGCAGAGGCGGACGTGGACGTACCAGCAGAGCTCTGAGTCGCTCCTCACACACTTAAGGTGCATTTCTGCTTTTGGGTGCAGCCTGCTAGCAAGCAGCCTTATAACTCCAGTGTCTCTTTTCCATTTTTCACTCTCTTTTCTTTTTCGTCTCTTTTATGATCCTCTCAATTATTATCGGACATGAATAATCCAGCGAATACTCATGATCGGGTCGGGTCGGGTCCATCCAATATGGGCGGACTGCCCGAGTTTTTTTTTTTTGGGGGGCCTTTTCACTTTAAGGAAGAAGTTCACCATTTTATGCTTTTACAATTTTTTATTAATATGGAGTAAAGAATTGGGAAAATGACAAATATTTTTTTAAAATTAGAAAAATGAAAATTTGGTCTTGTAAAATCTCACAATGCTTTCTAAATTTTAAGAGATTTAATTATCATTAAAGTTTTTTATAAAATAATAAAAATACTCCTTTATTTAAAAAAGTGTAATAATTTTTTTCATCATAACTTTAATTTTAAAATTCACAATTCTAATTTTGTAAATAATCAAAGTGTTTTAGGCATTTATAATTTTCTCTTACCTTTTTTCTTCAATCAACAAAATACAACAAAGTTCTTTATTCACAACCTTGATTTTAAAATTTATAACTCTAATTTAATATATATCTAAAGTGGTTTAGACATTTGTAAATTTTTTTCACCATTTTTTTAATCAATAAAGTGCAACAAAGTTTTTTTTTTTCATTCATAATTTTGGTTCTAAAATTCACAATTTTGGTTCAATAAATGACTAAAGTAGTTTAAACGTTTACAACTTTTTCTTATCATTTTATTTTTTAAAATTAAAGGGGGTTTTTTGTCATTTCATCAAAGACTTTAATGACTATTAATTCTTTTAGGGCTTAGAAGGTGTTATCACATTTTGGAGAACCAAATTGTTATTTTCCTATTATTTCAAAGGGATTTATTTATTATTCTCTCTAAAAAATTATATGAAAGAGGAAATATTTTTAAAGATAATATTATTAAGGAGTAAATTTAAAAATTTCTTTCTTTCTTTAAACGATATCAATAATTTAATCATATTTTCTTAGTTTTACTTAGATAATTAGAAGTTTATGCACCAGAAGGAGCACTGTGAAGTGTGTATATGAACAAATGAGCAGTAATTTAATTTTTTTAGTTTTACTTTAATTCTTTCTTCATTTAAAAATATTAAAATTAAAGTCACAAATCAAAAAATTTGTTGTGAAATAAATAAAGATCTAGAAGAAGAGAAGAGAAAATATTAGGAGGAGAGAATATCCAGAGAGAAAGAGGAGAGATAGTTCTCATTTTAGTGTGTAGAATATATTTGAAGTATTTTCTATTTATAGGTACATATATAATAAAATACGCAACATGATAATAACTAAAAAAATATTATGGTAACCGAAAATTATTGGAGAATCTAAAAAGTATGATGAGATGATGAACATCCACATAATATTTTAATATTCATAACACTTCCTCTTGGATGTCTAGACAATGTGCCTCATTAAAATAAATCTCTTGGATATCTTCAGATTTACAGAAGTTACCTTATTAAAAACTTTACCAGAAAAACTCAATGGGACAAAACCTTATTTAAGAAAAAAGAGTACAATATAATTTTTACTTTCCTTAATGATGATGTCACTAACTATTCTTAAGTCATTGTCCAATGAACTTGTGCATCAATTCTTGAATATTGTTGTTAAAGATGCCTTTGTGTTTTGATATTCTCTCATGGCTAGACTATATATGAATCATTGCCTTCATATGATATTTTCAAACATCACTCTTCACATATATTCTAAATATGAATATATTTTTCACTTGTCATATATTTCATGAGAGTAGCAAAACAATCTTGATATACATGTATTTTCACAAATAAATAACCTCTTAGAGGTCAACTCGTATGGTTTCAACTAGACATATAAAACACATGCCAAATCAATTAATTTTGCTCCTAAATAAGTTTAGTAAAGTAACATTACATGATAATCAATTCCTCAAACATATCATATCAAATATATATAACTTCATTGCAAATCAATGTAATATTATAAATGGTGATATAAAAGCATTCATATATGATGTTTCAGGACCACATTTTATTATTCTCTTGAAGAAAAATGATCTCAATTCACATCTAATCACCTAATATCTTAATATCTTTCTTTAATAATTAAGTGCTTATATAAACTTTTCAAAATATTCGATAAAACTAAATAAATCAATGTTGATGCAAATCAATATGTATATCTTCATATGAACAAATATAATGACAGAGAAAATTTCTTGAGGATCTTTATAAGCTTTTGTCATCTTTAATCCATCTAGGATTTTCAAATAAACATCACTATATAATGAGCCATATAAATAAGCTAGCATTTATTAGACATATATTAGATTTCTATATTGTCAGACTAATAACATGCCAAAAGATCATTTTATCCACTATAAAATAATATATTAATACATATTTTGAACATTTGTAAGACATTCTTAAATTAAAAGTCAAGCTTTACATGTGACATTTCTCTTTCTCATATACACTCGTGTATAGTATCCCACTTTAGGTGCTTGAATTATATGTTCATAACTTTCATAACATGAACAAGTGAATGCAATTCTACTTGTCATCCTTTTTTCTAATTTGATAAGCTTTCTATCTGCATTCTATCAAGATCATCATTTGATTGTAATATTTCATTCTCATTAAAAGTGTTGTTAACAATTTTATTCTTTTCAGTTCCGTTATTTCTCATATTGACATAACTTCTTAAGAACTTTTTATTCTTATCAGGCACCTAATCCTCTTTTAAAAACTTAAAGTCAGTTATGTCTTCGCCTCTTCTAAAATGCCAGCCTCTTTAATATGAGCATCTTGATTATAGCCTCCTCTTTTCTCTTTTTATAAGGTTTTATTTCTTTGGAACTGATTTGCCTTTCATGCTTCAAGAGTGGTTCAATTTTTTTTCTTTGTATCCTGAAGCATTGTCAGCTAAAACATGAATTTTGTAACCTCCTCCTATATTCACTCAATATAGGAGAAGATTAATAGAATCGCCACATCACTAATTAGAACAGTAATCAAATATTTTATTTGAAAAGCTTCAGTTAAAGACTTGTTTATAAAATCATCCAAAATCATACCATATCATAGAATACACAGCGGAAGCAAATCACACATTTGTATCAAGCGTAATGGATATAACCACTAGCATTCCTATCTCAATTGCATGCCTTAAAAATCACAAACTTAGGTTAGGAATTGGTTTGTACGCCTTAGCGTGCAATACATGCGCCGTGGCATGTGGCATAAAGCCACACGCTCAATCTTTTGTGACGTGCACTGCGGCATGTAGCACCATGCACCGCAATGCGCCTGTCTAAATTTCTGTTGTCATTTTGACAGTAAAATAATGAACTTCTAGCATGCACCGTTTTCACATACAATGTTCGATTGGAGTGATTTAAGAGCCTACATAAAGCTTATCTCATAAGCTAACTAATGAGATAAGTGTAGACATGATCTAACGATTTGATCAAGATTTAGACACCCAGGTGCAAAAAGTCACATTTTATAAAAGATTTGTGCACCTAAACTCTCAATCTCTCATTAAACCACATAAGGCCTTCAATCAAGTCCAAAAGGACCTATATACCTAATTGACCATGATTTACCACAATCATACTCATATATTAAAGTTTGACCCTTCTAAAGCTAATTTTCACATTTCTCAAAATTGCACACATTGCTAACACTTGGTATAACATAGTCTACTTGATCTTTTTCTCAACATAAACATATACATTCACATTCATATCATTTGTATTACTCAATCTTAGTCTCAAATTACTCATTTTATCATAATTTTTCACTTAGACTTAAGATTTACCAATATCAACAACAATTTCAACGCAAACATACTTAAATCATAACCCTCGAATCATTTCATCATGTATATATACAATTGGGCTAAGATTCCATAAAATCACTACTTTAACATGTATGCAATCCTATGGCAATTCATTTACCTCTATATATACATAAGTTTCTTAATTCATTACAAAATCTTAGAGTATACACAGCTTTAACAACTTAAGCCAGTTTAGACTCTCTTCCCTTGCCCTGATCACTGCCTTGCCCTGCAAACATGTAACTACCAGGGTGAGAAAAATTTCAGTAACAAAATAACTCACTTTTAATGACTATCACATACAACTATATGAAAATAAAGCATAATACACCATTTAAACCTCAATAACATAGCATATAACACAAGTTCATTTAAATCACATCAATGTTTCACATTTAACCTCTTTACACCACTTTACTACCACAAACATCACATAGCATGTCATAGCATGATCCTTATCAATCAAACTTGCAAATCATCCCAACTCGAAATCATAGGCTCGCTTTAGACCCATATACACTCTCATTGGTCCTGAGCTCATCTTGGTGGTAAAATCACTTGAGAAAAGGTGTTCTATCTCACTTCCAAACTATGATTTTTCCCAATACACACAATGGAGTGTTGTTGACTCCAACACCGTATCAAATAGATACTAAGGAGTCTCAAATCTTCAACACCGTACCTTAAAAGGCATTAAAGAGGTATTTCTCCAACACCGCATCCCGTCAAGCACTAAGAAGAATATACCATATGGTCTTCTCACTGCCTCTCTACTCGGGTGAACTCCTACTTCTATAATCATGCTTTCCAAACCATTCAAGATTTCTCGTTACTAATTTACATGTTTTCTTATGCATAACATATATATATATTATCATACCATTTGAAATCACCCATTTTAATGCTTTTATTTTATCAAAATTTATTTCATGTAACATTCACACAATGCTATTAACACTATTATCGAATAGCACCAAAATTAATAAAAACTAAATTTTACAGTAAAGCGTAACCTAGATTGTCTCTCTAAGAGTCAATGGAGTAACTATTTGAATTATGGTTATGAAAAGCTAAAAAAGTGGAGGGTTTTTTTTATGAAATTAAAACTAAATTAGAATTAAATAAATAGAAAAAATTCAACTATGAAAATTATCAAGCATAAGCAGCGTAATCAATCACGACCCAATCACATAAATTTAATCTTCCTAGTCCACAAAATAAATTAATTTTATTTAATTTTATTATTCTGGTTTCATTATATATTTCTCAAATTATCATTTAAGAATTAAACAAGAAATTAAGTTATAAATTAATTGAAATCTCCCTTAACCTACAACTTAACAATTGTTTTATGTTAGCCACATCAAAAACAAAATATGAGTAATCACTCAAGCTAAGCCGAATTACTCTTAAGTTACTATATCAATCGATTATAGTAAGTAAAATCTCAGATAAAATTTATAACCCAAAAATTATGTAGTAAAGCTATTCTAATCAGTAATAGTAATTAAAAAATAAAATTTAGAGGTAGAGAGAAGAAGAGCAAATTGAAATAAAGTTAGAATAAAATCTTTCCTGAATATTAAAGACTCTGATTAAAATTTAGAATCATAGTTTGTGATTGATCACACAAAAAAAATTAGCTATTTATAGAATTAAAAATCAAATAATATGAGATGAAAATAAGAGAGGCCATCACCTGTATTGAAGAAAAAAAAATGAACTGCAATCACTGTTGTCCTTTCTTCTTCCTCCTATGCACGTCGTTTTTTTTTCTCGTCCTTTTCCGTCAAAAATCATGCTTTTCCTTTATATATATAATGGATCATCGTTCCTGTGCGTGCGGCTTGCTTTATATATGTATACTGTGCTGCATCTCTTTTTCTTTTCATTTTTTAATAAAACTTAATAATTTATTAAAAATATTAAACTATCTTAAATAACCCTTATTAAAAACTACACTAAATAACCCAACATAAATTCAAACAAAATTTTAAAAATCTGATTCTTGAATTAATATCCAAGTATGTCCATATTCTTCTTATCCAAAATATTCTCTATCAATATCTTTCAAATTAAATCTAAAAAAATCTACACAAGTAAAATAAATTTAAATAGCACCTGTGCACAAATATTAAAGATATCATTTATATCTTAAAATCATAAATTTAGATAGTTAAAATTTCAAAACTAAATATTAGCTAACAAAATCAAATAATATCTAATTAAATTTAATTAGCCTTAAATAAATATTTAAAAATCTAAATTAAAAGGATAAAAATATATAAAATTATCATTTATCAATTCTCCCACATTTAGACTTTTACACTTCTGGACAAAACTTAAATCTCAAATTTCAAGAAAAGAAATGTGGAAGCAACAAAGAATAAGAAACAATTATAGCTCTTCAACATTTTAACACTCTAATCAATATCTTTTATATTCAGAATAACAAATATCATGGCAATTTCATTTGGTAAGAATAAATTAAGCAATACTTTATTAGCTTGATACATATAAGTGCTGCAACATGCATATTTGTATATTTTATGAAAAATTTTATTTTTCAAATGTTGGTCTAATCATCTTATTAAAGGCATAAATAATTTTAATAGGCCATTGTGACAAATACACTTTTTTTTCATATTAAAATGTTTTGAACTTGAGATATAAAATCACTAACATTTTCAAGTGAATTATATCGATCACTAGATTCAAAAATGTGCACATAATATAATTTTTTTCCCTCACAAGCTTCAGGTTGTGAATTAATTAATATACACCCATGCGACCACCTTATAGATGCATCTCTTAATTTCATTATATCTTCGTCTGGTTCACATGGTGCTTAAATAAGCTTATATCAACTTCATATATTTCATACATATCTGGAACTCAATCCCAACAATAGCTAGTAATAATATCATAATTTTCTTTAAGCAATATTTGAGAAATTCTATATATAACATGTTAGCAAGTTAGGAAGAATCTTTTGGTTCTTTAATGAATGTAATTGTAAATTCTTAATAATACTTTGCTTCAATACTAATCTAAGATGATCTAACCAATCATGCTAAATAATATAAGCATACTTCCAGTATATTATATACTAAGTCAATAGTAACCTTTTTGTTTAACATGACAAATTTATTTATTATTGTAGACTTTTAGCTACAATTACAATCTTAATATGATATTCAACAATGAATAAAACAAAATATTTGAAACTCAAGAAAATAACATCACAAATAAATTTTGCTTTGTGAGTATGAAAATTCTTTGAAGACCTCTATCAATTTTGTCCTTCCCAATACAACACCACCACTATTTATTTTCTAATGAGTCATTGCTTAACTCTTACCGTCAAATATTATTTAAAAAGAATTTTTTTTCATTATATAGCTTTAATTCAATAATAAAATGGTACAAATTTTCAAAAGTTTTTCTAGAACTAAATCATATATAATCTTAAAACTGTTGCTATTCCTTTCTAGCTTTTACAGTAATGATAGTCAAATTTAAATATCAAAACATACTTATTATATTATTCATTAAGTAAATTACGCGAATGTCATAAACATTATAAGAAAAATTCAACAAGTCAATTATATGGACATATAATTAAACAATTTAAAGAAAACAAACATATGTTTAGTTGCTCACCTCCTTCTAGAAATTTTTTTTGAGATAAGATCAATCATGTATAATCTGTTTTAAAATTAATTTCCAAACATTCTTATATGACCCGCAGAATTTTTCTTGAAATAAAATTTCTCAATAAAATAATTAGAATTATCTATGTGTAAATAATTTCATAAATTTATTATTATAATGTCTTTTCATAGCTATTCATGGACATTTTTCAACACTTCATGGTCCTTTATAATAAAGGGCATTGGCATTCTTCACGTTCAATAGATAATAGACATTTTGTTCATGCAGTTACAGGCCATATTATAACAATTGCTTGTAAGTATATTATTTTTTTTTAAAAAATTCTATCAATATCTGTAACATAAATTCTATTAACTATAATCTTTAAGATTATAGAAAAATAATCTTTTAAACTTGATAATGCTTTATGAATAATTAGCCTTCAGGGTTATGATAGTTAAAATAATTGAATCAAAGATCAAGATAGTCATGGAAATTCTACGTAATTTATAGTAACCACATGGCCATAAAATTATCCTTCTAAAGAATAGTCATTATCAAAATTTGAGATGTCTTCTAGCCATATAATAACAAAATCAATTATGTTTTCTGGCAATGTAATCATAAAATCAAATATGAATTCTATCCCAGTAATTGAAGAATCAAATATGCCTTTTGATCATATAGTAACAAAATTAAATATGATTTTTAGCCATATAATTTTTTTGACCTTAAATCGATCATTTATAAAATAAGAAAAATTTAAAGTGATGGGCTTTAGGCCATCTGATCATGTAATTAAAATAATACGTCTACTAATCATTCTTATTGCAAAAATGTTGAAGACAACCAAATAAAAGAAAATAAAATACACGCACACCCACATGCACATATATAAACAATAGACTATATATATAGAATAAATGAGTAAATTATTTCTTGAACTTTAGTTTCAATAACATCATAGATCCTAAACTTGTTTATTTTGTAAATTATTTTCTTAACTTTTAAAAATGATGCAAAATAGCCCCCGCTATTAATAAAAATTAACTTTAACAATTAATTAGTTAGAAAATGACATAAAAGGACCTCAAAAATTATAAAAAAGGGACCAAATTTTTTTTTGGTCCTTTTCTATTTTTTTGTGTCCTTGTCTGTAATTTTTTGGTCCTTTATTTTAATTGTTTAGTCTTTTTTTATAATTTTTTATGTTCTTTCTGTCATTTTTTAGTCAACTAATGATTAAAGTTAACTTTGGTCACTATTTTCAAAAGTTAAAAGGAACAATTTGCATAATAAATGAGTTTAAAGTTTAAGATATCGTCAGATCTAAAATGTAAGAGATAATTTGCTCATTTACTTCATTATAAGTAAGAATCAACAAATTATATGAATGTATGTATGTATAAAAAAGAGAGTAAATAGCCTTGCTTCATATTATATATATATATATATATATAAAACAACCCGATATGTGTGTGATATATATATATATATATATATATGTTGGTAACCTCAAATTATATCATTAGAAATATGATGAAATTGAGATATGATTATAACAAATAAAGTAAATAAATAGAGATGCTTGTAGTTATGATATAAAATAATTTGAATAAAGTAATAAATTATTTTAAATATAAGTAATTTTAGAACCTACTTTATCTTTCATATTGATAGATTCAAGATGCAAAAAATTTTAGATAAATAAATCATTTTAATTGCATATAACTTTAAAATCTACTTTGTATTATATGCGGATAACGTTGAGATGCACTTTATATTTTATATGGATGATTTCAAAATTTATTTTATGTTATGTGTAGATAACAAGAAGATTCACTTTTCTAAAAATTATATATGTAGATAGTTGAACAAATTATCTATATGAACAATGAATTAAAAAAAATAAGGAATTGAATGGAAGATAAATAAATAAATAATTGAGTGTAGATATTTTTAGGATCTACACTAGATTGTATGGATATATAACTTCAAGATCAACTTTAAGTCCTGTGGGTATCTTAGAATTCACTCTAAATTACATGTAAATAATTTTAGAATCCACTCTATATTATGTGTAAATAACTTTAGGATCTACATTTCTAATTGTGTCTCATACTTCTGGATTTGGCACACAATATATAATCATGTGATTAATTGAGGGAGGAAGAAAAAATAATTGAACAAAAATTCAATAAATAAATAAAATATAAAATAACAAGAGTGCATGGATGATAGAGATTTGCTTGATATTCAATTTAGCGTGCCTTCATCTCTATTAGAGATGTTCATAAGCATGAGCATTAATCTCTAATCCAATACTTATAAGGGCATCCACCTAGTGATGCTAAGAGTAAAGTAGTCGTGTTGGTAATGTATTATGAAATAAATAAAAATTTAAAAGAAGAGAAGAGAAAATACTAGAAGGAGAGAATATTTAGAGAGTGAGAGAAGAGATAATTTTCATTTTAGCGTGTAGAATACAATTGAGGTTCCTTATATTTTTAGGCACAAATATATTAATTAAGTTAAATAAAATATACAAAATAATAATAACTAAAAAATATTATAGTAACTGAAAGATATTAGAGAATTTAAAAGATATGATGTGAAAATAGACATATACATAATATTCTAATATTTATAACACTCCCTCTTGAATGTCCAAAAATTGTGTCTCATTAAAACCTTACTAAGAAAAATCCAATGAAAAAAAAACTTAGTAAAAGAAAAAGAGTACACAATATCTTCATATTTATAAAAGTTATCTCATTAAAAACTTTATTAGGAAAACTCAATGGAAAAAAATCTTGGATAAGGAAAAAAAGTACAATATAACTTTTACTTTCCCTAATGATAATATCACTAACTGTTCTTGAGTCATTGTGCCATGAACTCGTGTATCAGTTCTCAAATATTATTGTTCTAGACACCTTTGCATTTGCAAGTTGATATTCTCTTATGACTAGACTATATATGAATCATTGCCTTCATATAATATTTTGAAATATCTTTTTCATACATATTTTTTAAATATGAACACATTTTTTACTTGTCATGTATTTTGTGGGCATAGCAAAACAATCTTGATATAAATGTATTTCCATCATAGATATTTTTTGGGAGCAATGGACATAAGAAAATACAATCTTGGTTTTAATTCAAATTCATATAATTTAACTTTGAATTGATCAATTATGCAAAGATAATGAATCGTTCTTAGTCTTAGCAGAATATATTCATAGTAAAAAAATAGAAATAAATAATATAAATTTTTTGGCCAAAAAATAATACCAAGTTTAAGGAGTGAGTTTTTATGAGAACATCCTTTTTATAATTAAATAATTCTAATGTTTGTTTTTTTAATTGTGAACTGAAAAATAATAATAATGTAGTAAAGAGCCACCAAAATAGCTAAGCAGCACAGAGCCAAATTAACAAATATTTTAGTCCCTGATTAGTGAAATATTTATTGTGCTTGGGCTGTTTAAGGGAGTCTTGTCCCCATTTGTAAGTCTCAATCCAATTATGTCATGATGAGTCTAACTCATTCTAAAAAAAATTAAAATAAGATGGGACATAAGTTTATTGTCAGGATGTTCAGTCTTGTTTTGAATAGAACTTTAGACTTGTTGTTATAATTCAATAATTGAATTTAAGTTGTGTGCATGTGATTTATGCTATTTACTTGTGTTATTTTGTACTTAAGAAATTATATAATTTGATAAATTTGATATTATACTCAAGTTATATATATATTTTTTGTCTCTTGTGATTTACTAGTTGTGTTAGTTTTATTACCAATTTTGTGGGGTTTATATTAGTTTTAGCATACAAAAATGTGTTTAATCACTCAAAATTTGAAAATTTAAATATCGTTGTAGACATTAGTTTCTTAATTCCTACTTCTTCATCTCTCTCAATCACAAATGAGATGGAACAACTCTTAAGATGAGACATGAAAAAAAAAAAAAAAAGTCATTCTTATTTCTTTTTCAGGACAAGACATGAGATGTGATTGTCTTGTTCTTGTCCCATTTCACGAACACTTCTAATTATAATTACGTAAGAGAAAAATTTTAAGAAATAATGTTGCATTTCACACTTAAAAGAAAATGTTGTCTTAATTTGGAACTAGAATACAATTTAGTTTTGATGGAGCATTGCCATAGTGTGAAGAGTTTGTTCCTTTTCTATGATTAAAGGCGCGTGTTTGGAATTTAATTGAAAAAATTGATTAACAAAACATGATGATATTTAGATTATATTTTTTAAAATTGATTTTAATGAAATAGAAGGTGTTTGGATGATTTTTCATGATCAGTTTTGAATGTCTAAATTACAATAATAGGACATTTTTATAATATAAATATTTATAAAATGAAGGGTAAAATTATAAAATGGATTTTTGTTTTCAAAATCTTGATTTTTGATCCCGTAATTGATTATTATAATATAACATTCAACCAAATAACCAGTTTGTCAGCTTGGTAAGCTTGGTTTTACCTACCATACTAATGGAGGATCATATTTATATTATTTTAAGGGAAAATCACATATAGATTTAGTAGAGTAGACTTATTTACAATTAAGTCATGTGAAGTTTAGAAATCACATATAAATCCCTTAGGGCCTAAGTGTAATTTAAAATTAGAGTGCAAAGATAATAATGCTCCAATTAAAAATACATTACAACAATAAAATAATTTATAACAATTGAATATGTGAAGTTATACTATAGTTGTAAAAGGTTGAAATGGTAGTTGCAAATTACTGGTAAAGTAATTGTAAACAATTAGTGTTAAACTTTTATTTATAATGCATGATCAATTTAGCTATTAGATATATGAAGTTATAGTTGTAAAATATTTAAGTGATATTTATAAATTATTGATAAGGTGGTTGTAAACAATCAGTGTTAAACTTTGTTAGTAATGCATAATCGATTTAACTATTAGATATATAAAGTTATAGTTATAAAATGTTGAAGTGATAGTTGTAAATTACTAATAAAGGAGTTGTACACAATTAGTATTAAACATATAATGCATGATTAATTTAACTATTTGATAAGTAAAGTTACAATTAGAAAAAGTTGAAGTGATAATTGTGAATTATTAATGAAGTAGTTGCAAATTACTTTACTGAAGTGATGTATTTTTAATTGGGGCATTATTATTTTGCAGCTCAATTTTAAATTATACTCAAGTCTCATGGCACCTAGCTGTAGTTTTTGAATTTTACAAGATTTATTTATAAATAAGTTTGCTCCACGAGATTTATACAGAATTTTTCCTTATTTTAAATTTACAGGAACATTAATTGATTGTATGTTATTATTCTTCTTGATATATTATATATAATAAATTGATTTTATTATTGACATGAAAAATTTTAGAAAAATATAAATTTTATACTTTTTCTAAAATATATATTGATATTATTTAATTTTTACATTTTGACTCATGATAATTGGTTAATGTAATTTTTTAACTCGGAACAATTCAATTCTTACAATTTATTGATACTATGCAACTAAATCTCATAATTTTTTTAACTCAATGGATTAGAAGGACTTAGTTTTTTTTTAAATAAAAAATCAATAAAATTAAAAAAACAAACATTATAGCATTAAAGTATCCACAAAATTCAAAGAAAAAGGAGGATAAAAAAGATAATCATCATGAGATACATTAAAAATAATGGAATTAAAGGAACTAGCAATCTTATAAATGTCTTATACTAATGGTTAATGACGATGATGTTTGAAGATGGGTTGTGAAACTACCTTGGAAAACATTAAATCAATGTGTTGTCCTATCCTGCATAGAATTCATTTATAAGTTCCTTGATCCAAGCTAACACATTTTGAATACATAAAAGATTAAAACAAAATGGATCCATGTTATTTGAATGTCTCCATTTATAGCTATATAGATGATCATCATTAACAAAAATCACGGTAAGGCAGAAATGTAAATCATGTGTGTTGTAATTCTTCATTCTAACATTCCATTAGATATGAGTATCTTGAGTAAGAGTTTCATTCAAAATCAGTGTTGAAGATGATGATGCAACAAAAGGTAGGCTGTGACTCAAGTGATAGAATTCTTTGATTACCTTTCCTGGTGGTTGCATAATATAATGTTCACCTTGATATTACTAGAATACACCACATATAACAGTCCATCATGAAAATTAGGATTAGACAAATCCCTAAGTTAGATTATCAATATAGTAAATGGTTAAATTAATCATATTTATAAAAATATTTATAAAGTTTAGGATTCCAAGAATCCTTTTTTTAAGTTGTTTGAGCTTAAATATGTGATAAAAGTAATGTATAAAATTATTACAAAAGCATGGCATATAAGTATAAAAGTGGAAAATACCGAAATAGGGGCAAGTTAGTCATTTTGACCAAGACTAAACAATTTGCCATGGTTAAGCATCCCTTTGCCGCAGCTAATTTGGCTCTGTGCCATTTTCCATAACAGGTGTGAGACACCATATGCTACGGCACACAAATATTGTCATAATAGTATGTTTTGTTGTGATGGCAACACCTCAAAATGAATTTTTATCATGCATTGTTTCACTATTTGATGTCTAGTTAGAGTAATTTAAGTGCCCATACATAACTAATTGGGCTACCTAGCTAATGGTACCGGCCTCATTTCAAAATGATACATCATTTAAAAGTTGGATACTTTCATATAAAATGATCATTTTCTTTCCCAAGACATAACCAAAGGTACCTGATTCATTCAAATAAGTGCCAATAGTTGAAAACATTGAACACTACACCATACAAATAGTGTCACCAAATCTTTAGTGCAAATAAAATTGCTGCGAACTCTAAATCATGGGTTAGGTAATTCTCTTCTTGTGGCCTTAATTGTTTAGAAGTATAAGCCATTACCTGCTCATCTTGCATCAACATACATCTTAGACCCTTCAAAGATGCATCTGTATACACTTCATATGATAATCATGGATTAGAGATAATCAACACCAGTACCGTAGTTAGTTTCTCCTTCAGCATTTGATAAGCAGTCTTGCACTTATCATTGTAAATAAATGGTTGATCTTTTTGGGTCAACCTAGTCAATGATGAAGCTATCTGAGAGAAATCCTCGATAAATCTATAATAATACTTAGCTAAACCCATAAAACTCCATATTTCAATCACAAAACTAAGCCTTACCCATTTTAATACTGCGTCCACTTTATGCGGATCTATTGCAATCCCCTCTGTCGACATAACATGTCCCATAAATTAGACCTCCCTCAACCATAACACACACTTGCTAAGTTTGGCATAGAGCTTGTTGTCCTTTAAAATTTGCAAAATAACCCTTAAATGCTTCGTGTGTTGCTCCTCATCTTTAGAGTATATTAGAATGTCATCAATGAATACCACAATAAACTAATGCAGATAAGGCCTAAATATGTGATTCATGCAATCTATGAAAACTACTGGCGTGTTTGTCAACCCAAATGGTATTACTAGAAATTCATAATACCCATATCTAGTATGGAAAGCTGTCTTAGGTAGATCCTCCAATTATACCCTCAATTGATGGTATTCTAACCTCAGGTTGATCTTTGAGAAAACTAAACCTTCTATCAATTGATCCAATAAGTCATTAATCCTTGATAAAGGATATTTGTTCTTTACTGTCACCTTGTTTAATTGTCTATTGTAATATCTTGAATTTCAATCCAAGAAAATAGTTGCTAATTAAGGGTAAATTAGTGAGTAGTGAATTGATTATAGTTTAGATGTCAAATTAATATTTTGTGTTGATTAGTTGTTGTGTCAATAGGATTAAAGGGTAGAATGACAATTCGGGATAAAGCACATAAGCATAAGTGAGACTGAACTCACTGTGCCATATGCCGCAGCGCATTGCACATAAATTACTTAAATTCTATGTCTTCAGCTTGTGAAATCAAAAAAGGGAATAAAAGAAAATGCAGTTGGAAATGAGAAGAAGTTCATATCTGCTAGGGCTTGTATTATCCAGCTATTAGGAGTTTTCTTCGGTTAGTGACTTGTCGGGTAAGCATCGTACAACCCTGAGCTTCATTTCTACCTTATTTTCTTTGAATTTGATTGGTTGAGAATCAAATCAAGAAGTTTGAAGGTGTTATAATATAAAAAAAGTTTTAAAAAAGGCTTTCGAATACGAAACTAAGGTTTTATGACTAGTATGAAGTTAAATGGTTGAACCTTAAGGATTTAGGCTCAAATTAACCTAAATAATTACATTGAAATTGAGAAATTGGTTGATATAATAAGTTAGAAGGGTGTTATGGTCATTTAAATAGCCTATAAGGCTAGTGATTTTGAAGAATGGATTATATGAATTCAAAAGGTGTTAATTAAAATGTTTTATATGTTAAGGGATTCAGTTTAGTCGAATCAATACCTATGCTAAATATTGAAAAATGACTGAGGGACATTACATTGTGTAGATTGAGCATCTATGACATTGCTCTTGGAAATTTACACTCTTGAAAATTCAATACAATTGGTAACCCTTAGTAATAAGGGTAAAAAATAATTGGAGTAATCCTTTTATTTGTTCAGTTGTGAAATTATTTACAAGTATTTTCTATAACTTATACATTATGATTTATAAACTGATAGAGTAGCAATATTGTGAAAGGAATATGCATGTAGATGTATGAGTGATGTTTGAATTGAATGTGAAGAGACATGTTCATAGACATGTGCATTGCATCTGCGAGTATATCTTAGACTAGGATAGAGGGTTGTTGCCCTACTCTGTATAAGGCTAGGAAGTCTTGAAGGTCTTGAGCACAGAGCTTGACTCTACCAGGAAGGATCTAGAAGATCCTAAAGGTCTTAAGTGTAGAGCTTGACTCTACCATGACAGACCTAGGATAATGATCCATGAGTATCCTTAAACTAGGGTAGGGGTTATGGTCTTACTCTGTATAAGGTTAGGAAGTCTTGATTATCCAAACATTGAGAATACTTCACTAGGTGGGCCTCAAGAGACCACCTATATGTGTTTTGAGGTGAAAATAAACTATTTTGGATTCGGGTATCCATCTTTTAAACGGATGACTGATTGAGTATGAAATGGTGCCATTAGTTAGAGGGCTTAAAGAGCTTTATATGGATATTTGAATCGCCCAAATCGAACGTCGGATGGCAAAACAGTGTGCTCCGGAAGTTCGGAAGGCTGTCATGATAGTAGGTGCATGCCGTGGTGCATGGTTGTTATGCCGTGGCGTAAGAGGCCTTCGAGAGACTTATTCCTCTGTGCCATCCACCGTGGTTGGCGTGCCTTGCACCATGGTAGATGGACCAGATAATTGTAAAATGGCTTGTTTCAGCCTGTTTTGAAGTGATTTGATTTCCATGCTCTTGTGTTTGCTCTTAATTAATTTTTAACCATGGTTTGAGCTCAAAAACTATTTTAAAAAAAAGTTTTTTTAGGATTCCATTATTTCAACTTATTAACTTTTAAACCTTTGGGTTGTGATAACTTCTTTATGGGATTTTATCTAATCCTAGTTATCACAATGGTGTGGGAGTGTTGTCTTATTAATGTCAAGGTGGATATTACAAAACCTTTGGCCAGGTCATCTTACCATTGAAGGTGAGCTCAAACCATTGTGAGAGTACACTTAGTCCAAGAGCCTATAGTTTCAGTCAGAGTAATATGGAGGCTCGAATAGTGGAATGATCATGCTAGTGGTAAATGATTTGTGTTGATGAAAAAGAGTATGTTATAATATGCAAAAGTATATTTTGGCATTTTAGTAGCTTTACTCCCTAATAGTTGTGCATGTTAATTAATAGTAGTAAATTATTTTATTACTGAAATGTTTATCCCACCCCATGGTTATATTTTACAGGTGAGGGTTCTGATAGGGGAAAGGAAAAGGAAGAGGTGACTGAAGAGTAAGAGCAATAGTTGTATAGCTCTTTCCTTTTCCTTTTTCAGTTTGTAATGAATATGCTATGTTATGATGCCAATTTAGGAACATAACATTATTTTAGTTATTGCTTGTATGAATTTGTGATAAATGTGTGTATCTTGGTCCAAGATTGATGTTGTGGATTAAGTGTGTGTGCTTGGCCAAGTTTCAGTTACAAGTGATGAATTTGAAGTAATTTATGTGCCAAAATGACCAAGTTGATATATGTGCTAAAATTTTATCCACCCTTTTGTGTTATTGTCAAATGGAGGTTTAGTGGTCATTTTGAGTGTTAATGCTTTATTGTATGATATGATTGTTTTGTTATGCTATGAGTAGTCTATTTAATGTGGTCAAAGTGTCTTTAGGGCTAATGGCATTAGGCATTGTGAATTGGACACTTTTGTGTGTACTTTAGGGTGGAAATGAACTATTTTGGGGTTCGAGTGTCCATCTTTTTAACGAATGATCATTTGAGTGTGAGACCGGTGCAATTAGCTAGAAGGCTCGAAGAGCTTCGTGTGGACCTTGAATTGCTCAAATTAGACATCGAATATTAGACATTGGATGGCCAAACGGCATGTCGAATGGCATGGCAGTCGTGCCATGGCACAAGTGGCCTTCAAGGGACTTGTCCCTTTATGTCATCTGCAACGGTTGACGTTGTAGAACCTAGAGAATTTCTAAATTTGCTTCAGCTTATTTCAATTATTGTTTTGATTTTTCATGCTTCTGTTACCATATTTATTTAATTTTGAACTATGGTTTGAGCTCAAACATCATTTTTTAAAAAGGGTTTTTTGGGATCCTATAATTTTAAACTAATTATCTTTTAAACCCTAGGGTTGTGATAACTTCTTTTTGGGATTTTATCTAATCTTAGTTACCAAAATGGTGTGTATGAGTGTTGTCCTGGTAATGTCAAGGTAGACTTTACAATTTGGTATCAATTTCAAGTGTTCCAAGACTGGTATGTGTGATTGTTATATTGGATTATTTTGTTTGTGGCATTCATGTCTAGAAGTTAGCACATATATTCGTTACACTTACCTTACCTTTACGTAGTTATCTAATTTAACACTCACTCTTTGTGTGGTTACTTTCATCCTTAGGAGGGGAGAGAGGATGGAAAAAAGAAGAACCGTCAGAACTACTACAGGGGGTAACCCATCTAATATAGATGTGGTACCAGAGACCAATAAGCTACTACCAGAGAATCACATCTTGGTTGGTTAGAACTTGGAACAATTGAGAAATGAGCCACAAGGCAATGAGGCCTTGTTGTTAGAGATGAGAAATGTGATGCACAAATTACATAATTCGATGTAGGGACAAGGTACATTAAGGAATGATAGGGCAAGAGGAGATAGTAGAACAATATAAAATGAAGAAGAGATGTATGAGGAAGATGAAGGAGCGTATGAGGAGAGCATACCTAAACAATCTAGAGCTATAGGTAGTGTTGGTTCACATAACTCTATGGATCAAGCATAGAAGAGTTTTTTAAAGTTTCATCCATCGAATTTTGATGGGACGATGAAAGAAGGTGAAGCTGAAGAATAAATTAAGAGAATGGAAACAACCTTTAAGGTTATGCTATGCTTAAAGGAGCAGAAGGTAACTTTGACCTCCATGTTGTTTGTGAAAGAGGCTAAACAATGGTGGAAGTTAGTGAGATCGACAGGTAGAGTTAAGTGGACATGGGATAAGTTTAAAGTGAGGTTTTTCAACTTTTACTTCCCAGTGGCCTTTACAGTAGAGAAAGAGGCTAAGTTTCATGAATTCAAACAAGAGAATCTTGATAAAGAAGTATTCATTGCTAAATTCAATCAATTGTTAAAATACTCTACCTATCTCATAGAAAATGATGACTAAAAATAGAAGGCTAAGAGATTACTTGAGAAGATGAGGCCTAAGTACCAATAGCAGTTGGCCTTGTTTGAGATCACATCTTATGATGAAATATGCAACAAATTGAGAATAGCTGTGAGAAGGGGCAGAGAGGCAGAGATTGAGAAGAGAAAGGATAGTTAGGGTAGATTCTTACAGTCACTTGGCCCTAGTAGTGGAGTCAGTAAGAGAGTTAGTTTTAGCTCCGATAGTTCTGAGAGTTTTAGGAAGAAAAAGAAGACTTTTTTAAGAGGATCTCAATTCCAAGGTTCCTTCTAGAGGAGTAGTGGACACAAGAATATTGCTAGTGGTGTGCAGCCATCTCAGCAGGCTTCTATATTGCTTATACCGACTCTTAACACAGCCAGAACCCCTCAGTGCTTGAAGTGTGGGAGATACATATGGGAAAATGTTGGGCTTGCTTTAAGTATGGAAAGAAGGGGCATATAGCTAGATATTGTGATGAGGGTAGATTGGGTACAACAGAGCAGAGATTGACTGTTCCTAGGTGGGTATTCACGTTATTTTAGGAGGAGGCAGATGCATCTCCAAATTTAATTAGACGTAAAATCTCTCTACACAACTGTGACATAGATGCTTTATTTAATTCAGGTGCTACCCATTCTTGCATTTCTAATAATTGTGTGTTGAGGTTGAAATTATCTGTACATATCTTGCCATATGTGATTAATGTGTCTACACTAACGAGAATTTTTGTAAGAACCAACTGTGCTTGTTTGAGTATTAATTTAAGATTTGAGAATAAATCAACTACCATTGATTTGATCTATCTACCCATGATTGGGATTGAGGTAGTGATTGGTGTGGACTGGTTGTTGGCAAACAATATGACACTAGATTGTGCAAGAAAAATAATATCCTTGCCAGTGTACATTGCACCTATAGTGAAACTGACTCAGTCAAGATTCTTGTTTGTGGTGCAAGCAGAAAAGTGCATTCAATAGGGTTATCAGACATATATGGTATTCTTTTCCATTCATGTTGCTTATGATTGAGGAATCAAGAAAATTAGAGTGGTGAATAAGTTTCCCAAGGTTTTCTCAAAAGAAGTGTATGGCTTACCATCTGAGTGAGAGATAAAGTTTTCTATTGATCTAGTGTCTAGAACAAAACCCATATCAAAAGCTTTGTATTGGATGTCTCCATCTGAGTTGGCAGAGTTAAAGAAACAACTAGAGGAATTGCTAAAAAAAGGTTTCATAAGACTGAGTATGTCTCCATGGGGATCACTGGTATTATTTATAAAGAAAAAGGATGGCAGTATGAGACTATGCATTGACTACAGACAGTTGAACAAGGTGACAGTCAAGAACAAGTATCCTTTGCCCAGAATTGATAATTTACTAGATCAGCTAGTTAGAGCTGTGGTGTTCTCTAAGATCAACCTATGATCAGGTTATCATCAGCTGTGACTCAGGATTGAGGATATACCAAAGATTGCTTTTTGCACCAAATATGGCGATTATGAGTTTCTAGTGATGCTGTTTAGATTAACAAATGCCCTACCAGTGTTTATAGATTACATGAATATAATCTTCCATCCTTATCTGGATAAGTTTATGGTGGTGATCATCAATGACATTCTAATTTACTCAAGAGATGAGGAAGAGCATGCGAAGCATCTTCGTGCTGTTTTGTAACTTTTAAAGGACAATATGTTGTATGCCAAACTTAACAAATGTGAGTTTTGGCTAAGGGAAGTGAGATTTCTTCGTCACATAGTGTTGGCAGAAGGGATTGCCATGGACCTACATAAGATGGATGCTATTTTGAAATGGGAACTGCCTACCTCAGTAATAGAGATTAGAAGTTTCTTAGGATGAGCAGGCTACTATCGGTGATTCATTCAAGGATTTTTGCAAATTACATCTCTATTGACTAACTTGACTTGAAAGGATCAGCCGTATGTGTGGACCGACAAGTATGATTTGGCATTTCAAGAGTTGAAGAGGAAATTGACATCTACTCCAATACTGGTTATTTGTAATCCTCGATTACCGTATGTGGTTTATATGGATGTATTATTGAAGGGTTTAGGGTGTGTCCTTATGCAAGATGAAAGGGTTGTTGCTTATGCCTTAAGACAATTGCGATTGCATGAGGAGAATTACCTGACTTGTGATTTAGAGTTAGCAGCAATAGTTTTTGCCTTGAAAATTTGGTGACACTATTTCTATGGATCTATGTTTGAGGTATTCAATGACCACAAAAGTTTAAAGCACTTGGTGGATCAAAAGCAACTGAACATAAGGCAACACAAATGGATGGAATTCCTTAAGAACTATAACTTTGAGATGAAGTATCATTTAGGTAAAGCCAATGTAGTTAGCAGCAATAGTTTTTGCCTTGAAAAAGCGACACTATCTTTATAGGTCTATGTTTGAGGTATTCAGTGACCACAAAAGTTTAAAGCACTTGATAGATCAGACGAAACTAAACATGAGGCAATGCAGATGGATGGAATTCCTTAAGGACTATAACTTTAAGATGAAGTATCATCCAAGTAAAGCTAATGTAGTGGCAGGCATGCTAAGGAGAAAAATGGTGCATGTTGCTCACATCATAATCTAGGAGCATTGATTAGGAATATTGGCCGGGGTAGTATGAATTGGTAATAGAGCTATCTTTCTAGCACATTCTAGGGTGACAGTATTTTCCATCAACCAATCCATGCTGACAATCACATCCAAACCCTTTATAGGAATTTGGATCAAATTGAGAGTAGTCAAATGGTTTTCAAATACACTTCTACATTCAAATATGCTTTACTAGTCTTATCAGATAACTCAGACAGAGCAGACATTTTAATTACATATGCAAATTCATGTAAAGGAAGTCTCAATTTTTCTACACATTCATGTGAAAAAAGTGAATATGTAGCATCGGAGTCAAACAATGCTTCAATCTTTTGCTCATAGATAGAAATAATATCTTTTATCAAATTTGGGGATGCTTTAGACTCCTCTTGAGATAGTGTGTAGACTCTTCCTGGAGTAGTAGATCTCTATTTTATCGTCTATACTCTGCCACTATCTCGCCAGATGACAGGGTTTCCCTATAATTAAAACATACACAGCATCTCTCAGGATATGACTGCTCACATTTAGCACATGGTGGTGATTGTGTTGTACTTAAGGTCGGGGCAGACATATTAGAAGCCTGTCGGGATGGTTATGGAACACTAAAACTCCTAAATTCATCCCTCTGAACCGTTTCTTGAGTCTATGATCCTCTATCAAAACTCTTCCTACTCGATTCTACAAAACTACTCAAGCCAGTATCTTCTTAAAGACTCTTCCAGAAGGGCTTAGGGAGGATAAGAACTTCCAATAACTATATCATCTCCTATTTGCTTTTACTTCCTAGCCCCTTCTCGCCGCAAGTCAAAGTTGATTACGCATATCACCATATGTGGTTACCCTTAACAAAGCAATCTGCTGTCTATATTCTGGCCTCATCTTTTTTAAAAGCCTCTTCATCTTCCACTCAATATCATTTATATTATTCAAATAAGTAGAAAACTTTGACAGCTAATAAAACTTTTGAATAAACACTTCTTTATCAAGATCTCCCTGCTCAAACGCATGAAACTTAACCTCTTTCTAACCCCTGAATGCTGGAGGAAAATGGTAGTCAAAGAACATTTTCTTAAATTGTTCCCAAGTTAGCTAACGTCCATCTACTAGCCTTACAGAATTGCACCAACACTTAGCATCCTTAACTAGATATATTATAGCCAAAATCACCTTCTTTTCAGTAGAGCACAATACTACTTAAAGATGATTTCAACTCTTTTTATCCATTTCTTCACTTCTCTTTTCTTCATAATGCCATTGAAAGCTAGAGAGTTAAAATGAGAAAAAGTCCTCCAAGCTTAATTAATAGAAATCCCTTGAGTGTCTCTATTCGCACTAGTCTTTAACAATCCAGATCTACCATTGAAACTATGAGACAATTCCAATATGCTCTTATAAGCCTCATTTGGTCTCCTTTGCTCCTCCTTACGACCTCTATTACAAAGCAGAGCATTCTGGTCTTGAACAATTCTGTAAATCCTTCTTATCATATTTTGCAATTCTTCAAAAACTGCATCATTACCTTGGGCCTTTCTTATTGTTTCAGTTGAATCTCTAGTTATACCTCTAATATAGGCCTATCATTCTTTGGTAAATTGCTGGGTGGATTATCAGCATTTCAGTTTCTTTTAACCATTTTTCTCCTCTCCTAAGAAAGAAGCTAATGAGAGAAGGGAAATTAGTAGAAAAATAAAGAAAATGAGATAAAGGGAAAGAATTATGCACATAAAGTTGCCAACTAATTAGGATGAATGTAAAGGAAATATGACAATAAACTAGATCTCAAAACTCAAGAAAATAATACCAAACTATAATGTTCGCTTTAACATTACCAATAATCACCACTCTATTACATCATAATGGTAATTAGGAGTTTTAGATCACTCCTAAGCTTACTGTAAACACAAAAGGGTTAAATCAATTGAATATTTAAAATTAATTTAAAAATTATTTGGGATCTCACAAAAACTCTTAATAAGTAGTTTGAGCTCAAACTTAATGATTTTTACATATATGGGAAGCATGGCAAAGTTTACAAAGCAAAACACCTGAAAATATATCTAAAAATGTGATTTTAGTGCATTCTGGCACATATTCCACAGCACGTGGTCCATGTGCCATGGCATGTAGCATAGAAAGGTCAATTCGACCTCTGCATTATGTGACGTGGCTTGCGCGTAACATGTTGTGTTGCACGTGTCATTGTTATAATAGCAAAATAATGTCATGATAGCTTTTCGGGATAAACTTCGGTCACACACCATTTTTTTCATCTAATGTTTGATTGGAGTGATTCAAGTGCACATGTTTAATCCAAATCCAATACCATATGAGAATTTTATACACCCGAATGTGAAAAGTCAGATTTTAAGGCCTTATAGTATTGATGTGATCAATACAGACACAAATCACTACTCTATTAGGCGAACTCCTACCATCAATATGGTTATGCCAATGTTTCATTCCATTTCAGATTGCATATTTCAACATCATCATATTTATGATTGAATACCAAGATTCAAAGTGTAAAAATCATCATTTCAATATTTAATAATCAAATTAATAAACAAGTCCTACAGCATATTTTCAAATGGAAACAATAAATAATTTCATATATCTATAACTATATAAAACATAATTTCAAGTTTACAAACACCTAATTATTTAACAAGCAACAACATAAAATAGATTTCTCCTAATTACCTCAAATCTTTGAGGATTCAAAGGTTACTCCTAAAAATTCACTTGCTTTTAAGCTAATCTCAAGCTCTATGGTGCTTCACGAGGTTAGTCTGCACATAACATTAAACAATATCACTAATAATCATCAAAACTAGTACTTCTAAAAATCACACCTTAGTAGCCAACTTCATTTAATCCCATTAATTCAATCATAAAACTCCCAAATCTTAGAAATCAACTAAAGGTTTGGATTCAAGGAGAAACTAGAAACCCTAACTTCATAATATAGCTAGAATGAAAGAGGAAGGATGGAGGAACTTACCTCAAGTGATTTCAAGCTCTAAAATACCTCCAATGGCTGAAAAATATGTGCCCTAGCATAGCCCCTCGTTACTTCTTCATCCCTCTCTCAACTTCTCTCTGTTTTTGTGTTTTTGGGTACTTAAATCTCAATTTTGATGTTTTGTTTGCAGACGATTGTCCATGTTGTAATTTATGTCTGGTTATGGTCGAAGCCACTAATTCAAATTTTCTCCCTCTATCCATAATCACAAATGGTTATCTCTAATGAAGGACTGAACTATAGATGGTTGTGAACAAAGAGCACACTTCTCTTCTAAGATGCTCAACTGTGGACAGTTATGAACAAAAGCTCAAATTCTCCTTCAAAATCACTCTTAAATGTTAAAACTTGCTGTACATTACTCCTATTCCATTCTCACTTTGTTTAATAATCTTAATTACTCTTGATTAATTTAATGACCCAACTCATGATTTGGACCTACAATTTTGGCCATATTGACCTAATATCCATCCTAGCTTAATCCCAAGGTTACCTAATGCTCCAATAAGTCCATTAGTGGTTCCAAAACATAATTAACTTAATTAATTTACCAATTTGCTTAATTATTCCTCAATTAATTTTATAAATCATGAATTTAATTTGTTGGGATGTTACATATAACACCTTTATAAAGAGCCAAATTTCACTTACTTCGAATTAGATTAAGGAAAAAGATAATTCCTCTAAGTTGTTAGTGCAAGCCATTGTTATGTAATTCAAAAAAGGTGGATATTATCCAATTAGAGAGACCAACTTCTTCAATATGTGAAGGGTGCATGGATAAGGCTCTAAACCAAATTGATCTTACATAATGACATCCCCCAAGAAGGTGATTTGCAGACCCAAGACTCAAACAACTAAAAGAACACTGAGATTGAACATTTAAATAGTGATGTTTAAGAACATTAACAAGAGGAATTGCTGAGCAAATTAACTTCCAAATGTACAAAAGTTGCTTTTAAGGCAATTTGATTTTCCAAAGAATGTTCCAAAAAGGAGCATTTTCTACAAGTGATATTTGGCTAGAAAGATACAGGTAACCACTCTTCCAAATCAATTTATTAGAACTGAGATACAAAGGCAATTGAATTTTTTCAATAGTTTGTGCTTACATTCTATCCATATAGGTAAGAAATAAGTCTACTATTCCAAACACCTGATACCAAAGAGAAGAAGAGGGTTGAGTCATTAAGTCAAAAACATATTTAATGTTTGAGTGCTATGATAATGCTTCATCCATTAGCTTCCACCATAATTTATGATCAATAGGAAAGTTAGCACCTGTGCCCACTTACTAGGATAACTGGTACAAAATGATATTCTTAGATTCCAAAATCCCCTCCCAAAACCATGATGAGTTGTTGGGCTTTTTGAGCTTAGATTTACTAGTGGAATCAAAATATTTGATTTTCAAATTTTTGCCTAATGCGAAACTTGTTTTAGCATTAATAATCCTCCATATTTACTTAGCAAATAAGGCCATATTCATTTCAGATGTTGTCCTAAGACCAAGTCCACCATTTTCTAAGGGAATGAATAATAAGTCCCCTTTGGTAACATGCATATTCTTTTTCTTCTCATCTCCAAATTCCCATAAAAAGCAAGTTTACACCAAGTGATCTTCAAAGTTTCTTTGGCAATCAAATACAAGAGAGTAGATGAGTATTGGAGGATGATAAAACCGATTTAATCAAGGAGAGTCTTGAAGCTTGAGAGAGCAATTTGGTTATCCAAGAAGCGATCATTCTTTCAACTGATTGTAGGACTTGTTTATAAATAATGCTCTTATCTTTGCCAGCATCTACCCAAGTCCTCAAATATTTGCCGAGCTTACCTGATAATGAAAAACCAAGATTTTTTGAAATGAAATTCCTAAGATCATGAGAAACATTAGGACTCAAGACCAGAATAGATTTGTTCTTGTTAATCTTTAATCCTGACCATCTGCTGAAGGTACCCAAGATTTCTTTGATAGCACACGAACTAGAGTTGTTACATTCAAAGAAAAGAGTTGAGTCATCCGTACACAGCAAATGAGTAATAGGAAAAGAATGACTATAGACTTTTATACCCCTGAGTAGCCCAATTTCCTCTTTGTGTAAAATTAAGCTTGAGAGAATATTGGTAACAAAAATATACAAATAAAGAGAAAGGGGATCTCCTTGCCTAATTTCATTAGAAGGAAATATTGGAGGAGTCATTCTACCATTAAAAATAAGCTAAAGTTGAATTGTGGTTATACAGTTCATGGTTAAGTTAATCACCTTTCTTGGAAAAATTATTGTGGTAACCATTGCTTCAATGAATGTCCTGGATATTTTATCAAAGACTTTTGCAAAGCCTATCTTCAGTACTACCAACTTCCTTTTCTTTCCTTTGTATGTAATCTGATGCATAAGGTCAGCTGCTAAAAATATGCTGTCAATAATGGGCCCCACTTTTACACAAGCCATCAGGTGGGGAAACAAGTTTAGACAAAAGAGGCTTGATTCTATTGCTTATGACCTTCAAAAGGATTTTATAAACTACATTGCAAAGAGTAATTGGCCTTTTAAGTCGTTGACAGAGTAATGGCTGTTATGTTTTGGAATTAGAGTGATGAAGGTTTTATTCAAGACTGAAAGAATATGCTCTAGATGGCACAAGAATTTAGTTATACTATATCAAAGTTCAAGAACTAAATTAGTAATAAATAAAATTTATTCATTTATTTTTTAACAGTTTCTTTAAGATTGGACCAACTTCAATCTTATAATCCAGGTTGACCAGATGATGACCTAGGCGCCCAAAGATTGTACGGACAGGTTTAATGGTCTAATTCTTTTTTTTTAAAAAAAAAAATAAGGCAAGCCTAGGGCTTGAAGAGTTTACAAATAAGACTACCTAGATAACCCTTAAACTATTATCATGTAAAAATATATATTCCCTCTGTTTAAAAATGTAAGACATTTTTTAAGGAGTTAAATTTTTAAAAATGTAAGACATTTTTAGTCTTTTAAGGTGTAATTATTGACTTTTTTTTAAAAGTGCCCCTACTAATAAATGATTTCATATTTATTGTTAGGTGTTTAATAAGAATAAATATAAAAAGATATAATTAATTTAAAAATAGATAATTATTTTACTGAAAAGTAAGAATGAGTTAAAAATATTTTATAATTTTTAAGAAAAGAAGTAACAATTTATAGGAATATTGGTAATAAAAGTTAGGGAAAAACACATTTACAGATCCTTATAGTTCGCATGAACTTTGAATGAGATCCTTATAATTTTATTTGTTAAAATTGAATCCTTGCACTTTCACATATTAAGTCGTTGGCCTTTCAAGCATTAACACCATTTAAAAAGGCAGATGTGGAATGAGAAAAGAAAAAGCCAAACCTGCAGTGGCTTTTTCTCTTGACTTCTAAGCAAACTGACCCCATGGAATTGTTTTTCTTGATTCACCCTCAGAGAATGAGAATGGAACTTGCAATAACCTTATCGTTTGATGCACATGGAATATTTTATGCTTTCTTTCCTTCTTCCATAAAGTCTCTACCTTCTTCGCCACCCCTTCATCTGGGACTTCAAACATAACTGATTCTTGTCCCATCTATTTCTTCTCTGAAACTAGCCTTTGCAGCTTCTTCTTCCTTCTCCTTCTCCCTCTTCAATGTCTCTTCCCTCATCATCTGCAGTCATCCTCACGAACAGGTCAGGGGTCTTTTCACCAGCGGTGAAAGAATAGTGCCGCTCCGACGATATAATCTGATTCAACCTCCTCTGCTTATGATCATTTTTTGGATCAATAATCCTTTGCTAATAAACATTTGCATCTAACAGCGCGAACAATGAAGAACAAAAGACACATATAGAACATGACACGAAAGACGCAAAGGGAACAAGACGAGCAATGAAAGAACACCATTACCGAAGACAAAACAACACAAAAAAAGCAAAGCACGAACAAGACGAAACAGCACAGTTATGGTGAAACTAATCTACGTGGATGATGATTAAGCACTGTCTCAATTAGCCACATCAGTTTTTTAAACGGTGTCAATGGTCTAAAGGCCAACCATCTTAACGTCTGAAAATGTAAGGTTCCAATTCCAGCAAACAAAATTATAAGGGCTTGATTCAAAATTAATGCAAATTATAAGGGCTGATAGATATGTTTTCCCAAAAGTTATCATTTTGCCAGCTCTATGATTATTTTGTGCAGTGAGATCTGCACGTGTAAAAACTTTACGATACACATGATGAATGTCAACATACATACTACCGTAAAAAAGGTTGACAGTGGCATTAGTTTTTGCCCTCCAAGGATCGCTCTTCGTTTTCGATTCCATCTGGTGGCCGAGGCTCAGGAAGACGTTTCAAGGAGGGTGTGGTGGAGACGGACGCATCAGAAGGCATCGATTGGGGCAGAGGCACGAGATGCCAAAATTTTACTCCCTCCAATCCTATTTATAAATTATTTCTACCAACTTCATCAATATCAATACAATAAAAGTACAAGAAATAAAAGTAAATAAAATTCCAAACATGTGCCTATATAATAAATCTAAAAAGTAATGTCCTGTTACTTTTTCTCTCTCATGAAGGATAATTTTAAAAATATCTCTCAAATATTACCTAAAAAGACGCACCATGACTCATAAATAGGATCAAATACACTTTCTAAAATGGGACTTATAAATGGGACCGGAAGGAGTAATGGTCTGATTCTGATCTCGTCTTTTTATACACCCCTTGCTGATAGGTTGCCCGTCTGACTACGTGAGAAAAGATACTCTTTTATCTTAAATTATAAAATATTTTTAAAAATATTTTCTCATTTTAAAACATAAAATACTTTAAATAAATTAAAATTTTATTAAATTCATTAATTTTAATATTATTTTTTTATAATTAATTTTTATCTTTTTTAATATATTAAATTATGAATATTTTTAAAAATTTATATTTTTATTTAAAAAAATAAAATTATTAAATATATTTAATAAATTTTATTAATATATAAAATTTTATTTAAAAGTATTTTATAATTTAAAAAAATAGTAATTTTTATGATTAAAATTTTAATTTTTATTAATCAAATTATACTTAGAAAATTAAAGTACTTGACTTTAAATGCATTGGGAAGAGGAAAACAGGAGATATTCTGATATGTACCTGTCCATCTGAAAATCATGGTAGGAAGACAATTTTTGATGCGATGGACTTGGGCAAATTCAGTGTCGGACACTGTTTTAAAAACCGGACCGGACCGGCCGGTCAGACCGGTCGGACCGTCGACCGGTCTGGTTCAAAGGAAAAAACAGTTTTTAGAGTTGAGCCGGGTTGAGCCGTTTCGAACCGGCGGTCGGACCGGGAACCGACGGTCGGACCGGGAACCGGATCCGGTTTTAAAAAACCGGACTGTTCAAAAAAAACTTTTTTTTTATTTTTTATCAAATTTTTTTAAAAAAATGACTAATTTTTTTAATCATTTGATATTATAGTGTATCATATAGCTTGTTAAGTCATAATAAACTTAAAATATTTAAGTTTTTTAAGTTAAATAGCAATTTTATATGTATTTCTTATATTTAAATTATTATATACATATATAATTTTTTTTTAATTTAATTATTACGTCACCCGGTCCAACCGGTTGAACCATGCGAACCGTGAACCGCTGACTTTTCCGGTTCAATGTGGTCCAACCGGTTGAACCATGCGAACCGTGAACCGCTGACTTTTCCGGTTCAATGTCCGGTCCGGTTCTGAAAACACTGGTGTCGGACAAACGAAAATAAGTCAGAATTAATTAATTTAACAATAAATTAATAATTAATAGTCGAAAATTGCATTGAATTAAGAATTGATTGCTATTGGTAAGGACGAGACAACACAATGAGTAAACCAAGTTGTGCACGTGCACGTGCACGTGCATCGCTATGTATTAACTGTGTGCTTTTGCAGAACAACTTTCATTAACTTTTACTTCATCTGGTACTATTCACAGAATAGAGAAAAAAAAGTTTATTATAATTTTTTTTTTTTAATAAACTTGAAACCATCTAGAACTTATCCTAATATCAGCCAAGGGGGGGAAGAGGAGGGAAGGATTCCGTGAAGACTAGCTGAGTCCGTACGTCCAGAACTGCTAGACAGGGCATGAGTGACATGCTCAATGGATAATTTGGTAATTCACTCATTTCATACCAAGTTATAACTAGATTCTTTTATTTTAGGAGACAAGCGTTGTGCCTGGTCAACATAAAGCCAAGGTGGAATGAAGCTATTTTGTAACTAAAGGAAGAAAGAAATAACTGAAGAGAGAGAGAGAGAGAGAGACTCCATGAATGGAGTAATTTTAAGTCAACGGTGTGATTGATAGGTAACAAGTTGAGATCATGTTTGGTATTTGGGAATTTTAAGGTTGAAAATGAAATCAGATGAAGAATTTATTTAAAAATGTGTTTGGTATGAAATAATTATAATTATTTGAAACCCTGATTTCATCAACAGTCCTAGAATCGGATTCCATTATCAACTCTATAGAATTGAGTCACTATTCATGGAATTCTTTTTTTTTTTCCTCACCATTACCCTCATCAATACTATTTTAATTTTTGAGAAAAATAGTACTTTGGTCATTTCCTATTTTTAGTGCAAACACTTCTTAAAATTATATCAAGATTTTATCATCATACTAAACACACTTTTAAAATTCAATTCTGATTTCAATTCCAATTTCGTCAAAAATTTTTTTATCATACCAAATAGGACCTTAATTTTTTTAATTGAGAGTTTAATATGATAAAAATACTATTTTAATTAAATACTCAAATTGAGGGAAGAAAAAACTACTAATTAACAAGCAATGCAACCTGTGATTGACACTGTCTTAACATGAAATGAAAATGCTAACACTTTTTAAAAGAAATGAGGTAATGAGTTTTTAAATTTTCTTTACTTATGATAAAATATCTTGAAAGTAATTATAAATAGAATTAAAAGAATATATGAAAATTTGTTGTAATCTCATGGCGGAGGGTGTTACATGTTTTTTTCTTCATAGCGAACGATTTGGTGTTTAAACCAAAACTCTAACTAATTCAGATCAAGCTAGATTAAGATTCTTTTGAGATCCTACTTACCATGTTTGGGACTAATAGAGCCACATGCAAGGATGCATAGGGTGGCATTGGATGGCAATTTGACTACAATACTACAGAAAAAAAAAAATTATTTTCTCATATACTACAGTTTCAAAAATATTTCTCCATATATTATAAATTTAAAAATCAGTTTGATGCATACCAAGTTTTGCAATTTTTTTAATATAAAAATATATAACTTGGTTTCAATCAAGCTAAGTTCTATGTTTTATTAAAAACAAAAGTTGATGTCACAAGCTGATAACCTTCTCTCTTCCTTTGTGTGAATAGTTATCCATTTTTTCTTATTTTTTATTCTATTGCTCAGTATCTTAAAAAATTTAAAGATATTATCACCTCCTGCTTAGACTAATGCAAACTACCACCATGTGTGATTGTTACCTATGCGGAGTTGGATTTAAATTTTATATTTAAAATATCACATTTTAAATCTAACATTTAAAATTCATGTGTTTAAAATTTTTTATTTGAGTAATTTAAAAAATTTTGAATGAAATAGAGAGATAAGTTGATATTTAAAATAAAAAATAAAAACTGAAAGGATATGTTAACTTCTATTTTTTAATTGATGAGAAATAAGAAATAGAAATAAGAAGACATGGAAGCATCAATAATAAAAACAAAACAAAATGTTTGAAAGAACTGAAATTTTAATTAACTATGGTATGAAGGAAATTTAAAATTATAAAAGAAATATAATAAGAAATAGATACATTTAGATTTGGAACTTAAATTTTTGTGTACCAAAAAAATAAATTTAATCCAATTCAAATTCTCATCAATCCAAACACACTCTTATAAACTTGTTAATCGAAATTTCTTGTGTTTTTATTATTAATGTCTTCATATCTTCTTATCTTTATTTCTTATTTCTCACCAATTTAAAAATATAAGTTAACACATCACTTGTAATTTTTTTTGTTTTTGTTTTAAATGTGAACTCATCTCTATCTTTGATTTGAAACTTTTTAAATTACTCAAATAAAAAATTTTAAACACATAAATTTTAAATGTAAAATTTAAAATGTGATATTTCAAATGTAAAAATTATATTCAAATCTGCATAAATAACAATCTTGCATTATGAGAGTTTGCATTAATTTAAGTAGGAGGTGATAATACTTTCAAAGTTTTCAAGATATCAAGTAATATAATAAAATAGAAATAGATAATTATTCATGCAAAAGAAAAATGAGAGAGAAGGCTTTCAGCTTGTCCTATCAACTTTTTTTAATAAAGTACTTCTTCTATTTTTATATGTAAGAGAAAAAAATTATATCATACAGTTTAAAAAAATTAATTAATTATAATAATTATATCTAAAAATAAAAAATTAGATTAAAATGCCTTATTTTTCATTAATATAAATTATGAAAGGCTATTTAGGAAATATGTAATAAATATTTATTGAAATATGTAATTTTACTTATATAAAAAATAATTAAAAAGTAATAATTTCTCTTATAAATAAAAATAGAGTAATATAAAACTTGACTTGATCATAATCAAATTATAAACTTTTATATTAAAAATTTTTTAAATTCGATTTACATGAAATTCATTTTTAAATTTATGGTATATGGAGAAATTATTTTAAAAATATAGTTTGTGAAAAAATATATATTTTTTTTGTTTTTGTTTTATAATATTGCAGTCAAGTTGCCGTCATTGGATTGTTGAGGAAACGAATGGCGACAATGACTTTTGACAGTGACGAGGACCCGTTAATTTAGGAACACTCTCTACCAACTACATTTAATGGATTTATTTAAGGCTTATTCTTCAAGGCAGGAAGCAGGATAGAAGAACCAAATATTGACCCATCGAGATAAAATGATGTTGGTACAACCAATATTTTAAAAGACCGACCGATTGTTAAATCAAAAAATCAACAAGCCTCAATTTTTATAGTTTAATTATCGAATTGATGATATGATACTTGAATAAAAAATGATATTAAACTCATATAAAATATATATACACACATGTATAAATTAAATCTATAGCATGTTTAATTGTTAATAAAATAACAAAACATAATCATAATTTCACAATATTATAAATTATAATTTTATAACTTGTTAAATATAAATGGGTCTTGGCTAAATCAAGTATGAGAAATTATAATTTTATAACTTATTAAATATAAATGGATCTTGGCTAAATTAAGTATGAGAAAACTATATCTATCAATATGGTCTCTAATCATATTTTATATACATGAATGGTTAAAATATTTTTCAAATTTTTTCATTTAGTCTTGTTTTTTTTAAAAAATCAGGTTCAGACTTGCCTCTGATTATTTGAAAAAAAAAGACGGTTCAAGTTTCTAATTAGGTTATGACTGAATGGAACTTTAAGATGTTATGGGACGTAATAATTTAATGTTGTTAATCGTTTGGGTTGGCATTGTTATGTTATAGATCCATAGGATTGATGAATGATTCTCCTACAATGGTTCTATTATGTTACCGGCTGGGATATCAACATGTCATGCAATCTTGAATTATAATTAATTAGTGTTATTTTCATCTAGAAAGGTTTTATATCTTTGAATTGTATATCAATGCCGATTTTTCAATATTTTATTCAATGGTAGATCAATGCCAATTTTTCAATATTTTATTTCATATTTATTCACAGTTTTAAGGATAGTTTTGAGCCAATTTAGATGTCCTGGACATTATTTAGATATTTGGTAATTTTGGGGTCAAGGTCTAATTTTGTGAAAATTCTGGGACAAAAGTGTAATCACGCAACAATAAAAAGAGAACATAATTTTTTTGATGAAAGAGAAAACATATTTAACACTCACATAATTATATATATAATGAAATGAAAAAATCTTTTATTTTATTCTTTTAAGAAAAAATAATTATTTATTTCTTATATAATTGTAATTCAATTAAAACTCAATTTTTAAATTTTAACTTAATGCATCTTAGTCATTTTAAAGATTGAGTGTCATTGAGTTAAAACTATAAAAATTAAATTGTAATAAGAAAAATTTTAAGACTGTGTTTTAACTTTTAATTGGGTAAAAATTGTAAGGACAACTGATTGATTTTTCTTTTTATCTTATTAAGATTTTTTATTATTCAAAATACAAATAAAATAACATTGTCAAATTATCTACTGAATTAATAAATTTCCGCATGACCATTTGATGACGTGGCAAACAAGTCCAAAATTGTGTGCTTACTGTTTATTGGTGAATTTCTTCCGAATATAATTGTGCGCGTGAGCGAGGGAGATGTAGGATGTGCAATGATCGTGCGTGTGTGAACCCCCCTCCCCTCATGAGAACGTGTTAGTTAGCACCAAGGATGGAAGCTGAACTTCATTTTAAAGGGGTTAAACATTTATTGGATTGAAAAGGTTGATAAAGTTAATATTTATTCTAACTCTATGAAAGCTCTTATATTGATATGCAATAAATTCTCTATAAATTATTTTATAATTGCAATTATCAACGACTGAATGATCACTTTCAATCACAACTGTAAGGAGGCTAACAAATATGTACATTGGTTGGCTCATTAACCTTTTATTGATAATCTTAATGTTCATATTTTTAGTATTCCACTATTTGGAAGTAAAAATTTCTTGTACGTTTATATGACATAACATGCCATTTAGCACAGTGTTTTTATGGCCTTTTATTCAAAAAAAAATAATAAAAAAAAGCAAAAGCCAAAACAAATACCCTTCAGGTCTTACTTATAAGATAAAAAGAAAAAATTAATTTTCATATTTATAAAGCACTTCATTACTTATTATATTTATTTTTATCTTTTTATCTTTATTAAATGTTCAAAAAAAATTTAAAAATAATTATTTTTATTTTTATTATAAGATAGAGGTAAAAATTTATTAAATTTTAAGATAATATTAATAAAATTTAAATTTTTTTATTTTTTTTAAAATATGTTATACCACTTATAAGTAAGATTAAAAGAATACAAACACTAGCAAAAGGCAAGAGCAACGAAACAAAGACAAGGACAAACATGAAGAAAGGTGAAAGCAAAAAAGACAAAACAAAAACAATTAAGACTCATAAACTTGTTTGTGGGCCACACTTAATATGACAATTGACCAGTTAAAAGAGCCTAACTAGAAAGGAGAGGGTCTCCGGGCTTAAAGGAGGCTATGGTGAATGGTGCTGTAATGAGGATACTTTGACAACTTGGGCCCAAAATTTTTCAAGAATCTCTACTACCGTGAAGCGGATATTGTTCCTTCATATAAGGGGAGGGGACCCTTCCCGAGGGTGGCTACTAACTCTATGCAAACTTTGGGATCCTGCATCACTTTCAATGAAGTCCATAGTGCTCTATTTCATATTTGATATGAAACCTCTTAAGGTCCCAAGTATTGATGGGATCCATGTTACTTTCTTGCAAAATTGTTGGGAAACAAATGGTACTTCTATTTGTTCTCTAAAAAATCGTAGGGCCTGAATTAAATGAAACTCTTATTACTTTGATCTCTAAAGTTGATAATTCTCAGCGTTTGAAAGAGTTTCAGCTTATCAGTTTGTGCACTCTTCTTTTAAAGATTATCACAAAGGTCTTAGCAAATCCATTTAAGGAAATCTTGCAGGGGCTAGTTCTTCCCAACCAAGTGAGTTTTATTGCCAAACGTCAACTATATGATAATATCATCGTTGTGCAAAAGGCCATACATTCCATGAGAAATAAATATAGATCTATGATCTTGAAAACGCTTATAATCATTTATGGTGGAATTTTATAGAATATACTCTTTATGATGCTAGGTACTGAACAACTTTATCAAAACATATATGACTTGCATCACAACTTGTAAGATGAGGGTTATGTGGAATGGACAACAAATATACATTTTCTCACCTTCGAGAGGAATTTGTTAAGGTGACTCACTTTTTCTTTATATTTTTTGTACTTTGTATGGAAAGACTTTCTCAAATTATCAAGAAGGCTATGGAAACAAATATGTTAAAATCTATTAAATTAGGTAAAAAATGGACCTCCTTTATCTCATATGTTCTTTGCTAATGACTTAATCCTTTTTAGCACTATTGACAATTCTCAGACTAGACTTATTAAAAAAATCTTGGAGGATTTTTTGGTAAAGCACCACACACACACACACATTTATATATGATATATAATATTAAGTTTTACATGTGAGCAATGCAATGTTGAATTTTTTAGTTTTATATTTCTATATGCATCTAGCAATTATAAGACTAATCCTTTAAAAAATCTTAGCATTATTTAAGAACTTATCCTCTTTCAAGCTATGTTCTTTATACACAACTTTAGAAATCAAACTCTGAAATGATATTTAAGAAATCCGAACTGCTATTATCTGGACCATACCTACTTGGTAATGTAATATTGAATTTAATTATATTGGATATCACTGCTCTCCCAACATAATACTTTTATTTGTAATATTTAAAAATTTAAAATTGAGTTCCTTGTATATAACTGAACCACCATTGATCTGGACAGACTAATTTGGAACCTTTTATTATTGATCAAAATTTCTTAGAATTTCCTTTAACTAAGAAAAGTTAGATCAATAATCAAACCCTCTCGGAATTCTTTTTCCTCCCATCAGATTAATGGAAGTTTTCATTTTTACCATATGCTTATTCTATTATTATAAATTTGAATGGTCATTTATATCTGTAACTTTGAGAGAGAAATTAAAAAGGAGAATGCCAAACAAATCCTATCCAAATAAGCAAAAGGCTGAAAAGTACCATGAATTGGGATAATCTTACATATCTTAAAGTCCATCAACTTTTTTACTATTATATTGTTCACAACCATTATTCACTTGTCTCTTTTTATTTTTAGGGGAAAAATGTGCACTAGTATTCTCTGCTCTCTTTCCCATTCCAAATCCTTACATCCTTAAGAGGAAGTCATCACCCCCTCACCCTCTTTCTTGCTGTGCCCACCACCGTTGAGCTTCAACTTCATCATCGCCGTACCTTCTCTCCACCTTCATTCCCACAGATTGAACTTTGTCCTTCACTTATAAAGAACCTCATCTTTGGCTTCATCTCCCTCATCTTCTTCATTTTCCTTTCCCTAGAGAGAGGCATATTTTTCCCCTTATACAAAAGGGAAATGTCCACTTTAAAGACTTAGCAGATTTTGAATCTCATTAATGACTCCTCGCTCATCGTGCAATTATAAGGTATCGTCATTCACATGGCTAATGGACTCAAGGAAATTTGATTGAAGAATTATTCTTTGGTGTCTTGCTTCCCATGCATCTTTAAGTCTTGTAAGTAATCCTATCAAAGAGAGGCATCTTATACATTTTTTGTTTACTTGTACTCTCTCTCTACAGTTATGCTATCTTCTCTGTGATCTTTCTCTAATTTACTGATTTATTATATAAGTTAGGAAATCTTTCTATGAAATCAAATGCTTTGCAATCCTTAGTGAATGTTTAGTTAGTACTTCTATTTTTTCTTTTTCTAGTTAGTTAATTTTGCTCTCCCTGTTATTATAGATTAATATATAATATATATTTCATGTGTGATTTTGCATCTTCCCCTTTACCTTTGGTTAATTTTATTTGGTGGCAAGTAGCCTTCCTCATTTCTTCCGACTTGGATGCAGATGTGATTAATGCATTTATTGTCAATTTGGTGAATTCTAACATATCTTAGAAGAAACCTAAGAGGCTGGAAGCTGTTGAGGAAGACATGGAGAGGGTGAGAGTTTGGTTTGTTAGAAGCCTTTGTGATTATTTGCAATGCACAATCAAAGCTTAATTTAAGCTCTCCTATTGTGTTTTCTTTCATTCAACTGGTATTCATCGATCTTTGGAAATATGCCAACTTGTGGAGCTATATGCATTTGAAATTTGATTTATTATGTATGTTTTCTTATATTATGTAGATATGATGTTGCCTATTCATACATCTTCTCTGCTTGAATCTATATTGTGCAAAAAAAAAAAACAATTTTTTTTTTCAATTTGCTTGAATCTTCATCTTTCTTTTGCTGCATCATTTGTGAGGTTTGCCCAATCTTGGTGATGTTCTTTTATTCTTTTCTTTCCTTTATGTCTTTCATTATAATCTCGACTCTTATTCTCTGACCCTTCATTAACTGTGCTTTAGCTGTGTAATTCTAGTTCTTCTTAAATTAAGAGCACATGTAAAGGTAAACAAATTTCAAGCTTCTATTCCACCTTCTCTATGAAAGAGATATAAAATTAGTGATTTAAAGGCTCATGCTAAAATTGTTCATAGAAATAGTAGAACTTAATTGAAATTTTTATTGAACTCATTCTTTTCCTCATCTTTTTGGCTATACAATCTGTATGAGTGACAAGTACATAGAAGGTGATTAGGAGTCTAAATTTGGTGATCATTGTTTCCTCACTTGCCCTATAACTCTGCTGAGAAATGTGCAATCAAAGCAAAAAGTCTGGATGAAGGAGAATAAAACATATAAGGGAAAAGAATACACGAGAGGGAGGTTTGATTTGCTTTATATGTCTTACTTACACTTGATAGTAATGTTATTTATGCTAGCAATGTAAGTATATATTTATTTACGGAATTAGGATTGATAGTAATGTTAATAGTTATTTAGGCTATGCAACACTAAAATGGCAAAGCAGCTTAAACAATGAATTTATGACGATGGTTATTTAGGCTGGCAAGTTATTTACTAAATGAGGGTTGACAATAATGTTAATGGTTATTTACTTGATCAAATAGCAGTTTTTGATATATTTTTTTGCCAAAGCAAAAATTAAACATTAACCAACAAAACATCAATACGAATTGGATAGTTACAAGTTCAGCAAAAGACTTTTGAATACCTTGGATTACTAATTGGTAATTAAATGGTCATTGTTATTTACAGTAGAAAGTTAGTTCAAATTGATTACATGTTTGTCTTTGTGTAGAATAAATCTATTATTTGATCTGGGTGTTAGGTCCTCTTCACGTGATGCCCAATCAATATAATCACGATAGTTGACTAGGTATCGTAGTCTCTTTGGGAAAAAAAGATTGAGTCCTTTCATGTCCTACTTATTTGGATATTTTCCTACTATCATTATAAAAGGTTAACTTTCATTGCTAACAGGTGATGATGATAAGGAGAGTTACAGATTATTTTTGACCTTTTTGTCTGGCAGATTTAATTAACAGGAATGATTTTTGAAACAAACCCTGTGTAGTGGTAACCACTTATAATATGCGTGCTTTATCATATAGAGAGACCTTAGGTAGTATGAGAAAGTGTGTAATGGTAATTAGTTTCACATCTTTTAGGACCAAATATTTGTGTACATTTAATTTTGACATTTTGTTAGATTGTGTTGTTGCCCTTATAGTACTTGTCCTCACGTGATGAAGCATGTTTTACTGTGTCTTGGTAATTTTTTGTTACCCTCTTTGTATTTTAGTCACAAGATAGGCTAGATGAATTCAATCATGCACAACCAGGAGAAAGGGAATAAGCTTTAGCAGGCTTAAATTCTGATTTTACTTATTTCTATTTGTTGCTCTTTTAATTGATTTTAATACCATTGGAATGAAATATTTTTTTCCCTATTACGTATTTTTAGTTTAGGTTCCCTTACTTAGATCCTTTTTTTTTATGTTTCCTAATTATTTTTTTAGTGATCGCTGGTTTGTTTAGCTGTGAAATTAATTGTATGAAATTGACTTACAAATAAGCAATTTATAAGAAGTGAAGTCAATTATGTTACATAACAATTATGTTTTATTTTATCATGTTTTCCATGTCCTTTAAACAAAAAAAAATATGAGTAATTACAAACTTAGGGGATATTTTATCTCTAAACCTAATGTGTTCTAACCGGTAAATTTTATAATTTCAGAAAATACAAACCCACCCTTAAGCACCTTCAATTTTCTTTATTCCATTTTGTTTCACAATGCTTGCACTACTTGAACTTCAATTCAATTTTCATGATTGGTTGCTTCACTCGTTCATCTTGCTTCAAATTAGCTAAAGGTTAAGGAGTGCCGATAATTTCACATCCAGAGGATTGCCAATCCTTTCAAGGAGGTTTGTAATTTTTATTTTCATTTATCTGTTATTGTTATGACCAATGTCAAAGGTCATGTGTCTCTAGTTACTTAATCTTTTGTTTTATGATTTTAGTTGCAACCAAAGTAAAACTAGAACTGTCTTTCTTGTGATGATTTGTGATGTTTTCACCTGTTATTTAGTATTTTGTGTTACATCATGAGTCATTAATAGTTTTATTCTAAATATTTGTTTTGTATGTCCGTTCATTTGACTATTCTTTTTCTTATTTTAATTCTATATATGTCAAATTGTGTAGCAAAAAATAGATGATATTACTTTATATGAAGATTAATTTTGGAATTTTTTTTCCATTTTGCATGTTAGGATTCTTGACCAACCCATACATTAAAGATTCTGATGGAAGACATCATATGTCTTTTAATGATATTCCTTTGTTTTAGTTAAGGTTGAGAATTTTTTTTAATTCACTATTTAGTGTCAGTGATTGGTTAGTGTTGTGTGATGTATTGGGTAAATTTTTTTGATTGTATAGTTTCTTTGTTTAGGAAAACTAAAAGCTAGTCGTGGCGATGAACACTTTGACAGTTGCCATAAGTTGGCAGGTTTTTAAATTTTGGTTTCCACTAACATTTCTTATCGTTCTTGATTAAAAGAGGAAAACCATCTTCTGTCTGTGGATTGTGGTACCAAAAGGCAAAACAAAAAGTGGATGTCAAGCTTTGTATCAACTTCACCTACAAATGAAAACAATTTAATCATTGATCTCAGTGTCATTTGGGATAATGACACTATCCTTAGGGATTCAAGGTGGTAGTTTGTTAATTTTTTTTGTTTGTGTCTACATTTTTTATTTTTACCTTATTTTTTTATCATGCCATTAATTTTTTCCCATTACATATGTAGGAATGTTATGAGGATGTTGGTCAACTTATCAAAGGTTATATTTTCCCTTACTTTTTATGATTTTGCAAAGATGAATTATTAGTATTTGAGATTGGTTATCCTTCAATACGTGCACATGGTATGTTTTTGCAACATTGCAAATCATCAATGATGATGTTCATATATTAAGGCCCTACATGGAAGATAATACCATCCAAATCTTCTCTGCATGCCATCATTAGTGCGCCTTTCTTTAGCGAGCTATTGTTGGTATATATGTCTTCCCTTTAGTTGTACTATTTTTTTGAAAGTCGATTTAATGTGTAGGATATGACAATGAAGGAGATCCAACTTTTGCTTGTGCTCATTATAATGCCTTTATATAGTACAATGAAAGAATTAAACATGAACTATCTGTTGAATCATTGTGCTTTGCACTTTGTTGTTCGCAAGGGAAAATAAAGTTGCCACTATGGTTGCAGCCACCTATGTACTTGAAACATTTGTTTTTTTAACATTGGTGCAAATGATTCTAATAGTTTTATGAAGAATGTCACATGTTACAACAATATGTTTTCTTTCACTTCTATAGGAGGCCAAATAAAGGTTCATGATAGACGTGGTCCTTTTTCATTCACATTAAGTGGTCATAATTATCATCATATTGGAAGTCTTTTACTTGAAAGTGGGACTATTCCTGTTTACTCTCAACTATATGCGGTTGACATTGATAATCAGATAGCTGTAGTAAGGTATTATTTTATTTCAGGATGATGTATTTGTAATTTTATTTAATGTTATTTTCTATTATTAAAATTTAGTTATTTACTTTATTGTGTAGGGGGCGAAACTAAGAGATTCACATAGATCCAGAAATTATTGATAAATTAATGCATTTGTTTGACAATGTTAATATCTTAGTCCAACTTTATAGATCTGCTTCCAAAATTGTTATAAATAAATGTCAAGATGACATTAAAATTTTATTACTAAGTGAACGCTCACATGGTCAAAGGAATTATAACTTTCTTATGTCTTCTGATTGGCTGCCCTTAAGGAATTTGACCATTCTTATCACCCTAAGGAGATTATTGTGAGGAAACAATCAAGGGAATTAAGGAGAATTCATGAGTTTCTTTAGTCTTACTTGCCTCTTCAATACCCTATTTTGTTTCCATTTGGTTTTAGAGGTTATGAATCTAATATTGAACATGCCCATCAACCTAACTCTGAACATTCAAAGAAAAAAATGGTTTCTATTAGGGAATTTTTAGCTTATTGCTTGATGACTAGAGATAATGAATGTTCTACATTACTCTATTTTGGGAAATTATTTTAGCAATTTGTTGTCGATGGTTATACCATAATTGAAGCTCATCGACTTCATTTTATTCGCTCAAATCAAGTTAAATTACATGTTGATAAGTATAAGCATTTAACAAATGCTGTGTTGAGGGGAGAAGATCGTGTTGTGTCCATTGGTAAGTGAATTATATTGCCATATTACAGACCATATTACATCATAAGAATTTTTCATTTGAAATTGAAATCATTGCTCAAAGTAGCAAAAGAAGAGTAAGTTTTTAGGGTTGTTGAGGTTGGTAAGTCTTTAACTTCATTGCCCATCTTGGTGTGAATTAATTGATTGTTGTATTGTCATGTTTTAAACTTAATTTCTTTTTTCCACTTCATCATTAACAATTTTGCTCTTTCATTCATTATTAGTGGTGTTCACTATTGAGTTTCGAAAAAGAGGCCTACCTCATGCTCATATTATACTGTGGCTTGGCAACAAAGACAAGTAAGTCATAGGAGAAATAGTTGACAAAGTGATTTATGTTGAGATACCTAATCCTTCAAAGGACCCTATTTTGCATCAACTTGTGAAAACTCATATGCTCCACAGACCATGTGGTCATTCTCACTCTAAGGCTCCTTTCATGAAAGATGGTAAGTATTGTGAATTTTTTCCTAAAAAATTTCATTCCACCATAATTGTTAATGAGGATGGGTATCTTACATAATGAAGAAGGGATAATGATATATCAGTTTTGAAGAAAGAAGTTCCTTTAGATAATCGATTTATGGTCCCTTATAATCCTTACCTATTACTCAAATTTCAATGTCATTTGAATATAGTGAAGACAAATCACACTTACTCTGTTAAGTACCTTTTCAAATATGTCAATAAAGGCAATAATAGAATCATTGCTTCTTTTTACCAAGGGAATCGACAAAATGTTGATAATGGTTTTCAAGATGAAATCAAACAATATTGTGATTGTCATTATGTCTCGTCTTGTGAAGGAGCTTGGTGAATATTTGGGTTTGACATTCAGTACAAGTTTCCTTCTATTGAAAGGTTAAGATTCCATTTGTCTGATAAGCAACCTATTTTCTATTCTGACTTTTCCAAAATCCATTCTATCTTAGACAACCTAACTATTAGCGAATCATTGTTGATTGCTTGGATAAAGTATAGTGCTGATAACATAGATGGGCGTGACTTGACATATGTTGAATTTCCTTCTAAACTTGTTTACAAGAAAAAGTACCATCTTTGGAAGCCGTGTGAAAGAGGAATTAAGATTGGTAGATTGAGACATGTTCATCCTAGTACTAGGGAATTGTATTTCATGCGAGTTATGCTTAACAAAGTGAAAGGTGCATCCTCCTTTAAAGACCTTCAAACAATCAACAATATTGTTCATCCTACTTATAGGTCAGCATGTTATGCAATGAGATTGTTAAATGATGATCAAATGTTTATTATTGCTATTAAAGAAGCTACTTATTAGGTTTCTGCAATGTGTTTATGTATATTTTTTGCCTAAATGCTTTTGGCACAGTCTTTATCCAGGTTGAAGTTTTTATGGGACCAAACAAAGGCTTTACTGTCTAATGAAATGCTCTACATTCCTAAGGGAAATGAGAACTTGTCTAATATGTATTTATATTACTTTGTTACACTTTCCTTGTCTTATTATAAACTACATCTAGATTTCTATTTAGTTTTTAATATGGTATTTAAATTTTTCATTACAGACATTAAACTCTCATTTTTAAATAAAAAGAATGAGGCATTGAAAGTTATTAATATTTTCCTTCACAATAATGGCAGATCATTAAATGATTACCTTGAATTTTCAATTCCTTTTGATAATGGACTTCTTATTATGCGAACTCTTTAATTTAGGAGGAATTAAATGTTGATAGGGATTCTCTTTGTGTCCAAGCTAATCAATTAATTGCTACGTTGACAGTAGAACAAACTTATATTTTCAAACATCTTATTGATAGTTTATCCACTTAAAATGCAAATTTTTTTTGTTTATGGTTTTGAGGCACTTGTAAAATATATTTGTGGAATTACCTAAGCATTTATTTGAAATCTCAAGGTGAAATAGTTTTAAGCATTGCTTCTAGTGGGATTGTATCTATATTACTTCCTAATGGCCAAACGACTCATTCTAGATTAGCTATTCCCATAGATATTAATGAAGATTCAACTTGTAGCATTAAACAAAATTCACCTTTGGCTATGTTCATTTGTAAGGCCAAACTTATAATTTGGGATGAAGCACCTATGATTCATCAATTTTGTATGGAAGCTATTGATAGGTCCTTTAGAGATTTAAGGATTGATTCTAATGAAAATGAATTTCTACCATTTAGAGGGAAACGTGTGGTCTTGGGAGGTGACTTCAGACAAATCTTACTAGTCATCACTAAGGGTAACAAGGTTGATGTAGTAAATGCAACCATTAATCATTCATATTTATGGAAATATTGCAAAGCTTTTGTGCTTACCAAAAATCAAAGGTTGCAAATTATTGTGCAGCCACAACATCATGACTTAAAAGAATTTTCTAAGTGGTTGCTTGATGTGGGTGAGGGTAAATCAATCAACTGTATCATGGCTATGCTGATATTCAGATCCTAAATGACTTTTTGATCCTAAACTATAACGATCCAATCAAGGCAATAGTTAATGCTATATTTGGGGATGTTAGGGAAAGGTCAAAAGATTCTCTCTTTTTAACATCTAGGGCTATTCTATCTCCCACTATAAATGTTAATAAAATCAATCAATACATTTGTTTTACTTTCCTTGAGAGCAAGTGAACTTTTTTAGCTCTGATTTAACTGCCTTAAGATCTTATGAAAATGATTCATTTGATGATATTTATACACCTAAATTCCTTAATACCATTGAATGTTCTAGATTGCCTCCTCATAAATTGTCACTAAAAATAGGAATGCCTGTCATGCTTATTCGTAATATTGATTTGTCAATGGGTTTGTGTAATGGAACTTTGTTGACAATTGAGCAGATTGATAGCAAAGTAATCGAGGCACAAATTTTAAATGGTTTTCATGTCAACTAGAAGGCACTAATTCATAGAATGGATATGATTTCTTCTTACTCAAGGTTACCATTTAAAATGAATAGAAGATAATTTCCCTTACTCATATCTTTCACATGATTGTGAATAAAAGTCAAGGATAGTCTTTCAATTAAGTGGGAATATTTCTTCCCAATCCTGCTTTCCCTTATGGCCAGTTATATGTTGCTTTGATTAGGGTGAAATTTAGGCATGGCTTGAAGTTAGTAATACATACTTATGATCATGAATCAAGGGCCATGACAGATGACACAACGTTGTGTACCAAGAGGTGTTTGACAATATTCCTGTTATGCAGCTGCCATGCTTTATGGTTGGCAAAGGATCCACTATGGTATGAGACGTATGATTAACTTTTTTTAATGTGGATTATATAATTTTTCATTTACCTATTTTTTTTATTCTTCTTTATTTGTTTCTTCCTATCCATTGAACATGTTTTTGTTCCCCTAACATTTTATGTGGTTTGTGATGTTGTTTTATACTAAATTATCATATATACTATATATGGTCTTATTTTCTTCTCATTCCTGTTTTCCCTCATGACTGATTATATATTGCTTTGTTTAAGGTGTTTTTTAGGCATGTTTTGAAGATATTAATACATACTAATGATCATGAAATTAGGACCATGACACAAAACGTTGTGTTCTAGGAGGTGTTTGACAATATTCCTGTTATGCAGCTACTATGGGTCCTGGTTATCAAAAAATCCATTACGGTATGAAAAGTATGATTAACTCTTTTTAGTGTGGATTTTATAAATTTTCATTTTCTTATTTGTGTTTTTCTTCTATATTTGTATCGTTATATTCATTTAACGTGTTTTTGTTCTCCTAACATTTATGTGGTTTGTGATGTTGTTTTATGATAAATTGTCATATATTCTATATATGCTCTAATTTTTCTCATGTTTCAATTTCTTTTCTAGTATTTTTTTTATCTCCATATTATTGTTTAGTGTTTAGATATAATTTCCCAACTGCTTCAACTTTTCATTGTATTATTATTCACATAAGTGTTTTCTCCTTGTTACCCTTCTTTGGTGTGGGTCCTAAATTGTTAACTGTGTAATTTGTTCACTTTCTAGATTGCATTGGTTGGTTTCCTATCTCTCTCCCTGTCTCTCTTCCAATTTAATTTCCTCGTCCAATTTTACCTCCTGTTTAGTTCTGATTATAGGTTTGTTAGAATTTAAATCTCTAAACTACTATTCTTTGTGTTAAATTTCTCTCTTTCTCATATAGTTTTTCTTACTTTGTTACAAATATTTATCTCTTTTGTTGTAATCATCCAAGAATTTCACAATGTTCATCTATATCGATTCCAATGACTACTCAAAAATTACATTATTGGTATAAGTTCATTGACGTAAATCAACTTTAGAGATTTGTCCGGTTATGTTTACTGTTTTTTCATGTTCATTCAATATAGCTTATATATATTTATTTAACAAAATTATTGTTATTCTCATCTTCATTATTTTATTTTTCCAATACCCTCAGCTCTCATTTGCATGAAAGTTGTGAGGTTATATATTACATGTTAGTTTCTCATAATAAATAAATATATTCCACCTTAATTAAAATTACTATTATCTATATCTTTATTCTATATTTCCTCACATATTACATTAGTGGTAATTTCTAAAATCATAAAGTTATATCATTGTCAAGGATTTATACAAATTATTTATATTGTTTTTTCATATTCATTCAATCTGACATGTAGATTTATTTAACGAAATGAGTATGATTTTTTTTTTTTAAATTTTCCCGTTACGCATTTGTAAAAATATCTTGCAATGTTTGTTTATGTTCATTTATTCTAACATGAGTGTTTCTTTAACAAAATCATTAATATGTGTACATTATCACTCTCTAGGAATCATCATATGCTACTTACAACTATAGTCATTTATGAGATTCAACATTTTTTTTTATCTTCTCGAAACATTCTTTTCCTTCTTTGGGTGCTTTTTTTTTTTGTTTTGTTTTGTTTTGCATTAACTAACTCTTACGGTCATTAACTTGTGGCGTACTGTTTCATCCTTAACCAAATTAATGATTTTCGGGCCACTCTTCCACTACCCAATGAAATAGGACAGCAAATAGTTTTCTTTTGGGTCTTTTTAATAATTATTTAAATTTCACTTTAATTAATTATCAAAAAAGAATTTCTTTGACAAATATATTAAGTTCAAAGTACCCTTGTGTTGCTTTTTCCGATGTCAAAACTTGTAAGCTCACAAGGTGCTTCGTTTTTCAACTTTACCCCTTCCTTCGGCGATTTATTTATATTGATTTTGGAGAATCGTTTGGCAAGGGGGGGGGGGGGGAACGCACTAAATGACTGTACGATTCTCAATCTGCACGATTTCTATCGGTCGATTTTCCCTTCTTTCTTCCTAAGGGTTTCCACCGACATCTTGCAAGCCCATTTTTGTCTTCGTCCCTTCTTCTATCTCAACGATGAACACAAATATGGATGTCTGATTGATTGATGAAGCATATTTCACGGCATGTGTCTTTAGGTATGTAATCTTCAGCCACTCTCGTCCTTGCCAATATACCTAAAAAAATTTCCAGTGATATACTTACTCGATCTACGGATATGAAAAGTTTGCATTTTTACGCTTTTTTTTATAGATTGTTAACTGTTTGCTTATATATTGGATACCCTTAATTTTTTTTCCTTACGCAAAATCAATGTCCACAACAGATCTAATGATTAGTTTGGTTTAATCTTTTTTTGGTCTTTTCATGCCACATTTCAAATATGTTATATCATAGTTATGCTAACAATGTAATTAGAATTCTACTGGCACTACACACTGAAAATCTTAGGGAAAGCACTATTTTTTTACATTGATTTATATTTTTCATTATTTTTCCATTTGTTTATAGCGAAGATAATTCTTTTTGTTTGGAATAGGGATACCGAATGCAGATGCCTTTGTGGATAGATAAATTCATTAAACGTTATTCCATAAAGCAGTAATGAATAGATTAAATTAATATCATAGATAAATTCACCAATGTATTTCTAACATAATTTTTTGTATGGGTAGTCTTGCATAAGCATTGCATATTACACGTCTATGAAAACAAAACAAAAAAAGGCTCAATTCATCTGTACAGTTTTTTTAAATGATTCATAAACAATTTTATACAACAATCACATTTCATGAACAACTTACAATTGAAAAAATAATATTATTTATTGAACAGCTTCATCATATTTTAACTTCAGATCTTGTCTTTAAATTTAGGAGAAAGACGTCTTAAATTTAATAAAATAATGCATACCATTCAACAACTGTATAATTTTAATACTACTAGTAAGTTATGTTATTAGCATAACTAGCATACCGGCATAAGTGATAAAGTACAACAGTCCATTTTTACATGTATTCCACAATATGTCATCACATATAAACACTAAACTATACTGTCAGTAACTTTTTAAAAAAGGTCTCCAATGTTATAATACATCACCTTCCAAATATATCATTAAATGATGCCGTGTGCATCCATCCATATCAATAGTGTTACAAAGAAACTTAACAAAATTATGGTTACTTTGTATATTTTTTGACATTTAAAACAAATATATCCTTCTTACTTTCAGAATTATATACAAGATATGTTTCGTCTTCTTATAGGTCAACTGTTTGGGTAGAATGTAACGGTATCGTTGACCATAACAATCAAGCGAGGTATTGTATTGATAAGATCCAAATCTTATCTGAACCCACAACACGTGGAATACCTATGATTAACATATATATTTTTATGTGTATTTTGGTTACCCATAACAAAATATTCGTTCGTTAATACTTGTCATGATTATATTGAACTAAATAATTTTTTTATGTTACATTAATCTTTACCTTATAATATATCATGTTAGTTTAGGTTAAGTCATAAAAGTCAGTTTATCTGGGTTACGATGGAAAATATTTTCCCATTCATCGCGTTATAATGACCTCAATATTTACTCTTTGATAGCAAGAATATGTACACTATATTTATCTACGAATATTTCGTTAACTACAAGTATAAAAATAGAAAATAATAACTTTTCCTGCCCGATTGTGTGATGGTATACATTAAGATCTCTCATAAACATGCACATAAATAACATAACCTGTCAAAATTTTAAAAACATAACTTTTTTATTTTTCATTCTAGTATAACACAGTACACATTTTTAATTGCATCAATAAAATGATTTTTCCGATAACATATATAAAATAATAAGTACAATTTTCCCCCTTCATCTCTCCTTTCATTTCAATTAATTGTACACATTTTCCAACATGAATTGTGATTTGACTCATTTCTGTCTTAGGTATCAAAAGAAGAAGTTAGCTAAAGAAATTTGTTTCTTTTATATTACACTTCTGGTACAATTTGTACAGGCACTTCCAGTTATCAATTTCCATCGGTGCAAACATACCAATCTGCATTCTTATCCCCAATTCGTAGTGTTGAGATTATTTCCATGCTGTTCATTGCCTTTCACACACATATTTGTCTTTTTTTTTTTTTTTTCAAGGTGAGGGTTTCTCCAATTCAGAAAGAGAGTCTCTCCATTTTTTTTTCCCTTTATTTTTCTCCACTTCCTCCATCCCCACCATTGATTAATTTTATTATTTAAAAAAATTATTTAATAAAATAATTTGAATGGTGAAGATGGGAGAAGTGAAGGAAAATGAAGGGAAAAAAAAAAGGAAAAACCCTCTCCCCCTCCAATTCAATTTGGTCTGGAACTTCTCTGCATTTCCTGGTCACTAGTTAGGATCTAATGTACAATTGATTAGTTAAACAAGTTATGGACCACATTCCTTTTCGAGTATTAGATTGATTGAAATTAAATTTTCAACATTCTATCATTGATATTACCTTTTTAAAAAAATATTTACAATAAACTTTTATTTCAGTGTTCAAAATTAAATTAAAATGTGCCTAAAATGTACTCAAAAAGTTATATTCTTCTCTACATTCTTCACAAAAAACATAAAATAAAATATTAATAGATTATGCACATACTAATATAACTTAAATTGCATATTCTCTATAATGATGTATCCACAGATCATTCTTACACTTACAGAATCAGATCATTTTTTCTTAATTTTCACTTGTCTATACATCCATCTCAACAAAATGATGGAACTAAAAACACGAATAAACAACAGAAGCACTACTTCAACCATACATGATCATTGATAAATAATAACGTTTTCTCCCTATGCTAAACGGAAAAAAAAATAATCAACGTGGTAATCACTCCAATGAAAGTAAATAATACATAAACACATTTCATCTTCCACGAACCTATTTCCCTTTCAAGTTGACTGCGTTCTTGAACATAATAGTTTTTTTCCTCTTCTAGCTTCAACTTTTGTTGTGTCAACAATATATACTGAATTTTCAACCTCTCATAGTGGTCGAAAAATTAATTTCTTTCTTCTTCCAACTGCCTCATCTTTCATACTTGCTCCAACGTAGCTTGTGGAACAGGACCATCGAACCAATTAAAATAATTACAGGTCGAAATTTCTTACATCAAAATTTTCAAAAGATTGGCAAAAATATCATATTTTTCTGTTTATTTGCAAATTATGGATCGAAGAAACCGTCAATAGTGCTTAAAAAATTATCATGTAGTTAGGGCATCTCCGAAATCTACGACCATAATTTTTATCTGTCCAGGCAATGAGAATTTTCATCTCAGCTCCGCAATGACATTTGTTTCCAAACCGATTCAGAGGACCCATACTCGATGATGTGCTGGAGGCCATTTTTGTCCCACACTTTCGACGCTTCAAATGGTATATTCTAGGGTTTTATTTTCTTTTTTCTATTGGATTTTATTGTCCGTGTTGAAATCTTGAGTACTTTGAACTTAGTGCACTTTCTCCAATCACCATAAGTGCGTCAACTGCTACTTTTTCTACCCACCCCTCGATGCATATTCAAGTAACGACAATCTCTCTGTAATGTTTAACAATTAAATTGTTCAACATTTTATACACACAAGATTTTTCTAATTATCATCCACTCAAATAACATTGTGAAATCATATAAACATTTATAACTTTATTCATTATAACTCCATTTCACTTGAAGGTTGTAACCATTATATTTTATTTGGGCTTTCAAATGTAAATTGAAAATTAATAAAAACACAATAAATAAAATAAATAAAAATAAAGGAATAAAAAAGGGGGCTTTTGTGATAATAATAATAATAATTTTTTGTGACCCCAAATCCCGTCAATTATGTTCCCATTAAATTTGACTTTTTTTAAAGAAATTTTAGAATATTTAAAATTTGATTTGAGGTAATTACGTCTTGACTAAATTTTTTTTAATTATGAAAAAATTTCAAATCTGAAATAATGAAAAAGAGTCAAAATAAAAAAATATCTTATTTTGCTTGATTCTATCATTAAGGGAGAAAACCATAATTAGTACCTATAAAAAAAGATAGCAATGAAGGAGAAAAGGACGAAGGAAATTGAGAGGGAATTTTTTGAAGAGAGACAACTGAATATATTGGTGAAGCTTTAGAAGTGAGTTACTTTTTCATACACTACTTTTATGTTCATATCAGTTTAGGTGCAAAGTTGAGTGACATTTTGAATGCTATTCTTATGTTCATATCAGTTTTCTTACTTTAGATTTGCTTTTGAGTCCACAGACAATTTTTATTTTGTCATAATCGTACATCTAATCGCCAAATGCTCTTATCTCAATTTGACTTCTTTTTTGGCATTATGTGGCTTTTCTTTTTTCATTTGCTTTTTTGTCCAAAGTAACTGCACGTTTGCAATTTTATCTTTCTCATGCTTATTTTGTCTTCACTTGATTTGGCATACAATTCATGTATTGGATACTATGTCACATGATGAATGCTTGTTTGAATTATGTAGCAATATTGTGTTGTTGGATCTAGCGTGTTTTCCCCCTTCTTTTTACAATCAATGCTCACTTAATATTTTGAAAATTCCTTTAGAGTTTATTATGAGTGATACTAAATCACTGTGTATACTTAAAGCATCAGCTAGTGGACTATAAGTGATACTAAATCACTAAAAATTTTGATAATGGTTATTTTTTTGTATAATGATGATAATAAAGGTTAACCCAAAAATATTCTTTTCATAAAAAATTAAAGAAAAAACATTTAACTAATAATACTTTCGAAGTACGTGGATTTTAATCCATATCACAAGGTACATAGGCCTTAAGCTTTGATCATAAATCAAGTCCTCCCTTCCAAATAAATCATTTGTTTCCATTTTTATTTTGTTTCCTTTTTTATGTGATTACAAGGGTAATTAAAATATTATTAAAAGGCCAATTGATTTTACATGATCAACTTAAGGTAACCATTCTTATAAACGAGTGTTGTAGGGTGCTTAATACTTTTCTCACATACAATTGACTCCCAAACCTCTTTTGCAGACCATCCTTTTCTATTATATGGTTTTCCAAGGTTTCCTAAAAATTTTGGTAGCGACTCATATTTTTCTACATTCATCAACTTCCCTCATCGGGGAGATCACAATCTGGGCACGACAATATGGCGACTCCACTAAGGATCTACTTTTGTGAGAGTCAAGCCCACTCAAGTTGATTTTTTTTTTTGCCCTTTGTTTATTTTGAATACCCTTTTATATGTTATTTTCTCTATTTGTTTAGGATATACAACACATTTTTTCTCTATTTTTTTAGAATAATTTGTCCTAGGAAAGATAACATGTAGCCTTAAGGTAGATGACTTTTATCTGCTTTATATTGGTTGCCTTTCTCTACAGGTAGGAATTGGGGTAGTTTTTAAGTTAACAGGTATGTATGCTCTCTTCACACACAGTGAACTTTCACATTCAACCTCATACACATATTAGGCCTTATATACCAGTCTAAGAGTACCTTAAGTTAGTAGAAGTTAGTAATGGTTTTCTTGAGGGACTTTTAAGTCTCTAGAGGTCATTATGAATACTTCACCCAAATTGATATCTATTTACTACATTTAATCACTAAGGAGCTATTAAACTCTCAGAGGATCATATTTGATAATTAGGTTTTCCATATCTTTAGAGGAAATGACTTGGGAGCCTTGTTTAGGATGATAGACACACCTCAAAAACTTTTCACAATAAATGGAATCTAGTAACCACCTAATAGGTAAGAGCCAACTTATAATATCTTACCCTACATACATACTTGGTATATGACATAAAGAGAGTATACTTCCCTTTTCCTTCATACATCATCTAATCTGTCATTGAAAATTCCTAAGAAAAAGAGTAATAAATTGTTACTCTATGCCTGAATGGTCCTTTTTTGTTTCACTACTCATTATGCATTCAAAGGCATTTGCATTAGTTCCCCACCATACGTCTTTGGGTTTTCAACTGTATTAGACCAAGGGCATGCATGTAATGTATTGATAAAATCATTTTAAACTAATTCAAAACATTTGAAGCATTTTTCTAATTAATCTTCAGCATATTAAAAATGTTTTACCCCTAATTGTGGAGTGGCCTAGTCACTCATAAATTAGGGTTGTTTCCATGCCTTTAAGGATCAATAAGAATTCAATGGTTAGGAAATTTGTTTCAAAAAGCATGGCATGCTAACCAAGTTTTCTTTTATGTCTTCATTTTTTTAGGTGAATTGGTGGATTGTTAAGTATGGTTAGCATCATGTCAAGTGAAAGAATGGAGTCAAGCCCAACTAGGCTTGTGTACAAGGGAAGGGGGATCAAGTTAGTATTGAGCATTGAGCCAATCAAAAGTTTGAAAATATTTGCCTGACACATTGAAGGGGATATTAAGGGGAACTTTAGGAAGAAGTACGGAGAAATATTAGATTTACTCCACATACTTGTGCAAGGGGATGCACTTACAATCTTGGAAAAATATTGGGATGACTCTTTATGATGCTTTATGTTGTCAGATTTCCAAATTGCTCCAATGATAGAAGAATATGGAGAGCTACTGAGAATACCATTGGCAAAAGGGGATGCTATTTATAAATACCCAGGACATCTACCTTCAATAAAAATAATAGCAAAACTATTAGAAGTCAATGAATGTGAGGTGCAAATGGTTTGTCCAGGGAGTAAAGAGGGAATTTGGTAAGCATATATTGAGACCTTCTTGGAAACGTTGGCAAGGAAGGAGAAATGGTCTACTTTTAATAGAATCCTTACACTAACCATTTATGGTCTTGTTTTATTTCTGTTTATACCAGGAGTGATCGACTGTCATGCTATCAACATATTCCAAATGGTTGAATGTCATCAAGTTAATTCTGTACCTACTATAATTACAAAAACATATATGACATTGAGCCATTGTCGTGTGAATAAAGGAGGAAGGATGAGATGTTGTCTTCATCTGTTGCATGTATGGATTATGAACCACTTGTACGGGAAACGACTACAAGTTGACCAGCATGATTCCTATAATCCTTTGGTTGATTTCAAAGATAAAAAGGGTAAAGTCAAGTTAGAATGTCAAGGATGGGTTTGAGTTTTTAACCAACTCGAAGCAAAAGATATTCTTTGGAGATTATCATGGTGGTGGGGTTAAGAAATAATTTTTTAATGTGGTGATTTCTTGAATGTACTACACTTAGGGCCAAGTGAATGTATAAATTGTAACCCCACCTTATTATTAAGATAGTTTGCTTTCTCACAAGAGATTCCCCTAAAAGAGACGACTCGAAAGATTCACTTCCTACACAATGAATCAAATAAAAGCTTTAAGTCATAAGGTAGGAAAGCCTTGGGATAAAGTCATCTGCAAAGGAAAAGTTGAATTGGAAAATCAAATGATATGGGCAAGTAACGATTATCAAGTCTAGTTAACTGAAAGAATCAAAAGAGCTAATTCAGACTTTGTGCCACTTGATCCATTGCTTAATAGTAATACAATAGAGATAGATAAAGAATTGGCCAAATAATTAGAAAAGAAATAAGAAGAGCTTAAAAGAATGATACAAGCTAACTAAGAGAACAAAGAACAGGTGAACTAATTGTAGCAAAAGTATGCAAATTTGCAAAAAGAAATGGAGGAAATAAAAAATCAAATTCTCCATAAAGAAAATATCAAAATCAACAAAATAAAAGCAAAAAAAAAAGACTCAAGCATTCTATCAGTGAAGTGAATCAACAGAAGGTAGAAAATGAACGAAGAATGAAGAACAATCGTGTCAAGCTAGTGACAGTCGTTAAGGAAAGGGATGCTATCGAGAAGGAAGTTCAAGATCTTTACCCTTTAAGGAGCCTAGAACATGAGATGGATAGGCTTGTCAAGCAATTGGAAGAAAAAGCAAATGAGCTTAACTCTATTAAAGAAAGTTCATCAACCACAATCCACAAGCTATTAAAGGAGTCAAACCAACAAGCTAAAGCAATTCAAGAATTGAGAATGCTTAACTCAAAGGAAGCCTCAAAAGTTATAGAATGGAAAGAACATGCTAAAAGGTTAATTTTGCTGGCAAACAAAGTCATCCCACAATTCTCAAAAGTTTATATGCAAGTTCAAGGCATTGTACTTCCTTTCAATACCTCTATTGAAATTGCAAATTTTCTTTCTTTATGTAAACATACTACAATGAAGTTAAGGAGCCTAGCTTAATTTTTATAATGCAATTACAAGTTCTTTTCAATAAAATTTTGAGTTTACACCTACTCTAAAGTCTATAGGCAAGATTATAAATGAAGACTCTAACTTTGCATCCCTCCAAAAGATGTCAAGCAATGAGGAATGTGAAATTTTAATTGTTTGATTATCAACTCTAATTAATATGAGGAACAATAAGTTTCTATAAATAATTAGATGACCTTTCACAACAAAGACCTATACACTAACCATATCTAACTTAACAACACATCAATCTTTAAAGGTAATAAATAAGGTAACAAATACAAACTTTTTTTTTCTTTTATTGTGTGCTTTCCTTAAAGGTGATTCAACATTACTCCTCCTAAGAAACCTAACCAGATACCCCCTGCTCATTCATGTAATACGCCTTCTCAGAGTTGTCAAATGGTTGCTAGTTCGAACAAGGGAGAATCTATCCTGAATTATCAAATATCACTCATAGAAATCTAGATGTTGGAAATGAAGGAAATGATAAAAAGCCTGACTATAACACTAAAATCTAAAGATGTTGAAACTCACAATACCTCAGAAGATGGTGAGATAAGTACATCAAAAAGTAATGGAAAAGAAAAGCAAGTAATAGAGAAAGCTTCGAAGAAGCCTTAAATTTCCCAAAACTCTAACACTAAAGGAAAAGACAACCTAGAAGAACCAGGTGATGACCCATTATACACCTTCCAAATCCCTCAATCAAAGAACAAGAAGGAGGAATGGAAAGAAGAATTGGGTGAAATGAAAGACCAATTGAAGGCCTTACAAGGGTCAAATGCATAGGGCTCATTAAATCTAAAAGGGTTGTGCTTGGCTCCATCTATTACAATCCCCAAAAAGTTTAAAATGCCTGAATTCGATAAGTATAATGGTACTAGAAATTTGATTTATCACCTGAAGACTTATTGTATGAAGATGTATGTGTGATCCTCATATGAGAATTTCCTACCAATGTTCTTTCATGAAAGCTTGACTGGGCATGCATTCAAAGGTAAATGCAATTAGACCCTATAAAACTTAAAAAGTGGAGAGACTTGGTTGATGCATTCATAAGGCAGTATAAGTTCAACATAGACACAACTTCTACTAGAGAAAAACTAAAGGCAATGAATAAGAAGGTCACAGAGTCATTTAAAGAAAATGCCCAAAGGTGGAGGATGACTACATCATAAGTTCAACCTCTCCTTATACAGTCAGAGCTATGTTCCTATTTTATTCGTACCCTATAGGATCCTTATTATAAATATATGGTAGGAACACATGTAACTAACTTTTCCAATTTAATTGAAATTGGAGAAAGGATTGATGTTGATATTCGTGAGGGGAGGATTGATGTCACTCAAATTGAGAGCAATATGAGAAGAGGGTAGAATAACAAGAAGAAAGAAAGTGATGTGAGTTTTGTGCAAACTTTAAGACAATCCCAGCCAATCTCCCATCAAATTAGTAGTAAAGCTTTTTGGCAAGCACATAATAGGCTAGGGGCAAATAGACAAGGGCAGGCGGACGAGCAAAGGAATATGCAATAAAGAGATAATCACCTATGGTCGAAATTTGGCATGACCAATGCAAAACTATATCGTCAACTCTTAGAAGCTCGTTTATTGGGACCACATCTTTACAAGAAACCTCAACCTCCTTATCTTGCTTGGTATAATCCTAATACTCTTTGCAAGAATCATATGGGTTCCCCAGGACATTCAATAGATGATTGCACTACCTTTAAGAGGAATGTGCTAGATTTAGTTGATTCTAATCACATCTAGCTTAAGAAGAATGATGGATCTACTATCAACACCAATCTACTACTAAATTATGAGAGGCAAGTAAACGCTATTGAGAAGGAAATTGGATTCCCCAAAGATCCTACAAACATCAAGATGGCTATGGGACAGATCAATGCTCAATTAATAGTTGCAAGATATATGCCCCAAATTTTAAGAATCAGTGATAACCCAACAGAATAATAAAATCACATGTTTTACAAATATCATCAAGAGATGAAGGGACATGACATCAAAAGCTATTCTCAATTCAAGAAAATATTGAAAAGAATGATGATGCTAGGAATTATTGTTATTAGGAGAACTAATAAGGAGATTGACATGGTGAACAAGGAACATATTGAATTTTAATCAATGAACCTAGTTTGAAAGAAACTACTAATCCTATTACTTTTACTATAACAACACTGGCGCATCCTCCCTTAGTAACAATTCAAATGCTAACCCCTTTTCCTTATGAAAATAATCACTCTGTACCCTGGAGATATAATGGTGTCATGGAGGCTAGGATAAGTAGAGAGTAACTCGACAAACAAGTGTAACTTGACAAACTAGTATAACGCAGAGCAAAAAGGCATATCTCCCAACAGATATTAAAAAGTTGAGAAAAAAGAAAGATACAAGCATTGTAGGTCCCTCAAAATCTAGTCCCCAGGAAGCTGTAAAGAGTGATGAAGAATTCTTATAGATTATGAAATAGAGTGAATACAACGTAGTGGACTAGTTGAAGAAGACCTAGCGAAGATCACAATTCTCTCTCTAATTTTATGCTATGAACCATATCATCGTGCACTATAAAAGGCTTTAGATGAAGTATATGTGCAATGCAGCATAACTCCAGAAAAAGTAGCAAACATTATGAACATTATGAAGGTAGTATCCATAATTTCTTTTACAGAAGAGGAAATCATGAGATCTATCATTGACCAATTCAAGGCTTTGTACATTACCTTAAATTGTAAAGGTTTTATTGTTGCTAGGATGTTGATAGATGGAGGATCAGCATTAAATTCCTTACTACTATCCACATTTGAGCACCTATCACTAGAGTCATCAGAGATTGAAAGTAGCAATATAGTAGTCAAAGCATTTGATGGGGCTCGAAAGGATGCACTGGGCATAGTTTGACTACCTCTAAAAATATAGGACCCACGATATTCTTAGTAAATTTGTAACTTATGGATATTGACTCATCCTACTCTATTATTAAGGAAGCCATGAACCTACACTAGTAGGGCCGTACCTTCAACCTTACACTAAAAGGTGAAGTTTGTTATTGATGGAAGAATTGTCACAGTTATAGGAAAGAGGAAATTATGGTAAGTAAACCAAGTTCTCTTCCATACATTGAAACAACTAAGAATGATAAAGGATCATTGTTCCAAAGTTTTAAAGTTGAAGAATTTGAATGTCATAAAAATGTCAACTCCGTTATAGCCAAGATAATAGAGAAGAACAGTTTTGAGCAAGGAAGCGGATTAGACGCACACCTCCAAGGCATCAAATCCCAATCAATCTTCTTGAGAATTACAAGCATCAAGGTTTAGGGTATAAGCCTTCTTTAGAGCAAGCAAATTTGATGAAAAAGAAGGTCATAAAGCAAGAAATTCCTCACTTGTGGAAAACATTTCCAACACCTACTAAAATTTTGAACAAACTGAAAATTGTAATGATTTCTCTAGTAGGCCAAAGGATGTGTGCATAGATCTCGATTGATGATTCTAAAAAAGAATTGGAAAATTGAGAGTTTGAGGATAGCCTTGACTTTATTACCTTAAATAACTTTTTTTGACTAAGTTTTTCTTTTATGTTTATCCAATGCTCTCATATGAACTATGAATAAAGAATATTATGCAAGTAAAGTTCATTTCATTTTCATCCACTTCTTCATTCTTTCTTTCTATTCATCTATTATTTATTTTCACCCTCCAGGAAATTGATTTCCTTGGAACTCCTGTCCAACACAATAGTTCCTGAGTCCCCGAATGGTGATTCGCTAATTGTCTCTGATATACACAATTATGAGTATGATGACAATGAGATAATTCAAGTATGTACTAAGATCCTAAAATCAAAGGATGCAGGGATGTGTCCATATGAGAAAGTGATTGAAGTAATAAACATGGGGACCGAAGAGGATAAGAAAGAACTTAAGATAGTAGATAATCTAGAAAGAGAACAAATAGTTGAACTCTTTAAAGAATATATGGATGTATTTGCATGGTCATATTATTAACATCTAGAAGTTCATGTTATTTCATCACATTTTCCTTAGATTCTAATCCATTTTGGTTCAATTGTATATGTTTTTATTGCCCAAATTAGGAAAATGTGCATTTTGTTTTCGGCTTGTGTTCTTGGCTTTAATTTGATATTTTTAGCCTAATTTCATGTTATTTTGATTGAAGTTTTGATTAGAAGCATTTCTGGAGCTTTGTGGATGTTTTTGGAAGGCTTTTAGATGAAGAAATCAAGAGCAAAATGAATGATTTTCGTTAGCTGTAAAAACAGTGTAAAACTGCCAAAGTCGTCTCAAAGTCGTGACTTTCGTTCGCGACTTTCGTCGCCGTCAGAAAAACGATGCGTTTCATTTATCAGAAATTAGTTGGCTAGGACACATATAAGCTGAGAGCTCGACCCAGAACGCATTCTTCAGACTTTTAGACACTTTTAGAGCTTGGTTGTGCTAGGGTTTGGGCATTGGAAGAGTTGGGATCAAGAAATTGAAGCTTTGAAGATATTTGGAGCTCATTTTCTTTGGTTTTTCTATTCCTCTTCCCTTTCCTCTCTTGTAATCTGAAATGGGTCCACTTATTTTGTATATTTATAGCTTGTGGATGATTATGAGTAGCTAAACCCTTTGTTCTAGGATTATTTGGAACCCTTGTATGGATTAACACTATATTTCTCCTCTCTTTTTGTGATTAATGATATATATGTGTTTATTTTACTTTTTCCTTAATGCTTCTACTTGATTGGCCACCATTTAGATGTTGGGTTCACTTAATTGATGCTTGAAAGGGCTAGGTTGAGTGTAGAACTTGGGTAAAATTGTGTAAGAACTTGATATTTGCATATTGAATGGATGGTTTTGCTAGTAAGATAGAGATATACTTGCTAGCCTTACATAGCCACATTAGGGTTAGTGTTTAAAATTGAGTTTTATTAATTGTAACAAGAGATTGTGCAATCAATTTAATTAAACACTTGTTCATGACTTGAGAGAGCTTGTCCAAGTATTTTTAAAACCCTAGGTTAGCACTTATTTTTATTAAAAGCATTTATGAGAGGAGATAATTTTGGTGTTATGAAATGCAAAGGGGGATAAATAATCCTAGGTCCTAAATTGTGTTAGAAGTTTGTGAATCACTCACATTTCTTAATTTTCTCGTGTTAGTTTCATTTGAAAAATCATTTTCACCTAACTTTTTGTAGCTCAACTTGATCGAATTTATTTAGTCTTTTGCTTGATCATTGTTTTTGAACAAATCCTCGAGGGAACGATACTTTACTTTCATTATATTACTTGCTACGACCCATGCACTTGCGGTGAGCAACACATATCGAGATATGTCAGGCCTTAATCCAAATATTACCTCTTATAAAATCCCTTTATTCCCAGGTATCAAGCCCAAAAAGAAAAAATTGAGAAGGTTAACAGTAGACATGTCCTTAATAGTTTAAGATGAAATAATGAAGCAGTTGGAGGTAGGTTTCTTAAAAGCAGCCAAGTACCCTTAAAAGGTAGTAAATGTTGTCCTTGTTTTAAAAAAGGATGGCAGGGTAAGGATGTGCATTGACTATCGTGATCTAAATAAAGCCAAGCCAAAAGATGATTTTCCTTTGCCCAATATAGATGTCTTAGTTGATAATACAGCTCAAAGCCATAAGTATTCATTTATGGATGGGTACTTGGGATATAACCAAATCCTTATGAATGAGGAATACAAAGAAAAAACAACCTTTATCATACAATAGGGTACATATTGCTATTGAGTAATGCCTTTTAGGTTAAAGAATGAAGGAGCAACCTACCAATAGGAAATGTTGGTTCTTTTTCATGATATGATGCATAAAGAGGTCGAAGTATATGTCAATAATATGGTTGCTAAGTCTGCTAAAGGGAAAAGTTATGTTTTAGTAATTAGGAACTTATTTGAAAGGCTGCAAATTTACAAACTTTGATTAAATCCCAACAAGTATGTCTTTAGAGCTTTATTAGAAAAGTTGTTGGGATTCATTGTTAGTCAGAAAGGAATTATGGTAGACCCTGATAAAATAAAAGCAATACAAGATATGCCTCCTCCCCTAATATAAAAAGAGGTTCGGGGCTTCTTAAAGAGGTTAAACTACATTGTGAGATTCATTACTAATTTAACTTCAACTTATGAGCCAATATTCAAGCTATTAAAAAAGAATTCTATAAAAAATGAGATGATGATTGCTAACAAGCATTTGATAAAATCAAGGATTACCTTTTAAGCCCATCAATTTTAGTTCCACCAACATTGGGACGACTAATAATCCTTTACTTAACAATACGTCCCAATTCTATAGGAGCTATGTTAGGGCAACATAATGAATCTGAGAGAAAAGAACAAGCAATCTATTACTTAAGTAAGAAGTTCAATGATTGTGAATCACATTACTAAATGGTTGAACGTACTTGTTGTGGTCTCGTATGGGCTACTAGGACATTGAGACAATATATATTGCATTACACTACATGGTTGATTTCCAAAATATATCCACTCAAATGCATTTTTAAGAGTCCATACATAGCTGACAGAGTCTCTAAATAGCAATTAATATTATCTGAGTATAACATAAAATATAAGACCTAAAAGTCTATTAAAGGGAGTACAATAGCATATCACTTAGCAAAAAACCCTTTAGATGGAAACCAACCACTGGATTTCCAATTCTCAAATGAGAACATATGTTTCACAAAAGAAGACCAAGATGAAGAGAGTAGGACAATCCAATAGGAGACGTATTTCAATGGAGCTGTAAATATGCATAGGAATGGTGTTGGAGCTATAATTGTATCCCCAAGAAGGAAGCAATTCCCAATCACCATTAAGATAGGATTCGACTGCACTAATAAAATGGCAAAATATAAGGCCTGTATTAATGGTCTTCAAGCCGCCATTAACCTTGGCATAAAAAGCTTAGAAGTCTATGGTGACTCTACTCTTCTAATTTATTAAATAACTGGTGAATGACGAACTAAAGATACAAAGTTGATCCCTTACCAAGAATAATTGACAAGTATGATCAAACAATTTAAAGAAATTAATTTCCATCATATGACTAGGGACAAAAACTATTTTGTTAATACTTTAGCTATACTAGCAGCTATGATTCAACTTGATCATGGAATCCATATCCAACCTATCCAAATCAAGTCTACAAGATTACTAGCATTTTGCTTAAATATTGAAAAGGGAAGTGATAACCAAAGTTGGTATTATGATATTAAGAGATATATGGAAAATGGAACTTACCCAGAGGACGCCACTCAAAATGAGAAAAAGACTATCAGGAGGTCAGCCTTATGTTTCTTTATTAGCAATAATACATTGTATAGGAGGAGCTTTGAAGGGACCTTGCGACGTTGTGTGGATTCAAAGGAAGCACAAAAGGTATTGGAGGAAATCCATGAAGGCATATGTGGCACACATGCAAACAACCACACAATGATCAAGCAGATTCAAAGAAGCAGTTACTATTGGGCAAAAATAGAGATGGACTGAATCAATTATGTTAGAAAATATCATAAATGCCAAGTCAATTTTGATAAGATTAATGCTCCCCCTACACAATTGCATAGTCTAGTATCTCCGTGGCCATTCTCTATATAGGGGATTGATGTCATCGGCCCAATTAACTCGAATGCCTCAAATGGTCATTGCTTCATTCTTGTGGCCATTAATTATTTCACTAAGTAAGTGAAAGCCAATTCTTTCACTAATATTATTCAAAAAACTTTCATCAAATTTTGTAAGACAAGTATCATATGTAGATATGGGTTACCTGAAAGGATTATCACTGATAACACACCTAATCTCAATGGGCAATAGTTCAAGAGTTGTGTGACCAATTTAAGATTAAACACCATAATTCAACACCATATAGGCCACAAATGAATGGCGCAATTAAAGTAGTAAATAAGAATATTAAGAAAATCATTAGCAAGATGACTGTAACTTATAAAGATTAGCACGAAATGCTTCCTTACACATTATATAGGTATCAAACTACTACACGTTCCTCAACTGGGGCAACCCCTTATTCTTTAGTTTACGATATAGAAGTTGTCACTCCAATTGAGGTGGAAATTCATTCTTTATGGGTATTGGCTGAAGAAAACTCGGACGAAGGTGATTGGATAAGTACTCGATTTGAACAACTGGACATGATTGATGAAAAGGACTTGCTGTAATGTGTCATGGATAGCTTTATCAATTAAGGATGGCAAGAGCTTTTAATAAAAAGTTATGAATTCGAATGTTTAAAGAAAGAGATCTAGTTCTTAAAAAATATTGCCAAATTAAGAAAATTATCGAGGTAAATGGCTGTAAACTATGAAAGTCTATATGTTATTAAGCATCTTTTTTAGGCGATGCACTAATCTTAACAAATATAGAAGGCTAAGAATGACCAAGGCTTACTAACGTAGATGCTGTTAAGATATATTATACTTAAAGAAAAGGCTTGCTAGGTCAAAAACCCAAAATTGTGGCTTGGGCAAAAGTTAAAGGATAAATAAAGTGATCTCATTAGGTTGAAAAATTTAAAGGGTAGCCTAGGCAAAAGTTAGAGCAAAAAAAATAGAGAGAGAGAGAGAGAGAGGCTCGCTAGGTTGAAAACTCAAAAGGGCAATCTAGGCAAAAATTAGAGCAGAAAAAAGAGCTCACTAGGTTGAAAATTAAAAGAGGCAACTTAGAAAAAAGTTAGAGCATTAAAAAGATAGGTCAAAAACCCAAAAGGGCAACCTAGAATAGATCAGAGGCCTAAAAACTATCAGATCAACATCGTTACCTCTCAGTATGACCATCTAGGAAATGTTTCCTTTGGAATAACTTAGTCATCACTCATAAAGTACATATCTTTGGCAACATAACAAGGCACTTGAAGGGATTATATGGATCATGAGTAAAGGATATCCTATCAGTATTGTAAATCTTTTATTATTATGAAACTGAAATTTGTCCCTACAATTGTCTAACCTTTTCTCCATATTTTTGCATATGTTTGCATTGTGATCTATTAGGGTCATTTCTTTTAAATGAATCCCTCTCTTTGTTGATTATTTGTTATCTCTTTCTTTAAATAGCATAATAAATTTGGCATTATAAGTTTGTACAAGAGCATATCATTAATAAAGGAGCAACTTTTTATCTCAATAAATGCTCATGGTATTACACATAGTATACCCTACTCTTCATTAACCAATACAATTTTAGGGGCATTAGTAGTATTTCACACTTAAAGATAGACTTTGAAGTCAAATGGCTAATCAGATTTAACATACATTAAGGGATCATGAGTAATAACACCTATAAAGATCAGGATAACCAAAAAGAGGTCCTACTTGATCATGTAAGTAGCCAGGGTCTGGTTAGGTGTTTATCAAAAAGAACAATGTTGCATATCGGGTTTTCCCTTTTCTTTCTTTCTTTCTTTCTTTCTTTCCTTTCTTTTTTTTCTTTTTTTATTTTTTATTTTTTATTGGCTTGTTACTATCATCTTTATCACCACCACCACCACCACCACTACTATCATCATCATGATTGTCATCATCTTCATTAACATCATCATCATTATCACTACTATCAACACCCTTTTAAAGCCCTGTAACGACAGGCACCCCTTTCAAAGCCTAGTAATGTTTGGTACCCCTTTCAAAGCCCTATCATAGCAAGCATCTCGAAGCCCAGTAACAACTGGCACCCCTTTTAAAGCCCTATAATAGCTTGCACTCTGAAGCCCAGTAATGGATGGCACCCTTTTTAAAGCCATGTAATGGCAGGCACCATAAAGCCCTGTAACGGAAAGCATCTTGAAGACTAATAATGGCTGGCACCCCTTTCAAGGCCCTGTAATAGTAGGCACCCCTTTTAAAGCCTAATAACAGCTAGTACCCCTTTCAAAGCCCTGTAACAACAGGCACCCCGAAGCCTAGTAATAGTTGGCGCCCTTTTCAAAGCCTAATAATAACTAGCACCCCTTTTAAAGCCTTGTAACTAATAGGTACCCCGAAGCCCAGTAACAATTAGCACCTCTTTTAAAGCCTTGTAATGGCAGGCACCATAAAGCCTGTAATGGTAGGCACCTCAAATCCTAGTAACAACTGGCACCCCTTTTAAAGCCTTGTAATGGCAAGCACCCCTTTCAAAGCCCAATAACGATTGGCACCCCTTTTAAAGCCCTATAATGACAGGCACCTTAAAGCCTAGTAATGACTGACACCCCCACCGAAGCCCTATCACAATAGGTACCTCGAACCCAGTAATAATTAGCACCCCTTTCAAAGCCCTGTAATGGCAAGAACCCCAATACCTAGTAATGATTGGCACCCCTTTTGAGGCCCTGTAATGGCAGGCACCCTGAAGTCCAGTAACGGTTGGCACTCCTTTGAAGCCCTATAATGGCTGGTACCCCTTTCACATTCTTCCATCCACTTTCCTCCTAAGAACCAAGTAAAGAGGGGCATGAACACAACATTTTGTCTGAATGCCTTTCAATCCTTATGATTGGATGAGGGGGTTTCTTATTTTCACTTACAGTAATTTGTCTTGGTTTTTTACTTTCAGTCAGATAAAATACGTGTTCTTATCTTTACTTACTTCTTAGGTGAGAATTTAGAAAAATACATTTATTACTTTCACCTATGAAACAAGTAAAGAAAGGTAACTGTAAACATTGTATTATGTCCAGGCTTTCAAGTGTAAATTGAAAATTAATAAAAACACAATAAATAAAATAAATAAAAATAAAGGTATAAAAAGGAGGGCTTTTGTGATAATAATAAGAATAATATTCTTTTGACCCCAAATCTCTTCAATTATGTTCCCATTAAATTTAACTTTTTTAAAAGGAAATTTACAATATTTGAAATTTGATTTGAGGTAATTATGTCTTGATTGGAATTTTTTTAATTAAGGAAAAAATTTGAAATCTAAAATAATGAAAAAGAGTCAAAATAAAAAATTGCCTTATTTGCTTAATTCTATAATTAATTGAGAAAACCCTAATTATCACTGATGAAAGAGAGAGCAATGAAGGAGAAAAGGATGAAGGGAATTGAGAGGGAATTTTTGGAAGAGAGACGATTGAATATATTAGTGAAGCTTTAGATGTGAGTGACCTTTTCGTACACTACTTTTATGTTCATATCAGTTTAGGTGTATAATTGAATGACCTTTCAAACACTGCTCTTATGTTCATATTAGTTTTCTCATTTTAGATTTGCTTATGAGTCCACAGATGATTTTTATTTTATCATAATTATACATCTAACCACCAAATACTCTTATCTTAATTTGACTTCTTTTTTAGCATTATGTGACTTTTCTTTTTGCATTTGCTTTCTTGTCCAAAGTAACTGCACGTTTGCCAATTTTATCTTTCTTGTGTTTATTTTGTCTTCACTTGATTTGCATACAGTTCATGTATTGGATGCCATGTCACATGATGAATGCCTATTTTATTTTCTTTAATTCAAGGTTATGTAGTAATGTTGTGATGTTAGATCTAGCATGTTTTCCCCTTTCTTTTTACAATCAATACTCAATATTTTATATTTCAATCCCATCTTCCTTATAATTTTAAAAGTTTATGAGTAATACTAAATCATTGTGAATATCTTGATGCATCATGAGTGATACTAAATCGCCGCGATTGAAAAAAAGCTTTTGAGTATAATTGTAAAATAATAGAAAATAACATTTTTAGCATGTTTTTAGGATCGATGAGTGATACTAAATTGCTATGGATCCCTAAAAATCTCAAATGAGATACTGTAAATAATACTAAGTCATCGTAGGTATCAAATTTTGTATAAAAATTTCATAATTAAATTATGTTATAGAAAATTCCTTTAGGGTTTGCTATTAGTGATACTATATTACCGTGTGTGCTTAGAGTGTTGATTAGTGGATTGTGAGTGATACTAAATCACTGCAAGTTCTAATACTGGTTAAATCTCTCCTCTTATAAATTATAAAAAAATAATCAAAATAACAAAATTTTTAATGTATCTTAGGTTATACCATGACTCCATAAGTGATGTTAAATCATCGTGAATCGTTAAAAATATAAATCATGATATTGTGAATGGTACTAAATCCTCGTAGGTATCAAATCTCTAATCAAAATTTTATAGTTAAATTATTTTATAGAAATTTATTTTGAAAATTCCTTTAGAGTTTGTCATGAGTGATATAAATCATCGTGTACACTTAAAGTATCAATTAGTAGACTATGAGTAATACTAAATCACTGTAGATTCTAATAATGGTTATTTTTTTATATAATGATGATAATAAAGGTTAACCCAAAGATATTCTTTTCATAAAAAATTAAGGAAAAACATTTAACTAATAATACCTTCGAATTATATGGACTTTGAACTCCATCACAAGGTACGTAGGCCCTAAGCTTTGATCCTAGATCAAGTCCTCCTTTGTAAATAAATCACTTGTTTCCATTTTTATTTTGTTTCCTTTTTTGTGTGATTATAAAGGGTAATTAAGATATTATTAAAAGATCAATTGATTTTACACGATCAATTTAGGGTAATCGTTTTTATGAACGGGTGTTGTGGGATGCCTAACATCTTTCCCACACACAATCGACTCCCAAACCCTTTTTGCAGACCATCCTTTTCTATTATATAGTTTTTCAAGGTTTCCTTAAAAACTTTAGTAGTGATCCCATTTTTCTCCATTTATTGAGCTTCTCTTATTGAGGAGATCACAATCCGGTTTGATTTACAGATTATATCTAACATTAATAATAAATAAGGCAATCTGATTTTAGTAATGAAACTCTTGTAATCTATTTTTTAATTATAATATCATGTTTACGTGACATTGTTAAATCACATATATTCAAGTTTTTAGTTCATTTGTTACTTCAGTTTCTTTTTTAAAATTTAGTACTAAAAAATTTTCCCCTTGAAAGAATGCTCAGATGTATAACTTCCGTTTTTAAATTCCTATCAACTATACAATTCAATAACAAGGATAAAATAATTCCAGCACAATTACAAAGTTGTATTTATTTAATTACAAAAAATTTTCCTCACACAGAACTACCCAGGTTTATATTATGGATTTTCAAAACATTCAATTGTAATAAATTTATAATATTTTAGATTTATGATTTTTTTTTATAGTCACATGAATTAAAGCACTAGACTCATAGGAAGCTGTGTTTATTCCTTGAATCAGTTTTTCCTATCAATTTTGACTTCTCAATCAATACCTATCTAACACAAACTACACCAACACTCTAACACTATTGCACCTTTAAATACTCACGCCTCCCAAACAGCTTAATTCCTGTACTTAATTTTTTAACTTTCTCCCCGTTATATTTGTTAATGTCATCTTGAACCGTCATATCGAGCATTTATTCAACATAATTTTTTCACAAAATATTTCCCATTCAAGTCCATAAACAATTCAGACAATCATTATATGTGTACCTTCTGATTCATTTACATATCAGTCTACCGGATCCAGTTGCCAAGGATGCAGTCACTTAATAATGGCTTTCTTGGACATATATAAGATAATTTTTAAAGTTTTAACAATTTCTTATTACAAGCATTCTATGATGCGACCTTTTATATTAATTTATTATTAAATAAATTTAGTTTATTTTCACGGTTAAATTTCACTTAGCAGCATGAACTGTGATCACCCAATATTGTACAAAAAATATATTGCCTAGAACTTTCTATAACACACATCAACAACAAAGAATTTTTCAAATTTCAAATAATCCCACCTGAACTATGTTGTATAAATACCAACTCTATTGTTCGTCCAACGACAACTCGTCTTCATACTTCTACTCCACAAATCATCTTGCACAACTATCGAGTCCTCATTAACTCTTCCACAATATCTATATCTCTGAGGTTAGATATGTTAACGTTGTTTATATTTCTTGCTGCTCAACTTACATGTCTTATTTTTCAATTGTCTATCCATTTTGACAAGTTGCCAGAATAAACCAAATACAACCAGGTTTCGTAATACAAGAGTAGAAGGCGTGGATCCTAACAGTATGACCTCTTCCATATTTTGTGTTTGCATATGCAAAAGAAACTTTTGCAAATTTATAATCCAAGAAACACTTCCATCAAATGTACATCTATGGCCGCCCAATTTCAGCAATGCACCTCATACTATAAAACTCGTAAGTTAATAACATATATATTGAACATATACATGTATCAATAATTTATTTAATACATTCTACTCTATTTGAAACTAATATCATTCATCTATTTCTTTTTCATATGATTTCTTTTATGCAAAGGATCAGGAAAAGATTAAAACATCAGAAGCAACCTGTTCCAACGAAACAAAAAAAATTCAGTGCAAGTAGCAATCCAGATAGGTCACCGTCAATAGGCAAAGCAAAAGAACCCAGACTAGTGAATAAATATAGGAAAAGAAAACGCTCAAAGAACTCAACAGATAACTTTGCAAAGCCTAAAGTTGTCAGGAAACTTGACTTTCCAGATACCATTTAACACACCATTGCATCGTTCATGCACACTGCATCTCATTTACCCCACAACCCGTCCTCTTTGAATTTAAAATTAAATTAGTAATTGATTAATTGTTCTATAATTATCAACCATAGTGTGTCACATTTTACCTAATGCATTATATTCTATAGGCAAACATGAAGTTATTTCTGTATACTGCTTCTTTACATAATTGACACAAATTCCATTACAAGCTTGCATACCAAATATCAATCGACGAATAGTCATTAATTAATTATATGTTATATGCGACCTTATTAGTTCATGTCAAACCTAACAAGTACTACTTTAAAATTAAAATTTCTCAACTACATAGTTATAATATGCCATGATCAAGAAAAAATAAGACAAGTATAGTAAAACATTACAAACATCCTAGAACTGAACTAATAATATAAATTACGATTCTTATGCACATGCCACAAGATACAGGGCAGAAATCTCACCATGGTAAACTAGGTCTGCCAATAGTTCATTAAATTTCGTCGACATATCCATTCAATAGTATTAACCGGCCATGATTACATATTATCAAAAAATGGAGAAAATAAAACATAACCTACTTACAACTAAAACATAAAGGGGTGAAACTGGAATGGGTTGAATTCTACTTTTGTTGCATTCAAATAATTGAAAATTACATAGATACCTGCAATATAAAATTATACAAAGTAATATTAAACTAATATGAAGATATGAAATCATGTAAAATATTATTAAACAACCATGCATATTCAAACATTTCCTAAACAACTAACAACTGAATTATGTTAACCTCATCTCGGACAAGATCAATATTTGCATAACTTATGAATGCACTAATTGGACTACTACCATAGTTTACCCATGCGTGAAAAGCCTCCTCAGCAACATCTCCATGAAATAGACACCTCAATAATGTGTTACTGTTAACGAGACATGAATATTACTTATAAGTCAACAGTTAAGTAGGTATTGGCAAATACAATTTCAAAGCTTTCTTTGGTAAACTTACTCCAAATCTTTTATCAATAGTCTGAACCATTTTATCCACCCATCATTCCCCTTTGTTTCTTTTCCTGGTCCTAGATCTACTAGTAGTTCATACACATCTGCACATCGTTAACTTCATGAAACCATAGAAAATATGACCGATTTAAAATAAAGTTTTAAGGATTCACTACTATATTAATAGAATGAAATCATTTAGAATGGTGGTCTAGATCTTACTTATCGATTGATCCGCACTGACGGAACCTTTAACTATGTCAATGATCCTTGTAAGGTCCAACACATGTTTTGGGATATGTTCACCAGTACACTATTTTGCTCGTGTGATTTCATTGAACCTCTATAGAATAGACCTTACCCTCCCCTAACACATTCCTAAAAATCGGTGAAACCAGGTGTCTTGGCCATTGGCCATGTATAAGAGTTTGCTTCATTTAGTTTTGTACAAATACCGAACCAATAAAATTTGTCAGCAAATATCTTCCGTAATATAAAGAAAACAATTTTGTAACTGGACTAACCTCTTTGTCCACTAAAATTAAAGAAATCTATTATTTGCCTTGGTCATCTTCCAGTTCTTTTTCAGCATAGATTCGAATTACTTGTACCCTAATGCAACCTCTTTTATCACCATTGCTCAATACCCTCAAACCAATTAGATCTTTCATGAAATCTGAGGCATTCTGTCTGTCAAAACAAAAACAACAAGCAACAAAGGGAAAAATTACTTCTGGATATTTTTCTACGATTAACTATTAAATCTATAATGAAATTCACTCAACTTACCATTATACGAAAAGCTTGCTTCCACTAGAGTTTAAGAAAGTCCAGCTACGATCCCTATGAATATTTATCTCCGGTACCTCTGAACACGTTAAACTTTTCAATGGATGATGATAACTGGGCAAAGACTTTAAAAAGGACTCTCTTAGTTTTCATTACAATGACTCATAGCCATAATGTTAAGCTGTTCCCACTACTTCCAAGAAATACTTCGTTCTATGCAATGGGTTTTGTTTTATGTAGGCTGTAGTTATATGGGGGAAAGGATTGCCTGTTTCTTTTTCTTTTTTTTAAATAACTTATTTAATTAATAAAACATGACCTGAGTTATTTAATATCTCTAAATACTAATTATTTAGTGAAATGTTATAAAACTGTATAAAAAATGGAAAATGTTATTTTTTTTCATTTAATGTCCCAAACAGTATAACCTTCTCCCCATGATAAAAAAACCATAAAAATAATGCTTCATAAATATAAGAACTTATGCCTTAAAAAAAAAAGAGCAATTCAAAACAAATTTTTTTTTAAATCCAAAGCTTTCATTTATTTCCTTTGGTAAAGAATTTCATAATATATTTTGTTAAACTAAATTATTTAATACATTGTCAATAATAATGACTAACGATATATATATATATATACACATATACAAATATACCAAAAAACTATAATAAAATATAAAATTTTACTAAAAAATAAAAATGACATGCACAGTCATAATTATTCTTTGTTCATCCCGTTTTAAGACTGACGTTAATTTTTTATAAATTAATATGTCTGTATTTATTTTTTAATCCTACGTGACTGTGACAAAAACCCAACCTAATATCAGTATTACAACTAGAGTAGGTTTATGTGAAAAGTAGTTCAAAAATTATTGCTTACTAGAAAGAAAGAACCCCTATCCATTAATTATTAAAATAATTTGTTCATGTGTGGTGGTCAAAATTTGCATTGAATGCCAAAGTTGTTATATTATATCGTTTAAATGCATATTTAATGTTAATTTTATAGAATTGTATTATTCTGTCTGTTTTTTTTTCTTTTTGTTTCTTTGGTTAAATTATGAGTCAATCGCTAATGGCCCCAATACTAAGAGAGACTTGACAAGTTTTTCCACTGCACGACATAATCAGGAAGCGCAAGTCAGACGGATTTTCCTTACCTGAGAACTAATTGAGTAACACCAGAATCGGCTATCTCTGGCTAAAGATAAGTAATCATACAAACATGATCTTCAGCGCTGACTAGGGTTCGCCACAGGTCCGTCACAATCAATACTCTTTTTTTACCTTCACAGATTCTTTTCCTTCAATTCGATTATGTAAACCTGTACTTATTAGTTGCTTCTTTATTTGATCTCAATTGTTATCTTCCTCGACCCTTATCAGCATTGTCGCAGATAACTAACAAACACCGAGCAACGGCCTCTCTGTCTAATCGTTTGTTGTTTGTTTGTCTATCTCACAATGTTGAAGCAAACCACTAGCTTGCGTATCCGAAATTCAAGACTCTGAATCTATCAGGTGATGAATGAAAATGCTGATGTTTTTACCTTCGGAATGGGTTGCTCCGTAGATTAACTGGACAAAGTGTTTTTGTGGGAAGAAAGTGGTTATTTATTAGGATAACAGATACTGATTATTTCTTCAATTACCATCCTTTATTTAATCAGGTATTTGTTTTAGTAATATAGCATATTTGCCGCTGATTTGTGCTTATAGAACTTCCCTGGTGTAATGGATAGTAGTATGAAATCCTTTTTGTTGGACTGTGGTTATGAGAAGAAAAAGGATAAGGCTTCACGGTGATTTGTTCTGATCTTAATATATATGCATTGAAATTTTTAACTTTGAAAAAGTTTTGAGTAATCTCCAAGTGTGTTTGTTATGTTAATCTTTGTGTTTTACTTTTCTGTCATGGAGCATAGCTGGATTTCATTTCATTTATGAATCGAATTCTAAGGGAGAAACAAACAGAGAGAACAGAAAAAACAGGGAATAATAGGATTGTAAAACAGAGAAAGAAATAGGTTAAAGTGTTTAAGTTAGAAGAAAAGGATAAATAGTTGGAAGATTGAATAGTAGTAGCAATTCCTTGGAATTGATAGGGTATAGCTCTTAACATATAGTACATTTTGTACCTATTATTTTATAGACAGTGATGAGCATTTCAGTAACTATGTTAAATTAAAAAAAATAACTTTCAAGATGATAATTAAAACATTGGCTTCAGAATTTCATATTTTTTCCTAAAGTTTGTTCCACTCTTTACCTAGGATTGTAAAGTGAGAGTTTGTTGTTGGAAGAAAAAATATTATACTATTAATGAAATTATGAATTCATCTACGTTACGGTTTTATATCACATAAATAGTGTTATGATTATGATTAGTGTACCTAGATGTAATAATGTTAGAGAGTTGGTGTCCTAATTTGTTTGTGGTTCTTTTTCTTTTTTTTTAATATGAAAAAAGAACAACTGCAGGGAAATTATTGGAATAGGTATTCCATGGAGTCAATGTTTCGTGACCTGGTGAGTAGTCAAAAGTTTATATAACCACAAAAAATAGTACAAAATTGTGTGATTGTAATGGCACTACGGGTTGTTATGTCGTGTATTAATGTAGGGTGTTCGAAAGTTGTATGGAACTTTGATTGATTTTGTACAACAATTAATAGATTTTGATTGTGTTAGAGAAAACAAAAAGAGTAATTGAGGGATGATGTAGAAGAAATACTTGAAGGACAACAATACTCAAGAAACTGAAACAAAAAAGAGGTTCATCAAGGAAACAGAGAGAAGACAAAAAAATATTGAGAAGACCAATTACAAGATTTAGAAGTGAGAAGAAAGATGTTAATACAAAATTGGCAAACTGAAAAAAAAGAAGAAAAAAGAAAAAAACAAATAAAAAGAAAAACACTCATGAAAAGTTAGAAGAAGTGACAACAAAGAATGTTGTGCACATAACTATTGGAAAGACAGATCAAGACAAGCCAACAATATGTCAGTTTGGAGGGAGGAGTAAGCAAAATGTAAAAATGCCCGTGGTACAACAAGTTGTGTTGGCTTTGCCAACTAAGAGTATAGGAGGAACTATGAATTGTGATATTAGAAGAAACCAACAAAGCAATATAATAAGATCTCCAAATGAGGTTATCCATCGATGGAAGAGAACATCAACAGAAATACATAATGCAAATAGGCAATTTGGTGAATTTCATCCTAGATAACTAAAAATTGTACATTTATATTTATGTTTTGGTTATTATGTTTAGGAAGAGGAACAATAAACCATGCCTAAAATATCAAGGAGAAAGACCAGCAAAATTACACACACAATTGGCATTACCTGTGAAATCATCTTTAGATGAGGACATAAGAGACAAAGAGGAAAGAAAAAGACAATGTATAAAGTTCATGCAACCATCAAGAAGGGAAGTTTATGAGTATTGCACGGCTAAAAAAAGATTAAGTGATAAAGAAGAGTAAGTTTCTTAATTCAAAAGTAATAGGTAAGAGGGCATTAGATATAGCATCTATTAACTAGTTCATAGGACTATTGTTGAGGTTGACGGTTATTACATAACAAGGGGCGAAAGTTAAAGTCTCAGATCGAGAAAATCAGTAAATGGCACAATAGGTGCCTATTTTATAGAAATTTCTTTGAATTATAATCTATTCAAAAACATACAATTGATTATGTTTGATTTTGTGCAGGTGATAACTTTAGTGGGTGGATTGTTAATGGAGGAGCAAAAAGTGAAACATATATCTGTGCAACAACATATTGTGGAACATAATTTCTTAGTAAGAAATAATTCAATGTTTCTTTATAGTAAGTGATTGTGTGTTATGTCAATTCAATAATAAGATCATAAATTGTATGTTTAATTCCAATCCTGGATTTTCTAACTATTTGTTCTCCATATCCATTGTAGTTGGAATCTAATTTGGAGAACCTAATGCCTAGATACATGGGATATAACCTAGCAAAATGTGAATTGATATTTGTGCCTATAAATGTAAATAATCATTGGTCGTATTATGTGTTAGAACCAAAAATAGGTAAAATATTTGTATTGGATTGATTGAATATGGTGGATAACTCTAATGTGAGTAATAAACTTAGACAAAGAAAGAAGTCAACATATGAAAGTGAAGGAGAAAGACAAAATCAAGAACCCATGATGGTTCAAGTGATGGTATAATTTCGATCTATTTCTATTGTATTGTAAATAAGATTTATTATTATTACTTACATTGTTTATATAACTTGGTGGAAGGATAAATTTATTGCACTTTTGAAGAAATTGAAAGGGGAGACATATAGTCAATTGAGGGACTTAGAAGTCAAAATTGTAAAGATGGTTACCCAACCCGATATATAAGTTAGAATATGCTAATTGGTTACTTAATCTAGTAAAAGGTTGTATGAAATAATGTTAACAAAATCTGCATAGATTTCCTTGTGGATTATATGTTGTCTATTGTTTAAGACATTGGGGGAATGAAGTTAAAGAAGAATGGGATGGACTAACAATACCTGCGTTCACCAATGTAAGTAATTTGTCAAATTTTAAAGCCTAAGTCATGTGGTAAACACTGAATACATTATAAATATCTTTTGAAGTGATTACTAACTTTGATGCTTTCTTTTTTTTTTTTTTGTGTAACGGGAACAATTGTCTAACATGCATTTAGACATTATAAATTAGCTTAATACACACCCACTTAACAAGGTTTTTGCTAGGCTCATGACTTCTATTGTAAATACCATAAAAGATGGTCACCAAAAATGCAGAAGTAGTGAAGAAGATGAATTATAAATAGTGTACTCAATCCTTTTTTTCTCTTTCCAAGAATGCTATGTAGGGACTAGCAACTATTTGTACATGGTGCATAAAGACTGTAGTTTCTAGCAACAATATGATCATTGATGAAATTTTTCTTTTTTTTTTTTTGAATGTGTACTATTATGTTTAATGGTAATGAAAGTGTTAAATAGTCGATTGCTATGTTTAAACTAATTTTATTTTAACCTAAATTTGTGAATGAGTATTTTGACCTATAGAACCTCTACATTTTCTTTACCTTGAAACTTAACATAATCTACCCAATATTAATGAAATAATTAATGAATACAGCTACACAATAGTACAAATACTTGGTCATGAATTTTTTGTTGAACATACAGGTCCTTCTACTAGTTACTTTGAAATCACTAGGATTTATCTGATACAATTTTTTCTTATAGAATTATATTTCCTACCCTTTGCAAAATAATAGAAGGAAAAATTATAATAAAATGTCTCAAAATTATATAAATGATAATTCGGTCCCTTAAAATGCCATAATTTTATTGAAGTCCTTATGGAAGTTTTTGTCAATAAATTTAAAATCAAAAAGACCATTTTACCCTTATTGGCAAATTGTGATTTCTTCTTCAATTCTTGCAATTTTTTGAATAAAAGTTGTGATTTTTTAAACAAAAGTTGTGAATGGGGTTTGTTACTTTGAAAACTTATTTCTCAATAATAGAAATTATATTAGACAAATTATGATTTATTATTCAACTTTCACAATTTACAAAACAAAAATTATTAATTTTTAAGAAAAAATTATAATTGAGGTTTATTTTAATAACAGAAATTACACTTGACAAGTTGTGATTTATTATTTAACTCTTATCATTTACTAAATAAAAGTTGTAATTCTTTAAACAAAAGTTATAATTGGAGTTTGTTATTTTCAGTAAGATTAAAATAGTTTTTTCACTTTAAAATTTATTGACATAAAGGTCCCTGAACACTTCATTGAAACTATAACATTGTGAGGGACTAAATTATTATTTATATAATTTGGAGGGATCTTGTTGTCATGTTGCCATGATAAAAAGCATAGTTATTAATACCTAAATTAAAGTTATAAATAATGAAAATAAAATTGTTAGTATAAAAAGTGTAGCTGTTAGTTTAGTTATACAATAACAAGTACATTTCTTATTTTAATAACTTAAACTTGGTGACTAACAATATAGGTAGCCATAACTTTAGTTTAATTAGGCAACAACAATTACACTTTTTATATTAACAACTTAGTTAATTAGTTTTACACCATCAATCATAATATGTTGGAGCCCCTGTGTGAGGAGGGTGAGGGTGAGAGAGAAACTAGGAAGAGTTGAACGTTACCTAAAAGCACTATTTTAAAAACCGGATCGGACTGGACAGTTGGACCGATTGGACCGTCGACCAGTTTGGTTTTCGGTCTGATTCATAGGAAAAAGCCGTTTTAAGAGTTGAGCCAGATTGAGCCATTTCGAACCGACAGTCGAACCGGAAATTGGAATCAAACCGGGAACCAGATCCAGTTTTCAAAAATCGAACTATTCAAAAAACTTTTTTTTATTTTTTATCAATTTTTTTTAAAAAATGACTATTTTTTTAATCATTTAATATTATATTATATCATGTGGCTTGTTAAGTCATGATAAACTTAAAATATTTGATTTTTTTTAAGTTAAGTAGCAATTTCATATGTATTTCTTATATTTAAATTATTATATACATATATAATTTTTTTAATTTAATTATTACGTCACCCATACGAATTGTGAACCGCTGGCTTTTCTGGTTCAATATCCAGTCCGGTTTTGAAAACATTGCTTAAAAGTCCTACCATGTATGGAAGAGTAAAATCTTGAACCTTTGTTTGACGGAACCACTAGCATTGGAAAATATATTATTATACATTTATTTTATACAAGAAAAATCAAATAACATGATTTGTTAAATATTGTTTTGTTTAATATCTCAAAATAAAATGTTTGAGAAGTCCAAGTGCATTTCTACCACGTGAATATGTAAAGTCACCTAATTAATTAAGATAAAAATATTAAAAAAAAATTTCCAATCATTTTATTTTTTTAATCAATGAGACTAACGTTTATACAATAAGCATTTATTATTAAATTTCAAACATCACCCCTTAACACACTCCCTTACCAGCTTCGAGCCTCCTATATATAGATTCATATCCAATTGTAGTGCTGTAACTTGGACCTCTTATGTATTGATTATTTTTTGTTATTGCAAATTGAAGGATAAATCAATAAAATTTATTTTCCAGTATATTTGCATTAAATTCACAAAATAAATTTAAATCTGCATCCAATCTTATTAATAGTTTCCTATCAAAAAAATATATTGATGTGGTTGAAAATCAATTAATGCATACATTATGGTAGGTTGATTATTTTTGGATTCCTGTAAATTGAAGGAGAAATTGTTAAAACAGAGATTGAAGGAGTAACAAATGGAAGAGAAATTAATGAGGTGATCAAAGCTTATATTTTGGAACATATAAGTACATACTATTGACAAAAAATAATGAGCTGACATTACTTCATAATATTTTAAAATGCACCACTTTTAAAAATACTTTTTTTTCATATAATATTTTAATCCATTCAAATAGAAAATTGTGAAAAGGTAAAATTGATAAAAGTAATTAATAGATATATGAAATGGATTGATTTGACTCTTATAAACTAAGCCCATTAAGATTTAAACTCAAAAGCCCCATTTTTCTTAAATACATTTTTTTTTTAAAGTCTGACATGAATTATGAGGGCTTGGGCTTGACCCTATAGCCTCTATTCCCCCCCCCCAACAAAATTTAACTTAATTTTAACGTGTTCAAAAAAATTCAAAATACAAAATTTCATATATAAAGCACAAATAATAATAAAAGATTGTATATATATTCTAAAACATGTTTAATAAATCACTAAATGTTTTAATTATCATTATCAACTGCAAAGAAAATATTTGACTGCTTGATTAGTCATCTGATAATTTACATGGTTTGATTTTTTGGAAGTTAAGACTTAGTAAGAAATTTTTTAGATGGCTTAAAAAAGTGAGGATTTAAAACATAAAAAATAAAAATAGACTTTTTGGGCTAGCTTGTGCTCTGTTATTCACTTAGTTTGTAGGATTTTTAAGAAAACCTTGTTACTCATATTATTAGCAATTTATCAAGTTCAGTCCTATATAAAATAAGGGAAAATTGAGTAGCTGGAAAAGCCTAGCCCTAATTTTCAACTCTAGTAATTATATACACACACACACACACACAAAATTAATTAAAAAATATTATTAATTTCTTCTCAAAGGTTACTTATACTCCCTCCATTTAAAAATATAAGGCATTTTTAACCAAATCTCACCCCCAATAGAGTAGTTACCTACTTTCAAACTAGCTCTATATTTTCATATTCAATCCTATTAAGCACCCTATAATAAATATAAAATCATTATTAATAGGGACACTTTTAGGAGAAAAAACAGGACATTGATTACATATTGAAAGATTAAAAATGCTTTACATTTTTAACATCCAACTCCTCAAAAAATGCTTTATATTTTTTAACAGAGGGAGTATATAAAAAAGATGTGAGTAACAGATACTCCTCCGGTCCTCTTTATAAGTTATTTCTACCAACCTCATCAATATCAATGCAAAAAAAAATACAATGAATAAAAGTGTGTAAAATTTCAAATATGCGCCCATATAACAAATCTAAAAAGTGATGTTATGTTATTTTTTCTCTTTCATGAAGGGTAATTTTAGAAATACTTTTCACACATTACCTAAAAAGCTGCACATAACTTATAAATGAGACTAAATAAATTTTTTAAAAAGTGTTTTATAAATGGAATCGAAGAGAGAACTTACATCTTTTATTTATTTTACTTTCTTTTTTCCTACAAATATTTCAAAAGGAAAATGACAGAAAAATCCATTTAAAATAGCTAATTGACAAATTGGTCCCATGAAATGATATAATTCCCCTTAGGTCCCTTAGGATCTTTTTGTCATAAGAAAATCAAATGAAATGACCAAATCGCCCTAGAAGTAATAAAAATCCCAATCCTTACTAGAGAAGAATTCCCGCGTGTTTAGGCTGTGATTCATACTGTTTAGGTTCTCATCTTCTCACCTTCGTAGCATTGATCTGTCTCCCTCTCCCTCTACTTGTCTGCATCCTTCTCCTTCTTCTCTTCTCCTTCTTGTTCGCGTGCTAGCATTCCTTTTTGTAAATTTTTTTATGCATGGGTTGTTTGTTTTGATTGGGTGCTGCATGTGGGTATATATTAGCATGCATTCTTCTTTTGTTGCATGTGCTATACGTGAGTGAATTTCCTCTCCTCCTTGAAATTTTGTCCTCTCATATGTGATAGTTGAAGTTGATGTGGGTTATTGTGCATAAATAATTGAGATCTTCATTTTCTCTTCATGCTTGAAGCTAAAAAATGTAGGTACTAATGCTTACTCAACATAGATAAATGATAGACAATAAATGATATATCATTTTCAGTGGGTGTTGTAAATGCAGAATCTAAAAGTTATAAATAACAAATACAAAGTTGTGAATATAAGAACAATAGTTGTTATTGGATAAAACATAACAAATATGTGATCATGATGTTTAAAAAATAGACATGTTGATGAATGACTATTTCATTATTTCAGGTTGGCATGAGAAATGACTTCTTCTTCTTCTTCTTGTTTTAAAAAGGAACTATTTTGTTATTTCCATATAAGGGGACATTTTGTAAAAAAATATTGAAGGTAAAATACAATATGATGGGGGGAATGTGAGGGTGAAAATGATAAGAAAAGGGATGACACTTGAAGAATTCAGAATATGATATCATCTTGTTTTAGCATTGACACTAATTTGAGCAACATGAAATATACTATGAGATATGATGAAATGACCCTTATAGACCTTGTTGATGATGGTGGAATTGCTACCCTATTTGAGCATAATGTTGGAAGCAGTCATGTATATATAGGTTGTAAAGGAAATGGCAGTGGAGAAACAACAATTGAGGAAGCACCAATGTAAGTTACTATGTTTAATTCCTGTAAAGAAAGTTGTCATTTGCTATAGCATAGTTGTTATTTTAGTAACTGAAGTTGTGATTGTCAATGCAAGTGTAATGAGACATGAAGTTGCATGGATTGTGAATGTAGAATGGAGCAATTTTTATTATTTTCAGATCCAAACTCTCCTTCTCCTCTTATTGAAGATCATGATTTTGAACATGTAGCCTTTGAAAGTGGGTAGAATATGTAACCTACCAAACTTGTGGAGAACTTCTAACATTACCATATAGAGTAGAAAGTACACCTACACTGATTCTAGAGCTTAATTCTTCTAAGTGGAGGGATTTGTTTTTAGGTGTAAGGCAGACCTTTCCCCATGCTAAAGCCTTTAGAAAAGTATTGTACAAATATAGCATTGCCCATAAGTTTCCATACAAATATAAGAACAATAGTACAAAGAAGATGAGAGTGATATGTGACATTGAAGGCTACCCTTAGAAGATCACAACATATACAATAGGAAAGAAAACTTCATTTCTATGTGTGAAGACATTTAAAAATGAGCACATACATTATGCACAAGACAGTTTGATTGTTACCCGTAGGAAAAGTTCAAGTCTAACATCATGTATTATATACTTAAGGATGTGAGGTCTCATATAAACAAACGTCCTAATGACATTAGGAGAGAGTTGCAAAGAGAATATGGTGTCAATCTGACCTACTGACAAGCTTACAGAGCTAAAGGGAAGGCGTTGGAATAGATCCATGGTAGACTCGACCAATCTTATATGTTAATTCCATAGATTTGTGACCGATTAGTAGAAACGGACCCAAAAATAGTTGCTAAGTAGGTTACAGCTGACAGTAATAGGTTTGAGAATGTCTTTATAACTTATGACTGTTGTATAGAGGGGTTCATGCATGGTGTAAGACACATATTATATATAAATGGTAGTCATTTAAGTGGTCCTTATAAGGGGACTTTGCTATCAGCATTTGCTTATGACACTGATAATGAGTTATTTTCCTTTGCTTATGCCATTGTGAAAGGGGAGACACTTGAAGATTAGACTTGGTTCTTGTACATGGTGAAAGAAATAATAGGCTCAATGTAACTCATAATAGTTTCAGACCAACACAATGCCATAATAGGTGCTATTCAAGCTATCTTTGGAGGCGAGAAACATGCATTTTGTTACCGTCGCATTAAGGAGAATTTCAATAAAGAATTTTTGAAAATTAATAGAGGTAAGAGAAGGACAAGTGGGCAGGGCAAGAATGATGCATTAAACTGACTTGACGGCATCGCATATGAAAGGCTTGAGGATGACTTTTATGAAGCAATGGAAAACATGAGAAATTTCAATCCAAAATTGGCTCAATGGCTTGAAAATCATGGAGACATTGATAGGTGGTCTTTATTTAAGTTTTCATATAGAAGATGGGACAATATAACTATAAATTTTACAGTCATTTAATTCATGGATGGTCATTAAGAAAAGGCATAGTGTTGCACAATTGATCCATGAGCATAGAGAAAAGGTAGCACACAAAATGCATGCATCCAAAATGGCTCTCTCTACTTGGAGAAATGGTGTTGGTCTAAAGATTGAGGCAAAACTAAGAGACCATGTGGCTAGAGCTGAACAAATGTTTGCAGAGCATTATAGAGGAAATAGGGTTTGTGTAGATACTGCATATAGGGACTTGCGTATTGATCTTGGCTTATGTGAATGCAGCTATGCTACATGGCAAATGTCAGGGATTCCTTGTCCACACACTTGCTCTGCCATTAAGCTAACACATGGCAATGTATATAGTTATGTGAAAGATTGTTACAAAATCACCGCACAAGAGAAGATATATTGTTGTAGCATGATACATGTTGTTACAATAGACATGCCTCATTCAAATGACTACAACATTCTAAATATTAGGGGCCAACTCTTCCTCTAACCTCTAAGGACCAATCATTCTCCTAGAAGGCCACAAAATTCTAAGAAGGAGTTACAATTTCAAAACAAGAAGATTTATCACTGTTCACTATACCATCAACTAAGCCATACATGCAAGACTTGTAGGAATTCTAATCCAATCTAGGATATGATGTAGATATGACACTCTTTTTGCATATAGTTTGTAAATTCAGCTATCTTTTGTTCTGTACAGTGTGCAAAGAAGACTATTGTTTTCTTGAATTGTGAATATGACAAAGCTGAAACTTCTCATGTATAGAAGATTCAACCCTTCATATATTTTTGTCAAAAGGGTTATAAGGTATTCTAATGCAAGTTGTAGATCATGTAACTAACAATGAAACCTTAGAGTCATTTCTGTCACTTTTTAAGGTTTTATTATCATTGAAATTAATGAAAGTTGTTAGTTGTTAGATTAGAGTGGTATTTCATTTTTTTACTAATTCAGTCAATTTACAAAGGGTGCTGATAAATTGCAATTCCTTGTTTCATAGTTGCAAATGTAGGAACAAAAGTTATTGATAGTGGAACCAAAGTTGTGAATTAGGTGTTGTGCGTTTTTAACTCTGATACTTGTCTGGACTTGCACACTAGGACTTGCGAATGGCTAATAAATTGTTGTGAATATAAAAACAAAAGTTGTTAATAATGGAACCAAAGTTATGAACGGGGTGTTGCGCATTTCCAACTCTAATGCTTGTTTAGACTTGCACACCAAAACTTGCAAATGGCTAATAAATTATTGCGAATATAAGAACAAAAGTTGTTGATAGTAGAACCAAAGTTGTGAATAGGGTGTTGCACATTTCCAACTCTGATGCTTGTCTGGACTTGCACGCCAGGACTTGCAAATGGCTAATAAATTGTCGCGAATATAGGAACAAAAGTTGTTGATAGTAGAACCAAAGTTGTGAATAGGGTGTTACACATTTCCAACTCTAATGCTTGTCTGGACTTGCACGCCAGAACTTGCGAATGGCTAATAAATTGTTGCAAATATAGGAACAAAAGTTTTTGATAGTAGAACCAAAGTTGTGAACGGGGTGTTGCACATTTCCAACTCTGATGCTTGTCTGGACTTACACACCAGGACTTGCGAATGGCTCATAAATTGTTGCGAATATAGAAACAAAAGTTGTTGATAGTAGAACCAAAGTTGTGAATAGGGTGTTACACATTTCCAACTCTAATACTTGTCTGGACTTGCACGCCAGGACTTGCGAATGGCTAATAAATTGTTGCAAATATAGGAACAAAAGTTTTTGATAGTAGAACCAAAGTTGTGAACGGGGTGTTGCACATTTCCAACTCTGATGCTTGTCTGGACTTGCACACCAGGACTTGCGAATGGCTCATAAATTGTTGCGAATATAGAAACAAAAGTTGTTGATAGTAGAACCAAAGTTGTGAATAGGGTGTTACACATTTCCAACTCTAATGCTTGTCTGGACTTGCACGCCAGGACTTGCGAATGGCTAATAAATTGTTGCGAATATAGGCATAAAAGTTATTGATAGTGGAACTAAAGTTGTGAACGGGAGCTTGCGAATTTCCAAGTACCAAACTTCCCTTGTTGATTTTTTTCTTAATTCTTTTATTACTTTAATTTACCTATGTTTTATATTCAAAAGGAACTTTTAAAAATTAAAAAAGGTAAAAATACCAAACGCACTTTTGATAGAAAATCAAACACACTTAATTTCTCACTTTTTTATTACACTAATGAAATGAGTCAACTAGCAAACTTACAAGAAATAATATGTCGAATAGTTTAAACTTATCATGAAATAATTTATTTTTTTTTAATTTTAAAATTGTAAAAAATTGTATCTTTATAATCACTTGATTATTTTGGTTATATAATTACTTTTTTGTCAAAGGTTAAAACTATAATTTATATATATATATATAATTACAATTCATTTGACTAAAATCTAACTATAATCAAATTGATCAATTATAAACTTACTTCATTCATTAAAGGCAACATTAGTATCAATTGGTGTAGGTAATTTCAAAGTATGATCAAATCTGATCATATAAGATTGAAGGCAACATAGCAGCCTTACAACTTTAGGCATTATGCTCCAGCCAAATGCATAAAAGTATTGCTAAGAGAACACAATATATATTAGGGGAAATGGCTATGTTAGTGACATGAAAGTTAAATATGACATTAGTATAAATTCTATTGAGTACCACACAATTGGCAATCCCTATTCAAGAGGTCATTACACATATTAACAAATATTTAAACAGTGGCTACACCTTTATATGCTAAGCAGTCATTGATAAATATTAACATCCCTTTTCATATACTAAAGTGGCTACCCCCTTCTCTTTCTTGGCTTCCCTTCATTAAGTAATTTCAAGGCCACCTTCCTTTTTTTGTTTTCTAGATGATTAATCATCCACTACAAAAGCTCAGTCCTGAAGTTAGTAACTTCTTCTTGCACCAAAGAAGGAATAACACACAAGTTGAAAGAATAAACACAAACAAAGAACAGCCCTAAAGTAGAAAGAACAACATCAAAGAAAATGCAAGCGTACATCAGTGATGTCCTGCGATACTATGGGACCCCATGTCTTCAACCAAATCATGACGAGAACTCCACAATCTTTCCTGCAAACATGCAGTATATAAATAATAATCATAATTGGTCAAAGGAAACAAAGGCACTACATAAACAAGAAAATCTGTAACAATAGGTGGAGAACACACAAATTATTTTATTGAGGCACTGGAGGCCAAATAACATCAACTATTGGTTTCTTCCCAATCAAGCCTGGGTTCACTAACTCAATAATGTCGAAGAACCTATTTCGCTGCTGATAGAACACATTTGTTACCCACTTTTATTTATCAATTAGGACCATTTTATTAATAATTTATCACCTTCAAGTGCACACATTGCATTAGATTTGAAACTTTGCCTAAGTTTCTAGGTTCAGTGCACTAGGGGCATTTTGGTCCAAAAAATGAACTTTTGAGAAAATGTACAAGAAAAATTGACAAAGTGCATTTTATGTCCAGTTGATGAATGGTGAAATTATATTTTTAAAATTTCATTTTAGTTTGGGAGTAATTAAATAAAAAAGTCAACACTTTCTTAAGTGTCTTAGTTTGTCCTAGTTTTTGGTTTGCCTTTGTGTGGAAATTTTTATATAATTTTGTGCAGCCTAAAACTTGGTTAATTTAATAAATTCTCCCTTCTAATTATGAATTTAATTCTGGACATGAATTAGATTTTATTATATCATATGCTATTTAATTGAATTATGTGATTTATGTGACATAGGTGGCATGTGACTTGTGCATCAATTGGGCAATTGAGGTCAACACTCCTTGAAGTCAATGGCTGATGGTTTGCACGTGAATTATGATTATTTTGAGGGATTAGATCAGCTAAAATGATGTGGATGACACATGAGAAATTAGGCACACATTGGAATTATCTACAAACCAATAAAAAGTTGCCACCTTGCAAGTGTGACAAGGCTCCCATTTACATTTTAATTTCTTTTTCCTTATTTTAATTAAGCTTTAGCTGATGGGAGACACCAAGGAGCACGCCATTTTAAGTCCTAAATGGGATCCAACACATATCTCATTCATCTTCCACATTCTCTCTCTCTTGTTCATAGTGTTCTTCATTTTCTCTCTTTTGTTCTTCATTTTCCAGCACCCTAACCCCCATTTTCAGCCACCAAACCTCCACAAAACTCATACCATTCTTCTCCTCTCTTCATTTTCGTTCCATCCCTTCCATTTTCACAAGGATTGAAGCTCATTTCCATCATTCAAGAGCTATGGAGTTTGGCCTTCACAAGCAATCACTAGGTTCTTGAAGATGAAGATTGGTTAAGTTTCTTTGTGGAATCCTAGAGAGATGAATATGGAGGATGAGTCTTGAGCTTCAAATTGGCTAAGTTCTTTTGTTTCCTATCCTCTTCTCTTTTTACTAGATGGTTAGATTCCTTAATCTAGGGTTTAATCATCTCAGGTTATGAATTCTAATTTGAATTTGATGTTGATGTAAAGAGAGAGGATTGTTTCATTTAATTTCTTCCTTGGATAGCCATGACTGAATTTTGCCACTCTTTGTTTGGCACATAATCTTGTGTTTTTCAACTAGTGAATTTCTTGTGTTAATATTGCATAATCTTGTGGTGTTAATGCCTGTGTTGTTAAGTAGCTTGACATAATCTTGTGGTTGCTCAATTTATGTGTTTGACCATGGCTGTTGAGAGAGGATTTTGAGTGAATCACTTGGCTAATGTCTTCACCAATTGGTTAATTGAACTAGGGACTTTAATCTAAGACCTAAGGAGGTTAGCTAATTAGGTTAATTGGCTTAGGATAATTTTCTTTAAGTCATGACAGCTTTAGTCAAGAGGAAAGGGAAGCTAAACTTAGCCTAATCATGAGAAGATAATGAGTCCAAAATCAACTAATCTCTAGAGTTCCATTATTGTGAAAAGGGAAGTTTATTTCACTCACTTTCACTAGCATTTTAATTACTTACACATTAGGTAATTAGCTAGGTAACTAAATTCCTACAAACTTTGGTTGATTTATTTCACTAGATAACTTTCAATTAGACTTAAAACCATTCCTTGGGAGATGACCTAGGGTTGGCCCTATATTGCATTAGGGTTAGCTTTAGTGTAATTTTGAGGATAAGCGACTAATTTCCTATCAGCTACAAAGGAAACAAATTTATATTATCAAAATAACATGTACACAAGACACACCAAGGAGTTGACTAACAGACCATATACATGCATTTGCCAATAATCTTTTTGCATCTAAAGCTCCATCCTTTTTCCTTTTCTTTCTCTTTGATTCAAGACCACTATCCCCATTTAACAAGTCGAGGACATAGAAGTTCAATATCTTCAACTCTAGTACGAAACATATCTAATGATGGTTCACAAGAGCTGGATCGATGATGAGATTGCATTCAACTATATTGTATCCTACATATTCAGGTAGGATATCCCTCTTGTTCTTTACTGCCTTCCAAATGAGGGGATTTGTTGTCATTTTGCACTATAAACAAGAACACATTATGCAATAAACTACAAAAAACAAAACATAGTAAAGAGGATATTTTAAATTTAATTTCACTGGAAGCTAACCATGAAGTTAACATCAAATATATGACAACGGACTGGACCTAAATCCTTGATATCACCTATTAATGCATGGCGTAGCATAGTCATGAACTACAACCACCATGGAGTTCATATTATTTGTACATTCCTATGTGTAAATTATAAAAAAACAAATTTAGACATTGTCTCACCCTATTACTAATCCACTGCATTCCTCCTAAACATTAAAGTTCATCACGGGTGAGAAATTGATCATCCATTTCAACCAAGATCCTGAAACAGGGAATAATAAATAACTTCTCTTAAGCTGTTGGAAATGAATGAAAAATTAGGCAATAAAAACTACTTACTCATCACCTTCCTCCCTTTTACACATGTGTGATACAATTGAAAACAATTGTTGCTTTTCATCAACCTTCTTCTTTGTCCTATTTACCAGCTTCGATAGAACCCAAGGAGACCTAATAGTTGGTATTTCTGTCCTTGTAGATTTCCTACGTTGTCGTTCACCATCATCTTCCTTAACTTCCTCCTCTAATTTTTCCTCTCTGTCCTCTTGTTGGGAAGATACATGAATTGAAGATGATAAATTATCAATTTCTTCTTCTCCTCCTCCTCCTCCTTTATTACCTCTACCTTCCTTTTCATCTTCTTCTTCTTCTTTATCTTCTCCTTTATCTTCTTCTTCTTCTTTGTCTCCTCCATATTCTTCTTCTTCTTCACCTCTATCTTCTTCTTTTCTGTCTTCTTCGAACTCAGAATTTGCCTTATCTTGTTTTTAGAACTCGAAGGCTAGCTTGTCTTCGTTACCATATCTCACCCGGTCACCTTCTTCCTCAACTTCAACACTTGACTTGCCTTCCCCTTTTAATTTTTGGGATGCTTCCCTTTTTGTCTGCTCCTTTCTGAATGCAAATTTGACATAAGCAATTAATCTTTAGTAGTATTCTTCAATAACCCCCCTCACTATTAAAAATAAATCCTTAAATTCCTACACATTTACAAAATGTAAATAGAAAAAAACTTATTTGAAATGCAATTCTGTCCAAAACAGTGAGAAATAAATATTGGGTCTACATATGATGTCATCAGTCTCTTCTTGGTGACGGTGGAAGTAGGCTCTCCTACAAAAGCACCATAAAGTAGCCTAATATTGCTGTCATTCTCCTTTTGTAATCTTTCCTTTGCTCTATTATTGGTCCAATATTGGACAGCATTTCTTAAATCATGGTCACTTATTTCAACCAATGGAAAATGCACAAAAAAATATATCTACAAAAACATACATATAATTATCACATTATACTTAGTATGAATGCATTACAGTGAAAAGAACACCATAAATTCATCTATACATACCACCAGAAAGTACAAGCATCCTCCAACATTTGCAGTCCAATCCTTCTTTTTCCTTATTTGTTTTAAATACTCTTTTAATTCATCACACAAGTCATCTAATATATATCTTGACCAATTGAAGTCTTTCAATGCATTCTTAGTGCAATACATTACCTTAATCATCCACTTACTAACATTAGCACTAGCACTCGGATATAAAAGTATTCCCAATGTGTACAACAAAAATAAAAACGCAAATTTGTCATCCTCTGCTCCGAATTTAATCAATGCCAATATCTTTTTATATGGCATTTTATAATATTTTTCCCTTAACCTCAAGAATGCTTCCTCTTAATCATCCACTTCTATTGACACCTTATCCCCACCAAAGGATAATCCCATCAATGTGTGAACATCTTCTGCTTTGATTTCTTTTGACTTCCCTCTAATGCGAAATTGATAGGTAGGTGGATCATATGAAGATATTAATTGGTAGCAGAGGTCTCGAGGGAGTGTTTTCCATCGGATATCAAGCAGCACCCCAAACTCGATATTTTCTACTCTCGTTCTTAGGTTCTCATTCTCTTTCATGAACTCTGCAAGCTCTATAAACTGCCTCACAGAGCACCTCATGTGAAAAGGAACCTTGTATTTATTTTTTATAGCATGTTTATCAGCTTTTAATTGCCTAGCCTTCTCAGTATATTTGGCCCTTTCAACCTCTGGCAACTCTTCCCATGCCTTTAGTTCATATTTTATTCTATGTTTCGGCCTCATTTTCTTATATTTATCTTTATTTTCCTTGAGAAAATCCTTCTTGAAAAGACTTAACGCATTCACCATCTTCCCTATCCTAAACAATCAAGTCTCATTATCAATAATTTACAATAAACACTAGTCGCAACAACAAAAGTCAAACAAAATCATACCAAAATCAAGATATGAGTAATACGAATGTCATTATTATTTTCTTGACATAAATTAGGCTAATGGAATAAGAAGATGACAACATTGGTCAAAATTATAAGGATGAAGTAGTCAAATTTCACAAAACCTTAAACTTTCTTCCTTATGTCCAATATTACTACACATATATTTTGGATAAATAGATTAAAATAAATTAATCTATTTATTGCAAGTCCAATATTACTACACATATATTTCTTCCTTATGTCCAACCAGTACTAAAAAGTAAACAAACAATTTAGCTCCATTAATTAATTTGTTTGTTCACGTAACTAGGTTATTAGTTTAAGAGGTTGGCACTAGCCAGTAATATAAATTTCCCTTCCTTTTGTTCCTATCCTTCAAACTATACAGCTTAAGCCAACTAAATAGAAATACATATAGAGGAAAAAGATAGTCCACACAAATTTGATACAAGCCTTTAGCAGGGTGGGTTATATGACAAGAAAAATTAAAAGAAATATGGTATATTTTTCTTGAAAAATAAAATGAAAGATATGATCTCTAATTCCTACACCACTGTTCAACAGTTAACAGTGAATTTTGCATCGCATGGAACATAGGAAGATTACTATGTAACCTAATTTGATAAGACTATGAAACAATCATTTTCAAAAGTGTAGAGAAGGAAAGGCATAAGCTAGAAGATGTAACCAAATTTTTCAAAATGCAATCATAACTTGTCGAGAGTCAAGAAAGCATCTGCAATAAAATAAGCCTCCAATTACACACCAACATTTAAAAAAATCAAACCATAACAATTGAAGTTCAAATCAAGGGGAAATTAGACCTTAATATAAACAGTTACCATAGGATCATAATAGGAGGAAACATGAAGGCCACATTGTGGGCACCACAATGTTGAAGTATAAAGAGACCAACTAATAAAGCACAAGAAATAAGAAGCAACATACCGGCTTAGGGGTATACATGTAAGGTTTCATAGCAAAACTTCATGATTGCATACTATTTCTCAACAGACATAGGACTAAACCACTACAAGCTATGAAATGCAAAAATTAAAACTATTGGGAATAAAACTAGTATTGAATGTTTCATCAATTCCACTTTACATGATTATTTCCTTGTAGTCGGTTGCAACCCTAGTATAACATAATGAACTTGGTTTACAAGAGAGGAAAGTTATCCAAGTTAAAGAGCTTGGAAAAAATCAACATCATTTGATCATCACATTCCCTGTTAATTGCTGTCACCATTTCTTGACTTTACCTTACAATCTAAGTTGCAGGATATGGGCAGCAGTTTTCCATGATAACAAAATAATGCAGTACAATTATGTCTATATTTAATTAAAAAAATTCATTGATGTATTTTGTTAAGATTATTAAGGCATTAATTATCATGAAAGTGACCCAGAAAACTAATCACACCCACAAAGGAATAAATACCTATGGAAGCTAAGAAGAGGAATAGACACCTTAATCAAGTAGGACTAGAGAGTGGGAGAGAAGCTACTATGTAACACTTGCCACAAATATTATTCAAAAATCACACAATTCAAATAAACTAAGTGTGATTAAGGAATTAAATATAAAATCAACTTAGGAAACAAATCATTTAAATCACTAAGCAGATACATGATTGCAAAGTAAACATTTAAAATCTTTTTTAAATAAAAAAAATTTATAAGTTTTGCCTATGGCGCATGGAAGTAAGCTAGGCAAAAATGAGGTAAAAAGATGCTGTTATGATAGCATTAAATTGCTATCATGACAGCCCTCCCAAGCCAACTTTCGAGAGGCACCGTTCTATCATTCGACGCCCGATCGGAGAAATTTTAAAGCTCACGTATCACATTCAAAGGTTACTATAAGTGCACAAATTTTAAAAAGATTCAACCATTGGATTAAAAATTAAACATGTTAAAAGTTTGATCATTTTTACTATCATGACAGCTAAGACAACATCTCCTGACTAACTTTCAGGGTGCACTATTTCATCATCCGACCTTTGATCGGAGTTATTCCAAAGCCCACATGTCACTTTTAAATAGTATTATTAGCATACCAAATTTTGGAAAGATCCAATAGACGGATTGAATTTCGTGCATGTTGCAACATCAACAAACATTGCTGTCATGACAGCACTTTTGCTGTCATTACAGCTACTCCAGACCAAATTCCGGAGTGCACCGTTTCTCCATCCGGTATCAAATTAACGTGATTCCAAAGACCACACGAAGCTTATAAAAGGCTTTACATGTGACCCAAATTTTAGAAAAATCTAACGGTCGGATTAAGATTTGAACACCCGGATGTAAAAGTTTAGTTTTTTTGTAAAAATCATTTTCAAAATTGTCCAAATCTCATTCTAATGGTCACAAACTTGTAGGAACACTTTGGACACGTCAAATAGGACTAAAAACACCTGATAGAATATTTAAATGATAGAAAAATTCTTTATATCAAAATTTGACCACCCGGGTGCCATTTCTCAAAATGGACCCTAAACCCCCAAAATGCACAAATCACACAAGAGTGGCCAAAAACTATTCCAAATATCATATATACATATGAATACACACGCGGATATATATACATATGAATACACACGCTAAATATTTTCACTTAGCTCAGAGATCTCTATAGGGCCCACGCATCCACTCTCACTATCCAAGGTATATGTTTGACCATAGCACACCATTTGCAATGCAACCATTTTGCATTTGCTTATGGAATCACATATATACCAAAATAAATATTTTCTTGTAGTGGAAACAAGGTCTACTAAATAAATTTATCAAAACCACACACCATAGCCAAGTTTCCCAGCCACAAGTCTACAAGCAAACAAAAATTCATACACAAGCCATACAATCCACGCATACTCACGCACATATACATAATCATATCCTACTGGCACCCTAATCCTAAATACATTACAATTGATTTCCTTAAAAGAAAGGGGTTGCAATTCTTTACAATTCACAAACAACCCCTAGCTCTGCTCCTTTCCCTGTCCTCCACTGGTTCCTTCACCTGGACTTGGAAATGCTGAAAAGAAAGGGGTGAGACAACCACAGTCTTAGTAACAGAGAAATCTACATTGATTATTACAAAGCAAGCCATAATCAAATAAACGAATAATAAATTCAACATAATATATAATTTAGCTATTTAAAATGCATGAATGCATAACCTAGGCCGGTATGGCCTTTCATGACTAACAGAATACCCCCAGGCACTCTTTAACTTGCAAGTAAACCTTATACCTACTTGTACCTCCACAGGCATAAAACATAATTTAAGACATGATCTAATCCACTAAACCACCTGTGCCTCTTCGACGTGAATCCTGAGCAGTCAAAGCTAACTCCCTCCCAGAGCCAGCCTGACTTACTCTCCATATGGGGACTACCTTAGCCTAAAAACTCAACCTCACACTTCATATGTCGAATTCCCTCCCCCACTGAGAGGTGTCGAACACTCAATACACTAACCACTTTAGTGTATTAAGCCCACAATACGTAAAGTAACACTGAGTACTGGCAGTGTGCCATAGAATATCAAAAGTCCACACCTTCTCATTGGTGAACTCTCACTGAGATCATGCCTTTTATTCATGTCTACCTTTCCTGAGTATTGACCACTTCAACACTTTAAGGTAGTATAACATTTATAAATCTCCCTTAAACGGTTCCATAGCCTATCTAAGGTACCTTACTTAGTTACACTTCCTTAAGTGCAACTTCTATTCCTTATGATTACAATACGTGTAAACAAATCTCGTTTCTATAAAAACGTTGTTGTTAAATAATTAGAAAACATATTTGCACTATAATCAAAGTAGTATCCCATAACCCCTTATAAAGCACATTTAATCTTTTAAAACATGTAATGCATGATAGCTAGTAATATTTATTCAAAAATAGCTAAAACAAAGTAATAATAAATATAAATTCCCCTGTTACCTCAATCCTTTGGTACCAAAAGGGTTCCTCTTGTACAAAATAGGACTCAGCTCGTTCCTTAACTTCTTAATAAGTTCCACTAACAATTTCCTACAACATACAAGTAATCCACATCACTTATCATGACAAATAGCATTAACGAAAACTATAACTCATGTCACACAACTTGAGTTAATGAGTCATAATCCATCCTAACGGTCCATATATTAAACCAACCAGTCACATAGTATCACTTAACCACCAAAACCATTTATTAGCCATCACTAAGCTAATTTTCAATTCATATAATTTTTAATCAATTAAAACCTTCACTTAGTATCACCAACTTTTACCATTAGCCCTTATAATGGAAACCAAACCTTAATTTAAATCTTATCGGGCTCAAATAATAAAATTATAACTAAATCAATAGGCTTAAACTATTGAGGAGCAAAACCTAATCTCTCAGGGTTTAATTTGTGCCTAAAACACCTCTTTTCATTTAATTATCCACTCAAAACATTAGATCACTATATAGAAACTCAAAACATCCTCCCTAGGATCTAAAGAAATAAAAGCTTACAAGAATAAAGCTTTTAGGATCAAAATCCAGAAATTTTCTCTTCTAAAAATTGAAGAAAATCAAGAGGAAGGGAAGAGGACTGAAGTAGGGAGCTTACCTATCGTGTAGTTGAGCTCGCAATGGTCATAAAGTCTTTTAAATTCAAGCCTAACTCCCTCTCTTTCTCCTCTCTTCTTCCTCTCACTCTCTCGTGCTCTTTGTTCTTTTTTTCTGTGTTTCCTGCATTCAATTTCCCCTTAAAAAAGCTGATATAAGACTTTGGAAAAAATTACAAGAAAAGGCCCAACATTTTTTACTATAGCACAAAAGCTTAGGTCAACTTTGATAATTCTTTTTATCATTAAAAATAAAATAAACCCAACTTTTGCTTAGTAAAATTTAAACTCTAGACCTCTATCAAATTATTTTAAATTTTAATTTAATTATAAATATTTTGTTTTATTTTTTAAAATAAATCCAAGTCTTAAAATTTTTTGAGATGTTACGTAGTACCACCGAGAACACAACCCAATCCACAAACCAACACCGACAGATCCATTGTTGAGAACACTGAGACAAAGCTGACGGCCAAAGCTACTAGAGAACAATGAAATTGCAAACGAGAATGCTACAGCCACACTGCAACGATAACACTATGATGGCAAGACAGTGATGGAAGCTCACAAAGCTCAAACAACATGCGATGGCAGAGACCAGAGAGACAGAGCACTTAAGGTCGGCAGAGAGACAAAGCACAACTAAAAATGGGGGAAAGGACATTTTTTTAATTTGAATTAAAGGAAAAACCGTCATTTCCTCAAATTCTCTAGTGACAAAAGGATCCTTAGGGACCTAAGGGGAATTATATCATTTTACGGGATCAATCTGTCAATTAGCTAATTTAAAGAAACTTTACTATCATTTTCCCTATTTTAGATGCCCATGACCTTTTTTTCTTAACCAGGACAACACATTACCATAGATCAAGCAAACATGTGCATCCCTTTATTCTCAACATCAATATTAATACTGTTGTCTTTTTTATGCTGTACTGTGGAGTGAAGTGTGAATTTATTGATCAAAATTGTGTACCAAAAATAGCATCAGTCTTTCTTTCTTTATTTGTGATTTACGATAATTTTTGTTTTCTTCATGGTGGACAGATATTGACTTAACTACTCACCAAACCAAACTCATGAAGGATTTAACTAAGCCACTCAAGATCTTATATTACTCCAACAAAAAAAACACCAAATTTTTATCCAACCAAAAGATCTAAATTAGGATTAGGATGAAATTGATTACTTGGATAAAATACAACTCAATTCTTATAATTTTAATTATTTAAAATATTAGTCCATATATTTTAAAAAAAATATAGCTATAAAAATTAAAATTATTTCTTGAGTGATAGGAACTAATATTATAAATGGTTAAAAGTTAAAATTATAGGCATTGAGGTATATTAAGTTAAAGTTTAAGAATTAATTTTTAATTAAATTACAACTATATATGAGGACAAATTAGTTAATTTTTCCTAAATGGATAAAAGGAAAAATTAATCCCCATGTCCTTATAATTTCCTTGATTTTTTACTCAAGTCCTTGTGATTATTTTATCTTTTTGTTGGGTTCTTTAAGTTTACTCCATTAGATATGTTAGTCCTTTATATTTAAAATTGTTAAATAAGTGCTAACAATGTTCAAAAAAAAAACAATTAAATAGCAATGAAGTAGTAGATAATTGGATAATTTTCTATATGTCAAATCTGACTAAGCATCCATGTGAAAAAATAAATACACATTTGAAATAAAGCCAACTTAAATATGCTCATGTAAACTGAAGACATAAAAACAAAAGCGTAACTAAGAAGCTTCACACTTAGGGTTGGCTCACCATCTCTTCTATTCCATCAAGTTTCAATATTCATATGGTTAAGGATGCAAGGATGCAAAATCATCACAGTCAAGCTCCATAAGGTTAGTCAAGACAGTCATTGTCTTCTATGTTTCATCATCTTTTCTCTCTTTAAAAGGTTAGTTCAAATAGCTTGCTTGTGTTGGGTTTCTCCATGCTTTTGTGCTTGTTTTCGAACTATATCTTTTTTTGATTTAATGTGTTTTTTTCACTTGTTGCATCTTTTTTGGATTTGTGCATCTTTTCTCCCTAAGCCTTATTTACTATGTTTGTTGATTGACATTATTTTTCAAACTTATATTTTTGGTCTGTGGCCACTATAATCTAGAATTCAGCTTTTACTTTGCGAACGCTATTCTTAATTTCTCTACATTTTTTTAGTTTGAAGTATTAAAATCAAAATTCCATTTAACTTATCATGCTATTCTTACTACTATTTATATATAATACATAGAAGTGGCCAAAGTTGTGTTTTGTTTCAAGATATTCTCTTATCTAAAACTAATAAACAGGTGGGCTCAGCCCTTATGGGCTTAGCCCTTAAGCTCAATTTTTTATTTTTCACCCATTTTTTGAGACTCAACTCTTATTTAAAGGACTCAAGGCCAGGCCCGTAAGTCCTATTATGAAAAAATAAAATTAAGTACTATAAATTAATTAAAATATTATAAAATTAAAAAAATTAAAATCCTCATAATCTTTTAAAAATTAAACAACACACATTTAGAACTCTAGTAAAAAAATTCAAATCTTGGTTAAAAAAATTCATTTTTTATAAATAAATAAACATAATAATTATAAAAAAATAAAAAATATCAAAAATTTTATATTTTACGTTGATATTTATTAAATTATATTAAATCAATTTTATAGCAAATTAAAATTAATAATAATGTAACATGTGTAGGATCAGGGCTTGCCTAAAGCTGGTACTTCTTAGCTTCAAATGCATGTTCTAGCAAAAAAATTAATAATAATATAACAAGGCTTGAAGGGCTGATTAGGCTCAAGCCCTTTTCTATAAGGTTTATCAGAGCTAAGCCCTCAAACTCAGTTACTTTTAAAAAATTATTTTTAAAACCCAAACCCTTATTTAAATAGGGCCTCCAAGCCTGGCCTTTTTGGCCTGGCCCTTATTCTCAACCCTACTCTTGTTCGTCTAAATGCTCAGCCACCATTATATTATTTAAAACAAAGTTTGTCTTGAATTAAAAATTAGAAAATTCAAATCTAATATGAAAATTAAGGTATTAAATTTAAAGTATATGATGGAATATCAAGAAAACATAAAAGAAGCGAGTGATAACGAAATTCTAGAATACTTAGATGATAGCGATGAAACAGATTTGGGAGATGATAGCTTCAATCAATTTATTAACATTGACAAAGTGGAGGATATGGGACAAGGTAGTGGGAGCAATTCCAAGGAAAAATATCAATCAAGGACCATTGGAGCATATTTATATCACTTAAAGATCAATATATTCTAAAATTTCATTATAGTCTCGTAGTCCTTGATTAATATTAATTTTTTATGTGAAATGATCAAATTACCCCTAAAATATAAAATGATAATAAAAAGTCATCCTATTGCCACTGCTGCTAGAGACCTTACCTCCTATCAGTCATTGAAGCTCCAGTGCCTGTAATACTTTTTTTAAAAAGAAAAAAGAAAATGTGCCAGGGGGTTTGATCCCACAATTAGGTGGTCACCAATTCACTAAGCCCATTTAATTAGATATGGAAAAAATATATGTAGCAATCTAAGTTTTTAAACAATTTCTATATTATAACATAACAGTGTTGTTAATTCGAAAACGACACTTATTATTTTACTAATGTTACATATTAATTTCACATAGTCAATTAAAATGATAGCTTTAAAACTTCATGCAATTTACTTGTTAAAGTTTGGATGTACCTTTCACCACCTTACCAATTAAAAAAAGTGCCATAGGCGCCGAAGCTTCGATTTATCGACAGTAAGGGCTTCAGCTATCTTGCATGTAGCAATTCAGTGGCTACCACTAGTGATAGTAGGGGTGAGTTTTTTTATTTTATATTTTAGCGATGATTTGATTGTTTTACATCAAAAATTAATATCAATCAATGACTAAGGGACTGTAGTGAAATTTCAAACTATATTGGTTCTTGACTAATATAAATATGCACCAATGGTCTTTGATTGATATTTTCTCCTATTCAAATGTGTTAGAACACCAACATGCACATTTACAAATTGTTCCTTCCCTTGGAATATTGGATCAAAATCTTAGTGATTTGTTATCAAAACTAGAAGTTGATGAGTTATATGAAGATTATGCAATTGATAAAGATGAAGATGAGCCAATAACAAATTACCGCAAGTATAATCTAATGAAGATGTGCAAGGACTTCAAATTTATTTTGGAAATAAAATTTACTTTGATCAAATAATTTAGGACGCTTTAAAGGAGCACTCTTTGTTGAATGGTTATGCATTTGACTATATAAAAATGATAAAGAGAGATGTAGAGTGAAATGCATGAAAAGATGTGGCTGGCTAATGTTTATTAGAAAAGAAAGTGACTTATCTACTTATCGGCTAAAGAAATTGAATCTAAGGTATGCATGTGGAGTAACAATTGATGCAAAAAAGGCTTCATCAAAGTGGATTGCTGAAAAAATAGTTGATAATGTCAAGATAAACAAAAATATTAAATTTTTAGATGTGCAAGCAACCAAAAAAAAAGATTATATGGCTCAACCATCAATTAACAAAGCATGTCAGGCTAGAAAAATTGCAAGGAAGATGATTGAGGAGGATCATAAAAAAGAATATGCTTACTTAAGGGACTATTGTTTAGAAGTTAAGTCAAAAAATTAGAGATCCACATTTTATCTTGTCATGGATAAGCCCTATGTAGATCATCCATAAGGATTTAGAAGATTGTATATGCATTTGAAACTAGCAAAAAAGGGCTTTAAGATAGCATGTAGGCCAATTATTAAATTAGATGAGTGTTTTCTCAAAGGCCTATATAGTGGTATATTATTAATGGTTGTTGCTCATGACCTTAATAAGCAATATTTTCCTTAAGCTGTGGCAGTGGTTGAAAAAAGTTTCAAAAAATGTATATGATCACTATTGACTTTTCCTCCATCTTATTAGACCAAGTCACACTTTGATGATTATTGCAAGTCTAATATGATTATAAATAATATATTAAAGTCTTTTAATGGTAGATTGTTGGAGGCAAGAGAACATCCAATAATTAATCTTCTTGATTGGATCCAAACTTATTTGATGGTTAGATTTCACCAAAATTGAGTGAAAGCAAAAAAAATATTGTGGCAAGGTATATATATATGCCTTTGACCTCATAAAAGGTTTGACAAAGAGACAAAAGAATCTAGAAAGCTAGAATTAAGAAGGGCAAATAATGATCAATTTGAAATGTCATATAACTCTCAAAGGTTTATTGTTAATCGTGAACAGAAGGCTAGTCATGATCAATTTGAAGTGTCATATAACTCTTAAAGGTTTATTGTTGATCTTCGTTCCTAGTCATGTGCTTGCCAATGGTGGCAACACTGGAATACCTTGCAGGTATGTTTATAATTCAAAGTTTCATTCATTCAATGTTTATAACTAATATTTTTATTCTCATTAATTGCATTTACGCCAACCAATTGAACCTTATTGATCATGTGGATTCAATACTAAATCTTAAAGCTTATGTGGCATGTTATGCTCTTATGATCCAAACTATCAACACAAAAGACTTATAAGAGTGCATAAGCTTGGAACTAATTGATCTCCCAAAATATCATAAACATCTTGGTAGACCAAAAAAGAAATGAAGAAGGGAGCAAGATGAACCTCCACCTCCAGATAAGATTAGAAAATCCAATACAAGTGTTAAGTGTAAAATTTATAGGAATTCTGGCCACAATCGAAGGACTTACCCTCAACCAAGCAAGCAAATGAGAGATGTAGGATGTAGTAACCAACATTGATGTTTAATGGTTTAGAATATGATATTTTGAATTTTTTTTATGTGGCTTCATTTGCCATTTTGTAGTAGTTAATAGGTTGTGCTCTTGAGTACTTAGAGGTTGAAGCCATTTATATATTTTTTGGATTTAGTTAAAGCCTTTCAAATGCTATCTGATTTAGAAAATGCCCTATTTATTAATATAAGATATCTAGTGCTTCTCAAAAGAAAATACAAGGCAAAAATATATTTTAACCCTTATACTTAAAAAAATACATTTTGATAAGGCTTTAAAATTTGATTTAGAAATGGAAAAGGCCACACAGAGTTCAAATTTTTATGTGGCTTGCTATGTATGAGAGAATTGTCCTAATGAGATAGAGGATGTTCTTCATGTGACCTAGGATCGCACAAAGGCTAAGGAAGTGTGGAGAGATTTTCTTGACCCAAGGAATAAATGTCAATTTTTTTATCTTAGCAAGAAAGACTAGTTTTATGCAAATCTATGGAACTCATCAAAGTACTATGGTGCAACTTGAGACATGCTCTTCACAGTAGCCATTTAGAGTTTACCAAAAGCAAGAAACAATCAAGTTTTCAATGGGAATGACATTTCATCAACCAAGCCACATGAAAGAATTGCTAAATTCATGGATTCAATACATTGTAACTTACAATAGGAACTTTAAAAGCTAGACAACTCTTAACCTCTCCATGGGTGCTAAGTGTTACCTATAAATGGCTAAGTCAAGCTAAACATTAATGGGGCTTCCAAAGGAAACTTAGGTCCCACTAGTTGTGGGGGGTATCTTCCACAACTTCGAAGGACAATAGATGGCTAGCCTTGTGTGCAACCTTGGTAAATGCTCGGTAAAGGATGCAGAATTTTAGAGCTTCTTTTATGACTAAAAGTGGCATATTAACTCAACATTACTAAACTTATTATTGAAAGCGATTCTCATGTGGTGGTGAATGAGTACGAATTGGAGATGGAAGGTGATGAACCTTAAGTCTAGTATATGTGGCATAGTTTAAAGCTAGTAAATGAGGAGTGGAACATTCAGGTAAGGCATATACATAGAGAGAGTAAAATGAGTATAGATTGGATTACATTTATATCTAGTATGAGCCTAAATGATGTCTATAAAATTCTCAAGGATTTCCCTATCAAGATTTCTAAATGGCTTTATCAAGATATAAAGGATTGCATAGATCCTTGTTTGTTTTCTTGTTAAATAAAGTTTAGGTGTGGGCCCCATTGCTAATTAAAAAGAGAGAGGGAGAGCATGTTTTTTAAATAAAAAAACAAGGAGAGAGAGCATATTTTACACACACATATACCTATTAAAATGAAAAAAGCTTCTATTGGTAAAAGAAAAAGTGAAAAAGACAATAAAATTCCTTTGAATTATGTAAATGACAATGTGGTCTCTTGAAATGCCATACTTCTTTTGAAGTCTCTAGAGATTTTTTTGGTTATTAAGTAATTAATATAAATGACCAAATTACCTTTAATTCAAATATCAATTGCCAATCACAAGTTTTGTTCTAAAATTCATAACTTTTCTTCTTAAAATCACAAAAATTCAATAACAATTTATAAGTTTACTTTTAATCTTAATATTCCTCAAGCATTGCAAATATCAGTTGTATTTACAAGTTTTGTTCTAAGATTTACAATTTTTCTTCTTAAAATCACAAGAATTCAACAACAATTTACAATTTTGCATTTGAAATCTTAATATTTCTGAAGTGTTATAAATATCAATTGCCATTCACAAGTTTTGTTTTATGATTCACAACTTTTCTTATTAAAGTGACAAGAATTAAACAGCAACTCGTGAGTTTGCATTTGAAATTCTTATATTCCTCAAGTGTTACAAATATCAATTGTTACAAAATCACTGTAAAAGAGAATATATATTGTTCCAGCATGATTCCTATTGTTATAATAGATATGCCACATCCAAATGACTACAACATTTTAAATATCAAGGGCCAAATCTTCCTCCTAACATCGAGGACCAATCATCCTCCAAGGAGGCCACAAACTTCTAAAAGGGAGTCATGATTTCAAAACAAAAGGACTTTTATCACTGTTCACTATGTCATCAACCAGGTCATACACACAATACTTATAAGAATCCTAATCCAAGCTAGACTATGATGTGGATATGACATCTTTTTTGTGTTTATTTTGTGAATTCAACTACCTTTTGTCTTGTACAATTTGCAAGGATGACTAATAAGTTTTTGGATTGTGAATATAATATAGCTAAAAATCTTATGTACAAAAGAAGATTCAACCATTCATATATTTTTGTCAAAAAATTGTAGGATATTTTGATAGAAGTTCATTACTACAAAATAGACTTTTCACATCGCATTTTTGGGCCTTTTCACATCACAACTGTAGGGGACATCATACTAGGTGACTTAAAATAACGGCTCATCCACATCACAAATAATGGAGACGTGAAAAAAAATAAACTACGTCCCTTTTAATATTAAGAAAGGTAGTTTTTATATAATTCACGTCCCTATTTTACTATAAAAAGACATGATTTTCATATAAACCATGTCCTCCCAAATAAGGGGGACGTGGTTACTTAGTTGTCAAAGAAACCACGTCCCTTATTCATGAGGAAGAAGTGGTTTCTTTGAGAAACCACGTCCCCCTCTATAATAAGGGACGTGGTTTGTTGTGAACCCACTCCCCCCCCTCAATTAAGGGAGGTGGATTCATTTGTTACGTCCCTCCTTTTAATAATGTGATGTGATTTTTGTAATTTTGTTTATATATAATTTGTATTTGCTTAACAACCAAAATAGAATCTGTGAAAGTATGCCACAAAAATAGCCAAATTCATACAACAAAAGTTTAGCAAATAGCAAGTCATTTATAGCCATTCATAAACTATATATCACAACAAAATATACCAAGTGCATTGGAACGACAAAACTATTGTCACCTATTCAAGTGTCAATATTTACAGTCAAATTCTAACAAATTACTTTAACACATTAGGTTTTATATCCTTCTATCTAACTATATGGATAAACTATAAAATCACACTATGTAAATACTCTTGAAGAAGATAACCTACTAAATTATTTCGAATGTCAGTTATGTCTTTACTGGTGTAGGAGTCCTCATTGTCAAAAAGTTATAAATTTTTATTGAATGTTCATTAGATATCCAAATTCTAAAGCCTTGCAAAACTAATATTATTAAAATAAATAATAATGTAACTTACCATGTGTAAATTTTTGTTAGTTTCAGATTGAATAATCTCATACATATAACGAATAATATAATATCCACACTTTGTACTCCCTATCTGGCGATGGCACTGAAAGATAAGAATCAAATAATAAGTATAAAAAATATATATAAAAAAGTTGTGAATAAAAAGTATTGAATTAAGAATACTTACATTTGGAAAAATCCAAGCCAGTGAGGGATTTTTTTTAGATGTATTTTTTGCTGGGCGTCACTTTCCCTCGGTCATATAATATATCTTCAATGCTCTATCATGATATTTAAATAAAGTATAAAGTATTAAAATAAAATAAATATCTAACATTTATAAAAATAATCTTAACTAACGTGTTGAATATATTTTTAGTTTCAGCACTCGGTTGCTTGCCCATGGAACAAAACCAATAGATCTCATGTAAATACGGGCATATAACACAAAGGGACCAATGGTAACCACAAAGAGACAAAAGAAATCAATACATGAAAGCATAAAAAAGATTATCAAAATAAATAAATATATATATAAATGAATATAAAAGAACTTACCCTTCAAGAATTGGAGCCAGATAACATGGCAATTTTATTTTTGAAATAGTATTGCCCACGTATCTCATCCTATCACTGATATTATTGTGGGCCGATGTCAAAGAAGCTAGACACAAAAATCCAAATTGATCTTTCCGTGGTCTAGTACAAAGACTACTAAGAAACCTATTAATAGAATGACACAAAAATTATTGCATATAAATTAAAATAAATAAAAATAAGATAGAATAGAGGTAATAAAATTACAAGATAGATAACATAGCCCATGAGATATCCAACTTCCTCAGCAACAAGAATTTCAAGATGTCTTTCTTGTCCATTGCAAAAAGATATGACTTGTCTATACCCACAATTCCTTTAGGCATTGTCAAATTGATAGGCTTTGTCATTGCCTTAAAAAATTCATGTAATTGTAACAGAGCAGAACAGTCCTCAACCTCATCAAAATCCTAATAAAATATGAAATGAATTAAAGTTATATAAGTAATCAAAAGAGAAAATCAAAGAATAATGAAAAGTTTTTCTACTATTGGAATTGTCATCTCTATGTCAACAAGTCTTTTATGCCATAAAATGAATTGTCTCAATGCTTCACCTAATTTTTCAACCTCATTAGTAGGGAATGGCACATTCACGTTTGGCTCAAGAACAACCTCAACCGTCACCTTCACTTGATCATCCAAAATACTCATGTTATAGATTGTTTCTGTGAGCATGTATTGCCATGCTAAACCAACAATCCTCTCCCAAGGATTATCCAAATAAAGAAAATAAAATTGTTTCTCTTCTACTAAGGGACTAGAGGCATATAGTGCCACCTCTGGTAGATTACAGCTATCTTTAGTACTTTAAAGCACGGGAGAAGTTTGGAAAAATAAGTAAACACAATGAAAGAAAATAAAATAAAATAAACAAAATTGAATAATTAAACTAATTAAAGGTAATAAAAACCTAGAGTTCCTGCTGCCCAATTCCCTATCCACTATCTTGTGTGGTTCCCATGTTAGTAACCATAGATCTAATCTCTTGAAGAATCTACTCACAGAGTAACAAATTATCCTACTCATACTTTTGAGCACATTCGTCTCTAACCTTTGCCAGAAGGTCATCAAGCTCAGCTCTTGATACAACTCCTAATGAGCCTCCTGAAATTAGTCCAAAATACTCCTTCAGACCAACTCCTTTTCCTACCCCCTAACACGACTAAAATAATCTGGCATTCCAATTGCTGATGCCAAGATATCCATTCTTCCAGTGGATTGAAATGATCCTTGGGAAGCTTGTTCCTCAAGTGAATCCTGCAATATATAATTAATGAATTTATCTTAAAAGATGTAAAATGTAAAATTGAATCTATTTAGTATAATTACTTACAATCCGTTGAGCAACTTCAGCAGCCTCCGGAGTAATATATTGGCCTTTCTTGATTCTGGCTTCTTTCCATTTCCTTTGATGAGTTGGAAGAGCTGGGGGATGAACAACAATACTGGGGTCAAATCTCGCAGCTTCCTCCAATTGCTTCAAATCAACTTCCCTAAGTTTCTGGTCCAGCTTCCTATATCCCCCCGAGACAAGTAATGTTAATATTTATTTTTGGACTGTCTCTCTTTATTTGTAGTACTTAATTCCTATAATAAAATAAAAATAAAGTTAGTTGTAAACTAAACAAAAATAAACTAAGTTATTAATTATATCAAAATTTACCCGAAATTTAGGATCATCTCGTGACCTCACAAATTCTCTCCAAGTGTCTTCATCAATGAAATTATATTCCAAACATGGATTGTTCTTCTTCTTTACTCCTAGAATGTATTCCCTCGAAAGTGATGACTTAAAATCTTTCCACCGATCACGTACTTGCTGAAGCCAGTACCTCTTCATCTCATCGGTAGGAGGGATATCATAAGTAAGCTGCAATATGTCATAATTATAAAGTAAGATAATGGTATCTAATATAATTAAAACAATAAAAAAATAGAAAAATATGCATACCAAAATCTCACTCCAAATCATGTCCTTCGTAGCTTCTGGTACTTCTTGCCAATTACGATATAAGATCCCAACTTCACCCGAGCTATGAGACCTATGTAACTTACAAACTTGTCCCCTTCTGGACTAAGTGGTCTTTTATCACCACCAAACTCTAAATGCACTCTCTCTATAGTGCCCTGACGTAGTGCCAGCTCCTTCAATTTTATACTTCCTCTACCTCTTTGCTTGTAAGTTACACTGGATGTGTTAACTACATCTTCATTAGAACCCTCCATGTGCCTGTTAAGATTAGAAAATAATACAAGTAAGTAACTTGCATTATAATTAAATATATAGAAATAAATAAATGAAAAAAATATATGAATATAAAGAATCAATTAATTCAATGTTTTATTAATTAATTCTTACCTTATTCATTCTCCCATGTTCCTTCACAATGATCATCTCTAATTGCATATTCATCATTAACCAAATCTACTTCAGTTGATCTAGGTAGATTTGTAGTGAAAGGCGGGGTTTCATCAAGGTTAAAAGTTGAGTCATCATCCTCTACATCAATAATTTGTTTTTTACCTTGTAGTACAATAGAACGCTGTTTATTCGCTAGATCAATGATGTAAAAAACTTGTTTTGCCTGACTTGCTAAAATAAAGGGCTCCTCTTTAAAACCAAGGCTTTTGAGATCAACTGAAATAAACCCAAATTCCTTATCTACTCCAATAGCATTAAAGTGAACCCACCTACATTTGAAAACAAGTACTTTGAATTTAATGTAATTCACCTCCCATATCTCATCAACCACTCCATAATAGTCCATGTAAGCTAATAATGGGTTATTATCTTTTAAACTAAAAAAATGCTAGGCTTTAGCTTTTACCATTACTCCACTATTTTTCATGGTACTTTTATCATCTTGGGCTTTTGCATAGAAAGAATATCCATTTATATCGTACCCACCTTAACACACAACCTCAAAACAAGGTCCCTCAGCTAACCACATTATTGTATCAAACATACTAGTCTCATTCATAACTTTTTCCTTGAACCATTTTTTGAAAGTCTTGTTGTGCTCATTAGCCAATTGCATTTCATTCTTTTTTAGGTATTTGTCTTTCAACAGCTGTTTATGAGCATCTAAATAAGGTTGAACTTCTTCCATGTTATTCAAGATGTACAAATGGGCTTGCAAGACTTCTTCATGAGACATACACTTCACTCTGACCCCCTATGTTCCCTTACCAGCAAGTCTTGTCCCCTCATGCTGAGTTTGAGGGACTCCAACAGCCTTCAATCCTTTTAGATATGTAGTACAAAATTCAATAGCCTCTTCCGCCACATATCTTTCAACAATTGATGCTTCAAGCCTGTATGGGTTTTTAAAATACCCTTTTAGGATTTTCATGTATCGCTCGAATAGGTACATCCATCTAAGATAAACAGGACCGTAAAGTCTTACTTCTCTAACTAAATGAACTATTAAATGCACCATAATGTCAAAAAATGCTGGAGCAAAGTGCATTTCTAATTGACATAAAATAATATGACCCTCATTTTTTAATTCGTCCAACTTGTCAAGATCTATAACTTTGCTGCATATAGCGTTGAAGAACATACACAATCTAGTTATCGTGTATCTCACATCATCTTTCATAATCTCTCGAATAGCCACTGGTAAAAGTTGTTGCATCAACACATGGTAGTCATGAGACTTCATGCCTAGTAACTTCAAATCACTTATCAAAACAAGTCTTCTAACATTAGAAGAATACCCTTGTGGCACTTTAATAGCATGCAAACATCCACATAAACTTCTTTTCTCCTCTTTAGATAATATGTGCGCTGCTAGGGGTAAATAAGCTTTCTTCCCCTCTTCTTGTTGTGCATGTAAGCATTTTCTTATTCCCATTTTAGCTAAATCAAGTCTGGCATTTATTCCATCCTTAGTCTTGCCACTTATGTGAAAAAGTGTACTAATAAGACCATCACACATATTTTTCTCCACATGCATCACGTCAAGACTATGCCTCACATCTAAACTCTGTCAATATGGAAGATAAAAAAAATGGACCTCTTTTTCCACAGATTCTTCTCACTTACATTCCTTTTATTCTTACTGAAAATGGCATTGATTCCTTCCACACGCTGATAAACTTGGTCTCCAGTTAAGGCCTTTGGAGCCATTTCATACTCTTGTGAGCCATTAAAAGCCTTCTTCAACCTACAATAAGGATGATACCGATCAAGAAATCTTCGATGATCAAGGTAGACTATTTTTCCTCCATGCTTAAGTTAGTGGTAGTGTGTGCCTTCTTCACATATAGGACATGCATTATGGCCTTTAACACTATATCCTAACAAGTTTTCATATGTAGGAAAGTCATTTATTGTTGTAAAAATCATGGCACACAACTTGAAGTGCTCTTGCTTATAAGCATCAAATACATCTACACCTTCCTCCCATAGCATTTTTAAATCCTCAATCAAAGGGGCCAAGAAAATATCAATATTGTTTTTAGGCTGTTTTAGTCCCAAAATCATCAAAGATAACATTATGTACTAACGCTTCATACACAACCAAGGAGGTAAGTTATAAATAACTAACAAAACTGGCCATGCACTGTGTGTGTTACTAAGATTGCCATATGGGTTGATTCCATCCATACAGAGTCCAAGTCGAAGGTTTCTCGAATCGCTTCTAAATTAAGGAAATATGTGATCTATTGCCTTCCATTGAGGAGAATCAGCCAGGTGTCAAAGTTTCCCATCAGATAGTTTCTCATCAAAATGCCATCTCAAATTCTTTGCTTCTGTTGGATTAGCAAATAAACGTTGAAACTGTGGTATTATTGGAAGATACCACATCACCTTCGCAGGAGGCCCTTTTGTTATGATCTCATCACCATGATCAACATCATCAGTCTTCTTCACTTTGTACCGTAAAGTCCCACATTTGGGACACTTGTGTAGCCCTTCATACTCATTTCTATATAGTATGCAGTCATTAAGACAAGCATGTATCCACCTATAATCCATACCCATTGGACACTGGATTTTCTTTGCCTCATACATACGTTTTAGAAGTAAATTATGGGCTGGTAGCATTTTACTCAAGAATTCAAGTAACTCCATAAAACTCAAATCAATCCACCCACTTCTTGACTTTAAATTCACCAATCCCAACACAACTGTCAAGAGCATAAAATTAATACACCCCGAATATAAGGGTTTCTTTACATCACTACGTAAGTTGTCATATACATATGATTGTGCAAATGATGTCATCCCAATATCACGAATCATATCCTCTATTCTAACATCCCAGTCATTCACAATTCGCTCATTTTAGGACATAAAAGTTGTTCCTGCCTCCCCATACCATACCCATCTTGTATACCTCAAATTTACCCCAGCACAAATTAAATGCTCTTTTATTTTATCAATACTCAATTCAATCTTATTCATGCAATTGACACAAGGACGACAATACTTTCCATTTTTGCTAGGAACATTTTTCCTAGCAAATTCAAGAAATTGTTCCACACCATTCTCATACTCCTCAACCATTCTACTAACATTCATCCAACTACGATCCATTCTTTTTTTATCTAATAAATCATCACAAAGTCTATCAAATTAACAATTCACTATCTTACTTGTACTTCAATTAGACTTATTTTTAAAAAAAAAATCGATAGAGTCTCCCCTTAAAGATTGAATATCCTAAAATTATAACAACCAAAAATAAATAAAACCAACAACAATTAGTTGAATAAATATATACATACTAAAGCTAGAAAACATCAAACTTTAAGCTTATCCAAGTTTAATTTCTAAATAAAAAAAATTAGTAGAGTATACATATACATATATATTCTAATTGGATTGAGCTGTTCTTGGCCAAGAAGCTGTTCTTGGATATAGTTGGAAAGCCCTTCAATAATGACTATTAAGGAACCTGCTACAATAAACACTTTTTCTAGAGGAGATAGAGTTGCTGCCATGCAGACTATACCTAAAGAATGTTGGTTCAAGCTTTTTGTTTCATTTTTACTATATGCATAAACTAATGATCAGATGGGCCAGGACTTCCAAATTTTTAGATTTTAATCATAGTATATATTTTTTGAACATTTTAGGATAGCATAAATGTTTTTGGGTTTTCTTTTACAGGCAGCCCAAATCATCAAGACTCCACCAATACCCAAGTAGGTAGCTTTCTTGTCAATAAGGCTGATTTGAGGCCGTAAGTAAGTAATTTCTTATTATATGGGGGAGAAATTTTACATTTTTGCAAATTTCTCTAAGTAGAGCAAAAGGTTACATATAGGGGAGAAATTGCTTTTAAAGATGATGGATTTAATAAGGGTAAACTAAAAAATTTCTTTTTTTTGCAAATAATGTCAATAATCTACCTACATCTCCTTAGTTTGGGTAAGGTGGTTAAATGTAACGTGTATGTAGGACCAAAAAGGGTATACCACAAGGACTAAAGAAACTAAATGAAGAACAAACAGATGATCCCATAATCTATATTTAAACACCAAATCATTTTATTTTGTTTCATTCTGTTGTTTTGATTGACTAGGCAATCTTTACTACCATAGTCATCAAGGTAATATAACATAGACAATGAAGATAGAAGGCACATGATTACTCTGATATCTAAAATCAAATACAATTACAAGGATGAGAAACAAACATTATTAAAGTAACTCTCAACTTTTAGGATGCAAACAAAATTTATAATTATATTCTCCAATTAATATATGCCTTTGCCCCTCTCCTAATTGGCAAGCACAAGTATTTTCATAGGAAATTAAAAGATACAGTTCTTCCCCCTTACCTGACACTTTGTGTGAAGGTTATATGTTCCCATGCTTTGGTCTCCAATTGGTAAAATCATGCCACTTACATACCACTAAAATTACTTGGGGCCACTCAAGGTGGGACTCCAACCGGTTTCTATCAGCTTTACCATAATTGTAATTTCAATAAATTATAATTGAACAAGATTTTCAATAAAATTAAAGGAGTTTAAGCTAGCTCCGGTAACTAGTAGGTGATTGAATATAGAGAAGTTGAAGAGGAAAAAAATTAAACATAGTGGCTCCACACCTAACTGCTCCAACATTGCAAGAAATCTCTGTCTCATACTATCACAACAAAATGGTTTGCATTTTACCACGAGGCATGAATTTGAAACTTGATGTAATATCCTTGCCCATACTTGCGATGCTTTAGGTGTGATCTGATGATATAAAACAAAACAAGTCCCTAAAGTCAAGGGATACTTCTCCTAGAACATGTTCTTAGTCAACCAAAAAAAAATATTTAATGCATTTTACTCAAACACTACCTTGGCAAGATTGTTAAAGCTACCAAACGTAATGAAGCTATTAGAGAGAGCAGGAGTAGGACAAACAGGCCCAGCCTCAAGTGAAGGTGTATAATAAAGGAAGCATTGTGGTAACTAAACTAACTCCTCAACATGACTGTAATTCAGGAAAGTATCATGAATAAAAACACTAACCAAAATTTTGGTGAGAAATGAGAAGCACTGAGAGGCAGAGAACTACTTCTGCTTTGTTTCAAGAGGATCTGCCAATGAATCAGTTATTCTATAATCAATTGTAGGTAAGCTAGTTGTATTAGGATAACCAATCCAAGTTAGAGGGATAAGAAGCATCGAGAGGCAAAGCAACTGTTCCCAGCCGAGAAGCTGAGAGAGACAAGAAGCACTGAGAGGCTAAGAAGCTAAGAGAGACGATCACAAAGAGGGTAGCAGAAAGATGAGACCGAGAAGCTTGACTGAGCAGTAGAAAGACTAGATTGAGAAGCTTGGCTGGGATCGAGAAGTAGAAAGACGATACTCTAATTGGAGATGAGGGCAAGCACAGCAGACTTTAAGTGTTATTTTGAAAAACTTGACTGGCACAGGGCTCAAAAATTGAGAGAGAAGTAGAATTCACGTCCCCCAAAGAGGAGAGGGACATAGATTCTCGAATCCACGTCCCTCTCCTCTCTGAAGCCACGTCCCATACAAAATGAGGGACGTGGCTTCTTAAAAAGCCACGTCCCCCAGAGAGGAGAGAAATGTGGCTTCTACCATGAAGCTACGTCCCCCTCCACAAGGGGATGTGGCTTCTACAAAAACCACTTCCCTCTGGAGAAGGGGACGTGGCTTCTGTAAAAGCCAGCTGGCTTTGTTAGAAGCCACGTCTCCCTCTTCAAGGGGGAGACACATCCCCCTCTTCAAGGGGAACGTGGCTTCTTCACAAGCCATGTCTCTCTACTCAAGGGGGGACGTGGATTCTAAAGAAGTCATGTCCCTCATGAGTGGGGGACTTGGATTCTGATAAAGCCACATCCCCTCAAAAAGTAAGGAGACATGGCTTATTAAAAATTTTTTGTTAAAATAAATTTTTTTCAATCTACATCCTCTTTTTATTTGGGTGACGTGGATTGTGCTCTTTCTAAGTCTAACTTTTAAAATGGGATATAAATTAGGGTAATAGAAATGCCTTTTTGTAGTAGTGGTTGTATATCATGTATGTTGGGTAATCTATTAAGGTTATGTAACTGACAACAAACCTTAAATAATTGTCATTTCTTAAGGTTTTCGTATCATTCAAAATAAGAAAACTTGTTATTTCTTGAATTAAAGTAGTAATTCATTTTTGCTTATTTAGTCAATTTTGTACGGTACTAATAAACTACAATTCTTGATTGCATTTTTGCAATTTAAAAAGAAAAGTTTTGAATCTTGAAACAAAACTTATGAATGACAATTAATATTTGCAACACTTGAGGAATATCATAGTTTTAAATGTAAATTTGTGAATTACTATTGAATTTTTATGATTTTAAAAAAAAAAGTTATAAATCTTATAACAAAACTCATGAATAACAATTGATATTTGAATTAAGGATAATTTAATCATTTATATTAATTCCTTAATGACAAAAAGTCCATGGAGACTTTAGAGAAATTATGTTATTTTGAGAAACCAAAATGTTATTTACATAATTCAAAGCAATTTTATTGCCATTTTTTCAAAGAAAAAAGCTTTTATTTTATCCATCTAGAAAAAATAAATTATTTGGTCCTTATATATATATATATATATATGTAAGCAATAAATTTAAACACACAACTCACCCATCTAGGTGCCAAAGCAGGTTTGAAATTTGTAATTCAATTAAAATGCAATTCTTAAACTTGACTTGGTACATCCTAATTCCTATAATTTTAACATTTAACTATCTAAAATATTAATCCTTAACACTCAAGAAATAATTTTAACTTTTAAAAACTAATATCTTAAATCGTTAAAATCATACAGATTGAGTTGCATTGAGTCAAAATTATAAGAATAAAATTACAACAAGTCAAATATTATAACTGCATTTCAACTTTTAACTGAGCCAAAATGATTTGAACTAAATGATTAATTTTTTTATTTAAATATGATTTTTTATTATTCAAAATATAAATGAAATAACACTGTCAAATTATCCGCAAATTTTCGCAGGGCCATTTGATGACGTGGCAAACAAGTCCAAAATTCGGTGCTCTTCCTGCTCATCAGCGGATTGCGTCTGAATCTAGTGAGTGTTGGGCGGGGAAAGAGATGTAGGATGTGAAAACTTGCCATGATCGAATTGGATCCAATTAAATCAAATTCGTCCTAATCCGGACCTTTTTTGTTGGACAACAATGGAGTATTTTTTTTATTAAAAAAAAACAGGGGTAGAGCTTTTCCTAGGCCTATACGATCCTGAGACTTAAGAGGCCTAGTTAAATCCTTACCAAGTTTGGTTTGGTGAATAGCTACAGATGTCTCCTCATCTTGAATAGAACCAAATATTTTAGGCTAATATATATAAAATACTCTTGAATTTTAAAACGGATACATATGTCTCCTCATCTTGTTTAAAATTAATCTAATTAAATTTTTATTTTTTTACCACAGACTCAGCCACTAATATTTTTTAGTTATTTTATTAACAAAAATTGTCATTTTGTAGTTAAAAATATGCAGCAATTTATATGACATCCAATGAAAATTCATAATAACAAAAAATATGAATAAATTTTTTATAAAGTTATTATTAGCTTACATTATGTGTAAGTGATGAAAATAACAAGATGGGAGTCCTTGATAAAAAAAATTATAGAAATTAATTTTAAACTTTTTTAATATGATAGGTTTATATGTAACTATCTCAAAATTTAAGTGTTTTAATTATTTTAACCAATACTTTATTTAATATATAATTGCTCAAAGTGATTTTTTTGTGAAATTTGGATAATAAAAATAAAAATAAAATTCATAAGGGGAAAAAAAAAACAAAAAAAGGGTCTAAGTAAGCGCTAAGGCTTACCCTAGTCTTATGGAGCCACCCAGGTCTAAGTAACCTAGACTTTTCAGCCCCAGTAGAAAAGGTAAAACGATTTAATTAAGATAATTTTTATTATACTTAAAAAGTTTGAGATTTAAAAAAAAATGATTTTGTCTCATTCTATCTGAAAAACTGTTTTTTTTATTTTAAAAACATTTAATTTGTTACTCGTTTTAGTTTTATTGAATGGTTACAATTATAATAAAAAAAATAGACCACTATTCAAGATTTATTTAGTAATAATTATATAATAAACTACAATAATATTTTTTTTACACTTTTGCTTCTTCTTCAACTCATGTCTCTTTTGTAATTTTATTGATCTTTTTTGTAATTTTTTAATTAATTAATAATTAAAATTAATTTAATTAATGATAAATGCTACATTGCACTGTTTTTAATAGTCAATGAAAAAAATTACACAAAAAACGAATTTAAAATTTTAAATATTTTTAAACTTATAATTCAGGAATCAAACCTCAAAAGTAATGACTTAAGTTTGATAGTTTTCATTTTTAATAAGGATAATGTAACTTTTAGCTTTTTAAATTTATCTTTAATTTAATTTTTTAAATTTGCTTCCATTATCTATTTGATTCTTATTATTTAAAAAAATGACACTATTAAAATTTATATGAATAACATTGATAAAATTAATGAATCGAATTGCAATTATTTAAGTAAGAAAAAGATGAACTCAAAATTTGAGAAAACAAAAAATTGTTGTGCAACAGACTATATTAATAAAAATTAAATTAAATTTAAGATTAATTTATTTTCATTTAATTACATACTTTACACATTAAATTAATTTAAACGTAATTGATAATTATAAAAAAATAAAAAATTAAATTTGATAGATCAAATGATTACCGGGGCAAGCTTTGAAGAATTGAAAATTTTACTATATATTATGATTATTTAAAAAGAGAAAAGGGCCAAAAAAAAAAAAGGAAAGGAGAATAAGGTAGGAATAATGATGAGGAGGGAATGATGGGATTGAATTCAAAAAAGGGTAGAGGACAAACCCACACGTAAAAGAAAGGGCTGAGTAATGATGAGACAGACTCTCATTAGCAATTATTCCATTCTACTCTATGACCATATGACCGAATGACCATGCCCACAAAAGAATTGAAATAAAATCATAATTTATAATGATTATTAATAATTATTAATAATAGACCTCTCCTCTCTATTTTTCTATTTCCCTACTCTATGCTATGATTCAAATCACTCTCATCATTCTCTTCTAAAAAAATCCCCCTCCATTATTTCCCCCCTCTTTCATCATTGCTTCTCATTCCCAACCTCCCTCCTCAATTTCACTCAACTATTTTTCTTACCTCTCAAAAAAAAAAAAAAAGCAAAAATTAAACCCAACAACCCATGTTCTCTTACCTCACCATACAACTAGACTATTTTAATTATTTCTCCCAAATTATCTTTTTATAATCTTTAAAATTACAGCTCATTTACAAATGTTTTAAAAGAGTGAATTATAATTTTAAGAAATTATGAATGTTTATTAATTAGAAGAAAATTTTCTTCTTAATATTTTATCATTTTCTATTTAGTGTAATGTCAAACAAAATTTTTTAAGAAATTAAATGAAATTGAAATAGGTATAAAAAAATAATCCCTCCCCTTAAAAAATGTAAGACATTTTTTAAAATATTAGATGTTAAAAAATATAAGGTATTTTTATAGTCTTTCAATATATAATTATTATTTGTTTCTCCAAAAGTTCTCTCATTGAATAAATAACTTTATATTTTTTAGTATAAAATATCCTATTAAATAGAGATAAATATGAAAAGATAAGACTAACTTAAATATAAGTAACTATTTTATTGAGATAAAATTTAATTAAAAATATCTCACATTTTTTATATATAGAATAATGTATAGTGTGAGTAATGAAAGGATGATTGCTTCAAGTTCTATGGAGATTTTTTTTATCTTATTTTATTTATTTATTTTTTATTTATTATTATTATTATTATTATTATTATTTTGACAAACTAGTGTGAGGTAGGGCATTGATAGCTGAATGCCCCCTTCTCTTTTCTCTAAACTAAACGAGAACTCTTCTTGCAAGTAACGGTATCTTTTACCAAATTCAATGACCTTCCGCAACTTGGGACCATATATAAGATATATGTTTTTTTATAAATTTATTTTTTACCCAAAGGTCTTTTAATTTTTTTTCTTTGTCTTCTATTCATTTCTTGCCCCTGTGATAATTTGAAGATTTGACAATACATTCAAAGCTCACATGCTTCTTTTTATGGGCCACACGATCAAAGACCTTTTTAACTTTTCCCTTTGGTGTCATTAAAATTCTAAATATGAACATTTGGACTTTTAGGTTAATTACTCCGTGTCAATTGTGCTGTGTTGTACAAGTTGGTAATGACTAAAGATAATATAATTTTAAGGTTTTAACTTTTTTTAATTATTAATTTAGTTCTTAAATTTTAACAAAGTATATTTTGGCTTTTTTAATTTATTAAATTAAGAAATTATAAGGATTGAATTATTTCAAATTAAAGTTTAAGGACTGAACCAATGATTGAAAAAAAAATTGAAAATAAAAAAGTTATATTTTCCTTAATGTGTAGTATTTGTTATACCGCACAATACTAGTTTTTTTTAAAAAAAAAATGAGTCACTATAAGTCTTGAAAATAAATTACTGTTTATTTTTCATCATTAATATTTGAAAGTAAGTTATGAATTGTTTCATCAATACTAGCTCTTTTTTTTTAAAAAAAAAAAAAAGAGTCATTATAAGGCTTGAAAATGAACAACTGTTTATTTTTCATGATTAATATTTGAAAGTAAGTCACGTTTCATGTTTAAATTTAAAAGAATTGGACTTGGACTTTAAATTCTCTGTTTTTAGGCCAAGAGTTGGACTTTTAATTCAGCTTTTGAATTCAAAATTAAAAATGTGTCTAAAAAGAAATTATCTTCAAATGGTAATCATTTAAAATACTCCATGTGGCTGTTAATATAAAAATAGAAAACCTTTGGCTACGACTCTTCTCATGGGATCAAAATTTTTCTTCCAAAAAAAAAAACTAAAATAAAATTATTTTTAAGATCATAATCACTGTTAGTCATCTTTCTTTAATTTGTATGGTTTTGCTACAGCCATTGTTTTATTAATCTTTTTGCTTTTTTTTTTTAAATAGAATAAGAACCCCCTGTGTGTTCACTCATTGTTTGTAATTGATTGCCTTGTTGGGATTGTGATTTTAATATTACGTAAAGAAAACTCCTAGAAACACCCTCTACTCATTGCGTCAAGACCAACCTTTATTTGTTTTTATCGGTAAATACTACGACGTCGTATTTTCTTGGTTAACTATAACACTACTATTTCTTTGAAATTCTCCAAAGCAAATAAATTAATAACTCATAAAAATGGCAAAAGTACCGATTTGAATTATATGAATATCTCATATTCTCTCACCCCAATACACTTAAACTGTAAAATTTTATCAATGCTTAAAAGTTTATACTTAGTAAATGGACGAGTTAAAGAACAAATTTATAAAAATAAATTTTAACCATTTATTTACAGTCATATAAATTATTGGATTAAAAAACATGACATAACAAAAAGATAAAATTATGATTTGATTTTTTTTATATATCTTATATATACACGTAACTATTCTTCAATTAAATTAACGATCTCTGTGTAAACTCTATTATAATGTCATGTATGCACTTGTTGGATAACACGATTTGGGACACTCATCATCTAAAAATACTTGATTAATCCTCGAGATCATCTACTTTGCTAATAATAAAACCAAATATTATACTTAAATTATTATTTTATTTTAATTTGTTAAAGGAGTGCCATTTTACATTGTATTTTAATTTATTACTGCATTAAAAAAGTTCTGTTAATAACAGACATAAATATATTGAGAAATAAGTTTTCACACGCCAGATGAAATTATTATTTCTATTTAATGTATTTTTATTTCTCTCCGTGGATGAACCTTTTTAAAAGTAATTAAAAAAAAAGAGGACGACAAAAAGAGTCCTTTTTGTCTAATGAGAAAAGAGGCACAAAAAAGTGAAATTATGAATAAAATTTTTAAATTATGATTTTTATAATAAATTTTAAATTTATATTTATCGTTATTTTTTTTTTTAACAAACCATCGCATAATAGTTGCTAACTAATTTGAATTCTAAGTTGAATTGATTTTGTTGGTAAAAGAAAAAAGTTGAATTGATTTTGTATTAATAATTAAAAAATACTCCTCACTTCTCCACTTTTTTCACTTTATGTCTCTTCCCAATTACGGGACTTTCTTTCTTTATTTTTAATGTAAGTTAACTCCAAATAGCTTTGCTAAAAAAAAAAAAAAAACTCCAAATAGCCAATGCCATGAAAATAAAAGTTGTTATTTGAAATTTGATTATTTAAAATGCAAAATTTTATTTTCTTAATTTTTCTTTCACACCTCCCTCCCCTAATAATATTATTAGGATTAATTAAGTGAGAATTTTTTAGTATTTAAATTTAATTAGTGATCTAATTTTACCTACTCAACAAGCATCTTGTATAATATAATAATTATAATAATTCAATTTAATTAAAATTGTAAGAGTTTTTCATCATATAATATTCTAAAAGTATAAAATTTCAATTTTCTCAAAAGAAGGATATATGTAATTTCTTGATGTGATTGTTTTGAATTTTGAGAAAATAATATATTTTAATAATTTTTAAGTATTGATAAAAATTTAATAGTTGGGATTGACAAATTAGCCAGAATACAAATTTCAATTTCTACTTGGTCTTCACATAAAGCATTAGTACTGTTGTCATTATTATTATTTTTATAAATGAAAAGATTAAACATATTTTTAGAGGAAAAAAAAAAGATCAATTTATATCGAAAGGCACCTGGAAAGGATGGGATGGGGTGTTTTCGTAAAAGAAACAAAATGATGATCCTAATGGGAAAAAAAGCGACCCCAGACAATGATGGCGTGCGTGCGTGCGTTGAAGAATCAAGAATTAGCCGCTCTCTTCGAGATGTAATCTCAGCCGTCCGTTTCTTTTGGAGTTGCAGAATCCTTCTTCCATCTTTGCCCCTCCTCGCAACACCTATTCCCTAAATATTCCCCTCTCTAGTTTTAAATTATAGATATGGATTTACCTAAACTAGGAGTCGAGGTGGGTGTATGATAATTAAGATGACAAATATTTTTTCATTATATGTAAAATTTATTTTTTTAATATTATTTAAACATAATTATTTTTATTATTCTTAACTTATTACAATTTTATGTATTCAGTTATCTTAAAAAACTTTCATTATTTTTCTTAGAAATTTCCAACTTTATTGTTCAAAGATAAACTTTTTCAAGGAATAATATGATTTAATTTATGTTTTAAGATTTTTTTCCGACTTATCAAAAAAAATTATTTTTTAAGATATTACCTCCCAACTTGATGTTTCAAATCCTTTGCCAAAGGAGCGTACATTTATTGTCTTTCTAATACAAAAACGATTTCATTTTAGGCATTGAATAACATTCATGTAAATTTTTTAATTTCCATAAAATATAATTATTTTTTAAAAAGTATTTGTAGTCTTTCTAATAAAAAAGGATTTCATTTTAGGCATTGAAGGCACCTGTATATATTTATATTAGTAATTGACATTCAAGAAAAAATTAATTTATTTAACAAAAATAATTATTTGTATTGAAATAAATAAGTTATGATTTAATTGAAAATGAATGAGATTTTAGAATCTAAAGGAAAACTATTTTATTATTATCAAAGTTTTACCCAAAAAAAATGATCAACAATGATAAGATTGAATGGCATAAACTCAATATTTTTTAAATAAGAGCTCGAGCTTTTTAATTAGAAATTATATTGGTTGACGTTATAAGTTATACAGTAGAACATTTTTTATTGAAAATAAAAATTGAACAATCAGTATTAGAATTTTATTTTATAATACTAGTGGCACAAGGAGCTATGACAATTTTTTTTTTTTTAAGACAAGCCATTACAATTTACAAGCACGCAGTATGTCTAAAGCTGCTGTTCATTTTATGCTCATTTCATTTTTTTTTAGATGAAAATTTCATTGACGAATTTATAGGCATATATAATGTGGAAATTGTAGAGAAATTCTAATTCGAAACACTATGATAAACTGATTATTTTGCATTCATTTGCAAGTAAATAAAATTTATTATTATTATTTAATAAAAGTATGTTATCTTCATGCATGTCTCTCCATTATTTCAAATTTTATGATACATTTGTATATCTTCGTACTCCTATGATACTTTTTGTTAACAACGATTATTTTTAGAAGTTATTTAAAGTAGTTTTTGTTAAAATAATAATTTTGTTTTAGATTTTAATTTTTTTAAATCTTAAAACAAATATACAACTTTATAAGATTGATTTTTTTTCATAATATACTTAAACAATTAGACACTAAATAATGTTGGTGATGTTGATTACAAAAAAAAATACAATCAACCAAAATTAATATGAGTGGTAAGGATTCTCATTATTTCAATATGTGGTTGAGGATTTAAATTTCAACCATTATATATGTAACAATTTAATTGAAAGAGGTATACTCTTTGGCTTCAGTATCTCAAAGAAAATAATTTCTATTGTTGAAGAAATCTACTCCTTGTCTTATAAAAAATTACAAAAAGGAATGGAGAACAGAATGACAAATCTGACCAAAAAGGAAAAAAGAAAAAAAATGACAAAATTGAACACTACAATTCTTTATTTAAAATAATAAACTAATTTATCAAATAATTAAATAACCCGGACAAGAACTCTGGTTTTATACATAGGCGTCATCAATTTAAAGTCCCATTTTACAGGCATCGTCCTTTGTGGATTGTGGTCTAAGATAACTGCTTGTACGCTTCATGTCTCTCTAGTAATCCCTTAGGTGGGCATCTATCTATTCCTCTCCCCAACCTTATCGTTAGTAGTAATAGCAATGAGAATGAATAATCATCTTTTAATATCTAATAAATATGAAAGTTAGAACTTCCTTAAAAATTTATTATAATAATCTATTGATATTTCTCTTCATATATTCTTGAAATTCTTATATAGACCCAGAGTCCCATTTCATTTATGTTTTATTTAATTAAAACATGTTATGTTATAAATACAAGAAATCAAGGAGGTATTCTATTTTAAAATAAAACCATTAAAAATAATTACATATAAGATTTGATTTAATTGAACTGGTGCCACATGTAATTGATATGAATTTTATATATATATATATATATATGTTGGCCTTAATTACATATATTTTGATTCTATTTATAAGTCATTTTTAATATATTAATTAAAATTAAAAATAATTTTAAATTTTATTAACTCTATTTTAAAATTTACTAAATTTCCCCTTATCCCTTAATAAGGATAAAAAATAATTTTAAATAATTTTTTTAATATTTAATAACGGCAAAAAAAGATTAAGATAAACATGTAAAATAGTAAAACGTCCTATAATAAAATTAAAATTAATTTTCTCCTTCTGTTATCTAAATAGGACAGAGGAGTATACATGAACTAATATATGAAAACATTAATATGAATTAATATAGATATATATATATATATATATCTTAATTCTAAAATTATGGACAAAAATATTAAGAGGGGGTAGTTTGGTAAAAGAGAGACAAAGTGGGAATGAAGGGGATAAAGTAGCGTACGGAGTAGGAAGAGGAACATAACTACATTCTATCATAATTTATATGCACCTGCCAACGTGGAATCATAAGAGTGGGTAAGGAAGGTGTGAGACCCAGACACAGAGAGAGAGAGAGAGATGGGGTTGGGTTGGGGGGGAGAGAGAGAAGCCTGGTTTTAGTTTTACGGGGAGCAGAATCGGGGTTTGGGCATGGAAGGGCTGGCCATGCTGAAGCAGCTCATCGGTCAGCTTCAAGAGTTCTTGGACCTCTACGACTCGCACCTTCCTCTTCTTCCTTCTTCCTCTTCTTCTTCTTCTTCCTCCATTCTTCTACCTTCTCAGCAACTCTTTTTCTCCCAGCCTCTCATCCTTCACCAGCGCCGCAGGTTCCCCCTTCTTTTTTCTATCTTCCTCTGGATCTATTTTCTCTGCACTGTCTCCCTCTTTTTGATGATCAATTGTTTGAAATGAACCTTTCTTTGCAACTTTTTGAGGGCGGATGCTGTTCATTCTGCTCGCTTATTTTAGTTTCTTTGATTCCTGTGAAATGTTTCCGTTGTTATTGACTAATATGGTGTTTTCTCGGGGAAAGTTAATTAGAGTCTTCATGTTCCGTAAAAAATGTGTGTATAGGTTTTGATGTTTGTTTTCTTTGTCCTTGGGTCGAAGCATTCAATGGCAATCATTGATAAGCGTGTCCATACTTTAAGGAACGAGGTTCTGAAATATGACAGTCTTGCAGATTATGTAAGATTTTCTTTGATATTCTGTGGATGTCATTTCTGAACTTTTTCCTCAAATGAGAACATAAGTAATGAAATCTTCATTTGGTTACCGTGGATACTATGTACTTCTCAATCGCATTTGGCAATCAGATGCTCGCGATTTCATTTTCCTCCTTGACTCCTTTCTCTAATTGTTTTTTTTTTCCTTTGTTTATTTCATTAAAAACGGTAACCGCGTTCATTGGGTAAAATGCCATATTTTCTGTATTTTCTTGCATTCTCTTGGTTGTAAGTCTCGTTGTTCTCGGACATACGCTGGATTTACAGCAACAAATTACATGACGATAAGAAAAGGGCGGAGAAAGAATAAGCCGAAAATTATAAACTATTGTGGGATGATTTAGAAAGAAGTCGGGGACATGCAAGAAAAAATATGAAACAATTTGCTCAGAGCATTTGATAACACTTTATTTTTCTACAACAAAAACACTGGGTAGATCATTCCTTTGGAATTGTCATGCGATTTATGAGTCAACTGTTGAAAAGAAAAATGTCTGGTCTTTCTTTTCTGATACATGATATTAAGTTCATTAATATCATTGATATCAATTTGTAATAATTAATTAAATGCTAATTTTGTGAAGGACACTGGCCATCAAGTAATCACGTTCATTTCCACTTGTAGAAAGCATGATTCCAGTTATCAGAAGAACTAGGAACTATGAATTAATGTATTGCACTTCTATCTAGTTGTGGCAGTCCTTGCTGGTCGGATGTGTCCAATTTCCCCTGCCTACTCTGAACATATGTTCTATTTTTGCCCCTTTTGATTTATTATTCACGTATGTTCATGGTTGCACGTCTAGAGTTCTGCGCATGCTATGTGTGTTCTTGCAGTCGCTGGGGTAAACAACCATTTAAAATTGTAGGGTGTCTACTGACAGTGATTTTGTTATGCAAAATAGACTTGATTCCTTATAAGTAAAGGTCTGGATTTGAGATTTGAGCCTTGTGGATAAAAAAAAAAAAAAAAATACAATGAGAAAGCTACACTCACTTAGTGCCTAATAATACTCAAATTTGAAGTAGGTAGGTAGTTCTAGATGTCATATTGCTTCGAGAAAAGTTGAGTTTTTTTTTTTTATAAATTAAAAATGGAAGTTTTTCTATAGCAGTTTTGCATCTCATCTGTGTAGCATATGTGACATGAAAAATTAAGTGAACTTATTCACAAAAGTCCAACTTTATTCTTCACTCCCTGCTGAATGGAAAATACTGAATTGTTCCCTGTAGATGATGTGGTAACATATTTGAAGCTTTTTCTCCCCTCATTAAAGGAGCTAGAACATGGCAAGGAATGGTCAGCCCTTCAGGACAAAGGGACAGTTATTAGTTAGCATATTCATGCAGCCACCAGGGGGAGAATTTAACAGATTAGTACACATAACTTCATTAGTAGCATTATTAACTAACCAGTCCACATCTCCATTCTTATCTTAAGGTATGTGCAGCAAAGTCATGTTCCAATCCTTATTAGAAGCCTTCTTATGTTGGTAAGAATTTCCTAAAAAGGACGGTCTCCCGCAGTCTCAGTATATTAAATTCCATTGCTTCAACTGAGTCGGTCTGCACTGGCAAGTCCCTCAAATTGCTGTTCCAGCACATCTGTAGGCCCATTTTTATGGTTCCATGGTTCTGCAATAATGCACAGATAGAATTGCATTCTGCAATTAAAGCTATTAGTCCAATTCCTCTGTCATTTCAAAGAATCCCTCCAAACGCTGTCTCACCATTGAGCTAGGAGGCTCCATCAACATTTAAGCACCACTGTCCTTGTCAAGGAGGCGTTCAGCTTCTCTGCATTACATATATTTGCTCTGCATCTCCAAGCTTCTGTCTTGCTGTGGTTGTCTTTGATGAATCTATGAATGCTGCTTCTGATAATATCCTCTGAGGTCATGTCTCTAGCTTCAAAAACTTTTGAAAATCTATTAGTCCATATGGTCCAACAAACATGGGCAAATATCTGGTTCCAATGGATACTGTCCACTCTTCTGTTTTCTGCTTGTTGATAAAAATTCCATTGCACTCAATCCTTCCTGTTTAAAGAAAAGGTTTTCCGATTGTAAGTTGGTAGAATCTTCTCCGAAACCTCCTTTGGGTTATGAAGGGTGTATTTGAAGCATTTCTTGATGATGCTTCTTTTGGAAGACTGATACTTTAAAACTTAAGTTCCCTTTGGGCGTAGCACTAAGACTAGCATATTTACCTCATGAGAATGAGCCAGGATTCCTTGGCACTAAATTTCATTTACCTAAAAAAAACTGGAAATATATGCTCTACTTTTCTTTTGTATTTAACATTGCATGTGCTTGCGAAGTTTGTTAAGAGATCTGGCTGCACTTCAAATCTTACTGGTGAAATGTCTTATTTGGTCATGTGTAGTTCAGTACCTAAGCAAGCTCAATATACTCTTGTTAGAGGAGTGATGGAGATATTTAACTTGGGTACTGGGTGGATCAGTATGAGCCATGAGCTGAAGTCATCAGGCCAATGAACGGATTATTCTACAATTAAATACAAACAAACACGTTCACACACACAAACACATGGGCTGTAGGGAAGTTTTGTTTATTGGACCTTGATGCCTGCTATGATATTGCTGCACTGTAAGGTTTGGATTTTTTTTAATTTATTTTATAGGAACTGAAGGATGAATTTGGTGAATCGGTTTCGTGCCAACATAATGTCACATAAACGTTCTAGATGAAATGAATACTGAATCAATTGAAGTTCTTTTTCTTCAAAAAAGGAAAAGAGAGAGAGGAAATGATGTGTATGCCTCCCAAAATAAAGGCATATTGAATGGAATCTATACTTGGGGCTGTTTTAAAAATTTTGGCTGGCCCAGTCAGGACCATAGTTGGAAGCAAACGTGAATCATAGTTTTCATTTTGCTGTCTGCTATTTTCTGTGTCCATATGCCTTTCTATTTTGAGCCATGTTGGTCTTTTGAGCATGTTTATTCTATTTTACTCTAATAGTTAGAAGCAAATGAATGTATTTGTTCTTCTATTTCACAGATGGTGCTTCGTTGATATTGATGATTACTCTGTAGATGATTGCCAAGAACTTGTAATGGCAACTGGAAAGTCTCGAAGTTTCAACATGTTGGAGCCTTTAAAGCCTCCACCGACCAAGAGGTCTCGAAAAGAGAGAAACAAGGGGAAATCATCTTGTCTGTCTTGTGCAACTGACGTTATGGAACAACAAATTTGGAAGGATTTTCCTGAAGATTTATTAGAGGCTGTCATAGCACGACTTCCCGTTGCCACATTTTTCCGATTTCGCTCTGTATGCCGGCGATGGAATTCCTTGCTGACTTCTCAAAGCTTTTTTCAGCATTATTCTCAAGTCCCACAAGCAAGTCCCTGGTTTTACACCATAACTCATGAAAATGTGAATTCAGGAGCCATTTATGACCCTTCTTTGAAAAAATGGCATCATCCTGCAATGTCAATGCTGCCTGCAAAGATGATTGTTTTGCCAGTGGCTTCTGCAGGGGGCCTCGTTTGCTTCCTTGACATTGGTCACCGAAACTTCTATGTCTGTAACCCACTGATCCAATCTTTCAAGGAGTTGCCAGCACGATCAGTCAAGGTCTGGTCTCGTGTGGCAGTAGGAATGACCCTAAATGGGACTTCAACTAGCGCTGGCTACAAGATCCTATGGGTTGGTTGTGATGGAGAGTATGAAATCTATGACTCAGTGAAAAACTCTTGGATTCATCCAGGAAACATGCCTGCCAGCATCAAGATGCCATTATCACTCAACTTCAGGTCACAGGCTGTTTCAATCGATAGCATGCTATATTTCATGCGTTCCGATCCAGATGGGATCGTCTCCTACAATATGGTCTCTGGGGTTTGGAAACAGGACATAATTCCAGCCCCGGTGCATCTGACCGACCACACACTAGCTGAGTGTGATGGACGGATCATTCTCGTGGGGCTGCTGACAAAGAATGCAGCCACATGTGTATGCATATGGGAGCTGCAGAAAATGACGCTCTTGTGGAAGGAGGTTGACAGAATGCCAAACATCTGGTGCTTAGATTTTTATGGAAAGCGCGTTAGGATGACTTGCCTGGGAAACAAGGGCTTGCTTATGCTGTCCTTGAGATCGAGGCAGATGAACCGGTTGGTTACATACAACATGGCGAGCAGAGAATGGCTTAAGGTTCCTGGGTGTATAGTGCCACGAGGGAGAAAACGGCAATGGATAGCGTGTGGGACCGCGTTTCACCCAAGCCTTACTGCAATGGCTTGATTTGATTTGTATCTGCAACAGCAGTGGCCTTGATGCTTATGTATGTTGTTTCCACTTTCATTGTGATTTAACTAAGTAGATTAGGAGAAGGTGGTTCGGTTTCATGTTCCAAATGCCTAATCCTTGAACGTCTCTGTTTGTTCCTGTCTTCCTGGGTACTATAATAAGCTTAGTAGTTTAATGTGGAAATTGATGGACTTCCTAATTTTGTAGAATATGAAAAGGTGGTTTGTACTTTGTAGTGTGTGAATGCTGTGGTTGTGGTCCAAATGCTTGGACCTCGCACATTTCTCAGAAATGTGATTTGGCTCCTGGTTGATTTACTATTTTCTGGGTACTACAATAAGCTAGTCGACTGAATTGGTAATTGTTGGACAGACTTTTTTTTTTTTTTTTAACCCAGAAACATGAGTTATTTTTAAAAAATGGTAATAATAATCAGGCTAGTCTTTTAACCCCTCTGCTGGAACATCTTGTGCTCTGGGAGTGGATTATTCAAGACCCTTCTTTTTGGAAGGTTTGTTGATGGAATGGCAAAAAGGATTATATATATATATATATATATACTTGTTTTCCTTGTAAGGGCTTATTTGGTATGATGGAATTTTGGTCTGTGAATTGGAAATGGAAATAGAATTCAAGAAATAGTTAGTTTGATGTGCTAGAAATCAATCTTATATGGAACACAAGTCCACTAAAATTGATGAAATTACCTTCCATGTTGGGTGCCATGGAAATGGCTGAAGTTTCATGAAATTGTTATTTTTGGAACAATTATACCTTTAGTTATCTTATGTAACAAGATCCAGAATTTAATTCCTTTTTTTCAAACACTAAGGTCCTTGTTTTGTACTTTAATTGGTTTTAAATGGAAGAGTTAGATAACTAATACATTTAGATTGAGAAAATTAGTTAAGTTAATTATTCGTAAAAAAATTTTCTTTTTCTTTAAGATATCCCTTGTACTCATTTACATTGGAAACTATCTCTGTTAATTATACACAATAGTAGATTGTGTGAAAAATAATAAATATGAGAAATAAAGGAAATTGAAGTCTTATATTTAGGATCAAGACAAATTCCTCAACTACCTCTTAACATTGAGGACAAAGAGTAATGAATTTTTGGGTTTAAAAAAAAAAAGGTTTTGCATTGAATTACAAGCAATGAGGCTTTAGGTTGAGGCAAACTCCCCCCATTTTTTCCGGGACAGAACGCAAATTGAAAGAAAACATCAGAACAAAAATAGGATTTGAAACTAAAGACAGCTTGACGTCTATATTTGAAAGCCAATGGATTTATCTTTTCTGTTATTGATTAGAAAGGATACCTGCATTAAAGCAAATTCAGATACCAGCATCACATGCCTCATCCTTAAGATATAGTAGTACATAGTAGATTAAATATCGTTGTCTTAATATTTTGTATGTAGTAAATTGTTTTTATTTTACATTTTATTCACCTCAAATGAAAAATTTTAAAATTTTGACAGTAAAGTAAAATAGAGGGCTTAAATAGTAAATAACTCCTAAACTATAAGCCTAAAAGCATCAAGGATCTTTTTTTTTTAATGCAATGTTTTTTTTTAACTTTGAAAATGATACAAAATTGCTTCTATTATTAACAAATATTAATTTGATTGTTAGTTGACTAAAAAATTACAAAAAAATGAAAAAAAAACTTGATCCTTTTATAATTTGAGGTCCTTTTCTATAATTTTTGTTGATCTTTTTATGTACTTTTTGATATCATTTTCTATAATTTGTAAATCAATTAACCATCAAAATTAATTATTATTACTTGTAGGGACAAGACTGTGTATGGTTTTTAAAATTGGAGGAAATATTATACTAAAATAAGTTTAAGATTATAAATGTTCATGTACATGTAATTTAATGATGAAATTACCTTTTAATCTAAAATAAAACATATGAGTCGTCGAATTCAGTATGCGCGATCAGATCAGATCTCATATGAGCATCCCAAAACCATACAGCCGTAGAAACAAGAGAATTCTGGGCTGCAGATAACACAAATGAGAATAGGCCCCAAGCAAAAAAATATCTGTTATAGCAACTTTGATATTGTTCTCCGTGATTTCCTAGACTAATAATTTTTATATGACTTGATTTATTTATTCCGGTTCATCCGCAGCCTTTATATTTAAAACCAAAAAAAAAAAAGAAAGAAATAGCGATTGTGGTGCAAGCCCATGCATAAAGCCAAGAATGGATCAAAATTAATTATGATTTAGTTGACATTGCGGTGAATTTATCTGGAGATTTTTTTTGCAACGTGGCTGTTGAGTTCAGTTCCTTAGCATCTGACAATCAACAAAGCTTGTGATTGATTCAGACATCCATCCTCCAAGACACTGCCTCACAAGTCAATTGATGTTACCAAGTGAACATCAATATAATAATATTTTAGCAACTTGTCATTCAATAAGTGACATTGACACGTCTTGCGAAGAAAAGAGCAATAATTTGCCAAGTATTTGCCCGTTTTAAATAAGTAGAGAAATTGATTTAACTCAAAAAACCATTTTTTTATTGAATGCCTCCCTAATTAGCCACTTTTACGGCCGAGGGGGTCCCTCGAAGTATCCCCCACAGTTTCAGCAATTCATAAGTCAACAGCATGAAGGAGGGCTTCGCCCTTAAGATTTGCCACTTTCCTAGAGGGTATCTAAAGAAATCAAACTTGTGACCTTTTTTCTTAGGGATCGTAGCCCACATTCACGGTGCCAAACCCTTATTGATAACATTTTGTTATTATATATTAGGTAATGGTAAATTTTTGTCTTTGAATTATTTCTTGATTAT